>NW_023425348.1:43232333-44486498 GCF_014108415.1 Molossus molossus
ACCCCCCACATTTATCCTGCCCCTGCACACGGTCCTTGTGGGGGCTTGGGGGAGGCATGTGGAGGGATGAGCTATTCCGCAGGGGCTCTGTCCGGCTAGGATGCTGGGGCTCCAGGGAGGAGAGGATGAGCAGGAGAGAATGGAGAGGAGGCGAGAAGAGCAGGGAGCTGGAGGTGAGGGGAGGAGGGGCAGGAAAAATGAAAACCCAGCCTGTTGGTGGTTTCTTCTTTTTTTAAGAGCCACAAGCTGAGATCAAAGGTGATATTTTTACAGCAACTGAAATAGAAAACCACCGGGCACACAGTGGGAGGTGAGCAGCCGGAACACAGGCTCCTTTATGCAGCCTGTGGCCACGGCAAGCCCGCTGCCCTCTGCAGAGAGCCACGGGGTGTGGGGGACAGTGTGGCCTTGATCTTCCGAACTCAGGTTCAAGAAAGAAGCAGAGGCAGTGAGCTCCAGCCCTCAGTGCTGGAGGAGAGGGACGCGGTGAAAGATGGTCATGAGCACGGCGCCTGACACCTCCCACCGAGACCCTCCCCTCATCATTCCACTGTGGGCATCAGAGCTGTGCTAGGCCCTGTCCCGTCCTCACAGATCCCCATCGTAAGGCGGGATAATCCTCACCCCTGCTTTACAGAGGAGAAAACCAAGGCTGCAAGAGAAAGATGACTTGGTCAAGTCCCCCAGAGAGTTGGGAGCAAATTTAGGACTAGGACCCCAGGGCTCCTGGTCTGACACTCTTTTTGCTCTCTGTCCTGACTCACTCACATGGCAAATTTTTATTATTTTTATCCTCACCCGAGGACACTTTTGCATTTATCCTCAGGTAGAGCGGGAGGGAGGGAGGGAGGGAGGGAGGGAGGGAGGAAGAGAGAGAGAGAGATCGATGCAAGAGAGACACATCGACTGGTTGCCACCCGCACGACCCCAGCCAGGGCCAGGGATAAATTGCAACTGAGGTACGTGCCCTTAGCGGGAACTGAACCCGGAACTCTCCGGTCTGCGGGCCAGTGTTCTAACGACTGAACCAAACTGGCCAGGGCCATGCCAAGTTATTGATTGAGCTTCTGCTACTACTGGTCCTCCTAGTTAACCTGGCAGAAGGGGCCACACTCAGGTCTACGGGGCACTGTTTCTCAAAGTGTGGTCACTGGACCGCCAGTAGCAGCCTCACCTGGGAATATACTAGAAATGCAGATTCTCAGACCCAGCCCAGACTCAGGAGCCAGAAATGCTGGGAGTGGACCTAGCCCTCATATTTTAATGAACTCTCTAGGTGATCCCACTGCACACTAAACCTGAGAATCACTGTACTGCATCACCTCAGTTTCCACACATGTGCTTCAGGAGAAAGTACAACACCCATCGGAGAAGGTTGAGTGAGCCCAGTGTCAGCTAACGTGCTGGGTGTGTGCCCTGTGCCAGGCATCCTTCTAAGCCCTTTACCAATATAACTGATTTAACTTCATAACTCTATACGGTAGGAACTAACATTACCTTCATTTCACAGATGAGGAAATGAAGGCACAGAGAGGTAAAGTAACTTGCCCAGGGTCACACAGCTAGCAAGTGGCAGAGCTATGGAATCTAAGCTCTTAACAGCTAACCAACAGTAAGCCCCCAGCAGAGGGTCTGGTTCCTAGAATGTGTGCCAGGCATAGCTGAGGAGGCGATGATATATCATAGTATTACTTCACCTGAATTTGAGATGACCCCATTTTGTAAATGTGAAATCTGTGACCTTGTCAACACAGGGATCGAGCAGTGCAGCTGACTAGCTGCAGAGGCAGCCTCAGTGTCTGAAAGCCCGGGGAGCACGCAGGTCCTCACCGTTCGTGCACATTTGAGACCACAGTAAACCATTTTGGTCTTCTGGGAACGTCCCAGTTTGGTGTGGGGTAGAGTATAGGCTCTGACAGGTGTGCGTTGGACCCCTAGTTTGGCCGCTCAGGGGCAGTGTGGCCTGGGACAAGTCACCTCACCTCTCTGGACCTTCTTTTCCTTATCTGTGAAGTGGATGAGGACAGTCTTAACCTTGCAGGGTTCTAGTGGAGGTTGGAGAAGGATGACGTTTGTGTCCAGCCCAGAGCATGCACAGAGCTGGCCATCAACAAGCGGCTTGCCCCGTTCTTTCCTCCCTCCCTGCTGAGACCTCAGTGGAAAGACCAGCTCTGGACCCAGGGTGGTTTTGAAAGAAACAGAAATAAGTTCCCAAATGATCGAAATGCATTTGTTCTCCAGCTTTTCCTGATTTTTTCTTTTTCAGATTTCCTTGAAGTAGCCTCCCTGGCCGGGGTTTCTGGGGTGAGACACTGGCACCTGCTGCCCCCAAGCCGGGAGTTAGGTGACCTGAGAAGGGAAGAGTAGGTGTCCTCCCTGTGCCACCACCACTGGCCAGGCGTCAGCAATCAGCGTGAGCATCTGAGCATTTGCCTGCCTCGAGGCAGCTTGGCCTGGACATCTGAAGCACGTTAGCTGCCTCGTCCCCAGGGGCTGGCCCTGCTTCAAGAATTATCCCAGACAGAGCCACCGAGGATGATGCAAACAAAGACCAGGTGAGGTATGGCCACAAAAGTAGGGGAGCATAGTCTCTGGAGCAGCCTCTGGGGACCCCCACAGAGCAGAGGAGGCTGGGAGAAAGCCCAGGCCTGGGCCAGCCCCACCCAGCCATGGGCTCCCTGGCTATGCAAACTGGAGCTGGAGGATGGAAGGGGGTCTCTTTCTCTCTTTGGGCCTCAGTTTCCCCATGTGTGCATTGGAGGAGGGAGGAGCAAGCAAAGCATACCCTGAGGGCCTTCCAGCCCTGCCCTAGAATTACAGGGCCCCAGGCTGACCTGGAATTCCCTGCGTCTGAGTTGTAGCCCATTGCCGGCGGGAGGTGAGTGGCGGGTGGTGGGAGAGAATTCGGGGATGGAGAGCCATGCTCCCTCGTTCATGCCTGGACATCAGAGGAGAGCTGAGAGGGGAAGGCCAGAAAGGGACGCTGAGTTTCAGAACAGTCAGCGAGGTGCCCCCTCGGTGACCACAGGGGGCAGAGACAGTCCCTCCCAGAGCCTGGGCTGCAGCTGGGTGGCTGCTGAGATCAAGGCACCCTCCCTGTGGGCCCGCCACGCCACCCTGCTGTCTAGATGGGCCGCAGCTACCCGTCACTCAGCAATTTCTATGGACTTCTTATTCTATGGCAGGCACTGTTCTAACTGCTGTACTCATACTGAAATCATTTAACCCTTTCACTGGATGGCAGGTCCTGGGTGATTGACCAGCCTGGAGTCTGGCTCTCATTTGGCAGGTTCTGACATTGGCCTTTCTCAAGACAGCCAGAGAGGTCACACAGGCTGACCCTACCCATGTCACTCAAGATCGACGCCTCCTCCCAACACTCTTATAACCGACACAGGACAATCTCCCTTTCCATTGGCAGGAGTGCTCTTGTCCCCACCCCATCCCCCACCCCCGCCTACCTCCCCCTTTCTCTCCTGGGAGCCGAATCTCTGGGAAGCTGCTGCCTGGTGGGCTGGAGCCTGAGCAAAGGGGCGAGGAGGGCTAGTGCAGAGGGTTTTTCGCAGCCCTTGTGAAGTCTGATAAACCATCTCCACTCCTGGCAGAGAGACACTCTGTGGGGACTGGGATAGATGCGTACCTCAGACAGTTCCTACCTTCTGGACAGTGTTGGACATGCACACGGCCCAAGTGGGCTTCTCTGAACCTTGGCTTTTCTCTGGACGTCTCACGCCTGAGTCGCTGTGTCTTTCTTTGGACGGTTAACATCTCTGATGACCAGGCTGGAGAGCTGTACTCGGAGCCTTTCCATTCATTCACTTCTCACAGGGCGAGCTGATGACTGGCGTTTCCAAGAAAGGGACAGAGGTGGGGATCTGACCAAGTTCAACCAGCCAGTCAGGACTGAGACAGCCTGGATTCCCAGACAAGTCCCAATTAAGCAGTTTATCACTTTCAAATATGAAAAATGAATTGCATAACTGCAGAACAATTGGAAAGTAGAGATATGCAACAGCAAAAATAAATATGCTTTTGGTTTGTTTCTCAGAGAAACTTCCACGGCCCTTCCCCACCCCTCTCTCCCCCTGGGCCTCAGCCACACTCCCCCAGCCCCAGCCATAATCAATACCTCCCCTTCTTTTGCCAACAGCTGTTCCCTGAGGAATGAGCCTTGAGCGCAGATCCTGGAAGACAGCCCTAGACCGGATTCTGGAGAGGCCTGGCGTCTCTTTCAGAACAGCAGAGCTTCCGCTCCAACGAAACTGTTTAAGTAAGTGCGGGATATGGTAGGAAATTCTACTGGCCCGGAGTGAGTCCGGAGCCCACATCCAGCCCTGCCTGGCCTGTGGACTGACCGTGTGACCTTAGGCCGGTCCCTGCCCTCTCCGTTGCTCCCACTGTACAGTGAAGACTTGGACTTGACCGAGTGGTTTCCCCTCAGCCTATGCCAATCTGTTGGCTTCTCTTGGGCAAGGACCACGCCTTCTCCTCTTCACCGAACCGTAGAATTTAGAATCACAGGGCAGGATTCAAGCTCTCCAAGACCATTGCTCCCTACCTGTGTGACCCTGGGAAGGGCACATACCACTCTGCGCTCTGCTCCACTGTGGAAAGACACAGATAAGAGTATTCGTCCCCTGTGTCTCAGGGCTGCCATAGATCCCATGGGAGGTGGATCTTTAAGACCTCTGGAAGACAGCGGGGTACTCTACTGGGCTATTACCTGGGGGTGGCCCCTGCCTGCTCAGTGCCTGGCTTCATCCTGGCTCAGGGGGTCGGGCCCCAGCTTCTCGATGGAGCCATTGCCTGCCCATGGGCTCACCAAGCCTGGCAGGTGGGTGGACCCTGTGCCCAGCCCACCGTGTGAAGTGTCGGTAATGTTGCTTCGGGGCCCCTGACAACATGAAGAGCAATTGCCATGTTGGAGCTCGCGCACACACAGAGCTAAGGCCGTGTTGGAGCTCGCACCCACACAGAGCTAAGGCCGTGTTGGAGCTCGCACCCACACAGAGCTAGGGCCGTGTTGGAGCTCGCGCACACACAGAGCTAGGGCCGTGTTGGAGCTCGCGCACGCACAGACGTAGGGCCGTGTTGGAGCTCGCGCACACACAGAGCTAGGGCCGTGTTGGAGCTCGCGCACGCACAGACCTAGGGCCGTGTTGGAGCTCGCGCACGCACAGAGCTAGGGCCGTGTTGGAGCTCGCGCACGCACAGACCTAGGGCCGTGTTGGAGCTCGCGCACACACAGACCTAGGGCCGTGTTGGAGCTCGCGCACGCACAGACGTAGGGCCGTGTTGGAGCTCGCGCACGCACAGACCTAGGGCCGTGTTGGAGCTCGCGCACGCACAGACCTAGGGCCGTGTTGGAGCTCGCGCACGCACAGACCTAGGGCCGTGTTGGAGCTCGCGCACGCACAGAGCTAGGGCCGTGTTGGAGCTCGCGCACGCACAGACCTAGGGCCGTGTTGGAGCTCGCGCACGCACAGACCTAGGGCCGTGTTGGAGCTCGCGCACGCACAGACGTAGGGCCGTGTTGGAGCTCGCGCACGCACAGAGCTAGGGCCGTGTTGGAGCTCGCGCACGCACAGACCTAGGGCCGTGTTGGAGCTCGCGCACACACAGAGCTAGGGCCGTGTTGGAGCTCGCGCACACACAGAGCTAAGGTCGTTTTAAAAAGAGCACTGTCTTTTTTCTTCTCTTTCTTTTCCCATTTTGGCTGAGGCATGGAATGTGGAAGCTGCTGAATTACTGCAGGAGGAAGTAGAGGCTGGACTCATTGGCTGACTCTGCCTTCTGAGCTCCTACAAACAATGGCAACCCAGGTGGTCTGGCCCCTGCTTCCCCAGGCCCATCTGGACCCACTCCAGGCTCCCTGGCAGCTCCAAGAGGGAGGGGACAATAGTGGCCTGCTTCTGGTTCCCAGACGGCCTCTTTGGATCCCAGTTTACCATGTGTTGTGTCTCCCCCCAGATTTATATGTTGAGCCCTACTTTCCATTGTGATGACACTTGGGGGTATTAGGTTTAGGTGGGTCAGGAGGGTGGGGCCGCCACAATGGCTTAGTGTTGTTATGAGAAGAGGAGGCGAGACCCCCGGTCTCTCTGCACAGAGGTCCGTGACACACAGCGAGGTGGCGGCCCTCCGCAAGCTGGGAAGCGGGCTCTCACCACGAACGAATCTGCCAGCGCCTTGACCTTGGACTTCTCAGCCTTTGGAACTGTGGGAAATAAATGTCTGTGGTTTAAGCCACCCAGTCTATGGTATTTTGTCATAGCAGCCTGAGGGGACTGAGACATGTGTGTGAAACAGGCATAAAAACTCCTCTCCTGGCTACTGCTGATCAGAATAAAATGCAATGACAGCTAACCGTTCATTTAGTCATACGTTCATTCAACCAAAGCAGGCAGAAATCCCTGCCCTTAAGGAGCTGACATTCTAATAGTGGGGGAGGCAGTAAGCAGATGAAGACGCGCAGGATACGGAACATCCCATGGGTGATGGTAAGTGCTACAGAGGAAAAGTCCACCTGGAGGGAGGACTCATGCCCGCAGGGTGGGGCCTGTTTGCACTTTTAAATAGGGTGGTCTGGGCAGGCCTCCCTGAGAAGGGGACCTTTGGGGGTGCTGAAGAAAGTGAGAGGAGGACATGTAGACACTTGGGGGAAAGGCATCCCCAGTTTTGAAAGGACTCTGGCTATGGTGGGAAGCGAGGTATAAGTTGGAAATGATTTTTAGGTGTGTCTCCTGTGCCTCAAGAGCCCCCAGCAACGTTCTGGGCAAGGGCAGGCTCTGGACAATGAAGGGTGGGCAAGGTACAGCTTATCTTACCTGTTGGACTGGGTTTAACAGGCCTTCGCTAAGTAGCTCGATCCTGCAGCCCAACTGAGAAGAGTGGGTGTCAGGAGGCCTGAGCTCAGCCCTGGCTCTACCCCTGGCTCTACCCCTGGCTGACAATGTGACATTAGAAAAGGCATTGCCTTCTCTGGGCATCAGTTTCCCTATCTTTAAAATCAGATGGTCAGCGCTGGCTGGGAAGCTCAGTTGGTTAGAGCATCATCCTGATATGCCAAGGTTGCAGGTTCGCTCTCCAGTCAGGGCACATACAATAAGCAACCAAACAATGCACGGAGGAGTGGAATAACAAATTAATGTTTCTCTCTCTCTCTTCACCCCCTTCCTCTCTTTCTAAAATCAATCAATCAATCAATCAATCAATCAATCAATCAATTTAAAAAAAAAAAAAGAAAGAAAGAAGCCAGCCCTGGCCGGTTTGGCTCAGCGGTTAGAGCGTAGGCCTGCAGTCCGGAGAGACCCGGGTTCAGTTCCCGCTAAGGGCACGTACCTCGGTTGCAGTTTGTCCCCGGCCCTGGTTGGTCGTGCGGGTGGCAGCCACTCGATGTGTCCCTTTCACATCGATGTTTCTCTCTCTCTCTCTTACTCTCTCTCCCTCCCACTCTACCTGTACAAAAAATAGAAAAATGTCCTTGCGTGAGGATGAAAAAAAAAAAAAAAACCAGTGGTTTCTAGGGGCTGAGAGGAGGAGAAAAAGAGTCTTGACTGCTATTGGGTATAGGGTTTCTTTTGGGGTGGGAGGTTGAGGAAAATGCTCTGGAAATAGATAGTAATAATGGCTGCACAATTTTGTGAAATACTAAAATTCACTGAATGGTGCACTTAAAAAAATTTTTATTAAAAAGGTAGTTGGTTAGATGAGATGACCTCCAAAAGAGGGAACACTAGACCTGGCTGGTTTGGCTCAGCAGTTACAGTGTTGGCCCACGGACTGAATGGTTGTGGGCTTGGTTTCCAGGCATGGGCACCTGCCTGGGTTGCAGGTTCGATCCCCAGCTGTTCGGGCCGATCGATTCCTCTCCTTCTTGCCATCCCTCCCTTCCACTCTATTTAAAAATATCAGTGGAAAAATATCCTCGGGAGAAGATTAACAAAAAATAAATAAAAGAAAAGGCACTAATATTTTTTGTATCTACAGTACCCAGGGCCTGGGCTCAGCATTTATATTTTATCTCATGGTCTCTCAGGTTCCTACCAGTTGACACTTTCTGTGATCCACTACGAGGATATTCACCACGTGATCAGTCATCAGTAAGTCTAACTTGAGCCCCTCCTTCAGGCCACAGCTAGTACAGGGACTGCTCTAGGAGCTGGGGTGTGGCAGTGAACCAGAGAGACTAGTACAGGGACTGGGGAAGAGAAGAGGCAGAAATGCAGTCTCCCTGCAGGAGCTCAGAGCCCGTGAAGAAACCAGAAGTGCACACAGTACCCAGGAGGTTCTTTTCTTTTTTTAAAAATAATTAATTAATTAATTTTTTTTTACAGATGTTTCTCCCCTCTCACCAGACACCCCCTTCCCTATCTTGCCCCACCCCCACCCCAAGCAGTGTTGTCTATGTCCATCGGCTACACATACGGTTCTTTGGTTCACAGGAGGTTCTTTTCTTTAAGACTAGCTCCTTCCATTCCTTGCATAGGAAAGAATAAAAATAAAATACAAGGGTGGCCCACAGCTATGGGGTTCTACATGTATTTATTTGGTTGATTTATTTATGCATTGGGGCCACTGGCTGGCTGTTCTGGATACAATAGCGGGCAAGTCAGACCCAGCCCTACCCGTATGAAGAAAGACAGACTGTAAAACAATCAAACACACAATTAAGAATTTCTTTTGCTATTGTGATTGTGACCCCTGCAGTGGAGGAAAAGCACGCGATGTCTTGAATGACTTCACAAGAACACTGGCGTGGCTTGAGGGTGAGGAGGAACAATGAAGGGGTGTGAAGAGATGTTGCCGATGGCCCTGCAGTCTGCACAGGAAGGCCAGTATGGGGGAAGCACAGAACAGGCCAGGCGACCAGGTAGGGCCTTAGAGGTTGGGGGCCATACCTATCCATGCATGCCTGTTGTCCCTGCTCACTCTCTAACCGTTAGAGTCTGATGTCCCTGTTTGGGCGATAAACTATACAGCCACCCTACTTACAGGCCACATTAAGGGGTTTGTTCTAAGGACGACCGGCCTTCCATCCAGGAGGGCTGACCATCATCCCTCCCTCCTGCCTCGGAGCCTGCCGCGCTGCACGTCCAGGAGCAAAGCCCGCCAGCCGGAGCGGCTCCTGGTTACTTGAGCTGAATGATGTGCGAAGAGCCTTGCCTGGCAGCCCCTGGCCAGCAGGTCCGCTCCCTTCCTCCCAGGCAGACCCTGCTGCCCCCATGCCAGCTTCCCCTCTGCAGTATCTGGAGGTGAGAGCTTTTCCACTAGGTCTCGGGCCAAGCTCGGTTCTTGGCTCCAGGTTTGGTGAGCCTGTCTCCAGCTGTCCCCGCCCTCGGCCACTCCCCAAGGACTGGCTCCAGGACTTAGCTGTGACCTCACGATCTTTCCACTCTTGTTTTTTATTTTTGCTTCTTTATTTTCCTCCCTGTGTGACTCTCTCCCTCTGCTGGGCTTCTCTCTGTCTTGCCCTCCTTCTCTTTCTCTCTTTTCTCTAGGGCAACTTGGCATTACAGAAAAGCATTGCTTCAGGACGATGGAACGGGGTTCAAATGGTAGCTCTCTCACCCACTGGCTGTGTGTTAATGGACAGATGTGTCCTCCTCTCTGAGCTAATTTTGGGTTCAATGAAATGAGATGATCCTCCTAACTCCTGTTTCTCTGGGAGGTTGTGAGCTGAGCAGAAATTCACAAAGTGCTTCTGGGAAACAGTAGCTACTCCACAAATGGTAGTTAAGTCTTCCGTTCCTTTTGCACTTTCTTCTCCCCAACCTTCTGCATGTTTTGCTCACTTAACCACCAAGCAAGAAACAAAAGCCCTCCCTCTGGACCCCAACCACCTCGCTCTCTCAGCTCAGTCCACCACACCCAGACTTGAGTGCAGCCAACGGCGTCAGGAAAATGTGCGCCTGCTCGCTGCTAGCCCTGTGGCTGGAAGTCACGCTGGGCTTTTCTGCCCCGGGCTCCCCAGGGGGGCGTGGGAGGCATCTTCTGAGCTGTGATGCAGGCAGCAGAGTCTTTTGTGTTTTTCACCAACTGAAGGACAAGTGAGGCAGCCTTTCTACATTGTTCCTGGCCGACAGACTTCTTGTTGTCTCCCCCCGCATCACACCGGGTACTTTCCAGCCTCCGGGCCATCGCTTACGCCCCTTACCCCACCTGGAACACCCTTCTGCTCTTTCCCTCTCATTTTGGGCCTTACGCCATCCCTGGGGCTTAGGCATGACAGAGGAGGAAACTGAGGCTCAGGGTCCCCTTCTGGCAGGGTACCAGAACCTCAGAAAGTAGGAGAGGTAGAAGAGGAGGGCGCTTTGCCATCAGAAGCGGGAAGGATGCCCAGCCGGTGTGGCTCAGTGGATTGAGCATCACCTCGGGGACTGAGAGGTCCAGGTTCCATTCCAGGCCAGGGCACATGCTGGGGTTGCAGGCTCGATCCCCAGTAGGGGGCGTGCAGGAGGCAGCCAATCTATGTTTCTCATGTCGGTGTTTCTATCTCTCTCTCTGAACTATCAATAAAAGCATATTTAAAAAAAAAAAGAAGTGGGAAGGAGACTGAGCAGGCAAAACTCAGCCGCCCCTCCCCTAGGGGCCACTTGTGGGTGATCTAAGAGCTGGGGAAGAGGTATAGAGTGACCCAGGGTGCCATTCCCCGCTTTTCACTTTCTGGCTGTGTGCAGGTGAGCAAGTGGACCACCTTCCCCCCCAGTCTCTGCTGTCTGGACTGCAGAGTGACAGCTCCCGTCCCTAGAGTTGTAAATATTTGAGATGCGGAGCATAGAGTAATAGCCCAGAGCCTGGTACACGGTAGGGGCTATGCTAAGGGTGGTCATTATCACTGCTATCGGTGCTTTAGGTGGGTCGATGTTCAGGGCAGGAGCTGGGGATTCTGAGAAAATGCTTCAGAAAATGGGGCTTCTGAGGCCTAGATCCCTGGCCCCGAGCTGAGGGGTGGCAGTGAGAGGGACCACTCCTCCCTGGGTAAGGATTGGCTACGTTGTCAGATCTGTGGGGCATGATTCAGGCTCAACCCAGCAACACCCCCAACTGCTGGTGACTTTGGCCTGGTGACCTGCCCTTTCTGAGTTCAGTGATGACTGCTTAGGGCTCCTCCTCATCTAAGGCTACTATGAAGTCAACAAGTATCACCTCCCAAAGTGGCCTATACCTCATTTTATAAAAGAACCAAGCAGCCTTCGCTTAGAGTTGAGCCCGGCTCCTTGCAAGGTCCTGTGTTCAAGGTGCCTGCAGCCTGCTAGGTGAACAGACATGGTCGGTCCCCTGAATGAGGGAGCTCAGTCACCCACCCCCTGTGTGGTCTTGGACAAGTCACCACCCCGCTCTGGAGCTCCGTTTTGCCCCATGTGTAAGGGAAGGAGTTAACCATGAGGATGATAGCCTGTGGCCAGGCCCACAGCCCCATCTGGTCCCAGCAAGGTGGCTGGGTAGCCCATCCCCCATACATCAGCCTCAGAGTCCAGTGACATCATCCCCAACCCTCTCTGTTTCCCCGGCAACTGGGGTGCTGGTCGAGGCTCCCCAGGGGCCCAGACCGTCTGGATTTCCTTACACATAACTGTACCTTGTCCACATTTTCACAATTAAATTGTCAGTTTGGGTTAAGTGTTGTCTGCTGATGCCTGTCAACCTCTCTCTGGCTCCCCTCACTCTTCACCCGGAGAACGACTTGCCCGGTCCCTCTGTGCCGTGGGAAGAGGCGAGGATGCGAGCAGGAGGCAGGAGGTCTGGGTTCCAGCCCAGCTGTGCCATACATCTGCTGTGTGGTCTTGGGCATGGCACGTCCCCTCTCTGGGCCTAGGTTTTCCCATCTTAAAAATCAGGACTACTTATTTCTGTCCAGCCTCCCGCCCTCCCAAGGCAGCTGCAAGTCTCGAAGGAGCCCATCACTGTGGCGGAGCTTAGAAAATCGGACAGCTCGGCTCAGGGGCCAGGATGTTCCTAAAAGGAGCAAGCAGACCTGGAAAGGGACTTCTCTGTGTCTTCCACAGATCAATGGGTAAGGTTAGCCCCGCTCTAGCTGCAGATCTGGCCCAGGTCTCCACTGGCCTTCTCACGGCCTGCTCGTAAACTGAAAAGGCAGAAAAGGTGCTGTCCACACAGGGCATGGACCAAAGATACGGAGTGGAGGTGTGGGCCAGAGGCTCAGAGGCCCTGCCTGCCCCGATGGCTGTGCCCACACTGAGTGGCCGGCTCTCCCTCCCCACGCTGGCATAAGCATTCCCCCTCCCGCTCCCAACTCTCCCCTCTCAGGTTCCCAGGAACTCTCTCCCCTCCCTTCCCAATCTACCCCCAGATCTGCCCAGACTCCAGTCTCACACCTGACCTCGCCCTTTGGGCTTCAGACCTCCTCCACGTCCCCGCTGGCAAAGCCCATGCTCCTTAGCCCAGCATGCAGGGCCCTCCCTGGCACGGGCCTGTGCGCCTCCCAGTCATTTCCCTTCCTGTCGCCCTTGATGCCAGCAGCAGCGAGCCCCCGACTTACCCTTCCCTGAAACCAAACTTGTCCCTCTTGTCTTTGCTTAAGCTGTTCCTGCTGCTGGGAGTGGTCTCCCCCATCCCCAGCCACCTGACAGCTCCTCCCCCACCTGCACATTATTTATATAGACATGAATGCTAAGTGCAAATGACCTCGCCATCTGGAACTGTTTATGTACCCCGCAGAAAAGGAACTAACCTTTATCAAGGGCTGATTACATACAGAACATTTTACATATATCATCTCTTTAAGCCCCACAGCAAACCTAGGCGGTGAATTTCTCCAATTTCCCGATGAGAAGACTGAGACTCAGAGGCAGGAAGTCTTGTCCAAGGCCATACAAAGGTGGGGTTGAGGTTGAAATCTCAAACTGTGCAATCCCAGAACCCACGCTTGTTTTAGGCCTTGATGGAAACACTTCCCTTAAGATTATGGTCGTGGCCGGCGTTGCATGTACATGGACTTGCTATTCAGGGAGGTTGTATTGCTTTGCAGATGCCAGGGACCATCGTGATATACCCAAGACTGTCAGGTAGAAAAAGAGGACCAGGAAAAGAGCCAGGGTCACCAGGGGAGTCATAGATCTCTGCTCTCCCAGGCAGAGCCATCTCATATGAAAGAGGCTGTCCTGGAGCGGGTGAGCTCCCTTCCAGAGAGGCTGTGCAGGCAGAGGCCAGGTGAGGGCATTCGCTCATTCATTTGGCAACTTTGGAGCAACCACTGTTTGCTGGCCCTGATGGAGCACCAGGGATGCACTGTGGGGGACAGAACCAGACTGTGACTGCACACTGCTCCCAGAGCAATGGAGACATGGGCTCTGGTGGCCAGAACTTAGGGCTATGACAAGGTGAGTGGACAGACTTTGAAATCCTGAAATGATCACAGGCAAACGCATATTTTTAGCTATTTAAGCCTGGCCACTTCAGGTATCTCTGCCTATGCAACAAACCATGTCAAATGTAGCCACTGACTGGGCAGTTCTGCTGACCTCACTGGGCTTGCTCACACGGCCGCATGAGACTGGCGGGTCCGGCCGCATGAGACTGGCGGGTCCGCCAGGCCTGGGTTCTGCAAGACGAGCCGCCGGCTGGGCTTCTCTCGATCTGGCCTCAGGGCCTCTCTGCACTATTATGTAGTAGTCCAGCCCGGGCTCTGACACGTGGCTGGGCGGGGCTGGGCTCCAAGAGGGTGAGAGCAGAAGCTGCAAGGCCCCTGAGGCCTGGGCTTCAGGACATGTACAGCTTCATTCCTGTCACATGCACTGGTCCAAGCAAGTCACGAGGCCAGCCCAGATCAAAGGGTGGGGACACAGACTTCACTTCTGAATGGAGTCACATTTTAGAGGGGTGTGTGTGTCCTGGGATGCAGGGAATTGGTGTCATTAAAAAGCTACCTCACTGGCCTTCCCAGAAAGAGTTCAGACCAGTGACAAGCTGCTCTTTTCTCTCAGCCTCAGTTTCTCTCTCTGTGCAATGGAGGCACTGGGTATGATGGGTCTCTGGCCCTGTGCGTGTGCAGGGTGAGTCCCAGGTGCAGAAACATTGACTGTATCAGCCTTACCACAGAAGGAACTGCCAACCTAGACACAAGAGCCCATTGGCCCACTGCTCCCCATTCATCCTTCTCAGGCACTGCCCCCTGGTCATTCCCAGGGCTCCCTCCCCATGGCAGTAACAGCTGCCAATCAAAGGGAGGGCATGTGCCTCAAGCAGGCCAATCAGCTGATTTCCCTGGGACTGATGCAGAGGCCCAGGGAGACAGTTCTCATTTGCCTGGAATTCTGAACTGAGGCTGTTGATGGCTACATACCAGGGGGAAGGCATGAGGCCACATCAGCTCAAAGAGAGCAGCAAGCAGAGATGAGTTTCAGGCAGCATTGCTGGGGGCACCGGAGCCCAAGCACCAGCCCCACACCCTGGTGAGTACAGCTCTCCATTCAGGTCACCAGCCAGGCCAATTTCTCCCCCAGCTGCATGAGCCAATTGGTTCTCTCATGTTTAAGCTACTTGGCGCTGGGTTTCTCTCTTGGCATTGGGTTTCTTGGAGTTGAAAGAGGCCTGAGAAACACAAACATTGTCTCCCGAGCAGCTATCACCACGATTAAACAATCGAGAGTTGAAAGCAGCCTTTCAGAAGTGACACCCTCAGTAGACACGATGGGTGGCATTTTGTTATGTGCACACAGGAAGAAACCTCTTGGCTGACCCTGGCCCCACTAGCCTGCTCCCTCATCCTTGTAAAACAACAGTTGCTGACCTGAGGGCACTGAGGAGGAGGAGAACATAACCCAGGGGGCAGAGGCGCAGCAGCCACAGCCCTGGGTTTGCAGCCAGGCTCTAGCGCTCACTGACTATGAGACAGGATCCTGCAGAAATGACCAGACAGGCTGGGCTCCGTGTGCTCGTCTGCAGAACAAGGCCTGTCTCGCCCACAGGCACAGAAACCGCCTGGCACGTAGTAGGTGCTTGGTCAACAATGTTATTTCTTTCCCTCAGTGTTATCCTCCAGGAGGGAACGGTTTAGTGGTTTTCCCGTGTGCAGGTGATGAAATCAAGGACCACAAAAGCTGGGTGGCTTGCCCAGGGTCACACAGTGGGTGAGTGAAGGAGGAGAATCTGAGACCCAGGCCCAGGTGCTCTAATAACATGCCTGCTGCTATTTGATCCCCTCCCCTTTGCCTGGAAGCTCTGGCCTCGTGGAGCATACCAACCTCTGGGCTACTCTGCCCAGACCCGTGCTCACCTGCCTAAACCAGAAGGCCTTTCTTTTTTTTTTTTTATCCTCACCTGAGGACATTTTTTTTTGTTTGTTTGTTTTTGTTCAGATAGAGTGGGAGGAAGAGAGAGGAAGAGAGAGAGAGAGAAACATCGACGTGAAAGGGACACATCGAGTGGTTGCCACGCACACAACCCAACCAGGGCCGGGGCCAAACTGCAACCGAGGTACATGCTCTTAGTAGGAACCAAATCCAGAACTCTCTGGACCGTAGGCCGACGCTCTAACCACTGAGCAAACTGGCCAGGGCCAGAAGGTCTTTCTAAACAACACCCTGGTGCTGAAAAGAGACCTTTCAGTCTCATTGTGTCCACCATGTTCATGTCATCCTATGATACAGGTAAGGGTCAAGGAGACCCAAGACCTGGGTTCTGAAGCAAAAAAAGTCCTTGGAAGTGATCTAGTTTAACCCCCTCACTAACAGATGGGGCGACTGGGGCTCAGAGAGGGCAACACAACTACCTACTATTACACAGCAAACTACTGATGGGGCTAAGGACTACAACCAGGTCGCTGGTCCCCCCATCCAGGGATCCTAGAAACCCCTGACTCACCCCTACCCATCTCCGCCAAGGCCTTGGCCCCAAGGGAGGGAAGCTGAGGTGGGTGGAGGGGTCAACAGAGGTCAGCACAGCAAAGGAAACTGTAGCTTCCCCACCCCCATGTCCTTTCAGCCTGGGTGCCCCGCTGGATTGGCGGTGTGGAGAGGCAGGGGCGTGTAAAGGTGTGTGCCCCTGACCAATGGCAGTCAGGCAGGGGCTGAGACGCCCGCTGACAGGAAGCCCCCAGCACCTGGGTGATCAGATAACCAGAATCACCAAGGGTGACAGAGAAGGAAAATATATGAACATCCACAGCAGCAGCACCCAAGATCGTGCCTACCCTGCCCAGCCAGAGCCTCTCCCTCGCGGGAGCTTGCAGTCCAGTAGACAGCACAGGCCTATCACACAGCAGCCCCGGGTGGTCCCGGACAGAAGGAACAAGGAGGGATAGGGAACGCGGAAAGTCAGTTATTTCTAAAGATGAAAAGAAATTCTTCCCACAAGTGTCTCAGGGAATCCCAGAATGTCTTGTACAAATGGGGAGACTGGGGCGTAGGGAGGGGTAGACCTTGCCCCAGGTCTCCCTTGACTCTCAATCCAAGGTTTTGCCATCACTTCCTCATGCCCCACATCCTGCCAAAGGCAGTGATTTTCCACCCCTAGCTGATGCCTAGGTCTTGGTTCTGGAGACAGCTGAGTAGCTGGGAGGGGCCAGGAAGGGTTAGGGCTGGACTTCAGGAGTCCTGGGATTTTCTCCAGTCTTCCCTCTCCAGACAACAGACAGTCACCATCCTTCTCCCATCTGATTCAGTGGGGCCCACCAGCTAGCGTGCACTCAAAGCCAGAAAGATCTAGGTTCAAATATTAGCTGCAATGCTTGCCAGCCCCTCTTCCCTTTTAAAAATATTTTGATTGAATTTTAGATTGGCTGCTTCCTGCACGCCCCCTACTGGGGATTAAGAAGATTTGAGATGGAAACCCAGGCACGTGTTCTGACCAGATATTAAACCAGTAACCTTTTGGTGCAGGGGTCACTGCCCAACCAACTGAGCCACATCTGCCAAGGCCAGCCCCTCCTTTTGAGACAGCTTCCACATCTATGAAATGGGAATACTAATCCCCACTTTGGAGGACATAAAGGATTTCTTGGGATTGCATTATTTCTATTGTATGGCTGAGGAAACTAATGCTTCGGGGAGTTTAAGCAACTTGCTCACGATCACACGGCTAAAAATAAAATTGGGCAGTCAGTATTGAAACCCAAGTCTGTGTGACTCCAAATCGCTTTCGGTGCCTGCTCTAGCTGGGTGGGAGCCAGAGTTCTGGCCAAAGAACTGCTTATGCAAATGTGCGGAGGCAACTGATTTAGCTTCTCAAGTGAGCAGAGAGCTAGACCTAGAGCAGGGTGCATCCTAATTGGACAGAGGCCACCTGGAATGCCTCCGGCTGTGGTGGCCAGAGTGCCTTGGGATAGAAGAGCTAAGGGCGCTATTGACCCCTAGAGTCCTCAGCATCTTGGGTGGAACAGCCTTGTCTCATCCACCCCTTCTTAGATGCCCTACCCAAAGTCCCCCTGCCTTCCTGAAGCTGTTAATAACTCTTGGCTTCCCACAGCTTATATTGACCCCAGTGCTCTGGGAGAAGAGATGGGGCTCCTGGATGCTCTTACACCAGACTGCATGTGTTCACAAGGACATTCCTGTGACTGTGTGCAGGAGTATACGTGCATTTGGTATTGCACACTTGGAAGCTGTGTGTGCATGGAAGCATACATGTACTTGTGCATGAATTGGTTGGGGGCAGTTGTGTTTGGCCACATCTCGAAGATGTGTATGGCCATTTCACTCATATGTGTTATTGAGAGTGTGTGGGCATTTGGTGTATGCAAGTACCTCCTGTGTTTGTAACCATGTGTGGGGTGATATGTCCCAGCCCTGTGTGCAAGAGGGACTGGCTGTTCAGGTGCAGAGGGTACTTGTATGGCTGAGAACCTGAAGTGGGCTCTATGGATGCAGATGTGTTTGTGTTGTATGTGGCGGTACCTGGTTTGGACAACCAATGGGTTCTGCTCTATGGGCAGCTGCAAAGAATGGGGGAAAGAGTACCAGGAGGTTTGGGGGACCTGAGACAAGCCCCTTTCCATGAAGTGTATGTTTCATCTTCTACTAATGAACTAGATCATCCTTGGGATTGAAGTCCCCCGGGGGTTGGGAGAGAGATAGAAGCCGCGGAAACCACAGCACCTGACCCAGCAAAAGGGGGAGGGACCTGTAACCTCAGCCAGGAAGGCCAAGGTGGGGGTTAGGGAGCTGGGCACTCACCCAACCAGTACCCGGGTAGTTGTCCCAGAAACAGCGCCAGCCCTATGCTGGGTCTACACCGAGTAGGAAGCACCTCTGTAGTCCCCTTTAGCTTCTGAAACCCAGTCCTCTGCTGGTGGTCCTGGAGGGACCAGGGGCAAGGTGCTCAGAAGGCCTCCCAGCAGCCATCCCAGAGGCTCACTGTCTCCTTGGTGCATAAGGTTTACAGCCCACTTCCCAGTGCAGAGCTGTTTCGCCTCCTTTCTCCGCAGAGAGCTCAGGCTGGTTGATCCTTTTTCCAGAACTGGAACCAGAGCCCTTGGGAGATGGTCCCAGGAAGGATGGACTGGACGGCAACGCAGCTCTCAGATCCCCACCACCTATAGTAACCGAGCTGCAGGATTCGAACACCTAGTAATGCCCGCCCGGGCTCCAGATGAGACCTAAGTGGGACTTCCCTCTGAGCCTTGGCTTCCTCCTCTGTTAAACCAGACGGGCTGGGGTTCTTTGCCGGGCTTGCTGCGAGGTTCAGAAACCTGCCTTACCTGGGCCCCACGCGCCGCAGCACGCAGTAGGCTCACAGCAGGCACGCTTGGTAAACACCAGCTGGGGTTAGTAAGTCCCCTCTTTGTAACTGCACAGGGTGCGGAGTCCTCTGCGCCGCTGGCGCCGCGGGTCCGTGGCATCCGCGGGGACCCAGCCCCCGCCCCCCGCGCGCGGCGGGAGCCACCCGGTGGGGTTTCGGCGCGCTGACGTGGGCGGATCAAAGCGGCTGCCGGCGCCTTATAAAGCAGTTTGGGCGGCCCGCGCCGAAGACCGAGCCCCGCCAGGAGGAGAGCTGGGGCGCGCGGGCGAGCGCAGGCCCTGGGAGAGGAGAAAAGCCCAGAGCAGCCCGAATCCGCGCCAGAGTCCCCGCGGGACCTGAGCTGGCCGCCGCTTGCCAGGATCCCGGCGGGCGCCCTTCTACCGCTCCTTTGCCAAGAGGGCGCCCTCACCGCCTGCCCAGCCCGAAGAGCGCCCGGGTCTGCTGGGGGCGCACTCGCCGCTGCCCGGCCGGCCGAGCAGCCGGTCACTCGGGGCGCGACCCGCCAGCGAGCGTCCCAGGAGGTGAGCGGTGAGTGCGGGCAGCGGGCGGGTGCTGAGCAGGGACCTACTTGGACTGGGGGCGTCCGAGTCCGAGGGGGACGACGCGACCCTGTGCGGCACCCACTGCCGGGTAAGCAAACCAGCCCTCCTCCACACCTCTCCGCGGCACTCCGAGGCATGCCCCTTATAAAGCACAGCCCACCCGGCCGGGGGCGCGGGCTTTCCGCAGATGAGTGAGTGATGGAGGTGGCCTGTGCGGTTCCTGAGGCCCACGCGAGCCTTCCCGGCCCTGCCCCCTCCCCCATTCGACCCCCTCCCTCTCAGTCGGCCCTCAGATGAGGTCATGCCCGAGCCATCCCGGGGGTGGGGGACTTGGATCTTGCGGCGGAGGGTGTGTGGCAGGGCGGGAGAGAGTGGCAAAAGGCAGAGAACCACAGCAGCTCCTACCAAATTGGGGGTTGCGGGTGAACGCCTCGCTTTTAGAACAGGTCCCAGAAGCGGCGGGGTGGGGGAGAACTAGGAGTTTGTTTACAGACCTGAGCTCCAGGCTGGGGGTGGGGAAGAGGAGAGTCCTGTCCCGGCCGTGAGGCACATCTGGAGCCGCCCAAACATCTGGCTGAGCTCTTGCACGAGCCCCACACCTCCCACCTCTCGGCACTGAGGTGCTTTCATACCCTCACTGTTCTTAGGCGTTCAGGGATGGGCTCTGAGGAGTAGTCGGCAGCACCCCAAGTTCCCCTACCCCACTCTTCCCACTTTGAAAATAACTCGTCTCGCGGCTAAGCCGGCGCATCGTCCGCAAGGAAGCAGACCCATCTCTCAATACTGGAGCGGTTCGGGGCAAAGCCGGGTTTCGGACCCGGCGTCGCTCTGCATCGCAGGTAACCTTGAAGCGGTCGCTCGGTGTCACCGGCTCTTGGGGTGTGCTTTGCGAGCTGCGCAGCCTGAGGCTTCAGGCCCGGCGGGCGCCGACCTAGCGCGCTGCATGGACACCCTACCCCGGCGCCGGTGTCGGCTCTCGACCCAGTGCGGGCTTATCCGGGTAGGAGAGGCTCGGCATGTCTCCGCCGGCTTGGCTCAGAGGGGCCGCCGCCCTAGGAGCGGAGTTTCCAGGGACATACGGAGCCAAGCCTTATAACCACCTGTTGGAGCAGGGCTGCAGTACTGCGCTCGCGGTGCCCCAGGGTGTGCACAGCCCGGGCGGTCTCTCTCGCCGGTGGCAAGCGGGTACCTTGGGTTTACCCTAGGGGAAGGAGGAAGGGACCACTTCTCTCTCCAAAGAGCTTAGACGCGGGCCCACTACGAGCCTGGCCCCAAGCGAGGCTCAGCACCTGGCAAGGGGTCGGGCAGTTGGGGCTGCCGGTGGCAAGTTAATGTCTTATAGAAGGACTAGAACTAAGAGGGAACTTACACTGCACCTCATCCCATCCCCAGACAGGGACACTGGGACCCAGGAATAGGAGGGGACTTGCCCAAAGTCCCACGGCACGAGAGGCAGCCCCCTATCTTACCTTGAACCCCAACTTAGCGCCCCCTGGCGGGTCAGGGACTCCGGGAGGCGAGTTCGCCCTGACCCGCGGGGCACAGGCCGAGGGTGACCCAGCGGTCCGCGCGGCTGTCCTGGACCCTTTTTACATCGGACAGGAATAATCCCTCAGCACCCAGAGGCCCAGGCCAGGCATTGCTTCCCTCAGCGAGGTGCTGGGGCGGCGGAGGGAGAAGCCCGGGGCCACCAGGGCAGCTCGGAAAGAGCTGGAGTAGCTGGAGGACTGGGTCCCCGAGTGCTGTGTGACCCGGGCCGCCCTTCCTCCCTCTGGGCAAATTGGGCTGCACTCGTATACCCCGCTGTGAATTTTCTCTACTTCCTTCTTGTGCAACCCCCCCCCCCCCCCAGTGCTGGGTGCCTGGTTGGGTGGGGGGAGGGAAGCTCACACTTTGGGAAGGGTGGGGGCGAAGAGAGACAGTGACTCGAGGTTCGACCCCCCCCCCCCCAGCCGATGTTTTTCTCGTTCCCAGGAGTGTGGTAAACGTTCAAGGCCAGTAAGACAAAGGGTTTGAATACAGACTGGGTGGGAGGAGAGGGCTCAGTTACACTGAGAACCCCGCTGAGACCCCGCTGATTTGCTTGTTTGTAGTCAGTGTCTCTGTGTTAGGCGCCTATCGGAAGACTCTGCGAAGGAGAAAATACATTTAATTCAGGGTTCTCTCCTTGTCTTCCTCTGGATTATGGCGGAAGGCTCCAGAAAACAGGGGGTTTTCAAATCTGTGTTTAAGGCACTCGTACATGCACATACTACACAGGTATACGAAATAGTGGAAACCTAGGCAGGCGGAGAGGAACTCAAACACCCGCAGACTGCTGGGAGGCTGGAAAGACCTCAGGACATGCTCGCGAAGTCCAGTCCTTTGTTTTTATAGAGGGGGAAACTGAGGCTGGGGTGGTGGTGGAGGGCTTGTCCAAGCTCTCACAGTTAAATGATAGTGTTCCCTTCCCACTCAAGCTCCCCTACGAAGGCGGGCGCCTACTTTTTCCAACTCCCCAAACCTTTTAGAAAGGAATCCCTTTGTCTCTGCTCCTTCCCAAGGGAAAGGGGCTGGGGCGAACGCCAGGTGTTGGTAAATTTGGGAGAAGCTGGGAAGGGAGTTAATGAGGCGAGAATGAAGAGGGGGAAAAAGAAGAAAAAGCCGGAGAAAGCGGTTCTGCGGCCTATGGGCGGGAAGGGTTCAGCCGCTCCGCGGCCCCAGGACGCCGCCTGGCGACTGGAGGTGGCATTGCGCCGGCTGGGTGCGCTTCCCGGCTTAGCCAAGGCCAAGGGGGACCGCGGGAGAGGGACCTGGAGACCCGGCACCCTGAGCATTCCTCACCGTGCAAAGAGACTTGCCATCCCATTTTTCATCCCCCCCTTCACACACTAAGACACTCATGCCCAGAGCAAGCCTCTATGTTCTTGTCTTTTCACAGTCCGTGAACTCACGGGACACCCGAGTAGACGTGGGAGTAGAACACAGGGTGTGGACATGCGTTCACTGGGCTGAACAACCTCATTTCATATCTCTGGGCCTTAGTCTTCTCATCTGTGAGACGGGGGCAGTGACAGCACCTGTCTCGCAGGGTTACTGGAAGGGGCAAATCCGTTCCTGTTAGGTGAACGATGTTATCAGAATTCGAATCACAGTGGTACCCCCAGTGTACAGAGAGGGTTACCTGAGGCCCAGCGGAAACGGAAAATCATCGAGGCCATAATATAATAAGTATTTTTGCGGAGATAAGAAACCGGTCTCGGGGCTCCGAACCTGCTCCTTCTTTGGCCCGCCTGGGTCCTCCGCCCCGACCCCCTTTCCCTCTCCTTTCGGTCCCTCCCCATCGCCGTGTGTCTATCCCGGCTTCTCTGTTCGGTCTCGTCTCTGAGCGCCTTGCCCTCTCGCGGTCTCCCTGCCCACCACTGCCGGGTCTCTCCAGTGTCTTTGGTTCTGTCTCCCCCTTCCCTTCCTGTCCGCAGTGCGGATCCCGGGCCGAACGGCACAAAGAAGCGGCCGGGGACTGTGCTAGGTGGACACGCCTTCGGCTGCGCTCGGGCGGCACCTAATTCGAGCCAGACTCCGGCGGAATATCGCTCTGTGCCGGGCGGGAGGTGACGCCCGCCGCACACTCGGCCTCCCGGGGCCCGGACCCTCCCCCCGCTTTGTAATTTGAATAAAACGCCCCCCCCCCCCCGCCCGGCCGCAGCCCCAGCCCCGCGCGCCGCCTTAACCCGCCGCCTCCGCTTTCCCGACTGCAGGCCCCCAGCGCGAGGACCAGCGGCGGTGGCCGTGCGCGGTGCACCTTCGGCGCGGCTCCTCCAGGGTGCCACCCCGGGCGCACCGGCCGCGCGACGATGAGGGCGCGGCCGCAGGTTTGTGAGGCGCTGCTCTTCGCCCTGGCGCTCCAGACCGGCGTGTGCTATGGAATCAAGTGGCTGTAAGTTGGGACCCCACGTCCACTCAGACGGGCTCCGGATAGGCGGTTGGGGCTGGGAAGGGGCCCCGTGAATGGGGTAAGGGCGCCCCAGCCCTGGGAGCAGAAGTTGGTTTGGGAGTCAAGGGCAAGTCATTTTCTTAAGCCTTCCTCCCCTTCTCGGCAAAATATTGTCCTTACCTCTCAAGGGGTTAGGCAGCAGGAGCGACCTGGAGAGGAGGACGAGGGAGTTACCCTGTTCGGGCAGCTGAGATTTGTGCCAGGCCTCCCCGGGGGGGGGGGGGGGGCAGATGAAAAAGGGCAGCCTGGGCGAGGGGCACAGGCAAGAGGGTCTGCGCCCCGCACGTGCGGGGCCTTCTCGTTGTTGTCTTTCCTCGTTAGCTTCCTTACCCTGGTTGGAGGTCCTCAAACAGCCCTAACCCTCCACCTGAATGACTTTGGGGAAGTGTCACAGCCTGTGGGAGCCTCAGTGTCCCCCTCTGTGAAAGGAGAGTAAGCATCTGTACCTCCTCAGATCAGAAGAGAAGCGGCTCTTGAAAGAACCTCGTAAACTGTCAGATGCTGTGCACATGTGGAGGGTATTCCTTTAGCTAGAAATGATTAATGGAGGGGTAGGTGGGAGAGAGAGGTGCCCTTCCATCCAGCAGAAGGGAGTGCCTGTTCTGTGCATCACTGTGGGCCCTGCAGGGGTGGAGAGTCAAACCCAGCCCCTCCCTGGAGGAGCTGCTCTCTGGGCTGGAAAGATAAGCACAGGCCCTAAATAACTCCAAGTGCCTTGGAGGGAGCAGGGTGGTGTTGTGGGGGCCCAGAGTGGGGGAGACCACCTGTTGGGGGGCACACACTTGAGACCTTGGAGAGGTTTTTCAGAGGCAGTGTCTCTAGGCTCTGGGCCTGAGGGAGCTGTGGGAGTGTGGCAGGTGGGGACAGGGGGAAGGACAGCACTGTGAGTGGAGGGAAAGTCCAGGACAGGACACAGTCTGGAGTTTGGGGTGGGGGGTGGGGAGCCATGCAGATAAGACAGGCAGGGGACAGATTATGGGGGCTAGGGAGGGGCTGTGAGGAAGGGTCGTGGATTAGCTGGAAGACAGGGTGATAGTGGCCAGGCCACCAGCAAATAGCATTGAGGTCACCAGCCCTGCCCCTTTTGGAGCTGAGTTGTCAATTAATTGATGATTGAAGAGGGGAACCCCATCTTTCTGCATTTCTTGTTTGCAAGAAGTTTGGGCTCAGCAGCCTCCCAACTGCTCCTGATTAGTTTTGTGAGAAATCAACAACCTTACTTCTACTGCCAGTACCTGGCACTGTCCCAGCTGGTGGGAACCTCTGATCAGGGAGTCCCAGCCCTCCTTACCCACCACCACCATTTTATAGAGACGTAAACTGAGGTCCAGAGAGGGAAAGGATTTGCCAAAGAGCAAGGTAGGGGCAGCTGAGCGGAGCTTGCTCTTAAAGCCTTGCGGGGGCCATGGCGATCACTCCCCTGCTGCCCCGGGACCGCCAAGACTGAGAAGTGTGTGACTTGCACAGCCCCCAAGCTGGCATGTGGCCCGGGTGGGGGTGGGAGGACTGGAATAACTAGCTAAGCCCAACATCCATGCTAGCCCCACCACACAGCTCAGGCTGCCACAAAAATGGGTACAACTCAGTGTCTGCCTTAAAGGACCATCTAGCCTCTTAGAGGAGGTGGGCACTTGAAAAAAACAAAGTAGACTTTGGGCTGAGTCCTCAGGGAGGGATTGTGGGAGCCCAGGGTGGGGTGCAGCTAGTCCCGCCTAGGGTAGGTGACTTTGGGCTGGGCTCTGAAGAATAGATAGGATTTTATGGCCAAGGATGGAATGCGAAGCAGGCACCTAGGCAGGAGGAACAGCTGGACAAAAGCGTAGAGGCGGGACTGTATACGTGCGGAAAGAGAGAAATAAGTAATTATAGGAGCCTGCTAGTAAATCCCATACACTGTTCCAAGAGCTTTAGTCATGAGGTAGGTGATATTCTTATCACTACTATTTTACAAATGAGGAGGTGAAGGTACAGAGAGGTGAAGTAATTGACCCAAGGCCACACAGCTAGTTAGTGGTGGCTGTGGGATCAGAACCCAAGCAGACAGGCTCTGTGAAGCCAAACCTCTCAATAGTGGTTACATTCTTGCTGGAGCTGAAGATAGAAGGGGAAGCAGGAGGAGTGGAGTTTAAGAATAACAACAGCGTGTGTGTGTGTGTGTGTGTGTGTGTGTGTACATGTATACAGTTGGCCCTTGAACAACATGGGTTCGACCTGCACAGGTCCACTTATCCGTGGATTTTTTTCCATAAATACCTGTACTGTTTACCATCCGCAGTTGGGAGTCCATGGATGCCAATTGTATGCATTGATCTCTGCCATTTTATATAGGGGACTGAGCACCTACGGATTTCAATATCCACAGGGGTCCTGGAATCAATCCCCCATGGATACTGAGGGGCAACTTAAGTTTTGGGAAAGTAAAAAATTATATGCTAATTTTTTACTGTATGTGGGGGTGGGGAGTTGGCACCCCTAATCCCCCAAGTTGTTCAAGGGTCAACTGTATATGACCTTGCCACAAGCCAGGCGCCATTCTAAGTGCTTTGTGTATACGTCTCATTTAAATCTCCCAGCCACCATGGGAGGTGGGCTCTGCTGTCACTCCCATTAAGCGGAAGAGGACACGGAGGCACAGGGGTCTCCAAACAACAGGCTGTCACGGCGAGCAGGCAGCAGAGGCAGGCTTGGGAGTTAGGCTGGGGGCTCTGTGGCCTGTTGGTTGCAGGCAGCCACAGGACAGTTGGGAACAGGAAGTGCACAGTGCAGGTGGAAGGCTGGGGACTCATCCAGGAAGGCTCAGCCACCCTGGGGTTGCCCTGGGGCCCTGCTACCTTGGGTTTTGGAGAGTGAGCTAAAGATGAAAGGGCCATTTGATGAAGGGACTGAAACCAGGTGTGGCTGAGTTACCTGGAATGCTCACCTGTTGGGCACCTGGGATTCAGCCTCAGTTTCTGGTGGGATGAAGGGTAAGAGAGAGGGGGACAGAGCCTGGCAGCTTATGGAAACAGCTGACCAGAAATAACTCAGGGGGACCCTCTACTCCCTCACCTTTCATCCAAGTCAAGTGCTGAGAGAGTCTCAGACCAGCAAGTATTAGGGGACCTAGGTGGGCTGTCCACCCCCTCTCTGGGCGGGGAGCAGGGGAGGGGCCTCCAGAAGGCCTGGAGCTGCTGCACAGCAGGTGGGAGGAGCCCCAGACTGGAGATGGGGACCTGAACCCCGCCAGTCCACTAGCATGAGCCAGGCCTCAGGTCAGTCAAGTCGCTCTAGCCTCTGTGAGCCCCAGTTTCCTCTCCAAAACGGGAGTGCAAGAGCCCTAGCCTGGGATCTGGGAGGCCTGTTGAGCTGGGCTCTGCCTCCGATTGGCTGTGGACAGGTCTGGGCGAGCCCTGCCCTTCTCTGGGCCTCAGTGTCTCCACTCACGTAATGGGATGGGCGCGTGTTGGGTGAGCAGCTGAGCTGGAGCTCAAACCCAGGTCTCTGCTCCCTAGACAGTCTCAGGAGAACCCCAACTCCTGGATGAAGAGACCTCGGCCACCCCAGCAGCACCCTTGGCTCAAGCTTTGCCTGTGAACTCTCTGTTCCCTCCTGTCCTCTCTTCCACCCTCTCCCCCGTGCCCCCACCCCCAGACAAACCAAAATGTTTTCAATTAGGGGTCTGCTGCAGTGAGGCAAGCCGGTGGAGATGTCCAGACGGGTAACTCCCCCGCCTCCCGCCCTAATCCTTGATTACCTCCCCAAGGGGGACTTAGTTAGATACGGTCATTACCACTAATTACCAGATGACCGAATCTCCCTCCTTGGGAGTGGAATCTCCTGCCTCCCGCCTCCTGATCTCCTGGCCCGCACACTCCCTGGCAGGCCTCCCCTCCACGCCTCACAGACCTCTCGTCCCAGCCACTCTCCCCCGCAGCTCCCAGTCTCCACCTTGTGCCCACCAGAGGCCTCCAGGCCACTTCTTCTTTGTCCACCAGCCGCCTGGACAGCCGGAGCTTTGTGCGGGAGCGTCCTCACCGCGGCGTCCCTCAGCTCCTTCGCTCTCCGTAGGCTGGGGAGGCGGATGCTTGAGGACTGCCGAGATGAACAGGCCGAGACCCAGAGTGGCCCACAGAGTGCACCTCCCTGGGAGCCACAGCACCGGCATTCAGGAATTGCCTGAACTGAGCTCCCCAGGAAAGGCTGGACTCGCGTCACCCCACTTCTTGGCCGGGAGCAGGAGCACAGGGAGAAGGCCCGGGAGGGAGCAGCCACGTGGCCTGGGCGCCCACTGCGTGCTTGGTACTGTGCTGGGCTTTCCAGGGCGTCTCATGTCGGTCTGCCCGCTGTGAAACAGAAAACCCTCTCAGAAGGGAAGAAGAAAACTGGGCGAGGTGAAGGGCAGAGCGGCGCAGGACAGCTGAGTGTGGCAGCGCCCAGCCCCACAGAGAGGGACCCCGGAAGGACCCAGGTCTGCAGGAGGGTGGTGTCAAGGGGAGGCCGAGCACACAGGCGCTGGGTGTCCTCAGTGACCTCCTCTGTACAAAGGGGCGATAACCTCACACTGGCCCACCCCTCTGAGTGTGTGGGAATGGGATGAGGCGGGACGTGAGAGGCTCTGCAAACCGGGGCCACATGTGTGGGCAGAGTCTGCTAGGTGGGTGGCGCGGTGTCTGCCTCTGTGTGGTCACGCCTCACCCAGTATGGGCTGCAGGAATTTAGCCCACAGGTTCCCCGAGGTGTACCAGCTTTGGTGGCCTCAGAGGCTCAGAAGGCCAGGTAGGGACAGTTCGGTTGAGATCAAGGAACTGTGCCAGAGGTCTGCTCTGTGTGCTGGACGCTGGCATCCAGGTGCACCAGACATTTCCCTGCTTGTGGTCTGGGAAGTGGGGATGTCCCTCTAGGGTCTGTGCTGGGTTACTGAGGGCAGGGGGCTAGTCTGTGTGAGTCCCTTTAAGGCTGTGGGTCCCTCTGGCCTGCATTTGGAGGAGGTGCAGCCTGAGGCAGTCTACTCCACAGAGAAGTCCTGGGAGAAAGGCAGATCCAGGGTGGACCCGTGACCCCCTCCCTGGTCTTAGAATGCCAGTGCCCAGTGCCGGGATCTGGGGCACTTAGGTCTTATAGCATCACCAGGGTTCATAGAGACCCTCCTGGCCTGTCTTCCCAAACATGGATGCGGTCGGCACTGCTCACAGGGCTTTGTGCTCAGTGGATGAGGAGTCAACAGAACTCAGCCTGGTGCTTTCTTGCGGGATTTCTCAGGGACAAACCATGTCACGTTTCCCAAGTGTGCTTACGTCCCTTTCTTCAGAGTGTCTCACTGGAATGGAACCCATTCTGGGAGATATATGTATAGGTACAGACACTGAGGCCCAGAGAGACGGTGATTTATCTAATCACACATCAAGTTAATGGCTAAGTTCGTTTTATCACAAAATGAGTGGCTCCTTAATAACAATACCTTGCGTGTGTCAACTTTATAGCCTAGTAAATGAGTTTAATAATTAAACGAAGCAATGATGGGAAGCTCCTAACTCATGTTATGCACCCAGTAAATGCCTAATTCATAATGTGTATTACGATGATGATGATTATATAAATCTAGCACTTCGTGAGGGCTCAGTGTTGAATGTTAAACAAGGAGGGATGATTCATAGCTGTGGGAGAACTAAAGAAAGGCAATGGATGTGAATACCTTTTAAACTGTGAAATTGTTTATGGTTAGTGGAATTATAATAAAACTTATGTAGATGGAGGTCGTGACCCTATGTTGTGAGTGAGAGCCTGAGGCCCAGAAAGGGACAGTGATGTGCCCAAGGTCATAGTGGGGAGGGAGGAGGAGTCATATTTCTGCTGGGGACAGACAGCACTTTGCCTCTTGATTTCCTGGCTCCTTCCAACAAAGGCTGTAGGGCCAATTGAGGAGACATGGGGCCAGGAGGACCATGGAGGCAAGGTGGCCCCTCTCACCCTGTGTTTCCTTTTATTGCTGTTACTGTTTGGCTGTGCACAGGGCGCTGTCCAAGACGCCGGCAGCCCTGGCTCTGAACCAGACGCAGCACTGCAAGCAGCTGGAGGGCTTGGTGTCCGCGCAGGTGCAGCTGTGCCGCAGCAACCTGGAGCTCATGCACACCATTGTGCACGCCGCCCGCGAGGTCATGAAGGCCTGCCGCAGGGCCTTCGCGGACATGCGCTGGAACTGCTCGTCCATCGAGCTGGCCCCCAACTACCTGCTTGACCTGGAGAGAGGTAGGGAGCCAGCAGGGGCTGCCAGGGCCTGCGGAATGCATGCAGGTGGGGATGGATGAATTCAGGCATAAATCTATGTGTTTAGATAGGTGGGTGAATTCATGGGTGGATGGATGGATGGATGTGTGATGGGTGGATGAATGAATAGGTGGATGATAGATGGATACACAGAAGGTTAGAGGCGTGGATGGATGGATGGGTGGATGAATTAATCACAGAGCTGAGTATTTAGGCATGAACTGATGAACGAGGAAGCATACAGTGAGTGAATATACAGTGCAGGGGAGCCTGAATGACAGCACAGATGCACGTGTACCCTAACGCTTGAAGGAAGGGAGGGGTGATGCCAGGGAGGCTCTTGAGGGTGGGGGAGGGTGGAACATGAAGGTGATGGAAACCTCCCTGGGGCAGAACGGTGTTCACAGGTAATTCGTTAGACTGACTGAAGTTGCTGCAAGATGCACAGTGATGTATGAACTAAAGAGCATCTGTGGAGAAGACTTCCTGGAGGAGGCGGCTTCTGGGGTGGATTTGGGGATCGTGTGTACAATAGAGGGCTTTTTATGGGCAGAAATGCCTTAGTGGATCTAATCTGTTCTCTGCACGGGAACAGCGAACGCTTGTGTGGCACTTGACAAAGCTTCCTTTCTTCCCAAATTAATTGAACCCCAGAGCCGGAGTGTGAGGGAGGCATTCTCAGCCCCATTCCACAGTTGGGGAACTGAGGCTCCAGAAGGGGAAGCGATTTTCTAATAAAGAGATAGAGCCAGGGCTCGGACCCAACACCAAGACACCCTACAGCTGAGGCACCCTGGGCTCCATTTGCGAGGGCTGCAGTAACAGAGTACCATGAACTGGGGGTGAGGGGTGGTACCAGCAGCAGAAATGTGTCATCTCCACTCTGAGGCAGGGCTGTGCCCTCTGAAGGCGCCAGCGGAGGATCTTCCCAGCCTCTTCCAGCTCCAGGTGGTGGCCAGTGGTCCTCATTGTTCCTTGGCTTATGGCTGCACCTCCTAATGTCTGCCTCTGCCACGTGCCTTCTCCTTCTATGCGTCTCTGATTCCAAAACTCCCTCTTCCTCTAAAGACACCAGTTGTTGGATTAGTGACCACTTTGATCTAGTGTGACCGCATCTTAGCTCAGTTACACCTGCAAAGCCCCTATGTCTAAATAAGGTCACATTCACAGGTGCGAAGGGTCAGGACTTGAGCAGATCTTTTGGGGGACACCTTTCACCCGCAGTAGGCTCTTTGCACACTCATCTGGCCCATTGGGGGGTGGGGGACATGAGCTCTTCGTGGAGCTCAGGGACTGGGCCTTCGTTTCTCTAAAGCAGCCCCTAACCCTGAGCACAGGGCGAGTATGGGAGCGTGAGTGTGTGGGAGCGGGGTGTGCCTGTGAGTGTGTGCATGAGTGTGCAAGTCAGCTGGTGTATTTGTGGGAGAATGGCGGGGTGACAGATCAATGGCCCAAGTTCTGTCCTCCCCCTGCTCTACCCTGCTTGAAGCCCCTTCTCCACCGGACCCCAGAGAAGCAGGTAGAGCCCTGCCCAGGAGGAGGCCCTCAGGCCTGGGCAGGGTGCTATCCCCAGTTCACCCCCCATGGCTGACTCACACCTCCCCGCAGGGACCCGGGAGTCCGCCTTCGTGTATGCGCTGTCAGCAGCCGCCATCAGCCACGCCATCGCCCGGGCCTGCACCTCCGGCGACCTGCCTGGCTGCTCCTGCGGCCCTGTCCCAGGTGAGCCACCCGGGCCCGGGAACCGCTGGGGAGGATGTGCGGACAACCTCAGCTACGGGCTCCTCATGGGGGCCAAGTTTTCCGATGCTCCTATGAAGGTGAAAAAAACAGGATCCCAAGCCAATAAACTGATGCGTCTACACAACAGTGAAGTGGGGAGACAGGTAACCACCCACCCCACCCACCCCAGATGGTTGTGCTTGGGCCAATCGGCCAGGAAAGGCCACCCAGTGTGCCCCGATGGAGGGGGTGGCGGGGGGGATGGGCCCTGATACACCCACACTGAAGTGTTCCCAGCCTCCCCCAGCTCTTCTCTCCCCAACTGCTTGGGGCTTGCCTGGCTCCTCCTCCAGGGGGTCCACTGGGAGTTGGGTTGGAGAATGTTGGTGGAGAAGAGGAGCACTGAGCTAGGAGTTCGGAGCTCGGAGTTCCCTCCTCGGCTCTGGACATTGGCTCTCATGCAAGTCCCTTCCTCTCTGGCCTCAGTTGTTCCCATCTGTAAAATGGAGGCTTTGGTGCTCCTGAGCCCCTTGGGCGTGTTCCTCAGGCTCTTCCCCTGGGGCTCCAGGCCGGGGCTGGGTGTGGGAGGACACGTGGAGAGGGCTGTGGGCACCCAAACCTTAGCTTAAGGAGTCGCCTCCTGGGATCTAATGGGGACTCCCTCTTGGCTCCGAAGCCCACCCTCACCTCCAAAACACAGTTTTCCCCAACACTTGTTATCAGTTTTTCCTTAATTCTTCAATTCATTCCACAAAAGATTGGGTGAGTGAATAAGTGGGCTTTTTAATTTTTTTGACCATTAAAAACAAACACACACCTTTATACCAATCTGTGAGCCGGACATTGTGTTGGGTGCTTGATGAGTTTTCTCTCCTGTGGCCCTCAAGCCGCCTGTGAGGAGGTGCTGCTGTCTCTTCTTACAGACGGAGAGCAGGGTCCTGGAGGGCAGGGTGTTGGCTGCAGATGGCATCTCAGGACCTCCTCCCCGCAGCCTGTGAGGCCCGTTTGACAGAGGCCCCCAGTGAGGCACAGAGGGCTGAGGCGGCTCAGGCAAGGGCACAGGGCGCCATGGCACCCGGCCTGTGGGACTCCAAGTCCGGAGGCTTCTGTGTCTTCACCTTCCCGTCTCGCTGGCCTCCCTCATGCAAGGATTCCAGAATGTTCAGGCCCCCTTTAAACATTTGGGGAAACTGAGGCCAAGTCACGATGTCTGTCCGTAGCAGAGCCTGGCCAGGGCCCCAGGACTCTAGCCTCCTAACCCTGGGGTTGGGGTTGGAAATGTTGGTGGAGAAGGAGCCCTGAGCTAGGAGTCAGGTGCTCTGAGTTCCGTCCCTGGACACTCAGCAGGAGCCCCTCCCCCAGCCCCACCCCCACCCACGGCCCAAAACGTGCTGCCAAGGTACAGCCATCATCTCCCTCCATGCAGCCCACACAGGGCTCTCAGCCAGGGGCACAGTGGACTTTTCCCGGGGCCCCGGTGCCAGGAGCCGGCCTCTCTGGGGCCACGGCAGAAGGGAGTGGTCCCTGCCCTCAGGCTCCGGGCCTGTGAGGGTAGATGGCCTCTCAGACGCAAGGTGTTCAGTGCTGTCACACGGCTGAGCTGAGGGACTGGACCGGGGGCACCTTTCCTCGGATGATTTAAAGTACCTCCCACCTCTGGGAGGCTGAACTGCCCTGCATTCCTGAGGCGTCATCAGCCAATTCCAGATTTTATACTCAAAGGGACTCCCTCAGTCCCCACTGGCACCAGGGAGGGGGAAGGAGCCCTGGGACCTCGGCCAGTGTCCTCACTAACTCACCGGGTGATTCTGGACAAGTCCCTGCCCTCCCTGGGCCTCAGTGTGCTGGCCTCTTTGATGCGGAGGGGGGGGGGGGTAGGCCCAGGGGACCGTAAGCCTGCAGCTGTCTGCACAGGGCGGGAGGCGGGCCGGCCTGGGCACCTGGATCCCAGTCCTGTGTGCAAAGAAGCAGGGATTAAAGGGCAGAACTGAAAGGATCTAATTCGTGCCCCTCAGGTACACATGGGGAAACGGGGGCCCAGGGAAGGTGGTGGGGCAGACTTACTTCCAAAGCCAGGGCCAGAGACTCCCCTAACCCAAAGCCCAAGCCTCCCTCCACCAAACTATTATTTAGACTGATTTTCAAAGCCAATATTGTTTTAAGTTTTATAGTTCACAAACCCCCTTCATATATGTCATTTCGTTGAATTCTTACGACTAAGCAAGGTGACAATTATGTGTTGACTCTGCATGTGGGAAGACAGAGGCTCTGAGTGGTGAAGTGGCTGGCTGAGGTCACCTGGCAGGATTGCTGGCTGGGAGGGACCGGTCACCAGGCCAGGGAGCACCTCCATGCACTCCCCTGCTGCCTCTCTTCCCTCTCCCTTCCTCTGTCCTCACTCTTCCCCCCCTCCCTTCCTTCTCTGTCCCTCCTTTTTCCCCAGCAAACACTTAGTGAGCCCCAGTTTTGCATGCGAGAAAAAGTGTGACAATTAAAAGCCATGACTTTAGGAATTGCCTTCAGAGCTGGGTTCTATCCCAGCTTCGAGATTTCCTGGCTGTGCAACCTTGTGCCCGAGACTTAGGAGTCTGAGCCTTCACGTCCTCTCTTACAGCAGGGGAAGGAAGGAACCCCCAGTGAAGGGCTGTGGTGACGATGAAGCCACCGTAGGTGTTAGAAGGAGCACTCGGCATATAGCAGGTGTCTGACTAGTATCCAGTATCCTGCAAATGCCACTCTCTTCCTGCTCCTCCCAGCTGCCCCCCCCCCCAGTTTGGAGGAGGAACTGAGGACCTATAACACCCCCAGCTTTAGAGCAAAAAGCCTGACCCTTGAGGTCCAGCGAGGGCAGGTGATGACTCCCTGAGAGCACCCAGCACGGGAGAGGTGGGTTTTAGGGGAGACGGGTGCACAGGGTCCCAGTGCAGGCCAGGGAGGGGGCCTTGGCCACCAGCCTGATGCCTCCTCCTGTCCACAGGCTCTGCGTGCCTCTCTGGAAATGAAGTGTAAGTGCCACGGGGTATCGGGCTCCTGCTCCATCCGCACCTGCTGGAAGGGGCTGCAGGAGCTTCGGGATGTGGCCACTGACCTGAAGACCCGCTACTTGTCGGCCACCAAGGTAGTGCACCGACCCATGGGCACCCGCAAGCACTTGGTGCCCAAGGACTTGGACATTCGGCCTGTGAAGGACTCGGAGCTCGTCTATCTGCAGAGCTCACCTGACTTCTGCATGAAGAACGAGAAGGTGGGCTCCCACGGGACGCAAGACAGGTAAGGGCCTGCCACCGCCCCGGCAGAGAGGGTCAGCCGCGGTGCACGTGCCCCATCCCAGCTCGGGGCCAGGCACGTAGTCGGGCCTCAGCTGGCATTTGGTGAATGGAGTCTCAAGGGAGGAGGCCCCAAGAATGCTGAGTGGACGTGCCAGGGTTCAGGGACCTGGCAGAGTTCGGGGAATGGCTGTTGTGCACCTCGCCAAGGCAGGGGCCCCTCGGGAATGGAGGTTGGTGAAAGGCCCCCCGCAACCTTCCTTCCTGCTGGGGAGACAGATGGGAAGAGACACTGACAGGGCCAGCCTCCGTAGTTGTTTGCCAGATGAATAAGTGAAAGATGCACGTCAAACAACTTGCTCACGGGACAAAAGAGGACCTGGGGCACAGGGGAGGAGGGCAGCAGCCAGCCACAGCGCCCCGGGAAGTCTGCACAGGCTGAGGCAGAACCAGGGCAACCACTTTCCAGAGGGGCAGCAGGAGAGCGAGGTCGCCTGCGTTCTGTGGAGAGATGGCGGTCCCATGTCCCCCAAGGCATGCACTGGCCCTCTGGTCCCCACTTTCAGAGCCGGGGCTGGGATCCTTATAGCTGTCCCCATCCTGGCTGCTGAGGCTGACTGGGGACAGGAGGTAGGTAGGGAGCTGACTGCAGACCTACCGTGTGCCAGGCAGGTCTGCAGGGAGCAGCATTTCCCAGAGACAGTTCTGGAGGAAGCCAGTCCTGAGAAGCTATAATAGAGACAGTTCCACACGCGTATTCATTTGGGAAATTTTCTGGCGATTCACAAAGCACGAGAACATATTAAAGGCTCCGAGGAATCCCACAGCAAAGGATCTGTCTAAGCTGTGTTTCCCAGAGGTGTTTGGCTGTGGAACTCTTTTATTAAGGAGCCCCTAATAGCATTCCACAAAATGAGTGTTCTTCGGGGTTAAAAGAATATTGAACCAGAGCGAGGGTGTCTGAGAATGTGTTTGGCACATAGTTGGTGCCCGGCCAGCATTTGCTTCCTCCGCAGCCCACGTTCCTGTCTCCAGGAGAGGGGGGCTGGTTTGGGGGGCTCTGTCTTCACAGGCCAGGGCAGCAGGCTCTGTGAGGAGGCCCAGGCTCCCATCTGGAGGCCAGATTGAGGGGGTCGGGCAGAGTGAAGATGGAACTGGGTCAGTCCAGGAAGACAGAAAGGAGCGAGGCAGTCAGGGTGGCTATGATGAGGATGGGGTGGGAGAGGAGGGTTCTAGAACCCAGAGGGGCTGGGGGAAGTCCATCAGGGACCCCAGAGCAAAGAGAGGGTCTCCCTGGATTCATGGGGGGCTGTGTGTGTGTGTATTGGGAAGGGATAGTCTGCACCCTGACTCCCGCAGCTTCCTGGCTGTTGGGCCTTGAGCAAACCCCTTCCCTTCCCTGGGCTCAGTCTTGTCTTCTGTGCAATGGGGCCGCTACCACATACTGGGAGGGTTGCTGAGTGAGCTCTAATCACATTTAAGAGCAGCTCCTCCTGCTTGGCAGTGTCAGTCCCATGGGAAGGGCTTTTCCCCTCCCATCCTCCCGCCCCAGGCTTCCAGGCCTCTTCTTTCCCAGCTCCCCTGACTCTACCCCTAGGATTTGCCCCCAAACTACCGATGAGGAGGCCCCGTTTCACAGCACTGGGACCTTCCTTCCTTACTCCCAATGTCCCCCCAACCCAGGTTTCCTGCCACACTCAACTCTCAGCATTCTTTGGGGGATGGGCCTTTGCAGACACCTGTATTGGTCAATGTTTTCTGCAGTAACAAGCAGCCCCAGTATCTCAGTAGCTTGACCACAGACACTCCTCGCACTCATGGCCCGAGACTCTGGCAGCCCTGGGGAGGTGGAGAGACACCAAGTGCTCACACTGTGACCAAGGGAAGCCCAGAAATGAGGGGAGCGCAGGGGGGCCCTGACCCAGTCTGGGCATCAAGGGTGACTTCCTGGAGGAGGGAAAATGTAAGCTTTACTAGGTTAGGGGATTTGTGGGTGCAGGAGGTTGGACATAAATGAGCCTTTTAACTTTAAAAGGCATGTGCACAGGTGGTACCTCCCCAGAGGCTGGCTCCCGCGCTGGGAGGACATCCTCCTCATCAGCAGTCAGAATTCCAAACCCCAGCCCTTTGGTGGTGTTCCCTCCAGAGGCCCCTGTGCCCTGAAACCTGCCCTCTCATGGCCTGTGCCAGGGGATCCCCGGGAGCCAGGTGTCCCAGTAGTCTTCCCCGGTGCCAAGTCCCTTATCCCAGGCCCCGCCCTCCCGAATTCCCCTCGCAGGCGCCATCTCCAGCTTGGTCTGGCTCGGAGCTCGGGGCCAGGTGTTTAGACATTGTGTGTCAAGGTCCAGAATAAAAGTGAGCTCTGCCCACTTCCTTCCACCCTTTCCTTCAGTGTAGCGCTGAGGGGGCCCATGGTATTGAGTGACTAAACGAAGCCCAGAAAGGTTAAGTGACTTGCCTGAAGTCACACAACCAGTAGGGGCAGAGCGGGGACTTGAACCCAGGTCTGTCTGGCTCCGGGGCATGTGTCCTTCCTGCTGTTCCCTCCTGCCTCCTGTCTGGCATTGCATGTGGCCCCCACATGCAGCTCGCTGTCCCCTCCTGCCTCTCCCCCAGGCTGCTCCCCTCCTGCGGGTCTACCCCACGGATCCTCCCCAGCTCAGGCTTTGGCCTCTCACTCAGCTGCTGCCACCTCCTCCCTGGCCTCCCCACCTCCTGCTCTACCCCTTCCGTCTGTTCTCACCGCCACCAGCAGGGCAGGGCAGGGCAGGCTGTGAGTTCTCTATGCCCCTCTCCCCTCCTCTCTGTCTTAGATTCCTGCGCCTCTTTCATGAAATGGCCTAGAGGACTCCCCCTCCCGCCGGAGGCCTGTGCTCAGAGCCCGCGCTCACCCCGTGTGACATGGGAGAGTCCTCTCCCCATCTGTGCCGTGGTTTTCCCCTTGGGAAGCCCGAGGGTTGGGTTGGTCATCTCTAGAGCTTGCACATCTTGGGCATTCTGGGATTCCTTGGCCCACCAGGCTGCGGGGACCCAGCTGTGTCCCATCATGACATCTCTGTCTCCGCTAGAGGAACTGCCAGTGTGCACAGGTGCTTCTTCACGAGACAACTGACAGCAACAGGATACTTGGGTTTTATAGGGACCTTCAGTGTCTTCGTTTCCGACAGGAGTGATTCAGGAATAAATGCAGCTCTGGGTTCTCTGCCCTTTGGGGAAGGGAGAGCATGGACTGAAGTTCGTTTTAGGACCCCTGAGCTTAAGCCCTGCTAATCACAGACTCCTGTGAGACCGACCAGGCCTCTGCCCTCATTCACGGAGCTGTTTCCATCTGTTACTCACTGAGCATAATACTTCCATCGGCCAAGGACCCTGCATGGCTCCAGTAAGATGAAATACTGGCGCAAAGCACCTGGCACATCGGGGCGCAGGTGACAGACCCTCTCCGGTGAACAGTGTGCCAGACGCTCACTGTGTGCCCGTCGGTGCTTTCGGTCTGTTTCAGAATTCATCCCGGGATTCTAAGAGTAAAAGCAGTCTTTACATTTGTTACATTATAAGTCAAGATTAAGTATGAAGATAAGATGGTTGGAGTGATTTGAGGCTCCTTCGGGTATTCAGAAGTGGGAGAAGTAGGAAAAAAGACACTTCTACGAAATAAAACACCCCCCATCATTTTGATAAATGCCTGTTAGAAATATAGGGAAAAGTGAGAAGTACCCCTGGGGAAGAGGATTGTTTAAAATTCCCAAGACCAGGACGCCTTCCGTGAGGTGCTGAGTCTGTGGCCGCGGTGGGGGAGGCTTCGGGCTGCCTGCCTTGGAGTGTGGGGCTGGGGGGACAGAGTGCTCATTAACCTCCCCTGTCCCCCCCACCAGGCAATGCAACAAGACGTCCCACGGCAGTGACAGCTGCGACCTCATGTGCTGTGGACGCGGCTACAACCCCTACACAGACCGCGTGGTCGAGCGGTGCCATTGCAAGTACCACTGGTGCTGCTACGTCACCTGCCGCAGGTGTGAGCGCACCGTGGAGCGCTACGTCTGCAAGTGAGGCCTGCGCGCCCGCGGGAGCCCCTGGGGACCTCAGAGGCCCGCCAAGGCTCGCCCGCGGGAGCCCCTGGGGACCTCAGAGGCCCGCCAAGGCTCACCGAGGCCTGGAGACACCCCGTGGCTTTTGCTGGTGAATCCCAGATGCCAGGCATTGGAGGAGGTCTGTGCCTCCACTTGGAAGCCACCAGGGACAGAAGGAGGGCCGGGACATCAAAGGAAACGGACAAGATTAAAAATAACCTGGCAGCCTGAGCCCTGGAGTGCCCACTTGCTGCCTTCCAGGCTGGTCTAAGAAGCCAAGGGCATGGGATTGGCAAGACTGGTATAGACTTGACCTTTCGCAGCCAGATCACCAGCCTCCGGGGAAGGAGGGGGTCGGCCTGCCCTCGAGACCCCCGGCCCCCAGGGTCGAGCCTGCCGGGCCCACCACATGGAACCACTAGCTTGGGTTGTAAATGTTTTTTTGTTTTGTTTTGTTTTTTTCTTCCTCTGGGATGTGGGAGCTACAGAAATATTTATAAAACATAGCTTTTCCTCTGGGGTGGCTTGCCTCAATTCCTCTTTATATATTTTATATATATAAATATATATATATAATGATCTATATTTTAAACAGCTGTATGAAATAAATGCTGCGAGAACCCCAGCCCTCCCCTGCAGTCTCTGGCCTCCTCAAGAGAGCTCAGAAAATCCTGGCCGGCGGGGCGGGCGCTCCGGTTTCCCGGCCAGGCGGCTTCTGATTGATGTCCCTACCTCCCCCCAACCGGCTCTGGGGCTCTGGCCCTAGTCTCCCTGCAAGAGCTCTTGGTCAAGGGCGAGGACAGACGTCTTGAAACATAAACCCAGCTGGCAGATTCTTTGTTCCTCAGGGACACACACGGACGCACACAGCCTGGCCCTGTCGTCAGACCTGCTAAGCTAGCTTCAAGGGAAAACCCAACCCAGGGGGAGCTGGGGACGCAGATTCGGGTTCCAGCTAACCTTGTGGTTTCCCTGCGTGACCCTGGGGAAGCCTTTCCCCTCTCTAGGCCCCAGTTTCCCCACTTGTAAAACGGGGTAGTGGAGATTAAGGCTGGTGGTTAGAGCAGGCTGGTGCAGTGGGTGTGGAGAGAGGCAGTGGGATTTCTGGGGTGCTCCCTCAGGACGTGTCCTCTTTATGGTTGTGGGGTGTGAGGACGAAGAGGATCGAGAAGGATGGCAGGGGTTTGGGCCGAGCACTGGGAAGGACGCTGAAACGGCACGAGAGAGGACTGGGTCGGACTTGGACACGTGGAGAAGGCGATGCCGACTCGGCCCCAAGTGGAAACACTGAGGGGCCGGGCAGACGTTCAACTCTGGGGTCTGGGGAGAGGCTGGGGCGAGGTGCACGCTGGGCATCGGCACTAAGGTGCGGGACAGAGAGCAGAGGGCCCCAAGGCCCGAGCCTGGGCGCTTCCAGGGGGAGCGCGGGCAGACGAAGAAAAGAGACTGAGAAGTGACAGCCAGGGAGATGGGAGGAGCCGGGGGTCCCAGCTACGGCCAAGTGAAGACCGGGTCTCAGTTTGCACAACACTGTCCCTCAGCTTCGGCTTCACTTCCTGTCATGGGGGCGGCACTGGGGACAAGGGAAGAGTGTCCTAGGTCCCCCCAAGTGGAAGCAACTGTTAGTCACCTGTATCTTGGTCTGGCTGTGGATGGCCACACGAGACAAAGGACGTAAGGAGAGTTTGTAAACGGAATTTCTGTGCGCAGACATGACCTGGAAAGGCCGGGGCACCGCGGGGCCTTGCAGCCTGGGCAGGACTCAGAGAGGCAGGCACCCAGGTGGGTGACATGGACACGGCTGAGAGATGGACCAATCACAGAGCGGGGAGAGGGAGGGCTGTGTGGCCACCCTCCAGGCCCCTGCCTGAAAGTGTGCAGCGGGGGCGGCCATAGTGACAGAGTCACAGGCTGAAAGAAACTTCAAGATAAGTCTCCTGGTCTCCTCTCGATGTTTTCTGCAGATGAGGAAATTCCGAGAAGGGAAGGGCCTTTCCTGTGGTCACAGAGCTGATAAGAAGCTGAGGGGCTGGTGGTGAGGTTGCAGGACATCCCAGGGCAGGGCTCCCACCAGCATCTCTGCAGAAACCACTCAGTCTCCATTGAACAAGCCCCTGAAATGTGCACTCTTGAAAGTCCAGGGCTGCCCCTGCTCCATAGCCTTCACTGGCTCCCCATTGCTCGCAAAATCAGTGCCTCATTCTTTGCCCAGGAGTACAAGGCCCTTCCCTCTGGTCCCAGGTGGCTCTTCCAGCCACATTTCCAGCAGCTCCCCAGCCACCTCCTCTGCACGGCCTGCCTCCGGGCGTCTGCTGTTCCTCAGTGTTCACGGCCATCTCTACAAAGCCTTCCCCGGGGCTCAGGCTCCAACAACTCTCCGAACCTTTAAAGCAGCCATGGCACACAGCATCACAGTGGCTGCCACTGCCCACTTTCCCTTCAAGGCCCATGTGAATGTTTCCCTCCTCCAGAAAGCCTTCCCTGACCACCCTCAGCCTCCTCTGGGTTCCCGCAGCCTCTGAGCTCCTGGCTGACGTTGTACCTAGCCCAGGCATTGTAGCGGTCTGTGCTGTGTCTGTATCTGCCTCCCCTGTCGGGGGCCTTCTCACGGGCTGGGACCAGGCCAGTGCACCCGGGGCCCCAGGATCTGGGGCTGGTATACTCAAGGCCAAGTACATGCCTTGGAAATGTTGAATTGGAGGTGTCTAACACAAGCAAATGGGAAACCTGACCAAGAACCCAGAATGACTCTCAGAAAGAGTGGTCATACAATATAAATGCTACCTTTTCTTGTGCACCTACTGTGTGCCATGCCAAGCACATTGTCCCAAGTGTCTCCCCAGAAGGCCCCAGGTGGGTAGGGTTATCCCCATCTGACAGGTGAGGAAGTGGCGCCCAAGAGGGGCCGGATCTCACAGTAAGTTCAGAGCAGGGCAGAGCCAGGAGCCCAGGAGTGTCTGACACCAAACCCCTTCTCGCAGGTTCTCACTCCAACTAGGCACGGGCTGAGCAACGTAGAAGGCAGAAGGCGATTTCCGGCTCAGGACAGGTGCCCTGCTGGGCTCCTGGCTCAGTGGGCCTATGCACCTGCCGCTGGCCAGTGCCCGGGCCTGCAGTGAAGCCCTGCAGCTCTCTGGCTGGTCAGGGGCTGGGCGACCAGGGCGCGGTGGGGAGCTGGTCCCCGGACTGCTCCCGGCCAGCGCAGGGCTGAAGCATGTGGCTGGGCTGCGCCCACACGCGGGTGAGGCGGGGAGAGGCCTCCTCTGGTGTGAATCCCAGGACCTCAGAGCTCTCATGTCTCGGATCTTATTGTGGCCGGAGATTTGGAGCCATAGAATCTTCTACCTTGGAGTTTGGGAGTAAAAGCCTCAAACCATCGCATCAGAAGTCCTCCAGAGACAACAGCCAACCCGGAGGAGGTATTGATCTGTGCTGTCAAAATGCTTGTCACCAGCAGGGTTCCCGACCCAGGCCGTGCTCCCTACCCTCCTTGCTAAGTCAGCAGTCCCAGGCTGGGCTCTGTGAGGCCCACAGAGCCCCTGAGAGATGGGAACGGACTCCCCAAAAATGATAGTGGGAGCAGCTTTGAGGAAGCTTCTGAACCAAGTGTGGGAGGCTGGCCGGAGACATGGGAGAAACAGGGCCCGGGGAGAGACAAGAAGGCGGCAGAGAGGAAGCAGGAACTCTTGAAAAGAGGGAGAGATTAGCTCGGTGGGAAAGGAGAGAATAAGCAGATAAGGCCCCCTGGGGAGGCCAGGTCAGGCCAGAGGAACCACCAGGGGGGCCCAGGCCAGGCCCTGAGCAGGCTGATGGTATGTTGTTCCCCAGGTCACGGGGAGCAGCTGCCAGGTTACACAGACCAGGCCTCCAGCAGGATGCAGGCCCCAGCCTGGGACCCCAGCCTGGGAGAGCTGGAAGTGGGGGGAGTTTGAGGCTGGGAAACAGGAACCCCAGTATCTTTTCCACTCTCTTGCTGTGTGACTCCAGGCAGCCACTGGCCCTCTCTGGATCTCTGCCGTAGTTGTCTTGTTTAAGCCCCACCACCATTAGAGGGGTAGGACCGGGATCCTGTTTTACTGATGAGGTCTGACGGGGGAGCGAGGAAGCGACCACCCAGGTTACAGATCCCTGTGTCCCAGGCTGCTTGGCTCCAGGTCCGCGCTCCTCACCCAGGGTGCGGGTGCCTTCCACTGAGTGGGTAGTTTCACTCTGAGGCCGTGCAATGGCCAGACAAGGTGTCACACAGAAGGGAGAGGGAACAATTCAAGATGGAGCCGTTCTTGACTCTGCCACAGGGCCCTGAGCTCTAGTCCAGAGGCAGGTGCCTGGGGCCCCATTCCCATGACCTCCAGACCCTGGCTCAGACCACACTCCCGCCCTGTCTTCCCGAGCTGAGGAGTTCACCGTCACCTGGGTGCCTGGCCTACCAGGACCCACCTGTGTGTGGAGGCTGAGAGGGTGAAGCACATGTGTCCCCCGTTCAGTGGGCCCACAACCCCTAGTTAGTGTAGCAGAGATGGCCGAAGTCAGAGGCAGGCAGTCCTGGGGATTCTGGGAGTTTGGGAAAGAAAAACCCGCTTCTCTCAGGGTGTTAGGGGTAGGAAGTAGAAAGCTGGAAGACTTCATGGAGGAGGTGACCTTTGCACTGGGTCTGGAAAACAGTAGAATGCTAAGAGATGGAGAAGGGAGCGGAGGGGAGGGGTCTGCATGAGCAAGGCACAACAGCATGTTTGCTCAGAGGCTGCCGAGCAGTGGGGTGTGGCTGGACTCAGTTCTGTGGACAGGGGGACAGCAGAGGTCCAAGCCAGGCTGCCTGGGGCCCTGGGCTGATCCATTAGCATCAGGGTGTCTAAGAACACCCCCAGTAGGGCGCTAGCCACTGGCTGGTCCACTCTACCCCCAACTCCCTCCTGCCTACCAGGTCCCCTGCCCACCCGCAGAGATGGCTGGCTTCAGGCAGAGAGATTTAACAGCCGAAATTTAACGGGTCCCTTTGCTCCTATAGACCAAATCAATATCCGCTCGGCTCTCCGGGTCTGTGGCTGCTGAAGACTTTCTCCTTATCGGCCCCTTGGTCCCCATTGCCTCACCTGCTGGCCTCCAGCAAGGGGCTGAGGGGCTGGGGTACGGGTGGAGGAGAGAGGAGCTGGCAGATCACACAACCATCCCAGACACCCCGTCCAGTCCAGACCGGCAGGAGTGAGCCCTGGCCTGGGGGTGGCAGGTGAGGACAGGGCTTGTGGGAGGCCCAGACGCCGGCGCTCCTGGACAGGGCATGGCTGTAGTGAAAACCCAAGTGTTTATTTTATGTTGTCACCGTCTTTGCATCCATAAAAGTGTGCCGTCCTCTTGGGGACTGTGGGCGGGAGGCTGTCTGGGAGGTGCTGGGACAGCAGCTGGTTAGGTGCCGTGCCCTTGAAAGCACCTTCTAACCGAAGGTTCTGATCCAGCTTCTCTTCGATCTTTAACCTCCACCAGGAACGTTTCAGGGTCCTGGGAGTTCAGGACCCCAGGACTGGAGCATGCTGAGACTGTCTAGAGTCTAAAGAATCCAAACAGTATGCCTTTGCTTTCCTCCACTGCAGTGGGGGTGTCATTGCCCTTCCCTCCCCCATTTCTCCTCCCCCAAGAGCTATCCTGGCTCCCAGTGCCGGCGAGCCCAGAGAGGGCGGAGCTGGTGGACAGGAAGCCAGCTCGCTGCAGACCCTGGTTCTGCTTGGCATTTCCCTGGACAGTTCTGGATGAAAAGATGGGCAGCCGGGGCACCCTCTGATCCAAGGCCACCTCCTGGGGACAGGCCGTTCATCTGGATGGTTTCCCTGTGTATCTGCGATAGGATTTATCCTAGGTGTTCCAAAGTGACACCCCCCAGCACCCCCTGCCCCTGGAATGTCAGTTCAGGGAGCCGGTCCCCTCCTGGCGGTTGCTGCCCTCCCCTCCTCCCTTCCTTCCCCGAGGGCTCCTCCCCCTACAGAGACCCCATTGCCACCCCGCAGTGATGGGGACCTGGATCCTCAGGAATGAAGGGATAAAGCTGACTGCCCTCAATGCACCCTGTCCAGGCCAGAACGCAGGCTGCATCTAACATGCACTCCTGGAGCCAAGAAAAACAGACACCCAACACCTCCTGCACACACAGAGCTACCTCCCACCCCACGCATCTCCACTCCCACACCCGAGACGCCCCACCACCCACTCTCTTTCTCCAGAACACCCCTGAAATGCACAAACTAGCGGGAGGCCTCATCGAGGAGCAGGCAGGGTTTTATCCCTGCCTCTGCCCCTTCAAGCTGAGCGACCCTGGATGAGTTTGGGCGCCCAAGACTCCATTTTCTCAGCTGTCAGTGGGGGTGAACACTGGCTTCTCATCCAGCCAGAGCTTAGCCAGTGGTCCCTACAGCGCGCTCCATCTCTCCTTCCCCAAAGCTCCCCTGAGTTTGGGCTCCATGCCCTGCCCTGTGCTGTGTGCTGGGGACACAGGAGAGCCACCCTGGCTCTTAGACATCACATCTGCCAGGGTAAGGGGAGGACCCGAGGGCACCGCTGTGGTTAGGAGTACAGCATTGCTGCTGGCCAGGCCTGGCTCTGCCGCCTGGCTCCTCCGGGCTGGCTGTGTGACCTGGGATAAACCACTCACCCCTGCTGGGTCTGTTTGTTCACCTGTAAACAGCATGAGTAACAACCCCCACCTCTTTGGATGGTTGTGAGGCTCAAACTAGATAATGAACATCAAGCACTTAGCAGGTAGCAAGAATTATTCATTGTAGCCATTGTTATTAAATCAGAATCCAGTCAGTCTGTCCACAAACCGCCACTGAGCACTGCGGGCTCGGCTGGGCGCTGGGGATTGGAGCGGAGGGCACAGGGCTCCAGAGCCCTGGTCTCCAGACTTGGGGGAGGCAAAGTGGCTGAGAGCCTGGGGGCAGGCCCGGGTGGGGTAGACAGTCAGATGGCCCTCACACTGGAGGCCCCCTGGCCTTCAGCTGGATCTGGAAGGACAAGGAACAGTGCCCGGGGGGGGGGGGGGGCTGGAGGACACCCGGGCGGAGGGGACAGCACAGGCCGAGGCAGGGAGGAGGCCCACTGTCAGGGCCTCGGGGTTGTAGAAAAGCCCAGCCCCGGGCAGTGGGGTGTCACAGGAGGCGGTGGGAGAGGGTGGTGTACGGAGTGAAGCCCGGCTCTGCCCTCAGGCCCGGCTCCTCTGACAGCTGGGACGGAGGAAAGGGAGAGTTTGCCCAGCTTCTTGATGAACCCCTGAAACCCAGAGGCTTTCTGAGTGTGTGGGCGCCCCGTGTCCTCTCCCCAGGAGCTGGGGCCTCCACGGTCAGGGCTCCGACTCCAGCTTCGCGCAGCCCTGGCTGGTGCCTCAGGCGGCCCTGGGACTCCTGCTGGGGGCGCCTCACCGGCTCCCCGGAACCCAAACCGAGCCTGGCCCGAAGGTGGAGCAGAAGCATAAGGCCTGAGGGGCGGGCAGCCCCCCAAGGGCCAAGGACGAGGTTTGGGTCCAGGCTGTGGTGAGCAATGCCCGCCTGGCACAGGGAGAAATGTGTGCCTTTCGGAGGATGCTGCTCACTGATGACTGGTGGGCGCCCAGTGAGGCAGCCGGACGCCCATCCTCCTGCAGGTTACCCCGGTTTACAGGTGAGAAAACTGAAATGATAGGCTGGTCCTAACGGCTCTGACTCCCAGGCTCACCAGCCTGTGCTAAGGGCTCTCGGGCCCACCTCACCATGCTCCTGTTTCCCGTGCACCTACCTGTGCCGTGGCTGCCCCGGTGTGGGGGGGGGGGGCACCCTCAAGCTCTGGATGGCGCAGAAGGAGCCGAGCTTGGAGCCCCACACCCTCAGCCACAGGATGTCCTCTCTCTGGAAAAATCTCCCAAAGCGGGTGCCACCCGAAGGCACCGCAATTTAGAATCTGATTCCCGGACTCACAAGCCTTGGAGCCTAGAAACCTAGACTCGTCCCTGCTGCGGACCGAGCCCCGCGTGGGCACAAGCCTCTGCAGCACCCACGCGTCCTGATCGCCTTCCCTTCACACGGCCTGGGGTGGTCACACCAGTGTCAGCACAGAGGCAACCTAGGTGGCGGTGACTCTAGTCAGCCTGTCCCACCCTCCTGCACCCAATCTCATTCCACAGGTGGGGAAACTGAGCCCAGAGAGCAGGGCTGCCCGGGTTCCTCTGTGTCAGAGGCAGATTCCCTGGCGATGCTCCGACCTTTGAGGTGCTGGCAGGCACTGGGCCCGCAGTACCTGCTGTGATCAATCTCAGCCACCCGCCTGCCTCGCCTCCCCACCCCCCACAGCCCCAGAAGCCAGAGCAGCCACAGCAGAGGGGATCCCGGGTCCCGCCAGGCGGGGAAGGAGAAGCCCAAATATTTAGTCTGAGCGGAAGGGAGCAGGGTTCAGATCCTGCCTGGTGGCCCTTCCCCCGGCCCTGTGCCAGGAGCCACATCACAGAGGGGTGTGAGCCCCCACCCCCTGACTTGTCCTATGGCCCCATCACAAATATTTTTATACAAACATGTTCTGGTGCCGGAAATTATTCCTCTGGGTGAAGGCATCATGTCTTCCCGCTAAGTTCCCCTTCCCTAAGTAGTACAAATAGTACTAGTACTACTACTACTACTAATAGTGGCAACTCCTGCATGCACAGGGTTTCTGGTTTACAGACAGCTTTCATATCCCCCAGCACCTCGTAACAGCGCTATGAGGCTGCACTGTGATTCCTATTTCAGATGGACTCAGAGGGTGTCATTTGTCTAAGGTCATAGAGAGCAGCAAGCGGCTGGACAGAATCCTGGCCCTGTGTCTGGGGAGCCATCTGTGCAGAGCTAGGGGTCAGTTCAGCCCTGCCTATAAAGGGGAGGCCTCCCCCCAGGTCAGGTTGGGGGCAGTTGTCCCCCAGGCTCCCCCCTTTTTCCTCCACAGCCAGACCCCTGGCCTCAAGTCTCTGGCTGCAGTGTGACTCCCATATCTGGGTCCCCAAGGGGCCTCAGACTTAGCCTCCCTTCATCTTCCACAGTCCTGAGCTCCTCTGGGTTCCTACCTCCATCATTCCTCACCCCGTGGGTTAGAAATGCATATTCCCAGGGCCACCCCACCTCCACAGGATCAGACACGGGGTGGCGCCCGGCAACGGGCGTCTTAGCAGGGCTCCAGGTGCTGCTGGTGCTGGAGATGGAGAACCACTGCCCAACACATACTCTGCTCTTCACTCTCCTGGCTTCCGTGCGCCCTGGCTCCCTGCTGCCTGCAGGATAAATCCTAGCTCCTGGCCAGGCACGGAGGGCCCTCTGATCTGGCCTCCCACCCCCCCCCCCACACTCCCCTCTCCCAGCCTGCTCCTGTCCACATCACAGCCTCTCCAATCCTTCTCACCCCCTCCTGATCCCCACACTCCACCCACTGTGTGTCATCTCCCTTCACGTCCCCAGGCCGTGCCCACGCCATCCCTCCTGCCTGTCCCTAAGCAGCCTGCAAAGGGCTTTGGTCTTGCAACACCCTCAGCCTCCGGGAAGTCCGCCCTGGCTTCTCCAGGCAGAGCGGGCCCCAGTGTGATACCCACTGCTGTACTGTGGGTCCAGAGGCCCCTAGGAGCTGCTGCCACTGCCCTGGAGAAAGAGCCTCCCCTGGAAGCCTCCTCACCAGTGCCCTTCTCCTGGCTCCAAGCCGCTGTCCATTCATCACCCACCCTCAGTCCTGAGTGACCGCCCTGATTGCCCCACTCCTGTGCCTTCAAAGTTGGAGGGTCCTGAGTTAGAATCCCAGCAGCTTCGGATGACCTTGGCCAGTGACTTCTCATCTCTGAGCCCTGGTTTTCCCAAATATCGCTGAAATGTAAGTGATGACACAGGACTCGTCACCGAGTGTAAGATGTGATGGGCAAATGACAGCACCTCCTGGGCTCCTGCTCCTTCCTCTGCTCCCTCCGAGCTCAACCATGTGATTAATGACTCTCAGAACGAAGTCTTTCTTAAACTGCTGTGATTTCTTTGGGCAGACAATGCAACGTATTTAACTCATTATTTCCTTCATTGCTGTGGTTAACAGGAAGTTCAGAGCTAAACTTTATCTTAATCACAGTCATTATACAGGTTGCCATGTGCTTGATAAATTTACTTCCTACTCTGTCTCAGAGGTTTTGGTTAAGACCTCTATGGCATCCTTTCTTTTAAACTACCCCTAATCTTTAAAAAATTATGTGGGGATACACTGTTGGTTTTCAACCCTGCCTGCCACACACAGTAGCTCCGCCCAGCCTGCCCTGACTCCTTTCCAGCCCCCTGGCCTCCTCACTTTCCTGTGATCCTGTTCATGTTTCATGTTTGCCAAACCCCCAGACCAGAGTGCCTTCCTCTGTCATCTGGCAAATGCCAAACCCTCATTACAGGTCCAACTGGGTGCCACTTACCCCAGGCCGACTCCCTGGCTTGCTGACCCAACCTACACCTTTTCTCTCTCCGAGTCCTGCCCTTCCTCTGCCCTCCTGCTCTTCCACCTTTATTGAGCATCTACTTTGTTCCACCTACTGTTCTAGGGATTCCTCCGTAAGCAAGAGACAAAACCTCTGCCTTTGTGGAACTGACGTTTTTATCGGGGAGAATGACAATAAACAAAGAAATAAATAAAAATGTTCATGTGGCGGCAAATATTAAGTAGAAAGTCACTACAACAGCCTGAAGTGGAAAGGGAATTCTGGTGAGGGGGTGGTTGGTGGGGAGGAAGGGTTCTATTTTACCTAGGTTGTCCCGGTGGGGTTGGGGGAGAAGCTGTGTGGTCATGGTGGGGGTGCTTCCAGGCCGGGGGTCCCTGGGGCCAGTGGGGCTGCAGTGGAGTGAAGGAGGGAGAAGGGGTGAGAGCTGAAGTCAGAGTCCAGCAGGATCAGACAGAGAACAGGGGAGCCACAGCAGGCTTGGGAGCAAGGACACAACGTGCCCTGCTCTATGCCAGGCTCTGAGCTGGGTGCTTGCCATCCAATTTTTCACTTGGTCCTTTTGGCAGTTCTGTGGCTTGAGGCTGGTTTTCAGACTATTTCAAAGGCAGCAGAGGCCCAGAGACAGAACGGACCTGCCCAAGGTCACACAGCAGTGAGGCCCTTCCCCTTCCTCCTGAATCTGTGGCAGGGTGGCGGCCAGTGAAGAGCAAGGAGGAACGTGCCCACGCCTGCTTATTCTCCCCCAGCCTTTCCTCTCAGCATCTGCACATAAATCACTCTGACACCCCTATGAGGGGGCATGAACAGATTCAACATCACCTCTGTGGGTGAGCGCTTCCCAGGCCCCCGCACTCCGGCTGAGCTTGTGATTCTTGGCTCTGATCTGACTGCCCAGCCCAGGGCTCCCAGGGCTGGGCCCACACCACCAGGGGAGCCATGTTTGCCCTGGGCTGGGAAAGAGTTCAGGAGAAAGGGGAGGACCCCACAGGGCCGGAGGATCTGGCTACCAGATAAAGGGTTGGAAGCACTCAAGTCCTACTGCCAAGGATCTGGGTGAGGCTGGGCCTGCACTGGAGGGCGTGGAAGGCACAGAGGGCCAGAAGCTCCAGGGGACAGGAGGAGGGCCCAGCCTTCTAGCTGGGGGCCTCCTTTTCCTGGGGTCACCCCCACCCTGCCCCATCGTGCTGAAAGCTCCCGGTTGTGCCAGGCAGCTGAGATTGTTTTGGAGCTGGCACAGGTTCAGAGGCAGACAGAGAGAGGGAAGACCACCCCCAACCTTGACTGTCCTCCACCCACCCAACCCCACTTGTGAGCCATTGGCACAAGAACCATCAAATACTGTTTCCATGGAAGTCGGCTGGGGGCCTTGTGGAGAAAGCCTTGTGGCTTCCAGTGCCCCTCTGGAGGGAAAGTGACCTTCCTTTGACAAACCTTGGGGATTCAGAGAACACCCATCCTGTGCGGGGCTCTGAGCTGAGCAGGGACAGCTTCCGATCAAGGCGCCCTGTCCTCAGGGAGCGGCCGGTCTCCAAGTAAAACCCACTTCCTTCTGGGCTTGCGTTCAAGGCCTTGGCACTGGGCTTGGCCGGCCTTTCCCCTCCTCCTCCTCCTCCTCCCCACCCCTGCCATGCGCCACCCACTGTTTCCCACACAGGCCTGGGACTCAGAAGCCACCATACCTTGGTTCAGGCATGCCCTTCCTCCCACGATCGCCTGTCAGAACCTACTGCCTTCCTGCCTGGATCACATCTCCTGCTCCTTCGTTTGTCCTTGGGCACCTGCCCACGCTACACCCCATCTCCAGGTCAGCGGCCCCTCAGCAAGAGTCATGCCAGGTGGCGGGAGGCAGGGTGGGGTAGGGAATCATGGATTCCCAGGTGAAAGGAGTCTGCTGAGCATCTGGCTCTGCCACCTACTCAACGACTTACTGGGCAAGTCGCTACCTCTCTGACTCAGCTCCCAGGTAGGATACTTATTGTTAAGCTTATTCGGACACACAGGGTTGTGATCATTAGTAATTCCACAGCTCTGGCTCCAGTTCTAGGCCCCGATGGTCACCTCCTGCTGAAGCCCGTCAGCCATCACCAGCAGGACAGGGCACCAGAAGGAAGGGGCCCTCCCTGGGTGCTGGGAGGGGAGGATCAGTAGTCCATGCTTCCTTCTCCATCCTCAGGAGGATAGGTCCCTGGCCCAATCTAGGCCTTTCCAGAATTCTAGAATTCAGAGAGGATGGGGATGTCTGCCCCCATATAAATCTTCTTTCCTTCCAGAGTTGAGGGCAGTAAGAGGTGTGAACCCCAAGAAGGAAAAAAAAAAGACACCTACTAAGAAGGGCTCCTGGTGGCTAACGGGGCTCACATGAAACAGCAGCCTAGCAGCCATCTCTCCAGCATTTCCCCCGCAGGCCTCTGCACTGAACCGCCTGCCTGCACTGTGTTTCTGCCAGCTGAGCCAGCCCCTATAAAGGAGTTCCTGAAATCTTCTTTCAACCAATGGAACTGAGACTTTCCCCATCCAATTGGAGCTGCCTGGCTCTACCAATCAGAGCAGCTCTATTCTGATCAATTAGAGCCTCTTGGACCAATCAAACTGTGAGGATTTGGAGTCCTCATTTGCATGAGGATGGACCAATCAGGGACCAGGGGCGGGGCTCCAGTCCATATACGCCAGCTCCCCTCTGCCTTGGGAAAAGCACTTCCCCTTCCACTGAGTCCTGAGGGCTGAGGCTGCCGGGCTGAGCCGAATGGGGAGATGTCTGAGCAGAGCAGCGTGGAGCAGAGCGGAGCTGTCTAGTGAGAGGAGAGTGGCTGCTTCACAGCCACCTGCTGTTTTGCACTGAACAAAGTTTCATTCTTCACTTCACCCTGAAGTAGGGGTTCCTGCTGGCACTGAGTTGGTGATAACAATCATTGTGGGGTTCTGCCGTCCCCTGTAGTTGTGGGGGAAGCTGCCTAAGCCCAGGTCTGCTTCTTCATAGCCTCCCTGTGTAGCCTTGGACAAGGTGCTGCCCTTTCTGGTCCATGGGGGGGGGGGGGGCGGCCCCGCCCCACAGGGCTATAGAGTCCATCCAAGGTGACTAAGGCTGAAGAAGAATGAAGCTCCCCCCGCTCCCCTATTTTGTTAAATCAGAACTGTTAGTACACTGGGGTAGGGGAGAGGACAGCAGGGACCTGGGTATCCTGATAGGGGCCTATTGGGGGCCCAGTAGCAGGGGCTATTGGGGATGGCAGAAGGTGGGCAGGAGGGCAGTGGAGGACCAGGAGGGTAAGGGTTGGCAGGTGGCCAGCCTCACCGCAGGCCTCCCCACTGTCTTCTAATGGACCCCACAGAGGCTGCTTGTCAAGGCCTCTTGCCTAATTATCAAATCGTTCCCAGATCCCCTCCTGCGGCCTGACCTCCTCCCAGCCTGAGTCTGTTAGGAAACATCAGCTGTCAGCCCAGTGTGAGTTGGGGACGCCAGTTTGTAGGACAGCATGGCCCTGCCTGTGCCCCTCCTTTGCTCCTGTCAGGGCCCTGGGGAAGACTTCTGCCCCCAGCCCCATGTGGAGCAAGTGTTGGCTTAGGAGTCAGCCCTGCTAGGGGGCACCTTGGCTGAGTCCCCTGTTCCTGGTTCCTTCCTCTGCTGAATGGGGATTTCAACCCTACTCCCAGGATCATTGAAATAGTCTGTGCTGACTCTCAGGGGAGCCAGTGACCTCTCCCTGCACCCCGAACCAGACTTGGGGCAGAGTGTGGGCAAGGGCCAGTACCAAGCTATATCTCTGCCCATCCCTGAATTCAGCTCTCTTAGCTCGAAGCAAGTGCTCCTCATTCCCATGTCCTCCCAAGGCAGCCTCATGCCCATCTGTGGACATCCGGCTCTCCGCTGGCCAGCCCAGGCCCGAGAGAGGAGCACCCCAGGCCCGAGAGAGGAGCACCCCAGCCCCGAGAGAGGAGCACCGCAGCCCCGAGCCCTGCTGAGGGCCTGTTCCGACGGTACTGCGAAGGCCACGGGGCCCAGACGGAGACTGGGAAGGGACTTCCCAGGGTCCCACCATGAACCCTGGCCATGCCAGGCCTGTCCCTGGACCCCCATTCGGTGCTTCCTCCACTCCCCAGTGTACCCTCATATCTGCATGTGCACACACATCCACACACGCACACAGTGCACATGCAGGATCAACAGGGGTGATGAGGAACCGACATCTGCCCGCCAGGTGCACCCCAGCTGTTAATCAGTGCTTGGAAGGAGCCGCTGGTGAGCAACCCCCAGGGAGATGAGGGCAGCCAAAGGTCACCTGAAGTTCCCACAGCCCCTCACGGTGGCCGGCCACATGGAATGAGCCAGGAGCCTGTCAGCCCCTCAGCTGTCTTCTCCCTTTTCCAGATGGGGAACCGGGGCTCAGAGAGGGGCAGGTTCCTAGTGAGGGCCACACATCGGTGGCAGCTGGAGCTGGACTTCCTGCCCAGCCCTCGTGGCCTGAGTTGGGCCTCTCTCCTCCCCACCCAGCCCCAGATGTCTGCCCAGCACCCACGCCTGCTGTGTTCCCTGCCTGTAAGGAAGAGGACCCAGGGTGCCTTGGCCACTGTCTCCGACCCTCAGGGGCACTCAGCTTTGTAGGAGGAAAGGCATTCTTCCAGTCAGAGCTGCCCCACAAGGGCAGAGGCGGCCACAAATTAGACAGGGAGCTCCCTGTCCCTGGGGGTGTTCAGGCAGGGGCTAGAGACTGCTGGGGAGTTCAGTGGGTGGGCTCGGTGACCACCCAGAGTCCTCCCAGCCAAGGCATTTCTCTGTTCGGAGATTCTGAGTGTCAGTGACCCCCTGAGTTGAGAATTCCTCTGAAGTTTGGATTAAATGCAACTGCTTCCCCAGGCTCCTTCCAGCCCCCTTACTCCAGGACTTTCTGAGCCTCGAGAATGCGCTTGGCCAAGCCTCACAGCACATGAGCAGACAGATCGGGACTCCAACCCCTGCTCATCAGTGACAGCCGAGGACACTGCCTCTCGGAGCCTTGGGGCTTCATCTGTAAGATGGGGAAAGATAAGGTGCTACACGTGAAACCACTGTGAACTAGACCAGGACCTGTGACCTTCACTCTGGCCTGGCCACTCTGCAGGAGGAGGAGACTGTGATTAAAGACCGTGGGGTTGGAGGAGATAAAGGGGCTAAGGTGACAAAAGGGCTGGATGTGAGCGAAGGAGCCATGGGGGTGAAAGCTGGGGCCCTGGGACCTGTATGAGGGGACATATGTTTCCCAGCAGGACACGAGGCAGGCGCATCCATCACTGCCACGGCCTACCAGCCCAGGCTCCAGCCACCGGAGCTGGCAGCAGATCAAAGGGCCTTGAGGACGACCTTGCTGATCCCAGCTGGTGGCTCAGGCCTCAAGAAAGTAGGGCTAAGAGATGCCTGAGGATTGGGTTGCAGGGAGGCAGATTCCAGTTCAGCAAACAGCACCTACTCGGCACCAGACTGGGCGGGGCCCAAGCCCTCATCATTGAATTCGGTACCCATGTCAGTCATGATAATGCATTTCACAGATGAGGACTCTGACGCCCAGAGGTCTCTGTCTGGGTCTCCACCTGCCCCACCCCACCATCTTCAACCACGTAGGAGAGAGTGTATCCAGAGAAACCTAGCAGAAGTGTCTATATTGAAAGGGGAGAGATACTGGAAAACTGGGAGCAGGAAAGGGGGCCCTTGAACCTGCTCTGTTCAGCTTGGAGCTCCAGAACCACAGTTCCTCTGGCCTGGCTTGGCCCTCCCAGATCCACAGCAACCACAGTGGCCTTGGAAAGGTTCCTCCAGGCCTCCACCTCCCCATCTGTAAAACGGGTGGATTGAACTCACTGCTGTCCAAGAGGCCTTCCAACTCCGAGGTGGGATGGGGAGGGTTGGGGAGGGGGGTCCAAGAGGAGGCCTCTTCAGCTCAGATTTAACGAGCGGTCTGTTCAGTTGAAATTGATCAAAACCAGACTTGAGCTCAGCCATGTCTCTGATTTGCACAGACTGAAGCCGCCAAGAATTCATCCCTTACTGTTTCCAGTAAATAATTGGGCTCCCGTGGGGTTCCCAGGGCGGGCCGGACGTCTCACCTCGTCTCCTCACAGTGAACTTGACCAGGGGAGGCCGGGTGGGAAGGAGACCACAGCCAGGCTTCCAGCTGTGCTTCCACCATGCCAGCTGTGATGGTGGGGGTCAACCCCGGAGCCCCCGCCTCACGTGGTCGTGGTCAGGCTGCCAGCAGGAGCCCACGGGGCACACACGCTGGGGTGTCTGGCCCCATCACTTCCTTCATTCATGCAGTCAAAGCTCCACCGAGCTCCCCAAAACTGGGAGTGGAGGCCGTGGCCTGGCCTCTCAGAATTTCCCTCAGCCTCTCAGGGGTCCATAGGAGTCACCGTCTCTTCCTTCGTTGTCCCCCATCCCCACCCCTGGTTTGTAAAAGAAACAAAATGCCCAAACCGGGTTTCAGATAGTGACGCTGTGCAGGTCGCACAGTTCTGCGGGTCACTGCTGCGGTCATGGGCATGCTGGCCCTGTGCGAGGAGCCCACAGAGCCGGGGGCCGTGCTTAGTGGAGGTGACGCCTGAGCTGAAAGACCCCTGCAAGGGGTGTGTGTGTGTGTGTGTGTGTGTGTGTGTGTGTGTGAGACAGGCCCTGGTTAAAATGCAGGGATTCTGATTCAGTGGGGTGAGTACTGGAGTTTACCAAGGGTCCCCAGTGAGCCTTCCTCCCTGTCATGCTTGAGAACTCAGACTCTAGACCTGACCTTGAGAGGACATCCACCCTCACCTCCAGGACTGTAACCTTGGCGTTCCCTGGGCTTCCAAGTCATGCTTTGTCCTCAAAAAAAAAAAAAAAAAAATTACACAAAAGATATCAAGATGTGGGTAATGATGGTATCCATTTGCTGCCATTTCACACTAAAGTGTGAGTGATTGGGTTTTACCCCACAGAGGAGAGTTCAAATTGAACCAGCCCAAGGAATCTAATGGGATGATCTGTCCAAGGACTGTGTGGCTAAAAAGGATGGCCTCCTGCAGTCCCCTCCTCCCCCCTGCAGTCCCCTCTCCCAGGAGGAGAAGGGACACCCAAGCCCTTGTGTACTGTGCATCTGAGGTCTGCAGTGAACGGCTAAAGACGAGGAGGGCAGAACGGTCCTTTTAAAAGGGGGATATAGCTAAGCCCCATTGCTCTCACTGACATTTAGTCACAGGACGGAATTCATTTTGAATTTCAAATAATATTAAAAGACAGCACGAGATTGTATAGTTCACCGAAAGTGAGCGTGAATTTGTGAAGTTTCAGGAACGTTGGGAGGGTTGCTGGCTGCTGACCTGACCACCCTCCACGTCCTCCAGCTGAGCTCACATCTGAGCTTTGAGTTTTGGTTCCCAGTTATCAGTTTGGATTCCAAGCTTTAGCTGGTTCAAGCCAAGGTCTACCAGATCTCAGCTGGCTCTCTGGGCCCCTAAGAATGTTCTGTGAATAAACTGACCACCAACTCAGAAGAATGAAGACGGAGGGCAGGGGCGGTGTGGAGGGAGCCGAGGCATGGAGAGTGGGCATGTCCAACCATCGCCACCCTCCATGTCCCCAGGGCCATGGTTATCTGTCCTCCCCTTGGGGCTAAGAACCCAGGTTGGGGGCAGCTGTCCCTGGAGATCGAGCCACTCATTGTCTTGATACCCTGGGAAAAGGATTTGGGGAAACCTGTCTCTCACCACCTGGACCAACTTGGGCTCCTCCTCCTTCCCTCCCACAGGCCTTTGCCTGCAGGCAGTCAGCCTCGCTGGGACAACAGCACGTGGGCCCTTCCCTGCTCTGTCCCCTTCCCTGGCTCCCATTTGTACAGATCTGCCTTCCTCTTCCACACCCACTGGGCAAAGCTGGGCTGGGGAGGAGGGAGGGCTCCTGCCTTGCCCCCCGCCCCCCAGGAGATCCCTTTGCAGTTAGAGGGGACTGAAAACCATGGGGGGAGGGCAGTCAGCAGACTTTGCCGGAGTTGGTCAGTCATTCCCTTACAAGCCCTTTGTCACGCTCTGGGGACCCGAGAAGAACCCCACTAGGTATAGGCCCAGATGGGAGCATCTGGCTCTCTGACCCCAGACTGGGGGCACCTCTAGGTGAGGGCTGGGCCAGTCCTCCTCTGAATCCCAGCACCCAGCCTGGGCAGGGAGGGTCTGAGAACTTTCTGGAAAATATGAGCAAGACTCCAGCCTCCCTCAAACCTACCAGATCCACCACAAGACTGACTCAGAGGGAGTGTGGGGGTGGGGGGCCTGTGAGGATGGCACCAGTGTGCCAAGTGCTGGGGACAGAGGCTCAATATATATGGGTGCTGGGCCACACAAGAGCTGACCTGCTGGGCCCCAGTACCCTTTGCCCCAAGTGCCCACCCTCTGGGGGAGCCCTTCACACCTCCAGGAAGTCTGAACTGCCGTCCCAGGCTTCCTACTGGCATCTCTCGCTGCCCCAGGGCCTCAGATGGGCTCCCTGAGCTGACCTGGAGGGAGAGGAGACAGACAGCAGACGGGGCTGGTGGCTGAGGCTGCCAGTGGACAGCTTCGCTTCCACGGGGCCGGCCTGCCATCCTCCCTGACACACAGCTGAAATAACAGGCATGTGCCTGTGTTTCCAGTCTTCGACTTTTACTTCCTTGTTATCCCCCTAGTTTGACAGATTAATATTCGGAGAAGCCCTGAGGGGAGTTGGAGGGGAGGCTCTGTCCAGGCCCCTCCACTGCATCAGCAGCCCCGTTCTGCCCCATCTACATCCCAGACCTGCAGATGGATGGCAGACAGGTGCCTGGTGTCCCCGCCACGTCCCTGCCCTTCCCAGAGCCAGCCAGAGGAAGTCACCATTGTGCAAGTAATTGGCCCCTGAGTACCTGTTTATGCAGTTCTGGGCCACCCAAGGGGCAGGGAGCTGGGCATCCGCCTGGGTACTGGGCTGGGGTCCCCAGTGGGGAGTGTTACTTGACTCATCCATAAGCCCAGGCCCAGCCCTGTTGTCACCAACCTGGCCTATACCTGGTCGGTGGGGCCCTGACCTTGATGTTCTCTGACAGCAGCCACACCCAAACCTTCATTGGCTTAGGGAGGGGTCAGGAAGTGGGTGTTAATGGGTACAGAAAGGACCCTGCCAAGCCCGGGGGGTTTAGGCCCATGTTTGAGTTGTGGAGCAGAATGAGCCTTGACAACATCATGGCTCCCAGGTTACCCCATGGCTTCCAGCCAGCACAGCCGTGCTCTTGACAGGACAGATCTCAGGCCCCCCGCTCACCTTTGCCGTCTCCCAGGGTCGGGCTCTGCTCACAGGTTGACAGGTGGCTTCCTCCAAATGCGCAAATCCCCCAGGGCACCCTGCCAGATCATATCCAGATTTTAAAATCTCCATGATCCCACCCTATGGCTATTCAACCCTCATCCAAGAAACATTTGTAGGTACTTCTCTCTGCCCAGCCCTTGAGGACCTCTCTCTGGAAGACCTGGAGTCAGAAGAAATGACTTTGCAACCTTAAACCAGCCCTACCCGCTATGTGGCCTTGAGCAAGTCACTGTCCCTCTCTGGGCCTTAACTGAAAAGTGATATGCAAATTATGATCTGGGTCCATTATGATTTCATTTTTCATTTCTATCACTTTCACATCCCATGTTCAAGCCCTTCAGCCAATGGTAAGCAGGGTTTTACTCTCCATTTTACAGATGAAGAAGGGGAAGGGAAGCTGACACACGGGCCATGTTCCCTGCAGGGACCTTGCTACAGAGGCTGGTCAGAGCAACATCCAGGCCCGGACCAGGAATCCCACCCTATGAGGAGGAACCGTGCCCCGAGGTCAGTGATTCATCACAGCAATAAGAGAGCCAGCACTGATTGCCTGCTTTCCACGTGCCATGAGCCAGGCTAAGTGCTTTGCATTATTAACTCATTTAATCCCCAGAACACAGCAGTGAGCTTGGCCCCGTTTCCGCCCCTGCTCCACAGATGAGGATCCACGGCTCACGGAGGTGAAGTGATTTGCCCACAGCCAAAAAGCTTGAAAACTCCAGTGCTGGGATTGAGTCAGGTTAATCTGCTACGATTTGACTTGGCAAGACTCAAACCCAGATACGCCTGCCCGCTCTCCAGACATGCTCTGGCTGCCTCTGCAGGCCCGTGCTGGGGAGGGGACTCCTGGGCGCAGAGACAGCAGCAGAGCAGGGGCTGGCACTGAAAGTCCCCAGAGGCCCGCAGGGCACACAGTGGGCAGTGGCCAAGTGGTTCTCCCTGGCCCACCCGCTCTCCCCAGATGCCCAGGGATAGAGCACCTGGGCGACTTGTTATCCGGCAAATGGAAGCAGCCATCCTGAGGGGGTCTCTGCTAGTCCAAAACCAGAATTTTCTGTGGGAGGAAGGAAGAAGCTCATAGACCCAGTCAGAGAACCCCCCAAATTAGCCAGCATTACGTGGCCCCTAACCCAAACCCCAATCCCCCAGTTAAGTGCTGCCATCGGTCCTCCACGAGCCCAGTTTCCACACTCAGAGGACAGAGGCAGCCTGCACTGCCCCGTCCAGACTCCCTCCACCCTGGCCGGAAGCTCTGCTAAGCAAAGCAGACGGGAGGGTGGCGCCGGTGTCCACATAGAGCTGTGTGGCCTCTCTGAGCCTCACTCTATCACATGGTGATATTCAGACAGACCTCCCAGGTGGCTTCGAGGCTGAGTGAGCAGGTACGCAAGGGCTCGACTCGGGACCGAGCGCAAGCAGGTGCTCAGCTGCAAGTCCATGTCGTCTGCACCCCCAGCCGGGGTCTGGTACAGGTTGGGTTCTATCGGCAGGCCCCCAGTCTCACATTGGGCGCTGAGAGGAGGTCAGGTGGCAGGTGGCTGCCTGGGAAGAGAGGGCCCCAGAAGGTGTCTCACCGCCCTTCCCCTCCAGGCAAGATGGAGGGACTGACAGAGGGTAAGTGACCGGCCCAGGATCATGTCGCTGCCAAGGCCAGCATTAGGTGGCCACTTTGTGAGCCTCAGTTTTCTCATCTGTACTGTGGTTCCTGTCCTCTGCCTACCTTGAGGAGGTAGGAGGGCGGGAGACGAGGAAAGGAACATGTTGAGAAGAGTAGGAAACGCAGGGGCGTCTTCCTGCCCCCGCTTGGGATCATGGCTCTCAGGATCTGGAGCCGGTGGTGAGTGAATCTCTCGGGCCGGCCGTGGAACAGAGGGCCCCCACCCCCGGGCGCTCTGGGCTTCAGGCTGTGCAGGAGACCGGGCCCGCTCCCTCCTCCGCTCCCCGGGACCGGCGGAGGTGCTGAGGGGCCCAGGGGCAGGGTGGGCATAGCCTCACAGTGCTCACGAGCATGGTGAGGAGGCCCTGGACGGGCACCCACCCCACTACCAAAGGGCAGTGGAAGTGCTCACGACACACACTTCTGAGTGGGACAGGGTCCTGGTCACACAGCAGTGAACAGGCCTGGGAGCTGGGGGCCCAAGCCCGGCAAGACAGAGAGAGAGGGGAGAAAGACATAGTCAAGCTGTGCTCTGGTCCGGCCTGATGATGTGTGGGCCACCTCCCGTTTCGGGGGACAGTAACCCTTTCTTGGTGGGCAAGTTTAGGTGAGGGTTAGATGAGATCTTGTGTGTGTGTGGGGGGGGGTCCCACTAATTTTAAAGGCCTTTTTCTCAGATATAGGGCAGGGCCTCCCCACTGCCTCCTGGCCTTCCCCTCACTTGGCCTCTAGCTATCCGTCTGTTCAATGGGGAGATTGTGTTGAAGGATCCAGAAGGCTGCCTCTTGCTCTTAAGGGTCACTTGTCACCTCCTTAGTTGGGAAGGAAGAGCCCAGCAGGATTGAGGACCAGATTGGCTGGGCCCCCAGAAATGAGGTTCTGGGGTCTCCTGAAAGCCTGAAATGTCCAGCAGAGCCCCCGACATCTGGAGCAGCCTGGAGCAGGGCCAGGCCTGCCGTGCTGGAGATGAAAACAGCCCTGGGGACAGGGTGAGGAGAAGGGGGTGGGGAGGGGTCTGTCACCCGCCAGGCGGTCGGGATGAGCCTGAGTCTAAATAAATCACTAACACACGGGTGGAGAATTCCTTGAACAGGCGCCCTGGATTACGGACAACAGAAGGGGGAGGGGATGGGGAGACGTTCGGGGTGGGGGGACCACTTGACCACCCTCTCCCTCTCAAGTACCATGGCCCGTCCCCCTCCTACATCAGGGGCTGTGACTGTCTAAGGACTGGCGGCCTTAGTTGGAGGCCTCCTCTGCCCAGGCCCAGCCCCTTGATCATGCCGTGAGAAACTCCAAAGGCCTCCAGCCCATCCGAGGGGAGAGAGGTGTTGAAAGCCGCATCCTGCTTGAGGGCTGAGCCAAGGCCAGAGATAATACCATGTGCGGGAGAGCAGTGGGGCCGGGCCTCCCCCAGCCCCTCCCTCCCCCCCGCCCCCGGCTCTGCACCCCTGCCTGCGCCGGAGCCCAAGCTGTTGGGCAGGGCCCGGTGCTCCCAGCCTGGGAGGTGGCCTGGCCCCTGTCCCACTGGACTCACTTCAAGCCCGAGAACCCCGGGTCGGCCCAGGGAGGGATCAGAGATCAGCCCGGGGGAGGGGGAGGAGGAGTTGAGGCAGAGGTCTGGAGCTGGTCAGATTACCCTGGGAACCCCTCCTGCCTCTCTCAGGACCTCAGTTTCCACATTTGGAAAGTTGAGTGGGGAACCCAGGTCCTCTCTAAGGGTATCTCAGCGCTTACGGGGCCTCTGCACGGGCGGGGGGCATGAGGCTGGCTCTGGATCATGCTGTCCAGGCTTTAGCGGCAGCTCCTGGGCAAGAGGGTGGCGGCTGCTGGATGGAGAGATGGACAGACAGGGACTGGACAAGAAACAGCTAGGACCCAGGAAGCCTGCCATCCACGCATGACTGGAGACCGTCCGGAGACACGTTTCTACTTCCCGGCTCGGTTATGATGCCCCGTGAGTCCCGCCCCTCTTTACAAAGGGCCTCTGCACTCATCCTCGGGCTCTGGGAGGAGGACAGAGGACCCGTGCCCGCCGTGGTAGATGAAGAAGCTGGGACAAGCTCAGCTGAGCCTGGCACCAGCCGTCTCCCCCAAGACCTCCCTGTCCTGTCTCTGAGCTCCCGGGAGCCGAATGCTAACAGGGCAGGAAATGTCATGCTACTCTGTAGATGAGACACCCAGGTCCAGGGAGGGTCAACACAGGGTTGAAGGGCCCAGCCAGGACCAGAAATGAGGTGTCTCCCTCCCAGCCTGGCCCTGTCCTGGCCCAGCTTGAGCCCGCTGTGTGCTCGCCACGGGAGACGCGGGTACGGACGTTTCCTGAGCGCAGGGCCGCCCACCAGTGCTCTCAGGGCCTCTGCTGTGGAGACCAGGCCCGGGTCCTCTCCTGCTTAAAACCCTTCCTTGCTCAGGCTCTATGCCCGGATTCTGCCCCAGCATGTGACGGCCCTCATGCCCTGACCCCTGCCAGCCTCTGTGGTGCCTGCCACTGCCCGCCGTGGTGCTGCAGCCCTGGCCGTGGGCCTGGCAGCAGAGGGAGGCCTTTGCTGCAAATCAAAACAGTCACATCTGTCTCCTGAGCTAGTCCAGACTGCAGTCCCCGCCTCCCCCAACACACACCTGCTCTGGAGCCTGAAGACGTGTCGCTGAAGAACGGTTCTGTCCACTCATTTCCACTCTCAACAACCCAACTCACCAACTCAAATACTGTTACCTGCCCGATCCCAGCCCCGCCAGGCCCCGGGGCGGGTGGGGCGAGGCCAGGCTTTGGCTTTAGGTTGGGTGGACATGCTCCTTACTGCTTGGGTAACCTTGGCCCAACCACCACCCTTCTCTGAGCCTTAGTTTCTTTATCTGTGAACTGGGATGGTGAGTCGTACCTGAGAGGTGCAGTATTGTGAGATTCGAAGGACAGGAGAGGTGAAGGTACCGCGCACGTTGTAAAATGCTGTTCAAAATACAAACGAAACCTGAGGGAGGAACCTTGATGACGGCCAGGGTCACAAAGAGGTGGCGGAGGACAGGCCCGGAGGGTGACAACCTCCGCGTGGGTCCTGGGAGCAGACCCCGCACGGGGAGGCCTGAGCACAGGGGCACCTCATTCTGAAGGCCCTGGGGAACCTCCGCAGGGGCCAAGCAGCTCCCAGGGAGGGCCACCCAGCATGGGCGGAGGGCTCCTCTGAGAACGGGGCCGAGCCCTCCTGTGAACTCAGCCGACACACTGACCCTCTTAGAAAACAGGCTTGGCGAGGAAGAGACCTACCTACAGTCACAGGGCCACCTGGAGGGGGCCCGGAGGCCCACCCGGCCAGGATGTCACCAACCAGGTCAGCATCCAGCTCTTTGGGGACCCTCTGAGCACTCACCCCCCACTCAGGCCTAGGAGCTCAAACCCTTCAGCCACAGGCCACTTGTCAGACTCCCACTTGAGTAGCCTGACAAGGCCCAGGCCGGTGGCCAGGCGGGGCGCCCAGAGGTGTGCCGGGAGGTGAGCCGGGCGGAGGGCGTCTCCAGAAAAGAACCAGAAGTGGTGCTGAAAGGGGTTTGGAAGAGGCTGGTCGGGAGGAACACCAGAGAGACCGTAATGGGAACCAGAGGCCACGGGAGGGGCTGCTCCAGGCGCATCCAGCCTGCTCCCCCTCGAGGCTCAGTCAGGGAGACTGAGGCTGGCCCCGTGCGGAGCTCATGGTGGCTCCTTGGCCACCGCCCCGCTCTCCCCACACGCCAGTCCCACAGCGGAGGGCTACAGGGTTAGCCAGCGCTGGACATGGGAGATGGGGAGGGGGGGTGTTTGGGATGGGGCCAGGCGACATCAAAAGGGTTTGTGAAGCGAATAAATAAAGTCAACATGATCGCTTAACCTGCTGAGGAAGTCGAGCCACTCAGGACCCAGGCAGACGAGTGAGTCCGGCGTCCTCTGCCAGCCGGGGCGCGGCGAGGCCCTACTGTGTGTCTCCACTTTCATACTTGTTTCATTTGTTCTCACAAGGGCCCTGAGATGAAACAAGCATCTGATTTGTAGATGAGGACACTGTAATTCAGAGATGTTAAGTCACTTGCGCAAGGTCACACAGCCAACAAAAGAGCAGGCACTTGGACCCAGGTCTATGGATTTCAGGTCTGGGGTCCGTTCCACTGTCCTCCTCCCACCTCACCCACGCTCCCCACCCGAACCCCCATCCTGTAGCTCAGAAAGGAGTTTCACAGGAGAACAGAGCCCTGCCCCGGTGTCCCCACTGGCTCAGCAGGGAAAGAGGTTGGCATCAGGAGTGTGGGTGCCGCCCTAACCCACGGGCCTTTGTCTCTCAGGTGGGTGCTAGTGCCTTGCCCTCTCCCCAAGGTGCCCGTGGGGTTACTGCCCCTTAAGGCCTGGCACCCCTGCTGTCCTCAAAGTTCACCCATCGGCTCCCTACCTTTGCCTTGTCCCCAAAGCCTACCTCCCACAGCTCCTCTGGGAACAAAGGGGAGCTACTGAAGCCCCCAGGGACCACTGAGGACCTGAATGCCCAGCTTTTCCCTGCAGGTAGTGGGGAGCCACAGAAGGGTGTTGAGCAGGGACAGACAGAGAAGAACCAGACTGGATTTCCTGAGAAGCCGTTGGAACCCTCACTCATCTGAGTCCCTTTCAAGACCAGAAGCAGGGCTGAGGGTAGGAGCTAGCTGTGTGTTCACATGATTATATGTTTTTGTGAAGGTTCCAAAAATACAATGTTTTAACTCCAATTGGTTAAGATCTCTGTGACTCCCCACTTTGACCCCCACTGCACATCCTCTTGAGCAGCTCCGGATATCTTTGGGATCCAAGGGAGAGAGGCTGAGGTCTGAGTTTCATCAGCCTTAGGGGGTGTGGACATGTGATCACAGCCCCCCCCCCCCCCCACACACACAGATAGTTCTGCTAGTGCTGGGCCCCCTGGGGTGGAACAGCTTCCAGGGACTCTGCTGCCCCAGCAGGCGCCCCAGCGTGGTGACACCGGCGTGCAGAGCCACAGGTCACACTGCGACATCTGCGTGCCCTGCAAACCCTCGGACTGGCGGTGCGTGGGCAGTGGTGGCGAAGCGGTGTGGGAAGTGGGCAGCACCCGAAGGTGGTCTGGGGAAAGTTCTGCCGACCCTCAGATGGTGTCAGGTGGTAACTGGAAGATTGGGTTCTGGTCAGTGCAGCCTCAAAACGAAAGCTCTCTCCTGTCCTGTCAGGGATGTGCTTAATAAAGCAGCATTCTTTTTGTTTTACTCTTTTCTGATGACAATCACACAAAATACACTTTATCACAAGTCCCGTGTTTTGGGCAAACCTGTGGCAGAACTGCGGACCCCAGATATACCTGTGTGTTAGGCAGCACGTTTGTGTAGGCCCAGGAACCCGTCTCGTCCCCAGGAAGGCTGGCTGTCCCAGGTGGAGTGACAGGCGAAATCTGTTTCTCAACAGGACGGCCCACACGGTACAAGCTCCAGGCCCTCAAAACTTGCTCTGCCCCAGTCTGCCTCAGGGCCTCGCTCGGGACCTGTACAGTGTGCTGTCTCTGGCTGTGAGCTGTGGACCAGAACCAGAGACTCCCCCAGATCCAGGCACCCCCAAGACCAGTCTTCTCAGACATGTCTGCATGTTCCCCAACCCCATGAACTTCCCAGTCTGATAACCTCCCCTTCCCAGGCCTCCCCACATCCAGGTACTTTCCGCAGGTAGTACCTCCGTGGCTGGGCCAGGGCCAGGAGAGCAGGGTTCTGAAGAAGCAGACGTCGGGTCGAACCCCTGCCAGGCCTCTGCAGCTGGCCTGCACGTGCCTGGTCAGCGCCCAGAGCGCGGCCCGCAGACGAACGCATCTGGCAAGACTGCCCTTCCAGGGAGCCGGCTCAGGACCGGGGCCTGTGTCAGTCCGGACCCCTGGCCTCCCTCCTCCCGGCGCTCAGCTGCTGCTGTTTCCCACAGCTCCGTAGGGGTCCGTCCCTCTCCGGGAAGCCCCTCACCTGGGCCAGCCACACCTGTGAGAAACCTTGTGCGGAGTGAGCATCTGTCTCCCTGTGACTTCCACCCACCCACAGAGCTTGGATCAAGCAGAACAAACTCCATCTCCCTCTCACCATCTGGAAGCCTTTACTCCTACTCATCCTTCATGGCCCCAGTCAAACATCGCTTCTCTTTGAGGTACGTTTTCCCTGCTCCCCATCTCACCTCCAAAGCCCAGGCGCTCCCACACAGGGCAGTGCAATTATCCACCTACATGGCCCAGACTGGGAGCTCGTGGGGTGGTGGGGAGGGGGGACCGGATCAGGTGTTCTCTGTGCCCAAGGCAGCAGAGGGCGGTCACTGAGGCTGGGCTCAGCAAAGGTTTGCCAGCTGCCTGCCTGCCTGCCAGGTGAGCCAGCCCGGCCAAGGCCACACCCCAGCCTACCCGCCTCCCAGGTCCGCCCCCATCAGCCCCTGGGGCAGACACCTGGCTCCTGCCTCCCCAAAGCACCAGGCTCTATCTGACGTCTCAGCAACACTTTCTGTGGCTGGCCACACCCTGTTTCTTAAGCCACCCCTTCCTCTGGACTCCCTGGTGCCCTCCCACCTCTCTGGCCTTTTCTTCTTAGTCTTCCGTGAGGGTTCCTTTCCTCCTCCTCCTCCTCCCACCTCCAAATGAACCCCCAGCTCAGTTCTGAAGCCATCCTCCCAGCTGAGCCTCTGACCAATGCCAAGGTCTTTTCTGCCCCTGCAGCACCCACCAACATCCATCTGTGAGTCCCACGGGCCTCTGAAACCCAGCCCTTCCACCTGACATCAGAACGTCTCCCGATACACCTGCCTTTGCTCTCCTTGCATTAGCCCCAGTCCTGCCTCCATTCCAGCTGTTACCCTTCTACCCTTCCACCCTCAGCATCCACTGGGCTTTTCTTTACAAATAACAAAAAACAAACAAACAAAAACCCCTCCTTCCCTGGCCGGTTTGGCTCAGTTAAAGCGTTGCCCTGTGGGCCAAAGTGTCTCGGGTTCGATTCGCTGTCAAGGGCACATACTTCGGTTGCAGTTTCGATCCCCAGCACCGGTTGGGGTTGTGTGGGAGGCAACCAACAGTGTCTCTCACATCGATCTCCCTCCCCTCCACTCTATCTAAAAATCAATGGAAAAATATGTTTGGGTTGAGGATTAACAAAATAAAAATGAATAAATAGATAAAAAAAAACTTTTTAAAGATACTTTATTGAGGTATAATTACATATAATAAACTGTCCCCATTTAAAATATACTTTTATAATTCTTACATTTCTCGATGTATTGAGCTTGTTATTGTCATTATAAACTGTTCTGCAAGTCCCATTCTCAAGTCTACTGCACCTGACAGGAGTGTAGACACGCCAGCTGTGTCGCGTCACCGTGGGCACTTCTGTCCCTTTACTTCCGTCTGTCTGTGTCTTTGCATTTAAAGTACGTCTCTTTTCGGCAGCCTACAATTATTCTTGCCTTTTTTTTTATCCAATCTGACAATCTGTGCCTCTTTATTGGAATATTTATTGCATTTACATTTACTGTACTTATTGAAATGGTTTTGTTTGATTTATTTCAATTTATATAACTTTGCTATTTGTCTCATCTGGGTTTTGTTCCTTAGTTCCTCCTTTCCAGCTTTCTTTTGTGTTAAATGTTTTTTAGTATTCTGTTTTATTCTATTTTTATTGGCTTTCTTCTAGCTATATCTCTTTGCATACTTTTTAATGGTTACTCTAGAGATTATTGTATTTATTGCATTCATATACACATCTTTATTGTATCTTTATGTATATGATATGTGTGAACCCTGAGGAAAAAAACAAAAAAGACACCTACTAAGAAGGGCTCCTGGTGGCTAACTGGACTCAAATTTATAAAAGCGGTCTAGCAGGCAGGGGCTTCTCATGCAAACTGCATTTCAGAGAAGCCTCTGCTGGAATGTTGCCTGCACTGTGTTCTGCCATCTGAGCCAGCCCTTCTAAAGGAGTTCCTGGAATCCTGTTTCAACCAATAGGACTGAGGCTTTCCCCACTGCACTGGAGTTGTACAGCTCAAGCCAATCAGAGCAGTTCTATTCTGGCCAATCAGGACAGTGCCTTTTGGACTAATCAAACTGTGAGCATTTGGAGCTCTCATTTGCATGAGGTCGGGCCAATCAGGGACCAAGGGCAGGGATGCCTTGTCCATATAAGCCAGCTCCCCTTTGGCTCAGGGAGCACACTTACCCTTTCCACCAAAGACTGTGTGTGTCCTGCCAGAGCAGAGCTGTCTACACAGAGAGGGGCCTGGCCCCAGGGCCACCTGCCCCAGGGCCGCCTCACAGCCATGCTGTTTTCACAGCTGTGCTGTATCACACTTGAGCTATTTTGCAGTTAATAAAGTTTCCTTCTTCACCGTACCCAAAATTGGGGATTCGTGTTTGCATTGAATTGGCGCCAATGACCATCAGTTGACATATGTATATATATGCTTATCTTTATCAGAGTCTGCTTAGCGTTAATTAATTACTTAAGGTAAAATTTAGGACTGCTGCAAAATATATTTCCTTTTACCCCATCCCCATTTCCGTTAATGCTATTGTAGATTGTTGTCAATTACATATATACTTTACAACACACACTTTCATCAATTCTAGTTATCTTCTTACTGTAGATTCGAGTTCCATTCAGTTTCAAGGGTTTCCTTTAGAATTTTTTTTTTATCATGAGATCTCCTGGTGATAAATTATGTTATCATAAAATGTCTTATTTTACCTTAATTTTTGGAGGACAATTTGCTAAATGGAATTATCGGTGACAGGTTTTTTTTCCCTCAGCACTTTTATTTTTTATTTTTATTTTTTTTCCAAACCTAGCAAAAGAGCTGTTTACGTATATTTACTTAAACACTTAAGAGTACTTCCTAAGTGCTAGACAAATGTTCTAAGCACTTTACAAATATTATTTCATTTAATTCTCAGAACAATCCTAGGAGGTATTTTCCCAATTTTATAGATAAGGCACAATTTTTGAGGCACAGCTAGGAAGTGATAGAGCCAAATATGTAGCCAAGCAGTTTGGCTTCGGGGGCCATTCTTTTAACCACTAGATTATGCTGCCTCATATTCTAAAACAGCATACTATTTTCATATTAATATAATGTCCTCCATTCCAAAACTGGCAACACTTCTAATGATTCTTTATTTTATTTTATTTTTTTAAGAATTTTTATTTATTTTTTTGTTACAGATATTTTACCTTTTTACCCCATTGGCACCCCCTACCCCACCCCTCCTCCACCCTGTCCCCAGCTTAGTTGTCCATGTCCATTGGTCATGCATACATGCATATAAGTTCTGTGGTTTATCTCTTCCCACCCCCCCACCCCCCATCCCCTCTTCTGAGGGATGTCAGTCTGTGCCCTACTTCCATGTGTCTGGGTCTACTGTATTCCTCAGACTGTTATGTTCATTATATTCCGTATATAAGTGAGATCATGTGGTATTTGTCTTTTTCTGCTTGGCTTCTTTCACTTAGGATAATACTTTCCAGGTCCCTCCATGTCGTCTCAAGGATAAGAGATCTTTCTTTCTTACCGCTGCATAGTACTCCATTGTGTATATGTACCACAGCTTTTTTATCCATTTGTCTATTGGTGGACACTTGTCCCCCAGCACTTTTAATGTATTGTTCCAGTATCTCCTGGCCTCCATGGTTTCTGATGAGAAATCAACTATTAATTGTATCACTGTTCTGTATGTAAGATATATTACACACACACACACACACACACACACACACACACACACACACACACCCCTTTTCCTGGATGCTTTCAAGATTTTCTCTTTATCTTTTTAGCTTTTTTCAGTTTGACTATTAAGTGCCCAGAAGTGGTTTTCTTTGTGTTCTCCCGCTTGGGATTTGTTGAGATTCTTAGCTCTTGAAGTTGGCTCTTTTTTCCACTAAATTTGGGGAGTTTTTGCCCAGTATGTAATCAAATATCTTTTCCTGCCCTTTTATAGCTCTCTCCAGTCCTTAGGGCACTCAAATTACACACATTTTGGACCTCTTGATATCCGTCAGGTCTCCAAGGCTCTGTTCATTTTTTTTTTTCAACCTTTCTGATCTTTTCAAATTAAGTAATTTCTGTTCATCTATTTTCAAGCTCCGTGATTCTTTTTTTTAATGCCATCTCCAATATATTGTTGAGATCAGTCAGTGAATTTTTTATCTCAATATTGTACTTTTCAGTATTGGAATTTCTATTTAGGAATTTTTCTGTTGAGATTCTTTTTCTCTTTACTCATTAAGACCACTTTTTTCTTTAAATCTTTGAACATATTTTTCTTTTATTGTTTGTATAAAAGCTGCTTTGAAATCTTTGCTAAATCTAATATCTATGCCCCATTCAGAATCAGTTTCTAGTTTAGTTATTTTTCACCTGAATATATATAGGTCATATTTTCCTGTTTCTTTGCAGTCTAAAATCTAGACATTGAAGTGGTTGTGGGTTCTGTTGTGCTCTTCTGATGGTTGTTGTTGTTCACTCTGGGGGGCAGCTAACGGGCCTAAATACAAACTCTGTCTCCTCCACAGTGTGCAGCCTCGGATATCTCTGCTCAGCTCCTATAGCTCCTAGCGGCTACTCTTTTATAAGCCAGGGGTCCCTCTACACCTCTGTAATTTGGCAACTATCCAAAGATTTGAGCAGTTTATAGTCAGATTTTGGTGCTCACTTTGATGTGGTTCCATTGTTTCTGTAGATTCTCCCCTACATTTCCAACTGCTCTGTCAGTCTCGGGCTCTGTCCTCTGACACATCCAGCCATCAAGGCTTTAGCTTTCTGCTGTGTACACTACACACAGGTTGGGAAATTCACTGTTGTTTGTTTGTTTATTTTAGAGAGAGGAAGGGAGGGAGGGAGAAAAACATTGATTTACCGTTCCACTCTTTTATGCATTCATTGGTTGCTTCTTATATGTGCCCTGACCGGGGACTGAACCTGCACCCATGGTGTATCAGGACAGTGCTCTAACCAACCGAGCTACCTGCAGGGCTCACCGAGTGTTTTGAAGCAGCACATTCATATAATTTCCAGTCTAGTGGAGCTCTGTCTTTCAAGAGCAGCTTCCTCTCCAGCCCCTGCCTAGTTAGTTTTTCACCAGATCCTGTAGCATTTGGCTAAAGATATGGACAGTTTGCGCTCAGATTTTGTTCCTGGGCTCTCTGCAATTCTGTCATTTCCAGAGTTTCTCCCTTAAACTTCCAGCTGCTCTTATAGCTTTAACTCTACTTTCTGCAGCCTAAGGAGGTGAAGCTGTGGTTTTCTACCTGCCTGAGCACTGAGGTTTGTGAGCACCATCATCAGTCTTACCGTTCAGTTGCGATTTTTCTTTTCTTTTTCTTTTTTTGTTAATTGTCACCCAAGGATAATTTCCCATTGATATTTAGATAAAGTGTAAGGAAGGGAGGGAGGGAGGGAAAGAAAAACATCAATGTGAGAGAGACACCTCAATGACTTGAGTCCCATATGCACCCCGGCCGAGGCTGGTGATTGAATCTGCAACCCAGGTACGTGCCCTTGACCAGGAATTGAACCCATAACCCTTTGGTCTGTGGGCCGACATTCTAACCACTGAGCCAAACCGGCTTGGGCCAGTTGCAGTTTTTCAAGAGTAAAGAAACTCGCCTTCAGCTTCTGTCTGTTCTGAGACACTTCCCAGGAACTTTAAATGATTGTTTTAAAAAATTCTGTCCGGATTTCATAACTGTTATCTGCAGAAAGGTTCACGCGAGCTTCATGAAGTTTCTCCCACTGCATTCTTTGCAGAACTGCTAGAGCATGTCGCTCTCCATGCTGAAGACCCTTCCAAGATTTCCCACTGCACTTAAGATAAAATACAAAATTGTTAGTAAGACCTGTGACACCCTACAAAAGGTAATGGATAGACCCCTTTAAGGTTAAAATTTCCTGTAGATCCTCTAAGGTTGAAAACTTATTTTTATCTGTAATATTGCCTAAACAAGTCTGTGCCAGCACAGGTTCTTGCCCTCCTCCATCCCCGTCCTGGGGCCTGGCACACACTGAAGCCAGAAAATGGGGGCATTTGGGAATGTAGCCAAGGTGAAGCGAGAGACAGAAACTTTCTGGCAAAACAATGCTAAGAGGGGCCCCATCTGGGCACTGCAAATGGACAGGGTGTCTGTGGATGCTTTGCCATCAGCATCCAAAGCCCCTTCCTCTGCCCAGGCCCTCCAGAGGCGGAGGAGAAGAAAATGTATGACCCAAAGGGGGATGGAAACCCAGGAGTTCAAGTCTTCCAGGAAAATAACAGGGAGGGGAGAGGGCTGGCACAGAGGGCTGGCGCGGGGTCCCCTAGAGCAAAGGCCAAGCTGGGGCAGGGCCTGCAGCCCCTCCTAGTCTCCCAGCTCATCTCAGGGAAGGGCAGGTATGGTTCAACCCTGAAGTGAAGACTGTTTATACTTCCTCCTGATTTCTATTTTATTGTTTTGTTTTAAAATATTTTTGCAATTTTTCTGCAAGGAAAAAAATGTTTATTATTGACTGTTCTACCCTTCCATTTTTATTCTCAAGAACCTTTACAAACACAAAACTTAATATAAACTAACGTCTATATCTGTCCTACAACCATAAAGCGAAAACAAGTTGACAAATGAAAACCATACAAAACTACAAAGCCAGCAAAATTCATGTTAGTAATGTCAATCTACTGCGACCGACGGGGGACGTTTTGCTGAAACCACACCTCCGACTCCGGGGCTACCTGCCACATTGCAAGTTCTTCAGCCTCTAAAGTGCCCATCACCACACACGGCTCGCTGCTCCCAAATTTCTCTCCCTCTGAACTTCTGGGATCCCTTTGGGCCAGAGGCCCTGCGCCACTTGGACTCCCGCAGCGGGAAGCAGGCCTTGTGTCCAGCGCCCCCTCTGTCGCTCAGTGCCCGCGAGGACAGTGCCGCAGTAAACGAGGTGCTTTCATTCCTTCGACCCCTCCACTTGCCCCACCATTTACTGCCCCAGGATGGCGTGAAAGTCTGAAGAGCTGCAGGGGGGTTGTTGGGGAGGGGAGTGAGGCCCCAAGGTCAGAAGGCTGGTGAGCCTGAGAAAGGCTGGGGACGGAGAAGACACAGGGTGAGAGGTGCCAGGTCGGAGACATGCCGTCGGAAGCCTGGAACCTGGGGTCTGCTGACGCGGGCTCGGGGAGGGTTTGCAATTTGAATACTTACCTCAAAGAGGATAAGCTTTCACTGGAAGCGACTGAGTTGCCTTGAAGTGGCAAGGCCAAGAGTTTTCAGCAACTAGCTGGGGAGGGCATCAGTGAGTTCGGTTGAGGGAAATAAAGTTCCATCTGTGCACATCGGGGCTGTGACGGTCCATTGAAACCTTCTGTAGATGGGAGCATTCCTCATGCCAGCAGGGAGGTCCGTACACCTGCAGGGGCCAACAGTGATTCGGAGTCCTAGGGGGGTCAGGATATACTTGTATTTTTTAAAAAATTGACACTACAATGCAAAATACCATTGGAAGAAAACTGGACAGGGGAGACGGTGATGTCTGTGAACCCCCGTTTGAGAAAGGCTGGCCACTGTCCGCCTCACCAGCCTCACCAGCCCCATCACTCATCACGGCCCTAGCCCTTTGGTGACCCTTCAGTCCTTCCCACGGGCCATGCTCCTTTCTACTCCGAGGCTTTGAATACCTGTTCACTAGGCCTGAAATGGGTTTTTAGCTTCAAATATATTCAAATTGTACTTCCCCAAAGGAGGCTTGCCTGAGATCCCAGAGCAAAGTGGGCTGGCTCCTCCCTCTTCCTAGCAGTGCCCCCCCTGCAGTGAGTGCCCGGCCAACAGGGGGCGCCCAGTCAATGCTAACGGGCTGAATGAATGAAGGGAACTGTGGCCTGAGCTCAGATGTAATGAGAAATGACTCAAAGGTTGTGGTTTCAAGCCCTAGCTCTGTCACATTTTAGCTCTGGGGACTTTGTGATGACACTGATTTCTCTGGGCCTCAGCTGCTTCCTCTGTAAAAAGGGCACGCAGCACACTGACACTGTCCTAGCACACTCCCCTGAGCACTGGCCGGGCCTCGGCGCAGGCGCCGCCCGCTGGGGCTCACAGCCCACGGGGTGACACCCAGCGAGACACAGCCTTGGAGAAAGTGTACAAAGGGCTGGCGGGAAGTGTAACACAGACATCACAGATGTCATTTAGACTGTCTAATAGTCACATTTTAAGAAGTAAAAAGAAACTGATGAGATTAATATTTTACTTAATTCAGTATATCCAAAATAATAACATTCCAACATGTAATCAATATGAAAATCAACATAAAATTCTTTACATCCTATGTTGTGAGTCTTTGAAATTCATGATGTATTTTATACTCACTGCACATCTAAATTTGGCCACTTTTCCATCACTAGACACACGTGGCCAGGGTCTGTTGCACCAGACAGAGGTGGATCCTATGTAGGGTCAGGCATTTGCCAAGAGTACTTCACGGGCGCTGTGTTCTCTCATTAGGAGACATAAAATGTGTGGTTTTCTCTCTTTTTGTGATACTAGCAGCCACAGAACTAAAATTAATTTACCCTTTTTCCAATGACCGAGGGTCATCCTTAGGAACAATAAGTCACATTCAATCTGACCTTTTAAAGCTGGTTCTTTTATTAATCTTTGTTATATATTCACAAACCCTCGTGTGAAGGATCTGAGTGGATGGCAGGGTGGTAGCTACTCAGCTGCCTACAAAACCCCGACCAGAAGCAGCTGTTGTTAGACGGTCCGGCCCCACGCTCTTCACAACAGGCAGTGACAGAAAGGGCCCTCTTCTTTCCTGCCAGGCTCTGGGCCCCAAGGCAATCTGAGGTAGGTTTTGAAGGAATACAAATTTACCCCTGGAGCAGGAGGAGTCTCTGTCCAGGCCCAAGGGACAACCTGAGCCAGGGGCTGAGCAGGAACACACGGGCTCAGAGAAGGCAAGCGCCGTGCCAGGGTCACACAGCCAGGGAGCGGCGGGGCTGGGCTCCGAACCCCGACGGGCTGTTCTGTCAGGCTGAGGGCTCCTCATTCACGCTGCGCAGACTGCTTCCGTCCTGACCGCTCATACGCGGTCCTCAGAGTCGGGTCGTTCATGACGCTCGTCCACCCCCCTTCTCCATTCCGAACCTGCCGCTTGTGATCTAAGGGAGACTGAGAGAAGCCTGTGAGAACTGTGTTTTGTACAAAACCAAGGGAACCCGAGCCTGCTGCTCCCCCTGTAGTTCTGGGCCTGGGCCTGGCGGGCTACAGCTATCACACACTGGCTGAATTTTTCATTTTTATCTCGATTCACGACTCTTCTTCTGGGTTGCTGACACTGCCGGCCTCTACAATGTGTGGAATGACTTTATAGACATGTATTTTTTATTCATTTAAAATCCACAAGGCTGAGCTGTCTACCTACAAAACTGTAATTAGATGTGCTAAGAGGGGGAAAAAAGCTTCTATCTACTTCAAGTGAAATGAGGAGCTCTGGGCACCAACCCACCACCCGGTGAGGCGGCCGAATGTGTATTGCAGGAGGAGGCGGGCTAAGGAAATTCATCTGCCGGGTGTTAAGAAACATGGAAATTAAGCTAATTAGGCTCCTAGGCTATGTTTCAGCACGGTGTCCATGCCACCAACCAAAGCACCTGAAACACTTGACATTTGTTTGGAGTTTTTCAGAAGTTTCAGTCCTGACACATCCTCGATGTGGACAGGGCGAGAAACTGTCCCGCCAGAGCCTGAGACACACGACACAGGAAACCCGCTGAGTGACCGACTCCTCCCAACGCGCGAGGCGCTTTGTGAAGATCGCCGAGTGCTTTTTGAAAAATGCTTCTCTCTTTCACACTGTCCAACCCTGGGCGTGCGTGGGTGTAATCCCCACATCACAGGTCAGGAGTGGGATTCAGAGATTAGTGGCTGTGCCCAAGGCCAGAACAGGAAATGGTGTTAACATGTCTCAGGGACCCTCGGTCACTAGGCAGTGGCCTCCCACGGGACAAATGGGAACCAACACCGATGGCGCAGGCCCCATACAAACAGAATGGCGAAGGCAGACCTCTCTCCGAGTTTTTACAGGTTAAAAAATGGGAGTCCTGCCCTGGCCGGTTTGCTCAGTGGTTAGAGCGTCGGCCTGCGGACCGATGAGTCGCAGGTTCATCCCGGCCCTGGCTGGGGTCGTGCGGGCGGCAACCAGTCTATGTGTCCCTTTCTCGTCCGTGTTTCTCTCTCTTCCTCTCTCTCCCTCCCACTCTACCTGAATAAAAATGGAAGAATGTTCTTGGGTGAGGATAAAAAAAAATTTAAAAAACGGGAGTCCTTAAACGTACACCGACTTGACCGGGTCATCGCGTCCGGGCTGACGTGGGGCGTTCGGAGCGACACTTCTCAAGAGGAGATGCTGGCTGCACCTGCCACACGGCCAAAACCCAGTGCGCTGTCCAGTATCTGCCCTGAAACACGAGGGACACAGGGTGCACCTCTTTTTCAGACACAGATCTTTTTTTTCTAAACAAGAAGGACAGATTAAAGAGACTCAAACACGTATCACTACAGTCCAGCCTCAGTCTAACCGAGTTACTGCTCTGCTCTAAAACCCGGGAAGGGTACCCAGGCGGTGCCCACTGCATGCACGCTAATCTCTGGGTTTGGCACCAAGTCCTTCCCATTGGCCGCAATTCAGTTTCTCCTCTCACCCTTCTTCACGTCCACTGAGACCCCAAGCACAGCAAAGTCCTTGCTGTTCTGCAGACACACACGGCCTTGCCGCTGGCCTTGGCCATGCAGCTCCCTCCATCTGTAATGTGAAGTCTGACATAGCTTTTATCTGCATTACCCTCCATGAACGTGCCCTGACCCTTGAGTCAGAATAGCTTTCTCCGCACTCCACGGGATGGGTGTGCATCCTTCCATCATGTAATTAACACACTGAATTATAATGGATATATAACTATCCCCTCACCTTCCACTAGAGAAGGTGGCAGAGGTCAAGGCTTATTCAACTTTGTATTAACCTTGTTTAGGGGAGAGAGAGAGAGAGAGAGGGAGCGAGCCAGTTCAATAAATGCAGAATGGCTGGCTGACTGAGAACAAGGTTTTCTTACTTAATTCAGCTTCAATATGAAATTCAAAACAATGAAGAAGACAGGACTCAAACATAGCAGAGAAATAACATACACTTTTACTCTCAAAATAAATACTAATCAATTTTATTTTATAAATACAGATGCTGCGTTTTCTTCCAATTACCAACAGATCAGTTTCACATGCCATTTATTATTGGTGGTGGTTTAAAAAATTATTTAAATAACAGGCTAGGTCAGGATAAATGGGCACCATTAGAACTGCTAAAAAAATATAGCTGGATACAATCTTCCAAAACTAATATTCTGAGGGGGGAAAAAATCTCTGGAATTTCTAAAGTGGGTAAGAGGAAGTGGAGAGCGAAAACACAATCAAATTTTCATTTGATAACATTTGCTGGCTGTTAAATGTGTCTCAGCCACATGAACGCTGTCGTTCAGAAATGGAAGTGAGCTTTCATTTCAATGTATATCCTCAAAGCAAATGGGATCTTTTTAGTGTTTTACAAGACTAATTAAGAAGATTAGGAGGTGATAACTCATCCCACACTTTGGCCATGGCCACTTTAAACAGAGGCAGAACGAACTCTGTAGCACTGGAAAACGTTGGACAGTTATTTCTGGAGACATGTGATACTATAGGTTCTACCCAGGTCACAGCAGAAACTGCAGATATCAAAAATGTTCAAATGAAAACAAAACGCAAACCAAACAAATCCGAACCTAGGTGGTGTTTTGAGGAGTAACATCATTGGACAACGTGGATCAAGTGCCGGCAACTACGGATCAGTTCTGAGCACTGGAGTCACATTCACGCAGGGCTCCGTGTTGGGGGGAAGCTGCGAACCCCAGAATCAGGTAGTCACAAAGAGGGCCGGGCGGACGGAGCCCCCGAGTCCCATCCGGTCGTGTGGAACCTGAGATGAGTGGGCCCTCCATGCCCGCTGCCGGAGCCAGGCTGGAGGCCGGCGGCTGGCACACCTGGCTCTGAGTTTGGCATCAAGCTTCAAGTCCACTCCCAGGTCTTGGGAAATCAGTCACGTGATTCACCTCCCACTGTTCAACACTTAACACTGTCCTTCAAGAACATTTGGGGGGGTACTGTCACCTCACTGGAGGGCCCCCAGACCAGTCTGACGTGTATCCCAGGCTGCGTACCTCCACCCTCTCCGACTAACGTGAATGACAGTACAGGGCAAAGCTGCGCCTCGACCGCCGGCTTCTGCTCCGGCTTTGGGGTCGTCCCACCTCTTACGGGGAATTCACACGGATTTCTGCAGATCCAGTTAAAGCTGTTAACTGCTTGCAGGTTGGCAACCAGGTCTGTCTGTTGGGCAATGATTCTGTGAGTTCTCTCTACGTGGAAAATAACAACATGAACTATTCCGTTTCACATGTGGCTATAAATAAAAACCAAGCCCAGGACAAAATATGAGAGTATGAGGCCTGTGAGCTAGATGTATGGAGGACAAACGCGGCCACCAGAGAGAGCACTGGGAAGGCGTCTGTGTCGCTGTGACAATCTGTAAACTCGAATGAAGTCAGTAGCTTAGACACAGCCCCGGGTTTGTCCAGGCAGGTCCTGTCATGACCAACACATGGAGATGTAGTCCCAAGAGGAATTCAAAGCTGAAAAAAAACCAGGTCGAGCGAAGTACACTCAATTTTTATTCTTCTATACAATACATGGATACATGGATAAATTTTCCTTAAAGAGCTTGCGACCCTGAGGCGATGTCCTTGGGTATATAAAATATAAAGCAATAGCAAATGAAATCTGAGCTCCAGGAATGACAATTGGACTTCAAAAACATAATTTAATATTTATGCAATTGCACACATACCTATAGTATTCTATGCCTCATCTAGTCTCTTAGTCAACGACCTCAACGGCCTCACAGCCTGCTCATTGGACAGCCTGACTCTACATTATTTCATCACATATAGTGTCTTAATTCAAATTCACATGGGATCCACACTAGGGCTCCGACTGGTGGGTGCACTGCCAGGGAGCATGCCCAGTTCTGACTGCAGCCTCTGCCACATAAAAGCTTTGGCCCTCAAAGGGGATTGGATGCCATCTGACTATAGCAACCCCGGGGTCCTTGGCCCCTGGGATCCACCGAAGACGAGATTTCTCACCTAACTGGAGGGCTGATAAGAGGAGGTGGAAGGTCAGAGCTACAAGAACCAGTGAATCTGATGTCCTCAGTTTTCAGGGTGCACAACCCACCCACTGCACAATGGGCAACAGTGGAACCTCTAGGTTGCCCATGGAGCCTGGGGCAGGCAGGGGCAGGTGGGCCTGGGTCTAAGGAGACTATTGTGCTTCGTATTCATCAGCCCAGTGGATGGCCAAGATCCTTCAGTAAATGGTAGAAATCTTTTTCTAAACATTCAATTTTCCCAAAGTTTTATAAACTGGTGAGGGCAAATGCTTGAGAAACTAAAGGTGAGTTCATTATATTATTTATATATTATCATCTTCCCTCTGAGGATAGCATAGACGTGTAAATAAAAAAGCAGACACAAACCTGTAAGGGACTTGAGCTAGACAGTGACTCTGCCTTAAGCAACGGCCAGGCCTGAAAAGCAAAGCTAACTCTGCCTGGTCCACTGACGCACGAGGACCCCGAGTCCCTCCTTCACCCACAAAGTCTGTTTCTCTGAGGAACGCCCTCCATCAATATTTATTTTGTCGTAATCATTACAAAGGGTAACCAGTGCAGCGTCATCCTCATTTTAGGCGGAACCGCGTCCTGGTCCTACCGCCTGCCTGTCACTTCACTTATCAGAACTCCTACGTGGACGGCGGAAGCTGGACACGTTTTCATTCAGTGCATAGATCCTTCGGGAGAACTCTTCAAACTCCCCCAGAACCTGCTCGTCACACTCCACGGCCACAGCGCTGTCCACTGGGATGCAGTTAAATGCCTCGAGCTGATCACTGGAGGTGACACCTGTGGCTTCCATCCCGATGATTTCTTCTGCTTGCTCCACGGCGCAGCGGAGCTCAGCTTCTGAGACGGGCTGGAACTCACCCGGAAGCTGGCCGCTGGCGGTGCCCGCCTGCTCGCTGGGTAGGAGAGAGCCATTCACTGTGGCTGGATGCCCAGGGAGGGCTTCTCCTTGTTCCTGGCTGGTATTCACACTCCCGTGGCCTCCAGTTAAGCTGTCACCTAAATCGACTCCTTTTTTCTGGTTTTCTTTGGAGAAGTCCAAGGAGGTATCCAAGGAGGAGGACAGAGGTGTTGTCTTTCTCTCTGATTCTCCCAGGAAGGGGATGGTGGTCACAGGCTGGGCTACTGCGGAGCTGTAGCTGGGAGGGGGGGCTCTGTAGTGGAGTCTCTCGTTCTCCGAGCTGGCCCGTTTTCGGTGTCCTTTGTCTGGCGAAGGGGTGCCCTCGGAGAAGCCCACATCTGCACCCCCAAATAGGGAGCTTTGTCTCTTTGGAACAGGGATTGCACTGGAGGTGTGATGTCTGTCGCTAGAAGACAAACAGAAATGAGAAGTTAACATTCAACTTCAGGACTCAGTTTTAGCCTTCTGGATCCAGAGACAGGAAATAGCATGTTTAGGTTTGAGATAAAAATTGATAATAATCACTCTTGGTACGAACTGTAGTGTCCAAAGGGAAGAAACTACCCGAGGCATTCCGAGTTCAACTCTGGCAGCTTCCTGCAAGGAGGATCAGGACACAATGACACACGTGCAGAGGAGAACGCCCAGGGTAGGACGGGGGACAGAAACCATGTTATATGAGGAAGAGTTGAAGTAACTGGAGGGATTGAATCTGGAAAGAAAAATATGTAAGAGATGTAATCAAGTTTAGATATCTGAGGGGCTATCTGTATTCTTATTCTTGTTTTCAAATTCAACTTATTTACCTTCATAAAGCAGGTCCCCTTATTTGGCAGAGAAGCTGCGTGGTTGCCATGGTACCTCAAGGAAGCCGTGGCACCCCTGGACGGAAGCTCATGCCTCATGATGGGATGATCAGTAGCCTCTCCAATACCCAAATGCTAATCACCTTGGGTTAGAAAACTGACAGAGAGAGGATGTTTTACTGAAAACCTGACTTGGGAAATGACTGCTCCTTTACAAGGCTAGTCATACTCATTTTATAAGCTCGGTCTTAAGTACTTTCTTTCAAACTTGAGATACTTCTCTGGAAGATACTTCTGGCCAGCAGTAATAATCATTAAGCGATACAAATTTTAGTTTCTCAAATAATCTCATGCACGTCATTTCATATGGTCCTTACAAAAACCTTGTCAAGAAAGCAGAGTATACATTACTACTCTTAAGTCTGAAATAATAAATAACAATTAGATAATGGAAAGAGAGTGTCCAGACCTGGAAATAATGGTCTGTTGTATACGGTGCCAGTGAAACCACCCTGAGTACTGATCACAGTTCTTGTACTTGGATGCACCTCGCTCAATGTAACTCAAGGAGCAGACTGGGCCAGAGACCGAGGGAGGCGGACACACGCTCCCTGAGACTCGTGTGTTCTTCAGGTGAGGAAACCACATGAAGAAGTGGTTTGCACGAGGGCGACCACTAGGCCTGAGCGGAGGGTAGACCTGAGACTGCCCCAGCTAACAAACCGCCCCTGCCCGTGCGGGGCCTCGGGATGGGACACAAAGGCGAGACAGGCAGGCCTGCCACCCAGGCGCTTCCGGTGCTGTGGGGGAGAGTCCGCAATCGCTGAAACAACACACGTCGCAATGGCTCCTTCTAGTGCTCCTTCTACCTGCGTCCACAGCCGCAAGCCCTGAACCAGCTCCTGCTCCTTCCCTCAGATCTTCTCGGACGCTGGGTTACCCCTGGGATCTCAGACGCCGAAAGCAAGGGTTACTCTTCTTGAGCAAAGGCAACCACGAGGCTTCTAATCCATGGGTCCGTCAGACAACTCTGCTCGGCTGTAAGTGTTGGTGCCAGGAGAGATTTCATAATTAGGGGTGGTCAGTGGGGTGCAGAGAACTGGGCAAGCACACCAGTAAATTACTGTTTTTAGTTCTCAAGAAAAACAAGACAAAACAGCAAAATCCGCTGGCCTTAATCTAGGTTTCCAGTGAATATGTCGTGAAAATTCGCAGTAACTGGGTGAGCTGCACATTTGTGCGAACCTTGTTGTTTTCTCTCTACCACTTGCCAGCAGTGTGTCCCTCTCTACATGATTTCACGGGGGGCCTAGGTAACCAAACCAAAACAGAGCATCAGCACTACCCACAGTCTATTCTGGGCAGTTTCCACCCCCGCCTAGGAGGGGTGGGAGGCAGTAGGGGAACCGGGCTGGAACAGTGGAGGTGACATTGCTGACCTGGGACTGGACGCCAGGTTTCAGCCACTCGTGGCTATGAAGGGTGAATGCCATGCACCCCCCCCCCCCCAATCCTGCTCTGCTTTCCTGCTGGGCTGGTAAAAGGCCGAGCACGAGCAACAGCCAGGACAGAACAAGCAGGGCTCACGGCCCAGGGGAAAGGGGTTTGTAGTCCTCTGTGGTTCTGAGAACCCTAAAAGCGCTCCTCAACTTTGTACAACAGAAGACTAATCAAGTGTGACATCCGTCCCGGCAAGTACAATGGGACGGGAAGCCCATTTTCCTGAGCAGCCTTAACGCTGAACCCACCCTGTGAAAAGGGCAGGCGGGTGAGTGGGTTCTGTGGCTTGTATAGGTTGCAGAACCTACATCTGAACCACATTCGCTCTGACTCTAGAGCCCACGCAGTCTGCTGTATCCCACGTGAGAAAAACCATGTTCATATTCAACAACATTTGCTAAGTGCCACTTGAAGCTACAGGCCTTTTCACTGAAGTCCAGCCTAGATCTAAGCTCTGGGGTGCTTCTCCTATTTTAAAGAACGGGTTCCTAGGCTTTTTTTTTTTTTTTTTGTACGTGCCCCTAGCGGGAACCGAACCCCAGACTCTGGTCCGCAGGCCGATGCTCCAACGGCTGAGCCAAACCGGCCAGGGCAGGTTCCTAGGCTTTTGAGAGGTAGAGGCTTTGATATTTTCTGACACCCTGATTTTGAGATAGTCTTCTCCATTTCCCTGGAGTTTTTATGAGAATCTAGGTAATGATAATTTGAGATACAATTTGGAAAACTCCAGTAACAGTAAAATGTGTTCCCTCTTAAGAACGGTAAGAACATGTGTAATTAAGGATAGGCAATAAAGAAGTCTACACAGCTAAAGTTTACCCTTTAATCAGCAGATTTGTCTTTTTTCCTCACTTTTAGCCATGTGCTGTAAAACCTTTCAAAAATTGTTAGTAAAGTTTTTCTTATAATCTTAAAAAGAGCAAGCTGAACAAAAAAGGTATTTTCTTTTTTAAAAATTGATTTTTAGAGAGAAAGAGAGGAAGGGAGGGAAGGAGAGAGAGAAACATGGATGAGAGAGAACATCGACTGGCCGCCTCCTGTGTGTCCTCCCTGAGGATCGGGCCCACAACCTGGGCATGTGCTCCGATCACCGGTGACCTCTTGGTCAACCACTAAGCCACACTAGCTGGGCAGGGCTTCTTTTTTTTTTAAATGTTTGTTTCTAATTTGCTGTGTTCTTGTAACGTAGATGTCTTGAGAATTGTGTGCAAAGTAAAAGTAAACAGGATTTCAGTGATGGGCCAGCAGATGTCCTGGGCATAATATGCTTTATTATGAGTTCTATAACATTAGTTTTGGCTGCTCAGAATTAACTCTTTTTCAGACTAAATTTTTTATTACTTCCAGGATCTTAGCAACAGTTCAGATTTTTAAGGTAGTTGAGTGCCAAACAGCTGAAGTGTTGAATGATTACATTAAAATATATACAAACACACATACATTTTTAATTATTGTAATAATTTTCCCTGGAAAATTAAAAAATATAAACCATATGAAAAATAAAAATCACTCACAGGGCTATTACCCATCAAATAACCGCTGTTAATTTTGAATATTTTCCTTTCAGACTTTGATTTTATGTGTGTGTGTTTAATTTTAAAAGACCAAACAAATCTAGAGATGTGTTTGTGGTACATTATATACAACTCTATATCCTGTTGTTGGATGTTTTTACAATCTCTTGGTAAACAATTCTAAATGACTGCTCCATTGACTAGAATATCATAATTTGCTTAATTATTCCCTAGTTTCGTTGATTTAGGGTATTTCTAAAATTTTACTATTAAGAAACTGCTGTGAGCATCTCTGTATAAAAACATGAGACAGATTTCTAATAAAATTTGATATTCATATTTAATAGAAGGTTTCCAGACAAAACCTTCATTTCACATTTCAGTAGAAGTTAAATCCTTACCAGAAAAAAGGAGCTTAAAAATGTAAAAGATAGCAATTAAAAAGGCAAATAATAGACCAGAAAGAAGGCCTAGAAAGTTTCAAAATCCCTTTTGTCTGATTGCAGTCTGGCTTTGTGATGATTTCATCTGGATGGAAGAAGAGGTCGAAACGCATAGATTTCCTAATTATGTGATCAATTTCTAAAGGCGTTGACAACTGATTTATCAAATGAAATTAGTACGTTACTTAAGTTGCGATGAATAACTTATAGGGATTTCTACTCTTAGAAACAACCAGAGTCAACGTGGGTGTTTGGGCGGAGTGGACGCAGCAGGAGACGTGGGAACTTCTGTCTATCACTCAGACTAGCGAGTGGGGGGCATGGAGCCTGAGGTTTAAGCAACTGAAGTGAGCCCCCCAGTTCACTGCACACATTCGCCTTATCAGCCCTTGGCCTTGGTTGGGCGTCTCTTCCAGCCTGGCTCAGGTCCAAACTGGAAACCTGGAAACACGACATCTGGGGTTTAATGCTGCAATTAAAAGGAATTTATTAAAAAACAACAACCCAAAGATATTGTAATTGTAAATTTACTAGGCCATGGTTTAGTGGGACACGGCATAGAGTGTTGAATACCTGAACCACATCCGGCCTGTTAAATTACTTAATAATAAACCTTTTGCTATAGGTAAGAAAGGATATCCTAGGGTCACAAACAATAGCATGACGGGGGAGACGCCACGTGGTTTGGAGTTTAGAGGTCAAGGAGAACAGTCTGGTTTAAATTTGGCTTCTTTGGATCATATCTTCTCTGATTTCTGGAAATGAAGGTTGTTGATGTCTTTCTCATTTCTCAGTCCTCGTTTATGCGGTCAGTTACCTTTTGTCCCCCTTCAGCTGTATCTGGAGGGAGTGGTGGTGATAAGAAAGGATTTTCAAAGACCTGGACTCCGCTCCTCGCTCTGCCACCACCAGGATCCGAGCTGGAGTTAGGACTCAAGGTTGAACTCGCCACTTATTAGTTCTATGACTGTAGGCAGTCACTTAATCTTCTCTCTGCTCCAGTTTTCCCCTTTGTAAAAGACATTGTTGGACCACGGTGAGGAGTAAATAAAACAGTGTACTTCACATCCTTGGCAGCATGCCTGGCATACACTGACGGCAGCAGCCGCTATAATTGTGGTTGCTGTCATTATTATTAGCTTCCATGGGCTTCAGATTCCCAAAGTATTATTCTCGTTTTACAGAAGGGGTAACTGAGGTGCAAAGACGTGAATGTCTTGGGCAGGAACACAGGGTGACGGGTGGCAGAGTCCAGAGCTCCTTCCTCCTCCTGTTTCCCCTCTGCAGAACACCGTGTAAAGCAGGGACACACAGAAGCACCCCCCGCCCCCGACTTCTGCACATTAGGGAGCGAGCTGCAAGAAGCAGATAAAGAATTAAGGGTAGTGTAAGAGTTTTGGAGGAAAAGTACTAAATCAATCAAGAGAGTTATTCTGCCCAATGTGAAACTTCATTCCAATTTTTTTCTTTTTTCTTGAGGACCTGGCGTGGGGAAGGCTTTGAATAAAGTAGAAATGCTCAAACTGCCTCTATTTACATGATCTACCAAATGCTTAGGGACTGTAAGAACTTCCCAGAATCCTTTGTGGTACATTCCAGTTGTCCCCAAACCCCTGATGCATCATTTTTTCTGTATGAATTTAGCTCCAGGGGCAGAGTTTTTGTAAGAGGCATCATTTCGCTATTTCCCCAGCGTAACTGAGGAGAAGCACGTTCAGAACTTTTATACAAATACCTGCTGTGAAGCCAACCTGGAGACACCAGTTCATTCCACTCTACCATCCCTGCCCCACAGCCTTTTCCTCCTCTCTCTCTTAGCTGGTTTTATTGCCTGAAGCTACAGCCTCCTTTTACAGAAAAGGATTGGGAGGGGAAAACAAGGTAAGAAAGCACTGGTCTACAACGTGTCCCGTTGCCACATCTCCCGTGTGTAATACTCCCAAACTCCACATGAGCCCCACTGTTATAAAACACAGAAACTGGGGAAGTGCATTCCTCTGAACCTCTGTTTCCTCTTCTGTAAAATGGACACATCCACCTAACAGTTGTCGCAACAAGAATTAAATGAGATATGCAAACAAAATTCTTATTACAATGAGTAGACACTCCGTAAATTATTAGTAATAATAAAACAACAGTACCTCACATTTGTAAAGTACTATGGCGTAAAAGTACTCTGTCAACAACTTTATGTATGGTCTCATTTAATCCCACATCGCTGTGAATTATGAATACCATCTTCATTTTACAGATGAGGAAACCGAGGCACAGAGGTAATTTAACAAAGGCTGTCGGACTGAACAAACGTTAGTTCCCTTCCCTCCCAACCCCTAGGACCTGCTGCTGGGAAGCCTACACTTGATCTCCATCTGAGGGAGGAGTGGAATCGGAGGGATTTGGGGTCCAGTGGCTTGGCACCTCCTGCACCTCCGCTTGACCCCCTGAGACATGTCAGGCCGTCCCAGGGACGCTGATGCACTTCAGGCCTCGATTCTGCCCAGAAATACGCTCAGACACAAAGCGACATCCGTGTGGAGACTGAGGGGACAATGAAACAAGCGGGGGTGAATGTTCAGCCACGTGAACAGGGTTCCCCTGCTCTCAGAGCCACTCGTTTATCTGTCTACAAGCGGGTCTCACACTGCACAGCGTCAGGAGAGAGTACGATTCGCGGCCTCAGAGACGTGTCTTTCCCTCCTACAAGATGTTTCCTCTGAGGAACATTACTAGATCACAGCTGGTCAAAATGCTAAATCTTGATTGTCTGGATCCTGGCCAAAATCTACAGCTACAACTCCGTGGAATAAGAATACTTAAAAAGAAAAAGAAAAAAAACACACACACGCACACAACAACACACAATATTTTAAATAACATCTGATCTTCTTCTCTCTCCCCCTTGTGGAAGCGATGACCTCATGGCAGCGAGTCCTCTCCACGGAGGTGTTTGAGTTGGTTTACCGCCATTAGAAATGTTTGAAGCTCTCGGTTCTGCTCTGCGCCAATATCATGTCAACTGTGCTAAAAAGCAATAATAGTTTCTCACCTTCTTAGAGATTACTGCTTAAATAATGCAGAGCAACGACAGGGCTGCGCGCTGCCAAGAGCAGGTTGCCAAGGCAAAGCCGAGGTAGAATTACGTCTTTTGGCAGCTAAGAAATTATGACATAAAGTTAGTTTTTTCAAAAAACAACCTCCATAAATTAGGCTACTATCCTTTTTCAAAATCCAGCAAAGGCTGGGATTTATCTTTCTCCGCTCTGTCTCACAATCGAGTAGAAGCACAGAGCCTCCTCTGGGGAAAGCCACCTTGAGCGGCTAGATCTGATCTCCCGGGAGGAGGCCGGGTGAATCGTCCTAAGCAGGCAGTAAGTATCCTGGCCACAAGCACGCAGTCCAGAGGGCTCTCGCCATTACCAGATACGTGAGAGTGTTTAATCTTTGCCCTGGATGTTAACAAAAACGAGAAACAAAATAAAAATAGAAATAATCTCGGGCCAAAAGCATTGGCTGAATTCTGTGCCAATGGTCACTTTCCCCTGGGCTCGGCTTGAAAGGTTTCCTGCCAAAGTCTGACTAAATAAAAACAGAGTTTAAAAGGTATAAATGAACAAGGGAGCCTTTACATTTTCTTTAAACCGAGGGCTGAAGGAAAGATGAATTTCTGAAGGACAAAGTTCCAGAGGCAAAGGATAAAACAGGCTGAAGAAAGCCATTTCCCTCCCCGGGCTGTGTGATGCGGGGCCATCAGGCCTCCACGGCCTGGGCAACGGGGCCCGGCCTGGGAGAGGGGGCCCAGCCAGGAAGAGGGGGCCCAGCCAGCAGGCCCATCTGGAAGCCAGCTCCGTCTCAAGAGCGAGCTCCCTGGGATCGGGGAATAGAGAACGATCCTCCAGACAGACACACAGAGGTCCCAGGAGGGCGGGCAAGTCAGCCACTTCACCCACTAGCTTTCACTTTAGGAAATCATCACACAAATGAGTCTACTGACACACAGTCAGGCAACACACAATATGAGGACTGTGAGATGGTCTGTAAAACAGAAAGAGATGCCAGGGGTGATACTTGGGGACCCCTGGAAGTGTCTGGGAAGCACTTAAGACACGGAGGTAATAAAGTGTTTACACTGAAAACTAGAAGAAGAAAATAATACTTCTAGTTTTGCCAAGGAAACTAGAATAACCCAGGCCCAGCAAGAACCGTGCAGGGAAATTAAAATCGCAGTCAGAGAATGCTCTCAGAACTTAGAGTCCACCGCAAAGAGCTACAGGAAGCGCGGGCTGCAGAGGCCGTGCCGGACCGAACGCAGCGGAGGACCCTGCGGAGGCCGCAGCCGCCGTGCTCCCGGTAAGCTCCGCCATGGCCGAACCTCGGGGCTTTAGCTGTGTGCTATTTTCAAAGAAAAGTGGATAGCTCTGTGCCCATTTTCAGATATGCTGGAGGTCTTTGGAAGAAGTGCTTGGATTACATTTACCTGCCAGTTTTTACAGTAACTTTTATTTTTAAAATACTTTTTTATTGACTTTTTTAGGGAGAGAGGGAGAGTGAGCTAGAAACATGGATCTGAGAGAGAAACATCAATCAGCCGCCTCCTGCACGCTCCCTACTGGGGATGGAACCCGCAACCCGGGCATGTGCCCCAACTGGGAATTGAACCAGGACCTCTCAGTCCATGGGATGATGCTCAATCCACTGAGCCACACCAGCCAGGCAATGCATTTTATTTTTATTTATTGATTGATTTTTAGAGACAGACAAAGGAAGAGAAAGAGAGAGAGAGAGAAAGAGAAACATGGATCGATTGTTCTATGTATTTATGCATTCATTGGTTGATTTTTTTTTTTAAATATGTTTTTTTACTGATTTTTAGGGAAGGGAGGACAGAGGAAGGGAGTGGGAGACAGGGATAGAAACATTGATGAGAGAGGCACAGTGACTGGCTACCTCCACATGCCCCTCACTGGGGATCAAGGCCGCAACCTGGGCATGTGCCCTGACCAGAATCGAACCAGTGACCTCTTGGTCCATGGGTCGATGCTCAACCACTGAGTCACACCAGCTGATTCTTTTATGTTCCCTGACTGGGGATCAAACCCACAACCTCAGTGTATCGGGATGACGCTCTAACCACCTGAGCTACCCAGCCAGGGCCATTTAATCACTGCTTAGTAAGAGATTGGAACTCTAGGGATAACATCTTGGGAGCCTTATCTCATGCAGTCCTCTGTTCTACCAAAAGAGGTGCAGTATAAAGCTGCGCACATATCAACAGGACACATTAACAAATTAAATTACTTACGTCCTTATTCAAATACAAATCGAGTGTCTGTCTACTATGAATAAGGCACTGTGCAGCGCACAATGTTGTTTGTGGGGATACAATACTGATTGAGAAAAAGCCATGGTTCCTGCTTTTACAGAGTTTACACCATAGTGAAAGAGAACAGGCATCTGTCAACAAAATGACAAACATCAATGTACAACGGACAACCTCTGACACATGCCATGCAGGAGAGGACATGGGTTAAGAAAGCTTGGAAGATCCCTGACCCAGAAAGACCAAGATTCGAAGGGCTAGTAGAACTCGTCTCCAGGTGAATAACGGGTTGGTGGATGGGAGCCTCTTCCAGGCAAAGGGAAGAGCACATGCCAAGATCCTATGTCACAAGACAGAACAATGTGTGAGGACCCAGATGGTCATCAAGTGAAGAAGAACGTGGAAGAAAACAAAGCTGGAGAGGAAAACAAGGCCTGGGCCTGCAGAAGCCCAGAGGCCATGCATAGAGCTTCCCTCCTTATCTAAGTCAGAGTGTTAACTAGGTGTGGGGCAGGGCAGAGAGAGACTCCTGCATTGCCTGATCTGTATTTTGGAAAGAGTGCTGCGGCTGAAATTGGAGAACAGACTGGAGGAGGCCCAGAGTGGGTGCTGGGGCCACAGGCTGTGCAGCAGTTCAGGTGAGAGATCCCGGCTTGGACCAGAATGGGCATGCCTAGGTGTGGACAAAGAGACACACTAGGGGAGTCTCAGGGGAAGACAGCAGGGGTGCGAAGGCTGGGGACGGGCAGGGGAGAGAGGGTTATGCCTGGCTTCCTGGCCGGTGTAAAAGAACAGATGAAGATTCCTTCGCTGAAAACAGGCCTGGACGACCACGGCGCTTACGGTGGTTGGAAGACGGGATGAAAACGGACACCAAGCATGCGCTGTGAGGACATCCAGGAGGCAGTGCGAACAGAGCTCTGACATCGGAGAAGACACCGAGGCGGAAGATTTACACTCGTGCTTCCTTTCAATGTGCGGAAAAGTCAAATGACCATTAGCACCTCAGGATGAAGAATAAAACGAGGGTCTAGAACTGAGCCAGAGGGGCTCTAGTTTTCTATGATGAAGCAGAAAAAGAGAAGCCTGCAAATCAGGAAAGCAGCAGCAGTCAGAGAGGATGAAGAAAACTAGGAGAGGGTTATAATAAAAGAATTCCTTTTCTACAACCAGAAGATGCTAAATGATCCCTTGTGCAAACATTTTAATCTTAGCATAACTATGAGAGGCTGTTCGGAGTAACAGTTGAAATAGGGGCCCCAACCTGTTCTGCCTGGGCTCAAGTCTTAGCACCCGAAAGTTCCTTTAACCTCTCTGTGCCTCAGGTGACTCATTTGCTAGATAACAGGACAATGGGTCTTAATTCACAGGGTTATTGTGAGGATTAAATGAGTTAACTAAATAATATATTCAAATGCCTTGGAAGACTATCTAGCTTACAGTAACAGTCATCTGATTTTGCTATAATGACATTAGTTATCAATATACATTGTTATCCACTAGCAGAAGAATCGTTGAACAAGCATCATATAAAATGACCTTTAACAATACAGGGAATATATCTAAATGGAGCTTAAACTCAAAGGTCACACTGAAGCAGCCAGTGGTTATTTCTAATGCTGCAAACCCTTGTCAGCTTTGATGGGTGAAGGCCCTATCACTACAGCCTTCTTCAGATTTAGAGCACGGTGCTTTAGATGGGGAGGATGCCTATCTGCCAATACTTAGCACATGTAAAGAATCCCTCCTGAAAAACACTCAGTACGGGTTATATAAGTGGTGTTTCTGCTAATTCTTTCCTTCCATTCATTCAAGTATGCCCATCTCCCAAAGCCAATTCACGTCCTACCTCCTGCATTAACCCTTCAAACATGCCAATCTAAAGCGATCCCTTTGAACTCTAAACAGTTATAGTACTTATACCATCCAACTGATACTTAATACAATCACTTATATTTCTATACATATTCCAGCAGACATTACTGAAATCTATTCACTGCCTGGCAGTCTTCAAGGCTCTGGGAATAAAGAAGTGAATAAAATAATGTTTCTATTATTAGGGAGTTCCCACTCTGGTAATAGAGAATACAGAGAGTTAATCACCAGAAAACTAAGTTGCTTTTTATACAACATACATTTTGCATATTATAATGGAGAAGGGAGCCAGTAATCTTCTGAAGGACTAATCAGAAGCTATATTTAATTAGTGCCTTGAAGGATAAGGGGGAATTGACCAGGTTGTGTATGTGTTGGGGGCTGAGGCAGAGTAAGAAATGAAGGGAAGGATTTTTAAGGAGGAATAAAATACAGTATGTGTGCAGTCCAACTGCAGAGCCAAGTCTCGTAAACATTATATTGGAGGGACCTGGTCTTCCTTGATTTTTTGCAATCCACATTTGTACTTTGTAATCTAATTTAGTATAGAGCACACAGTAGATACTAAGTGAGTATATTTGTTTTATGAATAAATGAATTTAATTAGTTGTACTCAAAAGGAATAATTTATGGTTATTTTTTTCTTTTGGCAATGTGTTGGGAAAACATTTAATTAATGTTAAAAAAAGTTAAAAAGAACACTACAGGGTTACTTATGACAGGAAAACAAAACTATCTCAAGTTATAGTGATAGTAAATCCAAATGAGGAAATATTATGCAGTCATTAAAATGATGCTAAAAAGTTTTTAATGGCATTGGTAAAAGTCTGAAGGTGTGCCATACAAAAGAGCAATGTATTCAACCGCAGTGACTGTGCTGCCCGGTACCGCAGCCACCAGCCACGGTTACTGAGCACCTGCAATGGGTTAGCTGGATTTGAGATGTGCTGTCAAGTGTAATACATACACTGGATTTAGAAGGCATAATATGAAAAAGAAATGTGAAGCATTTTATTGATAATTTTTAAAATATTGATTACATGTTGACAATTTTTTATTGGGATTAAATGAAATATAGCACTAAAATTAATTTACCTATTCCCTTTTACCTTTTCTCAGTGTGGCTGCCAGGAAACCTAAATGTACACCCGTTGCCCAGACTGTGTTTCTACTGAACAGCACTGGCACAGATGAGATCTCCACTATGTAAGAAACACAGAAAACAAACTCACTGTGGCTTTTCCCCTGGATTGCGGTTTCTCCCTCTTCTATATGTTTTTACACCTTCCAAATTTTATTCACTGGGCACATATTACTTTATAATCAAAGGGAATGAAAAGAAACAAATGAGACACAAATAAAAACGAAGAGAAAAAGATCTCCGTTTGGCACAAAGACTCGGCTGCTGTTGGGGAAAGAAGCCCAGGGCTACCCAGTGACTTTCTGTCACTGATGGAGGGTTAGCACAAAGGATGTTGGCCAGCTGTTCTTCATCCCGACTGGAGACAGAGAAAAGCGGAAATGGGTGTTAACGGCAGGAGGGGGCCTGCAAGTTAAATACAGGGGAGAATTTCCTGGAGAGAGGGTGTTTAAACTCTGGAAAGAGTTATGGAAGAAGCCTGGTCCCCTAAGGTCTTTTAAAATACTACAGATACCCATATGCCTTGTGTGTTCCTGTCTAGAGGCAACGAGATGACTTGTCAAGGTTTCTTCTAAAATAGCTATCTTAGAGTAAATAACTCCAATAAAACTTTCCTTTTCATTTATTTTTGACCAGGCTTCACTTTTCCTAGTCAGGATGCCAGCCTGCAAGAAGCATTCTGAAAGGCAAGCATATGTGGTGCAGCTACCGTAAGTAGTGCTCTTGAGACTCCAAAGACATGTCATTTGATCTAAATTTAAAAGCCAACATCAGCTAGACAACATGTTGAGTCCCTCGTGGGTCACCTGCCAGAAATTAGTTCTGAATTCAGCATAAGCATGATGAAGAGAAGCAAAGAGGATAGATTTGCTTTTTAAAGTGAGGCTTTTAAAAATGTTAATGCTGGACATGTCAAAGGTGAGTGGTTTGGCTTAAAAGCAGAACTATTACATTGTTACCCTCTGTCGATGGGCTCAACCGCTGTAGGTTTTCATTCCTCAGTTTACTCGAAAAAACATTTTCCTAGAATGTGCCCAAGTACTTATATATTTAAACATGCTGTTGAGCTTGGTTCTACTTATAAGAAGGACAGAAAGGCTAGGTCAGCAGAAGCACATCTAGAGATTTTTACCGCTGAAGTGAGAGGACCATACATAAAGCACCCAGTTGCTTCTCCCAGAGCTGTCTCATCCAACTCCAGGAGCCTGGAGATGTCGTCCAGCAAGCTGACAGCCAGGATACTTCTCACGTGCTCTGTCCTCCGTACGCTCACTGAAACTGACGCAGTCTCTATACAGACAGCACACTTGGTCCTAAAACCTCAAATCAGGCAGTCCCCGAATGGTCCTCACCACTGTCACGGACTACCCGCTGGAGCTGGGCCTCAGGTTCTAAGTCCCACGTGACAGCAAGAGTGAGCAATGCAAAGGAATATTTTTGCAAGTTATATCCTTCAAAATATTTAATTTGTCTTATCTACTCATTTAGATTATAAAGTAAACAACTGTCAGTTAGGCAAAGGCAGGACAAATTTTACACTTTGAATCTTCTTTTGTCCCTTGAATAGTGCTGTATGCAGAGGAGACAGTGAATGCATGAATAATACTTAGTAATACTTTCTGTAGTCTTTTTTAGTTTGAAAACCACTTAGACAGACGTTATCTCATTTGCTCCATACAACTATGCTTGGGAAATAGGGCTGGTGCTATTAACTCTATTTAAAAAATGGATACTCGAATGATTTATGAAAATTAAATGACAGAGTGGAGCCTAGGTTTTCAGTCTCGAGTCCAGTATTCCTCCACTGCACCACACTGCCTCGTTGCCAGACAGGTTAAGCTTCATAATTGGGGAAAACTAAACTTAGAACAAAAAATCCCATAAAGCAGGACAGATGGCTTCGAAATCCCACTTTTATCATGTCTTATTCTAAATAAACACACACACACACGCGCACGCACAAAAAATAACAACAAAAAATCCAAAAACAAAAACATGAGATTTAAGGAAGATAAACACTAAGGGCAAACATGTTTTAGGAAAACCATATGCTTCCTTTAGTTTTCTTGTTTTTTTAACCAACGGTGTTAAAACATATAATTATTTTTGTTTCTTTTGGTCTTAAAAGTTCTTAAATTCTTCACAAAGTTCAGGACTCTTAGTTCCCTACCTCTCTGTGGTAAACGGGGTAGGATACGCAACCAAAAATGTTTCACCAGAACTGCTGCCTTGATTCTGCCGTGTATCCGACCTGGGTGGATTCCCCTGTGGGAGGTAATGGTGTCAGAGGGCTGGTGACGCACGGGGAGATCACTAACTACGAAGGCGTGCCCTGGGATGGTGCAAAGCACACGGCACTCGGAGTCAGACAGTCTGGGCTTCTGGTCCCAGTTCCATAACTTATTACCACGTGATCTCGGCAGGTCACTCCACATTTCTGTCTCCGTCTTCCGACCTGTAAACCAGTGATCATTGTCCTTGCCCACTCTTACAGGGTTGTTGCATGCTTAAATAAAATCATGGAAAGTTTTGCAAATCAGACACTTTTATTCTTTATAACTTCTAACTACAATAAGAGTTACTTAGGAAGGTAGATACCCAAAAAAGTAGGTAGGCAAACAGATATGTAGGCTATTTATCTCTAGGCTTCAGAAGGGTTTTAAAAGGACTCGGGGAAAGTAAGAGGGAGATGGTGAATATTTTGTGATCTCCTTACAAATAGATAGAGAATATGGCTCTTCTCTTAGTTATGAAAAAATGTGACCAAGAGCCATATTCTCTATTTGTAAAGAGATGACTGTACATTTTAAAGGAAAACCAAATACCTATAGTAAAGAATGTTAAAACCATTCTTAAAAGAGATAATAGCTATGATTTATCTATCTGTTACATATTTATAATAATAGCTACCATGTATTCAGTAGTATTATGTACCAGGCGGTGTGCTAGGTATTTACCTATTTAATTACTCAATGATTAAACTCTATCAGGTAGGCACTATTTTAAGCTGACAGCTTAAACTTGCCTGAGTTCACAGACACAGTGAGTGGTAGAGTTGGTATTCAAACCCATAGTCTTGACATGCTCTTTGCCCCTGGGCAACTGTTTCCTTAGCCTCCTCTCACATGTACCCACGCCTCACATGTCCAAATCCTTCTTATGCGGTCCACTCAAATGCTCTCTCCTTAGTGAGGGCTAATCCAATTCACCTCTCACACCAGGAAGCGAGTGACTTCCTCCGAAAGCTCTAAACAACTTACCTTTCTTATAGTACTTCATGCTTTCTGTTTTTCCATTATATATTGTTTGCTCCTATTTCATCCCCTCAATTAGACTATAAGCTTCGTGAATGCCAGGGCAAAGAGCATGTTCCATGAACAGAACATGGTCCGTTCATATGCTCATCACTTCCCAAGCACCTCCTTCCTCCATGCCAGGCGGGGCCCAGCATGAGCAAGGTCGTCCTCAGCCTCAAGCTGCTCAAGGCTGAGTGGGGAAGACTTGGTGGGAGAAGTGAACCTGAGCTCCTAAGGAAACACACGTTTACCCCCGTATCTGTCCCCGTGCCTGCTGAGAGAATGAGCAGGAACGAGATGGATCTTGACGTGAGAGCAACATCTGGGTAGGGGATAGCAAAGACAGCTGTTCTAGGTAGCGGGTGTTGTCTCTGGAAAGAACTGAGGTCCCAATACATTCAATACACAGGAGAGAAAGAGAACACGGAGGTCAGAAATGAGCGTGGTATGCCTGGGGGGTCAGGTGGGACGGGGTGAGAGAGCAGTGAAGCGACATGATAAGGGACGGCCCCGGGACCTGGATGGTGGGCCCAGCACGCAGCCTGTTCACAGCAGCCACGCACAATCGCTCCACCTCAGTCCCGCACGCACCCCTCGCTGGCAGCCTCACGCAGCAGCTCGCGTGCACCCCCCCCCCCCCGACATACTCCGCACCCGCCTCGCTGTGCGCGTGCGCGGCTATCCGAGTCTTGGACCACCAGGTAGTCAGTAGTAAAAAAAAGAAAAACAGGATATTTAAGTGCCATCCTGGTGGCTTTTAACCAAATATTCAAGGGCACAACCCCTGAGCTGACTCTGCCTTTACAAACTGTTGCTTGAAAGTTGCACCGGGCTAGCCATCCCGGGCTGAGGAAATGGGCTCCCGCAACCAGCTGGCGGGAGGCACCGCCCCAGGGAGCTGTACTCAGAGCAAGAGGGTGGCTTGGAGGGTTAATCAGGTAGATGCTCTTGGAGTTAGATAAAGATTCTGTCATGTGAAAGAAAACAAGGAATTTGAAAACCAACAAAACAAGCTGCCACGCACCCCTGAGGCTCGCCACGGAGAGGGGTTCAGTGGCCGCCCTGACGCTCAGCCCGCCCGAGCTCCTCGCCCCGAAAGAACATGCGGCACTTGCTTCCAGAGGCCACTCTGTGAATGGCAACAACCCCACCAAACACGGCCGTGTTTTCTTTTACAGAAGATGTGAGAGGCTCCCTCAGGAACTTGAGTTTTTTTACCCTTTGCCCTAAGGAGCACAGGCTGGGGAGGTAACTCCTCAGTCCAGGGTTGCTCTCGGAAATTCTCAGATTTCCTCTGAGACTAAAAGAGCTTGTTCCAGCTTTGTTTAGATTTGTAACTTCCAGCCGGCTTCCTGCAGTGGTCTTTCCTTGGGATCATTATGTAGCATTCACTCTGCTGGACTTCGCGTCTACCCTGGTAGCCCATTTTTCATGAGAGCACCATAAAGTGTACCACACTGTGCATTCAGTGTTAATGTGCTTGGCACGGCTGGCACAGAGGGGTACTGCATAAATGTGTGAATTTGTGGCTTAATGGGTTTTTTACATCAGTGCCAGGAGACCTAGATTCTAGTTTTATTACTAGAGGTTCATGGGTCAACCATTCTTGGAAAGTCATTGAATTTCCCTGCACCGCAGAAAGGAAAGTTGCCGGAAATCACAGTGTTCCAGGAGGGAGGAGCAGTCAGGTCGCGGGGATGCGGCATTTCTAGGATAGCCCTTTGGGTAAACTGTCTAAAAAGACTTCAGAAGAAAGGGATCTAATCTCTAAAGTTCCAGTAACTGGCTGTGATTTTGTTTCGCATTTTAAATATTTACTCTTCTCCCTTAATTTTGTATTTGCAGTTTTGTATTCTTTTTCTTGAAGAGGGTTCCTGCATTATAAGCTCTAAGTGCCACAAAGCCCGAATTCTCTCTGTTCCTAAAATGAATCTGTACTCCAGCCAAGGTAGTCTATTCTTTGCCAATAAAGTTACTGTGCCTTTTCCAAAACGGTTCCCTGTATGTGAGGGTGGGGGTGCGGATCACCACTGGAGAGAGGAGGAGGGAGAGCACGTTCCAGACAGGGCAGCGAGTGTCATGACTCTGAGTCCCGGAAGAACCTCAGGAAGTCAGTATCTTGACTACACGAGAGCAGGGGAAAGGGGAGTCAGATGCAGAGGACAAGAAGGGGCCAGGTAGACCATGAACAGGAGCTTGGATTTTATTCTACCCAACAGAGAGGGAGAGATTAAGATATAACTAAAACATTTTTAAAGGTCACTTTGGCTACTGTGGAGAATGAACAAAAACGGGAAAAGAATAAAATCAGGGTAGACAAACTGGACTAGTGCAGTGTCTGGGTGAGAGAGGTGGCGACTAGGACTGGGGTGTGGGAGTGGAGATGGTGGGAATGGTCAGACTGGACGTGTATTTGGTAGGTAGAGACGACAGGCTTTGCTGACGATTAGACTGAATCTAGTGGGAGTAAAGAAAAGAAGGGAATCGAGGAAGATTCCCCAGGTGTGAGCACTGGGTAGACAGGGCCACCTGCTGAGAGGAAGGAGACAGGTGGAAGGCAGCTCTCGATGCTGAGGCTGCGCTGCCGTGACTCTCCAAGGGGAGGTGTCAAGTAGGTCTCTGACTACACGGAACTTACAGGAGAGATTTACCCTGAAAACATAACTCTGAGAGTCATAAAGATATAGTTTTCAAAACTAAGGGAATGAATAAGATCACATGAGAAGTAGAGAGAGAAAAAGAGACAATATGACCACAGAGAACTCCATATATATATATATATTTAATCTTCACCCGAGGACATTTTCCATTTATCTTCAGCTAGAGTGGGAGGGAAGGGGAGAGAGAGAGAGAGAAACATCGATATGAGAGAGACACACTGATCGGCTGCCTCTCGCATGACCCCGACCAGGGCCAGTGATCGAACCACAACCGCAGTACATGCCCTTGACCGGAATCAAACCCGAGACTCTCTGGTCCGAGGGCCAATGCTCCAACCGCTGAGCCAAACCGGCCAGGGTGAGAACTCCATATTTAATGATCATGTAAATGAGAAGGAATATGAGAAACATAAAGAGAAAGAGTCACTGGAAGGAGGAAACACATGGGAGGGTAGTACTGTGGAAGGCAGGAAAGGAGAATGTACCAAGAACGTAAGAATGCTACTGGTCTGCGGAATAGGACAGGGACGGACAAAGTGACCTCTGGGTTTGGCAACATTGAGTTCAGTAGGCACCTAGCTAGAGAAGAATAATTTAGGTAGACTGATGGAACTGGCAATCAGACTGGAACGGGTTAATTAGAAATTGGAAAAATAGAACATATACACCTATAATCATTATAAAAATTAAATCAATAGTTAAAAATCTATATTTCCCCCCAACAAACAAAAAAACACTAGGTTTTTGCTAACGTCTATCAGACCTTCACATACAGATCATTCCTACTGCATACAAACTGTTCCAGACAATAGGAAAGAAGGAAAGGTATTCAATTTATTTTATGAGGCTGTTTCAACACTGTTACCAAAAATCAGACAAGAATTATTATATGAAAAAGAAAAACTATAGGCCTGTTTCATCTCAGTTCACAAATGTATATATTCTTTAAATATTAGCAAATTAGATCCAATAATATAGAAAAAAATAATGTATCATGACGAGGTAGAGTTTATCCTTGGAGAATTAACATTAGAAAATATATTAGTATTTATTAGCACATTAACATAGTAAAGGAGAGCAAATATAGTAATATCTCAATAGATTCAGAATAAACATTTGATAAAATTCAATATATACATTCATGATTAAAAAACAACTCAGTGAGCTAGGAATAGAAAGAAACTTCCTTTCACTAGTAAAGAATATCTATATAATCCTGCAATAATCAGATATAATACTTAATGGTGAAAAGTTAGATCCATTCTCTTTAAAATCAGAATAAGATAAGTATATCCACAATTGCTGCTCCTCTTTTATAATAAAACATTAAGACAATAAAAAGTAAGAAAAGTTGTAAAAATAGAAAGGAAGAAACACTGCCATTATTCACTAAAAAAACTTACAGCCCTGGCTAGTTTGGCTCAGCGATTGGAGCGTCAGCCTGCGGTCCAGAGAGACCCGGGTTCGGTTCCCGCTAAGGGCATGTACCTTGGTTGCAGTTTGTCCCCGGCCCTGGTTGGGTCGTGTGGGTGGCAGCCACTCGATGTGTCTCTTTCATGTCGATGTTTCTCTCTCTCTCTCTCTCTCTTCCTCTCCCTCCCTCCCGCTCTATCTGAACAAAAATGGAAAAAAAACAAAACAAAAAAAACCTACATACACAGAAAATCTAAGACAACCTATTGTACTTAACGTTAGCAAGGATGCTAGATATATTCCAAAATACAAAAATCAGTGGCATTCCTGTATATTTTCCACACAAAAAAGGTGGGTGTTGTAATGAAAAATTTAGAACAGCAATCAAAATGGTAAGCTACCTAGCACTAAGTATCTAATAAAAGATTTGAAAGACCTTTACGAAGGAAATTAAAAGACCTCACTGAGATGTTTAAAAAACAAAAAGAAAACATAGACACCGTGTTCACAGTTAAGAGGACTCAATATCATAAAGTTGTTAAATCACTCAAACGTAATTCATATGTTAAGAAAAGCCAATGAATTCTGGAAAGGAACCATAAGTAGGAGCCTTGCCCTTCCAGATTACCAAGAAAGTTGGGGTATCTTCCTTTTCCTTTGTTCTGAAGGAACATGATTTAGGAGTAACACTCCTGGCCTCTCTCCATCCTTCACTCACTGGCTCTTAGAGGAGGGCCTTCTGACTGATGGATTTAGAGAGAAATAAAACCTGAGTATTCTTAGCTCGGCCTCATCTGGTTTCTGCAGGAGTCATCTGGCTGCTCTCTGCAGTGTAGTCAAGGGCCTGCCTCTGTGGGGAAGGCCTAGGATTCCCAGTTCGCACTGTGATTGTGAGGGTAAATTTAATTTTGAGTGACATCTCTGCAAGCCCTTCTTATTATAGATATAAAGTCACATTTTCCAAGTGGCTTTATCAGTAACAAAACTGACATCTTGATTTCTATAGTCTGTCTCTTATATCTCCTGTCTCAAATTGTTCCAAATGTCAGGAGGAAGAGGGATGCCATTTATGGGCATCCTCAAATGTCAACAGAAACTATATCTTATAATAAGTAAAAATGTGATACTAGCCTATGTATAGACAAAACAGTGAAGCAGAACAGAGAGCCTCGAAACACATCCATGTACATATGTCAAGTTGATATATGAACAGATGGCATTATCACACAGTGGACAAAAGACAGACTCTTCAAAAAATGATACTGGGGTCCGGCCAGTGTGGCTCAGTGGTTGGAGCATCATCCCATGGACTGAGAGGTCCCGGTTCGATTCCCAGAGCACAGCCCAGTTTGCAGGCTCGATCCCCAGTAGGGGGTGTGCAGAAGGCAGCCCATCGATGTTTCTCTCTCATGGATGTTTCTATCTCTCTCTCCCTTCCACTCTCTCTTAAAAAAAAAAAAAAGAGCCCTGGCCAGTTTGGCTCAGCGGTTAGAGCATTGGTCTGCGGTCCAGAGAGACCTGGGTTCAGTTCCCACTAAGGGCACATACCTCAGTTGCAGTTTGTCCCCAGCCCTGGTTGGGTTGTGTGGGTGGCAGCCACTCGATGTGTCCCTTTCACGTCGATGTTCCTCTCTCTCTCTCTCTCTCTCTCTCTCTCTCTCTCTCTCTCTCTCTCCCTCCCTCCCTCCCTCCCTCCCTCTCTCCCTCTCTATCTGAACAAAAAATGGAAAAATGTCCTCAGGTGAGGATTAAAATAAAAAAAAAAAAAAAGGAAAGAATAACCAATAAATGATACTGGGTAATTTGCTGTTTGTACAAAGCGATTCATTTAGTGATTAATCAGTTAGTTACCTCTCTTTTAAAAATTATGTTAGGTTATTTACCATTTCTGTTATAAAGCCTTTCATGAATTATATACCTGTTTCAAACTAGATGACAAATCCCTGGAAGGTAGGCCTTGAATCTCACACCTTCTATTTATGCTCCAGATTTTACACAGCTAACTAAATAAATGTCTGCTAGCTTCTTCTTCCTCCTCCTTCTTCTTACTACTATTTTATTTTAAAACTCAATTCCTACCCCTCATTCCTTAGGGCACATCAACACTAAGCTTTTATAATTATTTTGAGATTCTGACTAGGATTCTTTAAACATTTACGTATTTGTTTAATAGCAGTCCTATCTAAAATCAGACATCTGGAACTTGCAATTTGAAGATCATTTGAGACAAAAATAAAAAACGTCAAAGTAAAGGTTAATCGTATGTGTTGTTTTCTTATTATCCTCAAGACCTATCCTCGCGGCACAGAAGAAAATGAAACCCACACAGTTTTTGCATCTAACACTGCATTTCATTCTCACCACAAACTGGTGAGATGAGCCGGGCAGGGATTCCAGATGAGGAAATTACGTCACAGGGAGGCAGACTTGAAGTCCACTCAGCGGGTTAGACAAAAATCGAGGATCAGAAGCCAGGGCTCTTCAGAAGAAACCATGCTGTTCCCAGTTGTCTAACTTTCTAAAGGCCTTATTTCCACTCACATGATTTTCTAAGTTACTGCCTATCATTCAAAGATTCGAACTTCAAGAATTACTACATGGCCAGAGCCAACAGCTTGCCATTTATTTAAGTCAAGTGACTCACTCACTCTGATGTCTTCCTGGCATCGGACTTTCCATCTCCCCTTCTCTTTTTATTTTTAAGAATTTTATTTTTCAATTATAGTTTACATTCAACATTATTTTGTATTAGTTTCAGGTGTACAGTATAGTAGTTAGACAATCATATACTTACAAAGTATCCCCCCCTATATTTCTGGTTCCCACCTGGCCCAAACATGGTTATTATACTATTGACTATATCCCTGAGCTGTACTTTATATCCCAGGACTATGCTGTAACTACCAATTTGTACTTCTTAATCCCTTCACCTTTCTACCCAATTCCCCAAACCCACTCCCCTCTAGCAACATCAGTCTGTCCTGTGTGTCATGAGTCTATTTCCATTTTATTTGTTCACTTACTTTGTTCTTTAGATTCCACATATAAGTGAAATCATATGTTATTCGTCTTTCTCTCATTGACTTATTTCACTTAGCATAATACCTCCTAGGTCCATCCATGTGGTTGCAAATAGTAAGGTTTCATTCTTTTTTATGGCCAAGTAATATTCAATTGTATGACCACTTTTTTATCTACTTGTCCATTGATGGGCACTTGGGTTGCTTCTATATTTTAGCTATTATAAATAACACTGCAATCAACATAAAGGTGCGTATTTGAAATTAGTGTTTTGGGTTTCTTCAGACATATACCCAGAAGTGGAATTGCTGGATCATAAGGCAGTTTCATTGTTAATTTTTTTGAGTACCTCCATACTGTTTTCCATACTGGCTGCACCAATCTGCATTCTCAAAAACAGTGCACAAGGGTTCCCTTTTCTCCATTTTCACCAACACTTGTTTGTTGACTTACTGATGATAGTCATTCTGACAAGTGTGAGGTGATACCTCATAGTGGTTTTAATTTGCATTTCTCTGATGATTAGTGATGTTGAGCATCTCTTCATATGTCTATTGGCCATCTATGTATTCTCTTTGGAGAAGTTTCTATTCATATCCTTTGACCATTTAAAAAAATATTTTTAGTGATTTTTTAGAGAAGAAGGGAGAGAGAGATAGAAACATGATGTGGGAGAGATACATGGATCAGCTGCCTCCTGCACGCCCCCCACTGGGGATCGAGCCTGTAACCTGGGTATGTGCCTTGATTGGGAATCAGACCAGGACCTCTCAGTCCATGGGATGACACTTAATCCAATGAACCACACCAGCTGGATGCTTTGCCCATTTTTTGGTTGGATTATTTATTTGATGTTGAGTAATATGAGTTCTTTCTAAAATTTGGCCATTAATTATTAATCCCTTATCAGATGTATGATTGGCAAATATGTTCTTCCATTCAATGGATTGTCTATTCATATTGTTGATGATTTCCTTTGCTATGCAAAAACTTTTTAGTTTGAGGTAGTTCCATTTGTTTATTTTTTCTTGTGTTTCCCTTGCCTGAGGAGATATGTCAGAAAAAAATATTACTAAGAGAAATGTCTGAGATTTTACTATCTGTTTTCCTCTAGGATTTTTAAGTCTTTAATAAATTTTGAGTGTTCTTGTATATGGTGTAAGAATGTGGTCTAGTTTCACTTATTTGCATGTATCCGTATCTGTCCTATTTTCCCGACACCATTTATTGAATAAATTGTCTTTATCCCATTGTATGTTCTAGCCTCTTTTGTCAAATATTAACTGAAAATACAGACATGGGTTTATTTCTGGCCCTCTATTCTGTTCCACTGATTGATATGTCTGTTTGTATGCCACAACCATGGCGTTTTCTTTACTATGGCCGTACAGTATAATTTACTATCAGGTAGCATGATTGTTCTTTTTCAAGATTGCTGTGGTTACTCAGGGTCTTTTGTGATTCCATATAAATTTTTGGATTATTTGTTCTTGTTCTGTGAAATACACCATTGGTATTTTGATAGGAATTGCACTGAATCTACAGATTGCTCTGGGTAGTATTGTCATTTTAATTATGTTAATTCTTCCTATCCATGAACACAATATATGCTTCCATTTATTTGTTTCTTGTTTGTTTGTGTTTTGTTAATCCTCACCTGAGGATATGTTTCCGTGGATATTTAGGGCGGGGGGGCGGGGAGGGGAGAAGAAGACGAGAGCGAGAGTGAGAGAGGGTGAGAGAGAGGGAGAGAGAGAAACATTGATATGAGAAAGACACATCAATTGGTTGCCTCCTGCATTACCCTGACTGGCTGGAGATGGGATGGAACCTGCAACCCAGGTACATGCTCTTGACTGGGAATTGAACCTGTCACCCCTTCGGACTGTGGGCTGACACTCTAACTGCTGAGCCAAACCGGCCAGGGCTGCTTCCATTTATTTGTATGTTCTTCAATTTCTTTCTTCAGAATTTTATAATTTTCCATGTACAGATTGTCCAATTTACCTCCTTGGTTAAATTTATTCCTAGGGTTTTTATTCCTAGGGTTTTTTTGTTTTTGTTTTTGTTTTTTAAGCAACTGTAAATGAGATTGTTTTCTTAGTTTCTCTTTCTAATAGTTCATTATTAGTATATAAAAATGCAACTGATTTCTGAATATTAATTTTGTGTCCTGCTACTTTGTGTGTGTGTGTGTGTGTGTGTGTGTGTGTGTGTGTAATCTTTAGCGTTCTACATATACAGGATCATGTCTTCTGCAAAAAATAATGACAGATTTATTTCTTCCTTTCCAATTTGGATGCCTTTTATTTTTTCTTACCTGATTGCTGTGGGTAGGACTTCTAGTACTATGTGTGAGTGGTGAAAATAGACATCCCTGTCTTGTTCCTGATCTTAAGGGAAATGCTTTTAGTTTTCCCCCATTGAGTGTGGTTTTAGCTGTGGGTTTGTCATATATGGCCTTTATTATGTTGAAGTATATTCCCAGTTTGCTGAGAGTTTTTATCATAAATGGGTTCTTGAATCTGTCGATGCCTTTTCTGCATCTATTATATGATCATGTGATTTTAGTCCTTCATTTGGTTATGTGGTGCATCACATTACTTGATTTGCAGATGTTGTACCAACCTTGCATCCTAAGAATAAACCCACTTGATCACAGCGTATGATCTTTTTAACGCATTGTTGGATTTGGTTTGTTAATATTTTGTTGAAGATTTCTGCATTTATGTTCATCAGGTATATTGACCTATAATTTTCTTTTTCTGTAGTATCTTTATCTGGTTTTGGAATTAGGATAATGCTGGCCTCGTACAACGAGCTTGGAAGTCTTCACTCTTAAATTTTTGGAATAAATTGAGAAAATAGGTATTAGTTCTTCTCTAAATGTTTGGTAAAATTCACCTGTAAAGCCATCCAGTCTAGGATATTTGTTTGTTGGGAGTTTTAAAATTACGGCTTTGATTTCTCAGTTGTAATCACTCTGTTCAGGTTGTCTGTTTCTTCTTGACTCAGTTTTGTAAGATTGTATGTTTCTAGGAATTTATCCAATTTCTTCCAGATTGTCCAATTTGTTGGCATATACTTGTTTGTAATATTTTCTTATAATCCTTTGTATTTCTGTGGTATCAGGTATTACTTCTCCTCTTTCATTTCTGATTTTATTTGGGTGCTTTCTCTTTTTTTCTTGATGAGTCTGGTTAAAGGTTTACCAATATGGTTTACTTTTTAAAAACCAGGTCTTGGTTTCATTGACCTTTTGTATTGTTTTTTTAAACTCTATTTTGTTTATATCCACTCTGGTCTTTAGAATTTCCTTCCTTCTACTCACTTGAGGCTTTGTTTGTTGTTCTTTTTCTAGTTCCTTTAGGAGTAAGGTTAGACTGAGATTTTTCTTGTTTCTTGAGGTAGGCCTATAAGGCTCTGAATTTCCCTCTTAGGATTGCGTTTTCACTGTGTCCCATAAATTTTGGGTTGTTGTGTTCCCATTTTTGTTTGTCTCAAGGTATCTTTTGATTTCTTCGAGCTCATGATTAACCCATTCATTGTTTAGTAACAGGTTCTTTAGCCTTCATGTGTTTGTTTTTCAGTTTTTTCCTTGTAACTGATTTCTAGTTTCAAACCATTGTGGTCAGAGACAATGCTTGATGTGGTTTCAATCTTCATAAATGTATTAAGATTTCTTTTGTGTACTAACATGTGGTCTATCCTAGAAAATGTGCCATATGCACTTGAAAAGAATGTATATTCTGCTGCTTCAGGGTGGAATGCTCTCAAAATATTAATTAAATCCATCTGTTTCCTTGTTGATTTTCTGTCTGGAAGATCTATCCATCGATATCAATGGGGTGCTAAAATTCCCTACTATGACTGTATTACTGTTGATCTCTCCCATTATGTCCATCAAAATTTGCTTTCCATATTTAGATGCTCCTATGTTAGGTACATACATGGTTACCAGGGTTGTATCATCTTGTTGGATGATCTCTTTATCATTATGTAATGTCCCTCTTTGTCTCTTATTTTAGCCTTTTGTTTTAAAGTCTATTTTGTCTGATATGAGTATTGCTACCCCAGCTCTTTGTGTTTTCTTTGTCATGAAACACCTTTTTCCATCCCTTTACTTATAGATTGTGTGTATCTTTAGTTCTGATGTAGGTCTCTTGTAGACATCAGATGTAAGGGTATTGTTTTGTTATCCATTCAGCTACCCTATGTTTTTTTTTTATTGAAACATTTAATTGATTTACATTTAAAGTGATTATTGATAGGAATGTATTTATTGCCATTTTATTCTTTATAACTGTGTCCCTCCTCCCCCCTCCCCCTCCCCCAAGAAGTCCCTTTGACATTTCTTGTAATACTAGTCTGGTAGTACAGTGGAACCTCAGTTGTCAAACTTAATAGTTCCGGAAGACTGTTCAAGAAGCAATTGTTTGAAAACTGAATCGTTTTTCCCCATTAGAAATAATGTAAATTGAATTAATCCGTTCCAAACCCCCAAATGATTCCGTTTCAACCTTTCTCAATTGCCTGTGATCGTTGTTATGTGAGCATTTTCACACCCTTAGCAACATTAGCATTCTTGAAGGTCTGTTTATGTTTTAAAATTGGCTATTCATCTATTTTGCCATGCCATACTTAGTAATCAGATCAGACAGGCGAATAACTCTATCATACCTCTGCAATTATTTCCTTTTTAAGCTCTATCCTTGTTCTCACAACTGTTCTTTTCACTTTGTTGCTATCACTAATCTTCTTAGGACACATGGTAACTTACTGTACATATTTAATAATAATAAACAGCAACAAAAGCAAAAATATTCACAGCACAATTTCCTGACATGTTAACAATGTGAGGTTTAGCAGTAAACTGACTCATACTTGTGCATTTTCTCCTTTATTGCCTGAGAGATGTGTAACTGATCATACAGGTATCAGCATGAAAGGGTTGTCAGGTCGAGAACCAAAGTTTTGCTAGACAACTGAGACATTTTCTCCGTGAACAACTTGGTTCTGAATCAAATGGTTCAAGATGGGAGATGCTTAAGAACCAAGGTTTGACTAATGAACTCCTTTAGCTTTTTCTTAGTTTGGAAGCTCTTTATTTCTCCTTCAATTTTTAAATGATAGCCTTGCTGGGTAGAGTAGTCTTGCTTGTAGTTCTTTGCTTTTCATCACTTTGAATATTTGTGCCGATCCCTTCTGGCTTGAAATATTTCTGTTGAGAAATCACCTGACAGTCTTATGGGTGCTCCATTGTAAGTTGTTATTGTCTTTCTCTTGCTGCCTTTTAAGAGTCTCTCTTTGTCTTTAACTTTTGCCATTTTAATTACTATGTATCTTAGTGTGGGCCTCTGTCAGTTCATCCTGTTTGGGACTCTGCATTTCTTAAACTTCTATATCTTTTTCCTTCACCAAGTTAGGGAAGTTTTAGGTCATTATTTCTTCAAATAGGTTCCCAATCCCTTGTTTTCTCTCTCCTCTTGGTATCCCTATAATGTGAATGTTGTTATACTTCATGTTGTCCCAGAGGTCCCTTAAACTATCCTCATTTTTTAAAATTCTTTTTCTTTTTGCTGTTCTGATTGGGTGTATTCTGCTTACCTAGTCTTCCAAATCACTGATTCAATCTTCTCCTTCATCTAACCTGCTGTTGATTCCTTCTAGCGTATTCTTCAGCTGAGATATATTCTTTATTTATGACTGGTTCTTTTTCATGGTATCTATGTCCTCTTTTATGCTTACTATCTGTTTCTTTCTTTCTTTTTTTTATCCTCACCCGAGAACATTTTTTCATTTTTCGTTCAGACAGAGTGGGAGGGAGAGAGAGAGAGAAAGAAAAACATTGACGTGAAAGGAACACATCAAGTGGCTGCCACTTGCACGACCCAACCAGGGCCGGAGACACCTGCAACCGAGATACGTGCCCTTAGCGGGAATCAAACCTGGGTCTCTCTGGACCACAGGCTGACGCTCTAACTGCTGAGCCAAACTGGCCAGGGCACTATCTGTTTCTTTAAGTTCTCACTGAGTTCACCCTTTCTTCCCCTAGTATCTTGAGCATCCTTATGATCATTGTTTTGAACTCTGTATCTGGTAGACTGCTTACCTCCATTTCATTTAGTTAATTTTCTGGGGTTTTCTCCTGTTCCTTCATTAGGTGCATGTTTACATGTCTCCCCACTTTGGCTGGCCTCTCTGTATTGTTTCTGTGTATTAGGTAGATCTGCTATGTCTCCCAGTCTTGGTAGGGTAGCCTTATGTGGTGGGTGGAGCTTAGTAGCGCAATCTCCCTGATCACCTGAGCTTGGTCCTCTAGGAGTGTACCTTGTGTGGGTTATGTGAGCCTTCCTGTTGTAGTTGAATCTTGATTGCTGTTGGCCCCTCCATGTGTGGGGTCGGTCTTCAAGCTGGCTCGCTGTGAGGCTCAACCCCGACCACACTGTATGAGCTGCTGTGTGGGTGCTGGCCACACAAAGTGGAATTTACCCAGTAGGGTCTGTGTTTGCTGAAACCTTGCTTTGGATGTGCTGCCTGTGGAGCTAAGTGGGTCATGCTCTGCTGGCTGAATCGGCCACTGGGTGTGTTGGTTCTGGAGCCTCTTGGGGGTGCACTCCAGAGCTGGTCAATGTCAAGTGCTGCCTGTGACTGGCTCTGGGCTACCTATTTGGAGATACAAAGCTATCCACACTTTGTGGCTGATTCTGTTGGACCGTGTGTATGTGGGAGGGGTCAAGCTGCGCACCAAGGCAGGCTTCCACCAGCACTGAGCACAGGGGCAGGTCAGCAAAAGACCCAAGGCACCCCAAGATCTGCCTCCCCTTGCCGGCTGCCTTTAGGCCCAGTCACTGGAAGAGCCACTGGAGGAACAGGAGTTGCATAAGGTAGGTTCTCAGTGTGACACCAGGGAAGGGGGGAAGGGTGGTATATACCACACTGATACAGATTCAAACACAGTGCCGGTGCTGGAACTGAGGCAAAGTGTCAGGGCACACCAAGACTAGCTACTACCTGCTGAGTGCCTGCAGACCCTTGTGGTGCTGTTGTAGTTCTCAGGGAGTTGTCAGGGTAAGGCCAGCAGAGTTTATCAGGACCAAACAGACCAAGATTTGGTCATGTGAAGAAAGCTCATAGGAAGTGTAGCACCAGCAGGGTGTGTAAGGGAAAAATTGCCCCCACCCCAGAGCCACACAAATCAGTCTCTGATATCCAGGCCCAGGCAGCTGACTCCTTAGGGCATGAGCTCAGCAGGGCAGGGCAACAGGGAGTCAGATGGGTGGGGGCTAGCGCTTTCCTCCAGGCTGATGCAACATGGAAGGGAGTACTCGACCCAGGAAGGATGGCATCTGCAGGAGGTGTAGGAGAGGGACCCAGGACAGGGACCTGGCAGCTGTCCTTCAGCTCTCTTCCCAGAGCCACACAACTCAGTCTGTCCTCTCACAATTCCACTTTGCTCTGAACCACGCTCCCTCTGCCAGAGCCTAGGGTGAATATCTGCGAAAGAGATTTTGTGTGCTGGCCCTTTAGAAGGATACCTGGGATACTAGCAGACTCCCGTATCTCCCTGCGTACTGAATCCCTATTGATTTTCACAGCAAGATGTTATGTGGGCACCTCTTCCTGGCCCTAGTGCTCTGGGCTGGGGAGCCCGGCAAGAGGTTGAGACCCCCATGCTCCTCAGGGGGACCCCTCTAATTCTCTACCGCCCATGTGAGTGTGGGGCCAGCTGACTTCATGTCTCTGCCTACTTACTAGTTTACATGTGGCAATGTACTCAATGACTGCTTGCCCCGCCAACCTCCCAATATTCAAACAATGCCCCCTGAACCCTCTCCCCTCCCGAGGGTTCACCCTCCTTTGCCAGACTGGAGCTTAGACCTGCAAAAGTACGATGGCTGCCTTCCTTTCTTCAGATAGCTTACACAGAAAATCCAGAAGGCAAGAGTGTAGCAGTGTGGAAGTTAGAAAAGTTTCTCAGGATTATTATGTACATTACAGTTTCTGAGGATCAGAAATAATGGTACTCACCACCTGACCAGCAGTCCATGTTCCATGAAGTTTTTCAGGTTAGGAAGGGTTTGCCTCAAGTCTGGAGTCCCAAGTCCATGTTGATATCTTAGCTGCATAGGCAGAAAAATAGACTTAAAAGAAATTCTGATAGATACTAGGCAATGCTTCAGGAACAAGATCTAATAAACATGTCTTTTTTTTTTTTTTTTTTAAAAACTAAAACAGAGGAAATATAAATGTATGATCCCAATATTATTAACCACACTTTTGGGATGGTGTTGAAAAGTAGCCTTTTCATTTCTTGCTTCCTTGTCCCCTAAAATTGGAGAAGACTAAGAATGACCTACTTGTGGAATCAGGATATTTCAAAGACCCCTGTAGGATTTGTTAACATCAATTGCAGGGACATATACCATAAAAACAGTATTTCTTTGCAGATACTGAAGGCTGGCATTATACACTCTGAGCACATTCAGCCTTTCTTTCATGGATCCTTCCCTTTGTATAATCACGGGGAAGAATCACATCGCATTCATCTGACTGCCAACAGTGTCTGCCGTAGTGCTGGTGCTCAGTCAGTGCTTACTGAACAAATAACCAGCAAGCCGCTTCTGACACAGGCTGTGCTCTGCATTCCTCCTGCACCGAGCACTTCCCTTTACCCAGAGGAGAGCACAGAACTGCAGGGCTAGCACGAGCACACTATGGCCTGTAGGCTCCACTGCACTTACTTCACTTATTTCTGTTAGAGACTGATTTTCTAAAATGAAGTATCCTTCTTAATTGGTTTTTCACTTGGGAAACTTGCTAAGTGATTTTCACCTGTCTGTCCTTGCCTCCTTTCACTCTGTCTCTGATCACCACTTGCTTCCATAACTGACCATAGTAAGATCTGAGATAGGTACATGTGCTTATTCATACACATGCTCACACACATAATATCAAATACATAGTAAGTATGCAACAACGCCCTGTGGAAATGTATTTTTCAAACGACATAATGTATAATAAAAAAAGCACTTTGTAAACTGTATATTGTTGTACAAATGTGAAGGGTCATTAGTTCTGACATTTTACTTTTCTAGCATAAAACTTTATTTATTTTCATTTTTCTTTATTGATCTTTAGGGAGAGCGAGAGAATATCTATTGGTTGCCTTCGGCATGCCCCCTACTGGGGATTTGGCCCACAACCGGGCATGTGCCCTGCCGGGAATCGAACTGGTGACCTCTTGGTGCATGGGTTGATGCTCAGCCACTGAGCCACACCGGTGGGGCATCTAGCACCAAACTTTAAAAGTGACTAAGTCAAACTTTTAAATATTTTCCTTTCTTAAAAAATAAAACCACGACCAACAACAACAACAAAATTAAAGTAAGTTTTCTTTTGTTTCTATCTAGTACTCAATTGGTTTTTCACTTAACAGAGAAGTTCATTCTCACCATCCCGGACTTTTAAAGGAAAACCCCAAAACCCAATCGGGTCTCTTGAATGCTCCATAAAGCAAGGCAGTGGAAACAGAATGTTAAAGCTAAAAGGAATCTTGAATATTATTTAAGCCAATCCCTTCCTTTGGCAGATGGGGAAGCTGAAGCCCAGAAAGGACCACATACTTCAATGGCAAAGATATAATCAGCCAGAGCCTCCTTTCACAACCATGCTTCTCCACCATTTACCCCAAAGTGAGAGGAAAATTGGTAAAAACACTTGAGAAGACAAAGGGAAAATATTCTTTTCCTTTTCCAAAACTTAGCTGGGTGACCTAAATCACCTCCTGAGATTTGCTGACCTTGAATTATAAGATCTACTCCACATTAAATGACATCATTTCTTATATTAATATAAAAGCATTTTTTCCATACATTGATAAAAGCAAAATGGCTGATATCCCAATATGACATTCCTGAATTCATTGTTTCAATAAAAAAGTGAAATTGTTTACACATGGCATGGAAATTTCACCTGTGATTCATACTGAAAAATATTAAATATCAAAAAACCATACTGAAATAACACTAAGCTATGTGTCCCTGAGCCAGTACATAGTCAATTGCCTGCCCCAGGTCCACAATGGAAGGTGGGTGTTGAATTCTTTTCAGAGACCACAATGAAAATTGGTCTGCAAGTCTGATTTCAACTAAAAAAAAATAAAAAAATGTGGGCATTTCAAGCCTCCATCCAGGTCTTAACTCTTCATTTGCTGCACCGCACTGTTATTTTTTTTATTTATTTTTTTTATCACAGAAGCTTAGGATATTATAGCTTAAAGGGACCCTGAAGATCATCTTTTCCAACCCATTTCCGAAGAAACTAAGACTCAGTAAAGCAAGTGTCCTGCCTCAGGTCGTAGAGCTGATGGACAAAGCCAAGACTAGAACTAGTAACAACTCCAAATTTGTTCTACTGTGTCATCCTTTTAATTTTCAAAATGCAAGATTGGATTAGCCAAAGAACATATAAGCATATATTCATAGCCCATTGACACAGACAACATTGTGGTGAAGGATGGAGGGGTGGGGTGAAGGGAGAACATGGGGGGCAAAGGGGGACATCTGTAAAAGTGTCAACAATAAAAAAAGAAATGTACACACACTACAAATATATTAATTAATATTTAAAATAAAGTACATGTACTGTTTTAATAAGTCGAAACTATTATAAGGCTTATTAATGGAAAAGCAAGTTCTCTGCTCCTCAGTGGCAACTGAGTTTTATTTATTTATTTATTTTTTCAGTCCTCACCCGAGGACATTTTTCTATTTATCTTGAGAGAGAGGAAGAGATAGGACACACATCGACTGGTTGCTTCCTGCACGACCCTGACCAGGGTGGGGGGTGAACCACAACCAAGGTATGGAATTGAACCTGCGACTATTGGTCCGTGGGCCGACACTCTAACCATCGAGCCAAACCAGCCAGGGTAGTAGTAACTGCTTTTAGCTGCTTCTTTTTTTACCTCCATATCTCTGAAAAAAAATACTTATATTAATATTTCTTATTTTTTCTCTTCCAGTAGTAGACTTCATCTACCATGTTCCTACTATGAAAAATAAGTTGGCTCTTCTATATTCCTCTTCTCTTACACAAACATTTTATCCCCTTATTCACACATTATCTACTGATTTAAAATGTTTTTTTTTACTGATTGTTTAGAGAGAGAGGAAGGGAGTGATAGAAACATCGATGTGAGAGAAACATCGATTTGGCTGCCTCCGGCACACACTCCATGGGGGATCGAGCCTGCAACCCAGGCATGTGCCCTGACCGGGAATCGAACTGGCACCTCTCAGTCCACGGAACGACGTTCAGTCCACTGAGCCACTCTGGCCGGGCTCTCCTGACTTTATTAAAGAACACAAAGATTTAACTCTCTATCTTCCCAAACATACTTCTCCTCTTCATCCTCTCAAGATATTCAAAATCACATTTTTTGTTAAATTAATATTTAGTGTTTACCTTACTATATCTACAAAAATACTGGTCATTGCAGAGCCATGTAATATATTATTTCTTTTTTTTTTGTAGTTTTTGTTTTTCTTGACGTGCTAATTGCCATTTTCCCCCATTTGTTGAGTATTTACGTACCTATCACTAGATCCTCCCCAAACTAAGACAAAACCCTGAAATCTTTCTCAATCTGATTAAAAACACCATATAACCTGTAAGTCCATTTCCCCTCCTGGATACTTCCTGGAGCATCCGTCTCTCTGCTACTGGCTGCTCTCTAGGCTTGTTCCATTGTTATCTTCCTAGAACTTTCCTTCACCATCACCTTGGACATTTTATTTCTCTTCTGTGTTGAAGCTGTTGTTCCCTAGATCTCATAACTTCTTTCTTGATTTACTGCCTCATCTTGGTGGAACATTATCCTATAACAGCTTTCTGGAAAAGGGGAGCATAGGAGTATTTAGAAACACCTTTATTCCATTCTCACACTTGAATGATAGTTTGCCTGGGTATAGAACACGAGGCTGAGAATAATTTCCTCTGTATTTCTAAAGTATTTTTTCACTGGCATTTCACTTTGCGTATGGCAACTGAGAAACCTGATAACATTCAGATTCCTGATCCTTTGTATGGGAGCTGATTCTCCTCTCTGGAGCTTTTAGGATTTTATTCGTTAACCCTAGTTTTCTGAAATTTCACAGCGAGAAGCCTTATTTGGATTCTTTTTCATTCATTGTGCTGGGCACTTAGTGAGTTCTTTCAATATGAAACTCTTATCCCCTAATTCTGATTATGTTCTTGTGTTATTATTATTATTATTTTATCTCCTTCATTTTGTTTCTTCTGGGTTTCCTTTTTTTCATTTTAGACTTAAAAATATATTAGAGGCTTCCTTTAATGTCTAGTAACCTGTGTTTGTCATTCATCTCTACAAATGAGACTTTAACAAGCTGTTCAGATAGTCTGCGCACTGGGGAATTTCACTCAGAGCGAGTGGACGGAACCGAGCTCTTTGTGGGGAGGACATGTCAGTCCCAGAAGCTCTCCAGGAGGGAACTATTTTTTTCCAGAAGGAGTCTTCTAATCTTAAGTATACTACCAACTTTTTTAAATGCCTTTTTTTAAAAAAACTAATTTACTAGGCTTCTGATTGCAAGCACTCCAGAGAGGCAGCAATAAATAGTATACGTGTAATACACCTTTAAAATAATCACAGTGAAGTGGAAAGATTGGTAATACGATGTGAGTGGCAGGGACATGGGTGACAGACCCAGCTCTGCCGTAGGGCCACAAGCAAGTCCCTTCCCTGCTGGGCGAGTCAAGCACTTTTCAAACTGTTTTGGCAGCCCTGGAGTCCTTTCTCAGATGAAACATTACGTGGGAGCCAAACTACGAGGCGGTGGGTCATTGCAGCCTCGCAGGCATCCTGCTCCCCGGTGACCTCCCCTGGGCGAGGTCAGCTGTGACCTCGCAAAGCTCGGCGTCCACTCCAACGCTCTAAACACTACAGGTCTCAACCGTGCGGCTACGGAGTTTGCTATAAAAATATGGGTACGGTGGCGCACACTCACAATGTGAGGGAGGGGGACACAGCAACCCATTAGCCCCACTTCCGGTGTGCCCACCTCTGGTGGTGTCAGAAGTCACACTTGGCTAAAAGGGTCAAATCTTTACCGATTTGCTTGAGAGTATGTCTGAGAGTCCACCAATAAACCTCTCTGGATACCTCAGGGGAAGTTGATAAAAACAGAAGGGGTTGGATGGGGTTTCTTTTTATATTGTAATTGTCAGGCAGAGCTGACCCACTGTCAGAAATGTTCCTTTAGGAGGGAACACATCTGAATAAGTAAGTCTTTAACAAGTTAACTCTGATAAGGTATTAGTAAAAAAAAAAAAAAAAGAAAGAAAAGGAGAAAAAAGTAGGAATGAGGTCGAGGGGCAAGGACAAGGACGAGAAGGAAAGGAGAGAAAGAATTACACGTCCTAAGTGCCTACGCGCCCTAGTCGTCCCCTCAGCCCGTTTATCGCTGCCCACTAGGCCAGGCGCTGTGAACAGTTCTCCCTCGGGAAGGACAGCCCTGGACTCGCACTGTTCTCACCATAGAGTGTCTGTAACCTTGAGCAAGATACATAACCACTCTGTGCCTCATCTATAAAACAGGACCAACAATATTCGTCTCGCAAGACTGTTGTAAGAGTTCATTTAGAATTTTTATAAACAACGGAAACTCCTGGGGCCTGATTTTTAGAGGGTATTCATTAAAACTGCTGAGGGCCTAGAGCACTAAGCTCATGAGTTCGAACTTTATCTTCCTTGTAGAATTGACTACAGGGTTTTAAGCAGAAGAGTGAATGAGGAAAACAACTCCAGAGGCATCTGTGAAGGACAGGTTAAAGGTGAACAGACTGAAGTATTCCTTTCTTTAAGACGTCCTCCTGCGCGGTCCATCAAACCTGCCTCACCTACTATCAACACCACACTCCCCCAAACTGGCCCTTTCTGCTCTCACTTCTGATTGCGGAAAGCGGAGGCCAAGAAGTCCAGGCAAATAAAATATTGCTTTGGGTCTAACTGCCTCAAATTAGTCTCTGAAATAAACACCTTTTGTAACAACTTCCTACTGCACCACCACCCAAAGAGTGGAAGCAGTTTTTAAGTGGAATTTTGGTTTCAATTAGCTTGAATTTCAGCTTTACTCTGATTGGTTTAGAACTCCATGGGAGCAATTAAATTTTTGTGCAACTCTGTAGTAGGCTACTAGGTGAAAACCGTACACAGATGATAAATGAGATGGGAAGTGGGGAGAAGCAATGTTCAGTGGTTTCGCTGGGAAAATGAACAAATGCTATTGTCTACTAGCAAAGGAAAATCCCTGTACTAAAGTAACCAGAAAGATCTGGCTTTATAGTTACTGGAACAAGTAAAAAGATAGAAAACAAGAGCAAAGAAGACACTTAGACTGCAACACACAACTCTAGCCATGTCAATAACATCAACTATCTTCCCTTTGTGTTTCTCCCACACTACCTTTCTGTATAAGAATACAGTATTTTCCCAAAGCCTCATGCTGGTTTCATCCCAAATCACTATATATTCACTGTGAGTTTCACCAAATAAGACATATCAACTATGATATTCAAGTTCTTCTGGTTGAAATTAACTAGTTTAAACAGCTTGATAAATGGTGCTCCACTGACTAATAGGTAAGGCCATTTGCAGCTTTGGAGATCATATTTTAAAATAAAGTGTTATTGTACTTCCGAGAAATAAATGCTGAATTCTTATATTCAGTGAGCATCTTCCTAAGAGGCCTAATTTAATATCAAAGTGCTCAATTTTATCTTTATTTTATAAACACACAATTTTTCCAGGCCAGGAAAGACTCCAGGGGTTCAGGAATCATTTTGTCATTTAGATTTTGGCAGGAGAAATTCAGTTTAGACAAAACACACACACACACACACACTCTTCCAAACTACACAAGGCCACTTATTGCGTGGGTTATTAATTCCATATGGAGCTTGAGCTAAACTTCATGATATGTTTGATACAAACCGCCTGTTACCGTGAGGGAATGTGGATTAATACAACGCTTCAATAAAGGTTACTAAAAGACCAACACTTTCATGATGGGATTACAATGAATGACTACAAAGAGAACTGGTCTAGAGGAACTCAAAAAATAAGAAATAAAAAACGCACATATGCATCAAAGACTTAACTTTACAGTTTTGGCTTTTGTAGTCAAAAATCTCTATTGGACTAGTTACCATTATTTCAATTCATTTTCAAATGCTAAGGTTTCACTGACATAAAAAGAACTAGATTAAGTGCTCAAAAAAAATGAGCACCATCATGTCAAAAATTAAATCTGCCTTTCTAGAAGAAAATACAACTCTTTCAAAGATGTGGAAAAGCTATTTAAAGAATATTTAATATGAGCAAAAATATTGTTTCTTACAGTGAGTCGATGCAATATATACCTCTATGGAAAAGTATAAGGACCTGATTATGAGCCTTTAGTTGTAAGAACAACCTGAATACTTTTCCATCCCCATCCATAAACCATGCCAGTTCTTTTCCAAAATAGATATATTATAATGTAAACACTGGACACAGCTGCGGCCTGCCATTCTGAGGTCTGAAAAGCCTAAAAGTCAAGTCTAAAAGCTCTTAAGTCTGAGAAATAGAGAAGTTTCTTCCAGTCCTCCTCCCAATCATGCTATCAACTATTCTTCAAATTTGGGATTCATATTAGAGCTGAATGGCACCTTTGAGAGCACCAGCCCACCTGCTTCACCTACCTTATAAGGTAAGTGAGAGATTAAGTGGCCTATTTATGGTTGAACAGGTTGAACCTAGGAAACAGAATCTATGTTTGCTGAGTTCTCACCACAGATTCTTTTCTTTATATCAGAAGTTGTATTTATGAGGCACAGGTTATATTTGAGTCAAGCTTATCATGATAAAATCTGTTATATTAAAAACACTTCAATTAAGACGGGCCTTTGCTTTGGAATCTTATGTTTGCCAGAAAACAACTCTGTATAGCACAGGGTTTTGTTTGGACTTGTATTTTTATTCTTCTTGGAGCAATACCTAGGAGTGGAAATTCTAGATTGAATGGTAGGTATATGCTTAACTTTATTTTTAAAAAAGTCGAACTGTTTCCAAAGTGGCTATACACTTTTGCATACCCCCAGCAGTGTGTGTTTCAGTTGTTCTGCATCATCATCAGGGCCTGATACTGTCAGTTTTTAAAATTTTAGCCATTCTAGTAAGTATGGAGTAGTACCCATTATAGTTTTAATTTGCATTTCCCTAATGACTAATAATATTAAGCATCTTTCATGTGCTTTATTTGCCATCTGTATCTCTTCTTCTGGCCTCCTGCAGGTTCTGTGCACTACCTCTGATGAGCACCTAATACATCCGATTAATACTCTCTGATTAATCTTAATACTTTCTAATTAGTAACCCTCTAATTAATACCATTTCTGCTTCATCTAGCTAGAGTAAATTCTGTTTACTGAAAAACACAATCCTATTTGTAATGAGGAGCCACAGAGAATTCTTTTGTGTGTAAAAGATACAAATGAAAATGCTATTTTAAGTGCAGGGATTCTTTCACAGAAATTCAGGCAAATCTAAGTATCAGTTTTATTGGAATAAAAAATGCACTTAAATCTGTTATCATAAATTTGATTACACAAGGAATACAGAAGCCCATTCTAGCCCTTCCCCAGGAATGTAGTGACCACAAATACTTGACATGATCATTGGAAGAAATTAATTCAATTCAACAAATTCAACTGAAGAGCTTGTATGTGTATGTGGGCAGTGGCAGTGATAACAGTGACAATGTAGGCAGGTATGCATATGACGGTGTTTGTAATAGGGGAAACTGGGAAATAATTTGAATGTATGCTAGGCTTTTGGCCAGGTTCTATAGTGGAATAACAATTGTGTTCATCATAACAAAAAGAATGCTAGAGCTGCTAATATGTTTACTGAGTAGTTTAATTATGTGCCAGGTATTATGCGAAACATTTCACATTATTTCATTTAGTCCTCACTGTAACTCTGCTATGGTTGAAGAAACTGAGATTCAGAGTTAAATGGTAGAGCTTGAATCTGCAACACGAGTTTGTCTGACTCGAGCACTTAAACTACCACTTGAGAATGACGATGATAATGGGAATATTAGTAGCTGCTGTTCTTCTCAACCTGTAATCTGTGCCAGGCATGGAACTTGACTGTTTATTTATGTCATTTCATTTAAACTGCATAATAACCCCATGAGGTAGGTCATATAATTCTCTCTATGCACTTGATAAAGTTTAAAGAACTTGCTTGCAATTTCACAGGTAAAAGGTCGAGGAACTGAGATTTGAATTCAACTCTGATACTCTATATCCCAGTATAGTCTAAATACTGCTTAGAAGTTGGTTGGAAGAGATTGTTTTCTCATTCCTCATTTAATTCCAATACTTAGAAAGAGACCCTCGCCCTGGCCGGTTTGGCTCAGCGGTTAGAGCGTCGGCCTGCGGTCTGGAGAGACCCGGGTTCGGTTCCCGCTAAGGGCACGTACTTCGGTTGCAGTTTGTCCCCGGCCCTGGTTGGTCCTGCGGGTGGCAGCCACTCGATGTGTCCCTTCACGTCGATGTTTCTCTCTCTCTCTCCCTTCCTCTCTCTCCCTCCCACTCTATCTGTACAAAAAAATGGAAAAATATCCTCGGATGAGGAAAAAAAAAAAAAAAAAAGAAAGAGACCCTCAACTCTTGAAACACAGTCCTTCTCTTATCAGACATTTGACAATACTACAGCTCCCCTTGGATGACATTCAGCTAAGTTATACACATTTAGTCTTTTTAAATCTTTGCTTGTACATTAATCCCGACAGCCTCTTCCTCATTCTTTATGTCTCTGAACTCCCTCCAGTTTCCCTTAAAGAATCTGGTAATGAGGTGCCCTAAATGGAACATAGTTTTCCAGAATGCTCTTTTCTCTCAGTGATGATTTTTTTCCTTAAAATATTAATTTTACTATCATATCAACTTCATGCCTTTTAAGTTTTTTGGTGAAATTCTTCTGACTTCACTTGAATGACATTAGAGTCCAAGCCCACATGCCCACTGTTCAGTCTTTCTGGCTGATCATGAATAAATGTAGCTTCAAATAAACAAAACCAAAGCCGCCCCCAAAAACAAGCCCCCCCCAAAGCAACGCACTGCCGAGCACACGCTGCTCCTCCAACTGGGCAGACGCTCCTCCAGTTTGTCTGGAATAATGTTACTCATCTTTTGACCTCACAATTCATTTAACAAAAAGTCAACAATTCATTAGATATGCACCGAATACCCACAACAGGCAAGGTGTGCAAGGCGTTAATGGGTGTGCCCGAATGACCGGCATGGGAGGCTACCTCTTACACGGAGGCCAACTCAGTGAACCTAGAGGGAAAGTACAGCCTTCTGGGAGAGTTGGAAGGTGGGCTCACAACGGAGGCAGAACTTAGGACGGCTCTCATAACCTTCAGCCTAGTTGTGTCTCCCCTGGTTATTTTTTGTTTATGGCACAGGGAGATTATCCGGGTGGATCTAATTTACTCACTTGAGCCCTTTATAAACAGTTTTCTCTGCTGGCAGCAGAGAGAAGGTGAGAGGGCCCGATGGACGCGGCTGGTCTGAAGACGGAGGGGCCACGTGAGAAGGAGTGCAGGCGGCCCTCAGCGCAGAGAACGCAGGCAGCAAGCGGGCGGGAACCCAACGCCTACAGCTGCAAGGGGCTGGGTTCTGCTGACAATTTAAATGAGCTTGGAAGTAAATTACTCCCAAGAGCCTCCAGGTAAGAGCCCAGCCTGACTGCACCTTGATTTTGGCCTTGTGAGACCTGGAAGCAGAGAAACCAGATGAGCCCTCCCCGACTCTGACCTACAGAACTGTGGGGTGACAGTGGACGCTGGTTAAGCTGCTAAATCGACAGTAATTTGTTAGGAAGCAATATAAACTAATACAGGTGGAAAAGATTACTTCTACCTTTTACCTGACAATATCTGAAGGGAATTTATGAGGAAAATGTGGCCTGAGCAGTTCCTTTATGGACAAATAACATATTTATTTTTATTTATTGATTTTAGAGAGAGGAAAGGGGGAGGGGACGAGGAGGTGGTAGAGGGGGATGAGGAGAGAAACATCGATTTGTTGGTTCACTTATTTATGCATTCTTTGGTTGATTCTTCGATGTGCACTGACTGGAGATCAAACCCACAGCCTTGGAGTGCAGGAATGATGCTCTAACCCCCTGAGCGACCTGGCCAGGGCGGAGAGATTACATTTTGTATATCTACTACACGTCAGGCACAATGGGGACAGCGCTACACCAGGGCACAGAGGTTTTCAGTTAGCAAATAACAGTCTGAACATTAAACACATACTTCTCCACTGGTTAATTTAAGTGCTCAGGGGGAAGAGACTGGGGTCACTGAACAATCATCCCCAACTTCATCTATTTTGGGGAGTCTGAGTTTTTGTTCTCCAGAGATTATGGTTCTCTAAAATATCCTGGAAGATCCTGTCAGGCTAAGAGCCAAATCTGGATGCTCAAGTTTATGGAAGGCAGGCTGAAAAACTAACGCACACTGAGTAACTAGCTCAGAACAGGACAGAAGGTTTGGTCGTTAAAGCACAGTACACAGCATTGTGACCTTGTTTATCAAACTGGGAAGGCATGGCGTGTCTGAGCCAGCTATGTAAACTAGCCACCGGACAACGCCGAGTCTGTCCCTTCTTGCTCCACCTGTCTTACGTAGGTAAAAGAGGACGCGCAGCAGGCATCGGCTATTCATTCAGTCGCAGACACTGAACGCCTTCGACGTGCTGGGCCATGGACTGAGGTTATGAGATGAAGAAGAGGCGGTTCCTGCATTTAAAGCAATCCTAACGTAAGCCCTGGCCAGCTTGGCTCGGCGGTTAGAGCACTGGCCCGTGGACCGAAGGGTCACAATCAAGGGCACATACCTGGGTTGTGGGTTCAATCCCTAGACCCCATCGGGGTTGTGCGGAAGGCAACCAGTCGATGAATCTCTCTCATATCAATGTCTCTCTCCCTCCCTTCCAGTCTCTTTCTAAAAAAATCAATGAAAAAATATCCTCAGGTGAGGATTAACAATAAATAAATTAATTAATCCTAATATAAGGAAAAAGATATTTAAAAACGAGAAACAATTATGTTAAAGAATAGTGAGTATCACATTACAGGAAATTATCGGAACACCTAACCGGTCTAGGGGAGACAGGAACATTTGGAAAGGAAGTGATAACCTAGCTGAGCCACACAGTACACGTCTGATTGTACGAGGTGAAAGGGTAAAGAAAGTTTTCTGAACAGAGGAAAGCGCACGTGTGAAAGTCCAGAAGCAAGAGAGAAGATGGGAAATAGCCAGCAGCTCGCACTGGGAAAGTCAAGGGATAAGACTGGAGTAACGTGGGGCCACCGTGGCAGTGAGCAGCCTAGACAAGAAAGCCACAACGTTCCAAAGTCTGAGTGCCCCAAAGAAGTAACCAGAATGTCAGCTGACAGTGACTAGGTGTGATGGGGAGTTTAAGTTGAATGATCTCTAGGAAGGATGATGATTTTATACAAGGAGGGAAAAATAATGGTCTGGAGAACTGGACAAACTACCCACCCTCCCTCCACCCTCATCACTTTCTTGCTTGGTGGCGAGTCAGAGCACAAGTCCCCAGTGGAAAAGGTACAAATGAGAAATAGTATTTTTTTAACAGGTAGAACTGCCCAACAATGGCATGGAAAGCCTGGGGTGAATGGTACAGGCGTCCGCAGGATAAAGACCCGGGGCGTTCTGTGGCCACTGGGGGCTGCAAGGCCTCGCAAGTCTTACGCCAAGGTGTCTGGAGGCTCTGGCGTGGGTGAGGGCGCCCTTGCAGGCCATGGAGCTGCTCCAAAGGCTGGATGAGACGAAGACTGCCTGACTGTGACCAGCAGGACGGGGAGAAGTCCCTGGTCCAGGCACCATCACAGCCTGTTCTGGTGAAAGCTCCCAGAGGTCTCTGAAGTAGCGGAAACCGTTCACTCAAGGAAAGGGCTGCCTCAGGATATTAGAAACAACCTTTAAGGTCCTAGTCTGCAAAGCAGGGTGTTTTGGGGGCAAGGTTTACACCTAGGTGACAGCAAGAGCCCTGGTTAGGCACAGAATCATCCCGATAGAGCATAACTTTCGAAGGCACTTGGTTTTACTTTTTCCCAGAACAGACACCTTTTCTACAGCATCCTTGACGATCATGTAGCTTTAGAGTGTACACCTCTAAGAACTAGATAACTTCATTCACCACCAGGCTTTCCATTCCATTGTTGGGCAGTTCTATCTATTAAAAAAATACTATTTCTCATTTGAGCTAAAAACGTCCTCTTTCTGATTTCTTTGTTTTTTAATTTTTTTTTCTTTATTGGTTTTTAGAGAGAGAGGAAGAAGAGGAGAGACAGAAACATCGATGAGAGAGAACATCAACTGGCTGCCTCCTCATGCCCCCCACTGGGGATCGGGCCCACAACTTGGGCATGTGTCCTGACCAGACCAGCGACCTCATGGTGCATGGGTCGAAGCTCAACCAACTGAGCCACACCGGCCGGACTCTGATTTCTTTTTGTATTAATTTAATCCATCAAGGTTTAAATTTTCTTTTTTTTTTACTCCTGCTTTCCCTTGACAGCCTTTCAAACAGAAAGAGAGTTATTTCCTTTCCTTGGATATATTCTTTACTTACGTTTTGGACTTGTCTAGAATAACTATATATTTAACATACATTTTTTTGTTTTATCAATAACTTCCATTACAATTTTGATCTCTAGCAAATCAAGTTGTTCAAAAACCATATTAAGTAAGCTTCACCAGAGAAGGGATCCTTGGTCCCCCGGGGGTCTTTGTTTTGTCTGTCTCAGGTGCGGCAGTATGTGAGAACCTGTGGTACCCTGCAGAGAAGCTCCCCAGCCTCACTTACATTATGCTGGATCCCTCCATTGCTCTACAATCAAACACCTGGGAATACTTGCCGTTCCTTACATAAGCCTCATGTATTGATTCTCTGACACAGCTGGGCCTCTGCCGCGCTTTTCCTTTGGTCTGGAAGACCCATCCTCGTCTTTTCCACTTCTGGCTTTCTCTATTAAAATATCACACTGAAAAGTGTTCCCTGATTGAATCAGTAAGAAAAACAATAGATACCACTTACTGATCAGCTTCTATATGCCAAGCTCTTTGCCAGGTTCTTTTTTCCCCTATTTTATTTATTATTTTATTTTATTGTTGACAGTATTAGAGATGTTCCCCATTTTTCTCCCTCTTTAACCCCCTCCCTGCAGCCCTTGCCCCACCCCAGGCCTTCACCACACTATTGTCTGTGTCTATTGGTTATGCGCATACGTATGTAAGTTCTTTGGTTAATCTCTTCCAGTCTCTCCCCCCTCACCTCTGAGATCTGTCATTCTGACCCATGCCTCCAAGCCTCCAAGCCTCTGGTCTTATTTTGTTTGTTAGTTTATTATGCTCATTAGATTCTACTTATAAGTGAGATCATGTGATATTTGCTTTTCTCTGTTTGCCAGGTTCTTTAATACTGTATATTATTTAAAGTTTATAAGCTCTCAACTTATTATCATCTTTGCTTCACAGATGAAGATGCAGGTTCAGAAGATTAAGTAATTTCTAAAGGTTATACACTAATAAAACAGAACTCTGGTCTATCTGACTTAAAGTCCATGAATATCAAATAATGCTGCTCCTGTGATTACTGTTCACCTTCTTTATGTCATGCACATAATTCATAAACATTACAGAGACAACCAACATTCCAACCTCCTTCCCTTCCTTCACAAACAGTACCTGTATGAACTGTTTCTACATTGTAATCAATTAGTTATTTTTTTTAATCCTCACCAAGGACATTTTTGCATTTATCTTCAGATACAGCTGGAGGGAGAGAGGGAGGAAGACAGAGAGAGAAACATCGTTGTGAGAGAGACACATCGAGTGGTTGCCACCCACACAACCCCAACTAGGGCCGGGGACAAACTACAACCGAGGTACGTGCCCTTAGCGGGAACTGGGCCCGGGACTCTGGTCCGCAGGCCGATGTTCTAACTGCTGAGCCAAACCGGCCAGGGCTAATCAATTAGTTTTAAGAAGAAGCACAGTGAATATCTCTTAGGAATACTATAGAAAGTGTTAGAAACTAAAGGAGATGCCTCTGATTTTTAAATTCTGTGACTCTGTGGACTTTAATTCTTGAGCAGCAAAAGAAAAATATTCAGAAATGCCTGACTATGGCTTTGGGACAGTCACTAGTTTTATTTAGTGACCGTCACTCATTTTTCTACTATTTGAATGCAATACAATCAGGCTGAATTTGGTTAAAATAAAGAAACTCTTTTAAAGTTCACTGCTTTCTTATACATTTTAAAGCCTTCTTCCTACATTTAAAAACTTATTTTGGGAATTCGTGGGCTTGGATGGCAGATTGAATGTGAACATTTACTTTTGCAACCTTCTGAAATGCCAATAACGTGTCAGTAATGGGACTTTCTATTTTCATGTTTCTACTGTTTCTAATGAGAAGATGGTAATGTTTTATTTATTTTTTTAATCCTCACCCGAGGACATGTTTCCATTTTTTGTTCAGATAGAGTGGGAGGGAGAGAGAGGAAGAGAGAGAGAGAGAAACATCGACGTGAAAGGGACACATCGAGTGGCTGCCACCTGCACGACCAACCAGGGCCGGGGACAAACTGCAACCGAGGTACACGCCCTTAGCAGTAACTGAACCCAGGTCTCTCTGGACCGCAGGCCGATGCTCTAACCACTGAGCAAAAGCGGCCAGGGCAGAAGAAGGTAATGTTTTAAATTGTTCGTCCCTATATGCATTGTACTTATATAGAAATAAAACAAAGATAGAAAAAAGGAGACGATATAACAGCAACAGAATTTTGGAAGCTGAAAAGCAAGCGGACAAGTGGTCACTAACTTAGCAGACTTGAAAACGCTGAGTCCTAAGCCAGAAGAGGGGAGTTGAGAGGCAATCTGAGCTACCCTTCAGAAACCCCATTAAGGCTCAGGACCTGGTGGCTTCATGTACTTCATGAAGTGGCAGTGTAGTTGGGTTAAGAAAAGGAAGATGAGTTGAAAATCTGTAAAACAATTCTATCTCTAGATCCCCTCCCAACTCCACAGAACCAGGCAATAACCCTTCTCACACCCTGGCAAATAAACTAGAATTTTATTCTTCGGAGAGGTGAATATCAGCACAATTAAGAGCAAAGGCAATGTGCCGAAAACAGGTGATTAAGTAAATATGAGCATATTAAATGCGGAGACCTCCAGTCCTCTCCCCCTACTCTGCTTCCAGAGGACAGGGAGTATTTCACAGGCAGATTACTGAAAGATCCTGACAGCCCAAGAGGCAAGACCTCAGAAGAATGACGATAGGTCTTCCCTAATGAAAAGAGCCCCAAAGTACTCTCCAGTGAACCACACAGTTGACAGCCTCTATTTACACACTAAGAGCTTCCAATGCTTCCTAGACCTCACCTTTTAAAAATAAATATACAATCAAGTATCACCAAACTTCTAAGATAAGCCTGCAATGCAAATGATATATCAAGATCAAAACAAAAACAATAAAAAATTTAAAAATCACTATTATGCTCAGATAGATAAAAGGTACTACACACATAAAACAACAGATGCTATTCAAAGAGCTCTTAGAAATTTAAAATATAAAAGCAGGATATAAAAAATGAGATCAACAAAAAGGCAAGAAGATAAAGTTAAGGGAGGTCAGAGATCAGAAACAGGACAGAAAAGAACATTAGAGGATAAGTGCAGGAAATCAAACATGTACATAAAAGGAGTCCAGAAAATGAGACGAGAGATAATAAGAGGAAATAATCAATGAAATGATTCAGAAAAAAAATCCCAGAACTTAATTAGCTTTATTTTCAGACTGCAAGGATCCAGAGTACCTAGCACAGTGGATAAAAACAAACCCTTGCAAATGCCCACGGGCCTGGAATTTCAAGAACACTGGGACAAGAGGAATTTCAAGAACACTGGGACAAGAGGAGTTCCTACACATTTCCAGAAGGATAACGAAACAAAGCAAACAAAATAAGTAAATAGATAAAAGGGGGGCATCAAAGGTTTTTAGGTTTCTTAAAAATCACACTGGATGCTAAAATATAATTCAGCAATGACTTCAAGATTCTTAAGGAAAATGATTTCCAGCCTAAAATTCCATATCCATCCAAAGAAAAACGTAAATATTTTCAGATTTACAGTCATTGAAATTTACCTCCACATATCCGCTTTTAGGAAGCTATGGAAAGATGTGCTCCAACAAGAAAGTAAGCTGAGAAAGAGGAAGACCTGGGATCCATCCAGGAAACTGATTTCAACATAAGGAAGTGATGAGAATTCCTGGGATTATGATAAAAGCATAGAGAGCATCATCCAGATTGGAGCAGGTCAGAAGGCTGCAGGAGAGATTTCTTCCAAGGATGAAAATGACTGAATACCTAACATGTAACTGAATGTATATCTGACAGATCTAAACATCTAACTAGTTCTAAAAACACTGATAACTAATCAAATAAAAAAATAACAAACTCATAAACTCCAAACAAAACAAAAAACATTAGGCAGGAAAAAAGTAATCATAGCATACACTGCATGGCTTATGTAGAAGTGGGATTTACATAAATGCAGTAATTTAAACACTAACTTACATTATTAGGTTATATATAGGTTACCAATAACCTGTATTGGTAGAATAGAAGAACAGAAAGGGAATATGAAGGTAGTGAAGAGGTGGGAAAAGGATGCTAAATTCTCATCTACTGAAGGAATCGGTGATCATTCTAAAACAAAAGCCAGCCCTGGCCAGGTGGCTCAGTTGACTGGGTGCCATCGGTACACCGAAAGGTCTGGCAGGCTCGACTCCCAGTAAGGGTACATAAGAGAGGCAACCGATCGATGTTTCTCTCTCATATCAATGTTTCTCTCTTACATCTCTCCATCTCCATCTCTTTCTCTCAAAATCAAGAAAAACATATCCTTGGGTGAGGATGAAAAAAACAACACCCTATTGGTAGCAATATTATCAGGTTACTTAGTAATCTGGAGGAAATACTAAGAGAATCTGTTTAAATTGTTGAAATGTTTGCCTTTGAAGAACAAGGAGAATATTAATTTTCACAATAAGCCTTAAGGAAGTATCTGGCTCTTTAAATTAATAGTATATATACTTTTTATAAAACTAAAAAAAAACCAAGATGTTAATAGGCCAGAGCTCTAGGGTTATCTAAAGACGCAACCCCTTCCTCTCCATTTTCAGATCTTCAAGTGACATCATGTCATGCATCTTTGCTGAATTGGCAATAATCTGTCCTACACTGCTATTATAAATACACCAGTTTAATTATACATAAGAGTAGTAACTTACCACTACATCTGAAATACTTAAATAAATTTATCAGTGAAAGACAAACTATTAGAAAATGCCAATAACACTTTGAAAACATCTGTTAGCTCTCTGTTGACTAGAAGAAAAAAGGCACCCAAGATCTTATAACAACTTATTATCAAAGGCATATGTTTTGGGAAAAATGCTCACTTACTGTGTAAAATCTCAGTCCACTTCCCAAACCCCTGCATTATCTTCCTAGACACATGCAAAGCCAAGCACATTCATAAGGGAAGACAGTAATTTCACCTGATACAAATGCACACGCCCCCTCTCCTTTCCAAGGGCAGGCTACTCCTTTCAGTGTTGAGTTCTTGTCCTTAGCCCAAGTAGGAAGGTCACTGCCTCCCTATCTTCCATGCACAAACCTTTGCTGAGTCCATTTTATGTGCCAGGCACTATGTTAGGACGAAGAGATGAGTAGCTTCCATCTCTGGCCCTTAAAGGGCTTACTTGTGTAGTAGGAGGGACATACATACACAACAAATAATAACAGAAGTATAAGAATATTGATATATTTGATTGATTGTTTAAAAAAAAAGTTCAGCAGGGAGAACAAAAGATGAACGATAACTTTGTTCAGGAGGGTAAGATAGACTTCACAGAAGGGAAGATGGCCCAGCTGGATAGTGGAAAACGAACAGGACTCTAGCATATGGATGATGGGGAGATTTCAGGCAAAGGGAGTATAAAAGCAAAAGCAGGTGGGCCTCACCTCAGTGAAGTAGTTCAGCTTTCCTGGCATAAAGGGCCAGTGGCAGGGGTTTTGGGGTTAATGGCAGCAGGAGGTGAGGCTGAAAAGGGAGGAAGAAGATAGATCATGTGAAGCCTTTGCCATACTAGTTTTCTTTTTCTTTTTCTTGAGGGGGAAGGGTTGTGGGAAGGTAGCCTATGGAAAACTATTTTAAAAAGGTTTTAAGAAGGATTTGACATGAACAGATTTGCAAGGTTCGTCCCCACCCCCCACCCCCAACTGTTTTGCTCATTCTAAGAGTACTTACTTGAATGCCAAGTATTTGAGCAGGAACTCTACCTTGGAACAATGAAGAATCTCTTAACAAAAATCAGCCAACGGAAAACCACAAGGACATTACAATGGTCTGACCAATGCCATTACTGGCCTATAAACTTTTACAAATGCCTAGTAATGTCAGGGTTCAGAGGATAGTCCTGGACTGAACTAGTCTCATTGTAGTGACCATGGGTAAGTTACTAAACCTCTTTACTCAGTCCTAAAATGGGAATAGAAAAGAATTTATTCTGTCTACCTTAAGGAATGTTATAAGGATTTAAAAAAATAATGTACATAAAAATATTTTGGTAAAGTATCTTGATCCTTCATCTATAACTGTATGACTCTGGGCAAGCTGTTTAACTTTTCTGAGCTTCCAAAGTCCTCATTTGTAAAGTGGGAATAATTCCATCTATCTTATAGGGTGGGTGCTATGTCTGACGAACAGTATTTGTGATAATATCTTAGTCATTTACGTTGGCTTATGGAATATCAATTGGTCAATAATGCAGTCAATAAGTATTCATAGAAGACATGAAGTATACAGAGTCTTGATTAGTCAGAACTCACAGGAAAAACAAGCAAACCCAGATAAAAATGTAAGCTACCACCACACTGCTCAGGATCAGGTCAACATAAGAAAACAGCAGCCGGTATCTACAAGCTTCAAGACTTCTCCAGAATCACATGCAGGAATAAACCAAGAATATGTGTAACTTTCTCACTGGCATTCCTATGTACCCACACACATTCACAAGCATGTGTGTGTGTTGTGTGTGTGCAGAAACATTAGGACTCACTAAGGAAAAATAAATCTCTCACACTTGAAAATTAAGGAACTGCGTAGGCAGCAAATCTCTGAGTGAGGGTGATGCAGTGGATTATACAAGCCAATAATTTATGTTAGGGTTTCACAAAATGTTAGACACTAGGAAAGGAACCAAAATAAGTCAAATTACATCAATAAAAAGGTATGACTAGCTGTGCTGCTTGGACTGGGATGCTATTTCTTGCTATAAACACAAATGGCTACATTTGGATGGCTAACTAAACAGTGCAATAATAAAAACAAAGCATGTTATAATAGCTGCTGCTAGATCCACAGCCTTGGGGATCAATGAAATAATGCCTGCTGCCATATATATACAATCTCGTGGGTTTTGTTTTGGGGGGAAAAATAAGTTCAGATCATTTCTAAACTAGCAATTTGTCTGCCCAGGGTTTGCTAAGTCTGTTATAGTTACGATAAAATATAATCTTTCATATTAAATCACTTATGACCTTGGTAAAGTATTACTTTATATTAACTGACTCTTGGGATGCTTTAATTTTATGAAACATGCACTTTAGTTTTTAAAAGTATGAAAGCAAAACTAGATGTTCCTAGTCTACTACATCATGTTAACAAGCCAGCCAGATCTGGGAATACTTAGAAAAATATACACGAAATCTCCATCTAATTAGATTCTAATATGAAAGGATACCTGCAATTAAAAACAATATATAACCTATATTTTAAATCATTAAAATACACGAGACACAGGTCTGATTGGCTTCCTGGATTCGTGTCTCCCTGCCCAAGGTTATTCCATGGGAAAAAGTTACCAAACAAAGTAAAAAACTGTGGGAAAATCCAACACCCACTTTAGGGCAGAAGTCAGCAGCATAACAGATGTGTGATGACAAGAATTTCGGGAATGCCTGGTGAAAAGAACTAAAGAAAGATTCTAGCTCATGAATTAAGCTGGGACATCCAGTGCTCAAAAGTATGTCACAGAGTTCCACTAAGCTCGAATTTTACATCACACATACATAACTAGGAGGTAAGGCACGTCTGCATCACTTATTTAAATCCCATCAGTTTCCTTTTCATTAGTCACTCATCTGCTTACTGAGGGAATGGGATCTGGAGGGAAGGCGGATTTTGGTGGGGCGCCTGGGGCTCAGGAGGCTGTAAAAGCGCACCGGGCACCGGCAGCCACGTGGCATCTGGCAGGTCGCAGGAGCTCAATAAATACATGCTGATAAATAAGTTGGGAAAAGGACACACAGAAAAGGACCTGGAAATATGACAATGACAAACCTGCCTGCCGTGATATCAGCTGACAAATACTAACGGTGCCATTGGCTTCCACTGCCATAAGTAACAGGAATCGCCAGGGCCCTGCCTGGAGGGGTTTCTTCTGTGGCAGAGAAGCAGAAAGACATTATGATAGAATCCCACGTACAGTGAAAAAGAAAATCTGATTTTTAAAAAGAAATTCTATGTTTCTTTTTGTATTCCATTAAACTCCCGTGCTGGCCAAGTACCCGTGCGCGACAAATAAGGAGCTTGCGCCAGAGTCCGGATCAATGCACTCCTGCCTCCGTTGAGAATGTCTTGACAAGAAAAAAAATTGCACCTGAACTCAGCAGTGTGCTTGTCGACACAGCTGGTTTACACTGGTATGCGTCCCTCATCTTGCTGCAGACTGGCGACAAGCAGCTCCGTGGACTGCAGGCAGCCTGCTGCTCTGTGGGCCACGCTTTGGGCAGCTCTGATATAGACAATCTCAGCATAATTTATACCTTAGTGATGTTTTTCTAAGGAAAATAAGTTAGAAAATATTCACATGCTAGCAGAAGAGGGGCCGTACAAAGAACTAACATTTATTCAGTATTATTATTGTTCCAAGGTTTTCACATAGATTGTTTTATTTAATCTTTATAATAACCGTGTGTTGGCAGCATTACCCTTCTGAATTAAGGTTCAGAGGGCTGCTAAACTCATGGAAAGTTATGCAAGTAGTCCAGAAGCCATGCAACGCGCCCCTTAGTGCTCTTGGAGCAGGAAGTGTGCTTGACTGATGGTTCCAGCTGCTGCACCTGAGGATGCTCAGGGCACGGCGCCACCCTTCCTGCAGGCTGCTCCCAGCCTATGACGGTGCACAGCAGCAGTGCTAAAGCAAGTGTCATAAATGCATTAGTCTGAAGGCTCTTCACATCTTCAGCTCCCTCCTCCAATAAATCGTTTGCACTTCTAATCCCCTCTTGAAGTCCACTTCTTATTGAATCCAAACTAATGTAGCTAGTAAATGTGGGTACTGAAAGTAAACCATGTGATTATTTGCGGGGGGGGGGGGGGGGGAATGTTAGTAGAATTTACTACAGTGAGTCTATATCATTGCATTTTACTCACAGTAAAGGAAGTTTGATACAAAGAGCAAATTAAAAAGGCTGCCACATGCCCAGCCAGTGTGGCACAGTAGTTGAGCATTGACCTATACACCAAGAGGTTGCCAGTTCGATTTCCGGTCAGGGCACATGCCCAGGTTGTGGGCCTGATCCCCAGTGGGTGGCATGCAGGAGGCAACCAATCGATGTTCTCTCTCTCATCGATGCTTCTATCTATCTATCTCTCCCTCTCCTTTCCTCTCTCTAAAATCAATAAAGAAAAAATTTAAAAAGGCTATCACTGCCTAGCTTTCTCTTTCTGCACCTGGGATAACACACCAAGAGTGGGGACCACAGGTGGCAAGTAGTGATGCTGACAGCGAGACCGACAAAAGTGTGTGTGCTAGCAGATTTGCAGAAGTACCACTTCCTGGTATCATTAACTTTATAATAAATCACTTATGACTCTGGTAAAGTATTCTTTTATATTAACTGACTCTTGGGACGCTTTAATTTAATGAACATGCACTTTTTATTATTGAAAAAGCAATAATAGCAAAAAGCCAAAGCAAAACAAAAGGGCACCATGCTGCCATGGTGTTGTCATAACCCCTGCGGGCAGTAATTTATGGATTCTTCAAATGGAAAGTCACATTAGCAACTTTGCCAAATGTCTCAAATGGATATGATAATTCATGCAACTGAGAGAGATTTACTGAATGTCTATTCTGGTTAAGGCAATGTGGTAGGGAATTTATCAGAATAATTCGATTTTATACATTTGTGAACTATTTGTCATATGAGGCGACTTCTTTTATACTCCCTTACCCCCCAGAGCCTAGTTTAGTATATTCAATTAATACTTTTTGGCTAGTATACCCAAAAGGTACACACGGCTCTGCATACATTCTGAGTTTCAGATTAAAATTAAAAAACCTAGATAACTTATAAAAATAAAGTGCAGGGACCTAGGATAATGTATCTTGTTTAGAAAAGGAGAGTATATAAAAGTAAGATAGTTATTAACTTTTAAAATAAATTATGTATATTTTAGTGGCTATATTTTAGGGAGAGAAAGAGAATAAAAATGACAACATAATAATGAATGTCTTTGCTTTCACATCTTCCACGTCTTACCAGAATGAAAGATCTTGGACCATTGCTAAGAGCTTTGTATTCTCTTGGACTTTTAAATTCAGATATTAATAACTCCTTTACAGAAATAAATAAAAAAGCAGTGATGGAAGAAGTAAAGTGCATTAGTGTTCATGTTATCTCTCTCAAGTATGAATTTAATGGGTATCCTAATAAGGAGATATAAACTAATGTCACTGATTAGGAACTATATCTCCTCACATCTGTTAGAAGCCTTTAACAGGGCTTGGTGGTAATGTCTGAATGGAATTACTATAAAGCAAATGATGAATTAGTGGTGGGGCAAAGGGATACATAAACGTGCCTCAGAGATGAAACAATTATATTTTATATCACAAGTTAAAGGTCAACTCAAAAGACAGCGCAGTCAGTCCTTAAGCAGGGCTAACCAATTTGGCTAAGCCCACAGCTTGGAACTTGCTGAAGCTAAGCTGTTTTGATAGCTGGGCCACAGGCTTCCTTGGCTATAATAACCTAAAAGTAACATTTACGTGCTTTAAGTCTTTTTTAATCTCCTAAATACCATGAAGTGATGCTTATCAGATTTTAAGACACAGGCACATTCCGCTAAGATGATTTCATTCTCAGGGGACCCCATCATTATGGAGGCTTATTAAAAGAAGGTGAAGGTTCACAAGCTTTTAAGAAGAATCCTAAGTGACATTACAAACTAAATCTAAAAAACTTTTTTTTGTTGCTGGCTTGCCTATACAAAGCAATTTCCTTTTCATGCTTAGTTTAGTGGTCATAGTTCAGCAAACTTTGGACAAAGCGACCACCACAATTAGTGTATCAAAAATACAGACATCGTTTCTCTCACTTTCTCTTCTATTTAGGTTCAGTTTCAACACTCAGTGCAAGGGCTTGACCTGCAAGTGGTAAATGCCCAAATACCCACAAACTCACTTATTTCTAGGCATTTGAGAGATCTTTTATTCTTTTAGACACATTTTAAGAAATGATATCTATCCAGAACTCAGTCCACTCATTTATTCAGAGCTTATTTTTATATTATATGTACTTAAAATGGTCCCAAAAGTTGTTTCCAAAAAAATATTTAATATACGCCATACACATTTGTTTCAGTGATTTATTTAAAATTCCTCCACCACCAAGGAGTTATTTAATTACCCTAAGCCTCAGTTTCCTCATCTGTAAAATGAGGACAATAATAAACACCTGAAAGGGTTATTGTGAAAATTAGGGATAAAGAATAAAAAGTGTTTTGTATGTAGATGATCAATAAAAGCAGATCTTCGTAAAGGTGAAGCTAAGATAAATGAACTTCCAAGTGCTCTAGCTCAAAATTCTTTTTCTTCTGGTATATAACAATGAGAAATCAAGTCCTTAGAAATGACAAATATTTCTCAGAAACTATAAGAATTCAATGAAGTGGTATCACACATACATTTTTATTGTTGTTATCCTATAATTTTTAATGTCAAGATATACACATAGGAAAGTGCTTAAAACACACATATATAGTTATCATTTTAAAGCAAACCCCTGTGTAACCATCACTTGGTAAAAATACCCAAAATGCTCCTGGTACCCAAGGAGCTCCCTATGAGCGCCCTTTCTCACTGTAACCCCTTCTTTCCCAAAGGTAATCCCTCTCCTTGTTTTCTGCACAGGTTTCATCCTAAAATATAGTTTAATCCTGCCTATTTTTGAACTATACAGGAATAGAATAACACTGTGAAGATTCTCTTTTCTTTGCTCCTTTTAGTCAACATTATGTTTATGAAATGTGTCCTTATTATTGCATACAGCCATGATTTCACGGCTGCACAGTATTCCATTACATAATCACGGATTACATATCATGATTAATGATAAACATATTGCTGACAGATTTAAGCTGTTTCCAGTCTTTGGCTATTATGAACAGCGCTGCCCTAAACATTTTCATATGCATATCTTCCCGTTCACTGGATGAGGCCAAACTGTTCTCCAAAATGATTTTTATCAATTTAGACTTCTATCACCTCTACTGTAAAAATAAGCAATTTATTGTTTTTTAAATCATATATGTGCTCAAAGAAGATGGGAAGAAATCCTTGATTACTGCTAGAAAGGATCCAGGGCTCAGAAAGATTAAGAAACTTGCATAATGGCACACTGAGTGAGAGAACCAAAGAGTCAGAGGCAACTCTGAAGCGAGGACACAATCAAGGGCTCTTTCGAAGACATCAAGTTGCCGGTAAGGCATTCTGGAAACAATAAGATACAACTGTTACCTATAAATGTGAACCAAGGGGGACAAGGGTAGAAATGTTAAGAATAATTTAGAAAAAGCCTACAAGAATATTATGTTGTACAATAGAGATTTGTGAGCCCCATTATATAAGTAAGAACACTGAGGCTGGGGAGAAATTTCTCGTACAATTCCACAGTCAGCAAGTGGCAACACTGAACCAGGAACTGAACCCGCGTCCATTTGTGCCTCTGCTCCTAACCACACTGCACTGCCCTCAAACCTCCACGGTGGGAGGGGGCAGACTTTGCTTTTGCTAACTGTTAAGAACTAATGAGTATCAAAGGGGAACTATACACTATTAAGGAAACTTTACATCTGCTGGCACACTAATGAACAGATTAAGACAAACATTAATGAACAGATTAAGAAACCTGGTTTCTAGTCCCAGGTTCAGGGTGAATCTGTGCCATTTTGAGAATGTCAAGAAACCTCACTAGATCTCATCTTTATTTGAAGAAAATTATGGTTATATATATATATATGTATATATACACACACACACACACACACACACACACACATACATACATATATGTGTGTGTGTATATATATATATATATATAATAAAAGCAATATGTACTCAATAATAAAAAAATCAGAAATAAAAAGATAAGTAGAAAGATTACCGAAAATCCCATAAAACAAACATATAATCACAATTTTGACATACATCTGGGTAGTATTTCTCCCCTTAATAAACAGTAAATGTTTGTTTGGTGCCTTTAAAGTTTTTATTTTGATAACTGTAATCATACTTTGTATTCAACTCCAAATCCTCCTCCTCCACTAATAACAGATATATTTCTATGCTATTACCTAATCTTCATAAAAATTTTAATGGCCGTGGATGTTCCCCAGTTTATTTAACCATTTTCAGGAAGTTAGAATTATTTCCTTCTGATAAAGTTCCTAAGAAGAATTACTAAAGCAAAGTTGAACATTTTTATGACATCTACTGCAGAGAAGAAATTGAGAGGATCAGTTCATGAGCTGTGTGTGTGAAGCACACCCATAGAGCAGTACATAAACGGATGCTGCTGTTATCATTATTCCATACTGGGCCACTCTCCATTGGACCACGTTGACCTATTTACCTGGTATGGTACTCCGTAAATCTTTGCTTATTTCTATAAGCAAAATCACCAACATGTAGCATACTGTTTGCAAGTAGTATTTTAGAGAATCTTAAAATCTTTTTGATGATGTTATGGTAAGTAAAAAAAACCCTGAAGGTCATGAATTAAAAAGAAAGTAAGGAACAGAGTGAAATATGAGTGGTAAAGTTAAGAAGCACAGATTTAAAGAATATTAGGACCTCAGAGCACATAAAGCTCAACCCCTTTATTCTTTAGAAAAAGACTAAGCTCAGTAGAAAGAAACCAAGGTATCAGCACGTTGAAAAAGAAGGAACAGAACACCGAAATTTCTCATTGTTGGTGTTAGGTTCTCTCTGTTAAATGTTTTTGGAGCCCATGGATAACAAAATTTCATTCTTTCCATTGTATCTACCCCAGTTATTTAAATGTTAAATGCTTGTCTGAGTTTATAATCTTTACATCTTTTAAACTGACAGTTTTATACAAGTATCTACAAAGCTACTGTTATAAATACAGGATTATAATTTGAGGCTATCCACAGATAACTGTGGGTCTGTTAGAGTAACTGTCTTTTCTTTTCCCTCATTTTAAAAAAGATGAATTAGCAAAATATAGTATCATTAAAAGTTACAAAATCTAGAATTTCATATAAACTGTGTTATTCTCTCCTAAAAACCAGAGACTCCGAGTTTTGAATCAGGACACCTAGGTTTAAGTTTCGGCTCTACCACTTAACAATCTATGCGACCTTAAGGTTGTACACTTAACTTCTGGAAAGCTCAGTTTCCCTACCAGCAAGAGGACAGCACTGATTCTATACCCTGGGACCTGTACAACATGAGGCTATAACCATTGTTATTATTACCTGTGTAACTATTATAGTATGTTACAGAAAAGAGATAAAAGTTTAATATTCAAAGCCCAATCTACCATGCTTAATTCAGGTGAGTCAAAGCCTGACTCAGTCTCTGTGTTCATAAGGAAGAACAGAATGAGAGCAGATTTGTACTTTTTGTATTAATACCTTGAATATATAGCACCACGTTTTTTATACAGTCCTAAAATGACCTCACTGTATTCCACAATGAGTTAAAAATATCAGTTTACTAATAGTAAAACAAAGAATACTGCTACATTTTGGGGGAGTGATCTAGGAATGCAATACTCCACCTGATTAAAAATGTAATGTCCCAGAAAAGAGTAACATGTACAGCCTATAAATGCAGATGAGGTGACAGTGAGGAGAATTTTATTGCCCAGGAACATAAGTAAGTCCTGTCATCAAGAGGCCTGGGGGAGAGACCCTGACTGATCCCGTGTGTAAGTCACCTCCGTCCGAGCTTTGCTCACACTAGTACCTCTGCCAAGGGTTCTTTCCCTTGCCCTCTTCACGCCCCTCCCCAAGGAGCAAACCGTGAAGCTGTAGAGGCCCAGCTTGCATGTTTCCTTCAGGGATGCTTCCCGCAGACGTTTCCACACACCTGTACTATTAGCTCCCACACACTAATGCCACCCTGGCTAGAAGGTGAGCTATCAAGTTGAGGAATCAAGTCCTATTCACCCTCGTCTAGCCAGTGCCCAGCCCAGCACCTGACATTGAGAAAGTGACCAGTCAGGAGGTACAGAAACAGGAAGAGAGTAGAGAGAAAGTCACACCAGTCATAGGACTCAGATGAAAGAAAAGACCCATTTCATAGCAAATGAACAGTGCCAAACAGAGGAAAAGAACGAAGGAACGAGCCAGGCAGTGGGAGATGGGAGTTTAGAAACTTCTTCCAAAAGCTGCCTTCAGTCCAAACCTTGCTCTCCTGCCATGGACTGCTTTCACACAGCAAGGGAAACGACAACTAGAGAGAGCTGGGGGAAGAAAGGAGGTAAAAACAGAGAAATGAAGACCGACACCAGTCCACGACTTAGCAAGTTGTTCACACTTAGTTGCAAAGCCTATGCATTATTTCCTTAGACTTGATATCATTCTGTGGATTCTACAGTCTACTTATGTGTTTTGAAAAGACATAAAAGTGTATTTTTATATTGGTTGTTCACAAAAGAACTCGAAATAGCAAATAAATATATGAAATGCATGAATTGATTCACTAATAATCAAAGAGCTATAAATAAAAATGTGGAGATGCTATGTTTCTTCTTATATAAAAGGTTAATAACACAATATTGTCAAGAGGGTAGAGAAACAGATATGTCAAACTTTAATATGTATATACTTTGACCTAGCAATTAAGTATTTATCCTAAGAAGATAACCAAAAAAATGTACAAATATCTAGGTAGAAGATTGCCCATTTATTACCATGTTGTTCATTAACAGGGAAATCTTGGAAATGATCTACATGTCCACCAACAAGGAAACTATTAATTATAGCACACCCATAGAACAGAATGCAATACAGCAATAAAATTTTGTACAACTATAATCATCAATATGAAACTATCTTCACAATACAGTTAAATAAAAGAGTAGCACAGTATGAAAACATTTGTGTAATTTTATCTATTTAACTTATGTATGTACCTTTGCATAGATGTTTAGAAAGATGTTAACCAAAATATTACAACAGTTATCTTTAAGTAGTGAAAACCCAAGTGGTTTTTATTAATTTTTTTCCTTAATGCATTTCTGTATTTTAAAACAAATGTATACTGCAACTGGATCATTTATATGATTTTTTTAAAGTTATTCTTGTTTTGAAAAAAAAAAAGGAGAAAGAAATATTACCTTAATTTGAAACTAAAGACTCACTGATAGTGAATTAGGTGTCTGAATAGATTCCTGCTTATACATGATGCTCTCACTGATGCAGCTAAAAAGGCAACTTTCTCCCCTTCTTTACTTATTCTTAACTTGTATTTAACTTGTAATCTACTTCCACACATCTTCACCTCACTTTGTATTTGTGGAATATAGTATTTCTTTCTTTTTTAAATCCTCACCTGAGGCCATTCCTAGAGAGAGGAAGAGGGAGAGAGAGAGAGAAACATCGATCGGTTGCCTCCCATACTTGCCCTGACCAGGAACTGAATCAGCAGCCTTTGGTGCACAGGCTGAGACTCCACCCAGCTGAGCCACCTGGCCAGGGTAGAATGTGGGATTTCTTTGTAACAATGATTACACTGCACTTTGCATTTTATTTATTCAGCAAACACTTGTTTAACACTTTCTGTGCTCTAGGCGCTATTCTAAGTGCTTTAAAAATATTATGTAACCCTCATAACAATAATCCTCATTAAGAGATAGAAATTATACCTATAATAATATTATCATCCTCATATTACAGATGAGGACGCTGAAGTACAGAGAGATTAAGTAACTTATTCAAAATCATATAGTTAAAGTGATAAAACTGGCCTTTGAACCCTTGTAGTCTAGATCCATAGTATTCTTTTTTTAAAATGTTTTTATTGATTTTTTAGAGAGAGAGGAAGGGAGAGAAGATAGAAACTTCAATGTGAGAGAGAAGCATTGATTGGCTACACGTCCCCTACTGAGGATGAATTCTGCAACCCGGGCTTGTGCCCTAACTGGGAATTGAACAGGGACCTCTCAGTCCATGGGATGATGCTCAATCCACTGAGCCACATGGGCCAGCCCATAGTACTTATTCTTCAATACTCGGTTATGCTGAATTTATTTTAGCTCATTTCATTTTGGATTTTGGCTTTCACTTGATGTATTTACATTAATTAGTATATTAATTTTATTTTCCCTGGAGAACCAAGTCTGCACACTTTTAAGTGTTTTTCTCTAACATGTACCAAAATTTACATATAGCAGTATTTTGAAATTCATGTCCTTAAGTAGCTTAAACCTAAGCTATGCCTGTCACTTTGATGCCAACTAAAATCAAACCAAATTCATTTTTCATAATTCATTTCATGAGGCTTAGCCATAAAAATTCAGTTAGAATTTATAGTCTACCTTCTCTAAACTAAGCTCTGTGCATTTCATTTCAGTTGAGGTGCATTCTTTAAATAATTTTCTCCCAGCAAAATAAAGTCACACAGGTGGTGCTCTGGTAAAGGCTAGCATCATTAGTGAATAAGCAATTTATTTCTCTAATTGAAGAAAATTATATGGCAGCTTAAAATATTAAAATGTGCAAAGTAAAAGGCTAAAGTGAATCTTTTAAAACAACTAGAATAAATGAAGAGACATACGTTATCAAAGATGCTAAACCAAATAAGGTGGCAAATTTATACTTCGCTCTTAGATAAATAGCCACAGATAAAAAGGAACACTGCTATTTAATGTTTCTTTCTGTCTGATAAAAGGAAACCAGCAAGTATGGTCCCAGGAACTTAGAGTCAGAAGATTAGGACCTGAATTTCTTCGCTCACTCTTCAGAGATTCAGTTTATCCAAACGTAAAATGGAGATAATAGAAAGACTTTTAGGGCTTTTGCAAAGCATAAAAGAGATATACATGGGAAAGATCACTGTACCCTAAAATAAGCTTTATAAATGTAAGTTAGAATTACTTTATTTTTCTTTTGGGAAGATATTTTTGGTATGGGATTTCTAGTTTCAGTTTAAAGTGGGGGAAATGTCCAAGTGAGGTAAAATGAAAGTGTTTTATTTTATCTATTTATCACTCTCGGCATTTGAAGAGTACAGTGAACACAGCTAATATATCATTAAAAATGTCTAATAAACTCGTTAATAGCTGTCGTGGTTCTTTTATTTTTTTACTTTTTAATTCTCACCTGAGGATATTTTTCCATTTATCTTCAGATAGAGTGGGAAGGAGAGAGAGAGAAAGGAAGAGAGATCGAGAGAGAGAGAAACATTGACGTGAGAGGGACACATTGACTGGTTTCCTCCCGCATGACCCCAACCAGGGCCGGGGAACCGCAACTGAGGTACGAGCCCTTGACTGGAACCGAACCCGTGACCCTTTAGTCCTCGGGCTGACGCTCTAACCGCTGAGCCAAATCTGCGAGGGCTGACATGGTTTTTTAAAAAATTAATAATTAGCACTTAACCAATGAATTGCAACTACAAAATGGTAACATTGCCATCCCTTTAAATACAGATTGGAACTTCTGAAAAACAACTATATATATTATTTTTCTACCTCAGTTAAAGCCTTAAATAAGTCATATACATTTAGCAAAATAATCTCCTGGCTAACTCATTCACCTTTCTTTCTTTCATTAAATATGTATCAAATACCCCAAACAAGCCCAAGCGTTCACACAGACTGCATTTAGGTCCAAGTATAAAAACTGGGAGTTGCGTGGTGCTGGGGCCAATGATGGTCACCCCAAAATACCTTTCCTATCCCCACTGTTAAGGTAACCTCTGCTCCAGCCAGGCTGGTGCTGATGTATCTAAAGTGGTCCTTCCTCTGCATTTTAGCTTCCCCTCCTTTCTCACCAGCCAGATACTTCATCCTTGAATTTCCAGTTCAGGTGTTAGATCTTTCTACTGAAAGATTCCTTCTCCACATCAACCTGACAGGAATGACAATAACAACCAGTCAAGAGCAAAATATGGCAGCTACCCTTCACTGAGTACCCTGTAGACAAATCCTGAGCTACCAACTTGACATCCATTGTTTCTGGTCCTCACAATAATCCTATGAAGATTATCCAGTCTTCGCAGAGATAAGGGAATGGCGGTGCGGGGAGATTTTATTACATTCCCAAGTTCATCCAGTCAGTGGGACACACATCCAGACCTGTGGGACTCTAAACCACCACAGGGCTCTCCCTGCTGCAAAGCAGACCTGCACGCGGAACAGACTTCTCCTTTGACAGTGATCACTGCACGCCTTGCACTGCTGGCTGACCAGTTACATATTGTGCATGTTTTTATCACCCTCCCTTTGGGCACCTTGAGGGTAAATTCAGCCTTTCATAGGCCAGGCATAGCACATAGTGATATTTGTGCACTGAGATATATCTTATACACGCACACATGAAATGTGCTTTTTCTACTCTTAAAGAGAAAAAAAATCACACAAAGAATCATAAGTTAATTATCATCATCTTTCAAAGTGAGGTTGTGACTAAAATCTGCTTGTCCACTGCAGCATGAAGCTTAAATTTGAACTGATTTAGTGAAACCTCTGTAAGACCCACAAAAACTTGAGACAGGACTTCTGCCACTATAAACTGCTATATTTCTTTACCTTATTGTATCTCATATCTGAATGTCACTCTACAAAGCAGAAACTAATGTATTTATATGTAAAACAAATATTTGTGCTACTAATATGGTAATTAAAACCTTATTTTTTTTTTTTTTATTATTTTGTTCAGATAGAGTGAGAGGGGGAGAGAGAGAGAGAGAGAGAGAGAAACATCGACGTGAAAGCGACACATCGAGTGGTTGCCACCCGCACAACCAACCAGGGCCGGGGACAAACTGCAACCGAAGTATGCGCCCTTAGCGGGAACCGAACCCGGGTCTTTCAGGACCGCAGGCCGACGCTCTAACCGCTGAGCCAAACCGGCCAGGGCCTAAAACCTTATTTTAAAGAAAAACCTAGAAGAACAGATCTCCAAGATTAAAATAGTTAAATAAATTATAATATATGCACACAAATAAAATATATATTAAAATATTGATTGCCAGCCAGTGTGGCTCAGTGGTTGAGCATTGACCCATGCACCAAGAGGTCGCCAGTTCAATTCCCGGTCAGGGCACATGCCCAGGTTGTGGGCCCGACCCCCAGTGGGGACATGCAGGAGGCTGTCAATCGATGTTCTCTCTCATCAATGTTTCTATCTCTCTCTCGTTCCTTTCCTCTCTCTCTAGAATCAATAAAAAAAAAAAATCTATTAAAAAATTGATTAAGAGTTTTAAATGGATTGGGAAAATGCTTGTATTCAAGAAAAAGAAAAAAGAGTTTGGTAGATCCAGAAGGTACATGAATGGTGAGATTATGGACTATTTTAAAAATTCTGTTTTTCTATCTTCTTTTGTACTTTTAAAACTTTCTACAATTGGTATATATTATTACTGTATTAAAATATTTTTAAAGAAAAATGATAAAGGGTGGTACTAGCTTTAATAAAGATAGGGTTCAGAAATAAATTCTCATATTTATAGTTAATTACTTTTCAGAAAGAGTGCCAAGACAATTCAATAGGTAAAGAATAATCTTTTCAACCTTTTTTTCCTGGGACAACTGGATATTTTCATGCAAAAGAATGAAGTTGGACTTTTCCTTACACTATACAAAAAACAACAACATACTGCAAAATGGATCACAGACCTAAACATGTGAGCTAAAACACTGAAAAAAAAAAAAAAAAACCCTAAAAGTACTTGGGCTACATTTTCTTAGATATAACACCAAAAGCATAAATAAGAAAATTAAAAAACAGATAAAATCGGCCCTAGCCAGTTTGGCTCAGCGGTTACAGCATTTGCCTGCGGACCGGAGAGTCCCGCGTTCGGTTCCCGCTAGGGAATGTACCTAGGTTGCAGTTTGTCCCCGGCCCTTGTTGGGGTCGTATGGGAGGCAACCACTGAATGTGTCTCTCTCACATCAATGTTTCTCTCTCTCTCTTCCTCCATCTCTCCGTCCAGCTCTATCTGAAGATACATGCAAAAATGTCCTCGGGTGGGGATGAAAAAAAAAACAACAGATAAAATCAGATTTCATCAAAACTAAAAACCTTTGTGTTTCAATGAACATTATCAAGAAAGTGAAAAAGTCAACCTGTGGAATAGAAGAAAATATTTGAAAATCATACATCTGAGAGGGGACCTATGTCTGATTATGTAAAAATCTCTTACAACTCAACAATAAAGACAAATGACCCAATTAAAACATGGGCAAAGGGTTTGAGTAGACATTTCTTTAATAAACATATACACATGTCCAACAAGCACATAAAAAGAAGCTCAACATCATTAGCCATTACGGAAGTTCATATCAAAATCACAATGAGAAACTACTTTACATTCAAAAGGATGGCTGTTAGAAAAAAGACAGGAAATCGTAAGTGTTGGCGAGGAAGTAGAGAAATTGAAACTCTCCTACATTGCTGGTGGAAATGTCAAATGATGAAACTGTTTTAGAAAACAGCCTGGCAATTCCTCAAAACATTAAACCTAGTTACCACATGCTCAGCAATTCTTCTACTAGGTATACACCCAAGAATCATGAAAACATATGTCCCCACAAACACCTGTACATGAATGTTCATAGCAGTATTATTCATAGTCAAAAGTGTAAACAACCCAGATGATGTCTATCAACTGATGAATAGATGAATAAAATGTGGTATATCCATACATAACTTCAAAATGCCAAAATGATTTGGCAATGAAAAGAAAAAACTGATACATGTTAAAACATGGATGGACCTTAAACTCTCACAAGTGAAAGAAGCCAGTCAAAAGAACGAATATTTTATGGTTCCATTTATATGAAATGTTCAGAATAAGCAAAGCTATAGAAACAGAAAGTAGAATAGTAGCTATCTCAGGACAGAGGTCTTAGGAGAACGTGGATTGACTGCTAATGGATGCAGGGTTTCTTTTTGAGGTATGAAAATATTCTAGCATTAACTGTGGTGATAGTTGCACAACCTGATGAATGTACTAAAAACTATTAAATTGTACATTTTAAACAGCTGAATTGTATGATATGTGAATTATATCTCAGTAAAGTTGTGTGTTTTTAAAAAATGATATAGATATAAGACCTAAAAATAGTTTCTACCACATTACTGGAAAATCTTGTAGACATTAAGGGCATTTTGACTATTAAAACATCCTTGGAATTTTTATTCTTGATTCCAAGAAGAATTAAGAAATAAAAATACATGTTCTCCCCATGTGTCATATACATTGGACTGTATGTTGAAGAAATACACATGAATTTAAGCTGCTGGGTGTAAGCTGGCATTGATCCCTTCTAAATAGCTGTGCACTGTGAACCCCATAAGTAGTCAAGTTTTAGAGAAAGACCATGTCCTTGGCAAAACAAAGTTTCCAACTGTTTTTGGAAGGAGAAGCTACTTTAACTTTCTATGCAGTCTCAAAAAACTTAATGGGAAAGAGGCAATAGAGGCAAAGGAAGAGAGGTCATGAAGTCCCTAGATTCTAATCCTAGTTCTTCTACTTAACTCATGGTCTCAGAATCTCTTCTGTAAAAGGCAGCTGTCTGTGCCCTAATCAACTCATAGGATTGTAATAAGACCCAAATGGATCTTATTACAGATAAGATCTGTAAGATACTAATGATGGATGAATGGATGGATGGATGGAAGGAAGGAAGGAAGGAAGGAAGGAAGGAAGGAAGGAAGGAAGGGAGGAAGGAAGGGAGGGAGGGAGGGAGGGGTGGAAGGAGGGGAAGAACGGGAGGAAAGGAAAAGAAAAGAAACAATGTTAGTGGGCTATAACTGGCTTTGACCTCAGAAGATTTGGTCTTGCAATGTTTGCCATGAATAGCTTTGTCATCCTTGAGGAAGTAAGCATAGCTGCAGCTCAGTTTTTACCCCTAAAGATAGGCCTGGTTAACATACTTCACAGAGTGTGAAATGAGACACAGAAGTAAAAATATACCAAAAGCCATTACATTCAATACAAATGTAAATCATCATTAGTATCTGTAAACTATATCCTCAAAGCATTGCTCTTAAATCCCTACCCACCCCAGCTTTCAAGAAAGGAAGGAAGTGCACTGGCTTAAGAAAAGCCAAAAGCAATAGGGAAGAATCCACTGATATCCTTATGACTAGTACTGCAGAGTATTACCCAATTCAAATTGGTTAGTCTCTCATACAATGTTCCCACATCTGGGAACTGGCACATGTGTCCTGGTTTATTGAACTTGAGATATTGAAGTGCTTCCTACGAAGTCTAGATGGCCACATTCTCGAGGACAGTGCTTCTCAAACATTTGGTCTCAAGATCCCTTTACACGCTTCAAATTGCTGAGGACCCCAAAGAGCTTTTGTTTGTGTGGGTCATATATATGATACATTAGAAGTTAAAACTGAGAACATTTATAACGATAGAAATCTATTACTTGTCAATATAAATATTTTTTGAAAAATAAGCATATTTTCCAAAAAAGAAACCTAAAGAGATGAGGGACATTAGTTTTACAGTTTTGCAAGTCTCTTTTTCAAAGTCTGCCTTCACAGAGGACAGCTGGAGTCTCATGTATTCTTCTGCATTCATTTTGTTACTATCAGCTGTTCCATAAGAAAATCCCGCCTCATATAAACATGTAGTTAGAAAAGAAAGGAATATTTTAATAGCCTTTTCAGATAATTGTGGCTATTCTTCTCTGATACCTTTGAACTCATCAAGCAGTAGTTTCATAAAGGTTAGAAACAAGGTAAATCTGAAAACAGAACATTCTTTTTACATCTGTTACATTAAAATCCATTAGTCTTCGGCACTTGGACAAGATCTTTACCTCTGTACATGATTTCATAGCATCACACACTGGTCACTTGGAAAATATTAGCTCACCAAGTTATAAAGATTTTAAATGTTGACACATTCATTATAAAATATTTAAAAATCAGTTGTTAAATATCACTATCAAACTCATCAAAAACATCTTTAAGGAATGGGAAGCTGTCACTCTCATGGGGGCAAACACAAGTTTTCAGAAATTCTAATTTTCATTCAAAATATTCAATTTAACCATCTACCGAAGTCTGAATAGTTTGTCAACTGTGTGCTGGTCATTCTTCCATGTAAAGATGGTGCCCCATGAAACACCAGCTAGTTCAGTGAGCAACTCAACTGCCCAAGGGCTTTCCTCGAAAGCACCATTGTACCTCAGTACACAGCAGAAGTACTCTGTGACTATTTCCCTTTACAATACCTTAACCTTATGTTTATGGAGCGATTTATAGTTTATAATATACATACATTTATATTCATGTGACCCTCATCATTGCCCTACAAAATGAAACAAGCAGCTAATATTAAATGAATCTGAAGACATCCATACCAGTGTAATATTACATAATCCAACAGGCTTACTTCCATATACTTTATTGTTTTTATATTTCCTTTCTAAATGTGCACAGAATCAAAGAAGGTGACATTCCCAGATAGAAAAGGAACTGAATGTTCATTTTACACATGATATTTCTGTGAGTAAGCACAATGCCCGAAACACTATAAATTCTCAAAAGATGTTTTAATAAATGAATTGTGATACAGCACCGTCACACATCTAAGAAACAGAGCTTCAAAAAAGGTGTGACCTGCTTAAAAAGAATTAATTGCGTCAAACCGTGTTTGTTGATCACCTGTTGGGTGTGTGCAGGGTGGGGCAAAGTAGGTTTACAGTTGTGAGTATGTGAAATAGTTTGTTCTTGTGTTACTATTCATGAATTACTGTATTATTTTCCATACAAATAACTATAAACCTACTTTTGCCCCACCCTGTATGTACTGAGTTACGTCTCAACTGACAGAGCAGTAAATGAGACGCAGAAGATCCCCTTCTCATAAATAAGGTAGGCACAAAAGGACAAATATTATATAATGCCACTTTGAATTATCCAGACTAGGCAAATTTTTAGAGAGAGGAAGTAGATTTGAGGTTACAATGGTTAGGGAAAGGGGGAAATGGGAGTTATTAATTAATGCTTATAGTTTCTATTTGGGATGATTAAAATTTTGGTAGTGGTGATGGTTACACAGCATTGTGAATTAATGCCACTGAATTATACACTTAAAATTGTTAAAATGACAAATTTTATGTTACATATTTTATCACAATTAAAACAAAATTTACTAAACCAAAAACTATTATACCCTTAAAGTGGGTGAATTGTATGGTATATTGATTATGTCTCAGTAAAACTGTTAAGAAAAGAAAAGAAAAGGTCCCTGACTCATTAGGCTTGTAATCTAATGGAAAGAGATAGACAATAAACACAATAATTTTAGCTAGTGAAAAGTGCTGTGATAGAAATTAATTAGGTGATATAATAGTAATAACTAGGGAGGGACCTACTTTAGATAAAGTTGTCACATAAACCTTATTGAAAAAGTGATATTGAGCTAAGATATAGAGATGACAAGGAAGCAGACAGGCAAAGAGCTAGGAAACAGTAATTTCCTTATGGGCATGGAAATAGTGCAAAGGCCCTGAGGAAATGCCAGGAAAGAACCTGCATTTAAATAACCGGCTAATGTGGTAGGAGTATAGTAATTTAGGGGAGAGGAAGCTAGAAAGTATATTATATAAGGCCTTAGAGTCTGTAGTAAAAAGTTAGAGTTTTATTCTAAATATGAAGGGAAGCCAATGAGTAATTTCAGCAACAAAGTGCTGTGATTTGATTTATTTTTTCAAAGATCTCTCTAGTTGCAGAGAACTGGAATAGAAGCAAAGTCACACTTAGAAAACTATTTCAAAAGACCAGATGAGGGTTGGTAGTTGCTTGGACCGGGATAGTAGGGACAGAGATGGAGAGAAGTGAACAGATTTAAAATATATTACGGGTGCTAAACATCACTAATCTTCAGGGAAATGCAAATCAAAATGACAATGAGGTACCACCTTACACCTGTTAGAATAGCTATTATAAAAACACCAGAAATCACAAGTGCTGGCAAGGATGCGGAGAAAGGGACCCTAGTGCACTGTGGTGGGAGTGTAAGTTAGTGTGGCCACTATGAAAAATAACATGGACATTTCTCAAAAAATTAAAAATAAAATTATCATATGATCCAGCAATTCTACTTCTGGGTATTTATCCAAAGGAAATAATTATCTGAAAAGATACTTATTAAAAAGGTATCTGAACCACCTCCATTTTTATTACATTATTATTTATAATAGTCAAGACATGGAAACAATCTAGGTGCCCATCAATGGATGAAGAATATGTGATATATATATAACATTCCATTGTATGTATATGTATACAGCCATAAAAATGAATGAAATCTTGCCATTTGAAACAATGTAGATGGACCTTGAAGGTATTTTGCTAAATAAGTCAGACAAAGAAAGATAAATACTGTGTGATCTCACTTATATGTGGAATCTTAAAACAAAAACTGAACTTCAATACAGAGAACATGTTTGGTGGCTGCCAGAGAGAGGGGTGGCCAATGTGGGTGAAGGGTAGTCAAAACCTAACAAACTTCCAGTTACATAATAAATAAGTCCTAGGAATATAATGTACACCATGCTTACCTTATTGTATATTTAAAGTTGCTAGGAGTATATCTTAAAAGTTCTCATCACAAGAAAAAAATTGTAACTGTTTGTTGTGATGAATGTTAGACCTATTATAATGATCATTTTGTAATATATACATATATCGAAGCATTATGTTATACATCTGAAACTAATGTTGTATGTCAATTATATCTTAAGAGGAAATAGTAAAATTACACTGTGGGAGAGATGAGCTAATGGACTGAATTGGGAAATGAGGAAAAAGGAGTAATCAAGAATGACTCTTAGGTTTTATGGATGAGCAACTAGAAGATGAAATGTCATTTAGACAACTCTGCTGAGGTGGTGTGTGTGTTTTCGTGAAGTGAGAGATAATGGGTTCATAACTGGAAAAGACTGGGGTTAAGGATAGGTTGTTTTTTTTATCTGTTTATTTTGTGGGGATGTGGGAAGTGTCATTTTATGTTTATATGCTAATAAGAGTGATCAAATAAGGAGAAATTATCAATACAAGATAAAAAGGGGGATACTTGAAAAAGTCTTTGAGAAGAAAATAGGATACAGAACATAAGTGAACACGTTAACATAAAATGGGAAAAGGCAACACTTTCAACCAACTCATAATTTTTTTTAAAAAGCCAGTTTCACTTAAGAATTTCCTTGATGAAGCAGTAAAAGTTATTAGTTATATTAAGTTTTGACCCTATAGCACATACCTTTGTAGTATTCTGTGTGGTGGAATTTTAAAAAATATGTTTCTTTCGTTGATTTCAAAGAGAGGAGGGAGAGATAGAAACATCAATGAGAGAGAAACATCGATTGGCTGCCTCCTGCATGCCCCCTACTGGGGATGGAGCCTGCAACCCGGGCATGTGCCCTCACCCGGAATCAAAAAAGCAACACTCAACCACTGAGCCATATAGGTTTGGGCAATTTTTTGATTTACTACTTTTTATGCTTTGGAACTAAAAGCAAACTACTGTGCTATACACAAATTCTAATATACTTATAAAATTACAATTATGGCAGGACCTATTTTTTTGTTTTTGTTTTTCAACATTCACCTGAAAATGTTTTTCCATTGATTTTTAAAATTTTTTAGATCGAGAGGAAGAGTGGGAGGGAAGGAGGGAGAGAGAAAGAGAGAGAGAGAGAGAAAGAAAGAGAGAGAGAGAAAGAAAGAAAGAGAGAGAGACACTGATGTGAGAGACACATTGACTGCTTGCCTCCTGCACGACCCCAACTGAGGTTGGGGATAGAACCCACAAGAGAGATATGCGCCCTTGACTGGGAATTGAACCGTGACTCTTTGGTCCATCGACTGACGCTCTAACCACTGAGAAAACTGGCCAGGACAGGACTTGGTTTTTTAATCAATGTTAATTATACTGCGCCTGAATTTTGCCAGGCCCATTTTTATGGTGTTAGATGCTGACCGACAAGAATGTTATTTCCAGACAAAGAAGCTGGCACTTGCAAAACATTGGTAAATGGTGCTAAAAACAAGACACTTTGCTTTCTTCGCCTGCAGCACCAGGCCAGCGCACGCCTTCAGACAGCAGTGACGGGAAGAGGGCAAGCAGGCCGTACTAATCCTCTCAGCTCTTCAAACAACCCTGGAGGATTTCTACTTGAAGGCCTGTCTTTCTAAGCTTGTGCTTTCAAAACTTGGGCTGGACTGATCCCAAATACTGAAGTAACAAATATTACTAAATTCTGTCATTTCCTCTACCAAAAAAGTGATTTTACTACTACTTCTGGTTGTGATGAAAGGTCCTATTGACTATTCATTCAAACCCTTCGCCGCGTTGTGGATGCGGTATTAAATGACTTCACTACTTCTTCCCTGGCACTTTAACACACGCCAGTGCTTTCATCCACCTCCACCGGCGTGGCGCACAGATTGCTGAGGTGGGGCCGTTCTAACAGCATGATTTGTTCACATCTCTAGAGATGGGGTATAAATGAGACTGGCTCAGAAGACAAACTCCCCTTTGACAACATGTATTGATATATATGTATAGAAAAATAAACCTTCAAAAGTTAGAAATAGCTTATTGATACACTACCTGGTTAGGAGCCATGGTAATTAATGGTTCTTTGATTTGTTATAAGTGGAAATGTAATAAAGTGATAGTAGAAAGGCCAAAGACAGAAAGAAACATTCCCAAGAAATAGTAAGAGGTGGAAAAGAGTTGAAGCAAAGAAAGGTTAAAGGTCACAAATTTGTTAAGTTTCTTTCTAAATGCTAAGAAAGGGGCTTCCTGAGTGAACTCTGAAATCTAAGGAAGTCTGTTTATAAAAAGTTTACTGTCTTCAGCCCTGGCCGGTTTGGCTCAGCGGTTAGAGTGTTGGCCTGCGGTCCGGAGAGACCCGGGTTCAGTTCCCGCTAAGGGCATGTACTTCGGTTGCAGTTTGTCCCCAGCCCTGGTTGGTCGTGCGGGTGGCAGCCACTCGATGTGTCCCTTCACGTCGATGTTTCTCTTTCTCTCTCTCTCTCTCTCTCTCTCTCTCTCTCTCTCTCTCTTCCTCTCTCTCCCTCCCACTCTATCTGTACAAAAAAATGGAAAAATGTCCTCGGGTGAGGATAAAAAAAAAAAAAAAAAAAAGTTTACTGTCTTCTTTTAAAACTGCCACAAGAGTTATTTTAAAAACACCAGAACCCTGGCCAGTTTGCTCAGTGGTTAGAGCATCGGCCCGTGGACCAATGAGTTGTGGGTTCAGTTCTGGCTAAAGGTACGTACCTGGGTTGCAGTTCCTCACCAGACCCAGCTGGGGTCATGCAGGAGGTAACCAGTCAATGTGTAGCACTCACGTCGATGTCTCTCTCTCTGTCTCTCTCTCTGTCTCTCTCTCTCTCTCTCCCTTCCCCTCTCCCTCTCCCTTTCTCTCCCCCTCCCTCCCTCCCACTCTATCTGAAGGTAAATAGAAAAATGCCCTTGGGTGAGGACTGGGAAAAAAAACAAAACAAAAAACCCCCCAGAGAGCAAGATCTGGATTTATAGTGGTTAACATATGAATCTTAAACACATACACAAGTGTAATCTCTCATTTTCAAAAATAGTATCAAGTTACAGATGATACAAATTACTAGAAGTAATCCATTTTTAAAACAGATGAATAAACTAGTTCAACGTACTGGTGGCCTTGGTTCAGTCAAGAATAAGGTCAGAGGCTACTTGGGAAGTGCTCCAAAGTGCGGACCAAACAGATACTAAAGCTAAGAGTCTGGCGTGGAGGGCTGACTTCACCAAAGATTCCGCTGCACACAGTCAGCCTCCAGCTTTGTCCTGTTTTCAAAGCAAGCTGGGCTATTCCCAGCACCTCTTTATACCAACTTTTGGAATTCATACTGGGCCCTAAGAGAAAGAACTAAGTGTGTGTGCATGCACGTGTGTGTGTGTGTGAAGCTGGGATTTATGAGGAAATCCAGGCATTTCGGCTCTGGGCTTAATCTAGGAGTAGGTTTCACCCAGAATCTTCCAACAGACTTCTGACCCTAGGGCCTAGGTGCTTACAGAAAGAAAATAGAGCAAGATTCTGATCTGGATGCAGATCAGAACTCAGTTCTACTAACTGAGGCCAACGTTACTGATAGGATATCCTGACTCCCAGACTCTGGACCCTGGTAACCATGTCCTCTAATGTACTTAGACCTTTTCTTCCTTAATGCACTCTTGGTCTGGTCAGTTCTTGGCCAGTTCTGTCTAAGCACTGCCTTTCCCATGGTATGACAACTGTGATCGATAATGTGAGCTTGGCAGCCGTGAAATTAAAGTCCTATTTCTTAGACCAAGATACTTTTCTGCCAAAAACAGAGGGCAGGAAGCATCGGTTGCGGGAAGAATGGCACATGGAAAGCTGAGTCACGGGCCAGAGGCTGTGAGCAAGGCCGCCGGCTGGAGTGAAGAGCGTGAGCCGGAGTGGAGGTAACAACGGAGCAGCGTGGCTGAGAGGGCAATGCGTGTGAGGCCATAAATAAAGCAAGTGATTGAGGGCTGCAAACTAGAAATCGGACCCAATGGCAGAAAAGGATAAGAATCTTAATAAAAACCAAAGTGAAAAATAAAACATTAAACTGAGGTTAGATGAGGCAAAGATGATACCATTTGAAGGAATAATTTTAGATCTATCAGGAATGACTAAGGGAATTGTTTAGTGAATCTTTAGATGCATAAAGATAAAAGGCAATTTGGGCTCATATAAACAAAAGAATCATGAACCTTATTGTTTCTATAAAGTGGAGAGGTTTGAGGATACAGTTGATAATGTCTTTAAATAACAGCCCAAACCTGGATACTCATCCATGTACTCTTCCAATTGGAAGGATGTCCAAATAAAAACAAACAACTGGAATTTATGGGATGTCTACCTCTTGAAGTAGAGCCAAGAATGCTAAAGAAATGATGCATAGTTCCTCAGGAAAATGCACATCCAAGGAAGCCTCTGTTAGTCTTTCTACAGCATTTGGAAAGATATTATTTAACTAATATATTAACTGGTGTGATGTGGAGAGAACCATAAATATCCAAGATGGGCTGGAAGGACCGTGTGATTGGTTTTTTCTCTTTGGCCCTGGATAATAAGGTGAGGAGACCATTAAGGACTTGCCAAAGCCACTAAACGTTTTATTCCATAAACAATCCCCAGTGTAAAATGAGTCCCTAGAAGAGGTCTAAGAGAAGACAGCTATGTGAGGAAAAAGCTATTATTACTGGTCAAGTTGCAGAGGCAAGAGGTTATAAAGCCCACATTCAAGTTCAATCTATAAGCAGCAACAACCCAGTAATGGGCTTCTGAGTTTAGTAGGAGAATTCTAATTTGTACCCACTACTTCTCTGTAGTATTTACGATGGCACAGAATAAGACTGTGGCCAAAAACCAACTTTGCATTAACACTGTAACAGGTTTAATAAAACAGTCCACTGTAGTACTTATTTATAAACCAAGAGGGTTAACAATCCAAGGAAGCAGGGTGTATGTGGGAAGTAGGAGCGGAGAGAAGAGGGGTTACTTACCTGTGCTATATTTTTGTTCAGAAGATAAACACCGTAATCAAATTGCAACTTCTCCCCTCCTTTTGGGTATAATGGAAACCTAAAAAAGATTAAGTAGGATCAGAGTTTTCAAAAACGTGAGTAAAACAACTTCAAAGTTGTTGACAAAGGTGGAAGTTTCTTGGATCGAGCATAAACATCTAAAGACTTGGACTAAATCACTTAGTTATAGTCTTTGCAAGCTATCATCTTAACATCTTCATTTCATTAGTCAAATCAGAACAATGTCTGCTTTGTTTCAAAGAAAAAACTAAATAGGTCATGCAACAAGAGATTAATATGTTAGAAAGTGCCCCCCAACCCCAAGGAGTTGAGGCTCCTGTGTTTCATATTTATATATCATAACCATACCACCCTAAGATTAAGATCCTAGAAAATTTTTCCTCTAATGCCTTGGACCCAACATTTCAATTTCTGCTAAATGGGAAAGGAAGATTAAGAGAAAAAAAAATTAGCCCTGGCCGGTTTGGCTCAGCGTTTAGAGCGTCTGCCTGTGGACCTGAGAGTCCTGGGTTCGGTTCCCGCTAAGGGCCCGTACCTTGGTTGCAGTTTGTCCCCGGCCCCGGTTGGGGTTGTGTGGGTGGCAACCACTCGATGTGTCTCTTTCACATCAACGTTTCTCTCTCTCTCTCTTCCTCCCTCTCTCCCTGTCCCTCTATCTGAAGATACATGCAAAAGTGTCCTCGGATGAGGATTAAAAAAAAAAGAGAGAAAAAAAAAAATTAGACATGAAAGCAATACATACGATTTGGTTTCATTTAAGCCAGCAGTCAAATCAACAGCACCAATATGAGTGAAAATTCATTCATATTTGCAGGGGTGGCTATTTGGAAGTTATGTCTCCAAGGCAATGTACTCATGCCACAGAGCTCTCATAAGACTTTCCATTTTAACCTGACTCAGCATGAAATCTGTGGATCTTTATAAAGACAATGAGTTATTCTAGGGAATAAGTTTCCCTCACTATTTCCCTTTTCCTACTCCCACAAATGAAGAAGAAAAGGTTACAGTATACCTACTTAGTCATATTTTCCCGATTCTTAAGACCAAGCCTAGCTTTTATCCTCTCAAACAGATTTCCCTATATACAGATCAATCACAATTTAGGGTCAAGAAGGAAACTTGTTTTGCAATGTACAATTCTTCTCAAGAATAAAAGTATCTTACTGAAATGAATGGTAGGTGACAATTACTGGATATTCTTAATATCAACTGCCTAAGGAAAAGAAACATCCCATAAAGCTTGGAGGATAGTTTTCTAGGGAAAATAGAAGGAAACAGAATTTGAAAACTTTATATAAATTCTCAGAAGTTGCTGATTGCATAGCGTCCAAAAGGCAAATCTGTTGTGCTGTAAATTTACAGGCACTGGGGAGTGAGCAAGGCCATGAACTGTTTTTATTCTGCACTAAAGGAACACCAAATGTTTGACACACCCATCAAGAAGACACAGCTTTGTACTTAATTGAAGCAGTAAAACATAAACTATGATATGTGGTTTGGTCCTAAATTCAGATGCATAAAAATGACAGCAAAGCAAATTCAGGATAAGCAAAGTGCAACACCAGGCTTTCACAGTGTCTGAGAATCACTCAAATTTGCACTGGGCAGGTTGCAAAGAAACTACCCACTTAAAGGACATAACAACATGGGAGCACTCTGGAAGAAATCTACTAGAGTCCTAAAGCTCAGAACTTTGTAGTTGTTATTTTTTCTATTAACCATCATGTGTAGACTATCTGCATAGCTCTCCAAATCCACAAACATTTCCACTTTCAAATGATACATACAGAAACTGTTTCAAATGTTGAAAGGGTAAATTGAAATAAGCACTCATTGAAAATAAATCCTCTAAATGCCTAAAAATGGATTTCACAACGTTGACTTTATTACTTCAGTGGGACTTCTTTATAGAAAGAACCACAAGGTGTGTATGTAACATTAAAACCAATCTAGAGAGTGATTAGAGCCAAAGGTTCAAATAGGGCAATTTTAAGATAGATCAACTATTAGGACAGAGTTCACATCTTAAATTGCTTTGAAATTCTTAAGTGGTCATTTCAAGTCGAATAGTTATAAGATCTTATAACTATTACACATTCATCTTACTTAACAAAAATGCATGGATTGGTAGTGGATTTGTAGATCTATTAAGCAATCTAGAAAAAGGAAATTTATTTAAAAGGGTAAAACCTGTTACCATCAAGACAGAAGACAGAAATCAAAAGCATGTTAGTTCATTACAGATAACCACAGTAGCAAACTGCAGACAGTTTAGATAAAAATGTGGTCATTCAAGTACAACCAGAAAAATGTCCTTAGCAAAGCAAATAAGATTCATTAAAGGGGAGTATTACATTAAATAACTGGAGGAAGAATGATACATTTCTTATTATTAAACACTTACAGAAAAGGCAATTAAAATGAGCAATATCAAATTCTTTTAAAAATTAAATTAAATTATATTTCCAAATTGTTTGAAAAATTCACTGACTACATGGTAAAAATTAACAAATTAGAAAGCAATAAATAGATTACATGTGAAGATCATTTGGAGTTCTTTAGTACACAGTAATTTGAGTATGAATAAATAATTATGTCATGACTACCACAAAGCTAATATGATCCCAGTCTGCATTAAAAGGAACAGAGCAGATAATTAATTAGGGAATGTACTAGTGCCAACTACTATGTACTGAGTCCAAGTATACTGAGAGATCTATGTTCATTTATGGAAGTTAATTGTTTTTACAAGTATACAGATAAATAATTGGAACCTTTCTTATAGATTATGTTTCTTATTGGTTTTATACAATCTTATTTGACTATAAAAAGCATGCAGTGAAGTAAAGTGGCCCAGTGTTTCTGTTACTTAAAAGAAAATGCCTTGCCTTGGTCACCTACTTAGTAGAAGAAATATAACCTCAGAATTAGGTATTCAATGATAAATTCAGTGTTATTTTTATTGCCTCCCAGTCCTTTACAAAAGATCAACCAGGATGATTAAAAGACCAGAAGCTACAGTTTTGAGGGAAATGACTGAAGGAATCAGAGGAGTTCAGCCTGGAGTATAGAAGTCTCAGGGACAAGTAAAGGGCTTTCAGAAAGAAAAAAGGTTGGTTTTGTTCTCATGGCTTCAAGCAAAGAGAACCAGAGTTAATGGTAGAAGTTGCAAGAAAGTTGATTACATCACAGAGTTAGTTTAAATCCAAAAGTTCTTTTTTATCCTCACCCGAGGACATTTTTCCATTTTTTGTTCAGATAGAGTGGGAGGGAGAGAGAGGAAGAGAGAGAGAAAGAAACATGGACATGAAGAGGACACATCGAGTGGCCGCCACCTGTATGACCAACCAGGGCCAGGGACAAACTGCAACCGAGGTACGTGCCCTTATCGGGAACCGAACCCGGGTCTCTCTGGACCACAGGCCGATGCTCTAACCGCTGAGCCAAACCGGCCAGGGCTAAATCCAAAAGTTCTTATAGAGGACGCCAATCAGAGGCTGGTCAACAAACAATAATCAACATGTATTCAGGGGCTTTAATGGGCTGAATGGTGGTCCCCAAAAGATATGTCCATTTCTTATTCCTTGGAACCTGTGAATGAGACTTACCTGGAAAAGGGGTCTGCAATTAAGTGAAGGATTCTGAGATGAGATCATCCTTGACTATCTGGGTGGGCCCTATGTCCAGTACATTTCCTTTATAAGGCACACAGAGAGGAGGGACACAGAGGAAAGGAGAAGGTCATGTGAAGCTGGAGGCAGAGATTAGAGTCACACGGCACAAGGGATGCGTTCCAGCAGCTGGAAAGGGCAAGGCGAGTTTCTTCCCTTGTGCCTCTGGAGGGTGTGTGGCCCTGCTGACTCCTTGATTTCAGACTCTGGCCCTAGAACTCTGAGAGAATAAACTGCTGTTGTGTTGAGCCCCCAAGGCCATGGTCATTTGTTCCCGCAGCCCTAGAGAGGGACACCTGGGATCGAACACGGGATGACCCACTGGACTAGATGAGGCATAATATCTCCTCCATCTCCAAGATGCTATAATTCTGGATATGCAAAACTAATATACTAATGTAACTTCTTCCTTCCTTCAGAAACCAAGAAAACATTCCAAGGCTATAATGTCAAACGGTCACCATGACAGGCATCAGCTAAGGCTGCAAAATGGCCCACTGACGTCAACGTATGTGAGAAAATGCGATTTGTGGGCTCCAAGTAGAAACGTTTTAAAATTAAATTTCTGGTATATGTGTGTGTATAGAGATGTATGTGTATTCCACCTATTTTGTGTGTGTGTGTATGTGTGTGCATGAAAAATATGTCTCAGTTTGGGGAAATAATTGTAAAAGAAACTGATATTGGATCATTCTTATTTTTAAAAAATACAATTATTATAAGTGCTACCTTCTCTTCCCCCATCTAGCTATTTTATGAACAACTACAAATTGGTGAGTTTCTTGTCTTCACCTTCAAAGCCCCACATCCAGGTCTGGTTCTTTGAGGGCTTGGCTGGGGATGAGGATATGGCTATAGTTAATTTAAAATCTGTATTATGCATATTAAGATCACGTCTGCCCACAGTAGAAAAATGTAACAATACACAGTCAATATGGCCTACGGTCATGACTTCACTTCAAACGCAATCTACTTTTTCTGTCCCGATTAGTTTTCCACAACTTTTATCAGTTCTTCGGGCTCAGGGTGACATTCCATTTTACCCACCTTCTGTGCCTTTTACATACGCAGTGATTCACCAAGTCAACACATTATTTTTCCAGTGGAACGGTCTTATCTCTCCCCTCCCGCTGCCGCTCCGGAGGTTTTTGTTGTTCTGTGCACTCAGTAGGAAGTTAGCAGCATTCCTGTCCTCAACTCACTAGGAACCAGTATTATTATTTAAGACTTTATTTTTTATCATGTCCCTTCTCAGACCTGCTTGCTAATCAGTCACTGTCTTAAATTTTAACTTCTCTGCCAACTTTCAAGGCCCAACTGATCTGACCTGTCTGCATGATTTATCTGTAAGCTTATTATGCTCAAGAGATTTCCTCACAGTCTCACGGATACACCAGGTTCATCGCTCTCTGCCTCTGCTTACTTCCCGGAAATGCCCACCTCTCTTCCCTTCCTCCTGGCATTGGGAAAGACACTGTGTTTCACTTCATCATGTCTAAAAGAAAAAAACTCTCAATTTTTCTGCTAATTGCATATCGCTAAAGCTTTATCTATAACTCACTGCAAGGTGATGACAATGCATGAAACCACAATGCGGGCCAGGGGCATACAAGACGGGACACGGCTGGAGCAGAGAGGGAAACGGGAAAGGACGTCAAGTCCGCAAGGTAAGAGGTCCAGATTGCACAGGGTCTTGTAGGTCACAGCAAGGACTTCGGCTTTTATTCTGAATGAAAGGATTCTGAAAGAGGAGAGACATGGACACTTTGGCTACCCTGTGAGAATAAATCAGGAAAGACGGAGAGGCTACTGCAAAAATCCAGGCAAATGTGGGTGGTTTAAACCAGGATGGCAGCTGTGGAGCGGTGAGAAGTGACTGAATTCTCATATCCTGCAGGCAGAACCAACATGATTTGTTGCCACATCTCATATGAGGTGTGAGGCGGGGAGAAGTCAAAGATAACTTCAAAGTTTTTTGGCCTAAGCAACTGACAGAAAGAAGTTTTCATCTTAACTTTGATAAAAGTACAGGTGCCATTAGAACAGACAGCTAGGGGTTGGGGTGAGGAACATAGTATGAGGGTTCAATGCTAAAAGATCAGACTGGAGAGGTCAGCAGGGACCAGACTGTGTGAGGTCCTGTACACCATAAGACATCTATCTTGAATATATCCTTAAGGACAATAAGAGGATAATTAATGGTTATTTATTTATTTTGGTTAACCCTCACCTGAGGATATTTTCCATTGATTTTTAGATAGAGTGGAAGGGAGGGAGAGGAGGGGGGGAGAGAGAGAGAGAAAGAGAGAGCGAGGGAGGCATCGATATAAGACAGACACATCAATTGGGTGCCTCCCGCAAGATCCGACTGGGGCCAGGGATCGAGCCTAGAACCCAGGTACATGCCCTTGACCTGGAATCAAACCCGAGACCCTTTGGTCTGTGGGCTGACACTCCAAGATGTTTTAAGCATGGGAGTCCAGGACTGGGGTTTGTTTCTTAAAGACCACTCTTGCTATAGTGAAGTAAGTAAAGGGGAAAGAGACCTGGTTAGGAGGTTGTTTCAAAGGTCCAGGCCAGAATAGTGATGGTTTTGATTAGGATGCCAGCAATGAAGAGGAATATATATGAATGGGTTTGGGCTATAATTTGGGGTAGAAGTGAAAGGACTTTGAGATATATTGATTGTGATAGTGGTAAAGAGGGTGGAGTCAAAGATGACCCTTTGGTTTCTCAACTGAATAACTAGGCAGATGGTAGAGTGTCTATGGACTGAGACAGGAAACTCTGAGGAAGCAGTGGGTGTAAATATTATACACGTATATTAAATGTATAACATATTTATTATATAAAATTGTATTATATGTAAAGTGAGTAGAGAAATTTGGGGTGAAAGTATCAACTAAGGAATTATAAAAATTTAGATGGAAGCTGAAGCCATAGGTATGAATGAGGTGGCCTAGAAAAATCATAGAGAAAAAGGCTGTTTCGGAGCTTTGAGAAAGCCAACAGGAGATGGGGAAATGAAGGAGCCAGAAAAGGACTGCTCAGAAAGATTTGAGGAAAACCAAGTGTCTCACCAGAAAAGCTCAAAGAAAGTGTTAATTTAAGAAGGAAGATATCATCAGTAGTCAAATGTTGCTGACAGGTCAAGCAAAACAGACATGAAAACATGTCTATTGGCTGTAATTACATGAGTTCATTGGTAGGTAGCTTTGGTAATATGGTAAACACAAACTTAAATGAAGTAGTGGGAGATGAAGGAAGACAGGAGTGAGTTCAGGAGTGACTGGAAGTGAGGAAATGGAGATGATGAGAAGCCTGGCATAGAGGAGAGAACTCTGTAACTGACGGAGACGGGGAAGCACAGCAGAAAGAATGTCCTAAGAAGGTGACAGGGGACAGGCTCTCTCTCTTCTAGGGAAGAGTACAGGAAAAGGATTTGTCTTAGATGGCAGGTGGGACAATTCTCCCAACATTACAGGAAGGGTGAAAAAAAAAAAAAGAGCACTGTGGATATAGTTTATTCATTCAACAAATTTTCACTATATGCCAGGCATAGTGCTGGGTGTAGAGACATAATAAAGTAATGGAGCTTAGAGTCCAATGGAGTGACAGTCATTGCTCATATGATCATATTAACAATATTATAATTTACATATTAAGTACTCTCTGAAGGAAAGGGTCACTTATTCTGAGAATCAGGGAAGACGTCTAAGAGAAAGGGACACTTCAACTGAGATCTCTGAGGTGGGTCGGAGCTAAAGGAAGCAATGTTCCCATCAAAGGAAGCAGCATATATAAAGGCCCCACGGCAGGAGGAAGGAAGCTGCTTCAAGGAATCAAAAGAACAGAATAGATGGACTAAGGGGACTTGGGATAAGAGATAAAGCTGACAGAAAGGTAGATGATGCAGGGTCTGCTGGATTATGTCAGATCATAGTTTTGGGGAAAAAAGGAAGGACCTTAAACAAAGGTATAACTTCCTTAGATTTGCATTTGATACCTTCCTTCTCAAATTAACCTTTCTCTTTCAACTTTCCTGACAATGATCACTTTGCACTTTGATAAACTTCCGGCTCACAGCAGAGAATGGTTTTGAGGAAGTGAGACCAGCTGTTGCAGTTGTCTAGGTAAGAGAACAGGAAAGAAGGAGACTAATTTGGAAGACTTCTAAGAGATAAAAATCATAAAATTTGGTTATGGGTTGGAGGTGAAAGGTGATGGAAAGGGAAGGATCATAGAAAGCAACGTATTGTTTTGCCCAACTGGATAGAGGGTTGATCAAATGGTAGAACAATTTGAACAAATAAATGTAATAGAACTACTAAGCACTACTGAGAGCCCAGCATTGGATATTAATCATGAGTTTTTATACTTTTGTGACATTTGCTTGGGTGCAGCAGGTATAGAGAAAATGGACAGCAGGACTATAAGGATAACAATAAGTCACAGTGGGCAAGACAAAGGTGTAACAAAAATAAAGGCCCATAAAATCTAAACTGGATAAAGAGGCCAGGGTCTGAAGGTCACCAAGAGGAACAATGAGCAAATGGCTGAACAAACAAGCTGTAAGATGCCTGAATTGAATTTTGGATGTGGACTGAAATGATGACATGATCCAGAGTGTAACCATGGAGGTAAATAAAAGCGATGGAATGCAAGAGGTCACTGGTGACAAGGATCAAGAAAATGAGAGGCCAGAGCGTGGGATGAATCATCCACTTGTATGTTAACATTATTCCATAATAACAAGACTTTAAGTAAAGATTGTCTCTGTTTCTTATGTTTCTCTGTTGCCAAAATACATTATGAGTAAAGGATTATAATTGAAAGATTGGTAGGTGAAAGAGTGGTCTAGTTGAAGGGCATATGTCTCCAAGGAACGGGTTTTTGTATGTCTGCTCTACCAACAGAGCAGAGAAGACTAGAAAAAGCAATGAGGAGCAAGAAAACCACAACCTCAACTCCTAAATCTAAACACCTAACATATGAGAAAATTAATAGCTGCCAATGATAAGGCTTCAGGAGAAATGGGGTCCTCAGAAAATTCAGGTTCAGATGGGGCAAAAGGTACACTGAACTCTCTGAGAAGAGCCTGAAGATAAAGGATAATTATTGATTATACAGGTGCACTTTCAGGGGACACAGCTAGAAGACTGGAGGGCTGGGTGAGGGCCAAGGGATTAGAGGGCATTTTGAAGATGATGAATTATAAAAGGTTATGAGGTGCTTTGGTGGAAGGTTGAGGTATTTCCATCTGACAGCTTCTATTTTCTCTATAAAGTCTGAAATGAGGTAGGTGATTTATCAAGAATATAAGTTATTCATTCTGGGGGCGGGGGAAAAAGGAAAGAAGGTTTGAGATAGTCATGTGGCAGGAGAATCAGACCTATTAGTACAACTGAAACAAAGGACTGTAAATTTACGTGTCACCCATCTTTTCAACTGTTTCTTTTTTTAATCCTCACCCAGGCATATGTTTTTCTTTTCTTTTCTTTTTTGAGAGCGAGAGAGAGAGAGAGAGAGGGAAACATGGATGTGATAGAGAAACATCAATCAGTTGTTGTTTATGTGCCCTGACCAGGAATCGAACCCACAACCATTTTGGTGTACAGGATGACACTCCAACCAACTAAGCCACATGACTGGGACCAACTGTTCGATTTTTTCCCAGGAGATAAGTGGGTTAGAGGTAAGAATAATGGCCAAATTCCCAATGGGGCACATGCAGGAGGCAGCCAATCCATGTTTTCTCATTGCAGTTTCTCTCTCTCTCTCTCCCTCCCCCCTTTCCTCTCTAAAATCAGTAAAGAAAAATAAAAAAAATAAAAGAATAATGGAATAACATGACTGAGCAAAAAAGAGAAAAAAAAACACATGGACACAGACACACATGGGGTAGGGTGGGGGAGAAGGGTATAGGGGGAATAAATGATGTTGGAGGGAGACTTGACTTGGGTTGGTAAATACACAATGCAGTGTACATATGATGTGTTTCAGAATTGTGCACTTGAAACCTATATTATTTTGTTAACCTGTGTCACCCCAATAAATTCAATAAAAAAGGGGGGGGGGATAAGGGTGTTGAGAACATTGACAAGAGAGCCTATAACTGTAAGTGTGAACCTACTAAGGACAGGAGTAATGACAGTGGTCTCCCAAGGCAGGAGGATGGCGGCAGTCTATCCATTATCTGTAGAGACTTTTTAAAGATCTTTTGATTAAAAATTGGTCTTCCTTTTTATTATCACTGTGAACCGACAAATCTAAACAATGGCAGTGACAAAATATTCCTCCCAGAAAAACCTTTGATTGGTCTAAGTTCTAAACAATTGCTGCTGATTGTTTAATTTCAACATACATGTAAGCTTCACATTAGGATGTTTTCATATTCATAATCTAATAAACATTTTATCTACATAGAAGTTAATTTACAAAACTCCCAGTTATACAGTCAGCCGAACAAAGTGGACTAAACTACATATTTCAGTTTCCACTAAGTGTGTAGTTTCACATGGTTTGGAATCTTCCAAGCTGGCTTTGGGCATAGTTTTGTCTCCAAACTGTCTGTTACCACATATTTCCATGTTTAAGCAGTATATTAAAGGTAAATAATAATAGCAATATGCAATTTTACTTTTCTTAGTTAACTTCTTTTCTGATATAGCGTTTTAGGTAAAGCTATTAAGATACAAAAATATTCGGAATTAGCCTTGAAGAAGGTACAGTGAAATACAAGCCTTTAAAATTGTTCCTTGAAGATGAGCACACAGAAATTACGTTCAATTAAAAAACAAGTAAATATACACATATTTGTTCGATAAAATAAAATTTTCTGCTTTTCTTTTTTTGATGATTATTACTTATTTCATTTCATGATCATTACCAAAAATAATTTTATCATATAGAGAAAGAGGTGTTAAAAATGATCCACTCCAAGTGCCAAAAATACTAGGTACATGTCACTAAGAAATAATTTTGAATAGACAATGGGAGACAAAGAGGGTATTACCTGCTCTGGACCCAGCGGTATGGGAGGTTAAGACAAGAAACAGCCTCCCCTTGCCCTGGCCGGGTGGCTCACTTGGCTGGAGTGTCGTCCTGTACACCAAAAGGTAATGGGCTCAATTCCTGGTCAGGACACACACCTAGACTTAGGGTTCAATGCTGGGTAGGGATGAGTACGGGAGGCAACCAATCTGTTTCTCAAATTAATAGTATTCTCTCTCTGAAAAGAAAAAAAAAAAATCAATAAAAACATATCCTCTGGTGAAAATTAAAAAAATAAAGAAAGAAAGAAACAGTCTCCCCTTGAGAAAGCTCCAGGGTAAGTGATACTGTGAGATGTAAGTTATCTTACTTACATCTAGCCCTATACTACAGTTGTTTACCATAGTTGTGTACACAGTCACACAGTCAGAGGTTGAGGACGTGTACACTGCAATCACTGAAGGGGGCTTTCAGAAAGCACAGAGGAAAGATGCAGGAGGAAAGAGGGGAGAGATAACAGACCAGAGGAGAAATAGTAAACAAAAATAATGTGAAAATAATTCATGGGCAGAGGGTAACAGATGTTTTTATAGGAGAATAAGAAGAGTGTGAATCTTCCCTCTGTGGGAAGAAAAGAGAGAGTTGAGATAATAGGTAATAAGATGCCATGCAAGTTTTTAAAGGAGAAATCATGTAACAAAAAGATATACATCAGATTATTCTCTTAGCCAATATTAAATATAGCTCTTTAGACAGAACTGTACTAAAAAGAGAACGGAATTTCAAGGAAAAAAAATTCCAAATAATTTCAGTAAGGAAGTTAAAAATAATTCCCATTTTTTTCACTTGGTAAGTTGCAGGGTTGTGGAAACTGTTAAAGAATTCAATATCAATTTCCTTGTAGAAACCTTCCAGTTTTTCCATACCCTTTGGGTAAGTGTTGAAAAATAGTAACAGGCTAATTTCAGTGAACAGAGCAAAATCAAAGGATGGAAGCCATGTCTTTTTTAATAGTCAATTTTGTAAAACAAAAATTCTGCCAAGTAAGTCAAAATCATCGTCCACACATTACCAGCCACCCTGCATTTGCCCAGTTTAACAGCACCTGTTTCCCACAAAAATCTGTAGATGTTTAAAAAAAACCAAACACCTACAATTAAGCATGCAAGGTGCATAAATCTACCATACTTGGTAATACCAGAAGATGTTTCCATCTGGAACATGAATTTGGAAGAAAAAACATTCACCATTCGAAATTTCTAAAGACCACTTCACAAGGTGTGCGTATATATAGGTTTGCTCAAATATATCAGTGCACCCAATGTTCTCTGTGAATCACTTTCTTATCGGTGCTGAGAATATAATAGGTGCTCAGTCCTTCATAAAACTTATTTATTTAACTATGATACCAATTTCTGGGGGGAGAGAAAGAGAAAAGTAGAAGGGGAATTTATGGTGGTAAGTTAATGCTTTGAGGTCAGAAAGGCGTGGCCTCGGACCTCAGCTTGGCTACTTACTTGTAATGTAAACTAATGTGTACCTGTTTCCACATCTCTAAAATGGATTTAATAATACCAATCTTTCAGGATTGCTGTAAAACTTAAACAACAACAAAAAAAGTCAAAGACCCAGAACAATTACAAGAACGCAGCAGGCATTCAGTTGTTAATATTACTATATCTCATTGCCCTCTCCTCTCCCACACCCATCTGTGAGTGCCGCAAGCGGAGGTATCGATTTTTTACTCATTTTGCTGTCTCCTGAAGTTACAAAGCATTCTTATGCACTCGACACTTTCTAGCCTATATTTTACTTGTCTATACAAATGTCTCATTTCCTCTATTAGAATGTAAGCTCCTTGAGGCTTATCCACAGTAGGTACTCAACAAATATCTGCAAACAAATGAATAAATTAAAGAATAAATTGAAAGATTAATTTAATATTGAACAAATATCTAAGTGACATATAGCCCTGTAAATGAAAAAAACAAAAAACAGAAAATAATACATTTTAAGATTCAGAAGCATTTTCTTATACCAAGACATCGAACTCTTATTTTTAGAAAGTGTTTTTGAATTTTGCCCAAAAGACAAATTCTTTGGTGGGGAGGACATTTCAAGCTGTAGAATGGGGTTTGCTGTGGACTAATAGGAGGCAGCACCCTCTAGCACAGAGCGAGTCAGTGAGCAGCACCGGCACTGATGCTGGACTGTTTACTGAATCTATTGTGCGTGAGGTGTTACACTCAGCACATGTTATCCATACAATATAAGCAACTGTCCTGTAGGCACTATTCTTGAGGTGGCCATGGTCACAGTCTTCTAGCACTCGGCTACGACCACCAATCACACCACACCACGTCAGCCTTGCCCAGAGTATGGATTAGTCATTCCTCTCCCATGAGTTCTCTGAGAACCCTTCACACTCACTAACACGCCATCTTTATCCTGTGTTGCAGCTTCTTGTTTATTCCTCTGTAGCATCTTCTATAAGAACAAAAACTATAAGCCTAAATCTTATGAATACCGTATCCCAGTTCCTAGAGCACATTTATGTGTAGGGTGGAAAGGGGTGTATGTGTTGATGGAGTGGTGAAGCTAGGATTCCAACCCAAGACTGTTTAACTCCTAATCCTATGCTCAATTCTACACCATGCCCCCCCAATAATCCCATTTTGTAAATGTATTATTTTTTAAACTCCACTTATTCAACATTTCTATAAAAATCTGTGGGATTTCTTCGTCCTACAAACCAGACGTTCATGAATCAAATTATTACCAAATTCAACTGATTTGATAAGTTGGTACCTTAAAAACCACCGAATGTAGCTTTTATATGACAATATTTTGGGTTTAACACTTAAGCAAAAAGGCAGAGGCTGTCAACACCAATAACTACAGACCTCATTAAAGCTCCAAACGTAACTTCGAAAGTCCCAGTAACAATATATACATTTATTACTCATGGAACTTATATAAACAAAAGTGGGTAAAAGATTTGGAAATAAATCCACATATTTTTGAAATACCCATTTAATTTTACTAAAATGATTTTTCAATACTGGTGTGTATAAATCTGTTAACTACTTAAGTTTTATAGGTTAATTTTTGTCATCATCAGAAAGCCCAAAAACTTCTACCTTCTTTCTAGATGTCAAAGCTCAAAATCACATACATAAGTTAACTAAGTCAGTTTTTCGGGAATGAATACGCTGTCCAGGAATTCCACATATTCAGAATATATAAGAGAGATATATTTCAATTATGAAATTGCAAAAGGGATCACCTCAACTCATCATTTTACCCAATTTCAGAGCACAAAAAGACAATTTAGAGGTCCCTAAAGTTATTCTGTTTATGTATGGGTTTCACAGAAGGAGGAATCTCCAAGGATCATTGATCTGACAGAAAGCAAAGCTAACATCTAGGTTGTCATAATCAATCTCCTCTAATTATCAACAAGTTTTTCCCATTTCTGACCAGTCATTTGGAGCTGACCTCTGACAAGTACTTACAAGTCATCGAAATCTCATTTTATTTTATAGCCTCATATTTGTTATTGGGCTAATCTTTACCTGTTCTACATCACACAACAGCTTAAATATTTGAATGGCCCAGCAATAAATTTCCATGGTCCCCCTGGGTCAGTCAGATGTTAGCTGTTAAGTAAAGCTAAAAGGATCTATGCTTCATAAATTTCCTTCAGGTCCACATTTGCTCCTACAGGCCAGGCTCTCAAGCCCAAACATCTTTATAGCTATGTGCAGTGATTTATTAACTCTTCCTTGTTTTTATCCAAAAAGATCAATCACATATGTATCAATAAGCTGGTGTGCTGGTGACTGCTTTTTATTGTACATATAACCACCTGCCTTTAATACAAACTTGAGTCTAAAGCTTTTGTAAGCTCTTGCTGGAGTTTAACAACCTTCACCTGTTTCTAATTTAGTATAAAACATATGGTTTAGCTCTGCTATTTAGTCTTAAGCCAGCCTTTCCTCTTATGGACCCAACAATATAAAAGAAAACAAATCCAGAGCACAAAAAACTAAATTTGGAGGATGTTACACACACACACACACACAACATACACACACTCAAACTCCCTCTCTCTTTCTCTCTCTCATCCAATTACTACTTAAAAGCACTTTTAAAAAATAACAGGAATAAATTATTTTAGTTATGAAATTATTACATTTCTTTGCAAACAATTAGATGTGTCCTACGTTACTCTCGAGGGTTCTAAAAATTACGTTCAAATTGCAAAAACGAGTGTTTAGTCTTAGGACCTTAGTCAAAGGTAACGGCCATATCTAGCTGTCTGTGAGGTCAGGAGAGAGCTTCTACCTTTACATTCAGGAATCTACATCTGGCCAGGTAAGAGCAAGGTTTTCTTTTCCCTTCAATTATCCTTCTCTAAATCAGACCAAACGTTTAAGAGGCAGGGTTCCAGCAGAGAGAGAGAACAACCACCTGAGCCTGCATTGGTAAAGTCAATACTAAAATTAAGAGTGTCTGAGTGATAGGGCAGGGAGGAGTAAATCCACAGGAAAGTATGACTAACAGAAATGTCTAGGAAAGGCAGAGAAGTCAACACAGCCTCCCACAACTCTCCCAGACTTCTTTCCTACACACATTTACTTTTCCAGTCATGGTGGGACAACACTAGCCACAGCTGGCATTTAATCTCCCATTCAAATTCCTCTCATCCTTGGAGGCCCAGTGCAAATACTCGATCTACTCCCAAGTCTTCCAAGAATCCCGTCAGAAATGATGGTGCGTCCATAAGATTTATCAGTGTTTATGCATCATTTAGAAGCATGCAATTGCATAAGGCTTTATTTCACAATCATGTATGTATTTACATGTCCCTCTCATACAATGATCTAACTTAACAGGCACTGGATAAATGTTCACTAAATTGTATTAAATTGGTTTACAAGTAAAAAGGTTTTGTAAAAATGAAGCACACTTAAAAACTGATATTTTTAAATCAAAATAATAAATGTACAGGCTTAACAGTCAGTCTGTGTGTTTATTAGCTAATACCTTCTACTTCAGTTCCTAGACCCCAGAGCCAATTATTCTCAACACTTTAAACTGCTTTTTTCCCCTTGGTATTTATCTGACATAAATCAAACCAACATCTTATATTCCCATTTCTTGATTCTATGGTTTTAAAAATAATGTATTGACAACTGGGGAGAATGAGGATTTATCTCTCTTACACACTGCTTGTTCATCTCTTCCCAGAACACCTGTGTTTCCCTTCCTCTCATTCTCTCTGTAGGGTCAACACCATGACTTCTGGTTAAATCAATATGCAATGTGACAATAATATAACCATGTAATTATTATTTTGAGATGAGCCATATAATGTGTAACACATTTTTTTTTTTTTTGGTTTTTCCTGGAATTAAGAACTACCTTGTTTTTTCATTTGCTAAATTTATTGCTATATCTCTAATTCATTCCCTGACTCTCTGAAAGCAATGAAAATTCCCTCTCAATATTGTTAAGTGCCTCAGATAATCTATCCACTTTGCTCTTTCTTGGAGTCCTTCATCATCCTACTCTCTAGGTCGTTTGAAGAACTGACCTCCTATGACCTCCCTTCTCCACATCCAGAGATCCCTTTGCTTCTCTGCTGTGTGGGTCCCTTCTTTTTCTTGAATGATGTTTTCCTCTCACTTGGTTTAGTCCCTTGTATTAATAGAGCACATCCTCCAGGAGCTTACCTATGCACCCATAGGGAAATTGTTTTTAGGACTTTCATGTCTAAAAAGTTTTTTTTCCTTCCCCTGTATTTGGTTGCTTGATAAATATATAAATCTATAGATTATATAGATTATAGAAATAATTTTCCACAGTATTTTGAAGGCACTGTTCCACTGATTTCTAGCTTTCAGTGTCGACTTTGACAAGTCAGATATTATGCTTTCTAATCCTTTATATGTTTTCTCACTCTGCAGGTTTTCAAAATCTTTACCTCCAGCATTTCCAAAAGTCATCAAGCTGGGCACTCACTGGCTCCTTCAATTTGAAATCAAGTCTTTCTATTAGTTCTTGGATTTCCTACCCTCTGTTTTCTCGGTTCCATTTCCGTACTCACTCTTACGTGGATGTTGGGTCATCAGATATGTGAGGAAAGCTTCTAATTTCTTATTTTTTTCTATTTCCATCTCTGCCTGTTGGCCTTTTCCCTCGATTTTACCTTCAAATTTTCTGTCCAATTTTTAAAATTTCATCATTTCCAAGCTTTGTCTGTCTTCTAATGAATGCTCATTTTTAATAACACCTTATTTGTTGTTGTTCTTGAATGTAGTATTTTCTCTTTCCTCTTGGAGGATATCAAGTCTCTCTCTCTCTCTCTTTTTTTTTTTTTTTGGCTTGTGGTTGATCCCTATATTCTTTCTTCCCTCCACATTTCTTTTTTTTAATTATTTTGGCCTCTGTATGTTATGAGCAAGTTCTCCCCAGATACCTGATGGTCCCTGGCTGACCATTTTAAAAGTGAGGCACAAGAAGCTCCTGGAAAACTGTGCATGGAGGGGACTGGCGGGTTCACTGGGGGATGTACGACTGTGAGGAGTTGTATTTTCTCTTGGGCCAATCAAATTTCCATGCTCTAACTGATTTTTTCCTTTAGTATGCAGACATTTATTTAACTCCTCTTTCTGCCTGGCACTTCTGCCCTCAGTTATGCCGGCTGTCCCTGAACCCATGGTTGGTCTGGTTCAATTTCCTAAGCGTAAACGTCAAGTTTTCTGCTGGTGAGGTAGCCGCAAGAGGGAGGAGTTATTAGGGTACACTGACTTCTAATACAAACTTCCTGCCATACCTGCCTCATCTGCGAAGACACCCAGCCTCCCGTTCTGAGCTCTTCCAGATGTCTGCAGCACGAATCCGCCTGCGCCTCAGCCTTCCTCCTCGCACGCGCTTAGCTTTTCGTTGTCTCCACTAAGTCAGCTGCTACTCCTCCATCTGTTTTCTAGTTTTCACAATTTTGTTGCCATCTCTTTTCACTTGAGATCATTTCTCATATTCTTTTTGTCACTATGGGTTTGTGCTTTTTAAATTTTAGTCCCTGTACTGTTGTTTTAGTGTCACGGAGGGGAGGAAAGATAAGTACATTTGTTCAGTTAGAAGTCTGAAGTTCATTAATTATGATTAAAATAGCACTTTCTTTTGCTTTTCTCTGTGTCTGGCTCTTGTGCTGTGTTTTACATGTATGATTTCTAAAACAGCCCTACAGCAGAGACTGCTGATTGCTACCCAGTACCCATGATCTTTCTTCTGTGGTTAACAGAACCCCTAAAGTTTAGTAGTCCACTCAGAAGACATCGTCGGTCTCCTGTGGAAGCTGGAGAATAGAGAAGTCTCAGAGGAAAGAGTGTCCATTTTCTTCTGGTTGAGTGATGACTGACACTCCAACCACTTGTAGATGCGGGCCACGCCCTAGCGATGGCAGAGCCGAGAGCTTAGCTGGAAGGAGCCTGGATTTTCTGAAGCATTTATGGAACTGGGATCGAATTACTGATCCCCGGGTTTTTATGTGCGATAATAAAATTTTATAAGTTTAAGTCATTGTTAATTTGAGGTTTCCACAGACAAACTCCAAAGTGATACTATTTCCCCAAACTGAAGCTTGGAAAGTGACTTGCCCAAGGTTAGGGTGAGGAGGAGGACAGCTAACTCGAGTCTTACACCAAAGTCCCTATTTTCAACCAAGGACTTTCTAAAAAGTATCATATCCTAGCACTACATGCACATATATGTCATAATTTGAGGGCTGAGTATGATTACTATCCTAAGAAAGAAGAATAAAAATTTAGGAGTCAGAGTTCTGCTAACTCTTCCACTAGAGACAAGAATCATTTGTTTTATGAATTTTACTTAGCTAAATGATGGGCTCAAACATGTTTTGAATCATGTAAAAATGGTTATAAAAGTTTTTCACCAAATTTGGATATAATGCTGGTGGTGACCTAATTTAAAATGCAGACTCTAACACAGATTTATAGGAAGTTGTCCTATAGAACATTGAAGATAGGTACCAATATATTAAGATGCTTTTTACAAATAAAAAAAACACAGTGATTTCAAATATAAGCTCCTAACTGAATATCACAATAGCTCAGTGTTTATTAAACGAATCCAAATAGATGCCTGATTCATTTGCTGAGTAATATTTCCCAGTTGCTCCTCAACGTAAAATAGTCATTCCCACATCTTTGTTCATGATGTTTACACAACTCACCAGGCACTTGATTTCCTAAAGATATTTTTAAATTAAAGAACAATGAACAAATAACTCTATACCTACTACCAAAAATTGGTATTATTTTGCACTTGTAGTTAAAATAAATAGAATTTTACAAATAAGTGAGCCTCATCCCCGCCCTACACTACTCCCTATTTTTGCCATGCTTTCAACCTCAAGTGATAGGACACTCAAATCAACTGATTTAAATAAGAATGAAGACAAACTAGCTCCAGAATTGACTAACTCAGGAGCTTAATCCAGGACCCAGGTTTTCCCATCTTTCCACCCTGCCATCCTTAGAAAATTGTTTTAGGTCCATTCATGATCGTAACGTGGTTAGTACAGTAGTAGATGACAGACTTGCTCCTGTGTATCACATGTATAAACTTTTTATTAACGTATAACATACAGGTTAAGTGCAAACCCACTGAATTTTCACAGGATTAATACTCCTATGAAACAGAACCTCAGATCAAGAAACAGAATATTACTACTAGCCATATCTGTTTCAGTGTGTAAAGCCATTCCCAGAAACACACGTTAGAACTGGCCAGAATCGTGACAGAGTTTATGCCCAAACAAATCACTGGTGAGTGGAATGGGATTACCATGACTGGTAAAAAGCCAGTCGTTGTTTATTTCCTGGGGCTGGGATGGGGCCCCCTTCCACACAGCAAGTGAAGAGAAAGAATAAGTAACAAAATGGAGCTCTTGCTAATGAAGAGGAAGCCAACCGCATCTGCCACGGCCTCACCCACAGGCCACTGGCTCTACATACTTGGGAACATCTGTGTATATCACTTTTTATCCTTTTAAAATACAAATGCTTATATAAATAATAATGGACCACATATATCATTCTGCAACTCACTTTTTCCTCAATATTATTTTCTGAGAGTTATTTTTGCTTATATTCATATTTAATGCATTCCTTTGAACTCTTAATTAGTACTTCATTTTTTATTTCTTCACTCCCTTACTGATGGAGATTTAAGTTGTTCCTAATTTTTTCTATTTTTTTTTCACTAATACAGATAATGATATATTTAACATCTTTATAAGCCCTCTGAGCAAGTTTCTCTAGTATGAATGTACAGTTTCTAAGTATGTTTCCATTTTACTAGATTCTACCAAAATGCTGCTGTTGCTAACTCTAGAGGACAATGTGTAGCCTCTGTGACTCAGTATACACATCGATATAAGGGAAACAACAGCATTAATCTCATATTGCTTTGTGATTATTAATTTACAACAGTACCTGAAACACAGAAGAGCAACTATAGTTTTCTGAGTGGTTAGTATTGCTTATTAATTTTTATATTCCTAAAACAGTACAGGGCCTACTCATATTTATTGTGGGTTTTTACTGTGTTCACTTGGCTAAGCTGGAACTATTTCCTGGAATACCAGTGCCTGTATAGAGCTAGGCTAGAGATGAATGAAAACTACATCTGCATGAGATTTGGAAGACAGAAGAGAAACAGCAGCCATCACACTCTGAGTCAGCAGTGGTAAACACAGTGAGAGACAGACATAGGCTGCCTGTAGATTCCATCTGGTCTTTGTGCTCGTTCTGCAGCTAACTCTTGTTCCCGGCTGATGGCCCTGCTGACAAACAGTGACTCCAGGCCCACTACCAGATGCAGTGGCAACAGTCTTCCATGGATGTCTCCACCTGCTCTCCTTTGGGGTTCCACTCGGCAGCTGGACGGGTCTTGCTTCCCACTTCCGGGCTTGAGTTATCCACCTGCACTGAGCTTCTAGAGGGCTGGTTAGTGACTTTCTCTGATCTTCCAACTCCCCCTTTTGGACTTCTCCAGCTTCTCCCAGAATTGGGTGGTAGCTTGTTCCTATAATAAATCTCTTATATCACAACATTCATAGTGATTTTGCTTTCCTGACTGATGTAATATCCTTTTACAATTTTTCAGTTGTTTCTTATAGCTATTGAACCACAAGGTCCTCTATATGGTCTGGATCCCTCTTTTCCTCCCTCCTTTCCATTCTTCCTTCCTTCCTTTCTTTCTTTTGCTATTTATGTGCTAAAGTTTACAGTCACTAACTTTTTTTTTTCTTTTTCTTTTTATCCTCACCTGAGGACATTTTTTTTGCGTTTATCTTCAGATAGAGCAGGAAGGAGAGAGGTAGGGAGAGAGAGAGAAACATCAATGTGAGAGAGACACACCGAGTGGTTGCCTCCCACACGACCCCAACTGGGCCAGGGACAAACTGCAACTAAGGTACGTGCCCTTAGCAGGAACCGAACCCAGGATTCTCTGGTCCGTGGGCTGACGCTCTAACCACTGAGCCAAACCGGCCAGGGCAACAGTCACTAACTTATGAAAGGAAACTTTATTGAATCCTGACAGGAAGAAGGAGCACTCCCATGATTTTCTGGACAAAGACCAAAATCTCCAAAAATCATTCAGGTACCCTATTTAATTTTAGCCAAACTAAATTCTCATATACTTGCACATAATTGTTGGTCAATCTTCCTAGGGTTGTGGTGACATTTATGATTTCCTTTCTTTTTAAACTTTTTAAAAATTAATTTATTTTTTATTTATTAATTTGTTTTTGTTACAGATGTTTCTCATTTTTCCCCCATTGACATCTTCTCCCCTCTCCCCCATCCCCAGTTTTGTTGTCTATGTTCATTGGTCATGCATATATGCATGTAAGTTCTGTGGTTTATCTCTTCCCCACAACGCCCCCTCCTCTGAGGCTTGTCAGTCTGTACCCCACCTCTATGTCTCTGGGTTAATTTTGTTTAGCAGTTTGTTTAGTTCAGTATATTCCACAAATAAGTGAGATCATGTGATATTTGTCTTTTCTGCTTGGCTTCTTTCGCTTAGCATAATACTCTACAGGTCCTTCCATGTCATCTCAAAGGATAAGAGATCTTTCTTTCTTACAGCTGCATAGTATTCCATTGTGTACATGTACCACAGCTTTTTTATCCACTCATCTACTGATGGACACTTGGGTTGTTTCCAGATCTTAGCTATTGTAAATAGTGCTGCTATGAACATAGGGGTACATATATTCTTTCTGATTGGTGTTTCAGGCCTTAGGGTATATTCCTAAAAGTGGGATCACTGGGTCAAATGGCAGTTCAATTTTTAACCTTTTGAAGTAACACCATAGTGTTTTCCATAGTGGCTGCACCAGTCTGCATTCCCACCAGCAGTGTACTAGAGTCCCCTTTTCTCCACACCCTCGCCAACACTTGTTGTTTGATGATTTGTTGATGGCAGCCATTCTGACAGATGCGAGGTAATACCTCATGGTTGTTTTACCTCACAGTTGTTTTAATTTGCATCTCTCTGATGATTAGTGATGTTGAGCATTCCTTCATATGTCTCTTGGCCATTTGTATGTCCTTTTTGGAGAGGTGTCTATTTAGGTCCTCTGCCCATCTTTTATTTGGGTTCTTTGTCTTCCTTTGGTTGAGTTGTATGAACACTCTATAAGTTTTGGAAATTAACCTCTTATTTGATGCATCATTGGTGATTATGGTCTCCCATATAGTGGGATCCCTTTCCGTTTTGATGGTTGTTTCTTCTGCTACGCAGAAGCTTTTTAGTGTGATGTAGTCCCATGTGTTCATTTTTTCCTTTGTTTCTCTTGCCTTAGATAATGTATCAGTGAAAATTCTGCTGCATATGATGTCTGAAATTTTGTTGCCTACATTTTCTTCTAGAATTTCAATGGATTCACGAGTTACATTTAAGTCTTTTATCCATTTTGAGTTTATTCTCACGTATGGTGTAAGCTGGTGTTCTAGCTTCATTTTTTTGCAAGTAGCTGTCCAATTTTCCCAACACCATTTATTAAAGAGACTGTCTTGACTCCACTGTATGCTCTTGCCTATGTCAAATATTAACTGAGCATACTGTCTTGGGTCAATTTCTGGGTTCTCTATTCTGTTCCATTGATCTATGTGCCTGTTCTTGTGCCAGTACCAGGCTGTTTTGATTACAGTGGCTTTGTAGTATAACCTGAAATCTGGTAATGTGATCCCTTCTACTTCTTTTTACGATCTCCTTCTTAATGTCAAGCAACTTCCACCAATTCCCTGCTTGCCTATGATCTTTAAATCTGTTTTCTCACCTCACTATTTCCATTTTAATGCTGCATTTTTATATCTTTTAAACTATATATATATAGTTTTGGTTTTTTAGCTGATTTTGATTTTTTAGAGAGAGAAGGAAGGGAGAGAGAGATAGAAACATCTATGTGAAAGAGAAACATCGATCGCCTGCCTTCTGTGCACCAACCCCCCCATGAGGGATCGAGCCTGAAACCTGGGCATGTGCCTTGACCAGGAATCAAACCGGGACCTCTCAGTCCATGAATCCACTAAACCACAATGGCCAGGGTAATGCTGCATTTTAAATCCATGTAGTATACTTCTATTTCTTTGCTATAGATCTAGCATTGTCATTTGCACACTTTTAGTTAGTCACTATGGGACAAAACTCTTCTCTATGGTTATTGGCATACAGCATCTGATAATAGTGCACGGGGAAAAACAGATTTATAATATAAGAGATTATTTCAAATTCAAAACAATTTTAAAGAAAAATATTACAACTAGTATTACATCAAATTAGAGTAGTATAAGACAGAGTTAAACCAGCTGTGCATTCATTTATTTAGATCTTTTATGTCCTTCTATTATCATTTTATAATGTTTTATATTTTTCACTGATAAAGGTCTTTTATAGTTTTAGTAAATCTATTACTACATACTTATATTGTGCTTGTTTTCTTTTTGGTTATTGTTGGTGTATAGAATCTAGATTTTCATGTTGATCTTATATCCAATAAATGTGCTAGATTTTCTCATTCTAATAGTTTGCAGATTCCCTCACATTTTCTACATAACATTAATATCTGCAAAAGACAGTTTTGTCCCTTTATTTCAAATGTTTTTGTGTTTCTTTTTCTTTTTTAATTGACTTTTAGAGAGAGAAGAAGGGAGAGGGAGAGATAGATGGAAACATCAATGAGAGAGAAACACTGATGGGCTGCCTCCTGCATGCCCCCTACCGGGGATCAAGCCTGCAACCTGGGAATATGCCCTGACTGGAAATGAAACCAGCGACCTCTTGGTGCAAGGGTGGATGCTCAACCACTGAGCCACACCGACTCGGCACTTTTATTTCAAATATTTATACCTCATCTCTTTTCTCATATAATTATATAGACCAAGACTTCAAATACAATGTTTTATTACAAAGATAATAACTGACATCCTTATCTACTTTCTGATTCCAATAGGAATAGTTTCACCATTAAGCCTAAAGCTTGCTATAGGTTTACTCTAGCCTTTTAAGGAAATTCCTTCTGTACCCAACTTTAAAATTTGTTCACAGTATGTTCTCAGGATATTTTAATCTCCAAGTGTCTCCTTTTTTTTGTTGTCATAAATTTTCTCTCTGTATTTTTTATTCATAAAAAAAAAAAAAACCCACCCACATTTCTTCCTTGCCATTCCTTCTCATCCATATTCCTAGACTTCCTATTAGATGGTGTTGACACCTCTCAGTCATCCTCTGTGTCCTTTAACTACTGTTTCAAATATCTCTTTATCTCTCTATGCTGCATTCTGGGTAATGTCTTCACTTCTATTTTACTGTTCACAAATTATTTCCTTAAATGTGTCCACTTTACTATTTATGAGTTTTTTTTAATAAATAGATTTTCCTTTACCATTTAAAAAATTTTTAAATAACTACTTTTATTTAGTCATAACTGCCTGTTTCTGTTTTGTAAATTCCCACTTTTATTTTATAGATACTACTTTCTCTTTTACCTTTGAGAATTCTCAGTATAACAGTCTTTCTTCAGATTATTTCTATTTTCTTAGGTATGCATTCTCTTATTTTTTGTTCCCCACACCTTGTCCTTGGATTTCCCCTTTACATTTTCTACCCCAAGATGTTTTATAAAAAGATTAAAGTGGAAAAGAATCAAGTGAAGGAGCCATAAGCAATTTAACCTTCAGTAAGTGTACAACTCCTAGATGGAGTTTATCTATGGTCAAATTGATTTTTAGTATCTTTCAAGAGTTAAGTGTTTGGAACACCATAGAGAAAAGAAGGCGATTTTACTTGAAAGACACCTGGTGAACATAATGATTGGCTGAGTTCTGAAAATCCTATGCTTTTCTAACATTATGTGACATTACTCTACGTGTGCACACACGTGTACTCAGGCCTACCCATATGTGAAGCTCGGATGGTATTGAGCTTTGGATGGCAGTGAACCATGTTTGGTATTTCTAATTTAATATTTGTAACCTTTTGTTTCAGTGGGTAGTTTTGAGTGAATAAACACTATTTATTGTTCCTCCAAATTAATCTTGCCAAACGAATAGATCCTGCTGTTAGCATATTTTTGCAGGGAATGAGCACTGGGTCATTTAAGCATAATAATGTCATTTTCACTTGAAAACCTTAAATACTAAGATAAATGTTCTGAGCAAAGTAACTTTTAAGTTGGTCCAAAAAAATTTTTAAGCACTTTCTAGTCTTATCAGACCTTTATTCTTTTTTTTAGTTTTTATTTTGTTAATCCCCAACAGAATATTTTTTCCATTGACCTTTTTTAGAGAGAGTGAAAGGGAGGGGGAGGGAGTGAGAGAGAGAGAGTGAGAGAGAGAGAGCGAGCAAGAGAAACATCGATGTGAGAGACACACATTGATTGGCTGCCTCCCATGTGAGCCCCAACTGGGGCTGGGGATTGAACCTGCAACCCAGGTATGTGCCCTTGATAGGCAATCGACCCAAGACCCTTTGGTGTGCCGGTCAATGTTCTAACCACTGAGCTACACTGGCGAGGGCTGGGCCTTTATTCTTTTTTTTTAAAATTCTTACCCAAGAATATTATTCTATTTATCTTCAGACAGAGTGGGAAGGAGGGAGAGAGACAGAAACATCAATGTGAGAGAGGTATCCACTGGTTGCCTCCCGCACGACACAACCAGGGCCGGGGATGAACCACAACTAAGGCACATGACCTTGACCAGAATCGAACCTGCAACCCATTGATCCGTGGGCTGACACTCTAATTGCTCAGCCAAACCGGCCAGGGTCTGAGCCTTTATTCTTAACGGCAACACGAATATTAAGACTGGTCCCAAACCACCTATCAACCAATCTTATCTTTCTCTGCTCAAAATCAGATTGTCCTTGCTCTCCCAGGAGGCTACCTAATGAATCTTGTGATATGTTCACAAGACAAGGGCATGCCAGGTAAAGAAAAGAGTGTTACTGAATAAAGGATTGAGATAAAGTAATTTTTGCTACCTCTCCAATGAGACTATAGCTTAGATAATACGCTCACTTCATTGGTTTATGTCTGTTCTAAACACATCTAGGACTATTCATACAGTGTACACTCAGTATCATTCACAGTATCTACTTTAAATTAATCCTTTTAAAGAGAAAAATTTGTTTTAATTACTGATTAAACAAATTTGTTTTAATTACTGATTTGCTCATTACTATATTCCAAAGACCTAGAACAAGGTCTGTCACATACATAGTACATACTTACTACACATTTGGTGAATTAATGAATTTTAGTAGGTTTGTGTGTGCATTCATAATTCTGATACCATAAACCCTGAATCTGAATTGGCATTTAACAATATAAAACTAAGTTAAGTGTATATTCCAAATTTTATACTAACAAAAACAGGTAGGTCCCCCTTCGGACCAAATATCAAATGGGAAGGGAAAGTTCTTTCAATTAAATGTGACCAACCTGTGTCCTCTTAGAATGAAATAGTACCAGTCATTTCCCCTAGAAATCTCTCAGCAAAAATAATATGCTATTTCCTAAATTCCTTTTCAACCAACTTATGAATCTCCCATTTTTTGATTTATGCAAAAATCACAAATATATAGAATTCAGAAAATAATGAAAGAAATGATTGTCTCTCTCACACAGAACACTGTTTAGCAAATTCAACATTAGGAGGTGGCTTCTAAAAAGTTTTTCCTCTTCAAGTAATTTTTTTAAAGCCGGAAATGACAAATTTATGCTACTGCATACTCAAATATAAATATTCCCTGTATGGAATATCTTACAACAGAAGTTGTCTCAATAAATTCATTCATCATCTACACATTTAAAAGCGTTTTAGTATAGGTGTCAATCAAACTCCAAGAGACCTGTCACTTCTCATTACCTTACCAACCTTATATTTATACAACTTAAAATAATAAAATGCTCCAGTTGCTTATTGGTGTGTTTAATTAACTTACAGCAGTAAATTCCTATAACTAACTACAGTTAACACTTCTAGTATTTCATCACTAGACTCTCCACATCATGAACCTGGGAGCCATCATTTATATTAGCAGGAGTTACTAACAAGCAGCATGGGAAGAATTAATTCTTTTGTAAGTCCTTTTAAAAGGTTTCCAATAATATAAATGAGTAGCACTCAAAATTCAAGGCATTATTAACGTCAATATTTGCTCAAAAGGAAATATAGAGAACGACTACTATAAATTTAAAACTAATCAAGAAGTAATAACTAGTATATAAAAATGATATGAATTATGAGAAAAACTAACCACCCACATCAGCTCTGTTAATAAAGGAGAAAGTTGTACATCAAGAAACATACCTTCTACTCTTAAAGGCAGTAGCTTTAAAAAAAAAGTTTTACAGTAATGGAAACTCAGAAAGAAATACCAATACAAAAGGATAGAGGCACTTTAAAAAAATTAATACTAGCCATATAATTGGGAATAATTGCAATACAGAATAATAAAGGTACCCATGAAACCATTTTTAAAAATTATCTGTATAATACAGACACAATAAATATTTATAAACTATGTATATGTAAAAACTACTCAAGAGTCTAGCAGTATATAACCAGGACTGAGGGTGTTAGTTTGAGAAGGTTTGTGAAGATTTTACTGTATGAACAACTTGCTCTGAAATAGACGAACTAATCAAAACGCTCACAGAGAATGAGAGTTCCTTTTCCATGCTCTGCTCACCAAATTTGGTTCCTGCAATGACACCCTACTTTTTGCAGGTCGATGAACATAAAGTGCCATCTCCTCCGGTGTGACTTTGCATTTTCTTGATTACTAGTGAGGCTGAGTTTTTTCCATACGTTATTAGACATTGAGTGTTTGTTCTTCTATAACAGCTTCTTTATATACCATGTCTGCATTTCTGTTGGGCTGGTTGTTTCTTTTCTTACTCATAAAGGTTTTGCTTATATATTCTGGATTCTGACTCTTGGTTAATCTATGTGCTATATATATCTTCTAATCTCTGGCGTCCCTTTTCAATTAGTTATATTTTCTTTTGTTATAAATAAGATTTTTTACTGAAATAAAATTAATGAAACTTTTCTCATATTATGGTCTGTGCATTTCTGTGATTGTTTAAAAGATCATTTCTTAATCAATCTAAAACCTATGAGTCTCACTGCTAGTGGAATGAAGATCAAAACATACAGGCAAAAGAGAAAGAAATTAATGTTGCGACTAATATATGCATTTATTCTGTGTACGGAGATTTCTGAGTGACTATTATATGCAATAATTTTATGTAAATTCTTTTGTTCTTTATGTCTCTAAAGCCACCAAAGTGCACAGAGGCCAGTGTTTTAAGGCGTGTTTGATGCTGAAGTTCTTGCAGAAGAGTAAAATGGGAAAGCCATGGTTTCTTCTTTCTAAGTTTAGAATATGCAATTTTTATTACTTAAATGCAAATAAGATCTATCCCTGTTAGATAGTTCTTTATGGAAGCAAGCATATGTTTAAGTCACATTAGTCATATGTTTATTATAACCTATCTGTGAGCTAAAACACTTTATAAAGATATATTACTATGCTTTGAATAAATTAATAAATGTATATTGATATTAACCATTTAAAGCTAGTCATCTTTGAGTGTACTTTTTATTTTTATATAGACTAAAGATTAAATTATAAATGTATTCTTCTTTCATTTATGCCTAAAACAAAATCCCTGAGCAACTTAAAGTGAGTCTCTTACCAGACAAAGTGAAAAACTAGAGGCTTTGGTCAATGAAAAGGTACAATACCTGTTTTATGCCCATGTATATATCCTGCTGCAATCTAGCCTGTGCTCGGACAGCTCCTAATCCTCTTCCACACTCAGCAGCTCAGATATTTAGGGGCCATATCCTTGAGCCTGCCTTTGCTGGCTACCCCCAGCTCAACCCTACGCTGATCTCTAACGTGGCCCTTATAATGCTGAGTTTGACTGTCTGCTGACTTGCTTGGACTAATATGTGCTAGTCCTCAATACATGTTTCGACTTTGTTGTGATGTAACCCTTCTGTCATTTAAATCTCTTGTGATTTAACTTTATATGAATTAATACCAAAATTTCATTTCAAGGAATTAGAGAAGAAAAATATCCTATGAAGATCAACTGATCATTTAATCTGATTGGGAAGTTAATAAGTTTAGTGATCTTATTAATTGTATATTATAATAGAGAGAGGTGTAAAAAATATGGCAATAAATATCTGCCTCATTTTAACTATCTGGTTAAAAGAATGACATAATTTGTTTTATAATAATCCCAGACATAAATGTTATCCTTAGAAACTGTCTAGAGAACTATTCAAGCTACCTTGGGAAGTTAAAATAATTTCACATCTACCTAAAAATAATTTTCTTACACTTTCCATCCATTTATTTCTTTAGAAAACCAAAGATTCCACAAATCACCTACTCCAAACTCTCTGGCTTGATATAATCATCCTCATATCTTTCACTGTTCGCTACCAAAAACATCAACCATGTAGGAATTAAAGAAAAGAATGGTGCTACTTTCAGGATAACATCAACACAATAAAGTCTTACATATTAAAGTAAATGATTAATTCATATCAGAACCCAAAGCATCTATGCTATCATATGATACATATTAATAGACTGCAAAAAGCCAGTGCATGGACTACTTGGAGCGCTCACTGATGCTCTGAGGACCTCCTGTTGAGATATACTGATCTCACATATTTTAATAATGTGACAGTATTTAACCCACGATATAGCCCACTATTAACTAAATACAGAGGTTGGCAAAAGTAGGTTTACAGTTGTCCGTATGGAAAATTACATAATTAATACATTACACAAGAATAAATTGTTTTGTGTACACAACTGTAAACCTACTTCTGCCCATCCCTGCATATTATTCCTCTGTCCCTCCAACCCTCAAGCTTACACTGAACCTCTATTCTGATTTGAGTATACTGCAAACCAGAAAAGCAGTAAGTTCAAGTTGGGGTCACATGTCAGAGTCATCTGGTTTTCTTTTTTATCCCACTGTCCCATTACATTACTGTATTTTAATTTAGTTGGTTGCAGAAAGCTGAGATGACAATAATACTAGGGAAGACTTCCTCATCCAGATAATAACATCAGCACTATAAAAGCACACTTCATTAAAAACAACACACACAACAATATGCTTCCAAGTGTCAGAGATGAAATAGCTGCACAATTACTTGTGACTCATTTTCCACATTCCCCCCTCTCTCAGTCGAATGCCTAATCTTCATAAGGTGTTCATTTCCTGTCTCACCCAGCAACCCCCATCTGCAGTTTTATTTTGTTGATCTCTCCTGCCTAAATTTCCATAGGGATTCCTTATTTTAAAACATGCTCTTTGCTCTCACTCCTGAACACAACCCCATCAGCACTGTTGCCTGTGCCTTGGATTACAATAGGCACAGAAGTTAATAGCTTGCCATGGTCTTATGGGACTATATGAAATAACGATTGTCCTGGCCAGAGCATCTAGAGTTAAAACTATGAGCTACAGTATGGAGTGTCAGATTACCTAATAGCATTTGCAAAAACTGAACATCCCTTTTGCTCTCTTAATTCAATTCAAGAAATATTTTATTAAGTGTCCACACAATATAAGGCTCTCTGCAAGGCAGTGGAGTAAATTAATGCCAAGTAAGATGTGGTTTCTATACTAAAAATATTTCGACAAGAATAAGACAAATTAATACATCACTTGTGTTACTGAGTTTTTGTTAAAATGAAATGAGTGTATGTATAATTGCACTTCATTTCTGAGACACTAGAGAGAATTGTTGATAGGATTACAGAAGGCTATAGGAGTCTACCAAACTACAGGAAATCAAGTTTCAGATAATAAGAGAAGGGCTCTGTGTTCGAGCACAATTTTGATCCTAGGGAAGACATTCCAGATAAGCAGAATAGCATGGACAAAGAGTATCAAAGTGGGAAATAATGTCATGTGTTTGGAAAACAATAGTTTGAGCACAGGTTATAAACTCAGAGAAAACTAGTATAAGCAAAAAAAAGAAAGTAGCAGACCAGGCTAGGAACTATTTAGTTGGCACATGCTCTACATTCCTTTTAAGAATAAGGGCTTCAGCATTCACTATGTGATAGCTTCTAAGATACAGACACCTGCTTGACTCATTAGTGGGTATTTGGCAGCAAACACCCTGAATAGCTGTAGTAAGAGACAAGCCTTCAGACCTCCAAAAGCCTTTTCCCCTGAACTCTGGGAAACTCCTCCTGTCTGCATTTACAACACTCACTGAAAGATGATGTACACCTCATGGCATTGTTACAAAAGGAAACCTAGTACTGTGCCACTGGGTTGCATTTAAAAATTTCTTTAACCTTTTCTTAGGTCCACCTTTCCTTTAAGCACCTAGAGTAAAAACAAAAAAACAAAAAACAAAAAAACACAAACAATTACATGGCTGCTGTGAATTTCTGTTGCAAAACTCAATGTATATATAATAGCTGCAAATTTTTATTGGGCATCTTCTATATGCCAAGCACTGGGCTTTATTTTATTTTATTATATTTTTAATCCTCACCCCAGAATATGTTTCCATTGATTTTTTTCAGACAGATAGAAAGTGGGAGAGAGAGAGAAACATCCATATGAGAGAGACACATCATCTGGTTGCCTCCCACACGACCTCAACCTGGGCCAGGAATCGAACCTGAAACCAAGGTACGTGCCCTTGACCGGGAATCAAACCCGAGACTCTTCCGTCCCCAGGCTGACACTCTAGCTGGGCCAACCTGGCCAGGGCCACTGTGTTTTATTTAATCCTCATGTTAATCTAGTGGATTAGGTATTATACCAGGTGAATCAGAACCCAGAGAGGACATTTCCACAGTCGCTCAGTGATAAGAGGTGAAATCAACATAACTCCAAAGCCTTAACAAATTAAAAATAAAACACAAATCCCACGAACTTTAAATAAGCTGAGGCAAAAAAGAAGGAAAGAGAAGTATTTTGCATTGTACTTTTTAGAGAGAAAAAAAAAAAAAAGTCAAGTGAACCAACTGATACACAGGATTTAAATAATTAACATTTTCAATGAGAACTTAACCTAGTGACTCTGCTTAACGTACAAATATTCACATCATGTCATTTGTCACTAAGGAGCTTTCCCTAAATCAGGAAAAGGGGTATTTCAGACTCATATACAGATCCATTTTGATAAACACATTTCTTCCATCTCCTAAATGCTTGCTTAAAAGTACCACACTTAACAATAAGCATGCTGTCTCCTGGGCTTGCCTTCCTATTGGGCCGTATCACAGTGAATGTTCAGCAACTTGTTGTATGACCTCACTTCATCTTTCAACCTGCTTCTTCTCCATTTGCGAAATGAAAATTAATCATATGACCTAATAATATGCCGTCTGGTTCTAAAACACAGTATGTCTACAATTCTGCAGGAATATACTGTTATTGTTGTTTTTCATCTTCATTTGCGTCCCATGGTGTCCCCTTAGGTAGTACAATGGAACGGGACTACAGACTTTTGGGAGTTTTCACATAAACAGAAAATGTTCAATTAGGTCACATTCCTATAATCAAATGGAAAACCTGAAAGACCTAATAATTTCACTCATTTCAGTAATATTAGTCACCCTGAAAAAATATTTGTTTCATTATACTTTTAAGGCGCACAGCAAGGAAAAACAGAAAGCCAAAGCATTTGGTCTACCCACTGCCTCAAGTCATCACATTCACTGTGCAGTTTAAAGGTTTGAGGTCTTGCCCTGGCTGGTTTGGCTCAGCGGTTAGAGCGTCAGCCCTCAGGTTCGATTCCAGCCAAGGGCACATGCACCATGTGGTTCATCCCCAGCCCTGGTTGGGGTTGTGTATCTCTCTCACATCAATGTTTCTCTCTCTCTCTCTCGCTCCTCCTCCTTCTTCCTCCCTCCCTTCCTCCCACTCTGTCTGAAGATAAATGTAAAAATATTCTCAGGTGGGGATTAAAAAAAAAAAGGTTTGAGGTCTTGGGTCCTGAGTACTCTAAATGCCAGCACCTAAGCAACAACCTAAAACGAAATGAAGATGAAAGTTGTAAGAAGTGCTCAAATTTATAGGCTAAACAGTAGAAGAGTTGAAAACTTAAGCCTAAACACACGTGAAAATCTCCCACCTCTGGAAGGAAGCCATCAGATTTCATTGGATGCCATGAAAGCAAACAGATGCTAATTTAGTGAAAACAGCAACCATTTCTGAATTCACAGCTCGATTAACAAACAGAAGCTGGGATTTTTTATAGAACGGAATCTATAATCCTAACTCTAAGATGCTGTCAACGGTGTTGAAGTATGCCTGAAACAGGTAATAACACAAAAAAGTAGTCAGAATCCCAGCAGTCTGAAAACTGCAGCAATCAGAACATTTCCATTTCCAATATAAGCCTTATGCCAACCAAATCCCAGGTGCTAATCACTATTTCTACAGAGAATCAGCCTCTGATACAAATAATGTTCGAGATATTCTCACTGCTTCAAGAAGACACCGTTAGAAGAAACTTCTCATTTCCTTATGCAAGAAGGCAATGTTGCCAGGCCAGAGTGGTTGGCTGAAGGAACACAGAGACAGGGAATCGGTCTGCGCACTGCCACGCTGCAAATTCCTTTGTCTCTTCATTCCTGGCAAAACACAACCTAGTTATGCTGAAAGGGAAGCGCCATAAACATCCAGACATGCCAAGGTGGACGCCAGACAAATAAAAACCTCCAGCCGCAAGCTTAGGGGACCTAGCTGTCTGGCCAACCGCTCTACACACGCGTGCACGACTGCCTCACGCATCCAGTCACGAAAAAGGTAGCAGATGTCACGGGCCACACCTTCTCTCATTAGCGTCACATCCACAGGCACTGACTAGGGCCTGGACCCAATAATATCTCATTTTGGACACATCACAATTTTTTGGTACTGTACAATTTCTGTCTCTTATAAAAATCAGTCAATCAGGTAAAAAAAAAAAAAAAGGAAACTCTTGAGGTTTTAGTCAAGATTGTCCATAGGAATAAACATAAGTACAAAAAGAAAATCAAGAAAATGGGAAAAGCAGCATTAATATTTCTCTAGGTTCCAATAATTCCACTACAGAAAAATAGTGGACCATCTTTTAGGGATTTGTAAAAGCTTTGTATTGGACAGGCCAGGAAGTTTCAAAAGCGCCTGCCAATTACACCACTCCCTCTTTCTCCTTCTGAGAATAAAACAAAAAATTTCAGACATCTTTTGAAGGCTTGAAAAAGCCATGTGCTCTGAGCAGCTATGTCCGAGCTCAAGGCCTGTCTCACTACGCCATTCTGAATGTATTATCTAGCAGACAGTTGAGCAGCACAATAGCAATGACTAATACATTTCATTTTTTAAAAATCACTTTAAAACCTACTTTTCAGTCCTCAGTGAAAGAAGAAATAAGGGGGAAAAGAACATTGCAGCTGGACTCTGGTTACATTCCTTCCTGTTTTGTGGTCTGAGCCTTAAAATGAAATGCAGCAAAGATTTCAGAGTTTCCCTTTACAGTGTGCAGGTGCACAAAAAACGGTTCAGGCGAGGCAGCAGTCCAGACCCGTGTTTCAAACGGGCCAGACAAAGGAAAGAACAAGCCTCCCCACCCCCAGCAAAACTGGCGACACAACGCTTTGGACGCTAATATTTCACATGCCAAAGAGCCAGATGAGGCAGGTAATCAGAGAGGGCAGAGGCTGAGGATTCCTAGGTCTGTTACATTAAGTATAATTTGTCCAATGAGTCATTCAATTCCTATTTTCCATCTCCCATGAAGACCTGATTCCACCTAATACCCTGGAAAGGTTTACATCAAACTGACAGGAGGAAAGAAAACCATGTTTAATCTGCTCTTTCAGTGATGCAGTCTAAGAATAATTGAGAGGTTGATTCAATCAACAAGCATAATCAATACATGTATTTTTACTTATATATTTATTTATACATTTATGTTGTTTCAAATAGGCTTTGAAGTGCTTTAGTAGAGGGTATAAAACCAGCCAAAAAAAAAATGTGACAGTTCATAAACTCTAAGATAGCATCATTAGCTTCTACACCACTGGGAAAAGATAAATGCTATCAATCATGATATGACATGCCATTAATTGTAAGGCGCATCTCATTTTTAGCAATATTAAAGTGTCAAAAATATGTATAATAGAATCAATAAAATACAATATGTGTTTCAATAGAGGGGGAAGAAAGAAATAGAATATAACATTTTTTCATAATAATGCAATACTCCTAGTTCTTCTGGCTGCCAAACAAAAGCGGTAACATAATAACCTAAATCTAGCTGCCTTCCCAGATTGCTTAGGAAAATCAATCAATCAATAAACAAATCATCACTACTACTCACACTGGGTACACGACTTGGAGTTGTGCACATGTTAAGCTGCGCCCTCACAAATTAAAGAGAGCAGAAGAAAGAGTATTTATCATTTTGAGGAATACCCTTCCTTCAAACTCCCAGTGATTTTCCTATATAACTAATATTTTAAGTCAGATCATCATGCACAAATTTGATTAAAACCTGGAGAGATATTTAATTTTATTAATATGGAACCTAGGGAAGATTGGGAGGGGTGATCATTCTCCACAAAACTACAATGTAATCTTTGTCAAAAACATAGATCTGATCGTGGTGTTCTCTTGTTTAAAATCATCTAGAGTTTCCTTTATCCCTTGTAAGTAAGGTTTTTCATCATTAAACAAACAAACAGAATGATGTCAGTGAAAATGATATCTTTCCAGAGATACTTTGAAAAAAAAAAAATCAAGCAAAAACTGTTAGAATCAACTTTGCCAAAACTCTGGAAGTAGTCAAAGGTTTATTACAACAACCAGGTGAACTTGTTGAATCACGAAAAAGGAAACTCAAAACCAGGAGTAAAGTTTTGCAGCATTTTTACTTATCCTGTCCCCAAGTCCACCTCGGTACAGCAGTCCTGAAGACAGTGGCCTACAATCCCAGTGTGGGGCCCTGATCCCTGGTTCTTTTTATTCTAAAAAACTTGTGTTTGTCTGTTCTAACTAGTGTGGGGGCTGCCTAAAGCACTAATGCCAAGTGCCTGCCTCTGCTCTGCCTGGTCAGAACTCAGAGGTGAAGGCAGGGGACCAGTGTTCAAGATGTATGGCAAACAAACAACCCACAGCCTTGTTGTGCAAAAGATTAAGGCAGAGACATACAACAGACTGTCTAAAGCCTGAGAGGAAAAGCTGGGGAGAGTGTTTTTGAGAAAGTGGATCATTCAAAAGTACCCATATATCCCGGGGAATCCAGAAGTAACCCCCATGCGCAGAACAAGACGCATGCTCAGAAAAGACCTTAGAAGACCCGAGCTTTCAGTTCTGCCGCTGGCTGGTCTAACTGCAAGCAATGAGAAGTCTAAGGCTTTGAGGTTGAAATGAAAGGAAATAAGACAGTTACTCAAAGCTGTACAAAGAAATCAAGAACTACAATAAAGGTAACTACACAGGTAAATAAGAAAGACAGTATTATGGGCACATAATGTACAAAGATGTAACTTGTCACAATAACAATATAAAGGTGGAAGGACGGGTATAGATGAGCAGTTTGTATATACTATTGAAGCTAAGTTGGTATCAATTCAAATTAGATTGTTATAAATATAGGATGTTAATTATAATTTCCAGAGTAATCAATAAGAAAATATCTTTAAAATATACTGAAAGGACATGGGATGGTAATCAAAATGGTACACTACAAAAAAATCAATGTCCTAAACAGCAGTTCTTTGTTGTACATGAATAAATCCGTTTTGCTAGAGAAGTATCGAGCGGTCTCTTTGTTAAAGGTCAACATTATTGAACGACCAGGGACGATGAGAGGCAGGTTTTGTAATATCGAAAGGACGTAGTGATGACTGGTTCCTGCGGGAGGACGTGATTGGTTTGTTTCCATAACTTCCCACTTGGCAAGGAGCAGAAATTCACTACTCAGGAATCAGCAGGAACTACACCTGCTTATTGGTGGATAAGGAAGGTTGTTTGGAGAGGAGAACTTGTCCACAGGAGCAGAGTGGGGTGGGGCTGTTCAAGGCCCTCCTGGTTTCACCAGATAATCAAGGCAGCAGAAAATATTGATCTTAATTTTAGGCCTTAAACTGTAACAACCCTGAGAATGGGAGAACATATTTGCTAATAAGATATCTGATAAAGGTCTGGTATCCAGAATATATAAAGAAGGCTTACAACTCAACAACAAAAAAGATGAACAACCCGATAAAAAAACGGGCAAAGGACTTGGATAGTCATTTCTCCAAAGAAGATATATAAATAGCCAGCAAGCACATGAAAAAGTGCTCAACTTCATTAGTCATTAAAGAAATACACATCAAAATCACAATGATATAACACTTCACACCAGGGAATGTAAACTGGTATAGCTGTTTGTGGTTCCTCAAAAAGTTAAACACAGAATTACCAATTGATCCAGCAATTCTACTCGAAGGTATATATGCAAAACAATTAAAAATGGATCCTCTAATGATGTGGTAATGTAGGTTCATCCTTTGTTACCAAATTGGGGGGGGGGGGGAATAGTGACGAACAGGATTTAAGTGAATGCAGAAGCATGATTTTGAGTTCTGGTCTGGTCATGAAAGTGGACATGGGGTGGTGATTCAGAGAAAAGAGTTAGGTTTTACGCATTAATGCTGGATAGAATGGTGGTACTATTGGTAAAAATAGAGAAATCTGAAGGAAATACTTTTTTAGGAAACAATAATCTCAGTTTAGATTAATGGAATTTAAGGAATAAGCAAAACAACTAAATAATTGTTGTAATTTATGGACTAGAAGTTGAGAGAATTCCTAGAGCTAGAAATAAAGATTTGGCCAGGCCTTGGCCACTGTGGCTCAGTTGGTTGAGGTCATCCTGGGCATCTCACCAAAATGTCACTGGTTCAATTGCCAGTCAGGGCACAGGCCCAGTTTGCAGGTTCAGTCCCAGATCAGGGTGCGTACAGGAGGCAATCAATCAATGTTTCTCTGTCTCTCTCTTTAAAATAAATAAAAACACACTTAAAAAAAAAAAATGGATCCTCAAACACATACTTCTACGTGAGTGTTCACAGCAGTGCTATTCACTAGCCAAAAGGTAAAACTAACCCAAATGTCCATCTACAGATGAATGGTTAAACAAAATGTGGTATATACATTCAATGGAGTATTATTCAGCTATATAGTAAATAAAGTACTAATTATGCTACAATGTGGATACACCTTGAAAACATTAGACTAAGTGAAAGAAACCTTAACCAAAAGGTCACATATTGTACGGTTCCATTTATATGAAATACCAATAACTGGTAAATCTATACAGACAGAAAGCAGATGATAGTTGCCAGAGGCTGAGGAAAGGGCGTGCTGGTTGGGGGAATAGGGAGTGACAGTTTAATGGGGTTTTCTTTTGGGGTGATGAAATGTTTTGGAACTAGAGAGAGTTGGTGGTTGCATAACATTGCGAATATACTAAATGCGCTGACTTGTACACTAAAAAAGTTAATCTTATGCCATGTGAATTTCACCTCAATTTCTTAAAACAAGAAAAGAAACCATACCCATGTCCCCTTCTGTCAAGCATTTATATTTCAGGCTCTCTTAAAATGTTTTTAAAGTAAAAACCACACTTGGGCTATAAACTAATCAATTGGTATCTTTGAAAAGGCACTGGTTAATACTCTACATGTGCTCCCTGCTCCCCACTTGCAAGCTGAGAGTCATTGTCTTTCCAGATATAACACTAAATTATTCCATTGGTGCCTACCTTTCCTACCTTTGCTACTGCAGTTTCCTAAATATAGCAGAGGGCACTCATTTTTTCATGCACATGAACACAACAATTTCTCAACTTACAACAGTGGACCTCAACCCTTACTGCACATCAGAATCACTTCCAGGAACTATTAAAAAATAAATAGCTCATGTCTGGGGCCCATCAGCTGAATCAGAATTTCTGGGGGAGAAGCCAAGAATCTGGGGGTTAGGAGCTCATTTTCAAAACTCCCCAGATGACACTAATGTACAGCAGCCAGGGTTGAGAATAACTGACCTAGAATATGCTACATCCACTTCCCTTTAGCCAAATGTAGTGCTTTTTAAACTCCAATCATTCACGTATCAGTTTTGGAAAGTGGTGTGTTTCTAGAAATATATCCATTTCATTGAAATTTCAAACTTATTAGTTTAAAGTTATTTCTAAGATCTTATCTTTTAATGTCTGTATATCTGTATTGACATCTCTTTTTCTTCACTTATATTGGTTATTTTGCCTGTCTCTTCTCTTTGTAAATAGTCCCCCTAAGGGTTTATCAATTTCCAGTCATTTCAGACTAGAACTTCTGCCTGTATTACTTTTCCCACTGTACAGCTGTTCACTTAATGTCTGCTCTTATCTTATTATTTCCTCATTCTACTTTCCTAGGGCTTAACTAACTCTTCTTTCTCTAGATGTTTCAGAAGGAGACTTAGATGATTAATTTTTAAAACTTTTTTTCTAATATATGCATTTGAGGGTATAAATTTTCCTCTAAGCACAGATTTAGCTGCACCTTACAAAGTTTCATGTGCTATAGTCTCATTATCATTCAGTTTAAAATAATTTTAAACTTCTTTATTAATTTCTTCTTTGATTTATAGGTTATAGAGAAGTATACTATTTAATATCCACACATCTGGGGATTTTATTGATTTCTAGTAAATTCCACTGTGGTCAGTAAACATATTGTTAATTATTTTAATCTTTTGAAATTTGTTGAAGCCCAGCATAATCAATTTTAGTAAATGTTCCATGTGTACCTGAAAAAAATGCATATCCTGTGACCTTTGGTGCAATATTCTTTTTAACTTAGATCAAGTTTATTAATTGTACTGTTCAGGTCTTTTACATTCTAATTGATTTTCTTGTCTGCTTATTCTAATAGTTAGTGAAAGGAAATTTAAAGTCTTCTTCTGTGGCTGTGGATTTCCTGGTAGTTCTGTTTATATATTTGAAGCTATGGTTTTAGGTACATACATATTTAGAATTAATTATAGTTATAAAATGACCCACTTTATTTAAACTAACTTAAATTTCACTTTGTCTGATATAGCATAGTTCTATCACTGGGTTAAAAGGCAGTTTCATTTTTAATTTTTTGACGAAACTCCATACAGTTTTCCATAGCAGCTGCACCAGTTTATATTCCCACCAGCAGTGTACTAAGTTTCCCTTTTATCCACATCCTCACCAGCACATGTTTGTTGACTGATTGATGGTAGCCATTCTGGCAGGTGAGAGGTGATACCTCATGGTGCTTTAAATTTGCATGTCTCGCCCTGGCCGGTTTGGTTCAGTGGTTAAAGCGTCGGCCCGCGGACCGAAGAGTCCTGGGTTTGGTTCCTGCTAAGGGCACATACCTTGGTTACAGCTTATTCCCAGCCCCAGTTGGGGTCGTGTGGGTGGCAGCCAGTCGATGTATCTCTCTCACATCGATGTTTCTCTCTCTCTTCATGACTCCCTCTCACTCTATCTGAAGATAAATGCAAAAAATGTCCTCGGGTGAGGATTAAAAAACAAAAACAAAAACTTTGCATTTCTCTAATGATTCATGACATTGAGCATTTTTTCATATGTCTATGACATCATTTCTTAATAACATTTACATTTAATGTAATTATAGGATAAGTTTGGGTTCATATCTACAAATTTACTATTTGTTTTGGTTTGAAATTAATGTTCATTTTCCTTTCCTTTCTTGCCTTCTTTTTGATTAATCAAATATTTAAATTTTTTCCATTTATCTCCTCTATTAATTTTTTCCTCATATGAAATAACTTTCAGTGGTTATGAGATTGTAACATGTATCTTTGATTTATTAGATTCTAATATAAATTATGATTTTACCACATTCCAAATAATGTTAGGATCTTAGAACATTTTTAACTCCATTTCCAGACTTTTGTGTTAGTCATGCATTACAATTCTAAATATATTTTATGTATATGTATATTATATGTAATAAGATATTACTATTTGATTTTTTTTACACTGGTCTTCTTGATTTATTCATAGCGTACATTGGAAATTTTGAGAAACAACACACTTTAACAAAAGAGCACTAGCAAGCTCAAACACTAGTTTATATGTTGAGTATTTTTAAAGGGTTTAAAAAACATGCTCAAATAGCCTACGGCTTTTTCTCATTTATATAACAGATGTACTTCTATCTCTTTGTGTACAGCAAAGGGTTAGAACCTGAACTGACTTATGATTTCAGATATGTGCTATTTCAAAAATATAGTCCATGGAATTTACTTTACTGCTCCTACCACTGATGCTTCAGCTAAGCAAAGTACATAAGGCCTTATCCCTTGAAACTGCTTTTAAACAGCATTTAATTGAAAGATAGGTAGGAATGTAGAAATTTCTGGTACAGTGTCTGGACTTAGTCTTATTTAATATAGGAACTGAATATACAACAGAACATTTACCATTTTCTTTATCCTTGGAGAGAGAAAGAGGTGGAAATATGGTTGCAGTATTTAAGAGCTGCACAGGAGAACAGTGAATCTTTTATAATACCAATAACTCTACAATAAAAACAACCATGGATGTCAACATTTTCATAATTCATGCTGGATCAAAAACTTATGTTCCCCTCTATGTATCTCAATTAATTCAAACCTCATACTCTCTCCAAAATACAAAGATAAACTCAGTTAGTATTTCCTAAGCATAAGACCAAACACCAAAGGTAATCCTTCCTTCCAACATCTTTCGATATGATCAGATTTCACAGAAGTAGAAATCTAATACTTAAATATGAAATCTCTTGGCCAAGTAGTAAACTACAGCTGTTAGGGGTATTACCCTGCATAGTCAGTATTAAATTAAACCCAGCATTAACTATTCTTGCACAATTATGCTGTGAATGATAGCAGTGATGAGGCTACTGAAAAAGGACTCTCTAGTCCAAGAGTAAGGGGGAAAAATGTATAAACAAGTATAAAGCTGACAAAGAGTTGGGTATTTTCTGACCAGAAATGGTCATTTTAAACATAGAAATATAAAAAGAAAAGTATTCCATTATTTCCCCTATGTGGAAATAATACGAAACATCTATTTTATATATCAGACAAGAACAGAGCTAAGTAATCCAACTCTGCTGTAGCATTATAAAAATCATCCCTTCACCACCATGTGAGATTTAAATGCATCCACACAAGGGCACGTGTTATATAAAATGTAGTAAGATCGCTGCTATGCTATTTGATTTTTAATCAAAATTAATTTAGATATACTCTGTTCCTTCTGGCATTTCCAAATTTCTGTGCAAGATTATTTTTATTGTGCCTTTAGATATTTCCATTAGTATAGATCTGCTGAGATGCATTTTCTCAGTTTTGATGGTCTGAAATGTTTTTATTACTTTTACCTTTATTTTGAAGAATATATTCACTGAATATAGAATTCTAAGTTGGCAATATTGTTTTATAGTTCTTTTAAAATGTCATTGCATTGCCCTGGCCGGTTTTGCTCAGTGGTTAGAACGTTGGCCTGCGGACCAGGGAGTCCCAGGTTCAGTTCCTGCCAAGGGCACATACCTCGGCTGCAGTTAATGCTCAGCCTCAGTTGGCAACCAGTCAATATGTCTCTCTCACATGGATGTTTTTCTCTCTCTCTCGTCCTCCCTCTCTCCCTCCTACTCTATCTGAAGATGAATGCAAAAAAGTGTCCTCCGGTGAGGATTAAAGAATAAAAAAAAATAAAATGTCATTGCATCAAAATCTGGCTCCCAGTGTTAGCTTTTAGTCTTATTATCATTGATCTTTTGATGCTTAGTCTGTCTTTTTTCTCTAAGTACTTTTAATATTCTCACTCTGTCTTTACTTTACAGTTGTTTCACAATAATTCCCCTAAGTATTTTGGCTTTGTATTTACTTTGTGTTGTATATAATGCTTCTTGAATTTCCAACTTGATGTCTTTTATCAATTTGAAAAATTGTCATTAATTCTTAAAATATTGCATTTACCCTATGTGCTCTTTTCTCCTTCTCTGTGACTCCAATTATATGTATATTATTAGCCTTTTGGGTTGTGTCTTATACATGTCTAGCATTTTTCTATACAATCCATCTCTTTTGTTCTTTTGTCAAGATATTTTCTACTGACGTATCTTCCAGTCCATTAATCCATTTTTCAGATATGTACCATCTGTTGTTAAGTCTCTTATCCTTTTTCTGGTTGTCTTTCTGACAAATCTTTTACCTCTTTCATTCGTTGACTAACAGAAAATAGGTACTACATGAATATGTGCAGAGTTATTATACTTGTCCTCACAAAAGCAAATTAAATTTAAATGAGTCAATTTTGTTATCACTAGCAATTTTAACAAGTGAAGGAGTTGGCCCATTATTATCTAAATGAATGACTACATTCTATTTAAAATAAATAGAACTTTACAAAGAATATATAACAATTGCTACAATCTAGGTCACATTTTATATTTTTAATATACTCCATGTTTTATACCGGCTTGATGTTAAAAGTATATTTAAAAAGATACTTACTCTCTCTCCTTTTCTGTCAGCTTGTCATTGATATTATCTTTGATTGTTGACCTAGATCCCTTATGAATTATAGGATATCTGAGGGGCACTTGCAGGAAAAAGGAAATCATGGAGACCAAGTGTGCAGTGTAACCAAGGGCAACAGCAATGCTTCCATCATCTTTTGCTGTAAATTAGAAGCAGAAGAAAACAACTATTTAACTTACAAATGTAGCTATGAGAGCACAATAAATCAATTTCAAAGGAGATTTTATTAAGAATAAAATAACTGGTAAATAAAATATTAATCTTATCTAAATTATATAGTTTACATTTATACTTTTAAACTCCATTATACATTTATATTATAAACTTAATTCAATTATATTCATTTTATACAAATCTAAACACATTAATAACACTTAAAATTTTATTTACTATATTTAAAACTATTTCCCAATAATTAATGTGGTGAGATTAACATCTGATATAAATCTAAAGAAAGAATTCTTAATACACTCAAAAGCCATTAGTTTCATTTTTAAAGGTAAAAAGAATACTTGAGTCTATTATACAATGTGAAAATTAGTTTCAGAGGTTTAAACATAACACACTACCTAAGCATTTTATTCATTAACAACTTATAAGCAATATTGTTGTGTTGCTATACTACTGTACAACATTATTAACTCTAGTGTGAAGTGAAATAGCATAATCCTTCATGGAGTATGTTCTCAATATTCATGAAGATAGTGTTGTGTAAATAAGTTTGTGAAGTCTGAAATATAAGGGGGGGGGGGGGTGGCTTTTAAACAGTAAAAGCAAAAAACCACACTGTTAATATTCCTATTTAAACAATTTAGGTGGATGCAATTGTTGAATAAAATGAGTGTATCCTACAGTCAAACATAAGCACTTATCTTTTAAGAAGTCACAGAATTACACCTTTAACTCACCATCTAGACTTCTGCTACCACCTACCAAGTCATAAATAATTACTCAGGTATTCAAAACCAAGTAATATAACAAGCTTAGGCTTGACCCAGGAAGAAAGAAAAAGTAACTGCTTGGTATACAGTATTCCCAAAATATTTTAAAAAGTCCACACACAAACAAACACACACTAAAAGATTTAAACACATCATCTGGAGTACCTCTAACTAAGGAAAGGCTGAAATAACTGAGGTGACCTTGGCGTGAGAAGGGTACATTTAACTTCAATTATTAGTAATATTTTTCACATTCTCCTTTTATATTTATACTTAGTAATCTAAGCATTGCCTTCTTATTGTAGGAATGTCATTACAGCAATCTAGTTCTCAGTGAATTCTCTACCCTGACTACCATAGCAGAGCCTTGGTTTCTCTTTGATCTTACTATAAAAATAGGTAACTTTCATTATATACTTTTCTTCTGCCAGGAATTGACCACAATGCCTTATTTATGACAGTCCTTCATTCATCAACAATTACTAAACGGGGCACTTTTTATATGCTATTTCATCTCTAAATGGCAAACATTAGACTCAAAGAAGTTAAGAAGGCTGTCCAAGTAATACAGCTGGTATACAGGTTGACCTGACACTGTCTCTATAATTTAGGCATCCTATCATACTGTCTCAGAACTTAACTGTGGAAGAGATACTTTTTTTTACTTGGAAACCTAGAATATACCAAACAAATTACACAGATGTACCACCTTAGTTTCTTCGCTCTTTTCTAGTAATGGCAAAGAACACAATAAGCCTGTTAGAGATTTAAAAAATGAGACTTAGGTGATATAAGTGACTTAGTCAAAGCCATATAGGTAAAAACCAAGAGTGATGGAATAAGAGGGAGAATTGCATCTACATTCCAGCACCCAAATGATCTATCCGTGGAGTTGCAACTGGGAACAGTGAGCTGCATCAGAGGTCGCTGAATATTGCCTCCTGCTTTCTGTAAAAAGGAAAGTTTATCAAATTTAAAATACCCTAAGGACTTGGTCTTTAAGAACCTTCTTTGGAAGGGAAAGATGAAGAGGAGAACTTACAGTAATGAAGGATAATAATACCCTAAGTCCGGACATTCCTGTACATGTTCCACACTAAACTTTTCCTTTCCTATCTGACCTGACAGAAGCAACAGAAGGCCTGGATTTTTAAAAGATTTATCTTTATTGTTGAAAGTATTACAGATATCTACCCCCTCAGTGACCCCCTCCCACCCTGCTCTTGCCCCTCCAAGCCTTCACGGAACTATATCTGTGTTCTTGGGTTATGCATATATGCATGTAAATTCTTTGGTTAATTTCTTCTGCCCCTCCCCTCTTCCCTCTGAGGTTTGTCAGTCTGTTCCCTGCTTCCATGTCTCGGGATCTATTTTGTTAGTCAATTTATTTTGTTCATTAGATTCCACATATAAGTGAGATCATATGATACTTGTCTTTCTCTGACTGGCTTATTTTGCTTAACATAATAATCTTCAGGTTCCTCTATGTTTTCTCAAAGGGTAAGAGATCCTTCTTTTTTACAGCTGCATAGTATTTCATTGTGTAAATGTACCACAGCTTTTTTATCCACTCATCTACTGATGGGCACTTGGGCTGTTTCCAGATTTTAGCTATAGTAAATAGGACTGCTATAAACATAGGGGTGCAACTATTCTTTCTGATTGGTATTTCAGGCTTCTTGGGATATATTCCCAGAAATGAGATCACTAGGTCAAATGGCAGTTCCATTTTTAATTTTTTGAGGAAATGTATCTCTTCTTTGGAGACGTGTCTATTTAGGTCCTCGGCCCTCTTGATTAGCCTCCCAAATAGGTTAAATGCAAACTGTGAATGTTTAAGAAAAACAATCAATCCAATGCTAAACACTCAAACATCTACATTTTTTTCTATATTACTAAAGGGGTAATGCTAAAGAATTATTTTGCATATTTTGAGACTATATCCACATATCTATTTAAAATACAAAAATTGGTCTTCTAACATCACCTTTTTTCAAATATCAAAACAATTTTCTTAAATTTAATGATAACATGGTATCTCTGAGAAGCCTACACATGCAAACTAAAAAACAAAAAGAAATAGCAAAAACTGGAAACTGGATAATATTGGAAATCAGCTTTGATTCTGGTTCTTCATACTCACCATCGTTTCTACCACAAGACTCCCCCGTTCCACCAATTAAAACCCCAGGCTGCTTCCTCTTCCAGGCCATAGTGCTCAGTCACAGCCTCACTGTTACACCATGGTGTTGAATTTCCAATATTGAAGCTTCATATTAAAAAACATTTTAAAAGGACCACGGGTGAGGCATTACAGGGCCCAAGGGTATTCCAATACCCTCAAAAGGAAAACCACCTCCTGGTAGGGAAGTCACTTCATCACCCCAAGACCACTAACCTCCAGTGGGAAAATGTGAGCTCATGTGGTTAATTATGGCTATTGCTGGCCACAAAACCTCAGATGTCACATTCTGTTGCCAATCACTTTAGCTAAAAAACCAAAAGGTTTAAGGTTTCCAGCATTCCAAGATCTAAAAGACTTTTTACCTGCCAAAGCCCCAACCTGGCTCTCTGGGGTGTACTTTTCCAGTAAGCATTAATGACGTCCCTCACACCTAATGCAGGGCAGAGGTCTGTGCTCTGCTCGGGGGTTAGAAAGGTCACAGGTGACAGTTTTGTTGGTGAGAACAGTTGGACGGGGAGTTCAGGGAAGAACAGGAATAAACTCAGGTACGTAAAAAAAAATCCTGACTAAAACAATGTTTTAAGTGGCCTCAAACAAAACAAAAATCTGCAGTTTCCTCATAATAAATAGTTCTGATTTGTTTTTTTATATGTTGGTAGTTACTCAGGGTTGCAGTTTTTGTATAACTTTTTTGATAAAAAATTCCACAAACACAATCTCCATGACAACATTACAAGTTATTTCAAATGTCCCTTTGACTTATATTCTGGACAAACTATTAATATTTAAACACATCCATGTACAAGAAAAGCTCTTACCATCCTGCCTTCCCCATCACTGAGGCAGCTGATTTGCTAAGGAAGCAAGCACCCACTGACGCAGACAGGACAAAATACTTAAGACTCTAATCACTGCCACAGCATCTGTGGACTCATTCCACGTTCTCAATGAGACACTGTTTGACATACGGACTCTCCTTTCCAAGAAATCATGCCTGCATAAAGGGATACAGACACAGAAGGAAATCTGGGTCTCATTACCACAAAAGGCTCTGGTGTTATGGATTACTTAAAAACACACACAAACTTTTTCTTTTCTTTTTTTTAAGTAAGAAATGTCTCTGTCAATGGAACTCAAAATAATACCCCTCACCGGAGAACTTCCTCCCGTTGTGTCCAGGTCTCTTTGACACACGCTAACGGTGACGCACCCATTTAGAAAAGCACAGTAAATGTTGGGCCACCACGGAGCATTTTCCCAAACAGTATTAACCCAGGCAGTGTTAAGTCTATCCCAGAAAAGTCTCATTAACATCACAGGATAACCAGTTTGGAATTCTTTCACCAGAGTCTCTCCAAGAATGCTTTGGTTACAGCACTAAAAAGCGACACAGAAGTTTGGAAGAGGTGAATATTCAAAGCAAGTACGAAAACTGCATCATGACTGGAATAACATGTACCTTAAAATCAAGCCAACCAGGGATGACTGTATTTCCGCCACTGGTTAGTATGAGTCTTTGGTAAAATTGACTAAACTCTCTGAGCCACAACTCTCTTGTCTTTAAAAAAATTGGACATAGTTCTTTCCCTCACAGAGGAATCAATAAACAAGAGAGCATCAGGCATGGTATGTTACCATACTGCTACTCGCCCAATCCAAAACGTCCTCCCCTTTTCTCCAGAGGGAAATATGATTTCATTTTTTAAGGCACCAAGGCCACCATCTTTGCTCAAAAGGCTTTCTCAATCCTTTCCAGACAGAAGCCATGTATTTGAATCCCATGTACCTGGTATAAACTTCTAAGTGCCTGACACACAGTATGAATTCAATAAATATTTCCTGATTGTCTTCATTACAAGTTCATGGCCTGAAATCTCACTGGGGTGGGATGGATGTGTCATCTCCGTACACTCGGCACCGGGCACGCAGTGAGTTTAGTGCGTGGAAACCCCTGCAGAACGCTAACACGAGGCCTTAAAGTCCAGTACTACCACGTGTGCTTCTTCAAAGGTCTGATTCCTAGGAGTCATGGGGCATGAATAGGGCTTAGAGAAAAAGTAAACATTTCATTTTATCTCCCATTTCATTTTTAAGCAACTGCACTAAAAAGCTAAACTTTTTAAACGAGTTTGAAGAATTTATTCAGCTTGTTGGACACACACAAAGCATGGGTAGCTATTTAAAGCTATGAAAAACTCAGAAACGAACAACTTCACAGAAAACAAAAACAGAACCAAGAAACGTCGCAGAGTGGGTGAAGGTGGCAGTTCACCAATCCTGATATCCCGCTCTCCTTACTGCCTCCCTTCAAATCATTCTGTATTTAGCAGCCAGAGTAACTTTTAAAAACATAAATCAGCTCATACAATTCCCCTTCCTGAAAGCTTTCAGGCATTCTCTCCTCGACCGAGAATAAAATACAAACTCCTTACAGTGGCCTCAGAGCCGTGGCCGCCCTTGCCTGTCTCCTCTGACATAACTCTTCCTCTGGCTCCCTGTGCTCCCGCCACACAGGTCTGCTCTGGTCTCTTCTGTCCTTCCTTTCCTCCTTCTTTCCTTCCTCTCTCTTGCAACTAATTTCAATTACATTTGGATGAGTGCCTTTTAAAGGAAAAGTATTTTCAAATGTTATCTCATTCAATCATCACAATTAATTGGAGATGTAGCTATTTATTACCTCATTTTACAAGTGAAGAAAGTAAGCTGAGAGATTACAAGACTGCCCAAAATACAGGTCTTTTCTCCCATACCCCTACCCTGAGTTTTTAGATATATCAAGCCCATTCCTGCATCCAGACCTTTCTACTTGCTGCCCCACCTCTGAGTAATGCCCTCCTCCAACAGCAGTGTAGTTGGTTCCTTTCAGCCTTCACATTTTCTGTTAAATGTTTCTCCTCAGAGAGGTCTTCTCTCATCTATCTAAAGTAGGTTCCCCAATCAAAATTGGAATGCTAATATTGGTATCATATTGTCTATGATTGTATTTTCCTTTCTTAGATACTTATTACATATTTATTTTCTTGTTTATTGGCTCAGGAGGCTGTGTATGCTCCATGAAAGGAGAGAACAGACTTGTTCTTTCCATTGTCATATCCTCAAAACTCAGCACAGTGCCTGGCTCAATTAATATTTTTTCAGTGAATGAATATTCAGGATCCCTGGAACCTGGCACAGGGCTCAAGGTACTCAGTAGCTTTGTCAAATAGATGAATGAGGAAAAAGATGTGCCAAGGGCTTTAAGACACCATAACTTTACCTAAAATCAACACTAAAGCACATTTGTTTGACTTACAGAGATTGGAAGGAACACTGTACAATGAAAACCAGGCAAATCCCAGCTAGATCATTACCTAGCTTTGTGGTCTCTGGCAAGTCACTGAATAGCTCATTTACACATTATAAAATGAGATTATACCACCTTCCTTATGGGTTTCCTTTGTCTATTTTTGTGAGGATTAAAGATAAGGCAAAATGTCATGCTTTTATAATCTCCACAACAGTCATGTAAAACACGTAGGACATGAATTAATACGTTCATACTTCCAGTTAGGAAATCAACTCAAAGCTTTGATGGCTTGCTCCAAATTACATGGCTTCTAAAAAGTGAACCAGGAACTGAATACAGGTTTTCCCATTCCTGTTTTATCAGTCCTCTTTTATCATGTCCCAACTACTTGTTGTAAGGGTTGTTATAAAGGCCATTTAGAGGTAATAAATTAAGAGTCCTGCCCTGGCCGGTTTGGCTCAGCGGTTAGAGCATCGGCCTGTGGTCCCGAGAGACCCGGGTTCAGTTCCCGCTAAGGGCATGTACCTCAGTTGCAGTTTGTCCCCGGCCCTGGTTGGTTGTGCGGGTGGCAGCCACTCGATGTGTCCCTTTCACGTCGATGTTTCTCTCTCTCTCTCTCTCTCTCTCTCTCTCTCTCTCTCTCTCTCTCTGTTCCCCTCTCTCCCTCCCACTCTACCTGAACAAAAAATGGAAAAAGGTCCTCAGGTGAGGATTAAAAAAAAAAAAAGACAGTCTTACATGTTAAAGGACTATAAATAACAACATTTCTTTTATAGGGAAATGTAAGAACATCTCAATCAAAATTGGTAATGCTCTGTTCTTAAATAACTGCTTCCCAAACAGAGAATATGCTGCTTTGGAAATAATCTATAAAGCCATTCACTAGCTCTCAACGCGTTGTTTAAACTGGGGAGGAGGGTGGGACCACTTTGCTAACAATAAAAAAATCTTTTATTGCCAAATAAAAGAAGTTCTTTTCTTTAACATACTGGTTAAGAGATTAGAAAAATTAAAATATTTTAAAATCAGTAATTACTATGAATCATAGTCTATAATAATTTTAATATAATTTTTAATTAAAAGAAATGACAGAACAAATTTAACTTGTCAGAGTGAGAATGTCACAAAATTATATTTTCAAATTCATTTCACATCTGCAGAAATATGATTTTCTAAGTAATAACAGGACAGATTAATGTTTGTTAGTCTTCTGCTCCCAACCACACACAAATATTTCATGAAAATCAAACCAAAAGAATAGGGAGGTTATAAGTATTCTTAAGTACCCGACTGTCTAATTTTCTTAAAGCCCTTTAAAAACCTATTTTCTTTTAAATTTCAAATATAAAGTTCAATTACCCCCCCCCCCCCCCCCCCGATTAGACCAAATAGTCTTTGAAGTCTCCTATCAGGGAATCTGATATAAGGTCCAAGAACCCTTCTGGGGAAGTGCTCGTCAACCAACATTTTAAGATACCCGTTTCCCCTGCAGCACACCCACATACCATAGACACCAAATCTTTAGAAGAAACAAAAATACCTTGGAAGTCCTCAGAATTGGGCAACTTGACACCACAGACAAAATAATCCTTATGCTCATTCTGTGAATACAATCAAAGAATGAAATTAACTGTTTTTATGTATAAAACAGAAATTCTAAGTCAAATCTCAAAGAATTCAGCAGGTCAGTGTTAACTCAAAGGCAATACTGCCTTATACTCAAAATATTATTGTTAACTACTGAAAATGGAGGCTGAGTACATGATGGTTCATTATACTATCATCTCTATATTGACATATACTTGAAATGTTCTATAATATAAACATTTAAAACATCGTGTCTAAGCAAAAAGCCATGTAACATTTTTATCACAAACATATCCTTTGAACAATTCATAGCTATAAATTTTTAAATAGAATTAATAAGATTCTCTGAGCAACCTAAAATCCTATTAGCTTTCCTCTCAAAATATTAGTCTTTTAAATTAAAAATTAGTGTTTTCATTTAAAAAAAACATCAAATTTAGCAGATTTGGCTCTCTAAAAAAAATTTAGTTTTATTAAAGTTAAAATTTTTGCATTTACTCTAAGAAACTAGATTAAAAAACTGAACAGTATGACAGGAATATCTGAAATAATACTAATGAATATAAATGAATTAACAGTTATATTTTTAAAGCGGAGCACATGTATCTGCATGTATGTGTCAGAAATGGTGATAGCTAATAATCTGGTTGAGTGAAAAGATCCTATAGAGAAACCCAAAATAATTTGGTATTCTTTCAGATGAAGACGACAACATTCCTCCAACAAACTGGTATAAAAAATCAAATGGTGGCCCTGGCCGGTTTGGCTCAGCGGTAGCGTTGGCCTGCGGTCCTGAGAGACCCGGGTTCGGTTCCGCTAAGGGCGCGTAACTTGGTTGCAGTTTGTCCCCGGCCCTGGTCGGTTGTGCGGGTGGCAGCCACTCGATGTGTCCCTTTCACATCGATGTTTCTCTCTCTCTCTCTCTCTCTGTTTCTCTCTCTCCCTTCTACCTGAACAAAAAAAATGGAAAAATGTCCTCGGGTGAGGATAAAAAAAAAAAAAAAAAAATCAAATGGTGGAACCTAATGCCAACTAAGTCTAAATCTACTGTAAAAATAGGTATTAGCTCCTGAATGAAATCATGACAAGAGCAATGATTTTTTTCATTGAGAGGAAATTTCAAATAGAAATCATATTTAAGAAACAAAACATTTTTTTTACCTTAAAGCTTTTATTTTTATTTATTTTTTTAATTTTTAATTTTTTTTTTGTTACAGATGTTTCTCCTTTCTTACCCCATTGACACCCTCCTCCCCAGCCCCCCACCCCCACCCCATCCCCGGCTTTGTTGTCCATGTCCATTGGTCATGCATACATGCATATGAGTTCTGTGGTTCATCTCTTCCCACCCCCCCAGCCCCTCTTCTGAGGGATGTCAGTCTGTGCCCTACTTCCATGTTTCTGGCTCTACCGTATTCCTCAGACTGTTATGTTCATTATATTCCGTATATAAGTGAGATCATGTGGTATTTGTCTTTTTCTGCTTGGCTTATTTTACTTAGGATAATACTTTCCAGGTCCCTCCATGTCATCTCAAAGGATAAGAGGTCTTTCTTTCTTACAGCAGCATAGTACTCCATTATGTATATGTACTACAGCTTTTTATTGATTAATTTTTGTTACAGATGTTTCTCCTTTTTCCCCCTCTGATTCCCCCCTCCCCCTCCCTCCCTGCCCTGTCCCCAACCCTGTTGTCCATGTCCACTGTTCATGCACACATGCATATAAGTTCTGTGGTTTATCTCTCCCCCACCAACTCCTCTTCTGGGGATTGTCAGTCTGTACCCCACTTCCACGTCTCTGGGACTACCCCATTCCTCAGACTGTTAAAAACAAAACATTTTTTTAGAGAATTTGAAACTTACCAAATCAATAGGGTAAATGTAGGAAAGTTCAGATAGTAACTGCCTGCAACGAATTGTCAACTGAGCATTAGTCTTCAGAAAGAGTTCTCTAACGAGGAAAAAAAAAGTATATTTGTTAAAAAAAATATGCTTACATGCTTTCAAACATTTATCTCCACATAACTGACACAGAAAAAGATTACATGGTCTAGAGCAGGCCACAGAAACTCAGCAGTAGAGGCAAGAATAATATCTAACTTAAGTTTTGACCTATCTCTAAACACTATCAATCAAGCTAACTATATACACACTGAGACCTACTGTGTGTGTCAACCACCATGCTAAGAGGTACACAGGGTACAGATCATCACTGACTGAGCACCTACTACTATATGCCAGAAGCTTTACAAATGGCTTTATTTAATTATTATAACAACACTATTAGGTTGATATTATTACATACATTACACAGATAAGGAAATAAGGTTTAAAGAGGAACAGTAAGCTAACCAACATCTCATTTAATCTAATGCTATTTGACTTCAGAAAATATCCATATGGGAGTTCCTCAAGAAAAGTATTTTATTTTTCACTTACAACCTACATGTTATAACTAACTAAAAAAAAACAACAACCCTGCTGCCATATTAGAAAAGTAATATAAGAAAAAAAATAAACAAGGAAAAGCTGTGGCATGAAATGATGCAGCTCTTCTTTTGAACTACTTAAGAAACATAAACAACGGATGAAATAACTACAGAACAAATTACCTGCTCAACTGTGTTAACAATTTAAGAAAAAAAGGAATTTAGGAGATGTACTAGGTCAAAATGGAATGTAAACGTAGTTGTATAATGCAAACAGCATTGAAGACATAGAGATCTAATTCTGCTTTCCTGGTGAACTAGACAAACAGTAACTTCCCAGAGCCTTGCTTTCCTATCTGCAAATTGAGATGATTGGACTAGATGAAGTCCAAGGTACTTTCTAGGTCTAACATTCTTGAATCTTTAATTGCTAAGGATGAGCAAAAGAACAGGGGAGGCAACAAATTTAAGCAAGTGCTAAAAAAAATTAGTATTTGTTAAGTGAATGTTGTGGAGTAAGTAAAATTAGCCACAGTTGTATAGAACCAATGTATTGAAGGTTATTTGAAAGTTAAGTGACATAATCACTGTGGGTTCTTAAAAAGAAAAAAAAAAAGATAAAAATAGTGTTTTAAGAGGAGACATCTGATAGCAGTGTGGAGGATAACTGGAAAGATGGAAAGAATGATGTTAGAGAGATAATCTAGGAGCTGTTAAGGTCCTCCAAATGAGCTAACATTAAACAAGAGTAAATCTAAAGAAATTACTAAAGAAAAGACTATAAACTACACTACATGTAGAAGACAGGAAAAGGAGAAGATTCAAACATCAAGTCATGGTGCTGCAGCCTTGAAAACTAGAAGTGTTCTCATTTCTGATTGTGAGTACAAACTAGGAACTCAAATAACTGCCTCCAGCACAGTGCCTGGCACATAGTAAGAGCTTAATAGGTTAAATAAATGAATATGGCCCTGACCAGTTTGGCTCAGCAGTTAGAGTGTCAGCCCACGAACCAGAGAGTCCCAGGTTCGGTTCCTGCTGAGGGCACGTACCTTGGTTGTAGTTTGTCCCTGGCCCCGATTGGGATCATGTGGGTGGCGACCAGTCGATGTGTCTCTCTCACATCGATATTTCTCTCTCTTCCCCCCTCTCCTCCTCCCGCTCTATCTGAAGATAAATGCACAAATGTTCTCGGATGAGGATAAAACAAAAAATGAATATGGCACTGAGGTGTGTGGAATATAAATAACAGCAGCATTTAAAGAATCCTACTTTTGCCCTGGCCGGTTTGGCTCAGCAGTTAGAGCATTGGCCTAAGGTCCAGAGAGACCCGGGTTCGGTTTCTGAGAAGGGCACGTACCTCAGTTGCACTTTGTCCCTGGCCCTGGTGGAGTTGTGTGGGTGGCAACCACTCGATGTGTCCCTTTCACCTCGATGTTTCTCTCTCTCCCTCCCACTCTATCTGAACAAAAAATGGAAAAAAATGTCCTCGGGTGAGGATTAAAAAAATAAAAGGAATCCTACTTTTCCAAATCTTATCCTCAAAGTAAACTCGACATTCACAATTATTTTCAGAGTTTCATTTACCTTTTCGCAGTACACTCCTTCCTCAGCTCACTTAGGGATTCCTTCTGGAGTTGAAGCTTGAGGTGCTCGGTTGAAAATGTACTTCCTGGAGAGAGAAGGAAGAAGGCAATACTGATGGAACAGTGCAGACAGATGCTCAAACACAACCAAAGAGGCACAGTCCGGTCCCCAGACGGAGAGGGAAAGAAAAAGAGCTAAAGGGCAAAGTGGGTTGGGTATAGAAGTCTTCCAGGAGGATTGACTAGAATAAATTTCCCTATTGGCTTAATTTTTATAAAAGTCCAGCCTCTAGCAGGTGTCAGAGAGTAAGAGTCTAAGATTCCCTGAGTACAGATTTCTGGATTGCTGACCAATAAACCCTGGTGAGATTTCAAAATTCAAACAATTTTTTTTTTAAGTGGCTCTGGATTCTGGGTGTTAAAGATAATTCACTAAATGTGTATCAGTTGTACAAATTACCACTCTGGTGGGGGATATTGACAATGGGGGAGATTGTGTACATGTTGGGGCAGGGATATACATGAATTCTCTGTACCTTTTGCTCCATTTTGCTATGAATCTAAAACTGCTCTAAAAACTAAAGTTCATTTTTTTAAAAAGTGGTTTATTTCTGTTCAACCCAAAATGCTACATAACAACATTACTAAAAGTATAAAAAGTAGAGCAGGAAAAATTGCCTATATTTGAATACTACAATATAGTTTTTATGATCTTTCATGGTATTCATAATTCGTTTTAGTTACAATCACAGTGTGCAAGAAATGTATATTCTGATTTTTCCATATTATGTCACGAGCATTTTTACATGTTGACAGTCAGTCTGAGTTATGATGTTTAATGGCTGTGTAAAATTCAACTCCATGGATGTGAATTATAGGAACATTCCACATTCTAACTGATACCCCATACCTTAATCCCATTACAGGACATTTAATTTCCGTTAAGCATTTGCTTTAGCACTGCGATGATTAATATCTGTGTTTATATGACTGAATTTTTTATTTATGTCAACTTTTGAAACTTCCATTTCTATTTATATGAGCATAAAATCCTTTAACGTCTTCCTACCCTAAGAAAAGACCGTCTTACACCATTGACAACGCAGGCCTGATAATTCCAGCAGGCCCGAAGCACAGGGAAACAGTCTTAGATCCTGCTAACACTAAGTTCTAGGTCTCACAAAGGAATTGAGTTTGGTGAACTGTGATCCGCTGGGAAAGGGTGCCCTGCGCTCTCCTGCACACCTCCTACAGGAAGGAACAGGAAGTACATTAATTGGCCAAAGTAGTTTGGACCTTAGCACTAAATTTACCAACCTAGGTAATTTTATCAACGTATTTCCAAGTACCCTACACTTCTTTTTCAACTGTACTTAAGTGACCAGTAAGTTGGTAGTTCTGCCCCCAAAATAGAATTTAATGAAGGAACATCACTTATCTTCATGAGCCCCAATCTGATTCCTCCCCAAATCTTCCCTCTCAGTGACTTCAGAAGACATTTAGGTTGACAACCTCTACCCCCCACACCATGTACTTTTTATCAGAATGCACATACATTTTTATAGCACTACAGAAATTTACAGTATCATTCTTCATAGTTAAATTAGGCTGCACACTGCTGGTGAAACCACAAATAGGGACAAGACAGATCTGGGCTTCAAAATGCAAATGTATATACCCTCCTCAGTTTTGAAGGCTCTCTAGAATGTATTACATGACCAAGAGAGAGAAAAGACAAACAAAAACCCTGTGGAGCAAAGAAATAGAAATTTAACTTTAATAATATATTAGCCAGCTTAACATATAGGGAAAATTTTAACAACAGGTAAATCTGGATGAAGAATTTAGGTGATCTCTGTACTCTTCTTATTTTTGTAATTTTTCTATAAGTTTAGTATGATCTCCAAATAAAAAGTAAAGAGTAGATCCAAACCCAGAAAGGGGTCATCTGAAAGGCTAGGTTTTCCACAGGCTTTAGAAAGCACACTGGCACCATCTCTCCAAAACATATCAGGTTCAATTTTCTGTCCAAAGGTAATACACCTCATGGTTACCAGCGGGCTTTGGAACAAAACTAAGTGAGTTTGCCTTAGTTAGGTTCATACAGAGAAGAGCTAAGTATTTGAAGATGCCTAAAAATATTTAACCTAAGTTCCAAAAATCACATTATAAGGATGTAATAATACTGAAGCAGTGATGTGCTCAACTTCTTTAAATGTTGTTCAGATTATCTAGCACCAGCCTGAATACTACATGATTGGTGCTGTGTCCTTCTGAGAATAAGGCTGTCAGTGGAAATCGAGTTCTTCACAGGATCGCAAGGAAAGCATTCCGAGAGACTCTCGCAGTGGGAAGTTGTGGTGTGATAAGATTTATTTGGGTGGAGACAGAAGGCTGCTCCCAGGTTTCCAATGTCTCATCTCCATCCTTCCTGCCTTGGGAAAAGTCCAATCTTGTTTTCATCAAGGCCAAAAATAGGGCCAATATCCAGAGATTCTGTGCCATGTCAAAGCTTAGCCCAGTTCCCGGCTGTGCTCCAGCCGCTGGTGCTGCTATATCCAGCACCCAGGCTCACCTTGGAGCCTGCTAGTAGTCCCTGCAGTTATGGGCCACATGGCTGCTAGGGCTACATATGGGGGAGGGAGGGGAGAGAGGGAGAAAGAGAGAGAAGGAGGAGAAAAGAGAGATATTCTTTGTTAAGCTGGAATTATATTATCTCAGGCTTGGGAAGGACCAGGCTTAGACAGACAGGCCTCTATGGTCACCATCTTGACTCTGCATGCCTCATAGAAGTAATTTCCCCCCTAGTCTGAGCTAGTGGACCTGGGAGATTGAAAAGGGGGTTCTTCCTCCCTATATTGAGGAGGGAGGGGTGTTAATGCCCTTTTGGGGGGATATTGCAATCCCCTGGAGTTTGTGAACCTGCAAGTTCCTGGTTAAGCAGGCTTATGCTCCCTAGTTGATTCTACTTAATAATGTCTGAGTTTCTTTGCTCCCTTCCTTTATTAATATTTAGCTACCGGAGCTAACAATATCACATATAAAATCATTAATGTCCATCTTTAAGGCCATGCATATGTCCTGCTTCTTATCTAAATTTCCACCCAGATTTAACATCGATTGGTATCTTCTGCTTGAATCAATTGTTACTATGGTTGCAAAATAACAACATTCCAACTCCAGTATTCCCTCCATATTTATTAGTCAGCATTCAGCACTTCTCTAAGCAAGAAACCTCCCTTCTTTTTGATATTTTGTTCAGATAAGAGTGGGAGGGAGAGAGAAAGAGAAACATCAACATGAAAAGGACACATCGAATGGTTGCCACCCACACGACCCAACCAGGGCTGGGGACAAACTGCAACCGAGGTACATGCCCTTAGCAGGAACCCAACCTGGGTCTCTCCAGACCACAGGCTGACGCTCCAACCACTGAGCCAAACTGGCCAGGGTCTCCCTTCTTCATTAGCAATCTTTTATCAATATGGAACCATCAATTCCATTTTTCAATGATTCATAATTCATGACTAAATTTTGGGGCTCAAGTGGTCCCAGATTTAGCCAGTGGAACTCTCTTCAGCCTTGCTCTAGTGTCCTCTGACACGCTACCATTGTGTTATTCAAAGTATTACTTTAGCCCTGGCCAGTTTTGCTCAGCGGTTAGAGCGTCGGCCTGCAGTCCAGAGAGACCCGGGTTCAGTTCCCGCTAAGGGCGCGTACCTCGGTTGCAGTTTGTCCCTGGCCCTGGTTGGGTAGTGTGGTGGCAATCACTTGATGTGTCCCTTTCAAGTCGATGTTTCTCTCTCTCTCTCCCTCCCACTCTATCTGAACAAAAAAATGGAAAAATGTCCTCGGGTGAGGATAAATATATATATTACTTTATTTTTAATTTTTGTAGGATATGTGGTGGTTTCTTCTCTCAGTCCTGATATTGGTAATTTGTGCTTTTTCTCTTTTTATTTGGTCAGTCAGGCTAGAGGTTTATCAGTTTTGTTGATCTTTTTCAAAGAACACCTTTTGATTTCATTGATAGTCTGCTCTTTTTTTGTTTGTAATTTCACTAATTTCTGTCCTTGATTATTTCCTTCCTCCTACATGTTTTAGGTTGAATCTGCTCTTCTTTTCTGATTGTTAAGGTACAAGATTAGATTACTGATTGAAGAACTTTCTTCTTTTCTACTTTAAGCATCAATATAAATTTCCCTCTAAGCTTATACACTTTTAAATGTTGATATATTTTCATTTTCATTCAGTTCAAAACATTTTCCATCCCTGGCCAGTTTAGCTCAGTGGTTAGAGTGTTGGCCTATGGACCAATGGGTCTCGGGTTTGATTCCCTGTCAAGGGCATGTACCTGGGTTGCAAGTTTGATCCCTGGCCCTGGCCGAAGTCGTGCGGGAAGCAACCAATCACTGTGTTTCTCTCACATCTATGTTTCACTCTCTCTCTCTTTCCCCCTTCTTCCCTTCCACTCTACCTAAAACTCAATGGAAAAATATCCTTGGGTGAGGATAAAAAATAAATAAAAATAACAAAATACTTTCCAATTTTCTTTGTTATTTCTCATTGACCCATGATATGTGTGTGTGTGTGTGTGTTGTAAGTTTCCAAATATTTGGAATTTTTCAGACATTTTTCTATCAGTGATTTCTAGTTTATTTCTGTTTTGGTGAGAGATCACACTTTATATTATTCTTATTTTTTTGTATTTGTTATATTATGCCAAAAATGGCCTAATTAAATGTTCCTTGTGTACTTATGTTCCCCATGTACTTAAAAAAAATATATATTCTGCTGGTGCTCAGTGGAATGGTCTACTGTCAATTAGGTCAAGTTAGCTGATAGAGCTGTTAAGGTTTTCTTTCCTTACTCATTTTCTCTCTACTGGTTCTATAAATTACTGAGAGATGAATGTTGTTGTTCCAACAACAGTGGATTTGGCCATCTCTCTTTTCAGTTCTATTAGTTTTTGATACACACACACATACACACATGCACGCGCGCACACACACAGTTATATTCATACATGTTTAGAAGTGTTATGCCTTTTCATGAACTGATCTCTTCACCATACTATGATATCAATCTTATCTTTTTTTTTTTTTTTAAATCCTCACTGAGGATATGTTGTTGATTTTAGAGAGAGAGAGCAGAAGGGGGAGAGAGAGAGAGAGAAAACATCAGTGTGAGAAACATCGAGTGGGTGTCTCCCGTATGCACCCCAACATGGGATCGAACCTGAATCTGGGTATGTGCCCTAACCAGGAATTGAACCCATAACTTTTTGGTGTATATGGAATGATACTCCAACCAACTGAACCACCTGATCAGGGTGGTAATACTCTATTCAGAAGTCTACTATGCCTGATATTTACAGGGTGAGAAAAAGTATGTTTACAGCTGTTTGTATTGAAAATAATACAATAATTAATAATAATAATTCAAGAATAAACTGTTTCACATACAACTATAAAACCTCTTTTGCCCCACCCCGTATATAGCCACTCCAGCCTTCTTTTGATTAGTATTTGCATGGTGCACTTTTTCCATTCTTTTACTTTTAATCTATCTATATCTTTATATTAAAAGTGGGCTTCCTATAGAGAGCATTTAGTTAGACCTTTTTTAAAATATAAAATCTGAACAGCCTCTATTTTTTAACTGAGGTATTTAGATCATTTACTCTTAATATAATCAATGATCAGTTTAAAGTCTACCATTTTGCTTGTTGTTTTCTATATATTGCATCTATTCTTTGTTCCTTTATCCCAATTTTTTTAATGCTTTTGGACTGAGTCTTTTTTTAATGATTTCCTCATCCTTCCTATTAGCTTATCCTTACTTCCATTTGGAACTTTTCAGTGATTGCACCCGAGTTAATTAATAGTTTATCTTCAAATAATATTATACCATTCATGTAGCATGTAAAAACTTGAAAATAGTACACTCCTAATTCTTACCTTCCCCACTCTTCAAATTCTTCATACATCTTATTTTATCCATACCATAAACCGCAAAACATTGCTATTGTACATCAATTGTCTTTTAGAGCAATGAAAAAGACCTTTAGAATATCTTCATTTCAATCATTTCCAAAAATCTCAATTTTTTCTGTGTAGAGCCATGTTTCAGTCTGGTATCATACTGCTTCTGCTGAAGGGTTTCCTTTAACACTACTTGAGGTGTAGGAGTACTGATAATGAATTATCTTAGTTTTATCTGAGTCTCTGAGCTTCAGTTTGGTTCATTTCTATGACCTATCTTCAAGTTCAATGATTCTTTCCTCAGTTGTGTCAAATCTACTGATGAATCTGTCAAAAGCATTCTTTATCTCTGGTAATGTGTCGGTTTTTTTTATTGCATACATGTCCATTAGACCGTTTCCTACAGTTTCCATCTCTCAGCTGAAACTTACCAGATGTTTGTGCATGCTATCCACATTTCCACAAAAGCCTGACGCACATTAATCATAGTCATTTCAAATTCCCTCTCTGGTAGTCCCAACATCTGAGTCATTTCTGAATCTTTCTCTGCTAATTTCTTCTCTTGACGTTTTGGTGGTGGTGGTGGTGGTGATGGTGGCTGATGGTTTTTTGTTTTGCTTTTTTTGTCTCAAAACTTTTGATTGAATCCTGAACATCAACTGCAGGGCAACAAAGAAAAGGGCATGCTTCTTCTTCTGCTTTTAATTTGGAAGTTGAGTCAATATAGTCTGTATTTGGGTTTTGTTGCTGCTGTGGTTACCTTCAGTGTATCACAACCTTCAAATTTCCTCTAACTTTTCCTTTTTGAGGGTGGTGGTGGAGATGGTTTGCTGGAGGCTGTTTATCAATGACGCCCTTCTATCCTCATATTTAGGTATTCCTTATGCCTAAGTAAGGGTGTCGGACCATGCTCTTGCCTCTCCTCAGGCGGTTAACTACCGCGGCTTGTTATTTTGTGCTTTCCAGCCTGGCCGGGTAAATGGGTAGGAAGTTACTCTGCTGTCCTGAGTAAGCCAGGCTTACCCTGTGTTATCAAGGTAGGACTTTCTCAGTAATATTCTCCTTTCCCTATGGATAGATTTCTAATAGTCAGGATCCAAAAGGTTTCCTGCCCCATCCCCAATGACACCCTGGAGACTGCAGGGTTTGCAGGCTCTTCCCCAGAGGCTCACTGCTTTTGTTAATAAAGAAGAAGGGTATGGCCCTGGCTGGTTTTGCTCAGTGGTTAGAGCATTGGCCTGCAGTCCAGAGAGGCCCAGGTTCGGTTCCTGCTCAGGGCACATACCTCAGTTGTAGTCTGTCCCCGGCCCCAGCTGGGGTCATGCAGGTGGCAGCCAGTTGATGTGTCTCTCTCACATCAATGTTTCTCTCTCTCTCTTCCTCCCTCTCATTCTATCTGAAGATGAATGCAAAAATGTCCTCGAGTGAGGATAAAAAAATAAAATAAAATAAAAAATTTTAAAAAGAAGAGTATGACTTTCTTGCAAGAGCATCCATTTTCCTCCTCAATTTTCTGCCCTGCCTCCAACCTTTCTTGTGAACGTCTGAATTAGGTCCATGCAGGATAAACTGCAAGCAGATATGAACTGCCTTTACTTGAAATCATCACAACTGTTAAATAAGAGAACTTGACTTTGGGACTGTATACATTTAGGGTATTTCACTCCTAAGTAGAGTGGCCTTTCATGTTTTCCCTCTGGGTAGGCTGCAAAAGTCTACAGTAAGGCTCTGCTCCACCTTTCTATGCCAAATACTCATCCCACAGGACCTAACCAGGTCAAGAAGCCATTATGTTTAGAAAGCAGTTGGAGCGAATGTTATAGGAAGTTAGCCCAAATTCCTAGAGGAAAGGGAATGGGCAGCAGGTCCGCGTTCCCTAAGTATTGCTCCAGCATTCCTCCTCGGTTCCAAGCTGAGGCCTCTGAGAGCCTACCAGAAAGCCCCACTGTGGCGTTTCCCCTTGTGTTCTAGGCTGCAGTCTCTCTCACCCAGTTTATTCATCATACATTGCCATCAACTTCGTGTCCTGGAGAAAGAACTGTGTCAAAATCTTTGGTGTTCTGATGGCACCTTCTTTTATTGTTACCGTAACCACAGATTTAGTCTTTGTGTATGTTTCTTTATATCATATCAATGGGTCATTGAGGGGGAGGGGAAGCAAATGCATGTGCTTCATTTACAATATTCCAAACTTGCTTTCTGAAATGTTAGGCCCTGCATACACCAATGTTCTACTCTGAGATGGCTCCTCTGCTCAGCAAGAACTCAAGTCAGGCACTTCCATTTTAATAACCAATGTCAATGCTGTCTCCTGTAAATCTAAAGCTATCAGATATAAATTTCGCTTCCATCAACAAAACAAAACACAGACTCTTTAGCCTCTCTCTCACCAGAGAGTTTGGTCTCAGACTGGCCAATGGCCAGCCTCTGTCAAAAATTATAGTTAAAACCAATAAAATGTCATTCTTCTGGGTTTTCTACATCAAGTCAGATGACCAAAAAGCAATATACTTCAACTAGTTTAGTTTCCCTCCCTGCAGAAATGCCTTTTCTGTGCTATGATTTATGATGTTGCCTTTCTCAAGGGTTAATAGATATTTCTTGCTGTAACTTTTGCAAAATTGCAATTGACTGTATTTCATTATGATATTTAATATCTAGCACATAAGAACTGCATGCAAAATTCCTCTCAGAATTTAGTGCCAAGAGAAGATTTTTTTCTCCCTAAAGAAGTGATATACTTCCTTATAACAGGCAATGAGAAGCAAATGATACTTTTCATAACTCTACACAATTGGCTTGACAGCTATGAAGGTCAGAGCTAATTTCAGTGTTTAAATACAATAGGCAGATCCTATGGGAGGCAGTATACTATACTGAAAAGCCCACTGACTTAGGAAAGCAGAAAGATCTGGGTTAAAATTTTACCTATGCTACCTTTAGGACTCTAGACAAGTCTCAACTTCTCTGAACTTTATTTTCTTTATCTGTAAAATGGGGATAATTTCACTTTTATTCAATGTTTGCATTTCAACCTAACCCCATGCAGCGCCAAGTGGGCAGAGAAAATTATATAACTGGCCTGACCAGTTTTACTTTTAAAACAATAACCACCAAGCACAAACAGGCACACTGTCTAGCAATTCTACTGAGCAATTTCCTCAGTTTGCTTTCCCACTCTTAGAGATGACTACCCCATACATTACCCCAAAGCCTTAAATCTCCCCTAAATCCAACACATAATTACCTTACCTCATACTTCAAAACAGTAGGACTCTTTACAGTCCTACCCTAACAGGTCAACTCCCCAGCACCTATGCCTTTTTCTTAGCCTTCTCCTCCTAGTCAGTGGATAGGTAGTATCTTCATTTATATTTTGAATACCTTCTCCTCAAACCCCATCCCATCCTTCTGTCTTCCTAACAAATTATGTTCCAGGGACAGTGGCATCTTTTCAATTCCAGCCTTTCCTATGTCCAAACCTTCTGTTCTCTGTTGGCAAATTCTTATTTTGTAAGACAGCTCCTTAAGCAAACCTTTTCTGAGCAATCTCTTTAAAAATGGTCTCCCACAGTTACTTTCTATCATTGTAGCTTGTTTCTAGTACTTGCCACAATCTGATATTTAATATATTTGCTCATTTCTTATTGATTATCTTACCCTGGTTTCTTATTGGTTATCTTACCCAATAAGTAAGTATCCAAAACTGGATGTCTTAATTTGTATGTCTTAATTCTTCCCTCTTCCCTCTTTACCCCAACATCTGCTTCTACTCCAGTATTTGTCTTGATGAATGGATGTCCAAACCAGAAATTGTAAACTATCCTAAACCCTTCCTCTTTCCCTCTCTCCTCAAATCCACTAAGCCATTAACAGTAGAGTCTATTATTATCTAAATATCTTTTGAATCTATATACTCCCTCCTCCCTTTACATTACCAATCTGTTTAGATTTTAATTGTATATTGTTTAGGTTGCTATAATAACTTCCTAAATGACAATGCTCTATTCTCAACTCTTCAAAGAGAACTTTCTAAAATATACATCTAATTTCCATTTTATATTGTAGTCATCAAGCCAGTCCCATCTACTTTTTGCCTTTGAAAAACTTGCTTATGTTGTTTCAACAGATCTTCAAACTTTCAACATAAACTTCCTTTATAATTAGGTCATTCTTTTTTATTTTTTAATATGTTTTCATTGATTTTTTTTTTTTTTTTTTTTTTTACAGAGAGAGGAAAAGAGAGATAGAAACGGCTGCCTCCTGCACGCCCCCCCCCCCTGGGGATCGAGCCTGAAACCCAGGCATGTGCCCTGACCAGGAATTGAACCGGGACTTCTCAGTCCATGGGATGACGCTCAATCCACTGAGCCACACCGGCCAGGCTAATAAGGTCATTCTTTAGACCTCTCTAGACTCTCCTATGGACTCTGACTCAAATGTATCCTTAGTGGAAGCTTTACTGGAATTACCTGCAATTCTCTAATCTACTTCCATGCCTCTGTATAAACTGTTCCCTCTACCTGGAAAGTCTTACCTTCTCCCCTTACCTAGTTATAAACTAGATATTCTTCTTGACTCAGCCTGTATCGCCTCCTTTAACAGGTATTCTGATTTTCAGATCCTCATCTTCTCCTATTTCACTCACTACATATCTCTGTCATATAGTAAATCACACCTGTTACTCTGTTTCTAACATCTTACACAGTGCCTGGTTGCTTGCATGTGCTCCGTAAGTGATGAATAAAAGAACAGCTGGAGGCACGTGTGCACATACACACATTCAGTGCTCTTCCCACTTCCTTTCCATGCCTAATGGTCTCTTTTTACACCTATGTTGAACCATCTAATTGTAAATGTGTTTCTTGTAAATGCCACTTTAATATTTTTTGGGAGTAAGGAGAAAAAAATGATGATAAACCAAAGGAAAAATCTGTTAGGTGGTTTATTTCTACACATTTATACCTTCCACTGCAAAGAAGGAGATTAAAATATGATAGTTTGACTTTCCTACAATCCAATCAAGTCATTAGTGAAATAAATCATTACAAATATATGAAAAATGAATCATTTTGAGAAGAAAACCTGAGGTTTACTTACGACCCACATTTTCTGGTACAACCACCAAACTGTCTGGCTTTTACTGCCCTCCACAAGCTGCACACAGTACCAACAGCTGACAGTAAAGAAACTTTAATAACATAAATTCCAGGAGAAAATTGTCCTCAGGTCCAAAGACTTTTGAAAGGCACATATTAATAATTTTGAAGAAAGTCTCTTTAGGAATTCCTGTCAGATGGCTATAAAAACATGAGAACACACACAGAGACTAATAAAATTTAAATTTTACCATCATTTCAAATAAATATATTTTGAATTACAAAATTTGTGAGACGCAATTTTTCAATTTGTGACCTTATGACTTAAAGAAGAAAACTATTACATAATAACTAAATAAAATATCTTTATAACTTCAAATAAAATTCTAGGACCTTTGACAGAAACTTTAAGTGCCAATTTAAATGTACTACGTGATTCTTATTTTATTTGAGATGCAGGCTAAAAGAGCGAATAATTTATTACCAAATCAGAAGCTAATTAAATAGAACAAACTAGATATATAGTTGACCTTAATAACTAAACTTTATTATAAAATGATAAAAATAAATTATAACTGCTAGGAACATCATATAAAATATTTCTTATTTTGGCAATTAAAAAATAATCAAAACTTTTCACTCTCTGGAATTACCAAGAGGAATTTCTTTCTGCAAATCTGAGCAATGAAATCTTACCTTTTTACACACACTGTCACGAAGACAACGTATTTGGTTTTGCATTTGTTTGCCAATATGAATTAAATAGTCTATACAAGTAGGAGTTGAATATAATTCATTACAGAATTCCAAGAGGCAGGTCCCATCAAATGGCTTTCCAGTTAACAGATGATATCTATAGACACACTTGGGTCAGAGAATCTTTTTTCTTTTCTTTTTGCATCTTTCATTGCTGGGAAATATATCACTAGTATTAAACTTTGAAAACTAAAGAGATTCACAAAAAAGGTGAACAGATCGCTGTCTTTTTTCTGCTCCTATCCTCCTGGGATAACTAGAATCTCAGAGCTGAAAGAAATTAATGTTGACTAGTTAATTCAAAATTTTGTTTGGTATATTTGTAAAGAGGAAATATGTCCAAAACAGTTGAATGACTTGTCTAAGGATAGACTGAGAGAATGGCAGATCTTTAATTCCAATCTCTTGATTAAGATGTGACCAAATCAGCCCTGACCGGTTTGGCTCAGCAGTTGGAGCATGGGCCTGCAGACCAGAGAGTTCTGGGTTCGGTTTCCCCTGGGCCCTAGTGACTAGAGGCACGTACCAAAAAAAAAAAAGATGTGACCAAATCAAAGAAATCATTGGGGAAAACTTGTTTCACCCATCCTGTAATAAAAGATACACAACAGAACTAAGATCTCCAACTGTTAGTCCACAGGTCAAATGGAAAACTAGCAAACCATCAGTCAGGTTATCTGTTGGGCATACACTAGAGAAAGGAATAATGATATTTTGTTTAGTAGAAACAAGACAGGCTTTGGAATCAAAGAAAGCTAAATATAAATTTGGATCTGTAACTTAATCTGTGTGACCTTGGGAAATGTCTTTGAGTTCCAGTTCTTTTACCTGAAGAAAAGGGGGATAAATTTTTTATCTCTCGGACTATCTTAAGAGTTAAATGATAAACCGTAAGTGAAATATCTGGCACATTAAAGGTCTTGATTAAAGGTCAAGTTATCTATTTCATAGGATTTATGTAAGATTCAAATACGTGCATTTGCAAGGTTCTAGATCATATAGAACAGCGAGAAAAGCATAGATTTTGGAGACCAAGTGTGTGGGTCTACATCTCAACTTTGTTTCTAACTGTCTGTATGTAGCTGGCCAAGTCACTTACCTTCAGTATCTCACAGTAAAACGAAGGTAACAATATTTGCCATACGTGGCTTCAGGAGTGCTTTCAGAATCAAATATGGGGATCTTTGTGTGTGCACTTTCTAACTACAAAGCACTACATATTTTATTGTTACTATCAAAAAACTAACTGCATTAAAAAGTAGCTTCTTCCTACAAAGATTAGGGAATTATGCTTTTGAAAAGGTAATATCACTCCCCAGGCACCACTGAGGAGTTCTTCAATTTTATCAGCCTCTATAAAATTTATTTAGATTCTACTAAACATATCTCCTCAAGATCAATGTTTCATCCCATTTTCTAAACGAAATTTCAAGCAAACTAATTTAGATAGAGTTTTGTTGCCTCTCAAAGATTTGGGGGTTAAGTTAGGGCAAAAGACCCTGTAAACCAACATATGATTATTTACTGGAAAGGTTATCCAGCTTGAGACACTAATGAGGGGAAATCTGTTTTTTATTAAACATCATAAGTTAAACTACTAATATCTGCCAGAAATGAAAATATATACATTAATAAACATTAATACTGAAAAGATCAGCTCATGACCCAGCTGGAAGTTGCTGTGGACACAAGTTGAGAGCCATGCCTTTGAGGTATGGGGATGGGAAACGCATGGTGTGGAGTAACGAGGCCCCTCAGAGTAATGCGGCCACTCAGCAGCATGGATAAAAATTATCTTTTTTGCTCTTTCCAATAAATCATCCTGATGCAATAAATTTTATAAACAGAAATATATAATAGGCACCTGGTTTGTTCTAAATGTTTACATGAATTAATCCCTATGGCACGGTTATGAGCTGCTATCCTTACTGCACAGATGTGTAAAAAGATGCAGAAGTAACTCCTTTGTGGTCATTCAGAAAAATCAGTAGCAAAGATTAAATATCATATATTACTTACTTTGTATCCTAACTGAGCTCTTGAGCTAAAAACCAAGTGCTTAGATAAGCACCAAGTGCCAAATAAAAGTCTTAATATGTAGGAAGTCACGAGTAATATTAATATTAATATTAGCAAATCATTTCACTACTGGCTAACAAATACACTATATCAAACTGTTAAAGCAAGTGAAATACATTAAATCATTAAATACTAGATTTAATTATAAATATAGTTGACTTGCAATGTAAATTTATTTACGATGTAAATAAATAAATCACCAAAGCGGGAGCTGCAGCTGTAGGGCCATTACCCTAACATTAGCAACTGTTAATTTTTCTCTACGACCTTTGGGAAATTTTTCTTTGCACATATAATAAAGATCAATACCCCTGAAAAAATCAATTGTATTTCTAAATATCAGCAACAAGTAGAAAATAAAGATGTTTACAGTAGTATCATAAAACAACAACAAATAGAAAACAATTCAATAAATCAGGGGAAACATCCATACACTAAAGTTAGTTAATTTCAATAAGGTTTTAGAAAGAAGATCTAATAAAGGCATATACCATTTTCTGGTTTTAGAAGACTCGTTGTAAAGATATCTATTATCCCCCAATTATATTGATTAACATATTAAATATAGTCCCATTGAAAAGCCCAGCAAGATTTTCTTTTCTGTGTAGAAATTCAGATGAAAATGCAAAAGGACAAGAATAATAAAGGTGACCTTGAAGAACAACTAAGCGGAAGAACTTTGACTGCAACATCAATTATAAAGAGAGAAATTAAAACACTGAGATAATGGCAAAAGAAGAGAAAAACAGGTCAGTGCACCAGAACAGAGGGTCCTGTAATAGACATGCAAGCATATGGTCACCTGATTTATGACAAAAGTGAAACTGCAATGCAATGGAGAAAGGAAAGTTTTCAATAAGTGGTGCTGGGTCAAGTGACTATATGAAAAATATATGAATCTTGATTCTTACCTTATATCACACACAAAAAAATAAATCCGTGATGAATTATAGATATAAATGTAAAAAAGTACAACAGTAACATTTAAGAGAAAACACAAAAGACCACCTTTATGATATTAAAGTAGGCAAATATTTCCTTAACTAGTCACAAAAAGCCTTAAATTAAAAAAAAAGACTGATAAAACAGAACTTCAGTTCATGTAAAGGTATCATTAAAGAATAAACTAGCAGCCCGGCCAGTGTGGCTCACTGGTTGAGCGTTGACCCATGCACCAAGAGGTCGCTGGGTCCATTCCTGGTCAGAGCACATGTCCAGGTTGTGGGCCCGATGCCCAGTGGGGGGCAGGCAGCAGGTGACCAATCTATGTTCTCTCTCATTGATGTTTTTATCTCTCTCCCTCTCCCTTCCTCTCTCTGTCTGGAATCAATGAAGAGAAGGAGGGTTTAAAAAGAAGAAACTAGCAAGCCATAGAATGGGAGCATATGTTTAATGCATATGTCAAACAAAGAACCCATATCCATTATATATGAAGAACTATCAAAAAAATTGTCAAGCCAATAAAAAAAAAATGGGCAAAAGACTTCAACAGGTACTTCACAAAGGAATGGATCCCAATCAGCCAGAAACATGAAATAGTGTTCAACTCCACTAGTCTGCAGGGAAATAAAAATTAAAACTGCAAGGAGTTACTACAACACGCCCACCAGAAAGGCTAAAATACAAGAGACAGAAAGTGCCAAATACTGGCAAGAATATGGGACAAGAGATCTGATACACTGCTGGACTGAAAGGAGGTAAACTGTCACAACCACTTTGGGAAGCTTTTGGACACAATCTGCTAAAGCTGAATATATGCATGCCCCAGAGACTATAATCTGCTCCTAGGTTTATAACAAAACAAAAACCTTCATTAAGAAACATGTACTGTAACATTCACGGAAGCAGTATCTACTAATAGTCCTAAACTAGAAATTACCTACATGCCAAAAGCTAGAATAAATTCATATTCGTACAATGGAATACTACTGGCAGTAAGAATGAACTAACACATTACGTGTAGGTAGGAATAAATTTTACAAACAAATGTTGAAGTAAAGCTAGCACATAAAATGTACATATGATATAATTCTATTCGTATAAAGTTCAAAATCGGGCAAAACCAATATTTGGTATAGTGGTGGTTAGTCTGGCTGGACATGGATGGAACGGAAGGGAACATGAGGAAGTTTCTGAGATTCTGGGGTCCTCGTAATGCTCTGTTTCTTGATGGACATTCTGCTGATGTAGGTGTGTTCACTTTGAAAGTTGAGATATAGAGTAAGTGCGTGTATATTTGCATATTCGCCTGTATTAATCTTCAAAGTACTTTTAAACATTTTTTAAATTATATCCGCATATTTATACAGAGATGACTATTTGGGTCTGTGAAGAAGAAAGGAAAATGTAAATGTGGAGGGTAGGCTATTTGTGAGATGTTTTTACTTACCTTTGTCCTGTAATGCAATTTGCTGCTTATGCAGTAAGGCCACCTCCCGTCCCAAAGCTTTCTTTTGTCTTTCCAGTTCATTTCGAAGCACCAAGATTTTTAATTGCAGGCACTCACTTTCTTTTTTCTAAATAATTAAAAGCACAGGTAAATTTATTAATATAAAAGTCATGGCTATAATTATACATTCATAATGTTTCAAAATGAATAATGATTTAAAGCACTTTAATACTCATCTAACTTATCTGTTGAGTAAATTAATTATCAGCACCCATAATTTTAATGGAAAGAGTATAGATGTCAGCAAAGAATAAGAGAATAAATAAATCTGAAGTCTGGAGACACAACTCAAAAGACACTACAAAATATCTCAAGCCTCTTCCCTAACATCACAGTACAGTAAGACAAAAATGAGTAACAGAAAAGAAATGGAGTTCTCAAAATGTTAAATACAGAGTTACCACAGGACCCAACAATCCCACTTCCAGGTATATATACCTAAGAGAACAGAAACACGTCCACACAAAAACCTGAATACGAATGTTCATAGCAGCATCACTTATAAGAGCCAAACAGTGGAATCAATCCAAATGTCCATCACAGATAGAGAAATAAAATGTGGCAAATCTATGCAGTGAAATATTATTTGGCCATAAAAAGAAATGACGTACTGATATATACCACAACACTGAAAACATTATCCTAAGTGAAAGAAGCCGGCTTTAAAAGGCCACAGACTCCATTTATATGAAAATTCCACAATAGGCAACTCCACAGAAACAAAGAGTAGATTTCCATCCTTATCAAACTGAACCAAGATGCTCTAATATGTCACAGATTTCAGAGGAGGCCAAGTAGGGACCTGGGGCTTTCATCCCTTCTAGGCAGTAACCAACCAAACCCCTGATTTGCAGAAGTCATGAGATCACCCTCTCTAGGCAGTAACCAACCAAACCCCTGATTTGCAGAAGTCATGAGATCACCCTCTCCCTCCCTGCTGGGTGATACCAAAGAAGGCCTAGTTGTGAGTCAGAAATTTCACTACTATGGAGCGTTAGCAGGTCACCGTATCCCCCTTGATATCAGTGGAGGCCATGTGAGGAGCAGTATCAAGGCTCCTCCTCTTCACAGCCAGGTAAGTAACAGCGGAGGTCTAGTGGAGAGCTGGAACTCCCACTGCTAGCCAGCAGTAATGAGCATGCGTGCATGCGTGCGTGCGCGCACACACACACATGTATACACACACCAGCTGGGTGTCAATGGAAGAAATGTGGGAACCTGGACTTCTATACCCACCTGGCAGGAATCTGATGCCACCTTTCCCTTCCCCTATCAGAGAGAGAGGTATCAGAGGAAGCCAGGTAAAACAGAAGGCATAAATAAGATCCAGAGACTCATAATATAATACCAAAAAGGTGTAAGTTCAAATAAAAAAAAAAATCACTCATACCAAAACGAGAAAGATGAAAGTAAATGAAAAGGGATAAGCAATAGATACCAACACTGAGATGAAAGAATGTTAAGATTACATAACAACAGCAATCAAGACTCAATTACAAGACTTCCGGTCAAGATGGCGGCGTAGGTAAACGCGGTATGGCGTCCTCCCACAACCATATCAATGTTACAACTAAACTACAGAACAACTATCATTCAAAACTGCCTGAAATCAAGCTGAATGGAAGTCCTACAACTTAAAGAACCAGCCTCATCGAGACTAGTAGGAGGGTCAGAGGCAGAGGGGCTGGTCCCACACCCACGTGTGGCGGATAAAAATCAGGAGGACACCTGAGCTGGGAAAGTCCTCCCTGAGGACTGAGGGGTCCCCATCCCACATCAGGCACCCTGCTCAGGGTTCCAGTGCCAGGAAGAGAAGTCCCCATCACTTCTGGCTGGAAAAACCAGCAGGAACTGAGGCTCAGGGAAGCTGAAGCGGCTGGAGCCCCAGGCAGCTCCCTAAAGGGCCCGCACACAAACTTTTCTGACTCACTCCCTCTAAGCTTGGAGGGGAGGCAGCTCAAGGAGCACCAGAGACATACAGGGAAGAACTGAGATGTTTGACATTGGAGCGAGGGCTAGAGAGGGGGCTTTCTCAGGGACAAACATGCTGTCAGAGGCCTTTGTTCCTTTGGTGAGCCCTTCCCTGGGGCGGCAGACAGTCACCATATCTGGGACTCCAGCAACCTGGCTCACACTGGTAGTCCCGCCCTGGTGATTCCCTGAGGCCCCACCCCACCCAACTTTCAGGCCCACCCAAGCTGTTGCCAGTTGCTTAACCACAGGATTGGCCTGTCTTGGATCCTGCTTCAGGTTTTCTTAAATTCTTTCAAACAAGCGGCATCTGGTCTCAGATAGCCCCATACCTCTCATTAAGTAATACACACAGAGAGGCAGCCAAAATGAGGAGACAAAGAAACAGGTCCCAAATGAAAGAACAGAACAAAACCCCAGGAAAAGAACTAAGCGAAATGGAGATAAGCAACCTAACAGATACTGAGTTCAAAATACTGCTTATAAGGATGCTCAGTGAACTTAGTGAGAAACTCAGCGAACATTGTGAGGGCCTCAAGAGCATAAAAGAGGACCAGTCAGGCCCTGGCCAGTTTGGCTCAGTGGTTGGAGCTACGACCTGCAGTTCAGAGAGACCCAGGTTTGGTTACCGCTGAGGGCACGTGCCTCGGTTGCAGTCTGTCCCCGGCCTGGTTGGTTGTGCGGGTGGCAGCCACTCGATGTGTCCCTTTCACATCGATGTTTCTCTCTCTCTTCCTCTCTCTCCCTCCCACTCTAGCTGAACAAAAAATGGAAAAATGTCCTCAGGTGAGGATTAAAAAAAAAAAAAAAAAAAGGACCAGTCAGAAATGATGGATGCACAGTCAGAAAAGAAGGAGGCACTAACTGAAATAAAGAATAATTTACAGAGAATCAATAATAGAGTAGATAAAGCCAAGAAGCAAACCATCAATTTGGAATATAAGGAAGCAAAAAACACCCAATAAGAACATAGAAAAGAAAAAAGAATCCAAAAAAATGAAGACAGTATAAGGAGTCTCTAGGACAACTTCAAGGGTGCCAACATTTGCATCATGGGGGTGCCAGAAGGAGAGGAGAGAGAACAAGAAATCGAAAACCCATTTGGAACAATAATGACAGGAAATGTCCTAACTTGGTGAAGAAAACAGAAATACAAGTCCAGGAAGCACAAAGAGTCCCAAACAAGATGAACCCAAAGAGGTCCACACCAACACACATCATCATCAAAATGCCAATGATTAAAGACAAAGAGAGAATCTTTTTTTTTTTTTTTTTATCCTCACCCGAGGACATTTTTCCATTTTTAGTTCAGGTAGAGTGGGAGGGAGAGAGAGGAACAGAGAGACAGAGAGAAACATCGACATGAAAGGGACACATCGAGTGGCTGCCACCCGCACGACCGACCAGGGCCGGGGACAAACTGCAACCGAGGTACGTGCCCTTAGCGGGAACTGAACCCTGGTCTCTCTGGACCGCAGGCCGACACTCTAACCGCTGAGCCAAACCGGCCAGGGCCAAAGAGAGAATCTTAAAAGCAGCAAGAGAAAAGCAGTTCGTTACCTACCAAGGAGCTCTCATAAAACAGTCAGCTGATTTCTCAAAAGAAAGTTTTCAGGCCAGAAAGGAGTGGCAAGAGATATTCAAGGTGATGAAAAGCAATGACCTACAACCAAGATTACTCTATTCTGCAAAGCTATCATTTAGAATGGATGGACATATTAAGAGTTTCCCAGACCAGAAAAAGCTAAAGCAGTTCATCACCAACAAACCAGTATTACATGAAATGTCGAAGTGTCTCTTTGAAGGAGAAAAAGAACAAAAATATGAAAAATAAAATGGCGATTAATACATATCTATCAACAACCGAATCTACAAACAAAATGAGCAAGCAGAACAGAAACATTCTCACAGATAGAGAACTTTTTGTTCCTTGCCAGATGGGTGGGGGCTGGAGGGATGGGTGAAAAAGATGAAAGAATTAAGAAGTACAAATTGCCCTGGCCGGTTTGGCTCAGCAGTTAGAGTGTCAACCCACGGACCAAAGAGTCCTGCGTTCAGTTCCCGCTAAGGGCATGTACCTTGGTTGCAGTTTATCCCCACCCTGGCTGAGGTCATGTGGGTGGCAACCAGTCCATGTGTCTCTCTCACATAGATGTTTCTCTCTCTCTCTTCCCCCATCTCTCCCTCCCACTCTATCTGAGGATAAATGCAAAAATGTCCTCAAGTGAGAATAAAAAAAAAAAGTGCGAAATGGTTGTTGGACTGATGAGCCTCAAAGAGAAGGAGGAAGGGAGGGTGGGATGAGATAAACCAAAGAATTTCTATGCATATATGCACAACCAATGTACAACAACAATAGTGTGGGGAAGGCAGGAGGGGGGCAGGACTGGGGAGGGGGTCAATGGGGAAAAAAGGGGTACATCTGTAATACATTCAATAATAATGGTAAGTTTTTAAAAATTGCATAAAAGACACTCTGAACAGAAAACTTCAAGATTCAGAAGGAAAGAAAAGATAATGCTCCTGAAAAGGTAAATTGAAGAATGAAGAAGAATCTCATAGTGAACAGTCTTCAAGTGAAACCCAGTGGAAGAAACTTAGTTTTTTGGATCAGTGACAGGTTTGAAACCGCCCCCCACTCCCCTTAAAAAGGAAAAAAAAACACAAAAAAAAACATGAGAAGCACAGACCAGCCTGTGGAAGAGTGAAATACTGAGCAGGCTGAAGAACTCAGCAACCAACTAACTACCTGAAAACCTGGTATAAAAATTGCCAAAGCGATGCCTGCCTTAACTTTGTAAAGCCAAAAAGGAGGCTGAAAATTCACAAGATGCTTGAACAAAGAACCTTGCATGGGGATTTGAAGCTAAGAAGAGATGGGAAACCAAAAGCAACATGAGACATATGTAATTTGCCAGAGTTCTTCAAGACACTGTATCTTTTACTGAGTTTTTACTTGAGTCTTTAATTGCTCAACTGACTGAAAAGATATTTCTGCTTATGTTAAATATGTCAGGAAATTGATAGAAGTAGAAAAATTAATATAAAATTTGGAAGTTATCAAATATTTTTAATCTTTTTCTAAAGAGTTCATCTTATTGAAGTGACTAGAATAGAGTGTTCTATTATTTGTACAAGGAATCTATGCATACAGCCAGGAGAAAAGACAGGCTTTTATTCATTTATTTATTTATAAAAACCTACAGTATAAAATTACTTTTCCTTTTCATCCATTTGGTATAGCAGAGCTAACAAGTTCTTTGTACTTTCTTATCTGCACTCAGGGTAACTGCACTTATTCTGGACTTGTGTTTTTAAGATTGGCATCTGTTTACAATGGATTAGTCGTGAGTGTAAGAAAGTCTCAAATAATACTGTCTTTACAAACAATGTTATCTTAATGTTATAAAAATAACTATTGGTTCTCTATTAGCTGCAGTACAGTTGATACTTCACAATCACATGATAAAAGCAACTGGTTAGTTTTCATGCACCTTCAGATAAAATACTGTATTATGAAAAAGGACAGAATTTTTTTAAAGTATGCTCTACAAAAATCACTATCAAGAAAATGAAAAGACAAGCCATAAGCTGAGAGAAAATATTTGAAAACCACTTACCTGATAAAGAAATGTATCCAAAATATACAAAGAACTCTAAAAACCCAACAATAAAACAAAAATCCCAATTTAAAAATGGGCAAAACTTCTGAACTGTCACCTCACCAAAAAATATATACAAATAGTAAATGAGCATATGCAAAGATGCTCAACATCATATGTCATTAAGGTACAAATTAAAACAATTAAATACTATGACATACTTATTCAAGTAGTAAAAATCCAAAACACTGATAACACCAAACGCTGGTAAGGATGTGGAGCAACAGAAACTTTCATTCGTTGTTAGTGGCAATTCAAAATGTGTCACTTTAGAAGATGGTCTAGCAGTTTCTTATAAAAGTAAACATAGGCTTACTATATAATCCAACAACTGTGCTCCTAGATATTTACCCAGATGAGTGAAAACTTATGTCCAAAAACACACAAAAACTACACATGAATGTGGAGAGCAGCTTTATTCATAACTACCAAAACTTAGAAGTAACCAAGATGTACTTCAATAGGCCAACAGATAAACTGGTACATCCAAACAATGGAGTATTATTCAGTAACAAAAAGAGTGAGTTATGAGCCCTGGCTGGTTTGGCTCAGCAGTTAGAGCATCGGCCTGTAGTCCAGAGAGACCCAAGTTCAGTTCCTGCTAAGGGCACGTACCTCAGTTGCAGTTTGTCCCCGGTCCTGGTTGGGTCGTGCGGGAGGCAGCCACTCAATGTGTCCCTTTCACATCGATGTTTCTCTCTCTCTCTCCCTCCCTCCCACTCTATCAGAACAAAAAATGTCGTCAGGTGAGGATAAAAAAAAAAAGGAAGAAAGAATGAGTTATGAAAAGACATGCAGGAACCTTAAATGCATATTGCTAAATAAAAGAAGCCAGTCTGAAAAAGCCACATACTGTATAATTCCAATATAAAAAGATCAGCGGTTGCCAATGGTTCTATGAAAGCAGGGAAAGATGGAAAGATGAAAAGGTGGAACACCGGATTTTTAGGCCAGTGAAACTATTCTGTATGACACTGTCATGGTGGACACATGACATTGTGCATTTGTCAAAACTACAAAATGTACACTCAAAGAGTGAACCCTCATGTAAACGATGGACTTGAGTTAATGATGTATTAATACTGATTAAACAACTACAACAAGTGTACTACTCTAATGTAAGATGGTAATAACAAAGAAATTGAGGAGAGAAGAGGAGAAATGGAAACTTTTTGTACAATTTTTCGGTAAACCTAAAACTACTAAATAATAAAAGTTTATTTATTTTTTTAATCCTCACCCAAGGACATTTTCCTATTTATCTTCAGATAGAGTAAGAGGAAGGAGAGAGAGGGAGAGAGAGAAAGAAACATAGACATGAGAAGGACACATCAACTGGTTGCTTTCCAAACCGCAATGAGGTACGTGCCCTTGACCGGAATCAAACCTGCGACTCTTTGGTCTGTGGGCAGATGCTCTAACCACTGAGCAAAACTGGCCAGGGCATAAAATTTATTTTTTAAGAAGCAATAGAAATATGCCCTGGCCGGTTTGGCTCAGCGGTTAGAGCGTCCGCCTGCGGTCCGGAGAGACCCGGGTTCAGTTCCCGCTAAGGGCACGTACCTCGGTTGCAGTTTGTCCCCGGCCCTGGTTGGTCGTGCGGGTGGCAGCCACTCGATGTGTCCCTTTCACATCGATGTTTCCCTCTCTCTCTCTCTTCCTCTCTCTCCCTCCCACTCTATCTGTACAAAAAATGGAAAAATGTCCTCGGGTGAGGATAAAAAAAAAAAAAGAAATATAATTCCAAAAAATCAACTTTACCGAATGTTCATTTAATGAAACAAATTTCAGACACATTCTACCAGAGGTACAATCAATTTTACTAAATAAGTTTATTGACTTACCTTTCCATAAAAATATTTCCCACTTAAACCTATGAAACTAGGGTTTGAACTTTATTCAGACTCCCTTTAAATCCAAATACCTTGCCAGAATTTGCCTGCAGATAAAATCTGAAATCCTACCCCCACAATGAATATATATGTGCTTACACATGTTTGCATTCATACACAATTACTGCACTTTAAATGCATGTGCCCTTTTCTCCTGGTGTTTATCAATAGTGTCAATAATATACTTTCCTTAATTTTCCATGACATAAATCTTAATGAAACAGCAATTTGGCTGTACCTAGTAAACTCTTGTCTCTGTCTTAAAATATACACTAATTAAAACTATAATAGGAAAAAAATTCATTCATTAAATAAACTGAACAAGTTACTAAGCCATGGGATAAGCTGGTAGAAAACATTAAAAGAGTCAGCATCTCCGTTTGATTCACATACAATGAGGAATCACAGACACTCAGCGAGATGAGTAATAGTATGGCCTTGTTGAAGGAATGGGCATGGAAAATGACTTTTGGCAGTTGTGTGTAAAGTACTTTATAGCTATCATTTCTCACCCAAAATGCTTTCTTCCTCATCTCTGAAATACTGATTCTAAACAGATGGCATGATCTGTGAAAGACATTCAAGCCAAGAAAACAAGCAGAGAAGCTTAGTTACAATCATTATTATTATATTTGACAGGAAAACTCTATGAAATATGAAACATTCCTAGTCAATTTCTCCTGAACAAAGCAAACATTTAATGAAGGGCCTACTATGTGCCTCTGGATGAATGGGAAATAATTTCTGCTTTCTAAGAGCTTGGGTCTAGTGGAGACAAAAGCTATTTTATCCTGCCAACTCACTGTAAAAACAAAGACAAAAGTCCAATAGATTGCTTATCATTAAAGAAAAAAGAACCAAGAAGCAATTTGTGTTTCTTGCCAATAATGTGATCAGGAAGCCCTGGGGTGTTTTTACATCACTGGGGAAAGAAATATGTAAATTCTTAGGAAGCAATCTTTTTCCACAAAGAGATAAGTGCTCAATTTCCTTAACTTGAATTTTTTTTTATATAAAATATATAAACTAAATTCTACCCAGGCAGGGAAAAAAAAAAAAGAAAAAAAGAAGAAAAAAAAAAAGCATCTCTTCAGAGAACATACAGGTATGCCAATCTGCTCTATTCCAGGGTACACACACAAATTAGGATATGTTTTCTAAAATCAAAGAACTAAAGATACAAGTTAATCTAAATACTAAACTAATACAGGAAGGCGTGTATAGAGTATGTTTGTGTTATGGTCCATGTGCAGAAACTGGCCCATTTACAGAAATATATCAAATCATTCAAAACCAGGATTGTTGGCTCTAATTTCTGATGAATAGAGTAAACAACCCCTGCCCAAGTGGGATCTGGTTCTGATCCTTTCTAATGCCTCTAAGGCAAGTGCTCAAATATCTTAATGTTCCATAAGTATCCTCTAATGGGTTTCTGTGTTCTATTTATCTGTTTACTCCAAGTATAGTTAATGTCACATGTGCATAGCCAATGAATCACTTTAAATATGATTTTCGTGTTTTTATACAACACTTTTTGACCTGAAAATCATAGATACATTCATCTATTTGCAAGCACACACATTCCTATTATGGGTCTTTACAAAGACAATGATGGGCAACGTTAAAGATTCATTTCAGAATGACAGACTAATGATATATTAAAAGACATTTTTATCTTCATAGATCACACTGAAGCTAAAAAGCCTTAGCAAACGTTCTCAAAAAGTGGTCCAGAAAACCATGAGGGTTCCTGAGACTGTTTCATAGTCTGTGACATCAAAAATATTTTCATAATAACACTAAGCCATTATCTCCCTTTATTCACTCTCAATTTCTCATAGCTTTATTAGTGGAGTTTTCCAGAGTCTGTAAGATTTGTGTATCACAACAGATTGAATGCAGAAGTAAATGTAAAAATGTATCAGTCTTTTATAAACCTAGACATTATCAATAGATACACTCTTTGAGGTCTTTAAAAGCAATGCCACAGCAATAATCGGGTTATTATTTAACAGGAAAGGAGTAAACGGTGACCAGAAAATACAGGCATGCCATTTATACAGCTTTGTCACAAAGCTATAGTTTAACACTCTCCAAGTCTGTTCCCCTCTAACTGATGGGACACCAGGCTGAACAAAGGCAGTTTAGACGCATGCCAAGTAAGGTCTGAATGACTGGGAAAGGTGATTACCTGCCTATGGGTTACAACTGGGAGCATGTCAGTGGCCAGAATAGGTATGGCCACTGCCAGGGTGCCAAACCTTAATATTTACTCCCCTGAACAGAGGAAAGTTCTCTCTCTGCCTCTGTTGGCTGCCTGCTCCGGACTCCTGGCTTGTGGGGCTCCCACGCCCTGCATTCCCCCACGTGGCTTTTGGCCATGTGGGCCCACACAATGGACTGATGGAATAAATCTAGCCTGATGGTCTGCCGGACCCAGTTTCAATATGGAGAGGAAACTCTGGATGCTGCCCTGCGTCTGGCTTTGCTAAACCCCAGCTACCCCTCTTTCAGGACTGGCTTAAGGGAAGTGGGACACTGGAAACCGAGGAATGTAATTTCACACAAATAAAGTCTCCCACCACACCTCATCCTCCCGCGAGGGCCTCTGAACATGCTTATTCTGACTGCGCTCCAAGAACCCACTCCCACCAGCGATGGAGGAATTTGGTTCTCCAGTAACATGAAGAGGTCTTGAGACAAAAAGGTCTGAGAATTGGGGCATACTCACCTATATTAGTTTTTCCACCACAACTGAAAATAATTAACAATCTGAAAAAAAGTTGGCAGTTGTCCTATAAGTCAACAAATTTGCTTTTTAATGCCATTTTTGTTGTTTCTATGGAAACTACACCTACTCAACCACTCGGAAAGGGAAAAACTTCCTTAGAAGATATTTAATCCAATCCATTAATTTCACAGATTCAGTAGCACTGTCAAGCCTAGAACTAAGGTCTAGCTAGAGAGATAAAGCAAAAAGTATATCATAATAAAATGTATAGAAGTTCTGCTTCTGGTATAAGAGAATGAGATCTAACAAACTGGTCCTCCCGTAAATAATAGCTATAAACTCTGGATAAAATGCAAAAAGCTACTACTTGAGAGTTCTGGAGACTGATCAGTGGCAGGCAGATGTTGGAGGAGACTAAGAACTGGGTGCAGGCAATCAATACACAGAGTGAATTTGCCCTTTTCTGTGCCTTTGCCCTGAGGGGGGCTGCGGTAAAACTCCAGCAGAAAGACAACTAGAGGAACTAGAGAAAAGAGATAAGGCAATCAAGGTAATCAGAATGGAGGAAGGCAAGAACAGGCATTCCAAATTCTGTTTAAATTCAATCTGAATCTCTGACTGAATCCTATACCAACAATGCATGAGGCAAGCATACATGTTTGTTGTGCCTAAGAGTAAAAGTACTGAACTAAAAGCTGAGCCAATGTTTATTGCAGTTTGAGCCTAACCAAGTTAACTACCTGCTAAAATAAAAACATCGATATTCTTCAGAGGAAAGTAACAAAATCCAGAAATTCCACAAGATTATATGCACAACGTCCCGGACACTATGCGATATTACCCTACATAGGAAGAGCCAGGAAAATGTGACTTACTCTCTAGGGAAAAGACGATCAACATACGCCAACCCTGAGATGATACAGATGTTAGAAATATCTGACAAAACCTTTAAAGCCACTATTTAAAGATGCTGAGTAAGAATAAGAAAAATATCCTCATAATGCATAAAAAGATAGGAAGTCTCAGCAGAGTGCTAGAAAATATTAAAAATCCAGGAGACTTCTACTTCTGGTCAAGATGGACTAGGAAAAAGGAACACTGCCCAAATAATTTTACCAGGCTACTATGATCCTAATACCAATCTGATAAAGTAACTTAAAACACTGCATTCCAATATTCCTAATAAATACAGGCACAAAATCCCTTCATTATTACTAGATCAAACCCAGCAAGATACCAAAAAAGATTATATATCATAATCAATTCAGGTTTATTCCAGAAATGCAATGTTAGTTAAACATTTGAAATTAAATCAAGTATTTCACTGTAATAACAGAATCATGGAGAAAATCACCTCATCATTTCAACAGATACAGAAAAAGCATTTGACAAAATTCAACATCCATTCACAACAAAACTCTCAAAAACTAGGAATAAGAGAGAATGTCCTAAAACCAATTAACATTGCTAACATTGTAGGTATTTAATGGAGAAAGAATGAAATAGTTTCCCCTATAATCAGAAACAAGGAAAGGATTTCCACTTTTATCACTTTCATTAAACAATGTAACTATGTGTCTTAGCTACTGAAATAAGGCAGAAAAATTAAATAAAGCACATAAAACAAGTCCAAGTTTGCAGGTACAATAGTTTACATAGAAAATCCCAAGAAATCTATAAAATAACTGTCAAAACTAAAACGTTAATATAACAAGATTGCAAGATGAGTTTAATACACTGTAGTCTTATGTAGAAGCAGAAAATGAGAAACAAAATTTCAAAAACAATCCCATTTACAATCATGCTCCAAAAAACCCTCCCATAGTATACGTAGAAAGAACTCTAACAAAAGATTCGAAAATCTGTACAGTGAAAGATACAAGTATTGTTGACAGAATTAATTTTTTTTTTATCCTCACCCAAGGACATTTTTGCATTTATCTTCAGACAGAGAGGGAGGGAAAAAAGGAGGAAGAGAGAGAGAGAAACATCGATGTAAGAGAGACACATCAACTGGTTGCCACCCACAAGGCCCCAACCGGGCCGGGGGCAAACAGCAAACGAGGTACGTACTCTTAGCAGAAACCGAACCCAGGACTCTCTGGTCCATGGGCGGATACTTTAACCATGGAGCCAAACCAGCCAGGGCTGTTGACAGAATTAAAGAAAAATCTAAATAAAAGAGATATGCTGTGTTCATGGATTGCAGAATTTGATAGTTAAGATAAAATTCTCTAGAAATTGGTCTGTAAGTCCTTATCAAATTCCAGCAGGCATTTTTTTTTTTTTTTTGGAAACTGATAAGCTGATTCTCAAATTCACTTGGATATACCAAAAGAACCTAAAAAACCCACAGGAATTTTTAAAAATTAAGTACAAAGTTAAAGAAATTACCCTATCTAGTTTTAAGACAACGAACGTATAATAATAAGACAGTATAGTATTTATGAAAGACAAACATATAGATCAATGGAACAAAACAGACAATCCAGAATAGACATGCACATATATGATCAACTGATTTTAGACAAACATTACAACAAAGTTAAATGAAGGAAAGACTGTTCAACAAATGATGCTACATCACCTAAATATTAATACAGAAAAAAAGTTACTGTATTTAACTCATACAAAAAAACTAACTTGACATGGATCAGAGATCTAAATGGAAAGCCCTAAATTATAAATCTTCTAGAATAAAACACAGGAGAAAATTTATGTGACTCTGGGTTAGGCAAAGATTTCTTACAAAGAACACAAAGAGCCCTAACCATAAAATAAATTGATTTTTTATCATCACCCAAGGATGTATTTATTGATTTTAGAGAGAGAGTAAGGTAGAAAGAGAGAAAAACATCCATGTGAGAGAAAAACATCGACCAGTTGCCTTCCATACATGCCTTGACCGGGGATGAAACCCGAAATCTTTTTGGTGTACAGGATGATGCTCCAAACCAACTGAGCCACCTGGCCAGGGCCCAAAGAATTTTTTAAAAAATATACTGGATTTCATCAAAGCTAAAAATTTTGCTCTTTCGAAAACATTAAAAATGCAAAAAGGTAAGCCACAGACTTGAAGAAAATATTCCCGACACATATCAGAAAAAAGACTTGAATAGATCCAGGAGGTGAAGTGTCAGTCCCCTCCCGGCTCTTGAGTGCAGGCTGGACTTAGCATCCTGCTTTCAAAATACTGAGTGTGTGAAGGAAACTTCACAGTAGATAAACATGCAAGACACTACAGTAACCAAGTGAGAAACAGTGATCCTGCATGGTGATTTAATAATCGGAAAGAATAAAAATGTTCTAGATCTGAGAAGGCTAGGAAGAATGATGGCCAAATCCAATGTGGTATCCTTGACTGGACGGTGGAACAAAAAAAAGGACATTAGAACCTAGTCTAATCATGATAAAACATCAGATAAATCCCAATCATGGGATATTCTATAAAATACCTGACTAGTAATCCTCAAAACTGTCAAAGTCATCAAAAACAATGAAAGCCTGAGAAAGTTTCACTACCAAGAAAAGTGTGATAAGTGTGACTAGTAGTATGGTTTCCTGAATTGGATGCTGGAAAAGAAAAAAGAACTAGGTAAAATTAAGGAAACATGAATAAAGGATAAACTTTAGTCAATGATCATTTATTGACACAGCTTCATTACTTGAAAACTGTTCCATGTACGATGTTAATAACAGAGAAAGTAGGTGAGGGTGGGAGATATGGGGTGACTCTCTGTACTATCTTTGTACTAATTCTATAAATCTAAAACCATTGTAAAATAAAAAGTTTATTGCCTGACTGGTGTGGCTAAGTGAATTGAGCGTCATCCCATGGACTGGTAGGTTCTGGTTTGATTCCCAGTCAGGGCATGCGCCTGGGTTTCGGGCTCAATCCCCAGTAGGGAGCATGCAGGAGGCAACTGATCGATGCTTCCCTCTCACATTGATATTTCCTTTCTTTCTTTTTTTTTTTTTTAATTTTTCTTAACTGATTTTTCTTAGAAAGAAAGAAAAGGGGAAGGAAGAAGAGGGAGATAGAAACATCGATGAGAGAGAACATCAACTGGCTGTCTCCTGCATGCCCCCACTGGAGATTGGGCCCACAGCCTGGGCATGTGCCCCGACCAGGAATTGAACCAGTGACCTCTTGGTGCATGCATGGGCCGACGCTCAACCACTGAACCACACCAGCTGGGCTCTCACATCCATGTTTCTATCTCTCTCTCCCTAAAAAAAAAAAAATCAATAAAAACATATTAAAAAATAAATAAAAAGTCTGTTTATTTTTTTAAAAAGACATTAGAGGAAATACTAGGGAAACCTGGAAAAAGTCCACAGTTGAGTAATGTGTCGATGTTAATTTCTTGGTGTGATGATATACCATATCGAATATACCATATTAAGTGTAACATGGTTACATAAGAAGTTAACATTAGGTGAAACTGGACCAGAGGTATAGGGAACTCTAAACTTTCTTCACAAATTTTCTGTAAATCTAAATAAAGAGTTTATTTTTTAATGGGCAAAAATATTTTTTATTATTAAATAAATAAAAACATTTAAACCTACACTTTTTAAAAGACGTGAGTGACCAATAAAGATAAGAAAAATATTCATCATGGCAATGTAATTATAAACAAAACTAAGAAAACACTACATACTCATTTAAAATTAAAACGACTGACCTCTTAAATGAAATAGACAAATCCTTGAGAGACATAAACTACCAAAGATCACTCAAGAAGTAGATAACTTCAATAATCCTACAAATATTAAAGAACTGAATTCCTAGTTTAAAACCCATGAAGTAAACTCCAAAACCATATGGCTTCATTGGTAAATTCTACCAAACATTTAACAATAATTCCAATTCTACACATATTCTTCCAGAAAGTGGAAGAGGGAATTTTTCTCAACTACTAGATGTGGCCAACAGTATCCTAACAACAAAAGCAGACAAAGCGATTACACAAAAACAAAACTACAGAGCAATATTCCTCATGAATATACTAAATGCATAAATTCCTTAAAATATTTAAGCAAATTAAATCTATTAATATACATAAAAAGAATAATTTATCATTAACCAGAAGGGCTTTTCCCAGATATATGAACTTGGATTAACATTCAAAGATCAAAGATTAAAAAAAACATACAATAGCTCAACAGATGACAACAGCAGAAATTTCATAAGAAACATCATTAAATATCAAAAAAATTATGTTGTATATTGATGTAATGTGAGAAGATGCCAAATCTTTAAAAATCATCAGTATGAACCCAATTTCTTATAACAGAGTTAATTACATTTGATCTTGGAAATAATCTGATTTCTTCCAGCATCATATATGCCTTCTGATTGTATTTTACCTATGCTGAAATTAAAATTAATTCTTATACTCTAAAAATGCTTGGAATAAAGTATGATTAGATTGGGCCAATTTGGAAAGGGAATGGGGGAAAAAAGATAATACTAAAGGTTTCTAATTTGCTACAGGTAAATCTTAAAGTAGATCATTAACAAGTAGATGGCATTATTCCCTGAAAGGAGAAAAGTAACCCAAAATTTGTCTTTACTTGTCAAATGATATGGGAAAGGTGCTTCCTTTCTTCAGGCCTCATTTTTCCTGTTTTTTTTTATCAGAGGAGATTACACTAGATTCATTCTTAAATTCAATGAATATTTATTGAGCACCTACTATGTATCAAACACTTTTCTTGACAGGGGAATATAGCAATAAGGGGGAAATAACAGACAAAACTCCCTCCCTCACATAGTTTACAGACAAACAAAATATATATGTATGACATATAGCATGTTTAAGGATAATAAATACTATGAAAACAAAGCAGGGAAGGGGCAGAATGTACTGAGGGGGTGTGGTTTTAAGTGAGGTTATAAGGAAACTAGATGATTTCTAGGTTCACTTTCAGTTCAAAAATCCAATTATTTCCTTCTAGGTTGATTAGGCACCATAAAAACACACAGTGAACCTCTGAACCTGACCTCTTTAAACTCATATATTCTATCACCTTGTTCTGTATGTCATCACTTATATTTAGAAAAATAGGATTAAACATACATTTTTCCTTACTGAGACAAAGCATATGCGGTTATTTAATGAAATAAGTAATTTCCCAGCCTTGCCTTGGGAGAGGAAAATAAGAAAAATAAATCCTAGCAGTATCTCCCCAGACAAAGGTTCTAAAAATGTGGCATTTTTGTACAATATAGAAAGGATTAAAATTAGCTGTTTTTCCTACTCCACCAATATATCTCTGGTATGGAATCTGGTCCTTTACTGGGCCTAAGTTACAACAAGAGGTAGTTTAACAGCCTCTGCAAAATAAAAGATTTTCCATAGGCAAGAAAAGGCATATAAATAGTAAGTAGTACTACTGTAGTTATTGCAGCTACCATATTTTGTGTGTCTGCTTATGTGCCAGGTACAGCGCTAGACATTTTATGTATTAGGCTAAACTAAATGAAACTGTCATTAATAGATCAAAATCAGTAATTTTATATAGTTTAAATAAGTTTTTATCCATTAATTTCAAATTCCATGAGAGAGAAGTCCGTGTAGGTTAATTGCGTTGCTGCGTTTCTTCTATAGCTCATCTATTAAATTATTATCTTGGGCAAAACTTCAAGGTAACATGAAATTTCTGTTTGGGTATGATATAAGGCCCTCTGCCAAGATGATGGTGTGCAAACAAATAACTTAAATTTTTTTAGTTAGGACCTCATTTAAGATTTAAATGTTATTTTAAGTATCATAATTCACAGCACTAATTTCATCAAAATCTATCCATAGCCATGTGGGTTCATTTTGAGAAAAGCTTAATTTATTAGTTATAACCACTAACTTACAAAGACAGAATCTTCATTCCAAAAGTATTATTTTTTTTCTCCACTACAAAGAACCAAAAATTATATTAATATCTTAAATCTGTCTATTTGGAATGGAATTTCTATGCCTCATTAAAAGAATCTTTCCCAAAAGAGAGCACTGTCTATAAACCAGCTTATTAAATTCAATCCAAATAATTTTAAATTCATCTTTTAATAGTAGGTAAGTTCCTAAAGTTTTTTGTTTTTCTTTTGGCAGCTATTTTCCATTCACTATACAGTTCATGTCTAGAGTTCACATTTATAAGACATTAATAAAATGGCTTTTAATTATCTTCTAAGTAATTCCATGTAATCTAAAGTTTCATCTAATAGAAAAAAGCAGGCCCTTTGTATGTTACATTATTAGCAGATGTGAAAGTTTATTTCCAATATTTAAATGCCAATAGAAGTCTCAGTGAAACATTAAGACAAAAGAGAAAGAGAGAAAAACTCCTTAAGTTTATTTGGGGGAAAAACATTACTACAAGAAGAATATGATAATTATATGTAGAAATCAAGGAGTTTAAATAAGTAAATATATAAAAACTTACCAATTCATTGCTTGTAGAAGTGAGTCTTAGTTTTTCTTCAATTTCCTTTCCAATTTTCTGAACAGTTACCTGAGTCTGTTTAATTGCACACTGGGCTCTATGAAGCCTAGAAATAAAAGTTGTAGAAAAATTTATGTGAGTTAACTATAAACTCTCAACATTGAACCACAGATATAAATGGAACAAAATGGGGACAAATCTCCCAGGATAAACAGAACTAATGATGAACCGAAATGGATTGTTTCACAATTTTCCAGCATATTTACAATGAAACACAATATGCTCTAAAAACACCCTGTGCATACCTCTCTGCCTGCCTCTGACACATTGAAAGCTAAAATGAAGAACTCATATAAGTATGGAAGAGAAAATTATCTGCTCAAATTCTAACATTTTACAGATGTAGAAACTGAGGCCCAAGAGAAGTTAAGTGGATTGCTAAAGGCGCCAAGAGAATATCACTGCAATCAAGGGTAAATGTTACTTATGGGTATCCATAAAAAATTAATGCCTGGCTGGTGTGGCTCAGTGTTTGAGCATCAACCCAGGCACCAAGAGGTCGCTGGCTCAATTCCCAGTCAGGGCACATGCCCAGGTTGTAGGTCCGATCCCCAGTGAGGGGCATGCAGGGGGCGGCCAATCGATGTTCTCTCTCATGGACGTTTCTCTCTCTCGCTCCCTCTCCCTTCCTCTCTCTCCAAAATTAATAAAGAAAAAAAATTTTTAATTAATAATCTCAGTTAAGAAAACATTTAAAGTAGCAGCCACACTGAAACAAGCAAAATTAAAAAACACTGAGCTATTTATTTATTTTTTTGGTTTAATTATTGGTTTGTGTTTTTCTTGGTTTCTCTGTCTTCCAATAGTGTGTGTGTGTGTGTGTGTGTATCTCTTATACATTTACATATTAAAAATGGTCAAATTGCCTTCATTTGTAGAAAATCATTAGAAATCTATGAAACAACTATTAGAACTAAAAGTCAGAGGACACAAGGTCAATACACAAAACTTCAGTCATATTTCTATATATGGGCCAGTAGTTTTGCAATCACAATCACAACCTCAAAAGGCTCTGGGGTGTTTTTTTGTGTGATGGAAATAAAGAAGCTGATACAATAATTTATACAGAAAAACAAAGAATCTAGAAGAGATAAACCAATCTTGAAATCTGCCAGACTTCAAGGCTTGCTTTTTTATAACGTTACATAATCAAAACAATACAGTACTGGCATAAAGATTAAAAAAAAAAACAGATCAATGGAACAGAATAAAGAGTATACAAATAGACCCACACATATATGGCCAATTGATTTTGGACAAGGAACCCAGGCAAATTAATGGAGAAAGTCAAGTTTTTTAATAAATGGTGCTGGAACACTGGGTAAACATGGGGAAAACTGAATTTCATTCCCTCCCTCACAGCACTCACAAAAATTAATTCAAGGAGATCACAGTAAACGTAATGGCTAAAATCATAAAACTTCTGGAAGAATACATATGAAAATCTCTTGCAACCTTGGGGTAGGCAAAGATTTCTTAGAGAAGACACAGAAAGCAACAACCATAAAATTTTAAATTGATAAATTGGACTTAAAAAAAAAATGTTTGTTCACCTAAAGATACCATTAAGAAAATGTAAAAGCAGTCCACAGACTGGAAGAAAATACTTGCAAAACATCAATCTGACAAAGAGCTATGTCTGGAGTATTTAAAGAACTCTTACAAACCAGTAACTAAAAACAACCCCATTAAAAATGGGCAAAACTATAAAATACTTTACAAAAAAAAGATACAAGAATGGCCAATAAGCACAGGAAAAGGTGCTCAACATCTTAGCCATCATGGAAATGCAAATTAAAATCATAATGAAATACCATTTCACACCTGTGAAAATAGCTAAAATTAAAATGACAACATCTAATGGAGGCAAGGATATGGAGCAACTGGAACGTGCACGCAGTACTATCATTTTGAAAAACTGTTCCTTATAAAATTAAACATTTCTAACCTATGACCCAGTATTTCTACTCTTACGTATTTACTCAAGAAATATAAAAACATATGTCTACAAGAAGGTTTCTTTAAGAATGTTCATAGAAAACAACCCAAATGTCCATCAAACAGGAGAATTAATAAACAAATTGTGTTATACTCCTACAATGAAATTCTACTCAGCAATAAAAGAACACACCACTGATACAACAATATAAATGAATCTCAAAAACATCATGTTGAGTGAAAAGTGCCAGAAACAAAAATGTACGTAGGTACTGTGTGATTCTATTTATACACAGTTCAGGAACAGGTAAAAGCAATCTAGGTGACAGAAAGCAAGCACGGCAGCTGCCTGTGGAGGGCAGGACGGGCTGGTAGAGCAGGGAGAACAAAGGAACTATCTGAGGCGAGGGACATGTTCTGTTTCTGGATTGAGGTGAGGGGTGCACGGGTATGCACGGAATTTAAACTTAAGATCTACTCAATTTGCTGTATATAAATTTTACCTCCGCTTTTACAAAGTGGCCAACAATCCTAACCTTAAAGTTATCCTATATATGAGGAGGTTAATTTCATTAGGGATTTGATGGCATCAATACCTCTGCCAACATTATTATTATTATTATGACACTACGCACTAAAAATATTCATGACATATTCTGTACTTTTGGAAGCTGTCTGACAGTTATTAAGGATTTCTTAGGTCATCTAAAAGAGAGCAACTCTTATTACAGCTGTTTGCTCATGAGATGAGTTATTCAGCAAGTTCCTCAGTGTTCCTAAGGAATCCAATAGAATCCATCCTATTGCCTCTTGCTTGGGTGCGTGCGTGTACTCTCTTGAAGTAACGGTCTCTTACAAAGGAGGCTCTGAAGACAGTTAAAAGCAAGGAAAGGCCCTTTGTGATGTGCTCCCAGCATACTCCAGCCCCTTTTCCTGATATTTCTTACACTCCAGCAAAACTTAAGCACTGACAGTTCTCCAAACGCATCATGCCATTTTTTGTTTCTGTACCTTCGAGTGAGCTGTTCTCTCTCTCTACATGTTTTCCCTGTCTTTTAACAGATCAGCATACCCCTAAATCCAGGAGGAGGCAGTTCGAGCATAACCTCTTCTTCAGAGGCGCTCACACAGGCTGCTCCAGACAGGCAGAGGCGCTCCTCCTGGAGTTCTGCGGCATCATGTGTACGATGCCACCAACAAAGGTTACAGAGCCACATTTAACAGCAATTTTTTATTTCCTTGTCTATTTCCTTATTAGAGCTTTCTGAGGGGGAAAAATCTTTTCATGTACATTCCCAGTGCTTGGCACAGAATATGGCACAAAGAAGGCACTCAACATATATTTGCTGAATGAATGTCAACTAATGCCTGAATATAAAAGCACAGATTTAATTATTTTCTAGTGATCAGTGGGAGACTAAAAGATTAACATGGTAGTTCTCTATATTTATAATTTCAAAATAATATATTCAAAACAAAGATCACACAAATTAAAGACCACTCACTCAGGTAGGAAAACAAACTATTTTTACTAAAAACATTATCATAATTCTAATAACGACAGGCACTATCAACCTAGAACAGAAATCAACAAAATAGCCTGTTACTTTAAAAGAGGGAAAATGCTGCCTAAAACTCACTGGTACTATGCAAACAACCTTGTCAAATGGTAAAGACTTTAAAAATAAAAATGATTCATGACCATAATTAATGTATGACTTCAACTATTTGGCTCTCGCTGCCCCAGACGCTTTCTGATCTTACCTTAGGGGCTTAAAACACACAGACAGAGTCACATTTCCTCCAATCTTCAGTGTTATCCAAATAGACTTTCAGAGCCCCTGCTACATCAAGACAGAGCTAATAATGTCCCCCTTTCAAACCCAACAGAAGAATAAAAGTTTGAAGTGTTTAGAGCTTAACATGGGACATCCTGATTCCCCTGGGGCTGAAGAGGTGAAAAACTGACAAGAAAAGAAACAAGGGCTTTACCTCCAAACCAGCCCGCCAGTTTCAGAGGACTGTTTCTTAATTATGCAAACTATGAAATGATACTGTAAAGAAAGAAATGTTTGTCATCTAGTCATCTGGGTGACTGGTCAATATCAACACGAACACTCCCAAGCTGAAATAAAATACATCATCACTGGTGTGGGAAGGAGGGATCAAATCTGATAGGTGTTCTGATTATAGCAAATAAATGTATCCTTATTACTTAATATGATTTGAGATAGCAGTAAAATTAAAACTGGGCTACAAATAATTTAGTTTTGTGATTAGATATTGCTATGAATGTAAAGATACACTGAATAAAAGGTATATCAAATAAATATTAATTAACATTGAGACACTATCAATGAGATATTAACAATAATCTCAGTAAAGGAGAAGTTACAAGACAATTTTTGTCTACTTAGTGTTGATCATATCACATCAGAAATGTTGCATTCAATTTTAAGATGAAGAATAACAAATAACCCCTACAAAGGCAGTGAAGTTTAGTTTCCTGTGGCTTACAGGGAGAAATAAAAAGGGAGAAGAAAACAGAAAAAAATAGGAGCCTATTGAGAAAAATAGAGACCTCATTATTAATGACTTTGTATCCATATGAAGGAGCCTAGATTTTTATTCTGGAGGTATTCAATAACCACTAAAAAGTTTTAAGCTGTGATCAGTAAAAGACAAATGACATATGATCTTACTTATATGTGCAATCTAATCAACAAAATAAACGGACACACAAAACTGAACCAGAGTCATGGATGCATGGTATAGACTGACAGATTGAGGGAGGAGGGTAGCAGGCAGGATGAAAGAAGGTGAAGAGAAGAGCCAAAGAACATGTATGCATACCCCATGGCCACAGGCAACAATGCTGGTTACCGCCTGAGGAAGGGGAGGTTGGGGTCTGGGTGGAGGGGAGCAAAGGGGAAGAAAATAGAGGACATCTTTAATAATGGCAACAATAAAAATAAATAAAGTTTTAAGTTGGGAAAGATTTAATTATATTTGCACTTTAGAAAGATCTTTGTTCCTGTATTAAGATAAATGGCACACTAGGAAACAGGACTGTGAACAGAAAGGCTAGTGTGAGGTTATTACAACAGTCTTAGCAAAAATTAGGCATTTTCCTAAATTAAACTAGTAACAAGAGGGATGTTGTAGATGTGAAAAGTGCAAGAGGAGAGATCACTATAGATCCCATAGACATTTAAAGGCAATTAAGGGGAAATTATCAACAACAGGCCAATAAATTCAACAACTTGGATCAAACAGTCAAATTGCTAAAAGCTGTCAAGTTGCTAAAACAAACAAACAAAACAGAAAGTCTCAATAGCTGTTATCAATTAAAGAAACTACATTTGTAGTTAAAACAGAAAACTCTAGGTTCCAATGGCTTCACTGATGAAACACTAGTCTTTACAAAATTCTTTCAAAGAAGACGGAATGATTTTGAATTGTTTCATAAGGACAGCACAATCCTGATACCAAAATATGACAACAACATGACAAGAAAAAGAACTTATAGACAAATATCACACATGAACATAAGAGAACGAAGAAGAAAAACGCAAATGATTATTTCAAAAGATGCTCCAAACAGTACTAAATAAAATGATTAAAAAAACAAAACAAAACTTTGCCCAGCTGGTGTGGCTCAGTGGTTGAGCGTCGACCCCTGGTTTGATTCCCGGTCAGGGCACATGTCCAGGTTGTGAGCCTGATCCCCAGTGTGGGGCATGCAGGAGGCAGCCAATCGATGTTCTCTTTCATCGATGTTTCTGTCTCTCTCTCCCTCTCCCTTCCTCTCTCTCTAAAATCAATAAAGAAAAAAGTTATTGAAAACAAAACAGCCCTGGCCAGTTTGGCTAAGTGGTTAGAGCATCGGCCCATGGGCCAGAGAGTCCCGGGTTCAATTTCCGCTAAGGGCACGTACCTCGGTTGCAGTTTGTCCCCGACCCCGGTCTATGTCTATGGGGTCATGTGAGTGGCAACTAGTCGATGTGTCTCTCTCACGTCGATGTTTCTCTCTCGCTCTTCCTCCCTCTCTCCCTCCTGCTCTATCTGAAGATAAATGCAAAAATGTCCTCGGGTGAGGATAAAAAAAAACCAAAAAACAAAAACCCTCAACAAACTAAGGAGAAAAGGAGTGCTTCCTCAATCTGATAAAGGGTTTATACAAAGAAACCTATGGCTAACGTTATACAAGATCAAAAATAAGGAACAATATCTACTTTCACCACTGTACTCAACACTCTAGTCAAGGTCCAAACCATTGTAACAAGGCAATAAGAAGAAGAACTCACAAATATAGGAAAGGAAGAAGCAAAAATGTCCACTCACAGATGCCATGAGAGTGTACACAGAAAAAAAAATCTACAATCAAACTAATACATAAATTTAGCAAGACTCCAAAATTAAAATAGAAAAATTGATTGGTATTTTTAGACAGTATCAACAAATAATTAGAAATAATTCTAGTGAAAGACCTTATACACTGAAAACTATAAAACACTGCTGAAAGAAACTAAAAACCACTTAAACAAATGAAGACATAACATGTCACAGATTGGGAGACTCAATATTGTTAATAACACAAGTCTCTATCAAAGTGATCACTTTTTAAGTTATGTAAATGTCTAATCACTATGTTGCACACCTAAAACTAGTATATTGTATGTTAACCATAATTTAAAATTTCTTTTAATTAAAAAGAAAAAAATAGAAGCTGAGGTCTTCCTTAAATTTATCTATATAGTCAATGCAATCCAGTTCAAAACCCTAGTAGTCTTTTCTTTCTTACTGACGAACTGATTCTAACATTGATATAAAAATATAAAAGCCCTAGAATAGCCAAGAAAATGTTGAAGAAGAACAAAGTTGTAGGGCTTACAATACCAGATTTTATGACTTATCATAATGCCACACAGTTTGTAAAGCAGTAGTAATTGCATAAGGCTAAACAAATAAATCTATAAAGCAGAATTCACATTATAGAAACAGACCTATTCATATACCGGGTGGGGCAAAAGTAGGTTTACAGTTGTTCATAAGGAAAAGAATACAATAATTCATAAATAATAACGCCAGAATAAGCTATGTGCTCACAACTATTAACCTATCTGTATAATTAATTTACTTTCTGATTAGGGAAAGAAAAGCTCCATCAACAAATGATACTGAAATAACTGGGCAGGTTGAAAAAAATTAATTAAGCAATTACAAATCTTTATATCTTTATTATCATCTAGCTTATTTTGCTCCCAAAGCTTTCATTACATAGCTTGTCAAATATGTTACTGGAGTTATTATCTGGATCTACAAACCTAATTACCCTTTCAAAATGAAGGCTTCAGTCTAAGATAACTTGTTCTTGGGAATGGCTCACTAAAGGAGAAAGAATTTAAGTTTCAATTTGAAGAAAGGGTAGGTAGGGCTCTGACAACTATGTAACAGAACAGTCATTGAGGACATTGGGAATAGCCTTTCACAGTCCCTGAGGAACGGAGTGCATTATATGTTCAGAAGGAGAAGTAGGTTGTGTGCTAAATAAAGCAAAGGGTGCATGAGAGCAATGTCATGAGAGGCAGTCTGGGAAGGTTGATCAGAGTCAAACTGCTGTGTTTTTTTAAATGCCTGAGAAATCTTTTTCATCTCCACAGCACCTACAGCAGTCTTGGACGCATGGGAATCACTCAAATACTTGTTGATGGGTTTATTAAATATGATAGTTTCCCAAAAGTCAGAAGTCTATCCTAAAGCCTGCTTCTACATTCCTCTGTCTAGACCATGAACATAGTTGAGAAGAACACACAGTCTCATGGTAATAGAATCAAATAAAACAGAACCCTACTTATAAAATTAACACTACTTATGAAATTAACATACTCTCATGGAAAAGTAAATGGTAACTTTGTGGGTGGGAAAGTTCTATTGAGGAGACGGTAGGTGGTATAAAAGCATGTGATAATGAGAGTGTCAGGTCTAACCAAGATGTGCCCTCAAAACTAACAAACAACACTGATGAAGCAACAGTTATAGAAAAATCAACTCTTCAGATTTCCAATTTACATCTCATATAACTCATTTCAGGCAAGAAGAACCACATTTGGCTTAAGAGCTGGCTAAATCCTTTCCAGACTTTTTCATAATACCATCCATGTGCTAAAATGCAAGTTTAATTTAAAATATATTCATTGTACAATAAACATATTTGAAGAACTACATCACATACAAAAGTACTTCAGAATTAGAAACAAGAAAGGGGACAAACTATGAATTGGGCAAAGTTTTAAAAATTAAAAGAAATATTATATACAACTTTATGCCAATAAATTAAAACACTCAGGAAAAAAAATAATTTTCTAAAAAACTATGAATTACCAAATTGTCTCAACAAGTGCTTGAAAACCTAAATAGATCAATAACCATACAAATACAGTGAACTTGAAAGATACAAAATCAACATACAAACATCCATTGCATTCATACATACTAGTAATAAAATTTCAAAACAAGAAAAAAATTTTTTTATCCTCACCCGAGGACATCTTTTACATTTATCTTCAGATAAAGCAGGAGGGAGAGAGGGGTGGAGAGAGAGAGAGAAACATCGACATGAGAAAGACACATCGACTGGTTGCCACCCACACGTCCCCAACCAAGGCCAGGGGACAAACTGTAACCGAGGCACGTGCCCTTAGCGGGAACCAAACCCGGGACTCTCTGGTCCACAGGCTGACACGCTAACCACTGAGCCAAACCGGCCAGGGCAAAAAAAAATTTTTTTCTTTTAAATTCCATTTGCAATTGCATAAAAAAAATAAAATAACTTAGGGAAAAACTTAAAGAATGTAAAGGACCTATACACAAAAAACTATAAGACATTATTAAAAAAAAGTGAAGAGGTCACAAAGAAATGTAAAGATAATCTGTGTTTTTAGATCGGAAGATTCAACATAGTTAAAATGGCCTTATTATCCAAAGCAATACACAGACTTAATACAATCCCCATCAAAATCCCAAGAGTATTTTTTTTAAAGAAATAGAACAAAAAAATCATCAGATTTGTATGGAACCACAAAAAAAACCCTGAAGAAAAAAAAAAAAAAACTAAACAGACAAACCACACACACACACACACACACACACACACACACAAACCTAAATAGCTAAAGCAATCCTGGGGGAAAAAACAAAGCTGGAGGAATGTGACTTTAAATTATACTACAAAGCAACAAAATCAAAACAGCATGGTATTGGCAGAAAACACACACGGACCATGGAACAGAATTGAGAGCCCAGAAATAAACCCACATTTATATGGACAAACAATTTTTGACAAAAAAGAAAAAACATATGAAGAAAAAAGAAAGATTCTTCAATAAATAATGTTGGGAAAATTGGAAAGCCAGGTGTAAAAGAATGAAACTAGACAAAAATTAACTCAAAATAGATCAGACCTAAATATAAAACCTGAGACAATAAAATGCATAGAAGAAAATATAGGTACCAAATTATGGACCTTAAACTTAGAGATTTTATTAATCTGACCTCAAAGGCAAGGGAAGTAAAAGCAAAAATAAATGAATGGGACTATATCAAACTAAAAAGCTTCTGCACAGCAAAAGAAACCATCAACAAAAGAAAAAGGCAACCAACGGAATGGGAGAAGATATTTGCAAACAATAACTCCGACAAAGGTTTAATATTCAAAATACATAAAGAACTCATAAAACTCAACAACAACAAAAGCAATCCAATTAAAAATGGGCAAGGCGGTCAGGGCACATGCCCAGGTTGTGGACCAAATCCCCATTGGGGGGCAGCCAACTGATGTTCTCTCTCTCATTGATGTTTCTATCTCTCTCTCTCTCTGCCTTGCTCTCTCTCTAGGGTCAGTAAAGAAAAAAAACTTTTTTTTTTTTAAATGGGCAAAGGACCTGAAGAGACACTTATACCAAGAAGACATACAAATGAGAGACAAATATATGAAAAGATGTTCAACTTCACTAGCTTTAGGGAAATGCAAATCAAAACCACAATGAGATACCACCTCACACCTGTTATAATGGCTATTATCAACCAGACAGGTAATAATAAGTATTGGAGAAGTTGTGGAGGAAAAGGAAGCCTCATATATTGCTGGGAGAATGTAAACTGGTAAACTACTATGGAAAACAGTATGAGGTTCCTCAAAAATTTAAGAATAGAGTTACCATATGACCCAGCAACCCCTCTTCTGGAAATCTATCAAAAAAAAAAAAGGAAAACATTTATTTGTAAAGATATATGTACCGCTATGTGCATATTATTCACAGTGATCAAGACATGGAAATAACCAAAATGTCCTTTTTTTCCCTTCTTCAAAATGTCCTTCTTTAGATGACTACATAAAGATGTGGTACATATATACAATCAAATACTACTCAGCCATAAAAAAAAAAGATGAAATACTGCCATTGCACTCTGGCAGGGTGGTTCAGTTGGTTGGCGTGTCGTCCAGTACACCAAAAGGCTGCGGGTTCAGTTCCCAATCAGAGCACAAACCTAGGTTGTGGGTTCAATTTCCGGTCAGGGCATGTACGTATGGGAGGCAACCGATCGATGTTTCTGTCTCACATACATGTTTCTTTCTTTCTCTCTCTCTCTCCCTTCTTCCCTCTCTAAAATCAATAAAAACATATTCTTGGGTAGGATTATTAAAAAGAAAGAAAGAAATACTGCCACTGCAACAATATGAATGAATCTTGAGAATATCATGCTAAGCAAAGTAAATCAGAAAAAATCAAGAACCACATGATTTCACTCTTATGTGGGATATGAAACTGAAAACAACAAATGAACTAAGAAGACAGAAAAACAAACAAAAACTCATATACACAGACAACAGTATGGTGGTTACCAGATGGAAAGGGGGTGGGGAGAGAGAGAAAAGGGGAAAGGAAATCAAATTTGTGGTGAAAGGAGACTTGACTTTGGGTGGTGAACACACAATGCAATATACAGATGATGTGTTATAGAATTGTACACTTGAAACTCATATAAATTTATTAACCAATGTCACCCCAATAAATTTCATAATCTTTTGAAAGAAGACAATTTCATAAATATAAAGAAGTCGATTTGTCAAGAGGACATAACAATTCTAAATGTTTATGAACCTACTAATAGTTTGAAAATACATGATGCAAAATGTGATAGAACTGTAAGGTGAAATAGACAAATCCACAATTATAAGAAGAGATTTTAATACCCCTCTCTAAATAAGCAACCACAACAAAAACAGACAGAAAATAAGTAAGAATAAAGAACACCTGAACAAATTTGACCTGATTAACATTTATAGAACACTCCATTCAACAATGGCAGAATATACATTCTTTTCAAGTACACCAGAAATATGTAACATTAAAAAACATATTCTGAATCACAACATAAGTCTCAATAAATTTAAAAGGATTCAAGCCATGCAATGTTAACTTCTCTCATCACAATGGAATTTAATTAGAAATTGATTTTTAAAATCTGGAAAATATATAAATATGTGAAAATCAAATAACAAAGTTCTAAATAACCCATGAGTCAAAAAATATATATATCAAAATGAAAATCAGGAAGTATTTTTAAATAAATGAAAATGAAAACATAATACATCAAAATGTATAAAATGCAGCTAACGTTGAGATCATTAAATCAATTATCTCAACATTTACTGTAAAAAAAAAAAACTACACTAAGAAGTGCAAATTAAACTCAAAGTTGGCATGAAAAAGGAAATAAGTATCAAATCTGAGATCAAAGAAACAGAAAACAAGAGCAATAGAGAATAATCAATAATACCAAAGCTATTTCTTTCAGATCAATATATTGGTAAACCTTGAGCTAATAAACCAAACGGGAAAAAAAAAAAAAAAAGGACCCAGATTACTCATAGCAGGAATAGAAGCAACAAGTCTACAGATTCTACAAACATTAAATTTTACGACATAGACAAAATGGACAAATTCCTTGAAAGAGACAAACTACCAAAGCTTACTGAGTAAGAAATAGATAACCTAAGTAGTCTTATATCTAAGAAATGTAATTTTAGTGAAAATCTTCCTACAAAGAAATTTCAGGCCCAGGTGGCTTCACTGTGAATTCCACCAAACATGTAAAGGAAAAAGAATACCAATTCAATGCAATCTCTCCCATAAGACTGAAGCGGGAATATTTCTCAATTCATTCAATGGTCCTTTACAGAGAAATCAACTGTTGATGGATGTCTGAATTTCTTCCAGCTTTTTACTAATAGAAATAAAGATCTATTTTATAAAGACCTAAACATTTGTACACAAATCTTTATTTGGACATATGCTTTCATTTCTCTTGGCTAAATACCTAGGAATAGAATGGCTGAGTCATATGAAAGGTATAAGTATTTTGGAATATCCATATAATACGACTTACAAAAAGAAATGAACTACTGTTGACCCTTGTACAACATGGTTAGTTTAAACTGCATAGTTCCACTTAAAAACAGTATTTTGATGTACACAACAACATGGATGAACCTCAGAATAATTATCTAGAGATATAGAAGGCAGACAAAAAAGAACACATAGTATATAATTCTATTTAGAAAAGTCAAACTAATCTATGGTGAAAAAGTGGTTGCCTAGGGATGGAGAAAGAAGGAGTGGGGCCCTGGCTGGCTTGCTCAGCGGTTAGAGCGTGGGCTAGGTTTGATGCCCAGTCAAGGGCACGTACCTTGGTTACAGGTGCAGGTTCGGTTCCCAGCCACGGTCATGTGGGAGGCAACAAATCAATGTGTCTCTCTGACACTGATGTTCCTCTCTCTCTCTCTCTCTCTCTCTCTCTTCTTCTTCTTCTTCTTCTTCTATCTCCCTCCCTCTCTATCTAAAAAAAAAATCAATGGAAAAATATCCTCGGGTGAGGGTTTAAAAAAAAAAAAAATGAGTGGGATGGAAGGATTACCAAGGGGCCCAAGGAAACTTTTAGAGCTGTTGGATACGTTGTCTTAATTATAGTGATAGTTTAATGAACATTTGTATATTAAAACTTATCAAACTGCACACTTGAACTACATGAAGTTTATTATGTCAATTACACATTAATAAAGCTCGTTTTCTTTAATTCTTAGCACCACAACTCAAGTCTCTTAATCTCCACTAATTCTTACAGAGGTACACCAATAGCCCTATAGACACAGACATCATGGTATTTTCCTAAAAACTACAGTAGAATATTCACCAAATAATTATTAGACATCCTCAAACATCCCATTCATTCTTTCAACCAATATATACTCAGAACCAAAGTACAAAACAATGCTGAGCTAGTTGCTAAGGGTGGTGCAAAGATGAATTAGAGCTGATATTTTCCAACAGTCTCTTCTAAAAGATTCAATTAAATGTTTACTAATAGTAGGAAACAATGGTCTTTCTCATTTTGTGGCCCCTCAGTTATATAGGCATGTACACACACAAACGCATACACGTCTCTACAAAACCTGATACAATGTTTTGCTCTATATTCTAAATGATCACCAGGCTGTAGGGAAACTTCAGCATCACTATGGACATTATGAACACATAGGTGAGAGTTTTACCATTTACCCATATATTCTGAGCTATGCAGCCTACAGCAGCAAGTCTTTAGCCATTATATAGTTGTGTCATCCACGAACATTTGCTAGTTCCTATGCACAGTTCCTTAAAAATCACATTAGCATTCCTAATGAAAATAACATTTTCTTTAAGATGAAAGGACTAAAAACAATAAAGCAGGATTTACTATAGTTATGACCCCACGTTAGCCACCAACTCTATCCAAGTAGGCTGTTTTACCATCACACCTACCTCCCGTATAGGACTATACAACGAAAATAATCTGCTTTAAAGAGAAGCGCCACAAAAAAAATGTAAGATTTCCATGCAGTATAAGAGATAGGAGGGAAAGAGAAAACAGTGTATGAGCCTGAGCAAGGGCACAGGGGAGCCCAAGTGCGGGTAGAAGGATGACTCACTGCAGGGTGCAGAACCTCGGGGGGAAGGATGGTGTTCCCATGGTAGTGGTGGGATGGCAGCAGCAACAGGAGATTAATTACATACAGAGGGAACTGATCTAAAAAGTAGATATACTGAAGATTATGGGAAGCCAGGTTTCTCACTTTTGGAGAAGGGAGTCACAAATATAAAAAGAAAACTGAAGTGAACCTGTGGCATTGAGTTGAAATTGAAGCTCTCTCTGTGAACTCGTGGTTTTGACCGGTAGGTAGGTAAGTGGGTGGGTAGGTAGGTGGGCAGACAGAGAGACGGACAACATAAACACACAGATGAGTCTATGTGTGTAGAGGTGTGCGCCTGCATGTACTTCCTAGCTCTCTCCGCCGAGGCCCGGAAGCAGTGATACCCTAGTTGCAAACAACACGCAGACCCAGATCTCGGTTTCTAAAAACTGTTCTTCACTACAGGAAATCAAAGCTCCTTAGAGGAATAACTCATTTTAATGTAAGGACAAAGGAAATACATGGAACACGTTGTTTCAGAAAGTAAGGAAGTACTCAAAGAGGGATGGATAGGTTATAAGAAAACAGAAGTTAGCTTGAAAAGGTTCCCATGGCCAAACCTGGGATCAGTTGAATATCAAAATAAATAATTATAATAACAGATTATATAACCCACTGGATAAAATAGGAATCCATGAATCCATACTGATATAAACAAATAAATGAAGAAAAGAAAGCTTTTCCTTACAGAATGTCAACTGATAAATACAGAAAATAAGATAGTATTAGAAAATAACCATATGACAACCGTCATTTTAATAATTAATTCTGCCAAGAAACATCAATATACGTTTGAATTAATGGATAGAAATGAGAAGTAAAATATCTACATAATCTAAAAACACCTCCCGACAAAATACAGATTGCAAAGTCAAAAAGGGTAACTTTACAGAGGAAAACCTTGGCAGACAGCACTCTAACCAAGTATTCAGTTAACATCACTAGTAATAGGACAAATCAAAATTGTGTACCACTCAACAGGATGCAAGAACACAACACCACTTGTATAATTTCCCTTCCAAAAATATATAACCTGAATCTCTTTGTTAGGATAGATCAGACAAACCAAAATTGAGAACCATTACCCGAATAAGAGGTCTAACATCATATGAAATACCAAGGTCATAAAAGTCAAGGAAAGACTGAGGAATTTTTCAGAATGATAAAGAATAAAGAGAAATGACCACTAAATGCAATATGCAATCCTAGATGGAATCTATTTGTTATAAGAGACATAGAGACAGCTGTAGAAACTTAAATGTGCTGTGTGAATTAGAGGGCAGTAATGTGTCAATGTTAACTTTCTAATTTTGATGGTAGTGGAAAAGGCTCTTATTTGTAGAAAATCTTTATTTGCTAATATATCAAGGAGTGATGAGGAATCATCTTTCTAATTTACTCTCAAGTGGTAAAAGGGGAAAGTTCTTATACTGGTTTTACGATATTTCTGTAAGTCTGAAAATATTTCAAGGGAAAAAGACATAAATGCTCAAGAAATAAAAGCAGAGAGTACTGGACAAAGGCAGCAGTATCACAAATCAAGACTTCCACAAGGCAACCAGTCTAGTCTCTGATTCCGTGGAAATAAAGGTCAATGTGGTGACATTAACACAGTGTCTAAACCATATATTCATGACAAAAACAAAGTGGAACAAAGTGGGGAAAGCTGCCCGTTTCCCCACTGACATATTTCACAATGAGGTCAACAGTGTCTCACAGTAAAAACCACAACGTAGCTGGTTTGTTGGGACTGAGTTTTTTTTGGTTTTTTTTTATCCTCACCCGAGGACATTTTTTCATTTTTGTACAGATAGAGTGGGAGGGAGAGAGGAAGAGAGAGAGAAGGAAACATCGATGTGAAAGGGACACATCGAGTGGCTGCCACCCGCACGACCAACCAGGGCCGGGGACAAACTGCAACCGAGGTACGTGCCCTTAGCGGGAACCGAACCCGGGTCTCTCCGGACCGCAGGCAGACGCTCTAACCGCTGAGCCAAACCGGCCAGGGCGGGACTGAGTTTTAAATAACTTAAAGCATTTCCATCAATATTACAAATACACTATACACAATAACTACACAATTTGGCTGACTCCAGAGAAGACCTCTCACGCAAAATATCCAGATAACTTTATCATATGCTTACTGTTTAAAATAATTTCTTAATTTAATTATTTTGGAATAAAATATATCCTCAATGTATGCTCATTTCTCTGGTTTCTGACTACGTGTATGATGAAAATAATATTATCTTAAAGATTGAGTAGCATTACAAACATCAGCAAAATGCTGAGGTTTATACAACTATCCTGTAGTCCTACTTCATAATACTTTTTCTGCCTTTCCTCTTTCTATAAGGCTCTCACAAAACATTTCTCGGGGTTTTCAATGTTCCTTCCAGTAGTATCACTAAATTACAGCATTTAATCTACTATGGACTTGGAAACTCTATCATCATGATTTATAAAATGGCACACAAAATAATAGTAAGCAGTCTCTGAATAATGCCTACGGATTTTTCCTATGAGCAAAATGGAGAACGTTGTAGACATGAGCTATTTTTGCAGCTTAGTAAATTTACGTTGACATTTAGATTATTGTTTGGCTGTTACAAATTGATACTGCTAAATAAATAAGGCATTACTTTATTTCAATTTTCAAGCTTTTTTCCCAGAATGAAGGTTGGAATTCACATATCCAATCACAGGCAATAAGACTGTTTTTGGGGTTTTTTTAATCCTCACCCAAGGATATTTTTTCCATTTATCTTCAGCAAAGGAGAGAGGGAGGGGAAGAGAGAGAGACATATTGATTGGTTGGTTGTCTTCCGCATGACCCACACCAGGGCATGGAACCAAACTGCAACTGAGGTATGTGCCCTTGACTTGAGTTTAACCTGTGACTCTTTGGTCCACGGGTGGATGCTCTAACTGCTGAGCCAAACCAGGCTGGGGGAGACTGTGTTTTTGTTTTTGTTTTTTATAAAAAAGGGCAGCCAAAAGTCCATCCACTGGATCCTGACTCTTGAGAAATTATTCTAGTGTTAGGTCAACAACATAAAATTATACTACTTTGCTATGTGACTAATCACACTTGGATCTATAGTAATATTATGTATATTACAATATACTGTAATATACTATGTGTATTAATGTTACTTGGCTCTATAGTAATGTTATGCAAGGTGTTTCTTTGGGGCTCAATTTTTAGTTATCCTATAAACAAAGCACAAAAGAGTTCATTATAATAACATAGCAAATGTTAATTTTTAACAACCTGATAATGTAAAAATAAGATAACTAACAAAAACATAGAGGTGGAGGGAAAGAGAAGGTGGCAGGTACCATAACTCTAAAAATTCCTCTTCTTTCATTGCCCAAAGCCAAGAATCACTATCTAAAGTTTATTTATAAAATAACTAGCACTGAGAATATAAGGCATCTATATAAACAAAGTATATTATTTCAAGACTGGGGCAGGGTGGGAGAGGGTATAGAACAGGTACTTTTATTTTTATTTTAAAGTTTGGTTTAAAAAAACAGTATGCAGGTTTCATTTTTTTTTTTTTAAGCGCAGAGGAAGGGGTAAAGAAAAGAAACAGAATGATTGATTTTAGAGAGACGGGAAAGGAGAAATTTCCCATGACCATCCTGGGGTTTCTTTTCTCTATGCGCCCAGAGAAGGAATCATGGGACACTATCACAGCATTTATTACAAAGTACTGTATTTCTGTGCTTAACTGTCTAACTAACCCACAGATTAAAATCTCCCTGAAGCCCTGGCCATGGGGCTCAATCCATTGGAGCACTGTCCCGTACACCAGAAGGTTGAGGACTTGATTCCTAGTCAGGGCACATACCTAGGTTGCAGGTTCGATCCCCAGTCAGGGTGCATATGGGAGACAATTGTGCAATGTTTTTCTCTCACAACAATCTCTCTCTCTCTCTCTCTCTCTCTCTCTCTCTCTCATCTCCTCTCTCAAATCAATAAAAACATATCCTAAGGTGAGGATTCAAAAATAAATAAATAAAATAAAATCTCCTTGAAGACTCGGGTAGTATCTTACTTATTTGTATCTCCAACATAGTACAATAACTAGAAGAGGAATAAATAGCTGCTGGCCCGACTGGTGTGGCTAACTGGTTGAGCGTTGACCCATGCACCAAGAGGTCACCAGTTCAATTCCCGGTCAGGGCACATGCCCAGGTTGTGGGCCTGATCCCCAGTGGGGGGCATGCAGGAGGCGGCCAATCGATGTTCTCTCTCATCGATGTTTCTATCACTCTCCTTCTCCCTTCCTCTCTCTCTAAATATCAATAAAGAAAAATAAATAAATAAATAGCTGCCGAATGAATGGATGAACAATATATGAATGAATTGAAAATACCAATTTTTCATCTGGAAAACAGCAACAGAAAAAGAAAAACAAAATACCTTCATGGCAACCATATCTCACAAAAATATTCATTTTGAAAAGAAACTTTTGATGAATTCTCAGGAAAAATAAAAAAAAAATTAAAAAAGCAAAGAAAGGGGGAAAAAGCCAACACCTTGCTTTCCATTTGCTTTCTATCAGAGGCTCTTTTCGCCACCTCCTCTGAGGAGTCTGAACTCAGTATCAAATACGGCTGACTCCCAGATGCCAGCACAGACTGTGCCTGTTCAGAATATTTTGTAGAGTAGTGAATGTATTTATATATAAACAATGTTTCAAGTCTATTCAAGTGGCTCCACAGAGTAATTCCATATGACAACTCTTTTCTACCATCAGAATCTACTTATATTAAAAAGAAAACCGTAGTTTAAAAACAAGCACTGAGAAGTTACGGTTTCCAGGGCTATAGGGGACAGTTTAATGTTGATGCATCAAAACTGGAATGACTAACACACTTTGAATAAGTATATTTTTTCTCTGAGCAATTACAAAACTTTTTTTTCTGCCTGTTCTATATAAAAACAGTTCTATAATAATAGTTTATCATGTAAGGAATCACTAAGTTAGACATTCATTTTTAGTCTTGAAAACACAACATTTGAAGTTAGTTATTTCACCAGTTTTGCTGTTTGGCTCCAAAGTTTGAAGAAGTGTTAGGATTACATGGTCCTTTGATCAAAAAACAAAACAAAAACAAATGGAATTGTGATGAGGTCTAAAGAATATATAAAAGACCTTCATTAAGCATATAAATCCCACTGAAGCAACGTATCCTGTTAAAAATGGCATAGAGCAGAAGAGGCCTCAAGCTTCTGGACGGTGCCAAGAAAGTGTTGTACAACCTTGGGCAAGTTATTAAACCTTTCTAAGCCCCAATTTCCTCATCTACTGATTGTGCAACATTGTTGATAGGATAATAAAATATGTACAACACCCAGCACAATATCTGCACTAAACAATATTTGCACCAAACAAAAAGCTAGCACTGAGAATAAAAGGCATCTACATAAAAATAAATATGTAAGGTTAATAAAGCTAATTATTCAGGGTACAGAATGCTTGTTAAGTGCAATAAGGGTAAAGGAAATGAGGCAAAATCCAAGAAGGCTTCCCAGAGCAGGGGACTGTGATCTATATCTGGAAGAATTTATTTAACATGCCAGGCAAGCATTCCCTACCTTTCTACATGCCGCTACCTGGTGTAATCTTCTGTTCCCTATACTGCCAGACAAACTGCCATTTATTTTTTATTCATTTAACACCTACCATACACTAGGGAATAGGCTCAGCACCAGAGGCCATAAGAGAGCAAGACAAACCAGACTCTCGGTCCCCACAAAGATTACAGTCTATTGGGGGAAACAGAGTAATTACCAGGCAATTACATCACCATGTAAAGTTTTATAAGGGAAGACGGCAAGGTGCTTCCTCTCTCTCCTCCACCAACACCCACCCCAAAATGAAGATATGACTGAGCATACTAAGGTCAACAGTTAGATTTAGGGTTAGGTAGGAGGCCCCCTTAGGCCCAAACTTCCTGCTTCAACTCAGCTTTGTCCAGAGGGCTGCCCTAATTGCACCCTGATTTTCATTCTGCCACCGCTTGTTTTGTGCAGAGCTCCCGCTGGAACTGACAGGCAGGAAGGGTAACTAACACGGGAGTGCAAGGCCCTACTAACAACAGGTTCTCAATAAAGATTTGTTGCTAGTGACATTTTATTTTAAATGACCAGCATTCTTTTCTTAGATTAGTGGATGACTAAACTCTGTACCTAATTCATTTTAAAATTCTCAACTGCAAAGTTTACCTATCACGCAGCATGCTCCATGATTCATATGGACGATATGTAGTAAAATTCTCTTTTGTAAGTTTCTGTACACATTCTGGCAGTCACATATAATCCTATTTGATCATCAAAAACGTTAGAAAACCCATAAACCCAATCTAATAACATGAAAAACATCAGACATCTCAATAGAGGGCCATTCTACAAAATACCTGACTAGTAATCCTCAAAACTATCAAAGTCATCAACAACAAGCAAGGTCTGAGAACCTGACAGCCAAGAGAAACCTCAGGAGGCACAATGACTCAATGTGATATGGGATTCAGATTGGGATCCTGAAAGAAGATATCTGAATAAAGTATGGACTTTAGTTAATAATAATATATCAAGCCCTGGTCAGTTTGGCTCAACGGTTAGAGCGTCGGCCTGTGGTCCAGAGAGACCTGAGTTCGGTTCCCGCTAAGGGCACGTAGCTTGGTTACAGTCTGTCCCCGGCCCTGGCTGGATCGTGTGGGTGGCGACCACTCGATATGTCCCTTTCACGTCGATGTTTCTCTCTCTCTCTCCCTCCCCCTCCCACTCCATCTGAACAAAAAATGGAAAAATGTCCTCGGGTGAGGATAAAAATAATTATAATAATATATCAATATTGGTTCAGTAATTATCACAAATGTACCACTGTGACATAATAGAAAACATATACATTGGTGGTCTCTGCCCCTGGTTCCTGGCACAGAGCTCCTAAAACGTTTGTAATTTCCTAAATGATAAAAGCACGAGGAGCATCCTTTGTTCTAATATCTGGTCTTTGACACTGGTTCCTAACTTAGAGTTTCAAAATCCCTTGGAATTTCCTGGGTGATAGCAGTGTCTTTTGTTCTACTAAGGTGACTCTTGGTGGGCTCCTAGATGACAGCCGGTCACCAGAAAGAGTAAGCCATGAGGAGACGCTTGGAATTTTCAGCCCTATCATCCTCCATTCTCCAGACAGAGGAGAAGGACTGGAGATAGAGTTAACAGTTAATCATGCCTGCGTGATGAAGTCCCTGTTAAAATCCCAGGGACAGTGATCGGGAGTTCTGGGCCGTTGAACACGTGGGGTGCTGGGAGCGTGGCACACCAGCAGGGGACGTGCAAGCTTCACGCCCGCTCCCGTAGCACTTGCTTCACACATCCATTCCATCTGGACATGCGTCTGTGTCCTTCATCACATCCTTTTACAATAAACTAGCAAACAGTAAGTAAGCTGTTTTCTTGAATTTGGTGAGCGACTCTAGCAAATTGATCAAATCTGAGGAGGGGTTGTTGACACCTCTGCTCAACAGCCAGTGGGTCAGAAGCACAGATGACAACCTGGACTTGAGATCAGCGTCTCAAGTGGGAAACAGTCTCATGGGACTAAGCCCTTAACCTGTGGGCTCTGACACTACCTCCAGGTAAACAGGGTCAGAATTGAGCTCAATCGTAGGACATCCTGTGTCCCAGACTTTCTTGGTGTGGGGAAAGAACCCACACATCTGGGCTCAGAGTGCTGTGAGCGTAGTGGCCGTGCGAGTACAGGAGAAACACAGGAAGAAGACTGAGTGCTGCCTATTCCACCTACTAAGGAAAGACACGAAGAATAGAGGAAACTGAGTGCGGGTGTCTGGGAACTCTGTACAATCTTACAGTGTTTCTATAAAACATTCTGTAAAATAAATTTTCAAAAGTGAAAACAAAATAATCTGATTTGTCATAACATCAGACTCAGGATGTTTATAACTAAATCAATACCTAAAATACTCAACAGAAATTAGTCAACAAAACCTGAACAAATAGTTCTTTTTATTTAAACAATGAATATATTTTCAAAAAAATTCTGCCAGAGTGTGATCAAGCCTAACAAAAACACAACCATGCCCTGCAAGATCAACAATTCTGTGCTTTTGCCACCGTGTCCTTTACCCGGGGATTTAGGTGACACTATGCTCTTTTAAAATAGCAGCTTAATCTTCCACACATTTTTGAACTGATGCCACAGTTCAAGCTTAAGATCTTGAAAACTGAGCAAAGTGAGTTATCTCAAATTCTAACACTGAGAAAGGGCAGATCTGTGCCAAGTAACTGAGGTAAGAACAGGTAACGGAACCCAAGTGAGCTCTTCCTCCTCATTAGCTCAACAGCAATGAGCTTACACGATTATTCTCGCACTTACGATTTACTGTGTAAACTTTTCAGACATACATATGTCCACACCCAAACTCCAAGCTCCACGTGACTACCTTTCTACTTTCTACCTTTTTGTCCCCAAGGTGCCTCATGTGAAATTCTGTAGGATGATGAATTGCCAGAAGAATGAAATGGAAATAACCAGTTTAATCAAAGACGTTTTAAATTTATGCCTAGCTGGTGTGGCTCAGTGGACTGAGCATCATCCCGTGGACTGAAATGTCCTGGTTTGATTCCCGGGCAGGGCACACGCTCAGGTTGTGGGCTCGATCCCCAGTAGGGGGTGTGCAGGAATCAGCCAATTGATGTTTCTCTCTCACATCAATGTTTCTATCTCTTCCTTCCATCCTCTCTAAAAAAATCAATAAAAACATATTCAAAAAAATTTATATTGAGGTAAAATTCACATAACATACAACTACTTTAAGTGTACAGTTCAGTGGTATTTAGTGCAGTCACAATGTTGTGCAACCACCACATAATCATAGACCCTGATCTGGAGATAATTAAGTTCAATTATCTCCCTCCGTGCCTCCTCCAAATAGCTAATAAATATCAATTCTCTTCCTCCTTTATTACATACAATAGATTCTCAAATAATGTCATTTCGTTCAACATCATTTCATTATAACGTTGATGAGATGCTATAGGAAGTTAATTAGCCTATGATAAAATTGGTTTCATTTTATGTCATATGTTGTTTGGCTTAAAGTCGTAGAACCTATCAATGACATTGAGGACTTACTATACTGGTTTTCTCTTTATATCTTTCTGTGATTAAATTAGTGGTCCATCATTATACATCACTCCTATAGCCCTCTCTTCTTCCCCATGAGCTCACCTGGCAAAACCCCCTAATCTGGTTAAATTCAACTCATTGCTTCTCCACCTTTGCATCCAAGTGGCTGAATAAAGCTGGAAAAATACACTTCATATGCTGAATGGTCTTCCCTTAAATTTAATACCAAAGTATGGTATCAGGACCAGAAGTATCAAGTTCACCTGGGAAAGTTATAAATGCAAATTCCCAGGCCTCGCCCAGCCCTAATAAATCAGGAATTATGGAGGTAGAACACAGCAATCACTGTTATACCAAGCCCTCCAGCTGACTCCTATGCAGGCTAAAGTTTGAGAACCACTGAACCTAATTCTCTGGGTTAATTTACTATCTTATTCTCCAAGATGATTATTCTAACTAAACCTTCTCTTTTCTTCTCAAACTTCATGCATTTCTTATACCTTCCTGACACCTGTCAGATGACTACTGAAAAACAGAAGCAATCAGAGGAGAACTTATTCATTCTCCCATCACCAAATTTACCAAGTGATTCTGCATCTGTACCTATGAACATTGTCCTCTCCAGATGTACAGCCCTCCTTCCTAAAGCCAAACCATCCACTTGTACACCGAAGTCCACTGTCTTTCACTTAAGAAAGGTTTTTGTGCCTGCTGTTGCCTGCTCTTTCTCATGCATGCACAAATTTTCCTTCAGCACATAAATATGCTAAATACCTCCCAACTCACAACCAAAATCAATCCGATTGACTCCTCATTCCCCTCCCTGCTTCTCTGTACAGAAAAACTCCAAGAGCAGTTTATACTACTTGTCTTCATTTCCTCATTCCCAATATCCCTTAACCTATTCCTGCAATACCACCAAAACTCTCTTATGAATGTCACCAGTCACTACAAGTTGCTAAATTCAGCATTCAATTCTCAGCCTTCATCTTACCCAACCAATCAACAAGCATTTGATTCTGTTGATCACTCCCTTAACATCCGTATTTACTCTGGCTCTGGACCACCACAATGTCCGAGATTCCTCCCAACAGCTATAACTCCCCCTTTTCTCTGCTGTATCTATTTCTTCTTAAATGATGGACCAAAATCTGGAAGATGGAAGGGGTAGACGCCATTCTTCCAGTAGGAGTGACAGGCTCTCTCCTTTGCTAGGTTTTGCAATAGCCAGTTTCCTCAGTTACATGTCTGTTGGCATGGGATGGTTACTTCACCAGTAGCTGTGATCACTGCATCACAGCTGTCTGTGGTGGCTTGACCCTGAAGCCCAGTGGCAGTGTGTCCCTGAAGCCTAGAAGGGGCCCTCCAACTTCTGCTCTTTCAGCCCTCTAATAATTCTACAAATACTCAATTCTCAGTATTAAATCTCTTTCCAATGAAAATATCTAGGGTGGTTTATGTTTTCTACACTGAAACTTCCCAAATTCATATCTCTGGCACCAATTGACCCCTTAGACCAAAACGGCATATCCAACCATCCTCTCTATACCTTCATCTTCATAACTGATAACATTGTCTCAAACCGAACCTGTCCCAAATATTCTTGATTCCCCATTACCTGCTCCTCCTTCCCCCAGGAATCTCACATCATTTATTTTCATAAATACCACAATTCTCCTAGTTGCTCAGATCAAATATCTAGGAGTGATCCTTAAATCCAATTTCTCTCACACACCACATCTAATCCACTAGAAAGTCTGTTTAGCTCAATGTATGAGGAATCTAAGCTTCTCTTCATTTATCTCAACTGCTACCAGACCAGCCTAAGTCACTCTCATCTCTACCTGAAAACTATAATAGTCCCTTAACTAATCCCGTGGTTGCCCCCACCAAGTCTAGTCTTTATGTCAGAATTATTTTCTTTAAATAAAAATCAGATCACATCACTCCCTTGCTCAAAATCCTCTATCTTCCCATCATACTTAGAAAAACTCTAAAATTCTACACAATCTGGCCTCTGCCAAGTTTGGTCACTCTGTTCAAACTAGACTAACTTCTTAGCTGTTCTCGCAACAAACCAAGTTCACTCCCACCTTGGGGCTTTCACACTGACAATTTGTACTCTCTGGGATGTTCTTCCTACAGACACCCACGCAACGTGCTGCCTTATCTTTTTCAAGTTTTGCTCAAATATTTTCTTCTCAGCGAGGTCTTCCCTGACCACTCTATCTACAATAACTCATCCTACCACCCTCAGTACTCTCTAGCCCCCTTTGCACTATCATTATTCTGACCACAGGAACAACATACAGTACCTATACCTACATACTTTTTCTCTTCCAAATTACATCCCTTTGGAAAGAGCCCAAATTCTACAGAATGTGAGCAGCAGCATGGGAGAAGGAAAAGAAAACAAAATCAGAAAGTCTGCCTAGCGGCTCTGTCACCATGCAACCGTAGGCAAGTCAGTTCCCCGTTCTGGGTCTGTTTCCACACCAGCAAAACTGGAGGAACAAAGAATAGCATCAATCTCACAAATACGCTTTGAGGACTAAATGAGATAAAGCGTGTAAAGGATTTACCAACACACCGTACATTTTACTCTTACCCAAACAACTGCTTGCCAAATGAATTAAATAACTTGAGTTTAAAGACAGTAACTATATTTCCATAGTCCTTTCTTCTCTGAGCTAAATATCCTCTGTTCCACTTGTTTTTTATGACTGTTTTAAAACCCATCATCCTGGCGCATCTCCCCCGGCTCTTTCTCATCACAGTAAACCGGGACTCAAACAAAATATTCCAAATTTAATCTAACGAACATGAAGTCCAGGAGGGCCATTACTTCCCGTGATCTGGATACTGTATTTTAATTAATCAAACAAAAGATAATCTTAGCTCCTCTTTGAAAGCTTTAGAGTTAATTTCCTGGCTTACACTGACTTTTTCATGAATTTAAATCTCCAGGTGTTCTCCCCGTAAACTGTTTCAAGCCAGTTCCACTCCAAGGTTCGTAACAGACTCTGTCACTAGAATCAAAGAATCTCTGAGACAGAAAAATCAGCGCTACTGTGGAGAAGTCCTTTTACCTCTATGGCATTACTTTTCAGAGTCAGGATTTACAAGATGGGACCCGGAAAACAGAGAGATGCCAGCTAAGAAAACGCCATCGTGTCCAATCACTTCGCACTTACCAGATTGACGGGACAAAAATAAAAGGAACCCGTGGCCACAGAGTTACAGAAACACTCCTCAATGGCAAGCCTCCAGCATGGGGAGGTACAGAGGTCAGGGGTATGACAGGCACAGGACGGCTCTGGGCCAGCCTATGACGAAAGCCTCCGTTGTGCAAGCACCACAAGACGCTGCGAAATGCCTGGCCCACTCTGTACTCAGGCCCACCGAAGCATCTTGTTGGACGGGGTGCGGATGCTGTAGGCAGTCTCAAGGAGAGAAGGAACACCAAAGGGAATTCTTCCACACGGGATGGAGGAATACATTGGAAAGGCCTTCGCCATTGGACAGATTTGGACTATGAATAACATACTAGCTCAACTTTCTCAAGCTGCAGTTTGCTTACCAGTAAAACACAATTATAATAGTAGCATGGCTATTGTGAATATTACAAAAATATGTATACTAAGTTTCTAACATTTAAGTGCCTTTCAAATTTGAGACACACAAATATTATTTTCCTTCTCTACCACCTGTGCCTGTGTAGGTGTAGAAAAGGATGGGATTCTGACTTATTTCTACAATATCAAAACATATTTAGAAATTATTACTAACTTCTCAATGAACCCCTTGCTTGCTGTGTTAGTTAATCTGTCCTATTATAAGTCCCCAAAGTAAGAATCTGGCTTCTCATGTTAACAGAGTACTTCCAGTCATAAAGAATCAACTGTAGGAATGAGGTTATTACAATATCCATTCTCCTCAACATAGAAACATGCTGAATTGCAAATTCTCTTTGAAGGTAAAATATCCTACTTTTTAGAATAAAGGTTATTTCAAGGGCTAGGTGATATCCTGAATAGTATAATGTATTAATTTTCCTAAAATCTCTCTGATAAGTTCTCTTAATAAAACAGCATGTAAAAATCAAGTTATATGTGGGGTAGGTATTTAATGGTAACTGGTTATTTTTATTGGCACAGACATCAGGGTGAAATCACTAAAACTTGGAAAGCAGGCTTGGAACATGCCTCGCACCAGTGGGAATGTAGAAGTTACAAGGCAGCTATGAGGGGTGTGATAAAGCCTTAATTTGCAGTGACATCTTCAGCAAAGCAACCCTATAAATTCCAGCCAGAACTGAAGGACAGGGCAGGGACAGAGATGACCTCTTAGGCAAAGATTACTAATACACTACCTTCCAAGGATGCTCTTTACCTCTTTACACTGATTTTACAAACTTCTTTCACCATTCCAACATTTGAAAATTAACTACTGCCCCAAGCCAGGAGTTCTGAACACTGTTTTGGGGAGGGTTCATTTAATGTACCCATTATGTCCCACTTTCTATTAACATTCAGTACACTAGAGAAACAGACTTAGCAGCATGAATAGCCTACAAAAGGTCCTAATTAAAGACTATGAGATCTATCAGTAAGTTATGATTACTGGTGAACTCATTTAATAAATTGGAGTTAACTTACCATACAATGCCTTTACATTACTTTCATCAGTAAGTGCTGTCTAAATACTCAGATATTTTACATTAAAAATATACTATCATTGTGGGATATCCAAAGTTAATATTAATTATCTTTAGAAAGATGATTTAGTTAATCATCTTAAGTTAATATTAATTATCTTTAGAAAGATGATTCAAGCCAGTGTGGTTTACTTGTTGAGCACTGACTCATGCACCAAGAGGTTGCTGGTTCAATTCCTGGTCAGGGCACATGCCCAGATTGTGGGCCAAATCCCCAGTGGGGGGCATGCAGGAGGCAGCCAATCAATGTTCTCTCTCATCAGTTTTTCTCTCTCTTTCTCTCTCTCTCCTTTCCCCTCTCTCTAAAAATCAATACAGAAAAAAAAAATTTTTTTTTTAAAAACAATGATTCAAGATCTACCATTTTAAAAATTTCCCCCAAAACCTACCTGTTATTCAGTTATTATCCAACCAGTTGTATTTCACCCATTCATTTATTAATTTAATTATTCATTAATTTAACAAATATCTATGCTGAGCCAGGTTGATGCTATATGCTAGAGACAAAAATTGTAAACTGGAGCCCTGGCCGATTTGGCTCAGCAGCTGGAGTGTTGGCCCACAGGCAATGAGTCACAGGTTCGATTCCAGTCAAGGGCATGCACCTCTGTTGTTGTTTTTTTATCCTCACCCGAGGATATTTTTTCCATTTTTTGTACAGATAGAGTGGGAGGGAGAGAGCGTGAGAAACATCGACGTGAAGGGACACATCAAGTGGCTGCCACCCGCACGACCAACCAGGGCCGGGGACAAACTGCAACCGAAGTACGTGCCCTTAGCGGGAACTGAACCCGGGTCTCTCCGGACCGCAGGCCGACGCTCTAACCGCTGAGCCAAACTGGCCAGGGCTGCACCTCTGTTTTGATTTGTCCTCGGTCCTGGTCGTGCGGGAGGCAACCACAGTTGATGTGTCTCTATCACATCGATGTTTCTTTCTTTCTCTTTCTCTCTTTCTCTCTCTCTCTCTCTCTTTCTCTCTCTCTCTCTCTCTCTCTTTTTCTCTCCCCTTCTCTCCCCCCCTCCACTCTATCTGAAGATAAATAGAAAAATATCCTCAGTGAAGATTCTAAGAAGATTCTAAAAGAAATTTGCAAACTAGAGATATAAATCCCCTACTTTTACGTAGTTTATGTTCTCCATTCTCATTCTGAGAAACTCAAATACTTTGTTTAGCTCACACAAAGTATTACAACTTCAACATCAGAAAGGATCCTGTTCAAGAAGAGGTCATAATATAACAATATTTCTATAACAGAAATATTAGAATGAAATGTTTTATGGAGTAATTAAAAATATGCTATAAATTACTGAAATGGTTAACAGAATTATAACTAAGACTGCATGCACTGCTTCAGCAATAAAAGTTAAAATCTAGAGGAAAATAGATGGTTTCTTAGCAAAAAACTGCCAATCATAAAGCATGGGAAGTAGAGAAAAAATGGACAGAGCAAATAGCACTGAAGGTATTAAGTAAGATTGATCATTATAAAGGCAACCTGAACAAGATGAGTTAATAACTAAATTCTAACAAACCTTTAATGAACTGAAAATTTCCATGAATTATTTAAGGTGTTTCAGCTAATGGTGATGACGACGATGCTTAATAGCCAACACATATAGTGCTTCACATTAATTCATTTAAACCTCCAAACAACCCAATGAGGTACATCGTATTATTATTAATTCACAGATGAGGGTCATAGAAAAAGATGCAAAGCTTCACAATTCAATTTTAAGATCTTAGAAGAAATGGTTACCTACCCTGTCCCCCACAAAGAAAAACAACTACTACAAATACTATATCCCAATCTCACTGGTAGTAATGTGCTAAAGACCAACCTATAACTAACTAGTACTGTAACATCAGGAAGTCTTCATACCTTACTGCAATTATTAATTAAAAGAAGGAAATATATAATGTCAATAAATGTGAAATGGCATTTCCAAAAATTCAGCATTCATTCCTAATAAAAACTTTAAATAAATAGAAAAAACTATTTTAAAGATTTTCCAAAACTGACCGAAAATATTCTGAACAGCAAAATACTGAACGTTTTCAATTAAAATAAGAACTGGACTAGGATGCTCACTGTTTTCTAAAGTAATGCCCATTACCTTACAACATTACTTGAAAAGTTCTGGGTTTTGTAAAGGCAGTAAGACTAGAAAAGAAGTGTAAATACTGAAGAAGAACAGATACAAACTATTCTTTTATTGATGATATCATATCTGCCAAGAAAATCAAAGAGAGTTTCCTTAAACAACAACAAGGAAAATAATTTGATACAGTCACTTAAGATTCTCTTAAAACTATAGCTTTTCCCTATAATAGTAATAAAGACACAGCAATAAAATTGAAAAATATATTTTATACAAAATAGTGTGAAAACTATAACATACTTAATAGCAAATTTAATAAAAAGACACATGATCAGATGAAGAAAATGATAAAATCTTACTGAAGGAGTAAAATGAAATTTGAACAAGTACAAGACATACTATGCCTTGGATGGGTATACAAATATCATAAAAATGACAGCGCTCCCCAAATATAAAAAGTTAATGAATACAAAAATTTTCATTAGAATTCCAATAAAATTTTTTTAAATAGGATAAAATAACCTTGAAGATCATATGAAAAAATAAAATTCTGAGCACTGGAGGGATTGGCTCCATGGTTAGGGCATCAGTACATGGACTGAAGGGCCATGGGTTCAATTCTGGTCAAAGGCAGATACCTGGGTTGCAAGTTTGATCCCTGGCCCTGGTCAGGGTCCTGTGGGAGGCAACCAATGGATGTGTCTCTCTTACACCAATGTTTCTCTGTCTCTCTCTCCCTCCCTCCCTCCCTTCCACTCTATCTAAAAATCAATGGAAAATTATCTTCAGGTAAGGATTAACAACAACAAAAAAGAATAAAGCTCTGAGAATAGCCAAAAATGATAAGAAAAAGATTAGTAAAAGAGGGGAACTTGTCTTACCTAATATTAATTAGCACGTCAAAAAACACCCATCTGTAATTAAATCAATCTGAATAGCAAAGGAAGAGACAAAAAGATCAAAGCAAAACAAAAAGAAACCAGAACCGGATCCCAGTATATACGAGGTTTAAATACATGACAAAGGTAGTATTTAATTCAGTGGGAAAAGGAAGTAGCACAACTAGATGTTCATCTGTGAAGAAAATTAATCTCTACTTCACAATATATGGAATATCTACACAATAGATTTAAGAATAATTCCAAATGGTATTCAAGGTTGAATTTTAAAAGGTAATATAAATCTTAAAAGAAAACTTAGAAAACACACACCGAATGAAGTGCAGGAGGGACGACCTACACCAACCAGAAGTTATAAAGAAAACGTAGAATTACAGGGTGTAACAGATACAAACTTCATATCAGAGACAGTAAGTCAAGATGTAACTGATAGACTTGAAAAAAATACCAAGGACTCTTAAAAATTTATGGAAAAAAATGCAAGCAATTAAAAAAAAAATGGGTACATTCACAGTAGAATACACTAAATGGCTAACAAAGTCAACACAAGATATTTTTCACTTATAGTTCAAACTAAACACTTGTACTGAGGCTAATGACAATTAAAGTAACACTGAGGTGTTATACTCATCATCTTAATAAAACTCATTTAAACAAATAATGCTAACCACGGTCAGCAGGGACTCACGGTGAGGAGTGATACCACACGTCTGCAATCTTTAGGAAAACAATCTCATAGCCCTTAAAATTAAAATACTACATATCCTTTGACTCAGAAATCCCACTCCTGGGAATTTAATTCGCAGAAATAAAAAATCATAAACATAAGGATATATACTTATAGATATATACTGCAGTACTGTGCATAGTGGCAAAACAAACAAACAAAAACAAAAACAAAAAACAACCAGAACGAGAGTAAATATAAATGTCTATAAATAAACAGGGTAAGGGTTAAAAAATAACACCCCACTACAGACTATTATAAAACCATTAAAAGAGATTTGTACATGGAATGTTGAACAACATCAACAAAAAAACAAGATGTAAATTCATGTATAGTATTCCCTCTAATTTGTATAACAACAATTAAAACTCTTAACATACATACATATAACATATAGGTCTATATAGTGATTTGTATGGCATATCCATAAAGACCATGGGGAAAAATACAGACAGACACTCATGGGTGGTTTAGTGACCAGAAGTCATGTAGACATGTGTTCTGTAATTGGGAAGAATCTCAGTGAATTCTGGCTATTATAATAAAATACCATAGACTGGGTGGCTAATAAACAGAAATTTATGCCCAGCCAGTGTGGCTCCATGGATTGAGCGTCGTCTCATGGATTCAGAGTTCCTGGTTCAATTCCCAGTCAGGGCACATGCCCAGGTTGTGGGCTCAATCCTCAGTAGGGGGCGTGCAGGAGGCAGCTGATGGATGTATCTTTCTCACATCAATGTTTCTATCTCTCTTCAAAAAAAAATCAATAAAAACATATTTTGTAAAAAACAGAAATTTATTTGTCACAGTTTTGGAGGCTGGGAAGTCCAAGATCAAGGCACCAGCATGGTTGGTGTTTGATGAGAGCCTGCTTCCTGGTTCACAGACAATTGTCTTTTCACTGCAACCTCACATGGTGGAAGAAGCAGGGATCTCCCTGGGGCCTCTTTTATAATAAGGGCTCTGCCCTCAAGACATAATCATCTCCCAAAGGCCTCATCTCCAAATACCATCACATTGGGGATTAGGTTTCAGCATATGGTTTTTTGGGGGACACAAACATTCAATCTATAACAGCTGGAGGCTTTTTGGCAGGGGAGTGGTGGAGAATGGTTCAAGGAAGAAGACCAGACAAAAAGTAGAAGTGGGGAAATGAGACCGAAACTACTCCAGTATTTTGTTAAAATTCTATTTGTAATATGTGTGTCCTTACGTGTGTATGTAGAAAGAGAACAAGTATAAAATGTGTGCTATTATATATACATAAATACTGATTTTGTTTAACCAAAACTTAAATACCAAAATTTTTCCTTTTAAATTTTCATTGAAAACCTTTCTAAAACGTACCACACAACCCTGCTTTCTTACACATGCTCCAGCAATCACAAACTTTATATTTTACTGATAATTTGACATCGATATGGTACAATGGGAAAAAGCACACGCACTGCCTGGCAGAGGTTTTTTCAGACCTGCTTTAACACTTATTCATCTTCTGGTGCTAGGCAAGTCCTTTCACCCTTCGAAGCCTCGGTTTCCTCATCTGTCCTGTGGAGACAGCATGAGTGAACGCTAACACCGTGTGCTCAATAACAACAATTCTCATTGATTTCAGTGAGCTGCAACACGGAGATGTGCTGGGTCAGACTGACCGCTCACGCATGGAAGAGGTAAGCTGGCTGTGCTTTCTTACGTCGTCTGTCTCTTTAAGGTTGGAATATTTCTCCCCCGCCCCCTTTTATGTGAAGTAAAGAGAGAGGGCTGCTTGCAAATCCAAACGGAGCAACTACAAAGGTAGGACAGTAGCTAATATGATTTACCACTAGTTATATTCCAGAAGCAAAGAGTAAATCACAAACAGAGCGAACTATCAGCTCTCACTTCTCCTTGCTGTCAGTGTGTCTACCTCAACAGTAATCCTCTTCATTCCCCTTCTAATTCATTAAAAATGAGCACCCAGACACTGGGTTAAGAGCCTAGTCTCTACTATGAGTAAAATGTGTATGAGTTTTAGTACATCAATTCTGTGATATATTTTGCTTTCAGCTGGGTACTCAGGTATAATCTGTATACTTGTAATCACTACTTTGGAAGAGATCATTAGGCGGGGAAAGAACTCTCCCTGCACCCAAAAGTTGGTTATCACTTCCAAAATTTAAAGATTATGGACAGTTATGCCCTTATACATCACACCCCATCTGTTTTCTAAATATCACCCTAAGAATAATTTATCTGATGTAAGCCTTTTTAAATTAAAATTTTATAGTAGAAAGTATTTTCTATCAAAGTGAGTTGGGGGGGGGGTAATTTGCCTCCAGACAGCCAGATAAAGACCTTCCAGGAAAAAAATCTATATAAGGAATAAAATTAAGTCACAAAATCCTGAAATCTCACCAGATGTTACGCGGCGGGCAGTGGCAGAAAGTAAAGCAGCGGCTGAAGGTTCACCTATCTAATTACATTTCAGCACTGTTAGATAACAGCCGGACATTTTCACAGCTCTCATTATGCCAGATGCAAGCCTGTAACAGGCATCAAAACCCTAGCCCTCTGCAACCTGAGGAAGAGTTCAATGCTTAAGGTATACAATATGCACTTTGATAGGGCCAACATAAAGATCGATAAAACAAGGATGCTAGCCTAAAGGAGCTCTCAGTTTGAGGATGCTGAGAAGAGGGAGAATCCGACAATGAAGAACTAATTATAACACAGTAAGTGTTCAATCAATGCTAGCTATTACCTGCTCAGGCAGTGTAGGAAGACTTTGAATAATGACTCTGGTCCCTATGGAGCTCTTAATTTTTTTTTTTTATCCTCACCCAAGGACATTTTTCCATTTTTTTGTTCAGATAGAGTGGGAAGGAGAGAGAGGAAGAGAAAGAGAAACATCGATGTGAAAGGGACACATCGGGTGGCTGCCCTGCACGACCCAACCAGGGCCGGGGACAAACTGCAACCGAGTACGTGCCCTTAGCAGGAACCAAACCAGGGTCTCTCTAGACCATAGGCCAACACTCTAACCACTGAGAAAAACTGGCCAGGACCCTATGGAGCTTTTAAAACAATAACTTTGAATACCACATTCGCTCAAACATTTCTAAACCTAATGACAAAACTGATGTATCTTTTAAAGGTCACTGGCAGAAATGTAGCAGATGAACTACACTTAGCAATGTAAAAGATTACAAAGCAATAAGATGTGGCCAAGGTGGCTCAGTGGCTGAGCATGGACCCATGCACCAGAAGGTCGCCAGTTCAATTCCGGGTCAGGGCACATGCCCAGGTTGTGGGCCAAATCCCCAGTGGCGGACATGCAGGAGGCGGCCAATTGATGTTCTCTCTCATCGATGTTTCTACCTCTCTCTCCTTCTCCCTTCCTTTCACTCTAAAAATCAATAAAGAAAAACAAAACAAAACATGGGCCTGGGACCTAGGCTCTCTGGGTTCGAATACAGACTAACACTGGCTGTGAGACCTTAAATAATCAACTTTGCTGCTTTGGGCTTCAATTTCATCATCTATGAAATGGAATAGGAACAGTTCTTACCACAGAGGGTTGTAGTGAGAATTAAGAAAGTTAATTAATGTACAACACTTTAGGATAATTCCTGGCACAAAGTAAGTACTCAATAAATAATTGCTATTAATTGCCTGAAAGAAAAACTGGTTGTAGGGAGATTAGTTAGGAGGTCAGGAAATAGTCCAGGAAAACAGAGGTGAGAACAAAGAGGGGTGTGGTCACCTGGGGTACCTGAAATGATGATACCACTAGACAAACCAGAGAAAAGAAAAGAAAGAAGAAAACAGCCAATGAGCCTAGCTCTAGCCATGTTAGGTCAGAAATCCAAAAAAAGGTAGGAAGTAGAGATACAGAGGTGAGCGTTACTAACACGTGGATGAGTTGGCTGAAGCTGTGGTAAGGAAGAGAGTCGTGGGAAGAAAGTAATGTGAAAGAGTGCTAGGACCCACCGGGACAGGCCTTCAGGATCACGACAGAATCTACAGGAACGCCAACAAAACTGAACTGTCACTAAGACAGAAAGAGAGGAGAAATACAACTATATGAAATAATCTCTTCCTTCAAGAAGTTTTCAAAGTCAATAGGGAAAAAAGACATACACATGTCAAACAATTTTTATCATGACTGTTTAGGATTAATAAGAGTAACTCTAGCCCTGGAGGGTTTGGCTCTGTGGTTATAGCGTTGGCCCGCGGATCAAAGGGTTGCAGGTTGGATTCCAGTCAAGGGCCAAGGGCACGTACTTCAGTTGTGGTTCTGTCCCTGGGACTATGCAGGAGGCAACCAATCAATGTTTCTCTCTTGCATCACATCAATGTTTCTCTCTCTACCTCCCTCCCTCCCTTCCACCCTATCTGAAGATAAATGGAAAAATATCCTTGGGTAAGGATTAAAAAAGAATAATAAAATAAAATAAAATAAATAAATAAAGGAGAAAGATAATTCCGAGACAGGAGAAGTAAAGGGGAAAGTGAAAACTATTATTTATTGAAAGTCTACTATATACCAGTAACTGTAGTAGGATCTTTCTAGTATTTTACCTTATTTAATTCTCTTAATATTCCTCTGAGACCAATACTATCGCCATTTTACAAGAGCAGTTTGTGGTATACCAAAGTAACTTGCCCAAAGTCTCGCATCCAGGTGTGGGCACATGGCAGCTTTACAACTGGAATCTCAGTGGGGTCCCATGATTTCCCTGCAGTACTTCCACTTATTAAACTAAAGTAGAAAAGTCCAAAAGGAAGGGAGGAAAAAAACTATACTAGAAAAAAACCGAATTGTTCTTCCTTATCTCATTACAATGGAGCTTCCTTTTTGAGGACATTTGAAAGAAAAAAAAATGAGTTTTTAAACATCATAAAGAATCTTCCAAGCTCAGAGAACAGGTAGGATTACAGACACCTCCCTGCTGTCAGACGCAGGCTCGGGTCTGTCCCGCACTGCACCACGGTTACAGTTCTGCACTGCACACCTGACCATGTCGGTCCTCCGCTCCCATAACCTTTCAGTAACTTCTCACACCAACAGGATTAGAAAAAATCAGCACAACCAAAAGGAAAAATCTATCTAACAAATCTAGAAACTCCTTAAGTTAAAGGAAAAACAGAAAAAAAGTGAACTCCTAAAAATAAATGCTCGCTTGTCATTTGTAACCCTACCCCTCTCACCTCGAAACCGGAAAGTAAATGTCAAACGCCAGTGAAAGAGCAACATCGACACCTTGTGGTGGAGACCGTGTGGCTCTTAATTAAATGTCTGCCTACGTGAAAACTTAACCCAGGAATTTCAGAGTTCAAGAAGCAAAAATGTAATTACCATCACACACTGAAGGTAAATTTAGAAAGAGCTTCTAACTACTTTGACAACTAAAATTGGCCTAAATTCTTAACTAGTGGTGGGAAAAATCTGAATGAAACCTCAGGTTATTGTTTTCCTAAAAAATGGTACAACATATCCATCTGAAGGAGTCATACTGCCCTGGTCTTAGGTGCTTCAAAATCTTTGCCATATTCAAGCCCTGGCAGGTTTGGCTCAGCGGTTAGAGCAGTGGCCCACAGACCAAAGGGTCCCAGGTTCAGTTCCCAGGCAAGGGCTTGTACCTGGGTTGCAGGTACAATCCCCTGCCCTAGTCGGTGTGTGCGGGAGGCAACCAATCAATGTGTCTGTCTCACATCCATGTTTCTTTCTCCCTCTCCCTCCCTTCCAATCTCTTTAATAATCAATGAAAAAAATATCCTCGGGTGAGAATTAACAACAAAAAAATTTCTTGCCTTAGTCCAGACTTTCAATTCTCCTGAGACATTCACACATAATGACACAAAGTTATTAACCAAACATTGAAAAACAAAATCAGGAGACCTGGATCCAAACTCTGATTCCAGAAAGCACCGAAAATTTTATGGAGTTTAAAGTCATATTAAAAAATTCTGACTGTGTGTTTTCACATAAAATTATAGATCAAGAAGTAACAATTTCACAAACCAAGAAAGCATCAGGAAAAGAAAAGATATATATTTTTTAATTATTCTCATACAAACAATGTTGCCTGAGTTAAAATGGGGAAACTATGAACAAAACTGATGGGCACAAAATTTTTCCCCAGAAAGCACTTTATATATAAATCAGTAAAAACTGTGGGGGAAAAAGTGCTTTTGACTGAGCAGAGAAACGATGGTTACTCTTTACTAATTAATGTCTGAGAGAATTTTCAGAGAACGTTGCATTTTACACTTTAACTTGGACAAGTACAATTTGAACTTTCTAGTTTCAGAGTAACTCTCCGGGTTCTGGTGATTTGGTTGACAAACAACACTTGATCTGGTTCAGAAAAGTATGTCTGTGTTACCAGCTATCAATGATTCACACAATAGTGAAGAGAAGGCCACTGTTAATAAGGCAATTCAAATTGTTGACACACCTGAGGAATCTGAAAGACACCCTAGAAATAAAGCCCCCAAGAGACATATCATTGCAAAATCAATGTGAAATAACAGCAACTACCCTTTTCATTTTGCATCTATGGAAGGCTCTATGATTTCCAGAAAAGTTTCTCTGTCGTTATGCTACGTGTACCTCATAACCACCTGTCTAGAAAGGTAAGTGAGACCATGAAAAGGATCTACAAAACATGCCTGTCAGAAAACCTTCACACCAACCTCCAGCCTGGCTCTCACTTGCTGTGTGCCATCAGATAAATAAATCATTTAACACCTCTTCACTTCGGCTTCTACAATGGTGTGCGAACACAAAAACTTTCTAAGAGAATGAGATATAAATGTGAAATGCTTGTAAATTACACAAAATTTAAACTCCACTGCTTCCGCCTTGCAGAAGAAGCACAGCGGTTACACGGATTGGATACCTCTGGGCTACCTGAAGTCAGGGTCAGGTTCATCAAAGCATCCTCCATTGGGCCACGCTGCTTCCTGGGACCTGCGCTTTCCTCAGTTCCCACTCCCCGGTACCAGACAGAGCTTCCTGCTCCCGGAATCTCCATTCTCTGCTTTCCCGAACCCTCTTCTTCTCAATGACTTCGCATTCCTTCCTCTTTTAATCTACTGATTCTCTAAAGATCACAGAATTTCACACTTGGGAAATGTCTTTCAAATAATAATATCTATCCTCTCATTTTACTGAGGAAAAGAGGTAAAGAAATATTAGTGGCTTACTCACATTTTAAACTATTTCTGTACATTCTTCTTTCCAATACTTAAAACTTAACGTAGTAGTTCCAAACTGAATAGGCTCAAAAACATGAGCTATATATTTTGACACTTCCTGCTTTCTCTACCCTCCAAATACTAAATCCTGTTCATTCCGTTACACAGCCTAGGAATTCAAAGTGAAAGTCCTCTCAGATAAGAATCAAAAGTCATCAGATATGTGTGGTTACTTTAGCTGAAATCATTGTCTCTTCAGAGCAATTTATACAGTCCATGTGACCAAACTCTATCACCATGCATAATAAAATTCAAGATTTGTGAAGGAAAGGCCTATTTCATAATGTTTATAAAACAAATAATCATCCAATTGGACAAGCGTCCAATAATCCTTCTGGACTCTTCCTCTAGTAGATATATATAGGATGTCTAATGGTCTGAAATTTATGATGTGTTATGTAAACATTAGAAAAATACTTCCAAAATCAAATTTCAATGAACCATCTGTCTGAGAAGGGTGAACATAGGTTGAGTGTCACTGTTAACTTTATTTTGAATTGCATTTATTTTGGTAACCTGCCTCTTAGGAAAATGTCCGAGATGATCTACCACACTGAAAATTAAAACCAAATTTAAAAATCTTTCAAAATTAAGCCCAGACGTTATAAAAATACAGAGCTCCGGCAGTTAAGCCTCTGAGCATGAGATTCGTGCAAAGCTCCTTTGCCCTGCCAAACACGATTCTTTTAAAAGATGAACAGCAGGTCAAAACTCTCAGCCATGTCTGGGGCTATTAGAGGGCTTTTCTAGGAAGGCTGTAGTTGTTAAAATTCTGATAAGTCTAAATTTTGTACCTCTGCTTGCTGCTCTTTATAGTGCAGAAAACCGGAAACAGCTCATGTCCCTGTTTTAAGATCACTGGCTTCCAATCATTCTCTCCACTGTCCAAAGAAAGGAAATGACTTTCCAAAGGCTTTGTGAGAGAGATAAACTTAAATCACTGTAGCTACAAAATTTATGAAGCTCTCACTAAAAAATGCCAAGCCTGAATAACAGCTTCTAAAGCTCCTATACATTTCCTCACACTGAAATGTCACAGATGCAAAATGAGGAGGACTCTTTCGAAAATGTAGGAGGACTCAAAGAAGTTTCTTACCGCAGCAAAGAGAAGACATCGTAAGAATTGCGAACGCAGTTCTGATCCACATGAAGAGGAATATTCTTCTTAGTGTTTGAATAACCCTAAAAGATATAAATTCACAAATTAATCAAAGTGAAACAGAATAAAATATATGCACAATTAATAATGTTTGTCTTTTTTAAAATTATGATTTATAAACACTTCAGTAAATTCAAATTGTTAAGAGACTCAGAGAATACAACTTCAATATAACTAAAGTTTAACATTTTAGGCAAGTGAACTCAAAATAACTTTCCTCTAATATTTTCCCACAGAAACAATGTTTCACATTTTGTAGAGAACTTCTCAGAGAAGCCCCAGAAGTCTTTTTAACATATGTGACTGAAGGAGGGTATTAACAATAATATTTCAAGTACGCCTAGTCATCACATATAATGTTTTTATGGGAGGAAAGGCATTCCAAGTTCCAATTAGGAATACCAGAAACAAACATTTCCACTTAGTGGTACAAAGATGGTGGGAGCAAGTATGGATTCTAGAGAGAACACAGCACAATCCATAAGAATAATAGAACAGCTATCTGTCATTTGAGATAGACAAAGTAAACAGTGGTTAAGAAAAACAGACTCTGGACCCAGACAACCTGATTACAATGTAAGCCCTTCATACATCAGCTCTGTGGTCTTGAGCGTTCGTAGTTTAATCTTGGTTTCTTCATCTGTACTATGGAGTGATAATATTATCTACCTCACAAATGATTGTGGGATTGAAAGAGTTAATAGTTGAAAAGTGAAAGGTATGTAATAAGCACTATAAAATGTTTGCTATAATGCTATCATAAGCATTTTTTAAGTTATGTTGCTACGGACATTAAAACATTAACTCATGTTACCTCAAAAAAAGGTTATTAAAAATATTATGACTTCCGGTCAAGATGGCGGCGTAGGTAAACGCAGTATCACGCCCTCCCACAACCACATCAAAGTTACAACTAAACTACAGAACAACCATCATTCAAAACCGCCTGAAACCAAGCTGAATGGAAGTCGTACAACTACGGAACTAAGGGGAAAAAAGCAGCTACATCCAGACCAGTAGGACAAGCAGCGGCGCAAGGGGGGGGGCGGCGGCGAGACGGGCTGGTCCCACACCCAAGTGGGGTGGATAAAAATCAGGAGGCTCCCGCGGCTGGGAAGGTCCTTCCTGAGGACTGAGGGGTCCCCGTCCCACACCAGGTGCCCCGTTCAGGGTTCCAGTGCCAGGAAGAGAATCCCCATAACTTCTGGCTGGAAAAACCAGCAGGAACTGAGGCTCAGGGAAGCTGAAGCTGCTGGAGCCCCAGGCAGCTCCCTAAAGGGCCCGTGCACGGACTTATCGGACTCTCTCCCTCTAAGCTTGGAGGGGAGGCAGCTCGAGGGGCGCCAGAGACATACAGGGAAGAACTGAGCTGTTTGGCACTGGGGCGAGCGCTGGAGAGGGGGCTTCCTCGGGGACAAACGTGCTGTCAGAGGCCTTTGTTCCTTTGGTGAGCCCTTCCCAGGGGCGGCAGACAGAAGCCATATCTGGGACTCCAGCAACCTGGCTCACACTGGTAGCCCCGCCCTGGAGACTCCCTGAGGCCCCGCCCCACCCAACTTCCAAGTCCACCCAAGCTGTTGCCACTTGCTTAACCATAGGATTGGCTGGTCTTGGATCCAGCTTCCGGTTTTTCCTAAATTCTTTCAAACGAGCAGCACCTCTCATTAAGTAATACACAGAAACAAACTCAGGGAGGCAGCCAAGATGAGGATACAAAGAAACAGGTCCCAAATGAAAGAACAGAACAAAACCCCAATAAAAGAACTAAGCGAAAGGGAGATAAACAACCTAACAGATACTGAGTTCAAAATACTGCTTATAAGGATGCTCAATGAACTTAGTGAGAACCTCAGTGAACTTAGGGAGGGCCTCAAGAGCATAAAAAAGGACCAGTTAGAAATCATGGATACACAGTTAGAATTAAAGGAGGCATTAACTGAAATAAAGAATAATTTACACAGCTTCAATAATAGAGTATGTAAATCCAAGGAGCAAACCATTGATTTGGAATATAAGGGAGCAGAAAATCCCCAATCAGAACAGCAAAAAGAAAAAAGAATCCAAAAAAATGAGGATAGTGTAAGGAGCCTCTGGGACAACTTCAAGCGTGCCAACATTCGCATCTTGGGGGTGCCCGAAGGAGAAGAGAGAGAACAAGAAATCGAAAACCTGTTTGAAACAATAATGGCAGAAAACTTTCCTAACTTGGTGAAGGAAACAGACATACAAGTCCAGGAAGCACAGAGAGTCCCAAACAAGATGAACCCCAAGAGACACACACCAAGACACATCATCATCAAAATGTAAAAGGTTCAAGACAAAGAGAGAATCTTAAAAGCAGCAAGAGAAAGGCAGCTAGTTACCTACAAGGGAGTACCCATAAGGCTGTCAGCTGATTTCTCAAAAGAAACTTTGCAGGCCAGAAGGGAGTGGCAAGAAATATTCAGAGTGATGAAAACCAAGAACCTACAACCAAAATTACTCTATCCTGCAAAGCTGTCATTTAGAATTGATGGACATATAAAAACTTTCCCAGACAAGAAAAAGTTAAAGGAGTTCATCACTACCAAACTGTCATTATATGAAATAATGAAGGGTCTTTTCGAAGAAAAAGATAAAATGTATGAACAAACAAAATGGCAATGAATACATATCTATCAACAATGGAATCTACAAACAAAATGAACAGGAAGAACAGAAACATTCTCATAGATACAGAGAACATTTTGTTGGTTGCCAGTTGGGAAGGGGGTTGGGGGAATGGGTGAAAAAGGTGAAGGGATTAAGAAGCACAAATTCATTGCTAGACTGACAAACCTCAAAGGGAAAGGGGTTGGGGGGGTGGAAAGAAATAAACCAAAGAACTTATATGCATAACCAATGGACACAGACAATAGTGTGGGAAAAGGTGGGAGGGGGGCGGGAGTGGGGAGGAGGGGGTCAATGGGGGAAAAATGTGGAACATCTGTAATACATTTTACATCCAACAATAAAGATTTGGGAAAAAATAAATAAATAAATAAAAATTTAAAAAAATTAAAAAAAAATATTATGCTATTAAATATACTAGCAAACTACTTTATGCTATCAAATTTGACAACTTAGATGAATTAGACAAACTACTTGAAAAAATACAACTTGCCAAAATTGTTAATAAAACGATATCTGAATAACCTTATACCTTTTTTTAAGTAAATAACTTAAAAAGCCGCCCACAAAAAAAGTTTAGGTCTAGATGGTTTCACTGATGGATTCTACCAAGCTTTAAGAAATAACATCAATTAACACAAACTCATTCATAAAATAGAGAAGGGAAGAATTTTCAACTCATTAGACTAGCATTACTTATACTAAAACCTGACAAAGACTCTCTCTCTCCCTCTCTCTCTCTCTCTCTCTCTCTCTCTCTCTCTCTCACACACACACACACACACACACACACACACCACACACACACAAATACAGACCAATATCTCTCATGAACATAGACACAATTATTGACTTAATTTATTCTAAAAATGTAAGGCTGGTTTAACATTTAAAAATCAATCAATCAGCCCTGGCCGGTTTGGCTCAGCGGTTAGATCGTCCACCTGCAGTCCAGAGAGACCCGGGTTCGGTTCCTGCTAAGGGCGCGTACCTTGGTTGCAGTTTGTCCCCAGCCCTGGTTGGTCTTGCGGGTAGCAGCCACTCGATGTGACCCTTTCACGTCAATGTTTCTCTCTCTCTCTCTTCCTCTCTCTCCCTCCCACTCTATCTGAATAAAAAATGGAAAAATGTCCTCAGGTGAGGATTAAAAAAAAAAATCAATCAATCAATCAGCCCTGGCCTGTTTGGGTCAGTGGTAGAGTGTCGGCCTGCAGACAAATGAGTTGCAGGTTCGATTCCAACCAAGGGCATGGACCTCGGTTGCAGTTTGTCCCCAGCCCTGGTCAGGTTGTGCAGGAAGCAACCAGTCAATGTCGTCCTCTCACTCAATGTTTCTCTCTCTCCCTTTCTCTCCCTCCCAATCTATCTCAAGATAAATGGAAAAATATCCTCAGGTGAGGATTAAAATTAATAAAAATAAAAATCAATCAATTAGATAAACATATAAAACAATCATTACAAATCTATCTTGATAGTCACACAATTATAAAAATGTAACTTGTGACAACAGTTACACAAAGGGCAAGAGAGCCATATAGAATAAAAGTTTATATATAATATTAAAGCTGAACTGATATTAATTTAAACTAGATAGTTATAAATTAATATGTTAATTGTAATCTCCAGAGCTACCACTAAGAAAATAACTATAAAATGCATAGTAAAATTAATCAAAATGTTGCATGAGAAAATAGATAACACACAAAAAAGGTAGTAATAGAGGAAATCAGGAACAAAAATGATATAAGAAAACAAACAGAAAAATGGTAGAACTTCCATATCTATAATTACAGTAAGTGTAAGTAGATTAAACACTCCAATTAAAAGGCAGATTGAGAGAACAGATCTTTTTTTAAAAATCCACTATAACCCCTATGTTCATAGCAGCATAATTTACAATTGCTAAGATCTGGAAACAGCCCAAGTGTCCATCAACAGATGAGTGGATAAAAAAGCTGTGGTACATATACACAGTGGAGTACTATGCAGCTGTAAGAAAGAAAGAGCTCTTATCCTTTGAGATGACATAGAGGGACCTAGAAAGTATTATGCAGCCCTGGCCAGTTTGGCTCAGCGGTTAGAGCGTCAGCCTGCGGTCCACAGAGACCCGGGTTCGGTTCCCGCTAAGGGCATGTACCTTGGCTGCAGTTTGTCCCCGGCCCTGGTTGGGTCGTGTGGGTGGCGGCCACTCGATGTGTCCCTTTCACATCAATGTTTCTCTCTCTTCCTCTCTCTCCTTCCCGCTCTATCTGAGTAAAAAATGGAAAAATGTCCTCGGGTGAGGATAAAAAAAAAAAAAAAGAAAGAAAGTATTATGCTAAGTTAAATAAGCCAATCAGAAAAAGATAAATACCACATGATCTCACTTATTTGTGAAATATAATGAACAAAATAAGCTGATGAACAAAACAGACCCAGAGTCATACAAAGGAGTACAGTTCAGACTGACAAACCTCAGTGGAGAGATGAGATAAACCAAAGAACTTATATGCATATATGCATAACCATTGGACATAGACTACAATGCTTGGGGGGGGGTGGGGGGGGCAGGACTGAGGGAAAAAGGAAAAAAATCTTTAACAAAAATTAATTAATTAATTAAAAAATAAAAATAAATTTAAAAAAATTTAAATCACTATATGCTGTCCACAAGGAATGCACTTTAGAACCAAAAATACAAATAGGTTGAAACTTTAAAAATGTAAAGATATTCATTTACTGTAAGCAGTAACCAAAAGAAAACTGGAATGGCTATACTAATATCAGACATATAGACTAAGATAAAAAAAAATGTTACAAAACACAAAGAAGGACATTACATAATGAAAAAAGGGTCAAGAAGATATAAATGATTATAAACATATATTCACCTAACAACATACAAAACACAGGAGTGGGCAAACGGAGGTTTACAGTTCATATTGACAATAATTAATAAATAATACTACAAAAATAAACTCTGTTTTGTAGAATCACAACTGTAAATCTACTTTTGCCTACCCCTGTATTTAAAGCAAAAATGGTCTAAACCAAAGTGGGAAATATCTGAAGACATCAAAATCCCACTTTCAAGGGTCGGTAGTACAACCATACAAAAGATAAACAAGGAAATAGAAGACATGAGCAATATTATAAATCAACTAGACCCAAGAGATATATATATGGAATGTTCTACCCAACAACAGCCATATATACGTTCTTCTCAAGTACAAATCAAACATTATCCAGGATAAACTATCTGTTCAGCCACAACAAAAGTTTTGTGTGTTTTTTTAAAATTTTTTTCTTTATTGATTTTAGAGAGAGACGAAAGAAGAGGGAGAGAGAGATAGAAACATCAATGAGAAAGAACATTGATTTGCTGCCTCCTGCATGCCCCCCACTGGGGATTTGGCCCACAACCTGGGCATGTGCCCTGACCCAGAATCAAACCGGTGACCTCTTGGTGCATGGGTCAATGCTCAGCCACTGAGCCACACCGGCCGGGCTACAACACAGGTTTCAATAAATTTTTAAGACTTGAAATTGTGCAATGTATCTTCTCTAACCACAGTGGAATGAAAATTGAAAATCAATAACAGAAGAAAATTTGAAAAATTTGAAACTGCAAAGTAAACAACACACTGTTAAAGAACAACTGTGTCAAAAAACAAATCACAAGGTAAACTATTAAATATTTTCAGATGAATATAAATGAAAGCACAACATGTCAAAACACATGGGAAGCAGTGTAAAAGTGCTCTGAGTTAAATTTACAGCTGCAAACATCTACTTTTTAAAAAAAAAAAAAAGAGCTCAAATCAATAACCTAAACTTCCACCGTAAAGAACTGAGAAAAGAAGAACTAACCCCCCCCCCCCAAAAAAAGAAAGAATAATAATTAGGGTAGAGATCCATGAAATAGAGAATACAAAAACAATAGAGAAAAATCAACAAAATCAAAAGTTAGTTCCTTGAAAAGATCAACAGAATTGACAATCCTTAAGCTAGACTAACCTAGAAAAAAAGGGAGAAGGCTCAAATCACTAAAATAGGAGTGAAAATGGGAACATACTATTACCAACCTTATAGAAATAAAAAATATTATAGAAGAACACTATAAACAATTGTATGCCAACAAATCAGATAATTTAGATCAAATGGAAACTCCTGGAAACACAAAAATGACGCAAGAAGAAACAGAAAATCTGAACAGACCTACAAATCGTCTAGAGTTTAGCTAAGCTACTCCATGGTATTGCTGCCTTGGCATCCATTTTGCTTGGGCAAGCAGCCTTCAAGGACCTTAAACTGACACTAGCCCCCTCATAGAAGCATGTGCCCTAGGTAGCAACTCACAGAATCAGAAACAAATGTAAATTCCTGATCTGGCCTGTGATCAACAGTCTCCCCAACTACCAGCACCCATATGGCTTATGTACCCCCTAGACAAAAATCCCCATGGAGACTACCAAAACCCTGCTCTTTTGGTTTGAATTGACCAATCCAGCCCTAGCCCATGAAGCCCAAAGCACTCTACCCACAGACCCTAATAAAGACATGTACCAAGGTGCTGCCTCTATCTTCTGCATTGACTTCCCCATGTGGCAATTTGAGGTATGTCCTGTAATTCCTCTAGGACCTGTGAATAATAAACTTTGCTATTTCAGCTTCTCTTGTGGCTTGTCATTGAATCATGGCTCACCATTTGGCACCCCATGGTCCACTTAACAAGATAGTAATTTAACAAAGTCAATACAAGTAAAAAGGCTGAATCAGTAATCATAAAAATCTAGCAAAGAAAAGCCCAGAACCACACGATTTGACTGATGAATTCTATCAATCGTTTTTAAAAAAGAATAACACCAATCTTTCTCAAAGTCTTCCCAAAAATGGAAGAGGAAGAAATACTTAATTCATTTTATGAGACCAGCATTACTCTGATACCAAAGCCAGACAATAATATCACAAGAAAATTATAGATCAATATCTCTTATGTGTATAGATGCAAAAATCTTCAACAAAATACTAACAAAGTTAATCCAGTAGAATATTGAAAAGGCTTATACCATTTGGCCCAGCAATTCCATTTCTGGGTATATATCCAAAAGAATTAAAAGACTCAAAGAGATATTTTTTACATCTATGTTCATAGCAGCATTATTCACAATAGTCAAAAGGTAGAAGCAACCCAAGAGTCCACCCACAGATGAATGGATAAACAAAATGTATATATTCATACAATGGAACATTATGTAGCCTTACAAAGGAAGGACATTCTGGCATGAGCTATAACATGGATGATTCTTAAGGACATTATGTTAAGTAAAAGAAGCCAGTGACAGTAGAACAGATACTGTATGATTCTATTTATATAAGGTACCTAGTATAGTCAAATTCATAGAAACAGAAGAGTGAGTACCAGGGGCGTGGGGGAGGGGAAGAAGGGAACTCAGTGCTTAATGGGTAGAGAGTTTCAGCTTTACAAGATTTAAAGACAGAGTTCTGGAGATGGATGGTGGCGATGGTTGCACAACAATGTAAACATACTTAATGCCACTAACCTGTATACCTAAAATGGTTAAGATGATAAATATTATATTCTGTATATTTTACAATAATTAAAAATAAATTTTAAAAGGGATTATATGCCAGGAACAAGTGGGATTTATCCACAGTATGTAAGGGTGGTTCAATAAATGAAAATCAACCAATGTAATATACCAATTGGAGGAGTCAAGCTTACCAATTTCAAAACTTAATATAAAGTAGCAGTAATCAAAAGTGTGGTGCTGGCATAAGGATAGACATATAGATAAATGGAACAGAACTGAAAATCCATAAATTAACTCATACACCTGATTTTAACTCATCACATATTCAACTGATTTTCTACAAAAGTGCCAAGACTCTTCAATGGGGGAGAACGTGTTTCAAAAAATGATGCTGAAACAACTGGATAGCCACAAGCAAAAGAATAAAGTTGGGTCTATCCCTCATACCATATTCAAAAAGTACCCCAAAAAATGGATCAAAGGCTAACTATAGGACCTAAAAACATAAAACACTTAGAAGAAAACACAGGGGTACATCTATGTAACCTGGGATTTGCCAAAAGCATGAGCAACCAAAGAAATAATAGATAAATTAAACTTCATCAAAATTTAAAACTTGGGTAAAGAGCACTATAAATAGAAGTGCAAACACAACCCACAAAATGGGAGAAAATATTTGCAAATCATATATCTGATAAAGGTCTAATATTCAGAATACATAAAGCACTCTGACAACTCAACAACAGCAAGACAACAACCCAATTAAAAAATGGGCAAAGGACTTAGAAACATTTCTCCAAAAAAGTTTCACAAATAACCAAGCACATGAAAAGGTGTTCAACATCATTAGAGAAATGCAAATCAATACTACAATGATATACTACTTTATACCCACTAGGATAGATGGATGGATGGATGGATAGATAGATAGATAGATACATAAATAGGCAGATAGAAAAAATTTTTAAATTAAAAAAACACAAAAACTGCTGGCAACAATGTAGAGGAATTAGAACCCTCATACATTGTTGCTGGGAATGTAAAATGGTCAGCCTCTGTGGAAAAAAAGTTTGACAATTTCTCAAAAAGTTAAACAGTATTACCATGTGACCCAACAATTCCACTCCTAAGTATATGCCCAAAAGAAATGAAAACAGGTACTTAAACAAATATTTGTACACATATGTTCACAGCTGCACTATTCACAGTAGCCAAAAGGTAGAAACAACCCAAATATTTCTCAACAGATGAATGGATAAATAAAATGTGGCATATTCATACAATGGGATACTACTTAGCCATAAAAAGAAAAGAAGTATTAACATGTTACACAAGGATGTACCTCAAAAACATTCTGCTAAGTGAAAGCACCCAAACACAGAAGGTTACATATTGCATGATTCCATTTATATGAAACTCTCAGAATACATAAATCCATAGAGACAGAAGCAGACTAGTATTTGCCAGGGGAGCGGGAGCGGGGGCGTAAAAGGGAGAGTGAATGCTTAATGGGTATGTGATTTTCTTCTGGGATGATGAAAAGTTTATGCAACTTGATAGAGGTGGTGGCTGCACAACATTATACACATACCAGTACAACTAAACTGTACACTTAAAACGGTTAATTTTAGCCCTGGCCGGTTTGGCTCAGCAGTTGGTGCATCTGCCCAAGAACCAAAGGGTCGTGGGTTCGATTCCTGGTCAAGGGCACATACCTCAGTTGCAGGTTCCATCCCTGGCCCTGGTCAGGGTTGTATAGGAGGCAACCAGTTGATGTGTCTCTCTCACATCGATGCTTCTCTCTCTCTCTCCCTCCCTCCCTCCTTTCCATTCTCTCTAAAAACCAAGGAAAAATATCCTCATATGAGGATTAACAAAAAAAAAAAAAAAGGTTAGTTTTATGTTATGTAAATTTCATCTCAATAAAAAAAGAGATGGCTATGAAATAATCTACACATCATAAGGGCAGATGAGGAGAAAGAACAGAAACAAGATAGACAGTCCTATAATCTAGCTACAAAATCCAAAATAATACAAGACACTAGAAATAGATTTAAGATTTTCAGGAGAAATGATTAATGACATTCCACTTAACTTTTCTTATTTTATGCAAAAGATACCAAATCTTTTTTCTATTAAAAACTCATCTAAACCCACTAACACACAACTAAAAGCAACACATTATAGCAGGAACGAGCATTCAAATGAAAGGTTTTAACCCACTCTGCCCGTCGTGGAAGTGAGGAAAATCATTTAACTCTCTAGGCCTGTTTCTTTATAAAATGAGATGGGACTACTACTAACAATAACAATAATTTTTAAATGACAACAAAAGACACAAGGGAAGCATTTACGAGCATTTACAATATGTCAGGCAGTGTTGTTTTCCATGTTAATGTTAATACTTAAACATAGTTAAGCATTAGTATGTGCCCTGGCCGGTTTGGCTCAGCGGTTAGAGCGTCGGCCTGCAGTCCAGAGAGACCTGCGTTCAGTTCCCGCTAAGGGCACGTACCTTGGTTGCAGTTTGTCCCCGGCCCTGGTTGGTCGTGCGGGTGGCAGCCACTAGATGTGTCCCTTTCACGTCGATGTTTCTCTCTCTCTCTCCCTCCCACTCTATCTGAACAAAAAATGGAAGAAAAAAAAATGTCCTCGGGTGAGGATAAAAAAAACCATGTTTAATAGTCACACAACCCTGTGAAACAGATACTATTATTATCCCCACTTTAAAGGTGAGGAAACTGAGCCACAGAGAGGATTAAGGAGAAGAGCCACGCAGTCTGGCTCCATGGCCCATGTTTTAATGACCATGCCACACTTGAACTCTAAGACCTTTTCCAGTTCTCAAATTCTGGGTCCATGTACATTTAAGGCAACTTAAGGACATTATTAAACCCTTCTGCTTCAGCCACCACTTAGCAATTATCATTCCTGAAATACGCTAAGAGCCTTGTTCTGAACGACATCTAACGTCACCAGACGTGCAGTCCCACAGGCTTCTGATGAAGGAGTATAATGGAAAGAAATGGCTCATTTGTATCTGGTTATCCGTGTGAGATACTGCCAAGTGCCAAAGTGCCCGGAGGAGATTTACATGTCACTCAAAATTCTTCTGAAGCCAGGCTTACCCATTCTTTTTCAAAGAAGGCCTGGGTGAATACCTATTAAACTGTTCAAGGAAGCAGATATTTTCACATTTCCAAAAGCAGGAGCAATTCTAGGCAGATAATCAGGTGTGTTTCTAGATCAGCGGTCAACAAACTTTCCCAGTCAATGGTCAGACAGTAAATATTTTAGGCTTTGCAAGCCACATGTCATCTCTGTCACATCTCTGTCCTTCAAATTCTTTACAAATGCAAAAACCATTCTTAGACTGCTGGCCATACAAAAACATGTGCACTGTCGTCTGCTTACCCCTGTGCTAGGTCACTGGATGAGTCACTTTTTAAAGCAGGTTACTGTACATGTTAGCTGCTATAGCAGTCACAAGACTGCCCTTAACTTTATTAAAACTATAGAAGTTGTACTGAAGTAATCCAGTTGACAGGATAACCGATTATAAAGCAAACAGTATTATACATATACTTATTCATTTCAGTGTTTACTAAATACCTAATACATAGAAGGTGTTGGGCGATTGCTACCATCCTTATAAAAGTATACAACCCTGTTAAGTTTCCAAGTGAAGTAAGAGATGCAAAGTTGCCAAAAGAAAGGTTAAAAACAGCCCAGCCGGTGTGGCTCAGTGGTTGAGCATCGACCCATGCACCAAGAGGTTCGCTGGTTCAATTCCTGGTCGGGGCACAAGCCCAGGTTGTGGGCCTGATCCCCAGTGGGGGGCATGCAGGTGGCGGCCAATTGATGTTCTATCTCATGGATGTTTCTATCTTTCTCTCTCCCTTCCTCTCTCTCTAAAATCAATAGAGAAAAAAAATTTTTTAAAGAAAGGTTAAAAACAAAAGCTACAGGGGTTCTGATATGGTAAAGATTCCATCTAGTGGAAGCAGGAACATCAAAGATCAAGACCAGTGGCGATATGTGGGATAGATTAAGAAGTACTAAAGAGCTGAATGGTGGTGAAGGAAAGTCCCACACATCTGAGCACCTTTGGCCAAAGCATGACAATGGGAAAACAAAGGCAGCATAAGAGAAAATTAAATAGTGGTCCAATTTGTTCAACTTCAGTGGAATGAAAATTACCTGGAACCTGAAGAGGGAAACAGTAGGAGATAGGGCTGAATAATTAGGTCGCAAGGAGCAGGGCAAAGAAAGCCCTGGGTGTCATGCTACAAAGCCAAGACAAACTTTGGTCAATAAGGACTCATGAAAGGTTTCTGACAGTGTTAGGTAATAATCAGACCTACATTTAAGGACGGTTACTCTGGTAATGACAAATACGATAAACTAGAGCAGGCGGAATGCCCAAATACCAGTTAGGAGGCTATTCTAAAAATCCGTACTTACTAGAGGTAATGAGAAAGAGAGAGAGAGAGAGAGAGAGAGAGAGAGAGAGAGAGAGAGAGAGAGAAAGAGAGAGAAAAGATAAAACAGAGATAGAACCAAAACACCACTGACTGAATTCAGGCTGACGGAGAGAAGAAAATCGGGTCAGAGATTTGCACACATCTCGCAGACAATGAGAAGTTACTCTGTAAAACTGAAATGAGAGTGTGCTTTGGAAGACTGATTAGGCAGTGGTGAGTAAGACAGAGTGGACACGAAGAGACTGGAGTCCCTCGGCCCGCCAGGAAACAAATGCAGTGATCAGCCCTCCGGGGACGCTGGTCTGAGCTCGCCTTACGGCAAAGGCAATGGAAAAGTAGCCATGGATGTAAGTTATTTCAAAGAAGGACTCCAAAGAGTCTAGTTGACTGAATCGAGTGAATAAAAGAAATCAATCAAACCTAACTGCAAGATCGAGGCCTGGATAAATGGGAAAATAGTTAATAAAGATGTGGAAAATTGGAATGGAAAGTAAACCCGGAGCGAAAAATAAAGAGTTCCATTTAAAGTACAATAACTTACAAATGACAGGTATCCATGCAGAAATAGCTGAAACTACTTAAAAAGGGAGAACTAGAATTTTGAATAACAAGCTACCCAACCGACGATGACCAATAAATATATCCCGACAGAATTTTTAATGATCTGCTGCTCCAGCAGCTTCACTCACTCATTCATCAAACATGCAGAGAGACACTGCCCCTCCCCTTACAGTTTACATTCTGATAAGAAAGACAGGTGAGCAAATGGGCAATAAGAGTATAACAGGATATGGGTCAGTCGTGAGGAAAATGAAATGTGAGGTGCTATGGGGGATAACAGGGGTACCCAAACTGGATTTAGGAGGTATTCACAGAAAACCTCTCAAAGGAAATGAGATCCAAGCTACAACTGAGATGGGTAAATTTCAGCCCAAGAAACTGTCATTGGTGGAGTAGTTAGAAGTCAGGAACCAGATCACAGCAAGACCTTCTAAGCCATTCATTAATTACTCTGAAGTGATCTGAATAAAGAAGGAACATGACCAGCATTTTAGCAAGATAAATCCATCTATAAAGTCAAGAACCAGGAAAGAAGTAGATATGCAGCAGTCACCATCCATAATGATTCAAAGAAGTGATTTTTTTAATGGGGGAGGGGTCCAGGATGACACACTGTTCTCACTTGAGAAAGTGGATGAATAGCAGGTTCCCTGAACTAAGGAACACAACAGAAGGAGGAGTTTTTTGAAAGGGGGAGGGGAAGTGAGCTTAGTTTGAGATCTATAGTGTTTGACTCTGAGACATCCAAGCAATTTGACACAAGTCTAGCTAGTGGAAATACAAACTGGAGATGTAGACTTGGAAGGAATCTGAATCATCCAGATACAATAGTTAACAAGAAGACAAAGGCCAAAGTGGAAGCCCAAAGGCAGTCACCTAAGGGCTCCACCAAAAGCTTTCCCTAGCAAGCCTGTCAGTGTTCTACAAGTTAGTCTTAAGACTATAAGTAAGCTTGCCCGGCTGGTGTGGCTCAGTGGTTGAGCGTCGACCCATGCACCAAGAGGTCACCAGTTCGATTCCCGGTCAGGGCACATGCCCAGGTTGTGAGCCTAATGCCCAGTGGGGGGCATGCAGGAGGCAGCCAGTCAATGTTCTCTCTCACTGATGTTTCCATCTCTCTCTCCCTCTGCCTTTCTCTCTCTCTAAAATCAATAAAGAAAAAAAAGTTTTTTTAAAACTATAAGCTTTGCAAATAGTCCTTCTACTTACTTAAGTAAAATAAGAAATTATAATGGGCAAGCAAAAACAACAATGGCTCATTCTGCTACTTGAACACATTTTCAGATGCAATGCATACACTTTTTAAATATGGTACTTATTTGTACAACTACTTCCAAAATAGCTACCTGATCAATCAATAGACAGCCTGTGTTCCTATGTACATATGTTTATTTATATACTAATACACTTTTAAATGTCAGCCAAGTTAAAACTGAGAAAAACTGTGCAAGTGTCTTTGTCAAGCACCTACAAGCCTTGGACGCCCTCTGCCTCCGAACTCTGACGAAGCCCAGGTGCTGAGCTGCTGAGGGGAGGCAAGACCTCTTCTTAGACAATGAGCTGGAGCTAAAAATGTATATTCCCCTAGATTTGGTCTAAGGTTTGAGACAACAGAGAATGTTTCTCTCTCCCTCAAAACAGTGAGAAGCAAAGAGAAATAAAAATAGTGTTATTAGGCAAACGTATACACACCCTAAAACTAAAATCAAATTTTTTTATTTTTGAATTCAAATCAACAGGATACATTCTCATTCATACATCAGTGTTTCAAACAGCCCTCAACAAATAATCACAGTCACAGCCACACGCTATGAAGTGGACTGACCGTCATCGACGCTACTCCCTGGTGTGAGGCCTGAAAGGGACCCTGCTAAAGAAATACCTTCCATGAAAAGTACATTTTAGAACAGAGACGCCAACCACGTGGTCCTAGTGGACTTCAGTCACTCGTGGACAAGTATTTACTAAGTAAAGTCTATTTACTAATTAAATCCTGGGACTACAAAAGTAAGACGCAACTCGGTCCTCCCAGAGCTTCCCCCTCAGCTGTGAGAGACAGAGGTGAGAGGTGAGAGGTGAGAGGTGAGAGGTGAGAGGTGAGAGGTGAGAGGTGAGAGGAAGGAAGTGCCGTCACGTTAGCTAGCATCACTGGAGAGGTTTCTAAATGAAAGAAAAGGATCCCCAGCTTTGGTCAAGAATGCCCTCCGTGCCAGTCTAAGAAAGAACAGTAGAAACTAGTTTTCAAAATGTTAAACTAAACAAAAATTTAAACTCTCTGAATCCCCTAGTGAGGACGAGTCAAGCTGTTTTCTATTTACTTTCCGAGAATCTAAAAAATCTACATGAAGAACCATGCTTGTCTGTGAATTTTCCAGTTAAAATTCTGAAAGCCCAAAGACTGTGCTAAGAAGACAAGAGCCTCCAAATTCATAACAGGAAACGTGGCATTTTCCCAGCTTATTCTCTGGCTTCAATGAAGAAAGAGAATGGGGACCACACTGCAGCAGCAGGATTTATAAATATGAATTACAGGATAAGATGATTTTCCAAACATCTGTCAGAAGTTAATTTGATCCAAGAGAAAAGGAAGGAAAAAAAAAGACTCAGAGGGAAGCCAAACATAGTGACTAATGCATGGAACTTATGTGGACTTCAGTGGGTCGATGGCCTCATGGGCATTGCATGCCCACTCTAATAAATACCCAAAGCCTGTGCAATTTATACCATTCAAAGCACTTTCCCATGTACTCTCTCATTTTATTTCCACAATGCACATAGTGGATATCTCTGGTTAAATGTAAAGATAGAGACTTGGTCCTGTGACCTGCAATATAAATTGGGAAGAAATGTAGAGATGCCACATAGCATAGTGGTTAAGAGAAAAGGCCTTTGAGTACGTCAGACCTGGGTTTGAATCACGAATCTGCTACCTTACTAGCTGTGTAATCTTGGGTCAGTAGTTTAATGTGCTCTTCTAGGGTCCTTTACTTATAAAATGAAGATAGAACTATCTTGTGGAGTTGTCACACAGATTAAATAAAAATAGGTGAAGTAGCTGGTACAGTATCTGATATAAAGTAGGCATTCGGCAAATGAAAACCAGCAACAGCAGTTCCCAAAAGCCCTGCACCTACCTGCTATAATACTGTAACTGCGATATCACACCAGGTCAAATAACTCAGAACCAAAGTCTTACCCTGGACTTAAACTGAGCTCACATACACCTAGATGTTTTATAACAAAACAGGCAGCTATTAGAAACTGCCCTCAAGGATTTGTCTAGTCTGTGTTTCTTGAATTTTATAATAGGAAAGAGGGGGCTACAAATAAAACTGAATAGGATATGTGTAGGAACAAGCTATTTTTATGACTTTCCAACTTTTGCTTAAGACCTGTACAGAAGTAATACCATAGCTCTTTCTCTGTTGTTAAAACATGGGCTGCTTGGGACACTTAATCCCTACTTCTGAATGTTCTGCTTGTGTACTGTGTGGAACGTGCTTTGGAAACAAGTTAGCATCCATTAATTTGACAAACAAGAGGAAATAGCCACTTTTTTAAAATTTTGCAGTTCCATAAAGTTAACTAAATGAAAATCTCTTAATTTTTCTAGGTTTTAGCATCTTTATCTTTTTTTTTTTTATCCTCACCTGAGGACATTTTTTTCTATTTTTTGTTTAGATAGAGTGTGGGAGGGAGAGAGAGAGAGAGAAACATCGACGTGAAAGGGTCACGTCGAGTGGTTGCCACCCACACAACCCAACCAGGGCCGGGGACAAACTGCAACCGAGGTACATGCCCTCAGCGGGAACCGAACCCGGGTCTCTCAGGACCACAGGCCAACACTCTAACCGCTGAGCCAAACTGGCCAGGGCAGCATTTTTATCCTTAAAATGAAAATACTAATAGTTGCACACCTGAGTTGCTATAAATTAAAGGTATCTCATGTAATCACAATCACAGTTAATCAAGTTAAATGATGGAAGAAACCTCAAAAAGAAATTAAGTGATGAAAATCATCTAGTCATCACTTTTACACAGGTGACATGGTATAATGCAGAAAGTGTGTATCTAGAAATAGATGTGTTGTGATCTTGGTTCAGCCACTACCTCACCCTGGTATACTGGCCATTCATTTATTCCCCAAATACCTATGGTATAGATGCCTGCTACTAATACTAGTGAAACTACTCATAATAGATGCTCTACCTTCCTCACAGGCTGTTGTAAGGATAGGGTGAAATAATATATAGGAAAATTCTTAAAGGTAAAAGAGCTATGAAAGCATGTAGTAATTTTATTCTATTATATTCTATTATTCTATTCTATATTACATATAAACCGTGGCCAATATGGTTCAATAGGTTGGATGTTGTCCTGTGCACCAAAAAGTTGCTGGTTTGTGAAATTAATCACCAAATTGCTATTTCAATCTCCTAAATTTCATTCCAAAAGGATCTGATCATTTTTTTACTCAGTCTACTTCTTTATTAAAATGAGAAAGTACTGCCATCTACTGGACTCTGAAGTCATTACTGCTATAGTTTTTAGTCTGAGAAAAGAATTCTTCCTAATCTGATGTTTTTTGTACTTTGTCAATAACCCAATAGTTAGAATTATTATAACAGCAGGAGTTACATAAAAATAAAATTCCAGTCCGGCTGGTGTGACTCAGTGGTTAAGCACTGGCCCATGCACTAAAAGGTCGCCAGTTTGATTCCCAGTCAGGACACAAGCTCAGGTTGTGGACCTGAGCCCTGATGGGAGCATGCAGAAGGTGGCCGATTGATGTTCTCTCGCACTGATGTCTCTAGCTCTCTCTCCCTCTAACGTCCCCTCTCTCTAAAATCAATATAAGAAAAAAAATTTTTAATAATAAAACTCCAAAAGTTTGGAATGTATGTAAAGTACAGTGGGAGAGAGAAATAACATCCCCTCAAAAAGTTTAATTATTTCTATGATAGTCTTAAATATAGCAAGCATTCACCTGCATTCATTAACAAATTTTTATTGAGCACCCACTGCAGGCCAGGCATTGTGGAAGGGACAAAATGATGACAGAATGATAAGCATTAGAAATGTAATCCCTCTTATCAAAAGGTTTAGAGCCTAATGAGTAGTAGTTTCCGTGGTTATAACATACGTTAACATCTTTAATGCTCAAAAACAACTTATAATGAGGTAGAAATTATGTCCACCTGCAGACACAGACATGACTCAATTTGTCCAAGATCTCCCTCGCAGATAAGTAAACTCACATCAATCTGACTCCAAAACGCATATTCTTAACCACTAGGAGTGTGCATTCACCTAGGTAGATGTCAGCATCCTCCTAACAATAAGAGTAATTGCCAAAAGGAAATTCAGGCAAAGATAATACGTCATGTTTATATTAAAGGCAAAACTCCTGACTTGGATCGGAAAGGGTTCCAGCTTATTGGATAAAAAGCTGGCCCAACAGCCTCTCATTCCACCCTGTTCCCCAGTCTCCATCCTGGCAGTTAAATCCACATAGAAAACATCTCAGCTGGCCACCTAACCATCCACCCCAATTTCAAGTTCCCACAGTGCTCCTCTTACAGTCCCCAAACATTTGAAAGAAGCACCTATTCCTAAGGTGCTCTTCAAATTATTTAAGGTTCTGCTATAATTCACCTGCATTATCTGCAAGACCCAAATAATTGATATCAAACAATTTTTCAAACTAAACCTATTTGTAAACTAGTGCTCTTCTGGAATACATGCAGCTTTATCTCAACTAAAAAAATAAATGTTTGTCGATATGTGTCTAATACTTTTGTATTCTACAGTACCTGTCAGATAATATATATAGATATAGATACAGATATATAGATATGTGTGTGTATATCTATCTATCTATCTATCTATCTATCTATCTATCTATCCATCCATCCATCCATCCATCCATCTATCGCCCCCAGTTCCTGGACCAGAGCTCCTAAAACCCTTGTAATTATCCTAAGCGATAAGAGCCTGCAAAGTGTCTTTTTTTCTAACATTTGGCCTCTGACCCAGGGCCCCTGAAATCCTCGTAAACCTCCTGGGTGAAAGGAGTGTCTTTTGTTCTAATGAGGCAACAGGAGCCCAACAGTGAGCGGGCTCCTGGACGGCTCCTAGATGAGGGCTGGTCATCTGAAAGACCAAGCCATGATCAGAAGCTTGGAATTTTCAGTCCCACCTCCCACTCTCTTGAGGAGGGTGAAGGGTTGAAAATGGAGTTAATGATCCACCATGCCTACGTGATGAAGCCCCCATAATACCCCAAAAGTACAGAATTCAAGTTGGGCAACACATACGCACCAGGATGGTGACATACCCCAGTCCACAGGGACAGAAGCTCCTGCGGTCGGGGCCCTCCCAGACCTTGACCTACGCATCTCTTCTATCTGGCTGTTCATCTGTATCCTTTAGCAAATCCTTTAATAAACATAACCGTGTTTCCATGCATTCTGTGAGCCACTCTAGCGAATTAATCAAACCCAAGGAGGGGTCACTGGAACCCTGGATCTATAGCTGGTTGGTCAGAGCACAGGTGACAACCTGGGACTGCTACTGGCATCGGAAGTGAGGTAGACAGGGCAGTCTCGGGAACTGAGCCCTTACTTAACCTGTGGCATCTGACACTAGCTCCAGGTAGACAGTGTTAGAATTGAGTTAAATTGTAGGCCACCCAGCTGGTGTCGCAGAGGATGACTTGTTGGTGTCGGAAAACCTCCACACATTTGGTGACCAGACGTGGCAGAAGTGACGTGGGAGCAGTCACGGAGCCACAGAGGGAAGAGAAACAGGGAAGAACTGGGTTTCTCTCCGCAACAGGAGGGAAGACTGCTTTGCTTTTCCCTTTTCAGAACCTACTTTGATAATGAGCACATAGTAGGCACTTAATATATATTTATTTTTAATAGTTAACTTATTAATATTTTTTATTATAGATGTCCCTCCTTTTACCCCTTTGGTACCCTCCTCCTCGCTCCCACCCCATCCACCGCCTCCCCACACTGTCGTCTGTGTCCACTGGTTATGCATAAATGCATGTAAGTTCTTTGATGGTACTTAATATTTATTGACAGAAAAAATCATAAATCATTTTTACAACTAAAGATAGATTTTCATCATCATGTATTCAATTATCTCTTTGCACCTGTTAAATATTTAAGTTCCACGTTTGTATGCCAAATGACTGTACTACATAAAATTAACAAGAACATACTACTACTCCCTATCAATGGCAGCAGAGGTTACTGAACAAAGGATTCAAACCCACAGTATATGTTTTAGCCAAAGATTTTCAAATGCACTGATGTCCAAACACCCTCCTAATGGTGAGACTGAACTACCCGTCCATTGTAGTTGAGACATTTACTAGGTTCCTAAAACTCAACAGTTTCATCAAATGAGTAAAGCCTTTTTGGAAAACAAATTTAAAAAAGAGGCAAAAGTTCTGAGCAAATAAATAAGTAATTTCAGCTTTTAGACCCACAGTGGCTGAATAGAAGAAGGATTAACAGCCACATAATCTTCAGAAGTAATAATAAAATGTCTGGTTACAGCTAAAGTAAAAAAAAACAATGCCAACAACTGCAGTCACTGTTCTAAAGGTCGCTGAGAACATCTTCCACGAGCGTGACCCTTCCTGTGTGTGGAACAGGCAGCCTTTCAGAGCACAGGACAACACGACCAACCGAGCCACTCCGGCGGGCCAGCTGTGAGGTTTAAATGAGGTGAAATATGTAAAGCACTTAGCATAGGGCCTGGCGCATAAGTGCTCCCTAAAAATTAGTGATTATTATTATTGCTAGGGGCAAACACTCTACTCTCCCGTGTTTCCACACAAGAGAAAAACTTCCCACTTCATTTCCCAGGGAAGAAGGTCAGAAAAAGAACATGTGCAGTTTCTCCGCGTCCTTCGCTTGCTTCTCCCCAGCACGGGCAGATTACTTACCTGACCGCTGGGCTAGGGAGATGGCACTGGGCCCAACGGCCTCGGCTATGTCAGCTCTCCTCCCTCCCAGGAGCAGCCTCCTGACCACACACCATTCTCTCGGGGCACGGAGGACCAGGCTTCGCCCGTGTACGGGGAAGATAGTGGATACTTGGTAAATACGGCTTCTCTTCCCTCTCCTTTCTCTGTCTTTAGAAACCGAGACAGCACTGACTATAATATAAATTGACTCACAGTTTCTTAGATGTACTGAAAGTTGTGAAAGAGACCAGAAACATGCAATAAAACTGTATTGCATTTAATCAAAATTCATCATTCTTTCTTAATCTCCAAAGTATTACATAGAGTAAGAAAAAGCAGTTCAGATTTTCCGTGAGGAAAATGAAGATAATCTAGATTTGGAAAAGATGAATTGGTGGTTACAAAAATAAGGTTTCATTTTAAAGGCATTCACCCTAAGCCACACGAAAAAACAAACTGACAGTAATACCTAACACATGACTCTGCTTACACAGAGTATGTTTCTGTAAGTCAAGGCCTACCCACACTAAACAAACCCCAGCACTAGGAAAATCCTCTTACCTTATGTTCAAATGGAGCACCATAGTATCCATCATTCAGCCCAAAAATTATTTCGTTTTGGTTGCGGGCATGAATCTAAGAGAGGAGGAGAACATACTATTAGTTCCTCTCATTCCAATACGATCAGAGGATGACAGTTACACAGGATACACTTCAGTGCTAACAAGCCAGCAGAAAACAAATGACTATCACTGGACCAGGTAATCAACTGAGGTTTCCTGCTTTAGCCAAAGGCCTCACAAAACCATCACATGAGATCATAGGCACCATTATTCACATGGATTTTCCACAAACACTTCTTGAGGTTATTGTAGAAAGACTATTCCTAAAGGACAGGGATTCAGAAGTCGATCTCATGCATTCTCTTATATGAAGGAAAACACCATTCAGTTAGTCTATAACAGTACCTTAAAGCACATAAAGTCCTAGGGAAAAAAATAAAAGATTAATATTTTCTATTTTCTAAAAGGCAATTTAAAGATAATATCTAATCCCTAAAGTCTTTAAATGTCTGCTTAATTATTATCTGCACATCATTCTCTTTCAAATGCAACTGATTTGAGGTTTAGTCATTCTCACCTCAAATTAAATTTCACCTGACAGGCAGGAAGATTAAAACTTTAAAATTTAAGAATTAAGGTAAAGCACAGTCAGTGTGGCTCAGTGGTTGAGTGTCGACCCCTGCACCAAGAGGTCACCAGTTTGATTCCCAGTCAGGGCACATGCCCAGGTTGTGGGCCAAATCCCCAGAGGAGGGCATGCAGGAGGCGGCCAGTGGATGTTCTCTCATCGATGTTTCTATCTCTCTCTCCCTCTTGTTCCCCCCTCTCTCTAAAAATCAATAAAGAAACAAAATTTTTTTAAAAAATAATTAAGGTAGAAACTGCCCTGGCCAGTTTGGCTCAGCAGTTAGAGCGCTGGCCCGTGGACCAAAGAGTCTCGGGTTCGATTCCAGTCAAGGGCATGTACCACAGGTTCAGTTCAGTCCCCGGCCCTGGTGGGGGTCATGCAGGAGGCAACCAGTCGATGTGTCTCTCTCACATCGATGTTTCTCTCTCCTCCTCTCACTCTATCTGAAGATATTTGAAAAAATATCCTCGGGTAAGGATTAAATAAATAAATAAATAAAAATGTTAATTGCTTTTGCAGTGAAAGACTAAATGAGGGTCCAAGTGGGGAAAGACAAAAAGGTTGACCTGAATAAAATATGCAGTCTCTTCTTTCTCTGGCTATAGACGAGTAGCCAAAGCCAGCAGCAGAAAATTCTTGTGAACATTCATCTAACTTCACATGTTTCCTGTTTACCTGCATCATTTACTTAACTGAATACACCATCACCAAAAGATGAGTGTGCAATAATAAATTTACAATAACAACTATAAATCTATCTCAAGAAGTATTTCATTTTATTAGAGAAAATATAAAATCAGTGTCAAGATTAGAAGGGACCTGAAATTTTATATACATAAAATATTTTATATATCACTGGGGGGCGGGGGGGGAGAATGGGCCCTGGCCCATGGTGTGGCTCAGCTGGTTGGAGCAGAGTCCTGCACACCAAAAGGTCATAGGTTTGATTCCCAGTCAGGGCACACACCTAGGTTGTAGGTTTGATCCCTGGCCCTGGTTGTTTGGGGCGCATGCCGGAGGCAGCTGATAGATGTTTCTCTCTTACATCAATGTTTCTCTCTCTCTCTCTCTCTCTCTCCCCCCCCCCCCCCGCCTTCCTCTTCTCTCTAAAAATGAATGAATGGCCCTGGCTGGTTTGGCTCAGCGGTTAGAGCGTCGGCCTGCGGTCCGGAGAGACCCGGGTTCGGTTCCCGCTAAGGGCACGTACCTCGGTTGCAGTTTGTCCCCGGCCCTGGTTGGTCATGCGGGTGGCAGCCACTCGATGTGTCCCTTCACGTCGATGTTTCTCTCTCTCTCTCCCTTCCTCTTTCTCCGTCCCACTCTATCTGTACAAAAAATGTAAAAATATCCTCGGGTGAGGATAAAAAAAAATTAAAAAATAAATAAATAAATAAAAATGAATGAATGCATTCTCAAGTGAGAATTTTAAAAATAAAATAAATAAATAAATAAATGTTAACAATGGTTGTAGCTGATCAGAAGGATTATACATAATTTTTTATTCTCTTCTCTGTGCTTTTCAAAATTTTCCAAATTGTCCACAAAAAAAAACATGTATTACTTTTAAAAATGGAAGAAAATATACATTTGGTGGGGGGAGGGGGGGATGGGGGCACCTAACAGCAGGAGCAAATTTAATATGAAGGTAAAGTTCTCAGAGCATAAGCTTCATGAAGATGGTATTAAATTAGTTTGCTAAAAATAAGAGACAACTTGGTTCTAGTACTTGAAAAAATAGTGAGCTAAAAAAAAAAAAAAATCAAGTGATCTGGGTTCTAATTTCAACTTCAATTCTGATCCCTAGTGCCTAACACTCTACCCAACTTATAATCATTAATTAATGTTAATGGTCCATTCTTTAATTCCTTTGTCAGCCAATAGCAGAAAATGCTTTTTGCTCCATCTTACAGATGTGTCATAAAGATTAAAAGAGCCCCAGCCAGTGTGGCTCAATTGGTTGGGCATTGTCCTCAGGGTATATGCCTTGGTTACAGGCTCAGTCCCCAGTGGAGGACATGTGGATAGCAGCCAATCAATGTTTCACGTTCACACCCATGTTTCTCTCTGTCCCTCTCCCTTCCTCCCTTCCCCAGTCAGGGCATAAATAAGTGGAACAACACACTGATGATTGTCTCTTTCTCTCTCTCGCTCTCTCTCCTCCCTTTCTCTAAAATCAATAAATAAAAATTTTTTAAAAAGAAGAAATCTTAACATCCAGATGACTTCACTAAACAATTCTGTCAGCCCTTGCCAGTTTAGCTCAGCGGTTAGAGCGTCGGCCCTCAGACCAGAGAGTCCTGGGTTCGGTTCCCACTAAGGGCACATACCTCGGCTGCAGTTTGTCCCCGGCCCCAGTTGGGGTCGTGTGGGTGGCAACCAGTCGATATGTCTCTCTCACATTGATGTCTCTCTCTCTCTCTCTCTCTCTCTCTCTCTCTCTCTCTCTCTTCCCCTCTCTCTCCTTCCTGCTCTATCTGAAGATAAATGCAAAAATGTCCTCAGGTGAGGATAAAAAAAAAAAAGAATTCTGTCAAACATTTGTGAAATAAATAACAACTCTACAGAAATTCCTCCCAAAAATAGAAGAGTAAACATTTCCCAATCCATTTCATGAGGCCAGCATTACTCTGATTCTAAACCAGACATGGCCATTCCAAGAAAAAAACAAACCAATATCCCTCATGGACTTAGATGAAAAAAGCCTTAATGAAATATTAGCAAATAAAATCCAAGGAAACTTCTTCAACTTGACAAAGCATCTACAAAATGTATAGCTAATATACTTAATAGTGAAAGCCTAAATACTTTCCCCCAGATCAGCAACAAAACAAGAAGTCCGCTCTACACTTCTATTTAACATTGCACTGGTAGGGGACTGCACTGGTAGGGGACTGCACTGGTAGGGGACTGCATTGGTAGGGGACTGCATTGGTAGGGGATTGCACTGGTAGGGGATTGCACTGGTAGGGGACTGCATTGGTAGGGGATTGCACTGGTAGGGGAGGGTGTTGGAGAGGGGAAGGACTGAGCAGAAAAACAGAAGAGAAAGAACTCATGGACATGGACAACAGTGAGATAATTTCAGGGGGCGGGGGCGGTCTGTGGAGGTAGAAGAGAGCATAAGGGGGATAAATGGTGACAGAAAAATAAAATAAATAAATAGATGTAAAAAAAAAAAGCCATAAACATTAGAAAGAAAGTAAACCATCTGTATTCACCGACAACATGATGACTAAACAGCCATCTATAAAAGGAACCCACGAAGTAAAAAAAAAATACTACTAGATCTAATAAGCGAGTTTAGTAAGGTCATAGAATTTTAAAAGATAAATACAGAAATGCTCCTACATAATAGAAACAAAAATTGGAAACAGAAATATTTTTAAAGGAATAACACTTAAAATAATAGCATCAATACACATGAAATCTGTTGGAAACACAAATCCAACAAAATATGTGCAAGATCTGTATGCTGTATGCTACAAAGAGAAAAAAAAAGATGACTGAAATCAAAAACAATTTTCACAAATAGAGAGATACATCATGCTTATAGATTAAATCCTCAATATTTTTAAGACTTCAATTCTCCCCACATTTTCTTAAATTCAACACTTATCAAAATTCCAGCAGGATTTTGGTAGAAATTGACAAGTTAATTTTAAAGTATATATATAAAGGCCAAAAGATCCAGAAGAGCCAGAACAACTTTGAAAAGAGAACAAAGTTGGAGGATTCATGTTAACTGAATTCAAGACTATTGAAACTTCAGTAATCAAGATAATGTGGTACTGGCACAGGAACAGACATATCGATCAGTGAAGAGTCCAGGAATAAACATACACAAATAATTTTCAACAACAGACTTTCAACAAAGATGACAAGGTAATTCAATGAAGAAATAATAGCCTTTGCAACAAAGAATACATGAACAAATGTTTATCCATCTGCAAAACAATGAAAATTGCACTTTATATAAAAGTTCATTCAAAATGGAGCATAGAAATAAACGTAAAACCTAAAACTATAAAGTTTCTAGAAGAACTTCATAGGAGAAAATCTTTATGATCTTGGGTTAGGCAAAGATGTCTTTAAAGAAGACAAAAAGAATGAAACATAAAATAAAAAACTGACATAGTAGACTTTATAAACATTTAAAAACTTCTGTTCTTTGAATGATATTTTTAAAAAAATGAAAAGACCAAGTCAGACAGGCAGAAAATATTTAAAAATATATATACCTTATAAAGAACTAACTCATATCCAGAATACATACAGAAACTTTACAACTCAATCACGAGAATTCAAACAAAATAAAAAATGGGCAAAAGATCTAAGCAAACATTTCACAAAAGAGAGAAAGCATGTGAATACAACAGAGAAATTGATGGCTAAGAAACTTTTTTAATGCCCCACATCATTTTGTCATTAGGAAAATTAAAATAAAAATCACAGTGAGATACCACTTCAAACCCATGAAAATGGCTAAAATTAAAAAGACTGACAATAACCAGTGCCTACAAAGACAGAGATCTATCATTCTATGCTGAAGGAAAAGCAGAATGATAGTCACTTTGAAAAGCAGTATAGCAGTTTCTTATAAATTTCAACATAACTTACCATTTGGGCAATAAATTCATTCCTGGGTATTTACTCAAGAAAACGACAACATATATTTAAATATGTAGCGGTAGTTACTCAACTTTATACATTTTTCAAACTCATTAGAGTGTACATTTTAAAAGAATGAATTTTATTGTATGTAAATTATACCTCAAGAAACCTAACTTGTAAAAACCATTTCAAAGTCAGCTCTCCCTGACCCTATCCAAGCTTGTCGAAATGCCCCTTTCATGTACTCCCATAGCTTTCTATGTAGCAATTCATATATTATCGGATTATGGGATCTAAGAATCTTCTCTTAATCATCTGTGGATCCTTAACGCTAAGAACAATGCCTGGCAGAAAGCAGACCGATGAATCTAAGTCATTCTGGCTATTGTCCTGATACATTTTAGTCTAATTTTCCTCTAAAAATGTGTACTTCTATTTTGTCTGATTTCCTAGTAGCATATAGCTTGTCATACCTATTTCATAGATTAGTTTTAAATTTCTACAAAGATGTTAAGTTTCTAACTGGCTTAAAAAACATGTTTTTCTCTTTCTTTTGTTCTCTATTATACCAGCATAACCAACTTGGTATGAAGACATCTGAATGCGGACTCTCTGAAATTAGGACAGGTTAGACATAAGCACAGTTGGGGGATTTTAAGAAGATGACCACTTGAGAAATGTGTGAGTTGAAAAGTATGATGAAGGCCATCTTCTCTGGCCAAAACCTCCCCTACAACTCTAGAGCCTATAGCCCTGCACAAAATGCAGATACTTTCAGAAGAAAAATAAACGAGTGCTTAACATCATAGTCTCTCCACAGAGAGCCAACTACAGCGTGTGGGAAGACAGAGAGGGCGTGTGCTTCAGTTCAGGGCCCTGGCTGGCCAGCCTCAAGGCCCCTGGTTGGCCAGCCTCAAGGGCCCTGGTTGGCCAGCCTCAAGGGCCCTGGTTGGCCAGCCTCAAGGCAACACGCTTCTGGAACTGAAAAATAGGAAAAAGGTCCTAACCATAAGTCATTTTATATTATTAATTTTAAATTAACACCAGCCCTAAAACAGAGGGAAAACAATACAAAATTAAAAACGATTAAGAATTTGTAGCAGGTTAGAATTTAAAGAAATATCTATTACATGCACTGAACTGGTCATTATAGAAGGACCCAAAATAAATAAAGTATATTTTTTTATCTGAAAAAAATATGTAGAATTAAATTGTTTCTTTTTTAAAAAAAATTCACCAAGTATACAGTAAATAAAATACCATTAAGAAACATCAGGGCCTGGCCGGTGTGGCTCAGTGGATTGAGCATCATCCCATGGGCTGAGAGGTCCCCATTCAATTCCTGGTCAGGGCACGTGCCTGGGTTGTGGGATCGATCCCCATTAGGGGGCGAGCAGGAGGTAGCCCATTGATGTTTCTATCTCTCTCCAAAAAAAAAAAAAATATATTAAAAAAAAAAAAGAAACATCAGGGAATTTGTAGCTATGACTAACATTTTAGGGTTACCTTTAACAGTAGTCCCAAGGTATCACAAAATAGAAATGGCATTCATTCCAAGTTAAAGTGGGTAATTACCAAGGTCTACATGTATATACCAGTGTGCTACAGCACAAAGAGAATGAGTTTTTAAGTCAGCCTGGTCTGAATTTAAATCTTAGCTCCAGCTAGCTATGTGATCTTGAGCAGTTTCTTAAATTCCCTGAGGATTAATTTTCCCATCTGGAAAATAATTGTAATAACCTATGTCCGGCAATGGCAAACAGGTTTCATTTCATATGCAGTCCGAATGCACTGCAGTTGCGTCCTGGATCACCATGTTAAAAGGAATTATGGAGCTACTTCTGAGCTCAGCTAGAAGACTATGATCACCTAGCTTCATCATTCACGGAGTGGGTAACAGTTTATAAGCTATGCATTGGTCATCCCTGTGCCCAATAAACGGTAAGCATCTCTTCTCACTCCTAGAATAACCCAGCTCTACTGGTCATAAAAGAAAGTGTTTAATAGTATGTTCCTTATTTCAGATTCTAGGAGAACATCGAATAAGACAGAAGAAGCCTTGTGCTATGAGAAAGCATACTTTCCTATAAAAAAAAAAAAAAAAAAAGAATCTCTCACCCTGGCTAGTGTGGTTCAGTTGGAGCATTGTCCTGTACACCTCAGGGTTGCAGGTTCAATCCCCAATTAGGATGTGTACAGGAAGTAGTCATTAATTTTTTTTAATCCCTCTTAAATGATGAGATTAAGGTCCTTTTGCATAAGTTTCTTAAACTAAAGGTGTTTTTTTTTTATACTCGGTAAGATTCAAATTTCTATAATTAAGTAAACAATTATTAAATGTGTAATAAGAATGAACAGAAAGTTAAAGAGGTTAATTTAGAGAAGACAATTATTTGAAACTACAGCCTCAAAATTACCTGCTGACCCAAGTATTTCAGCCCATCCAAGCAGACTTTCCACTCAATCAGCAGCTGGTAGACATCCTCCTTCCCACCCCATATCTTCACCAGGAAACAAGACACAGATGTATCAAGACGGTCTGGCATTATTCCAAAATCAAGACTCCGCCACGTTGGGTTCTGTTGATGGAAATGAAAACATGCTTTAGGAAGACTCTAGCTTGTTTACAGTTATTTCTATCAGGTTGTAGATCACATCTTGTTTTTAAAAACCACAGACTTCATAAATGTATTCAATTGCAAACTTAAGTGAACCAAGAAGACATTCCAATTAACACGACAGGGGTGATAATGTTGTTTTTAAATTTCTCTGCTTATTTATTATAGTCAATAAAAGGTGAATATATTCTTAGTCTCTCAATACAGCTTCATATAATAATTCTTTCATTTATTCAACAATTAAGACACAATTATTTATTTTTTCTTTTTTTGGTACGTGCCCCTAGCAGGAACCGAACCCGGGACTCTGGTCTGCAGGCCGAAACTCCAATGGCTGAGCCAAACGGGCCAGGGCAAGACATAATTATTAAGAACTGACACATAAACAATGCCCTCAAAGTATCTCAAACCAATTATAGTTAAACTTCTATTCAAATGATTCTATTGTATCATGAAAAGTTTAATAACAGACTGATGCAAAAAGTTATACTGTAGCACAGGAGAGAATAATAAACTTTGAAGGAACAAGGGAAAGACATCACAGAGGCTATGAAACTTGGCTTTTAAAGGACACATAGGTCTTCACCTGGTTAAAATAAGGAATTCCAGGCACAGGGAACAAGATAAACAAGGGCTCAGAGGTGTGAAATAGCAGGTTGTGGTCAGGGAACTAAGACAGTTGCTGGAGCACACAACACAAAAGTGACAGGACACGAAGCTGGGGGAGGTAACAGGGACTAAACTGAAAGAGATGTTACACCTTGCCAAAGAAGCAGTCCTTCATTGTGTATAAGATATGGGGCCACTGAAAAGTTTTAAGGTTAATGAACATGCTAACAACATGGATGAATCTTACAAATACTATATATACTAAACAAAAGAAAATGCGCCATATTTTCAAAAACAAATCTATGGTGCAAAAGTCAGAATAATAGTTCTCTTTGGGAAGAAGTAGTAACTAGGAGAGCACAGAGGTGCTGATAATGTTCTATTTCTTGATCTGGTTACATTGATCTCTTTGAAAAATCAGCAGGCTATATTATATGTGCCTTTTAATGTGCTGTATCTCAACTGAAAGTATTAAAACTAATTTTTAAAAGACCCTAATAATTGGAAAAATACTGCATCTTACAAATCAAATGAAGGCATCTCTTCATGGTATAATTTTAGGCCCTAAAGCCTACATAGCAGGAGTTGGAGGACCTTCCTGGCCTTCAAATCTCCACCACAGGAAAAGGCAGCCATTCACTCACCTATGTGTACGATTCTGAACAAAAGTACATGTGCTCTAGAATATAAAATAACAATATAATTTCAAAACCTCATTGTCAATGATAAGGCCCAGAAAAAGCATGAAATAATCACTGCTTTCCAAAGTGTAAAAGTAAAGACTTGGTGAGTGTGTCTGGAGAGCCATACTGCATGGGGGATAAGATTTTTGAAGCAACTGTTATATTCAATATTCTTAAATACTTCATTCTAAAATAACTTAAGGAGGGAAGAGATAAACCACAGAACTTATATGCATGTACTCATAACCAATGGACATGGACAACAAAGCCGGGGATGGGGTAAGGGGGGGTGGGGGGAGGGTGTCAATGGGATAAAAAAGGAGAAATACCTGTAACAAAAATTTTTAAAAAGTAACGTATAAAAAATAGTAATAAAGTAAAATAAGTTAAAAGCCTTTGGAGGGGAGAGTAGTTTTCTGAAGTTATTTCATGTGGCTGAATAGATGACCTGGGTTTCCTTTCTAAGGCAATGCAACATTAATATAGTAAAGCTATTGTCAACCTTATTACAGTGACCTTCCTTTATCCTTTTATAAAACAGCTGCCAGACAATGAACACTAATTCCTGAGTTGGTGAATTCAGATACAGGCAGACACAGTCTGCCACACATTCAAAGACTTTATTGCTCAGTAATGTTACTATAAAGATCCATAACATTATTTTTACTTATATTTACCTAAACATGCCAGCCCATTTTGAAGATGAACAAATTATTCAAGTACTAACGGTATTTAGAGACCTATACCATATTCACTCATTCACATGGCAGAATATCAAGATATTTATAGCTTCAAAAAGTTCACTGCCTATTAACTACTTACAAGAGAATTTAAATTAGTATTCATTACCAGGACAATTTCTCTATAACATTGATCAATATCTGTTCAATTCATACCTTATTAAAGAAACACAAATGTAGAAAAATGTCAAAACACATACAAACTAGCTATCACTGCTCTTATCACTCAATAACAAATGTTGTGGTACACATATACAATGGAATACTATGCAGCTGTAAAAAAGAAAGATCTCTTATCCTTTGAGGCGACATGGAGGGACCTCGAGAGTATTATGTTAAGCGAAATAAGCCAATCAGAGAAAAAGAAATACCACATGATCTCGCTTATTTGTGGAATATAATGAACAAGGAGAGCTGATGAACGAAATAGACCCAGAGACATGGAAAGGAGTATGGTTCAGACTGACAAACCTCAGAGGAGGGGGCGGGCGGGATGGATGATAGGAATCAAAGAACTTATATGCATGTATGTATAACCAATGGACATAGACAACAATGCTGGGGGGTGGAGACGGGGCAGGATAGGGAGGAAGATGTCTAAGGGGGAAAAAGGAGAAACAACTGTAACAAAAATAAAATAATAAAAACTGGGGGAAAAATAAATGTATGGTCACAAGAAACACAACTAAGAATTCATAAAAGTTCCAACTTTCTCAAAATATACAGGTTAACTCTCAGAAACTGCATACTGAATTTGTAGTAGCATTTATTCTGACTCATTCACTTCTATTCATCCTTCATGCCTCAACTTAGGAACTACTTGCTGTTAGAAACTTTCACTGACCACCCTCTCCAAAACTGAGATAAATAATACTCCTACATATTTTCACAGGGTCCTCTTCTTCCCTGGCACTATAACTGCATGTGTCAATTATCTCACTCTCCCTCCAAATCATGTAGTTGACCAAAATGAAGCTGGAGAACCCTCAAGACAATGCAGTGTAACACGGAGTAACGTAATTCAGCATAAGCAAGAGGAGCCAACTCCCTACACACAGACACACCCACAAAGATGAAATGTTAATTCACTCAGCCACAATTCAACTGAAATGGAAACTTGGTTTGAGAATCACTTAGCCAGTATCATAAATGACTATTTGTACTGTGCAATTCAGTTTTTCCCAGGATTTAAAAAGAACTCAGGCAGTCACATTTCCAACACAAGTTTATGGTTCTGATCATTGTGTCACATGCTTTCCCTAAAACAACACATCCTCTGGAACTTTGTTTACTCGATTATAAGGCCTATCACTGAGCTCGAGTAGAACTCTAGCAGACATTGATCAGTTGAAGAAATGACACAGAAGCAACAAGACACTGAAGAACAGCAGGGGTCTCAAACACAGCTTTACAGCGAGAGCTGTATCACCTCACATCTGTCAGAATGGCCGCCATCAATAAATCATCAAACAACAAGTGTTGGCGATGGTGTGGAGAAAAGGGGACTCTACTATACTGCTCGTGGGAATGCAAACTGGTGCAGCCACTGTGGAAAACAACGTGGAGTTACTTCAAAAAGTTAAAAATTGAACTGCCATTTGACCCAGTGATTCCACTTTTAGGAATATACCCTAAGAAGCCTGAAACACCAATCAGAAAGAATATGTGTACCCCCATGTTCATAGCAGCACTATTTACAATAGCTAAGATCTGGAAATAATCCAAGTGTCCATCAGTAGACGAATGGATAAAAAAGCTGTGATACATGTACACAATGGAATACTATGCAGCTGTAGAAAGAAAGATCTCTTATCCTTTGAAATGATATGGAGGAACCTAGAAAATATTATGCTAAGCGAAACAGCCAAGCAGAGAAAGACAAATATCACATGATCTCACTTATTTGTGGAATATAATGAACTAAACAAGCTGATGAATAAAATTGACCCAGGGACATAGAGGTGGGGTACAGACTGACAAACCTCGGGGGGGCGGGGGGGATGGAGAGGGAGGAGATAAATTACAGAACTTATATGCATGTATGCATGACCAATGCACATAGACAACAAAGCTGGGGATAGGGTGGGGAGGATGGGGAGGAGGGTGTCAATGGGGGAAAAGGGAGAAACATCTGTAACAAAAACAAATTCATAAAAAAAAATTTTTTTCAATGTCTTTTAAAAATCCTAATAATTAACTTTATAATTGTTGAAGATGGCTACAGATGGGTTCACTATAATTCATCTTTACTTTTGTGTATGTACAAAATCCACTTTAGAGAATTGTTACTTTCAATCATTTTAGTTATTACCAATGACCCTTCAATCATATTAAGGATCTAACTTCCTCTTGAACAACAACAATAAGAATTCCCAAAAGTTAACAAATGGTTTGGAGGGTATGACTAGCTGAAACCAGAGACATTAAAGTTGAATTATACATTCACCAGTAATTATTCTATGCTAAATATATCTCAGAAGAAACCATCACTCTGACATGTAATTTGCAGACACATCACCATCTAACCTATCAAAGGTGGCTTATTCTTGTTACTCAATGCAACGGACGTTTATTGGCCTTCTCTGGGTAAAGCATCGTGCTGGTGACATTAGAAATTAGAAAACTGAATAAGTTGGGGGTCCTCATCTATCAGATGCTCCTAATTTTGTGTGTCCTATAACTGTACCCCTTCCAAATATTACTGTCTGCTATCCAGCCTTTCACTGTCATCTCCTACCTCTCCAGGTCATTTCCTCTGCTGCCTGGTCCTCCATTCCCTTGACCCAGTGTCATCCTTGCCTAGCAAAATCTGAAACCACCCCTGCTCACTCCACCTCAGCCATACTAACTTCTTAGACATTTCTTGAAAACCTCAAATACACTCTGGCCTTTGTACTTTCCTGTTTCTTGGCTTGGAACATATCTATATATGTATCTTTCCCCACATAGATACATAGTTTATCCCCTTCTTTAAGGTGTCTGCTCAATGATATCTTCTATATGATTACCATAAAAAACCAGCAACCACCACCCCTTGTCAGATACTCCCCTTTGCTGCTTTATTTTACTTCATTATATTTACTACCATTTAACATATCCCAATTTATCAATTCTAACATATACTTTTCTCCACACTGTAAGATGAATTCTGATTTTAGTAATGTTAAAATCAATATGGTCCTACAGTATCTGCCCACCAGGTGGCAGTCATCAGATTTCTCTACATGCACAACCTTAAAAATAGCTGTTGCTAATATCAGTTCTTTCAAGTGAGGTGCAGTGTTGGCACTAGGTATGCTGAGTTTCAATGCCAGTTAAAATACCTTTATTGATTTAGATTTAAATAAAAATGTCCTGTATACAATATCAAAAATTTAAATTCAAAAGATTAAAGAAATAAGTGTTCATAAGAATATGAATAATGAGAACTCTCCCAGATTGCTGATAAGAGTGTAAATAAAACAATAATTTTGGAAAACTACAAATGTGCACTAAAGCTGATCCCATGCATATTCCCAGCAAGTCCACTCCTAGATATATACCAAACATAAATGCATACATACTTTCAACCAAAAGATATATACAATAAAGTTCATAGCAGCACTACTCATCTTAGTTCAAAACTAAAAACTAACCAGATGCCCATCAACAGAAGGGACACGTTCTGATGTATTCACAGGATGGAATACTATTGAGTAGACAAACTACAAATACACCCCCACAATATGAATGACTCATGATATAAAGTTAAGACAGGGCAGTCAGCCCTGGCCTGTTTTGCTCAGCGGTTAGAGCGTTGGCCTGCGGTCCGGAGAGACCCGGGTTCGGTTCCCGCTAAGGGCACGTACCTTGGTTGCAGTTTGTCCCCGGCCCTGGTTGGGTCATGTGGGTGGCAACCACTCGATGTGTCGCTCTCACGTCGATGTTTCTCTCTCTCTCTCTCTCTCCCTCTCACTCTATCTGAACAAAATATCGAAAAATGTCCTCGGGTGAGGATAAAAAAAAAAAAAAAAAAGACAGGGCAGTCAGACACAAGAGTGCATACTGTATGACTTCATTTCCATACAGCTCAAAAATAGGCAAAAAAAATAATTTATGGTGTTAAAAGTCAAGAGAGGAGCAGTAACCGAAGAGGCCATGAGGGGGCTTCTGGGGCACTGAAAATCGTTTTTTTTTTAATCCTCACCTGAGGATATTTTTCTATTTATCTTCAGATAGAGTGTGAGGGAGAGAGAAACATCAATGTGAGAGAGGCACATCAATCGGTTGCCCCCACACGACCCTGACCAGGGCCAAGGACCAAACTCAACCAAGGTACATGCCCTTGACCAGAACTGAACCTGCGACTCGGGTCTGCGGGCCAACACTCCAACTGCTGAGCCAAACCAGCCAGGGCTGAAAATCTATTTCTTGATCTAGACATTGGTTACATCAATATGTATACTTAAGATCTGTAAACTCTTATGTATGTTAAAATTCAATAAAAAGTATTGTTTTTATGTAGGCAAAAAGGCACAGAAATAGAGGAACAAGGCATGAATTTGGTATTAGTGAAGCAAATATTTGTCAATGGAGAAATAACCTCAACCATCTTCTTTATAGGACTTAAGAAAATTCCCACCAATTGAGGAAGCTGATTTATATTTTATCACCAAAATACATACAAAAGATTCCCTATCACATGTCAAGCAGTGCATCTGAAGGAAGGAAAAACTGCTAAATAAACACTCCCTTGGAATGGGTCAAAGACATTTCAAAGTAACAAGGGGCTAGTGAGACAGAATCACAATTCACACAAGACTACTGCCAAGGCCCTGTGTTTCAGTTTAAACATAAGTGTTTATTTTTTCTTACTGAACATAAAATAATGGTGAGCCTTACAACTGACAACTTGGATTAGGAGATAGATAGATAGATAGATACATACATACATACATACATACATACACACACACACACACATACATTTCTTTTTCCTTACTTGTTTGCCAAGAACAGGCCAAGCACAATGCAATGCCTATGGAGGATGCCATGAAGCGGCACACAAAGTCCCTGCCTTCATGAGATGTATTCTGTTCATTAAAGGACCTAAAGCAACCATACGAACAGCTATTATCCTGATTTAGAATGGTACTAGTAGTATAAGTACAAAGTGTGTATATATGTGTGTGTGTGTATATATATATATATATATATATATATATATATATATATATATTTTTTTTTTTTAAGCACACACAAAAAAAGATTTCTTCCTGCTAATGTTACAGAGTATAAGAAAGTGCTTTAGAAGCATCTAGAACTGTGCTGTCCAACACTATATCCATTAGACACTTGTGGCTATTTAAATTAATATTAAGTAAAACAAAAATGTGGTTCCTCAGTCAGACTACTGAGCACATTTCAAGTGCAGAACAACCACATGCGATGGCACCTGCACTGGTCAGTCACAGAATGCCACCACCATCATAACAGTGACTGGTCAACCCTAACTTGGAGATGTTCAGGAGTAAGAAAGAGGCACAGAACAGGCACACAGGACAATTTATCTAACCTTTAGGGAAAAACACTCTTTCTAATCTTGTATCCATTTTTCCACGTTGCCTTTAACATCAAGATGGCAAAACCAGGCCACTCTGGTCTAAAACCAAGCTCAGAATACATCCCTAGGGAAAAGTCAAAGCCTTAAAGTTACATGAGTAAAAAAGACTATTCACAAGCTCACCAGAGTCTAACTTAGTTCACCAGAATAAAATTTTACTGAAAGCTTAGCTAGAAATAAAGCATTATTTTGCCTTACTTGTCAAGTAAGACAATAAATATATTTGTGGAAGAATCCATTCATTAAGAAGCATTTGCTGAGCACCTTCTATGTGCCAAGCACAAAGGTAACCAGGAGGAATAAAAGCATTTAAATCACTCACTCTATTCAGCAAATATCATAAAAGTTTAAGAGTTACAAACTCGTAAGCAGGGGCACTGGCCAGTGTGGCTGTTGGTTGGAGCATTGTTCCATTCCAAAAGGTGGCAGGTTCTATTCCCTGTCAGGGCACATACCCAGGTTTCAGGTTCGATCCCCAGTCAGGGCACAGGAGGTAGGAAACCATTCTATCTTTCTCTCTCACACTAGGTGAGGATAAAAAAATTAAAAACAACCACAAAAAACCTCCTAAACAGGGAAGAAGTCAACAAATTCTGCTCATCTGCAGTTCTTCAGAGACAACAAGAAGGGAGGTAATAAGGGTCATCCCCAGCAAATGCCCTAAAGGTTGTTGACTCCTCTGGTGCTCAATGTCCATTAATCTGCACCAGTCACAATGACTTAGCAAAAAGCTAAGAATCCTTTCGAAAAGAAAAGAAATTGAGGTTTATAAAACCTTTATTAAGGTTATAAAAACCACAAACAACAATTCTTGCCAAAAATATCATAATCTCAAAGAATATCCTTAAAAAAGGAAATATCAATGAATCAACATTTGACAAACAACGGCCCGACAGAAGAAACAGTGGGAGCCAGGGAGATATAAAGATATTCAGGCAGTCTCCAACCTCCAGGAGCTTTTACCTACTTTGGGAGATGAAATGCTCATGAATAAGTATAATGCAAGGAAATGGTAAGTGGTATACTCAGGAAACAATTACAGAAAAAACTGTAAGTTGAAAGGACCCTGGAAGTCTTTTTGTCCAACCCTCTCCCCTTGTCTGGAACCCATTTCACAAAACATTATTCAGTCTAAGTACACCAGGGATGAAGATGTCACAGTTTCATAAAGACAGTTCAGAAGCAACTGAAGACAGGAGTCAAAAGGAGCTGAAAATAGGAGATGATGGTTAGATATATGGATTTAGAAGTCAAGTGAATATCAAGTAAATACAATACTAATAATGCAGAATAATACACTAAGGTATCACTATAGCATAGGGTCTGTTATGATACAAATTCAGAGAAAACGCAACGGGATGTTATAAAACCATCTCCAACTAGTTGTGACTACAGAAAAGGGAGTAGATAAATCAAAGTGACATTCTACTCTTTCTGCTCCATAAACCCCTTCCCCTGCTCTCACTTGTCTAGGCTACTTCTATTTCTATTTCCACCTAAGCCAGAAACAAAGGAAAACTAATATTTACTCAGTAGCTACAAAGTGTCAGGCATGGTGCTGGTCATTTATTATGAATCGTGTAATGTAAGAAGATCTTTACTAATGATTGCAGCTCCTCAGAGACGGGCTTAAGGAACCTGTTTAGCCTATGATCCAGATTTAGTATGATATTTGAGATATTTGGAAGGCAGCTCGATGAAGAGGAAAGAGTAGTAGAAGCTTCAGCACAGCTTCTGAGAACTGAGGTTCTGGTCTTCAGCTGTATAAATGCAAAAGTTGTTGGGCCTCTCTGTATGTCACTTTCTGAAGCTCTACCCCATCTACCTTACATGTTTTTCTAAGGATCAAAATGGGATAACATATGTAAAAGGATTCTGCAAATATAATACATCACTGATATCCATTTATTCATCTAACAAATACTCACTGAGCATCTATACTATTCTACACTGTAGGGTCTCAGCAGTGAACAAGACTGGTAAGGTCCCTGCTCTCATGGGACTTAAGTTGTGCCAGATGGGTGACAGATAATAAATAAACACAAACAAATACGTGAATGACAGTTTCCAATAATGATGAATGCTCTAAAGAAAGTAAAATAGGTGATATGAAAAACAGTGAATAGGGGAAAGGGACCTACTTTTTTTTTTATCCTCACCTGAGGACATTTTTCCATTTTTTGTTCAGATAGAGTGGGAGGAAGAGAGAGAGAGACACATTGATGTGGACACATCGAGTGGCTGCCACCCGCACGACCCAAACAGGGCCGGGGACAAACTGCAACCGAGGCACGTGCCCTTAGCGGGAACTGAACCCGGGTCTCTCTGGACTGCAGGCCGACCCTCTAACCGCTGAGCCAAATTGGCCAGGGTCCTACTTTTTTTTTAAGAGAGCTTTTTTCTTAAACCTCATCCACGGATATGATTTTTTTTTTTAGAGAGAGGAAGGGAGAAAGAGAGAAACATCGATCACATGCCCAACCGGGAATCAAACCCACAACCTTTTTGGTTCTCAAGACAATGCTCCAACCAACTGAGCCACACCGGCCAGGGTGAAAGGGAACTACTTAGATGGAATAGTCACAGAAAGGCCTAGCTGAAGAGACACTACTGACACCTCAAAGAGTTCTTCAGCCAAATGAAAAGCTAGGAAAATATGTTCAAGGCATAAGGAACGAGACAAGCTTGGCATGTTCAAAGCACTGAAAAAAATGAGGTATGCCTATAACACAATGAGTGAGAAAAAGTATTAGGAGATGAAGTTTAAATATGTGGATGGTAGCCAAATGCAGTATGGTCTTAGACCATTAAAAGGATATTATCGCCCTGGCTGGTTTGGCTCAGCGGTTAGAGAGACCCAGGTTCGGTTCCCACTAAGGGCATGTACCTCGGTTGCAGTTTGTCCTCGGCTCTGGTTGGGTCGTGTGGGTGGCAGCCACTCGATGCGTCCCTTTCACGTCGATGTTTCTCCCTCTCTCTCTCTCTCTCTCTTCCTCTCTCTCCCTCCCATCTGAACAAAAAAATGGAAAAATGTCCTCGGGTGAGGATAAAGAAATAAAATAAATAAATAAAAAATAATAATAGTAATAATAAAATAAATAAAAAGATATTATCATTAACAAAGCTCTTCTAGATAAACCACAGAACTTAGATGCTTGTATGCATAACCATGGACATGGACAACAATGTGGGGGACGGGTGCAGGGGCAGGATCCGGAGAAGGGGGCCAATGGGGGAAAAAGGAGAAACATTTGTAATAAAAATAAAAACAAAAAAACACAGAGCTCTTCTTTTCATCAATATGGCCCAATAAATTGAGCCATTTATGAAAATATCAAGTGTACATATTATCAAAAGCAGGACACGTCCAAATTTCTAACTGAACAATGACACCACCAAAAAACAAGTGGAAGGCTCCTATACAGTGGCATTTTAAAGAACTGTATCTAAACAAAGATATCACTTACTACAATGTTTGGTAAGTCAAAAACCTCTATAGTAAATAGAAGTGATAGAATTATAAAATTTGATTTGAAAAAACACCAATGTTCATTCAACAAATATTTATCAAGTACCTAGTATGTGCCAGGCATGTTCTAAGCACTGGCGATACAGCGATAAACAAATCAATAAAGATTTAAGTAGTAATTAAGCAGGAGATTTAACTGTATAAGGCAATACTGAACTTGACCTTATTTTATGTGTCAACATTTTCTGAAACAGGAGTTATAGGCTTAGTCATATGTACCTTTCGGAAGGCAAACTTACCAAGGAATTCTTAATCACTTCACTTCTATAAAATTCTGGAAAAAAAAAAAGAAAGAAAAAGAACAATAAGTGATATGGAAAAAAATTAGCTCAATACCTCTTAAACTGGTAAACTTTTTAACATGTGTCAGTAAAACATTTTCAAGGGATCTATTCTCTATATATTTTTATCTGTAAAAAATTAAAATAGAAGTATAGATTAAATAAAAGTGTTTTTTAAAGGGAAAAAAACGTTAGTAACGAAAGGTCGAAACCTATTAAGATTTAAGTTAGTGAATTTTACTTTATTGGCTCCTTGTACACTATATTCAAATTTGAGTCCTTAAAACTCAGACTTTCTTCTCCCCTACCTACTGCCACTCTCTACAATTGATTCCATGGTCTGTTTTTCTCAAACATCTCATATGATTATGCATGGTAGCACTGGGAAATGAATACTGATCTAGCAACCAGGTAATTTAAGTTCTAGTTCCACCTGTCATTCATTCTCTCTTTAATTTCTTTGGATCCATTTTTCTTCATCAGACAACTTAGAGACTTAGACTAATAACCAAAGGTAATGTGTAAGCATTAAATTTCATGATTCAGCCCTGGCTGGGTGGCTTAGTTGGTTGGAGCAGCATTCCATACATCAAAAGGTGGCGAGTTTGATTCCCAGTCAGGACACATACCTAGATTTCAGGCTCGATCCCCAGTCAGAGCACGTGTGGGAGGCAATCTATGTTTCTCTCTCACATTATTTTCTCTCTCTCTCTCTCTCTCTCTCCCCCCTCCTCTCTCTCTCTCTCTCTCTCTCAAAAGCAATTAAAAAACATATTCTTGGGTAAGGATTAGAAAAAATAATTTCATAATTTAATAATTTCTATTTTTCTATAGAAATAGAAAAATATTTTCATAATTCTACAAACCTTCAAGTATGTTGTAAATGTTACAAAACCTGAAGATGTAATCAAAGAGAGAAATGTAACAGAGGTTCAGGCAGACAGTTCCAACGACCATCCAACATTCCTTGTTGACCCTGCCAAAGACACCTCCATGATGCCGTCTCTGCAGAGCCCACAAGGACCCTTGTATCCTCAGGTTGCTATGGGTACTATTTCACAGGTGCAATGCACATACCTGTACTTAAGATGACTTTAGATGCTACATGGACAAACTATTTTTTTTTTATATATTGCAACTCATGCCTCACACACAGTAAAACATTTTCATTGTAAGCTCCATAAAGGAGCAGTGTTCGTTCTATACAACTGCTGTCTCCTCAGCACATACAACCATTCCTGGCACAACATTCTTTGAATCAACAATTTCACCCATTATTCTTAGACATGAATTCAAAAATAATAAACTTTTGAAAATATACATTAAGTATGCAACAATATAGGTAAAACTCAAATATATTGAAACTTGTCAAGGTGGTCCACTAATAACTGTATGGGAGTTGTCATTCAGTAAAAGGGCAAGCTCTTTTGGTTAAAGCATGTCTTGACAAACCTATCACCTACATTACTCTAAGCTTGTCTTCCCCCCAAAAAAGATCGAATAATTCAATTTTGTGGAGAGACAGTCGCAATATATTAAATGGGAAAATACAAAACAACAAGTTCTAAGAATTTACAAAAGAAATATTTTTATAATTATATTAACAATGTTTATCTTAGATGGTAAGATAGAGTTGCTTACTTTTAGTTTTAGCTTGAAGTTTTCTAATTTTTCTCTCTTCAAGCAATTATTTTAAATAAGAAAAGGGATAATTCTAATTATTTTTAAAAAGAATTTCCTATTGATGAACATTCAAGTTACTGCTAATTTTTAGATATTTCTAGTAATATTACTATATAAAAAGAATCTTTTAAAGATATATATGCTAAGATGTTTGAATCTACAGGATAAACTTTTAGAAGTAAAATTGCAAGACAAAAGAAAAATATAAATTTGATAGATAATGCCAAATTATTTGCTAAAAATATTCTACCAATTTACAATCCCACTTTTGAAATACCTGTCTCCCCTACACTAGGCAACACTAAGTATTATTTTTTTCATTTTATTTCCCAAATGGCTAACCAATTATTGCAACCATAAATTAACTATAGATATATGTGTATGTATGTATGCATCTATAATTAATTTATTATATGTTAATATATGTATATATTAACTATAACATATACTATATAGAATATACACATATTTTTTTTAATTCTCACCCAAGGATATTTTTCTATCTATCTTCAGATAGAGAGGGAGGGAGAGAGAAACATCTACGTGAGACAGACACATCCACTAGCTGCCTCCTGCATGACCCTGACCAGGGCCAGGGTCAAACTGCAACCAAGGTACATGCCCTTGACCAGAATCATTGGTCTGCAGGCCGATGCTCTAACCGCTGAGCTAAATTGGCCAGGACAACACTACATATATTTTTAGAAAAACGACTGAAAGGTCTAAAAAAAATGTGTTATATAACAGGGTACTTTCACTTTATACTTTTACATTTTTCTATTATTTGGATTTGTTACAACATGTATTACTTTTTAAATCAGTGGAGGAAAAAAATAAAGATACTTTTGTATCTCTTGAGAGAGAAAATTCTTCAGCTTAATTGACAATTAAACTATTAAACAGTTCCCAAAATAAATATCTCCAGCTCTTAGAAGATAAATAGTACCATTATTCCTTTAAAAGCTTTGCTGACTGTATGTATAAATGAAACTAAATGATTTTCCTTCTCCATGAGACCCATAAAATAGACTTGCTAATTTAAATGAACAGAGGTCAACAAAGGAGCCATACAACTTGGAAAGAAATCGCCAAGTCTGAGGACATTTCTAACATGCTAAAGGTGGGCCTACAGTGTTTACCATTCTGTTACATCTAAAATACTATCAGTAAAATTAGCAGCATGGTGAAAAAAGAGAACAGTGAATTTAGAATAATTTAGAGTCAAAAAATAGTTCCAGCCCAGCCGGTGTGGCTTAGTGGGCTGAGCATCATACCCATCAGACTGAGAGATCTAGGTTCGATTCCTGGTCAGGGCACATGCCCAGGTTGTGGGCTTGATATACAGTGGGAGGGTGTGCAGGAGGCAGCCAATTGAAAACATTGATGTTTCCATCTCTCTGTCCCTTCCTCTCTCTCTAAAAAAATCAATGAAAATATATTTTAAGCCCTGGCCGGTCTGGCTCAGAAGTTAGAGTAACCATCCGCAGACCAGAGAGTTCTGGGTTCGGTTCCCGCTAAGGGTATGTACCTTGGTTGCAGTTTGTCCCCAGCCCCAGTTGGGGTTGTATGGGTAGCAACCACTCAATGTGTCTGTCTCTCTCACATTGATGTTTCTCTCTCTCCCACTCTATCTGAAGATAAATGTAAAAAAAAAAAAAAAAAAAAAAAAGTCCTCAGGTGAGGATAAAAAAAAAACATACTTAAAAAAAAAATAGTTTCAGTCCCTAATCTACCATAAAGTTGACCCTGGACAAGTCAACCTTTTTGAGCCATAGTTCCTTCACCTTTCAAAGGAGAATGACACCTGAAAAACAGCAGGGCTGTTGTGAGGCTCAAAAGAAATAGTGAATTATCAATTATATTTTATTAATAGAATTCTATTAATTTTCATTAATAATTTGAGTAATATTATTTGACACTATAAATTGTAATTTTTATTAACACAATCCGATTAATTTTTATTAATTCAATCTGAGCAAAAAGATGATCACCGGAGCCCCACTTCTACATGAAAGGGACCCTGAGATACGAATGTCCCTCTGTCCCTGCCAAGGCCTAGGAAGGCAGCGACCAGAGCGCGGAGCATGCCTCCATGCCTCCAGTGGCTCGTTCTGGCAGTTATGCAGCATTCCGTTCGCTCAACAAATGCCTTTTAGTATCTCAACCTCACTCACAATAGACGAAATACAAACTTAAACTATACTATAAAACTATTTTATCAGATTGGCAAAAATTCAAAAGTTTGTACAATCTGTCGGTTAGGCTCCGGGGCAAAGGACACATAGCAAGTGGGAGTGTAAACAAGGGCACTTTTCTAATATCTACCAAAACTGCAAGTACACACTGTCTTTGTCCTTTTACTTCTTGGAATATACAAAATAATGTGCTTATAAAGTTATTCAGCACAGTACTGTGTATACTGCAAAAGACTAGAATTGCCTATAAACGCCTACAAATAGGAGCCAGTTAAATCATTTATGTACTCTATTCAATGCAAAACTATGCAGAAAAATTAGGAAAGCTCTCTATGAACCAATATGGAAAAACATTTTAAATATGGAAAAACATTTAAGGTATATTAAGTAAAAATTTCAAGGCACAGAAATATATATAGTTTGGTACTAATTCTACTTGTATTTGTATAAAGAATTTCAGGAAAGCTAAGTAAGAAATGAATAACAGTGGTTATCAGGAAGGGGTGGAAAACTAGGGAGATACACATATCTATTTAAGAGCTTAGTATGTGACAAGCATTGTTCCAAGTATTGGAGGCAGGGCAGTGAACAAAAGTTACCTAAAAACGTCTGCCCTCATGGAGCTTACATTCTAGAGGAGAGAGACGTACATTAACCAAATGATTAAACATATAGTATGGAAAATGATCTTAAGGACGATGGAGAAAAATGAAGCACAAAAGACAGGCGGAGAATAGTCACCATTTTTTAAAGGGTTTAGTCAGTGATGAGGAGAGCTTCTCGGAGAAAACATTCCGAGTAAAGCCTGCAAGGAGGTAGGGGCTCACCATGCAGATAGATATCGGGAGCAGAGCATGCCAAGGACAAAGACACAGCAAGTGCAGAAGCCTTTAAACTGAAGCAAACTTGATATATTCAAGGAACATCACGGAGGTCAGCGTGGCCAGGACAGAGAACTACAGGAGTAGAAAGAGATGAACTCCAAGGTGTAGCGGAGGATCAGGTCATGAAAGTCCTAGAAAACTTCACAAGGATTTTAGCTTGTGCTGAGTAAGATGAGAAGGCGCTGGAGGTTTTAAGGAGAGGAATGACATGATCTCACTTTCATTTCACTGAGATCTCAGTTGAGAACGTAGCGAAGAGAGTACATGAGCAGGCAAACCTGCTAGAAGTCGACTTCAACAATTCAGGCAAGAGACGATGGTGGTTTGCAGGTAATGAGTGACTGGATTATGAATACATTTTTATAGTAAGAGCCAAAAGTATTTGCTGAAAGATTGGATATGGGACATAGAAAAGGAGACTCCAGGATAACTCCAAGGTTCCTGGCTAAGGAAATGAAAGGATGGAGCTGACATTTTCTGGAAGAAGGAAGAATACAGGAAGTGGTTCAGAGCTGGAATATCAGAAACTCGGTTTTGAATATATAAGTTTAAGTTACCTACTAGACTCCAAGCAGAGATATACAGCAGGCAACTGAATGTAGGAGTGTGAGTTGAGAAGGGAGGTCCAAACTAAGAATATAAATTTGCAAGGCGTTAGTGATAAATGATATTTAAAACTATGAGACTTGGATGAGATCACCACAATGCATTATACAGAGTTCGTTTTCTGATGTATTCAAAATAGCTGGTTGATATTCCAGGAGAGGACAGGGACTCACATTTCATGGTGAGAAAATAACTGTGGCTTAAGAACAACCTTGATTTTATAAATATTCCAATTTTAAGAGGAAATCAGGATTAAAACGATTAAAACCTAGCTCCTCATCCATAATAAGAGGTTTTGTTCTCTGGAGATATGATAACTAGTGTTTGATTTGAACTACCTAAAAGGTAGACAGTCTCCTAAGAACACTAAAGTATGCCAAAAAAAATTTTAATCTCATATATAACTTCTTAGGATCTGCTGTGAATTCAGCTGAAATAAAGGAATAACTTAGAAAACAGAATTTCAGATATTCTTCCAATTAAAAAAAAACAACTTTCTTTTAAAACTAACAAATAATGTTACTAAACAGGTGGTACAGGTGGTTTGTGAAAAGAGCCAAACTGGCTTTCTATCATGGTCACCCTACACCAGGGGCTACACAATGACCATGAAATGAATAACCGGACCTGTGTTTGTCATCAGAGGTCCAATGAGAGAAAGTGGTACAATAGGTTTAGTAAGGAAACAGCTTCCTGGCTCCTCCTATGGTAGATAAAAGTTACAGAGCCCAACACATGGGCCTGACAAAACCACCATGAATAGACTTCACTCATCCATGACATTTTAGAGAAGAAGGAAGTCCCAGAAACCATCAATCCTCTCATTTTAGAGGTAAGTTAACTAAATGCGCCAGACTTGCCAGTTAGTGAGAGACTCAAAACCACCACCAGACACCAGACTCCCTGTGGTCTGTCACCAGCTATTCCCTAATTATGTAAATGATTTTACCGAGGTAACTTCAAGAAACAGTACATGATCATTTCTAATCTCAAATTGTAATCTGAGCTAGAAAACAAAACAAGAACAAAAAAATCACTTTCCTTACATCTCTTAGACAAGTTTTAACGTCACAGTCATCAACCAGTCCCATAACTACTCTCTTTTTAGAAACTACTATTATGATTATTAACATTACAATTCTAATAATAACGGCTATCATTTACCAAATATCTAAAATGCACTAAGCCTATGTTAATTACTATTATCAGAGATGACACTGGAGCAAGTACACAGAAGTTCTATGAAGATAACCAAGAACTGATTATATAGAAATCTACCAAAAATTTAAAATACTCTGGCATTGTCATATATTGCTAATGATAAAACCAATTAGTGAGTGGATCAAACATATTAAGATCTGCAACAATGTTTATACCTTTAGGACAAACAGCAACCCAACTGTTTATGTTCCTTCTCGACACAAAGGACGACAACACTTCCCAGGCCCTTTTCATCTGGAAAGAATCACGCAGATTTATGGGCAATAGAATGTGATGGAATGAAGCTGGGCCATTTCCATTTTTAAAATTTCACTCAAGCCCTGGACAGTTTGGCTCAGCAGTTAGAGCGTCGCCCTGCAGTCCAGAGAGACCTGGGTTCGGTTCCTGCTAAGGGCGCGTACCTCGGTTGCAGTTTGTCCCCGGCCCTGGTTGGTGGTGCGGGTGGCAGCCAAATGATGTGTCCCTTTCACATCGATGTTTCTCTCTCTCTCTCCCCCTTCCACTCTATCCAAAATAAATAAATAAAATAAAATAAAATAAAACTTCACTCAATCCCTCTCTTGCCATGACAGAGGTCATGTGTTGATGGCAGCAGCATTCCACAATAGAAGGAGCCTGGATACCTGAGTCACTGCTTAGAGGACAGCTGCCAGGACAGTACCTGACAAAAACACCTGCACTGGACTTTGTGTAAGAAATATATTATGTTGCCCTGGCCGGTTTGGCTCAGCAGTTAGAGCTTTGGCCTGCGGTCCAGAGAGACCCAGGTTCAGTTCCCGCTAAGGGTGCGTACCTCGGTTGCAGTTTGTCCCCGGCCCTGGTTGGTCGTGCGGGTGGCAGCCACTCGATGTGTCCCTTTCACATCGATGTTTCTCTCTCTCTCTTCTTCTCTCTCCCTCCCACTCTGAACAAAAAATGGAAAAAAAAATGTCCTCGGGTGAGGATAAAAAAAAAAAAAAAGAAATATATTATGTTAAGCCACTGAGATTTGTGATATTTGTTATAGTAGCTAGCATTGATCATTCAGATCACAACTGTTTCTAAACTATGCAATGGTGCCCTGGCTGGTGTGGCTCAGTTGGTTGGACCATTGAACCATACACAGAAAGGTGGCAGGTTCGATTCCCACTCAGGGCACAGACCAGGGTCACGGGTTCAACGCCCAGTCAGGGCATGTACGGGAGGCAACTGATAGGTATTTTTTTTGGTCTCTCTCTCTCTAAAATCAATATAGAACATATCCTTGAGTGAGGATAAATATATATATGTAATGGTCAGAATAAAAAATATGAATAAAATAAAACTATGTAATAATGGTAGATTTTAGAGGTGTTTTTTTTTTATCCTTAAAATTTTTTTAATGCTATTTACATTACAATAGTGGTTCTACTCTATATAACTCCTAATTGAATTTTTTAATGAGCATATGCTGGTAATACATTTTTTTTAAAAGTTGTTGAAACAACTATTGCTTTAATGCTGGTTTTTAAAAGTAATTCAAACCAAAAGATAAATATCATTCAAAAATGTCATCTTTGCCACAAGACAAAATTCAAATAAGTCCTTAGTAACTTTTATTAAAATAATGCCACCTTTTGTTAATATAAGGAGCCCTTAATAACACTGTACCAAGTGTTATCACCTTATCTCAGTTCATCCTCATAAAAATCTGTCTTGTCGGCTTCATAGGACCTCATTATCTCTACTTTACAATTGGGAAAAATGAGGTTCAAAAAGCCATGATCTTTTCCCAAAGACACACAGTAATAAATAGCTGAGCTAGAACTAATTTCAATGTTTTCTATCCTGATTCAGTAATCCTGCCATTATACTGTGCTTCTTCCTCCCATACCATCCTACTAAGGTCAGCCAATTATATCCAAGTGCTTTTCATCCCTTATGTATTCAAAAGATGTTTGTGATTCTGAATCAAATATGTGGTCTACGCTTAGAACTGTCACTTATGGGAGAACCGACATTTCAACACATAAAACTGAATTCACAGAAACCATGACAATTCTTCTAAAAAAGGAATACACAAGGAATTACAGATATGAGAAGATATGAACTAGGACCCAATTTTACCACAATATTAAAGAAATCAATTACATTTTAAAGAAAAGAAAATAAGTCCTGGATAATGAACTCATATAATCTGTTTTAAATTATAGCTACTGAAATAAAGATATTAATAGCTAACATTCATAAAGGAATGATAAACTTATCAATGTAAGGCTTGGTTATCTGAAAGAACTACCTAAACGTCATGTTTAATATATATAACAACTGCTCATGAAATATTTTCATAGCATGGCAATTTAGCTTTCCAGTAAGCAATAATAGCAAGAGGCACTTGTGTTACAAAAGAATAAAAATGAGATGGAACAGTCTATGGGTAGCAAGTCCACAGATTCCCTTACCTTTATATATCTTTTCATTATTACACAAGTGAAGGGTGAAGTAGGTATCAAGGAGCTGATGGCCATTTCTATTAACAATGTTCCGGGCAGCAATGTTCCGAAGATGTCTAAGACGACGCTAAAAAGTAACCACAAAAAAAACAAAACAAAACAAAAACAAAAAACAAAAAAGAGGGGCGTTCAGCTTTTTCCTCCTATAACATTTTCTGAAAGTTACAATTCAAAAAAGAAAGACGGTAAATTGTCCCAGTCATTTATTTACTGAGCCAGCAACCTTAACCCAGTTTCTTATTGATGTCTCAGCATGCCTCCCTATTTCGTTTACAAGGTTAAACCATGCCACTTCCACGTTGTGAGCATGAAATGACAACAATATGAAATATTTTTGAAAAGCATAAATGTTAATATAAGTGCTATATACCTGCAGAATAGCATTAGTATTTCTTGGAACATAAACTAAGTAGTAATTTGTTTCTTTTTTTTCCCCCCTTTAAAGGATGCTGATAGACATGCAAAGTCCATCTCATACCATCAGAATATCAGCAGCTATTATATACATACCACCCTAGTGCTAGTTCAGTCTCGATGCCAGACCATCTATCTGTACAACCAAGAAAAGAGGCCAAAACCAAAAAATGAAAGCAATAACTGACTGGTCACTCCAGCCAATAGCCCAACTGTTGTGAGCTTAAATTAAATTCTCACTGGACCAGCAGCCAACCAATCTGTATTTCCTAATCAGGCTTCCTTCCCAATGATTTCTCAAACTAAGAATTCCTTGGAGTTACAAGTGTGTTAGAAAGGCAAAAGCTCCTTAAGTGATAGTATAATTTAATGAAAATACAAGATAACTTAAGGGATAGTCAGATGATCTCATATCACAAAGAGAAAATGCTAGCAATGCTGAAATCTGAGCACATCAGATTCATTCCCAAAAGCTGGTTCCCTGTGTCAAATAATTATTTTTGGAGACTTAAAAATAGAAACAAAGTGCTCAGTTTTAAAATATGTTAAAGCTCTCCCTTCGGGCTAAAAGACAGCCCACTCTACTAAGGTAAGACCATCTTTAATTACACGTGCAGTGAACCAGAAAAGTACAGTTCTTTCTTTATATGCAATCCTTTCTCCCAATCCAGAGATTAAGATTCTTTGAGAGAGGAGGTTATTACCTAATAAATTTTTTTAATCCTCTAAGTATGAAAAACCCCGAATGTATTTACAGAAAGTTCCTAGGGCTTACTCTAAAAGACTCATTTTTCCACAATCTGTCAACAGTTTCCATTTCACAGCCTGGATTACAGAACAATGTCCTCCTACTACATATTTTTCATTAGCCCTCTCAGTCAAGACTTTCAATTGACAGGAACCACAAACTGCCTATACACAATCATCATATTTATTTTGCTTAAGACTTGTCCTCTATTCAAAGTCTTGAAAATATTACCAAAGCCTCTAACACAAAATACAAATTTATCATTACTGTTTTCAAAGCCCTGTGCAATCTGACCTCTCCATATCCTGCCCTTACTTCCCACTAGACCTTCCACATGCTTAATCTCTCAGTCATACATGACAGCTTAAGGTTCCATACACGACCTAGCTCCATGCTTTTGCTAGAAATGATCTAGAATATCATTCTCTTTAAAGAGATCCTATTTTGCCCAGCAGATGTGGCTCAGTGGTTGAGTGTCGACCCATGCACCAAGAGGTCGCCGGTTCGATTCCCGGTCAGGGCAAGGCCCAGTTCAAGGCCCAGGCTGTGGGCCCAATCCCCAGTGGGGGGCATGCAGGAGGCAGCCAATCATTGTTCTCTCTCATCAATATTTCTATCTTTCTAAAAAAAAAAAATCAGTAAAGAAAAAAAATTTTTTCTTCAAAGAGATCCTAGTTCCTCTTCAAAGTTAAGGAGACAGGATTCCTTCTTCCTGATTTCTAACTGAAATTAATTGCTCCTTTTTTGAATAAAAAGAACTGTGCTTCTTTCTCTTCTATACCACTTATTTTTATTCAGCCTTATATTATAGGTAGTTATTTACAGTTAGTTTCCCTATTAATCTAGGAAGAAAAGACAGTGACAGATACCATTACCATCACTATTCTGTTTGCATTTATTAAGTGCCTACCGTGTGGCTTGTACTAACCTCATACATTATGAGCTTACTTAATCCTCATAACAACTCTATTAGGTTAGGGTTACTCATTATCATTATCCATCTTTTTATCTCAACATTTCTAAGTAACCAAATATAAACAAAGAAACAAAACAGTAAGTGATAACTAATTAGCAGGGTATCTCGAAAGAAGGAAGGAAAGCAGGAAGAAATTAAAGAGGTTTTATGTATCTCCTATATCTATATATATCTAATAGATATAATTTGGTCTTTATACTCTATTGCTACAGAGAGCAGAACACTGACCTATCCTTCAACTCAAGAGAATAATTTTATGACAACGGAACTGACTGCCTTACAAAGCAGGAGTCAGGGCTTGGACAGAGACTGAGTCTGTAATGAATGCACGGATTTTGCTGATGAGATCTTTGTGTTATGCTGGAAGTTAGAACAACTGCCTCCAAGCCACCTTCGGACTCCAAGCTCCAGGATTCTAAAATCAGCAAGGGCGTGAACAAACACTCATCTGGGTGGATGACCAATGTATCATTATTTGTATGCTTCCTCCACTGATGTGGATAAAACAGAATTGACCATATCAGGGAATTTTATGAAAAGATTTACAAAAACAAAAAACTCCTCCACAAATTAGCCAACTATACTTATACAGTACCTTGGGATGTATTACTTTTTGCCTTCTCTCTTATTTTATTTATTTCAAAAGCATCAGGGTACATATTCTCATTATACCATGATTCATTAAAATACAAGGTGTCCCCAGCAGCTGGTTCAGACAAAGGAAAGCAACTCCTTAAGAGGAAATTACTGATGGAACTTGGTGAGAGGCAGTAAAGGTCCGAAAGAGCCCTACTGTGCCCTTTGTCTCTGCTTCTTCTTAAATAAAATTCATTTCAATTTTATCAGAAAGTTGCTTTTACTTTTTTTAAATGCTATACTGATAAACTAACAAACGAAATAGAAACAGACTCATAGAGAATAGGCTAACAGCTGCCAGAGGAGAGGGGGATTTTGAGGCTGGGTGAAAAGGTGAAGGGATTAAGCAGGGGGAAAAGCCCTCATCGACACAGAAAACAGTGTGGTGATTACCCAAGGGAAAGAGGTGTGAGGGGAAGTAGAAAAAGGTATAAGGGTACAGGGGGGATAAATGGCAATGGAAGGAGACTTGACTTCGAGTGGTGAACACACAATACAATATACAGATTACATGTTATATAGACGTGTACACCTGAAATCTATATACTTTTATTAACCGATGTCACCCCAATAAATTCAATTTAAAAAATGATAAACTGTAATAAAATGGAATTCTATTAATAGTAATGTACCAATGTTATTTTTTAGTTTTGACAAATGTAAAATGGTAATGTATGATGTTAACATTAGGGGAAACTGAATGAAAGGAATTCTCCATGTTATCTTTGCAACTTTTCTGTAAATCTAAAATAATGCCAAAATAAAAAGTTATTTTTTAAAAGTTATTGCCTTTTGCCCTGGTGGGTTTGACTCAGCAGTAGAGCATCAGCCCAAGGACCATGAGTCGCGGCTTCAATTCCAGCCAATGGCATGTACCTTGGTTGCGTTTCATCCACAGCCCTGGTCGGGCTCATGCGGGAGGCAATCAGTTGATGTGTCCCTCTCACATCAATGTTTCTCTCTCTCCCTCTCTCTCCCTCCCTCTCTATATGATGATAAATAGAAAAACATCCTCAGGTGAGGATTAAAAAAAAGTTATTGCCTTTTTCAGAATTAACAGAAGCAGAAGTGGGACAAAAAGAGTGCCAATGAAACATTTCACAAGCCTCAATTAAATAGAACTCTTCTCCTTCATTCTCACCCACTCACCTCTTCTCTTTAGTCTCCCACATTCCTTCCTCACCTTCTCCCAAGATTTAATACAATTAAAAACACTGGAGGGAAGACTGAAAATGGTGGCGGAGTGAATGGAAGCTACACAGACCATCTCCCAGGACCAAACTGGAATTACAACTAAAATAAAGACAAATCGTCAGGAAGGGGCAACCGAAAGGCAGCTTGGAGGACCACATAACCAGGGACACTGACTCAATCCTGGTAGGCTTGCGAGGACGTGAGAGGGGGCCGGGAGCCCGCGGTCCACAGTGGCCTGGGCTGGGACCTGCGGCCACCTCGGCTGGGACCTGTGCCCTCGGCAGGGAGCTACTGCGGCCTCGGTTGGGACCTGCGGCCTCGGCTAGGAGCTACGCCCTCGTCTGGGAGCTGCTGCAGCCTCAGCAGGGAGCAACGGCCTTAGCTGGGAGCAGAGCCCTTAGCTGGGAGCAGCACCCTCAGGTTAAACCCCCAAGCGGCTCCACAGCGCAGAGCCTGGACAGAGGCTAAATTAGCAGCAGCCACTCACCTTGGGCTCCAACAGAGGGAGGGCAGACTGGACGGGAACTGTGTGGGGACACTTGGGATTTGGAGGGCGCTCAGAGCTTTTGCTGAGTTGCAGCCATGCAGGACTGTGGTCATCTTACTCCATCCCAGGGCCCTGGGGAGAGGTGGCGGACCCTCCCTTGGATATTCAACCCCACCCGGTGGCCATTGAAATGCTAATTGAGGCCCATTAACAACCAGCATCTGCCCCAGCCTCAGAAAATCCTCTTACACTGAGCACCTGAGAGAGTTTTTCAGGCAACTCAGAAACCAAGGTTCTTCAGGTGACCACTACTAATAGCCTCCAGGCAAAAAAGCTAGAAGATAACTACCATTCCCTGGGCTAGTAACTCTCACCAGGAAAGTAAGACTTGACAGTGATGTTTAACATGGGTTCTCCCTGCCTCATCCAAACCCAGGCGAGGGAGCCACAAACAGCAGAACAGCAACACCCACAGGGAAAATTTTGCAGACTCCAAAGCCCACTGTGATAGTGGGTGAAACACAGAAACAAAAGCCAAATGAAAGAACAAGAGACCTCTACCGAAGATGAGATAAATGAGATGCAGTTAAGCAAGTTAACAGAACTAGAATTCAGAGCCATGATCTTGAGGAAGCTCAACAGCATGTGTAAGGACATGAGCACCATGAGTAAAAGACACAGAAATGTTGAAAATCAACAAGTTGGAAATTAAAAACCACCAGAAGAAATGAAGAATGACATATCAGAAATAAAAAACACATTGGAAAGTCTAAATAGCAGAGTAGAGAAAGCTGAGGACCAGATCAGTGAATTAGAAGATAGGGTAGAAAAAATCAACCTATCTGAAAACCAAAAGGAAAAAATAATTTAAAAACAGGAAAACAGCTTAAGGGAACTGTGGGACAACTGGAAACATAGTAACATTCGCATCATAGGAGTCGCTGAAGAAGAAGAAAATGACCAGGGATTAGAGAATATATTTGAAGAAATAGTGACAGAAAATTTCTCTAATTTGGTGAAGGAAGAAGGCATTCAAGTTCAAGAAGCACAGAGAGCCACAAGTAAGAAGAACCCAAACAGGCCCACACCAAGACACATAGTAATCGAAGTGCCAAAAATTCAAGACAAAGAGGGAATCCTAAAAGCAGCAAGAGAGAAGCAACAGGTTACCTACAAAGGAAACCCCATAAGGCTTTCAGCTGACTTCTCACAAGAAATACTACAGGCCAGAAGGGAATGGCATGAGGTAATCAAGGTCATGAAAAACAAGGATCTGAATCCAAGACTACTCTACCCAGCAAGGCTATCATTCAAAATAGAAGGTCAAATAAGGAGCTTCCCAGACACAAAAAAAGGCTAAGGGAATACATTAGCACCAAACCAGCACTGCAAGAAACCTTAAAAAGGACTGCTGTAATTAGCAGGAGAAATAGGAAGAAAAATATAACCACACTAAACAAAAATGGCAATAAATAAGTACATATCAATAATCACCTTAAATGTAAATGGATTGAATGCTCCGATAAAAAGACACAAGGTAGCTGATTGGATAAGAAAGCATGACTCATCTATATGTTGTTTACAAGAGACCCACCTCACAACAAAAGACTCACATAGGTTGAAAGTGAAGGGATGGAAAAAAATCTTCCAAGTAAACCGAAAGGAAAAAAAAAGCTGGGGTAGCAATACTCATATCTAATAAAATAGATTTCAAAATGAAGGCCATAACTAGAGACAAAGAAGGCCACTACATAATATTGAAAGAATCTATCCAACAGGAAGATATAACCTTGATAAACATATCTGTACCCAATATAGGAGCACCAAAATATATTAAAAATCTTCTGGAGGAATTCAAAGGAGAAATCGATAGCAAAACAATCATAGCAGGGGTCTTCAACACCCCGCTGACACCACTGGATAGACCCTCTAGACAAAAAATTAGCAAGGAAACAGAGACTCTAAATGAAGCACTAGACCAAATGAATTTAATAGATATCTACAGAGAATTACACCCCAAAACTACAGAATTCACATTCTTCTCAAGTGCACATGGGACATTCTCAAAGAATGACCACATGTTAGCACACAAACTAAGTCTCTACAAGTTCAAGAAGACTGAAATCATATCAAGCATCTTCTCAGATCACAATGGCATGAAACTAGAAATCAATTGCAACAAGAACATGCAAAGGCATTTGAACACATGGAGGCTAAATAGCACGTTATTAAACAATGAATGGGTTACTGAAGACATCAAGGAAGAAATTAAAAACTTACTGGAAACCAAGGAAAATGAACACACAACAACACAAAACCTATGGGATGCAGCAAAAGCAGTTCTGAGAGGGAAGTTCATAGCATTACAGGCCTACCTCAAAAAACAAGAAAAATCTCTAATAGACTATCTAACCTCACAACTTAAAGAATTAGAGAGCAAACAAAAAGAAAACCCCAGAGCAAGTGGAAGGAAGGAAATAGTAAAGATCAGAGCAGAAATAAACGACATAGAGTCCAAAAAAACAATTCAAAGGATCAATGAAACAAAGAGCTGGTTTTTTGAAAAGATTAACAAGATTGATAGACCCTTAGCTAGACTCACCAAGAAACAAAGAAAACCCAAATACACAAAATCAGAAATGAAAGAGAAGTAACAACTGACACCACAGAAATACAAAACATCATTAACAACTACTATGAACAATTATATTGCAACAAATTCGACGATCTAAGCGAAATGGACAAATTTCTAGAAACACACGGTCTCCCAAAACTGGACCAGAAAGAGATAGAAAACTTGAACAGACCAATAACAAGGAAATAAGGAAATTGAAGAGGTAATCAAGACTCTCCCAGCAAACAAAAGCCCAGGCCCAGATGGCTTCACGGGGGAGTTTTACTGAACATTCAAAGAAGAGCTAATACCCATTCTCCTCAAACTATTTCAAAAAATTCAAGAAGAAGGAAGACTTCCAAACTCGTTTTATGAAGCCAGCATAATTCTAATTCAAAAACCAGAAAAAGACACTACAGAGAAAGAAAACTACAGGCCAATATCCCTGATGAACATAGATGCCAAAATCCTGAAAAAAATACTAGCAAATCGGATCCAGCAATACACCAAAAAAATTATTCACCATGACCAAGTGGGATTCATCCCAGGGATGCAAGGCTGGTACAATATTCACAAATCAATAAACGTGATACACCACATAAATAAAATGAAGAATAAAAACCACATGATCATATCAATGGATGCCGAAAAAGCCTTCGACAAAATCCAGCATCCATTTCTTTCTTTCTTTTTTTTTTTTTTTATCCTCACCAGAGGACATTCTTCCATTTTTTGTTCAGCTAGAGTGGGAGGGAGAGAGAGAGAGAGAGAAACATCGATGTGAAGGGACACATCGAGTGGCTGCCACCCACACGACCAATCAGGGCCGGGGACAAACTGCAACCGAGGTACGTGCCCTTAGCGGGAACCAAACCCGGGTCTCTCAGGACCGCAGGCCGACACTCCAACCGCTGAGCCAAACCGGCCAGGGCTCCAGCATCCATTTCTGATAAAAACACTCAGCAATGTGGGAATAGAGAGATCATATCTTGACATAATAAAGGCCATATATGAAAGACCTGCAGCCAACATCATACTCAATGGGCAAAAACTAAAAGCATTTCCCTTAAGAACAGGAACAAGGCAAGGATGCCCACTTTCGCCACTCTAATTTAACATAATACTGGAAGTCTTAGCCACAGCAATCAGACAGAAAGAAAAAATAAAAGGGATCCAAATTGGAAAAGAGGAAGTGAAATTGTCATTATTCACAGATGACATGATACTATACGTAGAAAACCCCAAAGACTCCATCAAAAATTTACTAGACTTAATAAATAAATTTGGAAAAGTAGGAGGATACAAAATTAAAGTCAAGAAATTGATGGCATTCTTATACACCAATGATGAACTCACAGAAGGAGAAACTAAGAAAACAATCCCATTTACCATCGCAGCAAAAAAATTAAGATACCTAGGAATAAACTTAACCAAAGAAGTAAAGGACCTATTCGCAGAAAACTACAGGTCATTGAAAAAATAAACAGAGCCCTGGCCAGTTTGGCTCAGCGGTTAGAGCGTCGGCCTGCGGTCCAAAGAGACCCGGGTTCGGTTCCCGCCAAGGGCATGTACTTCGGTTGCAGTTTGTCCCCGGCCCTGGTTGGTCGTGCGGGTGGCAGCCACTCGATGTGTCCCTTCACGTCGATGTTTCTCTCTCTCTCTCCCTTCCTCTCTCTCCCTCCCACTCTATCTGTACAAAAAAAAAAATGGAAAAATATCCTCGGGTGAGGATAAAAAAAAAAAAAAGAAAGAAAGAAAGAAAGAAATAGAGGAAGATATAAAAAAGTGGAAGCACATACCCTGTTCATGGATTGGAAGAATTAACATCATTAAAATGTCCATACTACCCAAAGCAATCTATAGATTCAATGCAATCTCCATCAAAATACCAATGGCATACTTCACAGAATTAGAACAAATACTTCAAAAGTTCATATGGACCCCCAAAAAACCTCGAATAGCCACAGCAATCTTGAAAAAGAAAAACAAAGTTGGAAGGATCACATTACCAGATTTCAGGTTATACTACAAAGCCACTGTAATCAAAACAGCCTGGTACTGGCACAAGAACAGGCATAAAGACCAGTGGAACAGAACAGAGAACCCAGAAATGGACCCAAGGCAATATGCTCAATTAATATTTGACAAAGGTGGTAAAAGCATACAGTAGAGTAAGGACAGCCTCTTTAATAAATGGTGCTGGCCCTGGCCAGTTTGGCTCAGCGGTTAGAGCGTCGGCCTGCGGTCCGGAGAGACCTGGGTTCGGTTCCCGCTAAGGGCGCATACTTCGGTTGCAGTTTGTCCCCGGCCCTGGTTGGTCGTGCGGGTGGCAGCCACTCGATGTGTCCCTTCACGTCGATGTTTCTCTCTCTCTCTCCCTCCCACTCTATCTGTACAAAAAATGGAAAAATATCCTTGGGTGAGGATAAAAAAATAAATAAAAATAAAAAATAAATGGTGCTGGGAAAATTGGACAGCTACATGCAAAAATATGAAACTAGACCATCAACTTACACCATACTCAAGAATAAACTCAAAATGGATAAAAGACTTAAATGTGACTCATGAATCCATAAAAATCCTAGAAGAAACTACAGGCAACAAAATTTCAGACATCATACGCAGCAGAATTTTCACTGATACATCACCTAAGGCAAGAGAAACAAAAGAGAAAATGAACACACGGGACTACATCAAACTCAAAAGCTTCTGCACAGCGAAAGATACAATCATCAAATCGGAAAGACTACCCACTGTATGGGAGAGCATAATTGCCAATGATATATCAGATAAGGGGTTGATTTCCAATATATATAGAGAGTGCTCATACAACTCCACAAAAGGAAGACAAAGAACCCAATTAAAAGATGGGCAGGAAACCTAAATAGACACCTCTCCAAACAGGACATACAAATGGCTAAGAGACATATGAAGAAATGCTCAACATCACTAATCATCAGAGAGATGCAAAGTAAAACAACAATGAGGTATTACCTCACATCTGTCAGAATGGCCGCCATCAACAAATCATCAAACAACAAGTGTTGGCAAGGGTGTGGAGGAAAGGGGACTCTACTATACTGCTCGTGGGAATGCAGACTGGTGCAGCCACTATGGAAAACAATGTGGTGTTACCTCATAAAATTAAAAATTGAACTCCCATTTGACCCAGTGATCCCATTTCTAGGAATATACCCTAAGAAGCCTGAAACACCAATCAGAAAGATGTACCCCCATGTTCATAGCAGCACTATTTACAATAGCTAAGATCTGGAAACAGCCCAAGTGTCCATCATTAGATGAATGGATAAAAAAGCTGTGGTACATATACACAATGGAGTACTATGCAGCTGTAAGAAAGAAAGATCTCTTATCTTTTGAGACTACATGGAGGGACCTGGAAAATATTATCCTAAGCAAAACAAGCCAAACAGAGAAAGACAAGTATCATATGATCTCACTTATTTGTGGAATATAATGAATTTAACAGTCTGAGGAATGGGGTAGTAGTCCCAGAGACGTGGAAGTGGGATACAGACTGACAATCCCCAGAAGATGGGGTGGTGGGGGAGAGATAAACCACAGAACTTGCCCTGGCCGGTTTGGCTCAGCGGTTGGAGCATCGGCCTGTGGTACAGAGAGACCCGGGTTCGGTTCCCGCTAAGGGCACATACCTCGGTTGCAGTTTGTCCCTGGCCCTGGTTGGTCATGCGGGTGGCAGCCACTCGATGTGTCCCTTCACATCGATGTTTCTCTCTCTCTCTCTTCCTCTCTCTCCCTCCCACTCTAGCTGAACAAAAAATGGAAAAATGTCCTCGGGTGAGGATAAAAAAAAAACAAAAAAAAACCACAGAACTTATATACATGTGTGCATGAACAATGGACACGGACACCAAAGCTGGGGACAGGACAGGGAGGGAGGAGGAGGCGTGAATCAGTGGGGGGAAAAGGAGAAACATCTGTAACAAAAATAAATTAATTAATTAAGAAATAAAATAAAATAAAATAAAAAACACTGGAGGGGCCCTGGCAGGTTTGGCTCAGCAGTCAGAGCATCGGCTCGAGGACCACAGAGTCTTGGGTTCAATTCCCAGTCAAGGGCACATACTTGGGTTGCAGGTTCAATCCCTGGCCCTGGTCAGAGTCACGTGGGAGGCAACTAATCAATGTGTCTCTCTCACATCAATGTTTCTCTTTCCCCACCCCCCTTACATTCTATCTAAAAATCAACAGAAAAATATCCTCTATCCTCGGGTGAAGATTAAAAAGAAAAACAAACAAATACTGGAAGGTTAAACCAGAAACTCAAGAAAATGATGACCTATGGGAGTAAGAACAGGTTGGAGGGAATAGATACAAAAGCAAGATTTCCCTGATGCCTGCTTATGTAGTTTTGACCTCTGTACCATATGTTTCACATATTCAAAAAATAAAGTTAAATACATAAGAAGGAGCTTAAGTCAACTAAACCTCGTCCAAAATGTAACAGCAATACGAAAAATTAAAACCAATTTTAGGATATATCATCTGCCTTTGCCCAAATTATTACCTATGATCAAAGGAAGTATTAAAGAATTCAGGGTGACCTGGATCCTCTCTGGTTCTCAGTTATCCCAGGAGATCTATACTTAACCAAAGCAGCATGTAATTACACCTACATAGATACACATGTACTTTCAGGTGTTTATCTACCTTCCCCACCTATGAGGGAAGAGACTTTATTGTATCCATAGTTGTATCTCTAACATCTAGATGAGTACCTAGGAAACAGTTGGCACACAATAAATATTTGATTGAATTAATAAATCTCCAGTGAATCAGCCCCGTCAAGAAGGTCCTTGTATGACCTAGGCCTTGCAATGGTCCTGAGTGGCCTGGAACCCTCAGTGAATTCTAATGCCCACCCACCAGATGGTGGGAGAACACAGATCAAACCTAAAAATAGACCTAAAAACTAAAAGTGCAATGAAGTCTTAGCACAGCTTCTGAACTACAACAAATCTTTGGGACTCACCAACCTTCAAGAGCTCTGGCACGAATACAGTGCCTCAGACCTTGCCTAAGTAGACTTAAATATCAGATTCTCTCTTCAAATGGCCCATCTAAAGATAGTTACAATCAAATGTCTTTATAATCTACGTTGGCTCAAATATCTCAAGAAAGTAAAAATATCGAATAATTAAATTACACAGACTGTGGAATGACTCTTTGGAATAGCATCCCATGCAGGTTCCTTTACCAGCAATCTCTACACTATCTCAAATGCTCCATGCTTTCAGTTATGAAACGCTCGCTTCATCCTACAGCAATAGCTCTAGGCAGGCAAGTTGTGCACTGACAACACCCATGCCCAAATCTAAAGCTGAACAGATTTTAACTTTTAAGCTGGACTTAACATGACTTTAAAATCTTTGAAATACTACCTATAAAATATTCTATACAGAGGTTAAGAACATTCACTGCCATGTAAAATTAAAACCTCCTATTCACCTTTGATTTGGAGGACTGAAGGATGTAATTAAAGCACAGTCCTGCTCCCTGAAACGTTGGCAGGGGGCAAGGACCAGTATGACTCTAAATTCCTTAATCTTTCAAGAATATGTTCTAAAACGAGACTTAAGTGGCATGCACTGTAGATCTGAAAGTTGCTTTTGTTAAAAAATATATGAATTGCTCATTAGTATGACTGTAAACTGATGCCTCTAAAGAACTTAAAATGGTTGTTTTCCTTCTCCGGCAGGTGTGGCTCAGTGGTTGAGCGTCGACTAGGTCACCAGTTTGATTCCTGGACAGGGCACATGCCCAGGTTGTGGGCCCCATCCCCAGTGGGGGGCCTGCAGGAGGCTGACAATCGATATTCTCTCTCATCGATGTTTCCCACTCTCTTTTCCTCTCCCGTACTGTCTCTAAAATCAATGAAAGAAAAAAAAATTTTAATGGTTATTTTTCTTATTAATACTATCAATGTTCTTAGAGAACTACTTTAAAACCTAACAGTAATTTGCCCTGGCAGGTGTGATTCAGTGGTTAGAGTATCGGCCCATGCACCAAAGAATCATGGGTTCAATTCTCAGTCAAGGCATATACTGTACCTGGGTTGCAGGTTATATTCCCAGCCCTGGTCTAGGTCATGTGGGAGGCAACCAACTGATCTGTCTCTCTCACATCAATGCTTCTCTCTCTCCCACTCCCTCCCTCCCTTCCACTCTATCTAGAAATCAATTGAAGAAATATCCTTGGGTGAGCATTAACAAAAAGAAAAAAAAAAGCCCTGGCCGGTTTGGCTCTGGTTAAAAGCGTTGGCCCAGGGACCAGAGAGTCCCAGATTTCCGCTAAGGGCATGAACCTCGGTTGCAGTTTGTCCCTGGCCTTGGTTGGAATCGGGTAGGTGGAAACCACTCGATGTGTCTCTCTCACATCGATGTTTCTCTCTCTTGATTCCTCTCTCTCTCCCTCCCGCTCTGTCTGAAGATAAGTGCAAAAATGTCTTCGGGTGAGGATAGAAAAAAAAAAAGGATGTACAGTTACCCTTTGAATAAGGGGCACCCATCCACCCCCACACAGTGGACATTCCATGTATAAATTTTTTTTTTTTTTTTAATCCTCATCCAAGGACATTTTTCCATTTTTTTACAGACAGAGTGGGAAGGAGAGAGAGGAAGAGAGAAAGAGGGAAACATCGATGTGAAAGGGACACATCGAGTGGCTGCCACCCGCACGACCAACCAGGGCCGGGGACAAACTGCAACCGAGGTACATGCCCTTAGTGGGAACTGAACCTGGGTCTCTCGGGACCGCAGGCAGACGCTCTAACCACTGAGCCAAACCAGCCAGGGCCCATGTATAAATTTGACTCCCAAAAAACTTAACTACAAATAGCTTAACATTGACCAGAAGGAAGCCTTACTGATAACATAAACAGTCAATTAACACATATTTTGAATAAATATTTTATACTATATTCTTACAATAAAATAAGCTAGAGAAAAGAAAATGTTATTAAGAAAATCACAAAGAGAAAATATATTTACAGCACCATACTGTATTTATCAATACCGTAAGTCTTTTTACTAGATGAACTGTCTATCAGTATCAATATTGTCTTACATGATAAAAAAAACACTGCAGATGTTAAACATATTACTAACACTAACCGTCAAAAATGAAAAGGTAATGTGAAAAAGAAACAAATTTATTTACAAGTATAATGACTCACGCATTGGTAATGAACAAGCAGCAATATGACTGCTTTATGGTAGCTAGTAAAACCAATATGATTGCTTCACAGCCGTTAAGAAAATCACCAAAAAAATTTTCCAATATATTTATTGAAAAAAAATCCACATATAAGTGGACCCACCAACAGTTCACACCCATGTTGTCCAGGGTGAACTGTATAATCACACTCATAATTAAAGATGTGCATGCCAAAACATTTCACCTTGTGGCAGACTGCAGTTTCCAAAACAAGGCTGCACCAATACTTCCCATCCCTCATGCTCTCTTACAATGTAGTGTTGCCACTTCTCCATTACGAAGTGAGGTGGATGCTCCTTCCCCCTTAAACTTGGGCAGGCCTGTGACTATGGTAGAAATGATGCAATGTGGCTTCTGAGGCTAAGTCATAAAATCACTTAGTCCTCTTATAGGATGCTCTTCCTTGGAATGCAGTCACTGTACTGTGAGGGCGCCAAGCAGCCAGATGGAAAGGATTCCTGTAGGTGTCCTCTACAGCTCCAGCTGAGATCCCAGCTAGAGCCAGACACAACCATTTCAGTCCCCAGCCTTTAAGACTTCAGAAATGAACGACATCAAGTAAAGCACAGAAAAGTTGTTCCCACCAAACCCACACCAAACCAAATATTTGCGAGCAAAGTAAACAATGATGTTGTTTTAAGCCAGTAAACTTTTTGTTTGTTAGCCAGCAATAGAAAATGAAGAGACCTATCTGATTAAAGAGTCAAACTATTTTAACCCAGTCACAGTTGATATGAGTAAGAAAAACAATGTTGGGAGAAATATAAAATGGTCCAATTTGAAGGGAGGGCAATGTAGCAATAATTATCAAATTTTAAATTGCATATAATATTTGACCAAGCAATTCCCCAAGTCACAAAAATGTGTGCAAATATGTTTATTCCAATATTGGCTATAAAAGTAAAAACTAAATAACCACTCTTAAATTGCAGTACATTCATACAACGAGAAACTAACTATATAACCACTTAAAAAACAAAGTGCCACCTGGCTGGTTTGGCTCAGCGGTAGTGTTGGCCCACAGACCACAGAGTTGAGGATTTGATTCTGGTCAAGGGCATGTACCTCAGTTGTAGTTTGGTCCCCAGCCCTGGTCGGGGTCGTGAGGGAGGCAACCAATCTGTGTCTTTCTCATATCGATGTTTCTCTCTTCTTCCCTCCCACTCTATCTGAAGATAAAAATAGAAAAAAGTATCTTCAGGTGAGGATTAAAAATAAAAATAACAATAATCATAATCATAATAATAAACAAAGTGCCAATACAAAATAGCAAGAAATTTTCAATGTTCATGTAAAGAAATATACTATATATATATCCTGAATAATGTAGATCAAGGATTGGGCAATTTGTTCCATAAAGGGTCAAGGAGTAAATACTTTAACCTTTTCAGGGCACATCCTGTCTCTGCACATTTTTTTTGTTTTTATGTGTGTTTTTTTACAATCCTTTAACGATACAAAACCCTTTCTTAGCTCATCAGTTGTCATAAAAGCCAGTGACTGTTGGCCATAGTTTACTGACACCTAATGTAGATAATCACAGATATTATGAGATAATTTTTTAAAGTAGCATTTGGTTTGAAAATGTAGTCAAATTTCTTCTGAACACCTCCCGCCTTTCCTATGTTCAACATGTTTCAGGTCAGGCAGTTATTTATTCTCCACCTGGGACGAGGGAAACTAAATGGCATGGGAGAATTAAGGCCCAGTTTGTTTCCCGTGAACTCAGATCACTACTACTTTGATATACGTTTTTGAGGGGCAACAAAAGCAAACCTGGGAGGAAATTAGTTTTCCACTTTTCCACAGAAGGTAAAAATGTTGAATGACTGAATCAAGAGTTTAAGCTTGATAAATTAGGTCAGTCTTTTTAAAAAAATATACAAAAGCCCCTTCTATATTATAGCATTATCAATCACCTCTTTTTTCTAATCTTTTGATACCACCTGAAAGACTCACTGTGAAAAGTATTTTAAGAACACAAAAATGCTTTAATACTAGTGCTAGGTGCTACGGGCTATAAGCAAATGGTGCAGACAGCCGATGTTACAAATTTCAACAAACAACCCATCAAGTCTAATCTCTCATAAAATATTTTATAACTCTTACCCCTAATTGAGAGCTTTCACTGAGGCAAATCACACAACCTTGGAACTAAAGCTTTTTTGACATTAATTTTGCTCTCACCAAAGTTCAAATTAGTCCTAGAATTTACTTGTCATTTACTAAGCACTGCTAAATTATAAAACCGGTCTGCCCAAAATTTATCTCTGAACTTGCTACTTTTCTTATAATTTTGGCTCTGGGTTTGTTTTTTATCCCCACCCTATTCACCGCAATCTTGGTGGAAGATCCAAACGGGCCTTTTTTCCTCCACATTTCCTCTGGGTAGTGTTGTTCGAAGAAGCAGTTCTTTGTAGCAACATATCTGGTATCTTCCTCTGGGCATCTCTCTCATCCTTCCTCTCTTGTTCCCTTTTCTGTTTTATCCTGCTGGTTTTTCCTTCAGGCTATGCTAGGAACTATGGGGCTACAAATATGACATTCCCTGACTTCAGAATATGTAACTGTATGAAAGTTCTAGAGTTAGGCACATGAACAGGCCAATTTAAGGTAAAAATATACAATTCAGCAGTATACTTTTCAATGAGTATTTATTAGAGCACTGTCACCTTAGAAATATAAGGCCAAAGAAGACAGACACAGCATTACACAGGATGACTTGAAAGATAAAAAATGAAAGACAGCCCTGGCCAGTTTGGCTCAGTGGTTGGAGCATCAGCCCACAGACCAGAGTCACGGGTTTGACTCCAGTCAAGGGCACATACCTTGGTTGCGGTTCATCACCAGCCCTGGTTGGGGTCGTGTGGGAGACAACCAGTCGATGTGTCTCTTTCTCTCCCCCTCTCTCCCACTCTATCTAAAGATAAATAGAAAAATGTCCTCAGGTAAAGATTAAAAAAAAAAAATTGGAAGACAGAGATAGCTGTCAGTGTTAAGAGTAATATTACTGTGTCTGTAGCCCTGGCCAGAGTGGTTTAGTGGTTAGAGCTTTGGCTCAAGCACCAAAGGATCGCAAGTTTGATTCCCAGGCAAAGGCACATACTTGGGTTGCAGGTCTAGGTATGTGGGTGCAGGAGACAACCAATCAATGTGTCTCTCTCATAGTGATGTTTCTCTCTCCCTCCCTTCCGCTCTCTAAAAAAAAACAAATCAATGGAAAAAATATCCTCCGGTGAGGATTAATAACAACAATACACACACACACATACACACACCCAAATTGTGTCTGTAATGTGCTTCAAAATAATTGGGAGGAAGGATATAGATATAGATAAACAAGACCTGCCATGAGGTGACTGTTATTGAAGCTGGATATCAGGTACCTAGGAGTCCATTATATCTCTTCTCTATGTATAATACAACTGCGGACTGTAAATATTCTAAAAAAAGGAATTCCAGGAATTCCAAAATTCAAAACTTGAGTTTGCCATGCGCCAATGAGCACTATGCTGAATCCACACAAATGAAATAATGCGTAGGAAATCCCTGCTGGAGCCTGTATACAAATATAGGTTATATGCAAATATTATTCCATTTTATATAAGGGACCTGAACATCTGAGGATTTTGGTATTGAGTGGAGGACCTGGAATCAATCCCCAATAACTATGTACATTTCAGTATACATATCTCATTATTCATTGAAATCTCCATTAAAAAACATGTAAAGTAATTATTAATAGGAACAGAAAGGATAAAACCATTAAGAGTCTAGAAAAAAAAGCAGGCCCTGGCCAGTTTGGCTCAGTGGGTGGAGCGTCGGCCTGCGGACCATATAGAGTCCCGGGTTCAGTTCCTGCTAGGGGCACATACCAAAAAAGTAAATAAATAAATAAAAATAAAAATAGAAAAAAAAGTAGACTTAATGGGGGCTAATTAGATATTGGATATAGTTAAGGATGAAGGGAAGATTAATAAAAGAAAAATGGGAGTCAAAGGACCCCCTAGGAAAATAACTAATAAATAAAGACGTCTGGACAACAGAGTAGCTATCAGAAAAGAAAAAAGAAGAAATGAAACATACACAGTCGGTCCTCGTTTATCATGGTTAATCAGTTCCGGATTCTACCGCGATAAATGAATTTCCGCGAAGGAGGATTCTTCATTCATACACAGTCGTCCCTGTGAAGGCGCGGAAGTGCATGCGCGAAGAGGCGAGGGACGACTGTATGAAGTAGGAGGCATACCCTATACCTTATATCAAATTCCAAACAGCTTAAAGATATTTAAATGTGAATAATTAAAGCATAAAGGCACCAAAAGAAATCATAAAGAATTATTTTATAACCTCAAAGTTCTAAGAATGACATAAAACTCAGAAGCTATAAAAAGAAAAAAATTAATACATTTTACTACACACAGTATGCATGGTAAAAACCATCCTGTGCAATATAAAAGGAAAAACCAGCCTAGGAAAAAATGTTTAATTCGCCTAACAAAGACTTCACTAAAACATAGAGTTCCTAGAAACCAATAACAAAAGTCCATCAGCACTGGCCAGTTTGGCTCAGCGGTTAGAGTGTCGACCTGCGGTCCAGAGAGACCCGGGTTCGGTTCCCGCTAAGGACACATACCTCGGATGCAGTTTGTCCCCGGCCCTGGTTGGATTTGTGCAGGTGGCAGCCACTCGATGTGTCTTTTTCACGTCGATGTTTCTCTCTCTCTCTCTTTCTCTCTCTCTTCCTCTCTCTCCCTCCCACTCTATCTGAACAAAAAACGAAAAAATGTCCTCGGGTGAGGATAAAAAATAAATAAATAAATAAATAAATAAATAAATAAATAAATAAATAAAAACACAAGGCAGCATGGCAAAATGTTAAAAGGTAAGAGTGGGAAATTTGTTCATGAATAATTTTTAAAATTTTTAAAAATGTTTTTATTGCCCTGGCCAGTTTGGCTCAGCAGTTAGAGTGTTGGCCAGCAGACCAAAGAGTCGCGGGTTCGATTCCGGTCAAGGGCATGTACCACGATTCCAGTTTGATCCCCGGCCCTGGTCAGGTCATGGGGAAGACAACCAATTGGTCTCTTTCACATCAATGTTTCTCTTTCTCTCTCTCCCCTCTTCCTTCCCTCCCACTCTATCTGAAGATTAATGGAAAATATCCTAGGGTGAGAATTAAAAAAAAAAAAATATATATATATATATTTATATATATATATATAGGCCCTAGCCAGTTCCTGTTTGGATCAGCAGTTAGAGCGTCAGCCCACGGACCAGAGAGTCCCGGGTTCAGTTCCCGCTAAGGGCACATTCAGGTTCATTCCTGGGCCCAGGTTGGGGGAAGTGCAGGAGGCAACTAATCAATGTGTCTCTCTCACATTAATCACTCTCTCTCTCTCCCCCCCCCCACTCCCTCTCTTCCACTCCTTCTAAAAATCAATGGAAAAAATATCCCCAAATGAGAATTAACAAAACAAAACAAAAACATAACTGAGTTTGCATAATACCAAAAATGCAGCTATGTACAAAAATGTACCTCGGTTGCAGTTTGCCCCTGGCCCCGGCTGGGGTCGTGTGGGTGGCAACCACTCAATATGTCTCTCTCACATCAATGCTTCTCTCTCTTCCTCCCTTTCCCCCTCTCTCCCTCCTGCTCTATCTGAAGATAAATGCAAAAATGTCCTCAGGTGAGGGTAAAAATATATTTTTTAATTGTTTTTTTAGGTAGAGAGAGAGAGGAGAAGAGAGATGAAAACATCGATGAGAAAGAAACATCAATCGGTTGCCTCCTGCATGCCCCTCACTGGGGATTGAGCCTGCAGCCTGGCTGGGCATGTGCCCTGACCTGGAATCAAACCAACAACCTCTCGGTACATGAGACGATGCTCGATCCACTGACCCACACCAGCGGGGCTCGTGAATAATTTTTAATTTTTTTTTTTTTTATCCTCACCCGAGGACATTTTTCCATTTTTTGTTCAGATAGAGCGGGAGGGAGAGAGAGGAAGAGAGAGAGAGAAACATCGACGTGAAGGGACACATCGAGTGGCTGCCACCCGCACGACCAACCAGGGCCGGGGACAAACTGCAACCGAGGTACGTGCCCTTAGCGGGAACCGAACCCGGGTCTCTCTGTACCGCAGGCCGACGCTCCAACCGCTGAGCCAAACCGGCCAGGGCTCGTGAATAATTTTTAAGGATATTTCTATAATGGTGTGTGAGCCATGAGTCTTGTCTGGAGGAAAACCTGGCAGCAAATGGTAATCACAAAATGGTAATCACAAAATTGGATTAAGTGCAATCAAGTATACAGACACCTAATCTTTCTTCATGACTCAGCTTCAGAATCTCCACTTTGGAGATATCCTCCCTGACCTTCCTGCCCCATCCACTATCCCAAACCAAGATGATCTTCAGGTAGTATTAAAATAGATGAGTTTGCACTCTGGCTGGTGTTCCCAGTGGTTAGAGCATCAGCCTGTGCATCGAAGAGTCTTGGGTTTGATTCCTGGTCAAGGGCACGTACCTGGGTTGCAGGTTCATTCCTGGGTCCCAGCTGGGTCTCTTTCACATTAATGTTTCTCTCTCTCTCTCCCTCTCTCTCTCTCTCTCTCTCTTTCTCTCTCTCTCTCTCTCTCCTCCCCCTCTCTTACTCCCTCCCTTTCACTCCCTCTAAAAATCAATGGAAAAAATATCCTCAATGAGGATTAACAAAACAAAATAAAAACATAGCTGAGTTTGCATAATACCAAAAATGCAGCTAATGTGTAATTAAGAAATTCTGCCATTTTAGTGTTCCATCTAATAATCAGCCTTATGGCTTTTGATAGAAATATATGACTATCCTAAGTAGAACTGTCACTCTAGAGCACCTGGACTTTTATGTCTATTTTAAATTCCTTCTACATAGAATAAACTCCATTAAGTCAACTCATGAAAACAAGCCTGAAATACCACTATATATACAATTCTATAATGGGACCAATTCTATCCTGTAATGAGTATAGTTCTGTTAAATATCCTATACCTATAATGAGTACCCCACAAACCGCCTGCCTACCTTGCTTTGTGATCTATTTTCAGGGTGAAAAGTAGAACATCTTCTTCATATTGCTGCTTCTCATATATACCTCAACATTAATATTTTAGTGAATGAAAGCAGTTTAACAGTAAAATGCTCCATCTTGTTTAAGCCTGCTTTGTTCCCATGGCTCAGGCTAATATAAGCTTCTAATGATATAGCTTCTGCTTAGTCTTGCATACAGACATGCTAATCATTAAAGAAATTCTGCTTGTGGCTTGAGAAGACAAGGAAAGTGTGTATTGCTTATCAAAGATTTGCAGGAACCTCATAACCAGACTCACAGCAACTAGCAAAATCTTCCTCCAACCGCTGCTGGCCCCAGATGTTGCAGTGGTCAGTCCCCCCTCGCCCTCTCATCTCCCCTTCCCTTGACATAAAGGAAGCCTGAACTCTGTACTTTCCAAAGATGAATTTGGGAATTAGGTCTCCCATCTTCTCAGTTGGTGCTTTCTTGATCAATAAACCTTTCTTCACTCCAAACTGAAGTTTGAGTTTTAGCCTTTCAAAACATTGGGTACATGAGCTTTGGACTCTTAAAAGCACTACCAGTTTTCTCAATGACATTAATTCTATTCATTAAGGTAGACAAAGTTTAAAAAAAAAAAAAAGATTTTTCATAATCCTTGCATTTTAAAAAGTTTACTTTTCCTGTATTATTAAAAAAAAAAAAAAAGACTGCAATTGTGATAGGAAATAATTCATATCCTCTGAAAGACATAAGTAGATTGGAGGAAACAAGACATATAGTTTCTAATCCTGTGCCTAACATAAATCAAAGAAGGTACTTTATAAATATATGCTGAGTAAATGCTGACTCTCTCTGTTCCTTCTACTTTTGGACTTAGAATTAGTTTTAATGTAGGCTAAAATGAACACATGAATTACTTATAGTTCAAAAAAAGTAAAGTCATGTTAAAGAACACCAAGTTCTTCCTGGAAATGATAGATCATAAAAGTCTGATTTCCACTTTTACTTATTTGGATCTTCTCTTTTTTCTTACTCAGGAGTCTACTGACAAAAGCCAAAGGAAGCCGTCAGTTTCAGCTTCCCGATTTTCCTTGTTTTCAAAAAAGTCTGACTGTATCTTTTAGGACATTCTAAAAACCAAGGTGGGAAAAAGTACCAGACACTTCAATGGACCAACAAACAGACTAAGACTCCTAAGTGTTGAGTGCTAATACTTAGCTTTAGCATTTTCTGTCTCAGCCTCTTAACCAATAAACACACTTAACTAGAGTTTTCAATGTCTAATAACATTACTAGTAAATCAAGTCAATGGCAATATTATACAGACTAAAATCCCTAACATCAAAAACCTCACAACCAGATGGTTTTAAAGAGGTAAAGAATCAGGACTTCTTAAGTGGAATATTCAAAACAGGATAGGTATGGTAAATACCTACTGACAAAACAGGAAACCTGATCATGTAAACTACTATGGAGGGACATTCCAAAGTTTCACTCTAATTTATACCATCAGAGAAGGACAGGGTGGAGTCTGAGTGTTCCGTCTATAAAGAGAAGTTTAAAATACAGGTTTCCTCCCATTTTATTTTATTTCATTTTTTGGTACATGCCCCTAGCGGGAACCGAACCTGTGACTCTCTGGTCCGCAGGCCGACGCTCCAACCGCTGAGCCAAACCGGCCAGGGCAGTCCTCCCATTTTAATTCTAACTTAAAATCCCCACAGCTGTAGGTATAACCTGTCAAAGCAGAGATAAGTTTAAGAAACAAGCTCTCACCTGATCGGTGTGGCTCAGTGGTTGAGCACTGACCCATGCACCAAGAGGTCAGTGGGCACATGCCCAGGTTGTGAGCCAAATCCCCAGTGGGGGGCATGCAGGAGGTGGCCAATCGATGTCCTCTCTCATCGATGTTCCTATCTCTCTTTCTCCCTCTCCCTTCCTCTCTCTCTAACATCAATAAAGGGAAAAATAAATAAATAAGTTGGTTTTTTAAAAAGAAAAACAAGTTTTCAAAATACCCACCCAAGCACAGTGGAACTGCTCATGAGAGATTCAGGGTCTGGTCAGGTCTCTGCTGCTAGCAGGAACATCACGACACTCCATTCAGACTTGTTAAACGAATACTCTTTATTAACTCCTTAAGGGCCAGAATAAACAGATGGACCAAGGCTATGGCCAGGGAAACAGATTCGCCTGAGGGCTTCAGATTTTGCGTCTATAAAATTCAATGATTCAAAATTCATGTGTCCATCTTGAAATGAGATAGAAAACAAGGTTGTATAATTCTGAATCAAGGAGGTATACTATAAATTATGTTTTTTAAAAATTCCAATGTCACGTTTTTCATTCTCCATGTGCTCCTCTACCTGGATAATCTAAGGATGCAGCTTCTATATACAAGGCACTAAAAAAATTTAACTCTGCTTGAAACATGACTGATGTCATTAAACCTAAAATAAAGTATAAAAGTTAGAAGGTCCTCTCTTGCCCTGCCAGTGTGGCTCAGTGGACTGAGCATTTCTTAGTCCCATGAACTAAGAAATCCCAGTTCAATTCCTAATGGGGACACATGCCCAGGCTTTGGGCTCAATCTCCAGTATGGGGGGGGGTGGGGGGTTCAGGAGGCAGCCGGTCAACATCTCTCTCTCACATGGATGTTTCTCTCTCTCTCTCCCTTCTTCTCTCTCTAAAAAAAAATCAACAAACATATTTTAAAAAATTAAATGTCCTCTCTTAACATAACGTCTTGAATTTTTCTAAAACACCCTGGTTAGTAGCTGCGCATAGTTGAGTACATTAAAAATGACAAATATTTCTTTCCGCCACCCCCACCCGCCCCCATACACATTTGGAAACTATGAAGACCTAATTTTATTTTTCCTTTTAGCACACATTTCAGGCCCAACTTATTAGTTTCAATTCTGCTCTTGCTCTATTTCCAGTCAGTTTTACTTCTGAATTTTCTGTCACAAAGTTAAGAACTGTGACCCTGTGGAGAAATAAATACTAAAGAAGAACACAGCTTTTCCTTTCAAAGGAAAACCAAACATTTTCACAGGAAAAGCAAAAGAAATCTTAAATTCCTGATGGCTTTTTGCCACATAAAAATAATGATTTTAGGATGCTGACGTTTGCTTTGAGTTTCTGAAGCTTCCTCATATAATTTTGTTTACAAGAGCCAAAGCAGCTCAAAAATTGGCATCATTTTATTTTATAGATTTACAACTATATATTATTATTTTTTTTATTTGAGTCACAAGGAAGGGGCTCAATAAATATTTGTGGAAGGAAAAAATGTGCATAGCATGTACCGCGCTACACGGGGTACACGTTCCCAGTGAGACATGGCTTCCTCTCTCCCTTCACTGGCCTCACCAACAAAACACATCTTCTGAAAACATTTTTTAAAAAAGATGATTACATTAGATTGAGAAATTAAGATAACTGATCAACATAAACATGTAAGGGGAAAATATATATGTACAGTTAAATTAAGCTTTCTAAAGCTTTTGTGCTATCATTTCTTTTCTTGTATGTTTTCATTCTCTTTCCTTCCTTCTCTTTAGGCTGTCAAGCTCTTCAAAGGAAAGGCCCATATACAAATAAAATAAAAATATACTGAATTCCTACTATGTAATCAGCACAGTGCTGTGAGAAATAAAATATAAAGCACGATGGCTCCAAACCTTGACAGAACTTAACACTTGTTCACCAGACGCCTGCAGAGTGGGAATCGAAGACCTGGACTGTATCCCTGTGTTGACACTGTGTGACTCTGAGAAAGTTACCTAGACCTCAGACCCCTCATCTGTAAAAGGAAGTGGCTACTGATATAAATTTCCCACATAGAAGAATTCCAAATAATTTATGTAGATACTCTGCCCTCAAGGAGGGGAGCATAACTTCCCACAGTGCATAGTGACTTCCTTCTGTGGACCCTGAGAAAGAAGGTATCTGTTAAGAAGGGCTCCAGGGCCCTGGCCGGTTTGGCTCAGCGGTTAGAGCGTCGACCTGCGGTCCAGAGAGACCCGGGTTCGGTTCCCGCTAAGGGCATGTACCTCGATTGCAGTTTGTCCCCAGCCCTGGTTGGGTCATGTGGGTGGCAACCACCCTCGATTGCAGTTTTCCCCAGCCCTGGTTGGGTCGTGTGGGTGGCGACCACTCGATGTGTCCCTTTCACGTCGATGTTTCTCTCTCTCTCTCTCTTCCCCTCTATCTGAACAAAATATCGAAAAAATGTCCTCGGGTGAGGATAAAAAAAAAGAAGGGCTCCAGGGCCCTAGCGGGCCCTGGCTGTGTGGCTCAGTTGATTGGAGTATCATCCCCTACACCAAAAGGTGGTGGGTTCAATTCCTGATCAGGGCACATACCCAGGTTGTGGGTTTGATTCCCCAGTTGGGGCACATGCAGGAGGCAACTAATCATTGTTTCTCTCTCACATCAATGTTTCTCTCTCTCTCTCTCTCTCTCTCTGTTTCTTTCCCTTCCTCTCTCCGAAAATCTATTTAAAAAAAAAAATTTTTTTTTTAAGAAGAAGGGCGCCAGTAGCTAACTGGTTTCAAATTTAAAGAAAAACAGAGCCTATCCTTTCTACACAGGGGCCTCTCATGCAAACTGCACTTCCGGGAGAAGCCTGCACTGACCTGCTGCCTGCACTGTGTTCCTGTCATCTGAGCCCTTACAAAGGAGTTCCTGCAATCCTATTTCAACCAGTAGGACTGGGGCTTTCTCCAGTCTGAGCTACACAGCTATATCCCCATCAGCTTCTTCAACAACCAATCAGGGCAGTGCCTTTTGGGCAATCAAATTGCAAGGATTTGAAGTCCTCATTTGCATAAGTACAGACCAATCAGGGACCAAGGGTGGGGAATTGTCTATATAAATCAGCTCCCCCCTAGTTCTAAGAGCACTTTTTTCTTTTTCACCAAAGACTGTTTCTCAGGCTGGTCTAGAGCTGAACCACAGATGTCTAACTGCAGCCGGCCAGAGCAGGGAAGAGAGACCAGAGCAGAGCGGACCAGAGAGGGCAGAACAGACCAGAGAGGGCAGCCCGTAGCTGTCGAGCCAGAGAGGAGCCAGGACCCAGGGCTGCCTGGCCCAGGGCCACTTCACCCTAGGGCTGCCTCACAGCTGTGCTGTTTCCACAGCCGTACTGTATTACGACTGAATTAACTGTTTTGCACTGAACAAAGTACCCTTCACTGCACCCCAAATTGAGGATTCCTGTTGACGTTGAATTGGCACCAACAACCTTCAGTTGACACTTCCAAAGAGGAAAGTATGGGGGGTGATCAGGAGAGAGTAACCTTACAGCAGAGAACCCTGACAAACACCACCTCAGCCAGGGATGATGAAGGTTTATATCAACAGCGATAAGTCATGTTAATAGTATGTACACTTGGTAGGTAGGATATGATAAAAATGACACTTTATCTCACTGGCCTTCTTCCCAAAAACCCATAACCCCAGTCTGATCATCAGGTGGGGGGAAAAAATCAGACTAATTCCAATAAACGGCATATCCTACAAAATACTGGACTAGAACTCAAAACTGTCCAAGTCATCAAAAACACAGTATGAGGAACTGTCACAACCAAGAGGAGACTAAGGAGATAAAACAATTATATATAATGTAGTATTCAGGATGGAATCCTGGCACAGAAAAAAGTCATTAGGTAAACACTAAAAAGCTCCATCAACAGATGAATGATTAAACAAAATGAGGCATGCTACAACATGGATGAAAACATTATGCTGAATGAAATAAGCCAGACACAAAAGGGCAAATACTGCATGATTCTACTTATGTGAAGTATCTAGAATAAACAAATTCAGAGACAGCAGACAGAATTTTCCAGGGATGGAAGGAAGAGAAGAATGGGGAGTTATTGTTTAATGGGTATAGTTTCTGTTTGGGATGATGAAAAATTCTGGAAATGGATAATGGTGATGGTTGCGCAACACTAAGAATGTACTTAATGCCACTCAATAGAACAATTAAAATAATTAAAATGGCAAATTTTATGTTACATATATTTTATCACAATTTTTTTTTTTTAATCCTCATCCAGGGATTTTTGCATTTATCTTCAGATAGAGTGGGAGGGAGAGAAGAAGGAAGAGAGAGAGAAACATTGATGTGAGAGAGACACATTGACTGGCTGCCACCCGCACAACCCCAACCAGGGCTGGGGACAAACTGCAACTGAGGTACGTGCTCTCAGTGGGAATTGAACCCGGGACTCCCCAGTCCGCGGGTCGATGCTCTAACCACTGAGAAAAACCAACCAGGGCTATCAGTATTTTTAAACTAAGGAAATCTGAATAAACTGTGGACTTGGTTCATTAACTGTAAAAAATGTACCATACTAATGAAAAATGTTAAAATATCAAGGAAATTGGATATATGGGATCTTTCTGCATAATTCTTCTATGAATCTAAAACTGTTCTAAAAAATAAAGTCTATTTAAAAATTCCACAATATACAAAAATATCAAATCATTATATTGTACACCTGAAACTAATATGTCAATTATATCTCAATTTAAAAACAAAAGCAAACATATAGAGAAAGGGAACAATTTCCCAAAGAAAGGGTAGGGTAGTAAGTTACAGTTATCAGAGTAAGTACAGGAGAGAGAATGAACAGACAAAATAACAATAACGATACTCACTTCAAAAAAAAAACAAAACACTGAAGCAAGATAAAGGCTCATAGCACTGATATACCCACCTCCTTCCCAAAAAAGGACAAGAAAAAATGCTCTTCAATCAATAAAAAACATAAGTAAGCAATCGGAAAAATTAATGCCAAAGATATGAACAAGCAATTCATAAAAAAAAATGCTATATAAATCTATGTAAAGATAATGAAACTCATAGGGTTGTATAAGGATAAATGAGCTCATGTACTTAACACAGTTTGGCATACAAAAATAAAGCTATTAAAATACAACTAATAATTAAAGAAATGCTCATTTAAATGACAAAAATAAAGGGATGGGCAACAGTAGGTTTACAGTTGTTCATATGGAAAGTAATACAATAATCAATATATATTATAAGAATAAACTGTTTTGTGTACTCACAACTGTAAACTACTTTTGCCCACCCCTGTATGTTTATGTGTATGTGTATGTGTATGTGTATGTATATGTATTTGTAGGTAGAATACATATAAAAACCTGTATACATAAAATCAGATTGGAAAACACTGAGAAAAATTATGATGTCCAAAGTTGACAAAAAGTGGAGATGCAGGTTCTGTCATAACTTGGTACCAGTGTAATAGGCATGTCCTTTTTTGGAAACATTTTGCTAACAGTTTCTAAAACAAATGTATATATAAAAAATATATTAATATATATGTGTGTGTGTGCATATGTACATATTTGTGTGTATACATACATATACCTCCTTTGAGTTATTTCACTGCTCAAAATTTATCCTACAAAAATTATATATGAATACTCATTGTAACCATGTAATAGAGAAAAACTGGAAAGAGACCAAAAGTCTACCAATGAAGCATTAGTTAAACATAACTAAACATTATTATGCAAAATGTGGTATATGTACATATAATGACGTGTACAACTAAGGAAAATAACATGAAATTGCACTTTTTTTTTTAATTTTTAAAAGGAAAGGGATTAAACTGGGTTAGGACTATTTAATCTGAGTTTTTCTATTTACACTTTAAGGGAACCAAACCTGCATGTAAAATTGTGTTTATGTATATATGTAAGTGCATTTTCTACGGAAAGAGTCTATAGCTTTAACCAAATCTCAAAAGGATCACTAACAATCACTAAAAGGCTACTTCCCACCTGCTCTCAGTATCTGAGAAACATAGTTAAATTATACTCAAGTGAGGAATTTTTTAGGGAGAAAAAAAATGCTCTCAGTTAAACTTCCAATGAAATATTAAATCTCTATCACAAAACATTTTTTATTTCAAGACTCCTAAATCTAAGGGTACAAAGGAAGTTATTCTTCAGATTAACTAGGTAATTATAAACCTCAACCAAAAATTATAGAACAAAAAGAGTCTTCAAAATGTGTGACTAGTTAATACTGAAATTATAGTTAAAATAAGACCATACAGAAGCAAAAGGAAGCAAGACTAAGCAGTAGTTTCATTTGACACAGTCAAGTAGTTATCGTGGACTACAGTTAGTATTAGTATTCATACATGTAAAGGTTCAGGAGTTATGAAATCTTAACTAAAGTATTTTGTTGTTTCTTTAAAATAAGTAGATTAAAATAAGAAAAATAAGTTAGGTCTTATACATAGTTTTGTGAATTTTCTTTAAGCAAAAATAAAGTAGGTCTTTTCTGGAGGCACATGGGGGATGGTCCAATACTTCTGGAACTAATCTATTATAAATTAATATTTTAAACATTACAGCTATTAGTATCAGTGGGATTTAATGAAGACTGGAATAAGCGAGTAGTATAACAGCAGGGATACGCTCCATCCTAAAATGAAAGTATATTTAAGAACAGTGGTTCTCAACCAGGAGTAATTTTGTCCCTAAAGAAACATTTGGCAACATCTGGATACATTTTTTACTGCTAGGACTGGGCAGGTACTGCTGTTATATTGTGGGCAGAGGCCATGAATGGGACTAAAAATCTTATAGCCAGATCCATCTACCCACCCAAAATGTCAACAGTGCCAAAGTTGAAAAACTCTGCCTTAGAAGTAGACTGGGGAACCACTGAATCTATGCTTTGAGAAAATCAACTTTAGTAGAAATCCAAAATAAATAGGGTTTGCTTATTTGTTTAGAAATATTGACATCTTATTAAATAGCATGGGAGCTATTAAAATGACACAACTTTTGCCCTGGCTGGTTTGGCTCAGCTGTTAGAGCGTCGGCCCGTGGACCAGAGAATTCTGGGTTCGGTTACTGATAAGGGCGTGTACCTCAGTTGCAGTTTGTCCCCAGCTCCGGCTGGGGTCATGTGGGTGGTGACCACTCAATGTGTCTTTCACATCAATGTTTCGCTCTCTCTCTTCCTTCCCCTCTCTCCCCGCTCTATCTGAAGATAAATGCAAAAAAAAAAAAAAAAAGTCCTCAGGTGAGGATAAAAAGTAAATAAATACATAAATAAATAAATAAAATAACACAATTTTCACAAAGTGTTATTTAAAATAAAATTAATTGGAATTCCAATTTATCTAAGCCTTTAAAACATTGCAAAAGCCATAGGCAAAAAATAAAAAGACAGTGAATTAACGCTAACAGGAAGTTTTATACACACACATATCCTATGACTCTCACAAACAATACTGAGCAAAAGAGCCAGTCACAATCATAAATTTTGCATGATTCCATTTACATGCAGTTCAAGAACAGGCAAAACCTAATCTCTTATGTTAGAAATCAGAATAGTGATTCCCTTAGAGACAAAGGAGAGGGAGAGATGGCAGAGAACATAAGGGGGATTTCTGGGATGCTAATAATTTTGTGTTTCTTAATCCAGGTGGTATTTAACTGTGTTCACTTTGTGACAATTCATCAAGTTGTGTACTACAATTCATCAAGCTATACCAATAATCAGTGCAATTTACTGTACACAGATAACTCTTTAAGAAAAATGTTTAATTTCTTTGTTATATATTTATACTCTAAAAACTTGGACATTGGGACCCAGGAAGTTAAATTAACTGCAAAAGTGAAAGTGTTTTGTTATACTATAAGCTGCCTTCCAAGAATTCAAGAAGGATGACACCCCCAGGAAGCTGTAAATACCATACTCAGCACTCACACAGCCATTCACTGTGCACTCCAGTCACTATATATGCCTCGTCAAAAATCCAAAAATTTGACAAACATTTACAAAAGCAGTTGAATTTATTCATGGACAATGTGTTAGATTACTTCCGCAAATGTTAAATTGTGAACTGTTATCAGAGCTCAGGCTCTATGACACAAACGATGCTTTCTCTTTCTTAATCTCACATTTTCCAAAGCTCACCCAAACTAAACCCCTCTAGGTCCTCAACTCCTGAGGATTTCTCCAGGCTGCTTATAAGAGTGCCCACCACTGCCTCTCCCAGTATCCACTCTCACAATCCACCTCCCCCACACACACACACACAAAATTCACATTAATGCTCATTCCAAAGGTTAGTCTCCCTTCCCCTCAAGACTTTTACTCTTTCCCACCACCTCATAAATACAATACAAACCTCACTCCTCTCTATCTCCTACTAGTCTCCACAAATTCACTTGCCACAGCACCACAAAACCAGGACACACACACTATCCCAGTCTTCTAAATCCTCTTCTGCCACACACACACATACACACAAAACCTTACTTCTGCAAACAATTCAGCTCTCACTGGCCACCACTACAACTATTATCTCAACTCCCCTCTTCCCTTTAGCACCACCCCCCCCACACACACACACTTTCCTGTATTCAAATCCATCCCATTTCCCATCCTCCCTCTACCCCCAACTTCTGCTTTCTTCTTTATAAATCTTTCCCAAGTACTATGACAGAAATCAAAAGCTGAAGAAAGGGTATGAAGGAACATGCTCTGTCCTGTGTGAAAGGAGCTGCTCTCTAGTCTCAAGCACACAACCACGCGCATAGGCTACAGAGTCAGATGCTGGATTCTGAAACCCAGCCCCACCACTTAACTAACTGCAAGGCTTTGAACTAGTGATTTTGCATCAAGCCTCCGTTTCCCTAACTACAAAATGGGGCTAATAAAAATAGCTATCTCAGAGAGTTGTGTGAATTAAGTGAACTACAGTCGTTTAGCACACAGTACAAATCCAACAAGGTAAACTCAATAACTGACAGTTTTTCTGAAGTCCCCTTTTTGGAAGGGGGAATAGAGAGGATGAAAGGTTCTTTCTTTAAGTCTCTTTAATGCTAATATTCCTGCAAAGTCTCCTCTTGGGGGATAGAAGTAGGGCAAGGGCACGAAGGAGAGAAGCACTTTACAGATATGTGGGTGACACAAAGGATTTTATCAGATCCCCAAACTCAGTGCTCTCTTTATTATCCCCCTAAAATGTTGATCCAAGAAGCCATCGGGCTCTTGCAAACGGATGGGGACATGGATACCCATATACATCAAATCCTCTTTCTACAGATACTCATTTGAAGGAATGAGGTAGGAAAGGGCCCCTTAAATTGCTAGAATGCGTTCCTTGGGGATCTGAGATCAGGAAGAAAACCCCTAAGTCCTAAAGGATATCTCTTGAGAAGCTGAGGGGAGCAGTTCATAATCAGGAGGAATTAAAAGTACATGTTAGAAACCTTAAAGACTCCTCGCTTCTCCCGTAGGAAAGAGTACAAACTGGATTTTCCGCAAGAGGGTTGAGAAAGGAAAAGCGCTGTCCTTGTCTCTCAAGGGACACCAGGGCTTCCCCGGGTCCGTTCCTAGGAGGATAAGGAGAGGGTCTCCGCAAGGGAATCCCCAGCTGCCAACGTGGGGACAGGCGGACTCGGGTCCCCGGGGAGTTTCACTGGGTCTCTTCCCGTCTCTCGACAGCCCAACTCCAGTAACGGGATTTCTCCTCGGACTGCAGGATCTCCCAAAGGTTCGGCCATCACTGGATCCCTCCCCTTACAAAACCTACGGACCGCCTTCGTCAGTCCTCCGAGTTCTCCCAGTCACTTCTCGGGGTCTCCCGCTGGCACAGGGACAGCCCGCCGCCCACGATCCCCTTCCGAGCGCCGCGAGCCCGCGGGGTTACCTGCTGGGACGGCAGCTCCACATGCAGGGCCCGCGCAGCCGAACCGGGAGGCAGCGCGGCGGCCGGGCCCGGGGGCGGCGGGGGAACCGGGCCCCCAATCGACGCCGAGACACTCATCTTGGCCCAGGGGCCGCCCAGCGGCGGAGCCGGCACTCCTCCGGCATCCGCCACCACTGCTCAGCCACAACCCACAGAGCCCCTGCAGCCCAGACACCCGCCAACGGAGGGGCAGGACTGCTCTACCCGACCTCCGGCCGCCGCCGCCGCCGCTGGCTAAGGAAGAACCATATTACCGCAGTGCAACCCCCACCACCCCGCCGAGACCTGGCTTGCTCATTGGTTCAGCTCCTATGGGGGCGGGACCCGACCACAGACAGGAGACACGCTATTGGGTAGAAGGTCTGTCCATCGCCGGTCGGAATGGAATGGGGCGGAGAGACCCGAGGATGGCCTAAATTGCGTCTGTCAAACCGGGGTGAGACCTGGGGCGTTGCTTCTTTTTTCCCCAAGTCTAATTGGTGTTTTCACTACCACAGGGCGGGGTCTCCTGATGGAGCCGCAAAGGCCATTGCTCTAGGTTGCCGTCAGTTGTCAGTAAAGGGAAAGAGGGGCAGGGTCTGATTAGGTAAAGAGTGCGCCTGGGCTACGGTGTCACGTGCAGGAGGCAAGAGAGTCACCTGATTAGTGAGAGTCAGTCTACGGAGTGACTTCCGCCCTAACCTAGTTGCCATAGTAACCGGCCTCCCGAAGAGGGCGGGGACCCTCTGTGCCAGCTAAGTCGCGTTGACAGGTCTGCAGTTAGTTGCGGGCTCCCCAAACACTCTTTTCCTGAGTGCTGCTGTCAACCTGCCGGCACTGAAAAGGAATACCTTCTGGTTTGGCAGAACGGCTCTACGCAGAATGCATTACGACCAGAACCTGTCCGACAGTCCCACCAGCTATTCCATGACCGATCCTAACTCACAGGTCCATGCCTCTCCTCGCACTCCACGAACTAGTATGCTGAGCTACAAGGTGTGCGAGGCACCCGGGATTCTATTTCATCTTTGTTGCTTTTGCTGTCCCTAGAAAGTCTTTGCTACGTTTCTCCTAATGCTTACCCTTCAGATCTCATCTGGTACTGGAATCCCTTCTTCCAAAAGGTTTCTCTGATTTATTCTGGGACCCTGATTAGGAATATTGCCTCCACTATATTCCTGATTATTCTATTGCATTGTGTTTTGCTGTTGTTGTTAATCCTTGCCTGGGCTATTTTCCTCTTGATTTTTAGATAGAGTGAAAGTGGGGGGGGGGGGGAGAGAAACACGCGTGTGAGAGAGACATTCATTGGTTGCATCCCACACAACCCTAACCGGTTGGGGATGGAACCTGAGACCCTTCAGTCCATAGGCCGATGCTCCAGCCGCTGAGCCAAACTGGCCAGGGCCTATTGCATTGTCTTTTAAAGTACGTGATACACACATACATGTATATACGGAATTCCTCAAGGAAAAGGACTTTGTAATTTATCTCTGGATTCTCAGTGTCTGATAAATAATCTAGATGTTTTGGTTTTTGAAGTGAAGGTCTCCTCAAATGCCACCTCTTCCATGAAGACTTCCTTGATCACAACGATAGAGTATATAGCAATTGTGTCTGTAATAAATAACATTGAGTCATTCTACAGGATATTGATCCCTCTTTACCCTACCCCCACTGTGAATTTCTCCAACACCTGGACTGATGTAGCTCAAATAATTCAGTGTTTTAGAGTAAAAAACAACAGGAATCAAGCACTTCTGGAATCTTGGTTCTGCCACCTTCTAATATGTGTCACTAGACAAGCCAGTTCCCCTCTCTCAGCTTTAGTTTTCCCTTGTATAAATAGTAATAGGATGGCTGTAGGAATCAAGTAAGTCAACATGTGTAAAGTGCCCAGTTCAAGACCTTGCATATAATTGCACTAAAAACATTGTAATAAAAGGTAAGCATACTGCCTTTCCAGGATGTTCAGAACTCTAAAGACACTTTGGATCTGACCCCAGAGCTGGCTAACATGAATGGCATACTGACTCCTATTCTGAAACAGTGGTTCCTCATGGCTAGAGCCTAGGGTGTGTGGTCAGGTGTTTACTGAGAAAGGAGTAGCTGGGAAATCCCAAATCTCATCCGGTTTAATTCATGTAGTGCCATGATGTGATGGAATTTCACAAAAAAACACTTTTCTGTTTCCTGAGACTGCTGTATCAAATGATCACACACTGGGTAGCCTAAAACCTAAAACAACAGAAATTTATTCTTTCACAGTTCTAGAGGCCAGATGCCCAAAACAAAGTTGTTGGCAGGGCTACACTCTCTCAGAAGGCTTTAAAGGAGAATCCTTCCTTGGGGGCTCCAAGTATTCCTTGGCCTGTGGCTGCATAACTCTGATATCTACATCTATCTTCACATGCCTTCTCTCCTTCCTGTGGGTTTTTTTTTTTTCTTATAAGGACAACTGTCTTTGAATTTAGGGTCCACCCAGATAATCCTGATCTTATTTTGAGATCCTTAGTTGCAAAGACTCCTTTTTCCAAATAAGGTAATGTTCACAGTTTCCAGACGTTAGCGTATAGACTCATTTGGGCAGAGTGAGAGGGGGCATCTTTCAACCACAACACAAGTTAAGAAAATGGGCCTGTAGAGACAGCACTCAGAACCATGTCTTCTTCTTTTGGAGGTCATCTTTGAATATTAGCTAGCTTTATTACTTCATTCAGGCAACAAATGTTCATTGAAGGCTTCCCTGTGTCAAGTCCTTTGCTAGGTCCTGGGAATTCAAACAGACTCATCCCCAGAGGAGCTTCCCTTCTTACAGGGGAGTCCAATAGTAAACAAAGACTGATAATTCAGTTGCTGGGTACTGACTGGGTCTCAGGGAAGTCCAGTGACTGTGGGAGCCAAAGAAAAACACATTTCATAGTAGAGGGGACATTTAAACTGGGTATTGAAGGGGCAATAAGAATTTACCAGGCAGGTAGGTAGAAAAGGATATTCCAGCAGAGAAAAGAGGATCCAATTTTCCAGAAGCCTTTATTGATGTTCAACTCTGCAACAAGCTGATTATTGGGCACTGGAAATCCAGGCCTTAAGTAACCTTTTCAAATTTTTCCACTCACTAGGAGTGACACTAGGAGAGCTGGAACTCTCACCAAGAAGGACATGGCAGAGAACTGAAATTGCCAGCTGTTGGCAAAATACTCAAGGTAATGCATATAAAGTGTTTAGCGCAGTGCCTGGGATCCAGCATCCGCTAAAGGCTACCTATCATTTCTATATATACTATCTCATTTAGAAAATTCTTGTATTATTTTAGATCTATTCCATAATAAAGCTATTTTGTTTTGACATAAAAATATCACTTAGAATTAATTTATACAGTGCTATACATCCCCTACAGAAAAAATGTATTCAAGTTCATGGAGCATGAATTCTAAGGTGACCAAATACAATATACAGGCAATAATAGAAGAAGGATCATGGTTGAGGGGTAATAAAGTGACCCACTCCACCAGGGCTGGTGGGCAAGGTCAAAACAGGCCTCACAAATGTCTTGAAGGATTGTTAGAAATTTAATCGATGAACAACAGGAGGTTCAGTCTGTTTAGTTCAGGGATGGCTGGTGTTTTAACAGCTAACTACATTACCATATTGGGTACTGAAATCAAACATTCGGTTTGCAAGGCCAAAAAGCCAAACCTACCCCAATCCATTTTGCTCCTCTTCTTCCTCCCTCTTTACTCCATATCTCACAGACATAATGCATTGGGTAAATAAGAGCAAGATAGGGCTGATGGGTCCTTTGATGCCTCAAACTTAACTAAATTAAAATCCATCCTTTTTCAGCCCAGCCGGTGTGGCTCAGTGGTTGAAAGTCAACCAAGAGGTCGCCAGTTGGATTCCCAATCAGGGCACACGCCCAGGTTATGGGCCGAATCCCCAGTGGAGGGTATGTACAAGGCGGTCAGTCTATGTTCTCTCTCATTGATGTTTCTATCTCTCCCTCTCCCTTCTTAGGTCTCTAAAATCAATAAAGAAAAAAATTTTTTTAATCTATCCCTTTTCTTCCAGCAAAGTCCTCTTTCTTTCACTCATTTACTCCTTTAGTCAAACCCTATCAGATCTTTACCAGGTGCCCAGCCCAGGCACTACATTTACAGAAATCATGCAGATAAAATCCCTGTGAAGGACAGACAATAGGGCAATAAAACAAAAGAACATACAGCTAAAGTACTGTGAAAACTTGTGGTTAAAATTTCCCACTTGGCAGACCTTGCCCTGGACCCTGAGGATTACAGGAACTAGGTAGCAGGGAAGGAGACAGGCATCAGCTGGAGCCGACCACTACATTGTGCAAATAGAACTGCTCACCCCTCAGACATAATGGCTAACTGCAGATATCCACTTCTGTGCATGCTTGCTTGCTCGCAGACCCTTAGCTCAACTTCTTAACAGGGGCTAAGAAAACTATATAAGCTCGGGGCTGCTCTCTCTCCTCTGCGTAGGATGGGACAGTCACCGCACGGCTAATAAAGCTCTCTTAATTTGAATCCAGTTCGGAGTCTGAGTCTGGTCTGTCTCATTGGTCTGCAACATCCCTGCCTTTAAGGAGTTGGCAGATAATTTCAGTACAAAGTGGTAAGTGCAGTCATTAAGATGATATATAAAGTATAATGGAAGCACAGAAAGGAAGTTGCTAACTGCAGTGTGTTGTGCAGGAAGGCTTTCTGGAGGAGAAAGACTGTTCTAGGCAGAAGGAACAGCATGAGCAAAGGCACTGAGGCAGAGGCCATGGCATCTGCATACTTTAACATGGCTGAAACAAAGGGTGCATTGGGGAGAACAGGCAAAGAGGCTGGAAGAGGAACCACTACCAGGCTAAACAACTTGTGCTTAATTTTAGGCAACAGGAAGTCATTTAGAAATATCTTCAGGCAGCCCTGGAGAGGCAGCTTTGAAGGGGCAGGACCAGAAGAGCAAGACTTGCAGAAAGTCAAGTGAAAATTGTAAAGCAAAGAGGCCAGCCCCAAAGCGCCTGCACACAAGGCAACAAACCTGAAAGGCAGGTCCCTGGGCAGCATTTCTCCTCCTATCTCAACCCTTCAAGGTTACTTTTTGAAAAAAGCCACCCTAGAATTGGACTAATTGCTACCTCCTCTGAGCTTCTACAGTGGCTGCCTGACCTCTCATTCGTACATGTATCCGTGCACCTAGTTATATGCTAAGTGATGTGTGTGTGTCTTGCCAACCCTACCATGAATTCCTGCTTTTGACTTTGTTCTGGTTTCCTGCTTCCTGACCCAGAGGACAGGCTTCATTAGCTCCAAGGAGAAATGACTGACTGCATGAATGAACACAATCAGTGAGTGACTGGACGAGTGCTCCAGGAAGTAAATGTCTGGATGACAGGGACCTCTGAACCTCCCCCACTGTATACAGCCCCAGAGAGGGGAAATTAGCTTGCCCAAGGTCACACAAAGTTTGTAGCAAAGCCGAGACAAAGACTTGGGCTTCTTGCCCCAAGATCAGAGCACCTTCTTCAATTCCAGTGTTTCTCACATTGTCACGGACCATAAATGTGCCAATGTGAGTACCTGAGCTTCTGAGTTTATGGGCCAGCAGGGTGACACACATTGGATACAAACACATGTATCCCTGGGGACTGATTTAGTCAGAATCGCCCAGAGAAGGCTTTCCCTGGGGACTTCAGACTTTTACAATGGTGCTGAAGGATAACTGGACCACAAAGGCAAGTGAGAGCAAGAGGAACAATTTGAGCTGAAGGAACAGCCTAAAGAAGGAGCAGGGAACACTGAAGGGACTGAAAGAGAAGGCCATTCAGGAGTGCAGAGAGGCAGCCAGTGTAGAGGAGGAGAAAAAGAAGAAAAAAGATTGATATGTCAAAAATAAAATAAATCAAAGACCTCCTTCAGTTTACTTTACAGTTTAATGTTGTTTTATTTGTCATTTCTTTTTAATTTTTTTTCTTTATTGATTTTTAGAGAGAGAGGAAGGAAGAGGGAGAGAGAGACAGAAAAATCAATGAGAGAAAACGTTGATTGGCCTCCTCCTGCCTCCCCCACTGGGGATTTGGCCCTTATTTGTAATTCCATATGACATCCGCAGCATTATCTTTTCAATGCTTAGAGTTTCTGAAGTTTTAACCCAGCCTTGATGGCACAGAATGAAGGTGGAGATTCTGGCAGAAGCCAGATCCTGCCAGGTGTTGCAGCCCCAGTGGAGTTTGACTTTGAGGTTCATGGGCAACTATTAAAGGGTCTAAGCAGGGGAGAGACATGATCTGATTTATGTTTTGGAAATATCACTTTGGCTGCTGTGTCAAGAGCCGATTCCAGGCTTGGAGGAGCAGGGAAACTGGTGACGATAAATTGCGACTTTTCTTCGTTGAGTTAGAGGACGGTCAGAACAAAGGAATATGGCTGAGTTCCTGGGAACAAAGGGACTCAAAGGACGGCTGATTTCCCTGCTCACTCCCCCAGGCAGGTGTGGTTTCCCAGGGGTTCTGAGAATGAGCATCCTGGAAGTAAGCGGAGACTGAAAGAGCTCCAAGCCAGGGGCCAGAAAGCACAAGATCTTCCTGGGCCTGCAGCTTATTGGCTGCTGATTTTAGGCAAATTTATTTCCTTCCCTGAGGGCTAGAGCGAATGAACTTAAAAAAATATCCATACCTACATCGATATTGATATATATAGACATATAGATATACATTGCCTAGGCAGTGTGGCTCAGTGGACTGAGTGTTGTCCCATGGCCTGAGATGTCCCGGTTCAATTTCGGGTCAGAGCACATGCCCAGACTGCAGGCACGATGCCCAGTAGGGGGTGTGCAGGAGGCAGCCGATAGATGTTTCTCACATTGATGTTTTTAATCTCTCTCTCCCCCTTCCTCTCTCTCTAAAAATTCAATAAAAAACATATTTAAAATTTTTTTTTAAATATGGTTGTCATTGATTTCAGAGAGGAAGGAAGAGGGAGAAATAGAAACATCAATAGGCTGCCTGCTGCACGCCCCCTACCGGAGACTGAGCCCACAACTCAGGCATGTGCCCTGATCGGGAATCAAATCGGCAACCTTTTTTTTTTTAATCCTCACCTGAGGACATTTTTTGATATTTTGTTCAGATAGAGTGGGAGGGAGGGAGGGAGGGAGAGAGAGAGAAACATCGACGTGAAAGGGACACATCAAGCGGTTGCCACCCGCACAACCCAACCAGGGCCGGGGACAAACTGCAACCGAGGTACATGCCCTTAGTGGGAACCAAACCCGGGTCTCTCCAGACTACAGGCCAATGCTCTAACCACTGAGCCAAACTGGCCAGGGCAAATCAGCAATCTTTTGATGCATGGGTCAATGCCCAACCAGCTGACCCACACTGGCCAGTTGTGGAGAGGCTGAAATTGTAATTAAGTTAAGCCTCAGTTTGGTGGTGTGGGGTTTAGCATGAATGACTCCATTTGGGGCCTGTTGTCTTGTTTTTGAACAAGGCAGTAGGAGCTAGTTTTCTCTCAGAAAAAAAAAAAAAAGGTGTTACGGCAGAAAAAAAAAAAAAAGGTGTTATGGCCCTGGCCGGTGTGGCTCAGTTTTTTGAGCCACCTCCTGTGCACCGAGAGGTCGCCTTTCGATTCCATGTCATGCCACATGCCAGGGCTGTGGGCTTGATTCCCAGTAGGGAGGTGTGCAGAAGGCAGCCAATCGATGTTTCTCTCTCCCTTTCCTTCCCTCTTTCTCTAAAACCAATAAAAACATATTTTAAAAAAGAAGAAGAAGAAAGAAAAGGTGTGTTACAAATACAGGAAGAGAGAGAACTAGAATGAACCCTGCGGTGATAGACTAAAATTACCCAGATCTTGGTTTCTAAACATCATCTTCTGCTAAAAATCCAACACTATTTTGTCTACAAGAGACACACTTGGTTCTACTAAGAGGAACCTAGATTCTTTGAAGAAGTGTCTGAGTCTCAGGATTGAGCCACAAAAAGTGCAACACAATCCTAGGACATCTGGTTGTGCCAGAAAGTAAGGAAGTACTACAAAACAGTGATGGCGACATGTCAAAAGGCCACAGAAGACAGTCTGAAGGGGCTCCCACTGGCTAAATTTGGGGCAGCTTGAGAATCAAATAAATAATGATAGAACAGCTTATAGCCCATTAAATAAAATAGGGCTCCATGAGTCTTTATTAATATAAACCAATAATAAACTGCTTTGTAAGGGAAAAGATAATACATAGTCTCAAAGTATAGAAAAAGAGCAACTTGACAGTATAAAATCCTGACAGTCACCACCTTAATCAAGTGATTAAAGTGAACATCCCTGTAGGACAACTGAAATCATGCACCACCTGATAGGATATGGTAAAAAGACAGAGTCCATTATCACTTCTGTGATATTTCTGCTAACAACGAAGAATCTGAATCAATCAAGAGGAAAGATTAGACATAATAAAACTAAATGGTGTTCTACAGAATACCTGGCCCATAATCTTTTTTATTTTTATTAATTTTAGAGAGAAAGGAAGGGGGGGGCGGAGAGAGAAACAGTAATTGGTTGATTCTTGTATGTGCCCTGACTGGGGATCAAAACCATAACCTTGGGATAGTGGGAGATGCTCTATCCAACAGAGCTACCTGGCCAGGGCTGCCCTGCAATCTTTAAGATTGTTGAGGTCATGCCCTGGCTGGTTTGGCTCAGTGGTTGGAGCGTTGGCCCTCAGGCCAAAGAGTCACAGGTTTGATTCTGGTCAAGGGCACATACCTCGGTTGTGGTTTGTCCCTGGCTCTGGTCAGGGTTGTGTGGGAGGCAGCCAGTGGATGAGTCTCTATCATATCTATGTTCCTCCCTCCCTCCCTCCCTCCCTCCCTCCCTCCCTCCCTCCCTCCCTCCCTCCCTCCCTCCCTCCCTCCCTATCTGAGATAGATGGAAAAATATCCTTGGGTGAGGATTAAAAGAAAGAAAGATTCTTGAGGTCGTGATAGTCAGAGAGAGACTGAGGAACTTTTTTATTTTAATTTAATTTATTTACTTCTTATTGGTGCCCCTAGCGGGAACTGAACCCGGGACTCTCTGTTCTGCAGGCTAACACTCCAACCACTGAGCCAAACCAGCCAGGGTAGGAACTTTCTTTCAAATAAAAGGAGTACATGGTATGTTATGTGTCCTGCATTGTTGTAAGCAGTGTTTCTGAGTATCCTCACAGCAGTGCTATGAGAAACAAACTAATGTTGCACAGCGTTGCAAGATACAAAGTCAATATGCAAAACTGTATTTCTCTGTACTAACATGGCAATATGAAAATGAAATTAAGAAACAACTTCATTTACAATAGCGTTAAAAGAATAAAATGCTTCAGAAAAAAAGTGACAGAAGTGCAAATTTACACACTGAAAACTACAAAATGCCATTGAAAGAAATGAAAGAAAACTCCAATAAATGGAAAGATATCCAGAAGACTTAATATTGTTAAAATGACAATATTCACCAAATTGATCTACAGGTTCAAAGACAATTCCGATTAAAATCCCAGCTGTCTTTTTTTAGAAGGCATTAAATGGATCCTAAAGTTCATATGCACACACAGAATAACCAAGACAATCTCAAAAAAGAACAGAGTTAGGACTCACTCTTCCCAATTTCTAAATTAATTTCAAAGCTAACCAAGACAATGTGGTGCTGGAAGAAGTGCTGTATAGAATTATAAATCAATGGAATAGAACTGAGAATCCAGAAATAAACCCTTAAATTTGTGGTCAACTGATTTTTGACAAAGTGCCAAGACAATTCAATGAGGAAAAAAGTCTTTTTTTTAAATGGTGCTGAGATAACTGGATATCCACATGCAAAAGAAGAAAGGTCGGGCCCTCAATCATATACAAAAAAATTGACTCAGAATAGTCCAGAGATTTCAATGCAACAGCTGAAAAATCTAAAATGTTTAGAAGAAAACATAGGAGCAAATCTTTGTGATCTTGGATTAGGCTATGGCTTCTTAGATACAAAAACACATACTACAAAAAAAAAAAAAAAAAAAAATAGATAAATTTGATTACATCAAAATTAGAAACTTCTGTGCTTCAAAGAACAAATGATATATTTGATGTATGATCTGTGCTATATATATCATGGATGAACCTCAAAAACATTATGCGAAGTGAAAAAAGCCAGACACAAAAGTCCACATATTGTGGAATTCCATTTATTAATTTATTTTTCAAGGATTTTTTTTTTTTACTGATTTTTTTGGAGAGAGAGGCCAGGAAAGAGAGAAACAGCAATCAGTTGTCTTCCATACACGCCCTGACCAGGAATCAAACTCTCAAACTAGGTATGTGCCCTGCCCGGAAATCGAACCCACAGCCTTTTGATGTACAGGATGATGTTCCAACCAGCTAAGCAACCTGTCCAGGACTATTTAATTACATTTTTATAAATGTCCAGAATAGGCAAATTCATGTAGACAGAAAATTAAAGGTTAGTGATTAGCTGGGGGGGGTGGGGGGGTATTAAAGAGCAACTGCTAATGAGCATGGGGTTTCCTTTGGGGGTGATACAATTGCTCTAGAATTAGAGAGTGGTGATTGATGCACAGCTTTGTAAATATACTAAAACCCACTGAATTATCTACTTTAAAAAGATGGACTTTATGGTATGTGAATTATATCTCAATAAAACTTGTATTTGATAAAAGGAAGGAAGGCTGGCCACTTTGCTGCACGAACAGTAAACTGCGTGCTCTGGATGGTTTGGCTCAGCAGTTACAGCGTTGGCCCACGGACCGAAGGGTCTCGGGTTCGATTCCCAGTCAAGGGCACATACCTCTCGATTCCCGGCCCCAGCTGGGGTCATGCAGGAGGCAGGCAACCAATAAATGTGTCTCTCTCACATCAATGTTTCTCTCTCTCTCCTTCCCTTTCTTCTGCTCTCTCTAAAATTCAGTGGAAAAAGATCCTCAGGTGAGGATTAACAACAACAGCAACAAAAAGTAAACTGGAGAGCAGCCTGGAAACAGGGAGCTCAGGTCACTAGGAAAACCCAATGAGAAACCCAGCCAGGGTATGCTGATGACGACAATCACAGCTAACTTCCTTCCTGTGGAGGGATTAGCGACCAAGCCCAGGAATGATTACTTTTCATTTATAGATCATATATTTAGATACCTATTCTCTCATTTACTCAGAAATAAAGATTATTTTCATTTTACGGATGAGGAAGCTGACGCTCAGAGAGGTTAAGTGACATGGCAATGTCACAGACTGGATCCCTAACTCATAAGTATGTGTTATTAAAGATGACAAAGGAGGGAATGGTGTGAGAGACAAACATTTCAATAGCAGCATCAGCAGAGGGAAGGAAGGAGGAGGAGAAAAGAGTCCATGAAGACTGGAGGGCTGGATAAAAAAGAATGAAATCTTACCATTTGCAACCACATGGATAGATGTAGAGGGTATTATGCTCAGTGAAATAAGTAAAAATAAGAAAGACAAGGACCATATGATTTCACTTAAATATGGAATCTAAAGAACAAAATAAAATAGAAACAGACTCATAGATACGGAGAACAGACTGATGGTTGCCAGACGGGAGGGGTGTTGAGGGGCTGGGTGAAAATAATGAAGGGATTAATAACTACTAATTGATAGTCACAAAATAGTCACGGGGATGTAAGGTACAGCATAGGGAATATAGTCAATAATATTATAATAACTATGCATAGTGCCAGGTGGGTACTGGATCTATCAAGGGGAACACTTTATAAGTATATGATTGTCTAACAACTATGTTGTACACCTGAAACTATTTCAAAATGATACTGAATGTGAACTCTAATTGAAAAATAAATTTAAAAATAAACAAATAAAAAGACTGCTAGTTTTGCTGAAGGGACATCTAGGACCTAGGCAAGAAATATTTTAATTTTTTTTTTTTTAATCCTCACCCGAGGACATTTTTCCATTTTTTGTTCAGATTGGGAGAGAGAGGGAGAGAGAGAGAAACATCGATGTGAAAGGGACACATCAAGTGGTTGCCACCTTCACAACCCTGCCAGCAGGGCCGGGGACAAACTGCAACCGAGGTCGACGCTCTAACGGCTGAGCCAAACCGGCCAGGGCGGCAAGGAATATTTAAAAAGGCAGGGCTTTAAAAAGATGAGTGCTGTAAAATTTCTGCCTCCCCTATTAAATTACAAACACCTAAGAACAAGGGTCATTCCATTTGGAAGCCACTCATTCTGTCAAGAGGAGGCATGTGGTAAATGCAGATTTGCTGTGTGGTTAGAGGCAAGTTGCTTGCCTTTCTGTGTCAAGTTTTCCAGATTAAGAGGAGTTGCTCTAGATAAATGCTAAATTCCTGTCTAGCTCTGAGCTCTTGTGAGTCTGTGATTTTACTATCTCTAGCTTCTAGCCCCGGTTATGAACTGGGTAAGGTTAAAATGTGAAACGGAAATTTAGGAAGGCCTGTGGTATTTGCTTCAGAACCATCTTTAGTGCCCCCTAGTGGTCATATCTGGAACCACAAGCAGAATCGTGGAATTGACCTTCGGACAGACTGCAGCCCCACCACACCCACTGTCCAAAGGGCAGAGCGTCTTCTGGAAAAGAAAGTTCCAGTTCTCTCCCCAAAAATAACAGCTCCCAACCCAAGGCAATGTTCACAGCATTTACCTAGGTATCTCCTCACACAGGTTGGAGCAAAGTTGGCCTCTGCTCTGCACAGGCTGCTGCTGGACATACATCGTGCTAGGTGAGGTGACCCCTCCTTCCTTTGGGGCCTGGTTTTTGTCACTCCCTTAAGCAGAGACAATGGGGTGCCCTAGTGCACAGGTGTTCAATCTTCACAGAATTAATGCTGAGAATGATGGCCTACGTGTGTTGGCCCAGGTCACGATCAGGACTTAGCCGGGAGCCAGAGGCTGAGGGTCAGGGCTAATCTCAGGCTGGGGCTGAGACCCATCACATGACAGGTCTTTCCTCTACCCTAAAGGAAGTGTCTGTCCTCTGCCCTGAGCTGTGTGGCCTGGGGCCTGCATGGTGCGAGAGAATTCAGCCTCCATGAGCCCCTCCAAGGCACCTCATTTCTCCGGCCTACTCTCCTGCCTATCTGGAGACTCGAGAAGCCAGCTCCCCGCCCTGCAAGCGAAGCCCCACTGCAGACCTCCGGACACCACTACTGCCACCTCTCAGTCGTTCACATCAGCAGCGCCAGCCCCTCCACGCCCACTGCTGCTCTGCCCTTCAACTCCTTCCTGGCAGATTTCCAGTCACCTTTTGTGTCCAGCGAAGGTATCAGGGATCCAATTCAATGAGGCACCCCGGGCTGCGGTAGGGGCAGCTCCGTCACAGGTCTGATCACCCTGCATATCCTCAGTGTTTCCAATGTTTGTTTCCGCTCCAAGGAGCCCACTCACAGCTTCGGAAACAGAGGGCCAGTCCCTGAGGAGGATGAATGGCGAGGACAGGCTTAGGCAGTGGGAACACTGGAATGAGGTCCTTTAGTCTCAGCTGGGAAGGGTTCCCAGGTGCTTAGTACTGAACTAAATAGAATCAGAACAGAGAGGTGGCATCTTGTAAGACCCGGGTATGGCGTGAGATCACTAGAGTGACAGCAGGCCAGAGGTCGTCCCTTTTGTGGTATAACTTAGGCCAGGGGCAAGGAACATATGAGCGACTGATCCATAAGGACCTTTCCAGGACCTTATAGCTGGACAGCAGCCCTTTAGCACGAGGTGGGCAGCTGCGAGGGAGCTCCAAGGACCCCGTCCCCTGGCATTCACTCCGCCTATAATCCTCTCGAGTGTGACCTGGGCCTCGTGATTTGCATCTATGAAGAGCATATGACAAAAGTGACAGGTGAGCACTTCCAAGATTAGTGCCTTGTCTGTACTCTTTTCAAGGCTCTGCGGGCAGAGGATCGGGGCCACCCCACCTTGTGCAATGTATGCTGACTCTGACGGAGCCAGCTGCCATGCTGTGAGATGGCCTGCGGGAAGGCCCAAGTGGCAAGGAACTGAGTGGCCTCTGGTCAACAGCCAGTGAGGAAGTGAATCCTGCCAACAACCACATGAGTGACCTTCAAAGTGGACCCTCCCCCAGGAAAGCCTTGAGACCCCTTGGTGGCAGCCTCGTGCGAGACCCTGAAGCAGAGGGCCCAGCTAAGCCATACCTCGACTGCAGACCCTCAGAAACTGTGGACAGTGTTATTTGAAAACACTGCGTGTTGGAGTAATTTGTTACAAAGCAATAGAAAATATACCACACAGGGCCATGTAGGCCAAAGGAGCAAGGGGGAGGGGGCTTGGCAGGTAGCCCGACTGGAGCCATGGTCTCCCCCAAGTGTCAGGGGCAAGATGCAGATGGAGCTCCAGCAAGAACTCAGAGGACGGTCATTTTTATTTATTTGTTTAGGAATATACAAAAGTCTGACATGGTACAATGATCTCATCAAGAGAAAACAGAACACACAGAGGGGCTGGGTTTCCTCTCTGGCCCCCATCCTCCCAAAAAGGCACACATATGAGAGGCTTGGGCTTGGGGGCCTCCTATCCTGGAACCAATCTGATGCTCAGAAGGCCAGGCTCCTCTGTGAACAGAAAGAGGGGTTCCTTCCTCAAACCCACACTGGTGGGTGTGGGTTAAGCAAACCGAGGCCACTGGAAAGTATGGGGTTCTGGCCACAGCCAGGTTGGTGCTGGGTCCATGTCTTCAGCCCCCTGAGGAAAACCAGTCTCTCCAACCAGAACGTGGCAGCTGGTTAATCCAAGAGATAGCATGTCTGAAACAGCCCTGTTCCCCAGCACAGGACTGTCACCGCCCACATGGTCTCTCCGGAGGCCAGTCCGGGCTTGGATGTGAAAGACTAGGGGCGTGGGAAGTGGCAGAAAGGAGAATCAAGCTGGAACAGTCCCGATGCTCATCACTGCACTCCTCAAAATAGGGACAACTGTGCCCTTCGAGGCTTCCCCGTGGCAAAGAGGACCAGTCCCGCAGTCAAGTCAAGGTGGCTGGGAATAGAGGTGTTTGTATCAGAAGCGGCTTCTGCTCCTCATCCTCCAGGGGCAAAGAGCAAATAGTCTAACTGGCCTGAGTCACTAATAACTGTCCTTCTTCCCCAGTGAACCAGGACCGAGTTTTCTCTGTAACTTCAGGAAGGGAAGAAGAGGGGTCGGTTGAGCAACTCTAAAGGCCCAGATGTGTTAGCCACCACCTAGAACAGGACAAACTGGAAGCAAAAAAGCTTGAAATAGTCACTTTTTTCCTTCCTAAGAAAGACCTAACATTGTAATGGTTTAACAAAATTATTATAATTTCTTTTAAATAACCCACAGACACCCATGCCACTTCCAAATTTACAGAACAAAAAGCACTCGAGAACTTGGTAGGAAATGATTTGCAGCGGGTTCCCCCGGGCAGCGGGCCCGAGGCCCGGCTCAGTTCACCTCCAGGACCTCGGTCTCCGGGAGGCCGAACTTGGTCTTGTGCCGGTCGAACAGCTTCACCAGGGCCTCCATGTACATGGCGTGGTACAGGTCGATGTCCTGCTGGGTCGGGTGCTCCAGCTTGGGGATGGTGATGGGCTCGCCCACTGCAGGGATGGGGCAGAGGCCTCTGGTTAGTCAATGCCGCTCGGCCCGCCCTCCCTGGGTGTTTACCATGATGTTGTTGGCAGTGACCCTGCGCTAGTGACAGCCATGTGTCAGGAGCAGTGCTGAATGTGTTCTGTCTTAGGCTGTCCCTTTTACAGATGAGAAGGCTGAGGCCCGGCGGCATGGGAAGGGACCTGCCCAAGGCGCAGAGCCAGTAAGCATGACGTGGGATGGAGACAGGCTGCACCCCTGCACCCAGGGAGCTCCCGGGAGGGCTGTGGTCGGGGACGGCTTTGCTGCGCTGCCCTGGGCAAGTCACTTGGCCTCTCTGAGCCTCTGTGTCCTGGCCTTCCTCAGGGGCCTTTGCTGAGGAGTCTGAAATTGTGACAGGCTTGGGGAGTGCGGTTAGGGCAGGAGCGGGAAGAGGAGACCAACATTCATTCCTCTGTGCATTGTTTTATTTCCTAATCCCGTTTCATCTCCATACCCAGCTCATCACAAGTCCTGGCAAAGACGGTTCTGACATTTCTCCCAAATTCTCTTCCATCTCCACTGCCGCGCCCTCGGTCCGAGCCAGCAGCTACCACAACAGCCCCGGGCTGGCCTGCGGCTCCCATTTCTGCCTTTTCTGATCCATTTTCTATCCAGCAGCCCCAGGGTCGCTTTCAAATGCGAACCTGGACCTTCCCTCCCCAAAACCCTCACGCAGCTTTCCAGGATTAGAGTGAAGAGCAGCTGCCTTCACAGTGCCCACAGCTCCCTGTCCCTGTGCAGCCACCTGAGCGGGAGCATCTCCGCAGCCTTGCGGAGAGCGGAGCCGGGCGGGATTTGTGTGGAACAGGAGTCAAGGGCGAGTCCGGCTCATGCGACCTAAAGTGCAGGAAGCCGGTCTCTGTGTAAAGTACGAAACAATACCTGGCTCTGAATATTCAAAGTATCTGTGTGAGCTTGTGGCCCACACACTCCTGTGTGATCTCCAGCTGTGAACCATTAACACACACACATATCCCTACAGCAGACCATTCTCTGGAATCCTCTAAACGGTCCCAAATAAGCCCAAAACAACACAGCCGAGGGCCAACTGCAGCCAATTTGTTGCTATACTTTTCACAGGGTGATGCTCCAGTCCTGTTGATTTTTATTTTTCTGTTCCTCAAAAGTCTACACAGTCTTGCTGCGGGAACTTCGCTACGGCTACTGTTTCAGACAAAAGCTCTCTCCTCCCACCTCTTGTGCTGGATAATCCCTATTCAGCTAACAGTGTAGAGTCACCTCCTCCCGGGAGTCCACTATGGCCTCCAGGGCATCCTACTCACACCCTGCGTGGGTCTTCACCATGTCAGCATCTTCCCTGATGGACTGCTGGGCTCTACAAACAGAACGGCTGGGTCTTGTCCTGTTACCTAGCACAGCGTGGCTCACAGAATAAACTCTACCCTATCACCCCACCCCCACCCCACCAACAATCCCCAAATGGCCCCACCCAGCATGTCCTCGCGGTTTAGAGCACGGACATCAGAGCCCGGTGGCCTGGATTTGAATCCTAACCCCACCGCTGACTCGCTGTGGCACCCCAAGACCAGGGTCTTCAGGAAGGGAGGCTCACCGACAGTGGTGATGGGCTTGGAGTAGGGCACCAGCCCCCAGGTGTCAGAGGAGAAGAGGCCTCGGCCATGGAAGATGCATGGGGCGAAGCCAATGTACTTCTGGAACTTCTTCTGGACCCATCGACCCCAGGAGCCCTCCTCGAAGATCACCTGCTTGTAGACCTCATTCTCTCCGAAGGAGTAGGTGGGAACCAGGTCGGCTCTGGAAGGGAGGCCAGGGTCTGTCACACCCCAGTCACCGGCTTTAGCTCCTCCTGTCAGCCCCAGAGGCCCTGGACACCAGCCATGCTCCCCTCCCCCAGGGCTGTACCTGAATCACCCGGGGAATCCCAAACCAAGTGTCCCCTCTCTAGCAGGATCAGATGGGCCCTCTGCTCCCTGTTAGTGACTGGGGAGCTTCTCAGGCCTGGGGACCACCAGGCAGAGAGAAGGCTGAGGCCCTGCCCTAGAACACTTGTTCTCTCCCATCCTGCAGGGCCTGCCTCTGCTGGGAGTCCTCCCTGTCCCGCCCCAACCCAGGCGTCTTTCAGTTCCATGCCACAGCCCTCAGCACGGTGCTGTCCGTCCCTCTCCACTTCCCCCTGGGGCTGCGTCTATTGTGTTCCCAGGGCCTGGCGAGGGCTGGGCCTAAAGAGCAGCTTCTTCTGAAGCCTGGGGTAAGGTCCTGAGGCCACAGAGAGGAGGGCTGGGTGGGACCTCAATGGCTGGTGCCATCCCTACCTTGTGGGTGACTGCAGACTGCATTCTCTCCCACTCAAGGTATGTCATTACTGGAGGTCTGTCACCCCAAAGCCTTCCTCCTGGGGTTGCCCAGAGCCCAAATATGGGAAGAAACAGTGGACCTGGAGTCCAGAGAGCTTGGCTCTGCATTTTACAGTGTGACCCCTACGGGCCACTTAGCCTCAGTCAGTTTTCCCAAGTGGAGAAGGGGGATGTCGTCTCCTGCAGGACTGGTGTGGAATCAAAGGGGACGTAGACGTGGACGTGCTTTGTCAAATGAAATGCACTGAACACGTGGCTACGCAGAACGTGCCTCTGGTTCTCCAGGCAAGGTCCCAGGCACCCCAGCTGCGCCGCTCCTCTGCGCCTGCCCTGGTGGCACCTCCAGGGGGCCTCCCTGATGTTTCCGGCCCTGCCATCCTCGCTCTGGCCTCCTGCTCGGCTCGCAGCAGGACACGTTTCTGGCCCCGGGGCATTGTCCTGCCTATAAGCCTGGCCTCTCAGCCCACCCTCCAGGGCTCCGGGGACATAGGCTGCACCTTTGCCCACTCTGACACCAAGGCTACACTGGGCACACTTGGCCTGAACCTCTGGGCTCCAACCTTCCCTCCCCGACACAGGACCGTGAACTCTTCTATTTCTTCCTGATGCCTGGGTCCTGCCGCCAGGAGCCAAGGAGCTGCCCCCGGGCCAAACAGCGCTTCGGAGGGTGTGTGTGCTCGAAGGCACTTACCCGTGTCGCAGGGCCAGTTTCACAAAGCCCTTGCGGTTGCGCAGGGTGACAGCATTCTTGCCAGGCCTGGAGCTCAGGGACTCGGCCGCACCCCCCACGACGATGATGATGGCATTGCCGCTCCCATTCTTGGAAAGCAAGTAGTCTATGGTGTCTCGGTTCACAGGGCAGATGCCTGGGGGACGAGGGAACAGTCAGGGCTGCCCATGGATGCACTGCCCCCCCCACCCCCCCGCCACGGTCACATATAAACAGAAAGAGCCCTGGACTTGGGCTCCAGACCTAACGCAGCCACTTAGAAGTTGCATGGCCCCACATAAGCCATCCTTTTTCTGAGCCTTGGCTTACTTATCTGTAAAATGGGGATAACAACACAAGGCTGTTTAGGTAGCTCATTCATTTGGCAAATACTGGCCGAGGTCTTAACTCTGCCAGGCTGGTGCCCGGTGTGGGGAAGCCCAGTGAGTCAGGATGTTGGGGGTCACAGGGAGGATAATGACAGGGGCATGGACAACAATCGGGTTGTGCAGAGGGCAGCACAGGGGCTGGGTACCCAGTAAAGGGGCCAGTGAAGGCCTCCTGGGCAAGATGTCATCCAAGTTGAAGCATGGAGACCTTATGCGCAGCTCCCTGCTCAGCCCCGACCCACTGTGCCTGCGGCAGGCGGCATCTCTCAGCACGGACCAGGGTGGTGTACTGGCTTCCTGGCCAACCTGTCACCGGGCTCAGTGGACAGGCTCAGGCCTTGACTGTGGAGCCCAGGAAGGATACGAGAAGATGGCCCCTCACCTCCAGACATCAGGTACTCCCTCAGCACTGGCATCCGGAAGTTGCCGGCCAGCGTGGCCAGGTAAGGCCTTATGCCGGGGAACTTCTTACTCACTTCCGTGGCCTCTGTGCTGAAGTTGCAGAAGGCACCCAGGCCCATGATGCCATGGGGGTGGTATCCGAAGATGTAGTTCCTGGTGGTCAGCAGGTTGTGAGTCTTCACCAGCTGCAGGGAAAAGCTTAGGTGAGAGGAAATTGGCCAGGGGGGAGGGGTCCTGGGGCACACCCAGAAAGTAGAGGAGAGACAGGATTTGCCATAGCCCTGGGACCCTGGGCCTCAAGGACTAGAGTGACCCTCTACACCTGACCTCAGACTTTCATCACTGGGGCCATTTGGATTGCAAGTCCCTGGGAGGGTGTGCAAAACTTTCTCCCTTGATCCCCTTATTTCTCCAGCCGAACACACCAGGTCCTCTTCTGTGTACTCTGCCAGCCTCCTGTCTTCTGTCCCTCTGTGCCCATCCTCCTCACCACAGCCAATGTGACTAGTCTAAAACCCAATGCAATCCCTGTAACTCTCTGGTTCCTATTGGGGTAAGTCCAAGTCCCTTAGTCTGGCCAGAGGTGAGACAGTGCTGCCAACCTGAATGGAAACTTCCTTCCAGGCAGCCGGGTTCTGCCTGGGCTCTGACGCCGGAAGGACGAGAGCAAGCCACAGCTCGGAGCCAGCGCAGTGGGGCAGGCAGGTCAGCTGTGCCCTGGGCAGCCGGCCTGTGGTGCCTGCAACGAAGCTGTCCTGGGATGCTCTAACGCATGACTGGCTTCCACAGGGCCTCCTCCTGCCCTGGGGCTGGGGTTAGAGAGTGGGAGGCTGGTGCAAAGTTTCCTAAACCCTGAGCAACAAGAGGCGCCCGCCCGGCATTACGACAAACACGATGGAGGGAGGGTGCTGAGAGGGGTGGAGAGAGCTGGTATTTTGTTCAGAAAACACCACTTTTTCTTCTGATTAGAAAAATAATGAATAATCACAGAGAATTTTCAAAATACAGAAAATTTAACAAAAAATGAAAAACATCAAAAGCCTGTCATACACCAAACACCTGTCATACTTCCATCCAGCTAAACCACTCTGATGTGTTGAGTCTTTTTCCTATTCAAATATACACATGCTTTAAAAAAAAAAAAAGGCACAAAATTGAGGCCATCTGGTTATCATTTTTACATAATTTCCTACCAAGCATGATCATATCCTATCTACTTTTCCTTATCAAAATTCCTCAGTCCATGTCTCCGTGTGGCTGTGTCATTCTACCACACAGCTAAGCGACCCGCGTGGAACTAAAATGGAACCCTGGCTGATGGACCTCTCAGAGGCTTCCAAAATGTCCCTCAGAAAGAATGCTTCCAGCCCTGGCCGGTTTGGCTCAGCGGTTAGAGCGTCGGCCTGCGGTCCGGAGAGACCCGGGTTCGGTTCCCGCTAAGGGCGCGTACCTCGGTTGCAGTTTGTCCCCGGCCCTGGTTGGTCGTGCGGGTGGCAGCCACTCGATGTGTCCCTTCATATCGATGTTTCTCTCTCTCTCTCCCTTCCTCTCTCTCTCCCTCCCACTCTATCTGTACAAAAAAAATGGAAAATATCCTCGGGTGAGAATAAAAAAAAAAAAAAAAAAGAAAGAATGCTTCCATACATGCCTCATTTTTACCGACACGTCTGATTATATTCTTGAGACAAACTTCTAGAAACAGTTCCTAGGTTGAAGGATATGAATATGTTGGTTCTGTGAGTGCCCGGACTTTCTAAAGAGCTCAGAGGTGCCCCTTCCATGCGCCTGTGCAGCAGGACAGGGCCACTGGCCGTCGCACAATAAAAAGAGCCTGCGTTTCCCAGATTTGGGGACCTCCTAGCTGAGGGGAGGACAGTGTGTTCAGTTTGGGGAGAGGAGTGGCCTGGGGAACACTGAAACCTGATGGAGGCCAGAGGAGACGGAAGCATGGGTCGCTCTGTGACTGCCAGATGTGTGTGGGTGAGCGACACCTGCTACTTCAGACATCCTTCCTTTCACACTGCCTTTGGCAAGCAGGCTGAGGCTGCGCTGAAGCTCACCCACCTCTGCGCTGCCCACCGCATACATGGAACGGCAGCGGCCTAGTCCAGGCCAGTGGGGCAGGCAGCGAGGGGTCCAGTGGGAGCCCAGCTCGATGCGCTTGGCAAGGTGGCTGCTCCGAGGTTCTGCCTCCTGACGAGCAGGGCGGCCCACCACGCAAACGCTCAGTAGAGCAGAGAGATAAAGCACCTGGGCCAGTCTCCATGCAAAGGAAGGTGCTGGGGTGAGAGCGCAGGCGGCCAGGGCCACACTGGAAACTTGCTCCCGAGCTGGTAGCTGGGCCTGGGAGCCCAAAGCACAGAATGGCGGGAGAGATTCCTTTCCTCAGGGGAGACACTGGGCCTGGAGAAAGGAATGGCTGCATGCCTGGGGCACAGCAAGACATTCGCCACCGCTAATGAGGCCACCCACCTGGGCCTGGGTTATAGAAGTGTCACCTGGCGGTTCTTTAAACCATTTATCCCCTCCCCAAGCCTCTGTCTGGTGGGACGTTGGTGAAATGAGGTGCCTTGGGGCACAGTGCGGGTTGACAGCCCTGGGTGCAGTGCCCAGAAGAAGGCAGGCCTGTGACACAGCTCTGGTCTCTTTGTGCCACATTCTCCTCCCCTCAGGGCTGGACAGAGTGTTCATCCTGGAGGGAGGAGGAAGGACACTGCTCTGTTGACATGCCTGCTCTCGTGTTCCCTGTTCCCCAGGACAAAGACTCAGTCCAAGGGGCTGGCCAGGCCAAGCCGACTGGCTCATGTGAGCCCGGGACATATTCCTGGCAAGTCACTTCTCACACACTGCCTGTCCGGGCAGGAGAGGTGCTCAGATAGGCTGTGCCACCCTGGCACCACAGAGGGAAACTCAGAGCCTGAGAAGAGCAGACACTTGCCTGAGCTCACACAGCGGGGCACGGTGGCAGAGACATGCAGGAGTGAGAACCTGGTCCTAAAGCAGACAGCCTTGGTTCCTCCACCAGGCCTGATCTTGACTCGCTCCGTGAACTTGGGGCGGGCCCTCCTCTCTGGGCCCATTCATGAAATGAGGCAGATGGACACACAGAGGATTCTAAGCTCAGACTCTTTCGTTGTCTCCTTCCTCTCCCCAAACACTGCCTATACCTCAGGGAGCGGTGACCCAGGCACTGCCCACTCCCCGCCCAGGTGGCCAGCAGTCCTGGTGGCTGCTGCTAACATGAGCCCCCGCGCTGCTGAGAAAGGGATGCTCTCTGGGCTAGTTGAGCTGCTCTGGCGGCAAAGAGCAAAGAACTCCAGCAAGAAGGGAGAGGCAAGGTGTGGGCACTGAGTACAGCTAAAGATCAGTACACAAGCATCGGCAAGAGGCTGAGAAGAGGGGGTGACAGGAGGGTCACACACAACTCCACAGAGCATCAGCCCTGATGTCAGGCCACCAAAGGCAAAACCTCTCACAGAGGAGGAGCCTGAGACCCCAGAGGGTAGGAACTTGGCCAAGGTCACCTGTAGGCAAGAGCAAAGTCCAGGTTGAGACTCAGTGCCCTGGCCTGCCTAAGGCCGCCTGTGGCTTCAGTCCTCATGCCGCAGGGCCTCGCAGGGCCAGCTCAACCGTGTCTTGTGGTTCCAACTCCCAGCTGATTTCTTGGAGCAAAAGTGTGATAAGGGGACACTGGATTTTGTTTTGGCTCTTTAAGAAAGGCAAAGACCCCTGGCTGGTTTGGCTCAGTGGTTAGAGTGTTGGCCCACGGACCAATGAGTCGTGGGTTCGATTCCGGCCAAGGGCACGTACCTCAGTTGTGGTTTGTCTCTGGCCCTGGTCGGGGTTTTGCAGAAGACAGCCAGTTGATGTGTCCCTCTCACGTCAATGTTTCTCTCTCTCTTTCTCTCCCTCCCTCTCACGCTATCTGAACATAAATAGAAAAATATCCTCGGGTGAGGATTTCAAAAGAAAAGGAAAGCCAAAGAGCAGTGGGGAAGAGCATCTGCCTGTCCAGTTCTGACTAATAGTCATCAGGTCACCCTCCTCTGGGCTGACGGGGCTATCATCCTCAAGAAGGCTTCCCGAGTGGTAGGCCTGGCCCCTTAGGTGAGGGCCCTAGTAGAGAGTCCACAATTCCTCACAATTAAGCATCACCTACCACTTTCCATCATATATACAGCTCCATTTTGCACGAGACTAATGAGGCTCAGGGAGCTTGATAAAGTGTGCCTGTGGTCCCATGGGCAGGAAGTGACGAAGTCTGGCAGGATCCATTAGATGGTGAGCTCACCTGAGGGCAGGGACCAGGCTGACTCCTCTGTGTCGCCGTGCCCAGCACTGCATGGGGAGCAACAGAAGCTCAGCGAATGGAGTCACAGAGCAAAACCTCAGCCCAGGCCTCCAACGGCAAGGCAGAGAGAGGAGACCCAGGACGTGGGGCTGAATCCAATGGGAAATCCAGGAAGGAATCTGTCCCGCAGGAAGAGGCAGTAGGAATGCAGGGGGAAAGAACCTGGAGTCTGGGTTCTAGGGCTAAAGCTGGCATGGACTCACTGTACAACCCGGACTAGTCCTTGCCCCTCTTCAGGACTATTTCCCCACCTGCAAAATGAGAGGGTTGGGTCCTATGAGGCAACATTCTCTTAGCAACATCCTCAAAATTCTCACAGCTGGCGAGATGGGGTCAGGAAAGAAGAGGAGTGAGAACCCTGACCCCAAAGGTTCAGGAAAAAGTGGGCTCAGGCTGGTGTGGGCAGAGGGAGCTGGCCCCAGGCTACCCCACAATACTGGGTGCACTGGAGAAGTGCGGGGGTCAACCAGCCACCTCCCCCAGGCAGCACGCCAGGATGTCTCAGTGGCTGACTCACAACAATTTCACATTCACACGCTGCCACCACTCTTCCAACCCCACTGATTTCTACTGGGCTACCTCTGAAACTAGGGTGTGCCAGGGCTCGGGTGCCGAGGGAGCTGGCCAGACAGGTCTTTCACCTACAGAAAAACCCTTCAGGATTCTGCCAGGCTCATCCACAATCCACCAGTGTCATCCAGATGCACCAGGGCTCAGATGCCTCTGCCTTGCCGAGTGGAACAGAGGCTGAAAGCCAGACCACGCCACCATTTATCCTGTCAGGACCTGGAGGCTGGCCCCAGAGAAGAGAAGGCGGGTGCACAGAAGACCCGTGTGGAGGTCCCATAGCAGCTGATGGTGCAGCAGGAAGGAAACCCAGAGACCAGCTTGGCCTAAACTTGCTTCAAATGGGGAGTCTGGACCCCGGAAGGGAGAGTGCCTCCCCCAGAGTCAGAATGGGCTTTTCCTGCCTCCGTCCTCCGAGGCTGCGGGAAGCCTGCGTGTCTGCCCAAGCTCATTCCCCACGACCCTGGTACATAGGGAGGCAAGAGCCCGGCTGGAGGCCAGACAGCCATAGGAATCTTGGCTCCACCCCTCACTAGCCTCGCGCAGCTTTGCTACTCTGACCTTCGGTTCCCTCTTTTGTAAAAAGGGATACAGTTACTACCCCTTACAGGGTGCCGTGAGGTAAAAGGAAACTCAGAGAAAGGTGTTGGCTCCTAGAAGTGCCCCAGGAAATGGAGGTCCCCCTCTCCACTCCGCGGGCTTCTTCTCGAACCCTGTGCCTGTGCCCCCGTTGCTCCCCCTGCCTCCTCGGTGCTGCTCGCAGGCTGGAGTTCCAGAGGCACCTCCTCCAGAAGCCCTCCCCACGCACCGCAGCAACCAGGGTCTCACTCGTCTTTCACTGCTCATCAAGTTCCCCAGGCCTTGGTTCCCATGGCCGTGACGCCAGGGACCCCTGCCACTGGCTGAAATTACATTTCCAGAAGAGCTTCGGAAGGAAAGAAAGCCCCTCCCACCTTTGTTACAGTTCTACTTGGTTCAGTGCTGTTCTTGGTTCAAGCCGGATGAATTTGGACTGTTTAAGTATTGCTCTTCATAAATCCCCTCCCATTTTATTTTATTTTATTTTTATTTATTTTTTTTTTATCCTCACCCGATTTTTTCCATTTTTTGTTCAGGTAGAATGGGAGGGAGAGAGAGGAACAGAGAGAAACATCGACGTGAAAGGAACACATCGAGTGGCTGCCACCCACACAACCAACCAGGGCCGGGGACAAACTGCAACCGAGGTACGCGCCCTTAGCGGGAACCGAACCCGGGTCTCTCAGGACCGCAGGCCGATGCTCTAACCGCTGAACCAAACCGGCCAGGGCTTTAATAATTTTTTTTTTCCCCTCCCATTTTAAATCATGTCTTTAATAGTCATCAAGAGGCAGACAAACAATGGCTGTAACACCTGCTCATATCTGCCCCTTATATCACTCAGGATCTCAGTGTCTGAAACATCTTTTAGATCCAAATGCTAGAAATAGTCTTGTTTCACTAAGGAACTAGTAAGCTTCTTCGTTTCCCAAAACAAGAACCAACAACTATCATGTTTCCCCTTTTGCCTTGGTTGCCAGGAAGCACAGAGCTAATGATGAAGCTCAACCACCATAACTCTGTTGACACTTATGGCTGAAATACTAGTATTTTCCCCCCAAGTCTTGATTTTTCTGTGTACCTGGTATGGCATTATTTGTATCCTACATTGCTCAAATGCTACATAAATTGGGGAAGAGTATAAACAGATGCTCATAGTGGGAGATGTCACATGGTTCAACTCAGCATGCGTTGTCACTATGGATGGGTAGGTTAAGGCTTAAATTCAGATTTCCCACCCATTCCCACCCTCCTAAGATGATACCCACAAATCTTTACCTGGATGGGAAAGTAATCTCGAAAGTAGCGCCATACAGCCCAATTTCGGACCCACTGTGACCTCCTGCCACCTTCCAGAGAACAAAACAAAGTGTTGGGAAGGAGTGGGAATGGAGGAGGGTGATGTTTGGGCAAGAAGACAAGACAGGGCCAGTGTGGAACCCTGCAGTGGGTGACTCCCTTTCCACGCAGCATCTTCTCCCCCACTGGGCCCTTTCCATATCGATTCCCTCATGTCATGCAAACCCATGGTTAAATGTGAGCTCCTATGAGGGCCAGGATGGTGCTGTTGGAGGTGCTTTTAACCCCTCGCTCAAAACCACACCCTGGCCCAGCCCAGTGTGTCTTACATAGTAGTTGTTAAGTAAAAAGGAGGCAACACCCACGGTGGGAGCCTCAGCCTGTGTAAGAGGGAGGGTGCCCAGGGCCAGGGGTAGGGCAAGGAGACACTACCCTTACCTTTCTTGGGCGTGTTCCAGTCGAACACCAGCCAGGTGAAGTAGAGCACCGCGATGAGCCAGCAGTCGGTGCAGAACGTGTACATGAGGATGACGCTGCAGGCCACTCCTGGTGGGCAGGCGGAGGGGCACAGGTCAGGCTGTCCTCCCTGGGTCTCAGTCTCCCCTGGGCGAAGGCTCACCGAGTGACTGTGTGAGCGTTTGTTTACTATGACACTGAGGTAGGCACAAGCAAGGCCATGGGCATAACCTGGGGAGGAGCAGGCTCACAGAGAGGCCGCCTCATCTCCTAGACTCCGCCAGGCTGCCCTGGCGTTGAGGGCCATGGGGCCCCATGGTGCCTGGGCAGCAGTGTCGTCAGAGAAGAACTTCAGCTCCTTGTGCATTGTGCTTAGAGCTGTTCTTTTTGTCCCCTCCTTGCATGTTCATCCCACCCCAGGCCCCAGCACAGTTACTGTGGACATGAGGAGAGACCTGCCGAGTGCCTCCACGTCCCAGGACGGGGGCTGAGCCACTGTCTCAGGTGTGAGGCAGGGTGACCTTGACATCATCTGGAGATGAGAACACTGAGGCTCTAGGAGGGGTAACGTGCCCAAGGGCACCCAGCACGAGAGCGGTAGAGCCAGGATTCAAACCATAATCTGCACCAGGCTTTAGTAATTCACCAAAAATTAGAAGCCCAGACTGCCACAAAGGGACCTGGGAGAGGAGGGACGCCAGCCCCCGGAGGACTGGGAGGAGGACTGGCAGCAGGACTGGCAGCCTCCAACATAAGGAAGTGCCAGGCAGCCCCAGGACGCAGGATTCTGAGAAGACTCCCTGGGACCGGATTGCCTGCGCTCACTTTGTTCTGGGCTTGCTGGCCAAAAGGTTGAATAACTTGGCACAGAGAGGAAGGCAGGTCCATGCCAAGCCTGGCTTACCTCATGGCTTGCCCCTAGATGCCCTCAACAGGCTTCTTCTATCTGTCCAATTCCCCAACCTTCAGAAGCTTAGACCTCATCCCTTTGGCACTGTTCTCCAATGTGACACCACCCTCGCACATGACCTCTGACCTCTGAATTCTCTAGCCACGGGCCGTATCTTCTCTACCCGCTAGCATTCAGCACAGGGCCGGGGCAGCGGGTACCCATGCTTGGTGGAACGGGTCTCCATTCAGCACCCTCTCCACCGCCCTTGCTCTGTGCTCTCCCTTCGCTGGGCACTGTGCTGGTCAGGGGCGCTCCAGGGCTGCCTGGCTCCGGATGCCACACTCTCGTCCTCCCACCATGCTGAGCCTCCCTGGTTTCCCAAGGGAGAGGGGAGGCTAAGGGCAGGAAAATGGCAGCCCCTTGTCATCCACGGTCCAGTCCTGTTCTAGACTCCTGGGTAGCCTCTTCCCAAGGTAGCTAAAATGGAGTGACTACCCGGGGAGGGGCAGTGACGCAGTGACCGGGCGTCCAGTGTTTCGGGACCAGTTTAGGAGCGCGACATCACGGACAGGGAAGGCGCGTGCCTCGGGAAGCACTGGGAGCCTGCGGACCCTGTCACAGGCAAACCGCGAGGCACTGAAGCCGGCTGGTGAGTGGCTGTGTCCACAGTAAGGCCATGTACAGAGTCACTCACACGGGTGAACAGTTTGCTACTGGTCCCCTTTCTTAGGCCTGGGAAAGAGCCCGGAGGATGCTCCAGGTGGGCCTGGGCGGGGCTGCGAGGTTCGGGCGAGGTCTAAGCAGCCTGGAAACCTGGCTGTCATCAAAGCCCTAATTCTCCTGAGGGGTGCAGGGACTAGAGAGTCTGAGCCCCAGGCCCACCCTAGAGTCTGGGCTCTCCGGGAAGGTGGGAATCCCCACCTACTATCCTCACTCTGGTGCGACGGCAGCCTGGAGGGAGGAAAAGAGGACAGACACGCGTCTGGAGACTGCATCCTAGTTCAGGACCTTCTGGCCGGAGGGTCCCTCTCCCCCTACTCCTTGTATCCACAGCCCTTCTCACAGTACTGATCATCCGCCTCCCCCAGCAGACTCCTTCCAGCTGGCAGCTCTCCGGGCTCTGAGCGCCTCGGGAGCTGGAACTGGGTCAGGGTAACCTCTCCAGCCCCTGCAACCGACACAGGACAGGTTTATCAAACAAAACTGAACTCGGCCCACCGAACGACCTTGCTTTCACAGAGCCTCATCCTACTTTCCAAACAATGCTCCCCGTTCCACCCTCGGAGGTCGGAGGTCATGGGGCTGCAGAGGATCCGACACTGCGGGTCCATGAGATGTCAAGAACCAGGGATCGCCCCGGGGCTCCGCATGTGGAAGGCTCAGGGCCACCTGCACCCCCGCCCCACGCGTCACGGTGATGCTCGTGAGACCCCGAGGCCTGTGAGCAGGGCAGAGAGGCAGCAGAGGGCCCCGTGACAAGCCCTGCTGCTCACTGGCCACGGTCCATCCCTGACCCTCCGCGTCCTTGCGGGGTGTTGGGGAGATCACATGTGATGATGTGTGGGGAGGACTTCACACACAATTATGCGTCCAGTCAAAAGATTCACGAACTTGGACGGAAACCAAACGGCATCTTCATTTTTACCCATCTCTAATGGAAATGTAGTATCTCCTTCATTTATGGCTGTGATAGACCACAGTACCCTTAGCAGTACTGTGGACAGTACAATCGAAAACAGGTGTTTTCATCACGTTTCCAGCAATCGCAGAAATCCTGAAAAAGCATTTCTTCTCATCGCTACTTGAGAATTAATGATTAGTCCTGCTGCTAGATCTTGTTTACTGTGATGATAAAAAGCGTGTGGGTTACTACATGTCTAATTTGGTTTCTTAATGTGTGCATATTTCTATTTCAACATCCTCGGTTTTCAGTATCAGTGGCTTCCTTTGAAACCCAATGCATTTTGTATTACACATTTAAAAGCATTGGGAGAAGTTTATAGGCTTTATCAGAATGCCTGAGGGTCTACAGCAGAAAAATGGTGAAGAGTCTGTTCACAGGGAGGCTGATGGGGTGGCAGCAGCCTGTGCAGCATCAGGGGACCTCTGCCAACAGATTTAGGTGGCAGCAGGAGGAAGAGGCTGGGATGCTCAGGGCAGTAATTAGAAGCAGCTCAGCCAACCTGCCCGCCCAACCAGGCTTGGCTCCCACCTACACAGGGGCGTTGGGAAGATGCTGGGCCGGTTTCTGGGCTGTGGTCAGGTTTGATGGATTGCTAAGCTACACCTCGGGCCAGTGCCTGTCGTGCGCGGCACGGGCTGGGCCTCCACCAGCTGCTCGGCTCCTCATCAGCCGAGCTCTGACCCACTAAGACGGACAGTGGCGGCATCTCAGTGCAAAAGGGGACCGAGGGAGCTGGCAAATCGGATGAGGCAGGGGTCTGGGAGACTGGAGTCCATGGGGTCTTTTCTTGGTCCCACCTCCTTCTCACGTGTTTCTGGGGAAGGCTCTGCAGCCCCTACTTCCTATCTGAAACGGAGGGGCTACACTGTGCTCTCCACTCTAGGATTCTAGTTCAGTAGCCGCATGCAGGCCAAGGCGGGGGTTTGAGCCCCGAGGGAGCCAGTTTAATTTGCTCTATTCCCCAGACCAGTGTTTCTTTATCTTTTTGAGGCCATATGTCCCTGTAAGAATCTAAGAACAGCAACTGCCTTGCATCCCAGAAAAATGTGCATAAACTCTTACATATAATTTTGTACTTAATGTTAGGGCTTCATAGCCCCCCCTAAAGTCCACTCTTGGGCCTAAAGGCGAAGACCAGCTGTTTCAGAATCTCACTTCACAGTCTCACGGAGCCTCTGTGAGCTTCACAGGTGAGGACCTGTGAAGTGAGAAGTCAAGGAGACACAGCAGGTGCCTGGTACACGGTGGGGTTCGACAACTAGCACCCCCGTCCTAGCCCTCTGTCCTGCAAAGGGAGGGAGGGGCTGCACGGAGCTGCCCTAGAAATGTGGTCCCAGAGGCCCCCACACCCCCTGGAAGGACAGTCGCTCAGCAATGAGAGGGTAACTCCTGATGACCCCACCAGACTGGACAGTCCTGACGAGTGGGCCACCCAGGGGGACTCGCCCCAGGCACTGGAATGTTCTCTATGCTGCTCTGCGGCAGGTGTGTCTGCCTGGGTGCTGGGAAAGCCACTTATTATGCTAGAGACACAGGGGCCTAGGGAAGAGCAGAGGCTGCTGGGATGGGCCCTTTCCTCCTCCCACACAATCCAGATGTCCTGCCCCTGGGGATGGCAACCCAGGGAGTGAGGACACCAACCTGGACCAGAAGCAGCACCCAGAGTGCTGATGTGGGAGGTTTGAGAGAGGAGGGAGCAGGCGTTCGATGCGCTGCGGGAAGCAGCTGGGGGCTGTGCGCAGCGGGCGGCGAGGACCCGCTGTGACTGGGCCCTGGGCCTGCTCTCATCCCTTATCTTGAATCTCTACAAAAGCCATGTGGATTAGGCAGCATTTTCCTCACATTCAAAATGAGGAAACCAACTCTCAGACAGCTCAAGGAGAAGGGCACAGAGCTTTGTTTGTGTTTCGAGTGAAGACTCAAACCCAGCACCACAGCACCCGACGGCAAAGCAACATGCCTGCCGGAAAATGTCTGTTGGTGGGCAGGGTGGCACGTGAGAAAAACACAGGCTTTGGGGTCCTATAGCCTTGAATTCAAAGCTGGGTGACTTTGGACAAGTTACTTATGTTCTCTGAGACTTGGATTTCCTATCTGTAAAATGAGAACCGTACCACCACCTCCCCTGAGTCTGAGTCCTCATGCATCCCAGGGGGAGAGCACTGGATCAGGGACCCACAAGGTGGGAAGTGGGAAGATGTTCTTACCTCTCACCCCTGCAAACCAGAGTTTCTGTTCTAACCTATGTTGGGGAGGTGGCCCCTGCCTGCCCTCACCCTCGAAGCCCCAGCTTACCCAGCACGAGGAAGGACAGGACCCATTGTAGCACCGAGATGACCTGTAGCTGCTTTTCCACTTTGGACCTGTTGAGCCAGGTGACAGAGAAGAGGTCCTGAAGGGCCGAGAGGATGCTGGAGCCAGTGCCTGCAACAGAGAGGAGATGTCAGCCTGCTGCCCCCTTTCCTCCAGCCGCAGAGTCCCCAGCACCAAGCCACCTCCCACAGGCACCTTCCTGGATGTCAGAGGAGCATGGGCCACAAACTCAGACAGACATGAGTTCAAATCCTAGAACTGTCACCCAGTAGCTACAAATTCTGGGCTGTTCACATGCCTCCCTGTGCCCGTTTTTATACATATCCAATGGGAATAGGGTCATTTTGGAGACCAGATGAAGTAGCCAAAGGCGCTACGGGGAGGCTCTCCAAACCGCCAGGTCTCTTCTTTCCTAACCCCTCTATCAAACTCCTGTTTTTATCTGGATCTAGTACAAATATTTAACCTTTGCTATCTGTGTCTGCGAGGCCAAGGACAGAGGTTCAACATCCAATTTGCAATGTTTTTTTTCCCTCCAACTGCACTTTGAGCACCCCGAATCCCTACCCTACCTCTCTTATCCCTGGGACTGATACCCTTTCCAAGGAGCTGGGCCTCTTGCCCACACCCCCAACACCACCAAGACCACCACCCGCACCTTCAGAGGGGTTACAGTTTCAGCTTCATCCCAGTGCCCAAAGCTTGGGGCCCAGGGAGTAACCAGGCCAGAGCCTTTGCTTCTGCAAAGGACCTGATGGCCAGTGAGCTTCGGGCAGCCTGCGTCACTGAGGGCTGCAATTATGTTCCCTGCCAAGCACGTGCCAAGCCTGGAAGTTAAGATGTGCTCATTTAGCTGGCTCTGTGGCTGTGCCCCAGGATGATGCCCTGGGCTTCAGTGATTGAGGGGCAGTGGGACCAGAAAGCCTTGTGATTGCAAGAGAGGCAGCCCTGGGGGAGAGCATGGGCGAGGTTCCTAAGCTACACCCCATTCCTTCCGGCAGCCGGACCAAAGGAGCAGAACACTCCAACCCCATATCTGCCAAGCTCCAACTGCATGCCCTTTGCTCAACATATCTTCACTGAATTCCCACTGTGCACTAGTCAAATATTCCTTCATACCACCCACTCTGCAAGGCCCCGGGCACTAAGTCACAATCTTGTCCTTGAGGGTGTCATGACCTTCCACCCTGGCCCACCGCTGGGAGTGTGAGGGAGAGGGGTTCAGGGGCTTACACTCAAGCCTATGCGTTTCTTCAAATCTGTAGCACAGCGAGGGCACAGCTTAGAAAGGAACACACCTCTCAGCAGTTGGAAGTCAACAACTGCTTTGACTTTTAGGAGAAACACAGTAACTCAAGGCAGACGTACCCTCCTGTCCTCTTCACCTGGTCTAATGGACCAGAGGGCGGGGCCTGGTACAGCAGGAGTCAGATGCCAGTTCAGATCTTGGTTCCACCACTACTGTGACCCCAGGCAAGCCCTTGAGAGCTCCCTGACATATCCCCAGGGTATGGCACTTACTGGGTGCTCAGTAGCATCTAATGCACCAAAGGCACAGTGGGGTAGAGGTGGCAGTATGTGAACTCACAAAAGCAACTAAAGAGGCTGAGTCACAGAGGATGCCAGAGGTTTGGCCCATAATTGCTCCTTCGCCCTCTCGATGTAAAAACTGTACCATCACAGGTCCTTTCCACCCTTTCCTAATAGCCCATCCTGGAGACTGAGGACGCCCTGGCACCCCCTGGTTCAGTCGGACCATCAGGCAGCCTGAGGAGAGGAGTACTGACTTGCACTAGGGTACCAGGCAGCAGAGCCAGGGTTGGAATGCAGGAGTCCTGCCCCTGCTCAGGGCACCTCCCTTTCCCCACAGCAGGTGCCACGGGCCCATGGGACACAGCAGGTCCAAAGGTGGGCTGAGCTCAGGACCTGGTAAACCTGTCCAGAAGTGGGGAGCAGCCTGGGGAGGAACATGGGGGAGGGAAGTGAGGCTCAGCACAGGCCTGAACCCTTGATCCATGGGCTGGCCTTCCAAGTCGTCCCCTGGCAGCTGGCTCTGCCGCCTGAGCTGCACCCCATGAAGTAAAGCAGGGGCCCTGGAGGCCAGGACTGAGCTGAGGGGGAAGGATGTGCCTGCTCTGGGTCCGGGGCAGGCTGGGTGCCCTGGCACCTTCCTACTCAAAGTGTGGTCTGGGAGGTGTTTAAAAATGCAGGGTCTGTGACCCCGGCCTGGATCTGCTAAATCAAAATGTGCATTTTAACAAGATCTTCAGTCCAAAGTCTCAGGTAGGGCAGGCCTGGGCTGGAGGCAGCGGTGGGGGAGGAGGGAGGAGCTGGGGACCTCCACCTTTGCTGGACAGGGGAAAAAAGACAACAGAGGGAAGGACATCAGGCAGTGTCTTATTTGACCACTTCCTACTGCAAACAGGATCCCTAAGGCCAGTGGCTTGAGGAGGCTTAAGGAAAGGGCTGGGGTCAAGGCCCTGCCTTTGGGTCAGGGCCAACCACTGGCTGCACTCATTACCACCACGTGGAGCTCTCCTGCTGGGAGGGAGGAGGCATATAATAATTCTACATCGATGACATATCCCCCATTGAAACAACTGGAAAGACCTGGGTCTGCTAAGCTTATTAGAGGTCTCTCAGTCGGACAAGGGCAGAGTACAGGAAGTGCAGACCACCTGGTCCAGTCGTCACTCAGACAGGACGAGGGCTTACGGGATGCCCACCAGCCCCACAGCAAGTCGGCCAGAGCCAGGCTTTCCCACTGCCCAGTCTGCTCTCACCCAGCCTTGTCCCAACTATGGCCCACAGCCAGCTCTGCACCAAAGTAGCAAACGCAAAGTCCACAGAGGATGACGGGTGTCCCTGTGGGAGTCCAGGAGGGAGCTTCCATGGCGTTCCTCAGGCCTGGGTTTGCTCAGCTGCCTCCTGGCTGCCAGAGTCCAACCTGGCCGACCGCAGAGCCAGCCAGGAGCTGGCCCGTGCACGATGCGAACCGAGCCCGTGGAAGCCCCCATGGGCCTAAGAAATATCGAGTCATTGCTTCTCTGCCTAGAAAGCCCCTCTTTGCCTTGTCCACCTGATGACACCCTGACATTGAGACAAGGCAGCTCCTCTTTCAAAACCCAGAAAGAGCAAGCCTTTGGAGAGAGGTTGCCTTTCCTTCTCTGAGATGATAATCTAAGGCCCATGAAAGCCTGGAATCGTCAGGGGCTCTTTTACACCACCACCCCAAACCCCATGGAGAGAACCTGTGTGCAGATAGTCAGGAGAGGCCGGCTGAATGGAGAAATAAGACAGAGAATGGAGTCTTCCCTCCAGGCTCCCACTGCCCCTCACCTTGTACTCACTGCTGACTACAAGTCCATTTTCCCAGCAAGCTGTGCAAGAACCAGGCCTGGGTCTGATCCACGTCTGGGTTCCCAGGGCCTGGTCCAGAGCGACACTTAGAAAGGTTTTCTGAGCAAGAGGAAGAGCAGGTCTCTGCTCTGGCTGCTCCTCAGGCCCCCAGGCTCCCTCCCTGCAGGGCTGGGTGACAGGGATGCTGCCCACATGGCCCATAAAGCTTTGGGGCCCCCAAAGCATTTCCCTAGGCATCTGACTCCTTACCAGGACTCTGGCATCCTCATTCCCATTTTGATGGTGATAAAACGGCTCAGGGAAGTGACATGGCCAAGGTCATTAGGTCAGAGGGTGGCAGAGTTGGGCTCAATTCAGCCCCAACATCCAGGATTGCATCCTGTCCCTATGCTACAGGCCCCCAAGTTCCTTCTCTCTTCTCCCCACAACAAAACGGGGGAGGCTGGGAGGAGGCGGGGAATGAGCGACTTGTTTTCCTTCAGAGGGCAGCCAGGCCGGGCATCTTGTTCGGTAGGTTAAGTGGCAGCCGGCCTCGGGATTCCAGTCCCAGCTCTGCCAATGACATCTTAACCTTGGCCAAGTCACCTCACCTCTCTGGGCTTCAGTTTCCCCATCTGTAACATGGGGGTAGGGAGGACAAATTCTACAATCTCTTCAACTGTTTGGATCTGATGTCCACCCTCCTGAGGACACCACCTAGAGGCTTGCCACCTTGCAACAGTATTGCTACAGTTGCCTGGCAGATGGAAAGTACGGGTTCAGGTGGGCACCCCAGGCCTCTGCCAGCCCTCACCACTCAGCTGTCAGCACCTCCTCTGCCCCAGCTGTGGCTGGGAGGGGTCCAGCAGAAGCTAGCTGGATGACAATGCTGCAATCAGATGCCACCACTGCCACCTTCACACCCAGTCCTGGGTGGGGTCAGCAGAGAGCCTCAGCATCTAGCCAAGACGCAGCTCCAATCTGCTCCCTTGCCACCCCTCCCCAGCCTGCTCGGCACCCCACGCTCTCTGCGCACCCTCACCGACCAGCCCCCTACAGCCAGTGTCTATTTTCTGGCCATCCTCCTCTGCCGTGCCTCCTGAGTGCCAGGCTGGGACCTAATTCATGTGTGCCCAGAGCCCTAACAGGGCTGGTGACAGAAGAAGCTCACAGAGATTCAGTACATGAACGAACAAACCCATAGGCCCCGGAGGCAGTTGAAGGCCTGAGTGCCCAAGTTAGAGGGGGCTGCAAGGCCCCAGCCCCATCACTGAGGACCCTGGAGATGGGGTGAAGAGTGGAGGAAGTGAGCTTCTGCGGCCTCCCTAAGCAACCCCCTACCTACAGAGGTGTCCTTTTTTCACGGAGGGAGACAAGGCAGGCCATGGAGTAAGCTGACTAGTCCTCTAAAGAAAAGTTCCCAATAGCCCATTCAAATAGCGGCTCCCAGGTACTGCTTATTTTATGCATCTCATTTGCTCCTAGACTGGGTGACGGCAGAGGGAGTGGAGCTTCCAGAGAGACCCAGAGCCGCTTTCTTGCAGCCAGAAAGGAATCCCCTCCCTCGTGTCTGAATGGGGCTTCACCATCCACAGCAGGAAGGCAGACGGGGCTGAACGGAACGGAACGGGCAGCCCTGGTTCACAGAGAAGGAACCTGAAGGAAGGTCAAGCCAGAAGAGGGCCAGCCATTTGCCTGAGGTTAGGAGGTAGGGGAACCAGGACTCCAGGCAGGTATTTGGGCTTTGAGTCCCTCATTTCCATGATGCCATGCTATTAAGGGCTGGTCCCCAAACCAAGCCAGTCCACACCCAGACTTCAGGGACACACCCCCAGCTAAGGGAGGGCTGCCTGCTGCGCACTCCATGCCCCAGTCTAGTGGGGACATTCTCCTGTAGACTGGCCGTGCAAGGAATGTGCACCCCACCCCCACCCACGCGTGCCTACAGACAGCTCCTGCTGCAAGAGCTCAGCCAGAGCTGCTCAAGGCGGGGGCGCCTAACACCCCTCAGTCCCCAGCTCAGCCTGGGGGTGAGGGTAGGGGTGTCTGAACACTTCTTTGACCAACATCTGATAGCAGAGTGACCAGGAAGGCAGCAGCCAGGGGTGATAAAAACAACGTTTCTCCTCAAATCAGCCTGAGGGGGCAGGGCCTGACCTCTAATCCCTATCATCTGAAAAAGGGCCCTGGGTCAGCTCCGCCCCTGCATGGCTCTGTGACCCTGGGCAAGTCGCTTAGCCTCTGCGGCTTCAGTCTTCTCATCTGCTAAAGGAGGACAATAATCCCAACCCACAGGGCGCTGGGAAGACAACGAAGAGAGCCCACGAGATGCCTTTGACATTTGCGAGGTGATGAAACAATAGCTACAGTCATCGCTTCTGCGATCCAGGTGGGAGGGTGTTAATAATGAGCAGACATAGAGTCGTGTGTGATGAAGAGGGAACAGAGTGAGGGTGTGACGGGCGAGGCTCTAAGGGGACCATGGGGCCCCGGCAGGGCTCCGAAGACAAGGTCTGGGAGGCAGAGGAGGACAGCGGCGCCGTGGTTGGGGTCCACTGCGGGCACAGACCCAGAGCTCCGGGGTGGTAACGAGGCAGGCCCAAAGACAATGCTCTTCGACCCCGGAGTGGGGGTTCACGTTTATCCCAAAGGAAGCAGAGAACAGAGGAGTCGGAAAGGGTTTCCCGAGCGGTGGAGGGGGCCGGAGGTAAGACAGAAGCAGGGAGCCCTGAGGAGGTGCCCAGCGCCGTACCGGCCACGGGGAGACGCAGTGAACACCGCAGATGAAGTCTCACCTGCTGGGGGCTTCCATTCTGCTGAGGGAGAGATGAAGCACTGCACATAAAGTATGATGCGGTGTCAGGCAGTGATGAGAGCTACGACGAAAAATAATTGGTGGTGATGGGCTAGAGAGAGGAACAGAGGACCCTCTGATGTGGGGAGCGGAGGCCAGAGCACAGGTCAGGTCTCTGCACAGCCCTTAGTGTCCTCCATCCACCTTCAGTACTGACATCTGGGAGGGGGCGCATCAAGCTGGGGAACATGCAAAGGACAAGGTGGCAGGAGGATCCGGCCCCTAACTCTCAGGAAGCCTTAATGAGTCACTTCCTGTACAAGCTTCAGTTTCCTCATCTGCACAGTGGAGCTAATACCTACCTCGGCAGGTTGTTGTGAGAATGAAATGAGATAATGTATAGACAAGAGCTTTGTAAAAAGTAAAGACCTTCATGAATGCAGGTAATTATCAAGTGGGGCTCAGTGTCCTCTCCTGTCTCATGGGTATAGCAACCCTTGTCCTGCCTGGGAGCAGAGGTGCTGGTGCCAGCAGATTTGGGATGCAAACCCTGGCTGTGAGACCCTGAGAGTCCCTGCCCCATCTGAGTGACTCAGATCTTCCTTACTTGTGACCCAGGATGGTTGTGAAGGATCTAGACAACTTACGGAAAAGGCCCAAACAGTGTCTGGCACGTCCGTTCGGACCCAGAAAGATGCCAGTGAGGTCACAGAGATGTGACCAGCCTCTAGGGGCTCTGTGAGAGGGGACGTCATCCTGCTCATGTTCCCGGGGGGTGTGCCTTTGGAGCCCACCTGGATCCAAGCTCTGCCCTGGGCCTCCAGCTGCCAAGCAGACAGTGAGGAAGTCACCCCAAGCTGTCGAAAGAACTGGGTCCAAGTCTGCATGGAGGCAGAGGATGGACATGCTAACACCCCTGACTGACCCTTCCAGCCCCAGGAAGGTCCTGGAAGCTAGGCCAAGTGCCAAAGAAATGGCACATCTTCAAGGTCAGAGGGAAGCTCTCTTCCAGGCCCCAAGTAGCATTCAGCAGGATGACGAGAGTCAGTTGTGGTCCTGGAGGGTCATGCGTCTTACTTTAGAGTCCGAATCCAGGGCTGGGCTCCTACAAGACTTGCCCATGAAACTGTCCCCATTCTGTGCCTCACATGTTCAGCCAGACATTCTTTCCCTCCAGGAAGTCTCTCTATACCCTTGGACCTGCCTGCATTCCCCACAGGTAGAGTTTTCTCATCTGCAAGTCCAGTCTGGCCACTGGTTCAGCACCAGCCAGGCACTAAGTGCAGGCTCCTTGGAGACCTTCCTTGCCATCTGGGGCTGCCCCTCCCTGGGGGAAGTCTTCGTCCCCCCACCCCACAGGTCCCTCTACTCAGCCTTTCCCATAATGAGAAAGTGTGCATTTGTTTGCAGGGACCATGTCTATCTGGGGCCCTGTGCCCAGCACAGGATCAGGCACAGAGCAGGTGTTCAATCAATGCTGGCTGAATGTCTGGATGCTCGAGGGGACTGAAATGAACAAACAGGGCCTGGACAAGAACAGAGATACGCTCAGTCCACAGCCGACTGACCTGGGCCATGACAGAGGGTCAGATGGAAATTTCTGGGGAGTCAGGAGGGAAAGGTCCCCTCCAGTTGGAGGGGGTGTGTTAAAGGCAGGTCACTACAGGAAGGCTCAAGAGAAAGGGAGAGCGGGATGGTGCCCAAACATTAGCCTTCATTCAACAAGTGCATTCTTTCTTTTTTTTTTTTATCCTCAAGAACATTTTTGCATTTATCATCAGAAGAGCTGGAGGGAGGGAGGAAGAGAGAGAGAGAGAAACATTGATGTGAGAAAGACACATCACCTGGTTGCCACCCACACTACTCCAACTGGGGCCGCGGACAAACTGCAACCGAGGTACGTGCCCTTAGCAGGAACCGAACCTGGGTCTCTCTGGTCCACAGGCCGACGCTTTAACTGCTGAGGCAAACTGGCCAGGGCTCAACAAGTGCTTTCTAAGTACCCTTTATACGCCAGCTGCTGCACCAGGGTGCCACCAGACCCTGCCTCTTCTGAGCACCTGCTGGAGGCTGAGCTCGGCCCCTGGGCCCCTGCCCCAGCTATGACAGCACCAGGAGACAGGGCTTTGAACAGTCAGGCACAAAGGGTAAGTCAGGGCCAGGGGAATCCAGAGGAGATCCCCTAACCCAGCCTGAGGGAGGTGCTCGGGGATGCCTTCCTGGAGGAAGCAATGGGTCAGGTGAGATGTGAAGGATGAGTAAGTCGGCCAGGCAGACAGGAAGGAGGCGCAGGGTCATGACCCCAGGTACTGGAGTCCTACAAATGGTATTTGCAAAGGCCTGGAAGGCAAAGAGCATAAGCCAGGCTGGAGCAAGAAGACTGTGACAGTGTGTGAGTCTAGGTGAGAGAGTGAAGAGGGAGCCATGAAGGACCAGGAATGCCAGGCCACGGAGTTCTGATGCCACCCTGAAGTACAGGAAGACTGTCGCCCACCCCTCCCGTTCCTTCCACCAACTGCAGCTGGTGTCTATCTGGTCCCGACACAATGGTGAGTTCTTTTCTGGAAAGACCAATAATTCCCACGGTAAGGGTTCCGTTTTGAAAACTAGGGGTTCTTAAAACAGGGCCAGTGGGACATCTGGTCCAAGGGGGAAGCCGACACACAGCGGAGGCCGTGTGCTGGCTGGGAAGCTCCTGGCCCGGCCGTCAGGACCCTGCTTGGACTCAGTGGGCTCCTGCTTGTTGGCCCTCGTGGCCTCTTGCATGGGGTACAGGCAGGGCGCCAGGCATCCTGAGTACCACAGGCGGGGACCGTGGGTCTCCTCCAAACTTCTCTAGGGTCCCAGGTTCCCCACTGGCACTACATTTAGAGTTTGGGTGAGATCAGCTGAAATCTGAGGTCCTGACAACCTGAGCCTTCTGTGCTCTTCTAGAATCTACTAATGAATTTTTATCCACAAGAGATCCCCCTAAAGATACTACAAGCCCCTCATTGGGCTACTCCAGAGACCTGAATTTTCAAGTATTTGGTTTTCACGATGTAGGGAAAATCCTGGGAGGAGAGGTCAAAGAAGGGGGGCTCTCAGGAGTCCATGTTCTTAACACTTTGGAATGATAACCAGGACCATCAAGGTGATTGCTGAGGACCCCAATGGCCCGCTTTCCCCACCCCCACCTTCTGACACATTAAAAAAATAGCTACTGAAGTGGGAGGGGTTGCCATGGCAACACCACCAGCCTGTAGGTATGTCACCAAGGAGCCCTCAAAATAGGTCCCTATCACAACACATGAGCAAGTATGAGGAGCTAAGTTCTTCTGGGGCACCTACCTGGGCCCCAAGCAGGATGAGCACATTTTCACAAGGACCAACTGAGAACAAGGATGAGAAGGAGGTCAGCTCCCCAGGACCCCGCAGCAGTCGGGCAGGCTTGGAGTCGCATTGCTGCAGCAGATGTGCAATGAACGTGAGGGGCCTCTCAGCCAGCCCTCCTCACTGCACAGGTGAGGCGGTCCAGGTTCCAAGACAGCAGGTCTCGCCCAAGTGCACAAGGGAACAGACGCAGTGAGGCTCCTGGCCCTTTGCTCAGGGCTGTTAAATATACTCTAATACTGAAAGAAATTCACATTTTCTGCTTCTGTTGATTTGCCCAAAGGGTTTGTAGGTTTAGCTTCCTTGGGTCTGCAGCATAATCGGGGCAGTTACTCTTCTGACACTTTTGCCCATTTTATAGATGAGGAGACTGAGTCAGGAAGGGGTCGTGGCTTGCTGAAGCTGCACAGCAGTTTGGGGGCTGAGCAAGGGCTGAACAGACCCCAGGCCTGACTCCTACCCCTAGGCCCTCAAATCTACTGGCAGCAGCTCCCCAGAAGCAGTAGAGGCCAAGAAACCAAGTGCACCAGGCTCCTTTCCCCCCAGATGGGGGGTAGGTGAGCCATCCCAGGCCTGGATACGGCAGCTGTCACTGCCTCTTAGCATACGTACCAGGACTTCAACCCAAGGTGATCTGGAGGCCCTGCAATGAGACTGCCCCTCCCACCCAAATCTCATGCTCTGTCTATGCCATTCCCTGTACCTGAATGCTTTTTCCTGGCTTGCTAAAGCCTATTCCTCTTTCAATATCCAGACTAAATGTCACCTCTTCCAGAAAGCCTTCCCTGACCCCAAGATGATTTAGATGGTCCACCCTCACATCCAGGCCTCCACAGTTCCCCTTGCTTCCTTCCCAGTCACTGTGTGGATCACTGTGTCTTGTGTGCATCCCCCATTCTCACTTCCTCAAAGGCAGAGACCAGGGCTGACCATGCGCAGTACAGAGTCTAACACACAGGAAGCGCTCCATCCACAAACCAAAGGGTCCTCACCCTGGTGAAACTTCCTGGGTGCCCAAGAGCAGAGCCAGCCACTCTCCATAGTGTTGGGGGCCTGCTTGTACGTGTCACACAGGATAAAAGACAAGGACTAACTTGAGAGTCACAGGTTGGTTTACAAAGCACTTTCCATGTAGAATTTGAGCAATTTTAGCACTTCCTTGAGAGTCTGAGATTTCTGATCCTATATTACAGGAGAAGTGAGAACCCCAGAGGGGAAGTGAGCTGCCAGTCATGTCCCAGAGGAAAGCCAGGGCTGGAATTCTAGCTCTCAGGCTTCTAAGCCCTGGAAGCAATGAGGGGACCATGGTGAGCCCGGCTCCACCCACTTCACACTCAGCCCTAGAGCCAGCTCCTCAGGAGATTGTGGGTGATTCCAGGGCAAGGAACAGCTGCAGCCCCAGCACAGGCGGACAAAGAGGAGGCCTAAGAACGCTCAAGGAATCACACTAAGGCTAAAAGCAGAGCTTCCTGCCAAGAGGAACAGGGCAGCTCTCAGGAGGGCTGAAGGCCCATTAAAGATTCATTCATTCAACAAATATTTACTGAGCACCTATTACATGCCAGGTACTGTGCTGATGCCGAGGACACAACACTGAGATAGACAGACAAGGTCCCTGTTTCCCGGGGGCTGACATCCTAGTGGGGGAGACAATGACCTAACAGATAAGTCCACATGATAATTTACGTAATGATAAGGACTATAAAAAAATGAAACAAGATGTGGTGACTAGGGGGTGGCTCTCTAGATGGTATGGTCAGAAAAGGCTATGAGAGGAGGCCGAAGGGTCGAAAGGCAGCCAGGTGAAGGTCTGGGCAGAAGGGCAGCACGCAGACCCTGAGTGAGCAGGACTGAGCGGCGGGAATGCTGCAGGAAGACCCCCGGCAGCTCTTGCGCACAACACGTAGGAGCGGAGATCAGAAGCAGTGGAGCCGCTCACATGGGGTTTCAAAGCCACAGGGAGGAGTTTGGAAGGTTTAAAGTATGATGTGGGGCAACTGTAAGTTCACCTGGTGTCACAGTTCTGAGGACTGGTGGTGACTCTACCCATCAGGGCAAGCTGGGGCAGGAGGGTTTCCTCAATAGGCCTGGGAGGGGTGATCTGCCACCCAAGTCATGAACACCAGAAGCTGCTGAGGACCTACAAGGGCCAGAGCCCTGTGCTCAGCCTATCGCCACTCACCGCACTTCTCTCTGGGTTTGAGGAGGCGAGTCACAGACTGGGAGACGGATCTGGGTCATAAGCCTGACTGTGATAACTCTGGATCAGTGCCTTCTCTCTGGGGCCCTGAGTGTACCATCTGTAACATACGGGATGGGCCAGATCCCATGTTAACAGATAGTTATGATTTTATGACTCAAGTATTGCTGCTGAATTTGGAGGTGGGGCAGGATTTCCACACTGGCTACTGACTCACCCAACCTGCTAATAAATATTACTCTTGGCCCTTCTTTCCCAGCCCAGATGAGCCCCTGGTAGCACATAAACCCCAAAGTGGCCTCTGTGCATTTGGGGAAGTGGGACAGGGGAAGAGGAACACTACAAAAAACTAGAGGAGCCCTAGCCAGTTTGGCTCAGTGGTTGAGCATCGGCCTGCGGACCAGAGAGTCCCAGGTTCGGTTCCCACTAGGGGCACGTACCACAAAAAAAAAAAAAAAAAAAAAAAAACTAGAGGAGAGGGGAACAAATGAGTGATTTTCTCATCCTATAATTTAGGACTGGGTTAGGTAACTGTCAACCCTCAGTTCCAGAGTTATCCCAACTATCGAGCCTCTTAGTTTCACTCCCCCACCAAGTGCCTGCTTGCATACCCCCAGTGATGGGGAGCTCCACCCACGCTGAGCCTGTTGCAATTTTCAACAAATGTCTGAGAGAATGCCTCCATCATATCAAAACCTGCTCCCATAATCCCACCCCTGTTCCTGGCCTTGCTCTTTGGAGCCACACAAAACAAATCAGCTGAGAATTTTACTGGGGCTGCCACCATCTCATGCTGGGTCATGAGTTGAATCCTAGGGATATAGGCAGGCATCAGAGGGCTCTGACCTAAACAGCCTCCATCCAGGGACAAAGGCAGGAATGCAAATGTGCCCAACTCTGCAGCCTCCACCGCAGCACAGAATAGTCCTTCAGAGATTAGGAAATATCAACACATACTCCTGCCTCTCCCATAAAAAACACCCACCTACCCACAGCTGGCCTTTTCTTTCGGTCAAAAACCCAGACACCAAGATATCTATTTCAATCTCTCACCCACTGCAGGACTTTCCTTCACAGAATCCATGGTCTCTCCTTGAATACTGCCACTAGCAGGAAGCTCACCACCTCACAACAGTGGGACCTTATTTACAGAGGCAAACCAGGCCACTGGAGTGTTGTCAAAGACCAAGGATGTAGAAAGCAGGTCTAATGGAGATGCCTAGATAACACAAAATTTGCTTCAGCATCCTCCCTTACCCCACCCAGTCTTTCACCAAAGCAGATCCGGAGCTAAGTTGATTGGTTTGCATTTCATACCAGCCCTTGCTATAACCCATGATGGAATTCTCTGCAGCCAATTAAAAAAATGTTTTCAAGATAGGATTACAACATGGGGAAATGCTCCTGATGTAATATTAAGTCACATGGTCAAAATCATTCCCTGGAAGTCCTCCTAAATAATAAACTCTAGGTAAAAAATATGAAAGTCAGGGTCACGGCTCCTGGAAGATACAGCTCCCAGCCTGAAGACAGCAGATGCGAGAGAAGAGGATCACCGGGAAGGACTAGCACAGAGAGTATCCCTGGCCCATTCCCTGGAGACAAAGCTTTTTTAAAAACATGACTATGGGTAAGTCCCTTTCTTCCCTTCTTATGGGCCTTCAAAGGGCACAGTGAACGGACCATCACTTTTAAGTGAAAGAAGGGGCTGTCAGAGGCTGCTGGGCCAGATGAATGGGGCAGCTCAAGCTGCGTGCCCCCCAAGATGGCGAGAGTAGCTCAGTACCTTTCCAAGGACAAGCAACACCCCAACCAAGAGGGGCAGACATAGCAACCGTCACACAGCAAACAACAATGCCCAGGACATGGTTAAACTGTGATACAGCTCCAGGGTGATGCAGCCACTAGAATATTGTAAGTGGTTTTGAGTAACAGAAGGGAATACTCATGATGTAACAACAAGAGGGAAAAAAACAGGCTTCAGAACTATATCTATAGCATGCCCTCAGCTTTATCTATATAATATGTATAAATAAAATTATAAAGAAAATGGCAATAGAAAGCTATCTTTGGATAGTCAATACAAGCAATTTTTATTGTCATCCTGGTTTTCTATATTTTTCAGAAGTCCAATAATGATCATGTTTTACTTTTATGATGAAGCTGGGCAGAGTAGGCAATTGTTAGTGACTAAAGAAAAACCCTAAGTAGGACAGGTTCAGCAAGCAGAATAAAGACTTGGGGAGAGGGAGGGAGGATTCAAGCAAGACGGACACTCGGAACAGGACAGCTGTGATGACTTCCCAGGGTTTCCCAGATTTGTTTAATCCCATGGCCAAGGCCTCTGTTAAGGAAACCCTGGGCAAGTCATGCACTTCTCCAACCTCAGTTTCTCCAGCTAGGGCAGGGGAGGGCTGCTCTTCCTGGAGCGGGAAAAGCTCTGGAATTTGATCTCAACTCGGCCTCCATTCACTGAGGGCCTCAGTTCCAGGGACATGGGCCTCACTGGAGGGCACCCAGGGTCCTCTGCCCCACTGTCTACGTGTGCCAGGCTCACAGATGCTTCTGAGTGCGCTCCAGAGCTTTGCCTAGAAGATGGGTGCTGGACAGAGGACAGCGGGGGCACACCTGTCCCAGGCAGGCATGTTCTCCGTCTGGTGGCTGTTTCAGAGGATTGCAAAACCCTTGCCACCCTGCCGAATCCAGTCTCTCCCCCCCCCCCCTTGCTCCGCCCAGTGAGGAATGAGGGGAGGGAACTGCCAGGGGCCACCAATTATGCTGGGGGCTGGAGAGGAATTGTCAAACATCACCCCTATTACACAGATGAGAAAAACAAGCTAGGGGAAGGAAAGTGATGTAACAAATACTGAAATAATCCAGAGTACTGGAGTGGAGAATGAACCCAGACTTGCCTACCATGCCAGGATGCATGGCTCAGACTAGTAGCGATCCTTCTTCCCTCATCACAGACCCGGCTGATCTGAGCCGGGAGAGGCGGCAAGCTTTCCCCGAAGAAAAGCGGCCAGTCCTCCAGCAACATACCCTCAATGTAAGAACCCGCTCCTGCTAGCCTCAGAGCCCTTCATCCCAGCTCTTCCTGCAAACCTTCCTGCAGCCTCGCGGCCCCAGGACGACAGCCCGAGAGGCCCGGCAGACCCCTGCGTGATGACAGCTTCTCTCCCCGACTCTCGCCACGTCGCCGAGCCCCTCACGTGACAGCACGGACCCTCCACTAGAGCTCTCCCGACGGGCAGCCGGGCACCCGGGCCGGTGCTCACCTCGCAGGACCCCGGAGTAGGCGGCTATGAGGGTCTTCATGCTGCAGCCGGTGCAGGTAACGGCCCTGTGGGAAGCCGCCTTACCCCGCGCCCCTGGCCATGCCCCGGCCGCCGGGGCCAGGGCTTCGCACCGAGCACGGGAGCCCGGGGACCGCGCGGACGCCGGCGCGGCTACAGCACAGGGATCCGGGGCCAGGCGGCCCGCGGCGGTCGCAGGAGCAGTGGAACGCGAGGCCCTGGCCTTGGCCACTGAGCTCGCAGCTCGGAGCGCTCCAGTTTATAACCTCACAACGGGGCGGGGCCCGAGGCGGGGGCGGGGCCGGCGTTCCACCTCGCCCGCGCCCCACTGGCTGGGGGCGGGGGGAAGCGCGGCTGGCGCTCGGCTCTGCGGGCACCACCGGCTCTGCGAGCACCACCGGCTTTGCGCCCACGAGGCTGCAGGCGGGAGAGGCACAAAGGTCGAGTCCTCCTTGCCAGCGGTAGTCCTGGCTATTCCTGCTGCTCCCTCTGTCTGCGCCTCTGCCGTCCCCCCCCCGTCCCCCCCCCCCCCCGAGATTGGTACGGCCTGGCTGCCAGACTGTGAGCCCGGTGGTGGGAACAGAGCACGTGCAGGGGGCAGGCCCAGGGCGTGCGGACTGGCTGTTGTGTTTTCATTCGTTTGGCAAGGCCATTTCTTGGTTAGAGATGCCATGGTCCCGCCCCTGGTTGACATCAGAGATTAGTTAGCTTAGGGTTGGGCTCCTAAACCACCCAAACTGCCTCTACCCTTCCATCTGTTTATTGAGAAACCTCACAGACTATCTGTATGTACACTGCTGAGTGCCAGGGATCCAGCCCAGTCAGCCCAAGCCCTGCCCTTGAGATGCTCATGTTGGTGGTGATGGTGGTGGGTGGTGGGTGGTGGGTGGTGGGTGGGGCAGTGTTGGCCACATAAACACTGGCAGCAATGTTGGGGAAGGAGAAGCCCCTTCCTTGGGCTAGGGATTGGGTGCATTTCCCACAGAGGACAGTGCACGGAAGCTTTGGAATCAGACATGGAGTCCAGTTCTGGCCCTGCTTTCCTTAAACCTCAATGTCCATGTCTGTAAAATGGGAATAACAATTATTTTATGAGGTGCTTTGAGAACTAGATTAGGTTAGGTATGAAAAAAGCCTAGAGTGGTGCCAGGTACATAGAAAGTGTTCCAAAATGATTTTCATTGTACACTAATGAGTAGTTTTGTAGATGGAAGGCAGAAGGAGAGGCATAATACAGTCTTAGAAAAGCCAGCATGTTTGGGGCAGGGCTAGGGCACCTGGAGCGGCTGGAGTTCATGCAGCTGTGGGAAAGGAAGCTAAGCTTGATCTCATAAAAATCCTCGAGTGCCACACTTGGGACATTGGGGTGGAAGTGGGGTTTTTGGAATGGCTTTGAGTAGGAATACGACAGTGGTCAGATTAGTTTTTAGAGCCCTCCCGCCATAGTGGGAATGGATGGGAGCGGCTGGAGGCCCAGAGGGCAGTGAGGAGCTGTGGGAGGGACTCCGGTGAAAGAGGATGTGCCCTGAGCTAGGGCAGTGGTGGAGGGAATGGAGGGAAAGGCCTGGTCTAGAGAAAAGCGTAGAAGGCCATGAGATCTATTGGACTGTGGTGAAATGACTTCTTGAATGTTGAGGGTGAGGAAAGGGGTAGAGGCAACAATCATTTCAGCGGAAAGACAGATTTTTTGGGCACAGTTTGAGCAAGCTGGTTGTGGGATCACAGCATAAGAGAGGGAATCTCTGCTGTTGAGGTCTTTACCACCTTGGGAGGAGGGAGAGATATGACAGAAGCCACAGTGCCAGGGCAGCATGTGACAAATGCCACTGGTGGAAACTAGAAACACTTCTATTTTTTCAGCCCTCTCAAGGCCATAGGAGTGAACCTCTTTGAGAAAACATCATTGCCCTGGCCGGTTTGGCTCAGCAGTTAGAGTGCCGGCCTGCAGTCCAGAGAGACCCGGGTTCGGTTCCTGCTAGGGGCACATACCTTGGTTGCAGTTTGTCTCTGGCCCTGGTTGGTCGTGTGGGTGGCAGCTACTCAATGTGTCCCTTTCACGTCAATGTTTCTCTCTCTCTCTTCCTCTCTCTCCCTCCCACTCTGCCTGAACAAAAAATGGAAAAATGTCCTCAGGTTAGGATAAAAAAATTAAAAAAGAGAGAAAACATCATTGCACTCTGATACTTCAGTTGACCAAGAGTAGAAGAAAAACCATTCTAGGCAGAGCATGTGCTGAGGCTCTGAGGCTGAAAAGTACTTGGTGCCTTTCAGGAAACTGAGGGAAGGCTAGTGGCATACCAGATTTGTGGAGGACACGGGGGGCTGGTATGTGCAAAAGCTGGGAGGTAGGAACAAGTGTGGTGTATTTCTGGGTAAGAGGAGTACAGCCAGGTGAATGCTGCAGATGCCACTGAGTTCTTGCATCCTCTCCCCAAAGGTGTTGTTGGGTCCTCTTGGAAGAAAGACTCCTGCTGGCCTGGAGGGACCCCAGGTCAGTGTGTGGACGTGCCTACTCCAAAATGGCCTCCTGTGGAGGAGGCCTCCGGCTGGAACCCATGGCCCACCCACCTCGTAGTACGATCTAAGGGGCAGAGCTTGGACTGGAAGGCAGGAGGCCTGGATTCTGGCCTTTCCTCTACCACTGACTTGCCAAGTGCCCTAGGGCGAGTCTCCGTCCCAGTCTAAATTTCCGTTTCTGCATCATGAAATGGATGTGACAGTTTCTTTTTCTTTCTTTTTTTATCCTCACCCGAGGACATTTTTCCATTTTTTGTTCAGATAGAGCGGGAGAGAGGAAGAGAGAGAGAGAGAAACATCGATGTGAAGGGACACATTGAGTAGCTGCCACCCACACGACCAACCAGGGCTGGGGACAAATTGCAACCGAGGTACGTGCCCTTAGCGGGAACCGAACCCGGGTCTCTCTGTACCGCAGGCCGATGCTCCAACCGCTGAGCCAAACCGGCCAGGGCGATGTGACAGTTTCTATATTGCTGACTTCACTGTAATATTTGAGGATCAAATGAAATCATAGTATGTAAAGGGGTGTTACCGCTATGTTACGAAAAGTAAGATAATATCTTAAATGGCAAGATTTTAGGTCTTAAGGCCTCTTTGAAACATTCAGATCCCAAGTTCATCTACTTCAACACATTTTTCCTGTGCACCTCCCTGGGCCTGGCTTTCATTCAGACGTAGAGGGTAATCAGTCATAGTACTTACTTTTGAGGGGACCCAACCAAGAGATGGTGTCCCAAAGCCAATGCTTGCAGCCAGACAGCCAGGCTCTGGTGTCAGGGAACGTGGGAGGCTGTGCTGAGTTCAACCCTACCCTCCTGTGCTGTCACTGTCTGTCTGCTGTGTCTGCCTCTCTGATAGGCCAGGAGCTTCCCAGAGTCAGGAACCTCATCACATTGTGCTTCAGTGTGGACCTCTCAGCATAGTGGCTCAGTCGATGGTGGACTGACTGATGAGTACAACAGAGTCAAGGACAAAGGGCTAAGGGAGCACTTTCAAGGGATGGTAAATTGGGAAGGTTTAGAGGAGATGACATTGTGGCTAGACCTGAGATGATGAGTATGATTCTGCCTGGCAGAGAGGAAGGTTAAGGGTGTTCAGGCAGAGGCCTGGAGTTGGGAACCACGAGCAGCTTGTTCCACGAGGAGCTGGAAGAGGGACACTGGTAGAGGAAGGATAGGAGATGAGGCCGGAGAGGTCAACAGGGACCAGATCTGAAGGAGTTTGTAATCCATCCAAGAAGCTTGGGCTTTATTCTGTGGGGGTCAAACCAAAGGAGGGGTGTGAACAGAAGAGCATCCTGATTAGATTAGAAGGTTAGAAAGATCAGGTGGGTTGGTGGTGTAGACCAGGGGCAGGGCTTGGGGAATGGGGCAATAAAACCTGTCCCAATTTGCCCTGGCCGGTTTGGCTCAGCGGTTAGAGCGTCTGCCCACGGACAAGAGTTCCAGGTTTGGTTCCCGCTAAGGGCATGTACCTCTGTTGCAGTTTGTCCCTGGCCCCTGTTGGGGTCGTGTGGGTGGCAGCCAGTCGATGTGTCTCTCTCACGTCGATGTTTCTCTCTCCCTTCCTCCCTCTCTCCCTCCCACTCTATCTGAAGATAAATGCAAAAAAATGTTTAGGTGAGGATAAAAAAAAAAAAAAACCTGTCTCAATTTGTGCTCTTCACACACACGAGGCAACATCTACCAAAGGATGCAGAGGCAAGTCCAAGGGTTGAGAGGGGCCATCACTTGCTTCTTGGCCACATCACTGAGTGACAGTCCCCTCCTGTTGGCCCCCAGCTGCCAAGCCCATGGCTGCTGCTCAAGCACTTTGGTCCAGATTGGCTGTGGATGGAAAATCAGACCTAGAACCAGAGGAGAGACGATGTTTCTTGGCAGCTTTCTGTGTCCTGGGACTGTTCTCCCCTGTGTGAGTTGAGCATGGGGGCTCACACAAGGCGTTGACCCCACACATCCTGCCATCCCTACAATCCTGACTAATGGCCTGCCATGCTCTTTCTGCCGGTGTGTGAGCCGGACAGCTCCGGGACCTAGGTCACCTTTTCTTTATCTTCCAACCCAGCCCTCAGGTGCTTTGGCCAAACCATAGATAAAGAAGTCAAGCTACCAATCGGGGCTTGAGCGGGAGGGCTTTACCAAGGATGGCACCTTCCACCACCACCCCTTCAGCCACCAGTGTTGTGCTGCCATTAGGAATTATGGGTACAGCTTTGTAGTTTATAAGGATTTGGACACTTACCCCTCTGAGACTCCTTGTGGTCACGACAGCCTTAGCCCCTCCATTGTACAGACCAGGATGGTAAGTGGCCAGCCTGCCAGGCAGAGAGAACACGTGCCCTAGGAGGAGCAGGGTGAAAGGCAGAAACACATTGACCAAGCACCCTGCTCCATGCTAGGCCCTGGCCTTGTGAACTTACTCACTGCTCACAGGGGGAGAAAACAGACCCAGTTCTTGCCTTCCTGGAGCTTTGAAGTTCAAGGTCAAATGGAGACGAGAGAATATATAGTCTTCACTTGGGTTTTCAGGGAAGGAATCCTTTAGGGAAGAGACCAGAGACTGATATGAAGTTAGCTCTGACCTTGTGCGTGACATTGTATATACATCCTGTTATTTAACCTTCACAATCCTGGAGGAATGAGTTCACAACTACACTAAAATAGAGATGAAGGAATTGAGGGGTACAGAGGTGATAGCTAGTTGGAGGAAGAGCTGGGACTGGAATCTTGGTTGGTCTGATGCCAAAGGCCTTGCTTGTTCTAATTCCCCTGGGCCTGGATGGAAGGAAGGGGTAGGGGAGTGAGGGAGAGAAAGAGGGAGAGCGAGAACCTGAATTCAAGTTTTTAACCACCTTCTCAGTTCTGTGTTGTACTGGTGCTGCAGAGGTGAATTGGTCAGGAAGGAGAGCCTAAATTTGGGCATTTTCCAACGCTGTCATTGGGCAATCCCCAGAAGTAAGTCATGCTTGCCTCTTTTTGTGTACCCAATGTTGAGAAAAGGCTTAGATCTGACGTAAATTTGATGGAGTATGAACCTGACAGCTAGTCCAGTGTGGGCTCTGCCAGGCTGAACCCCTTTTTACCTAGAGTTTGGACACTCCATGGTCCTCAATTCCCCTCATGGAGAAGAAATGCCTTTATTAAATGAAGAGAGAAAATTTGAAGTCACCAACCATATTGTGGATTGATCTATTTTTTTAATTCTATCAAGTTTTGCTTCATGTATTTTAAAGATCTGGGTTTTTGTGTTTTTTTTTTGGCTCTGTATATTTAAGATTGTTATGTCTTCTTCATAAATTGACTCCTTTATCATTATATAATATCCATCTCTATTCCTGTAATATTTGCTCTGAAATCTACTTTGTCTGATATTAATACAGCCACTCTAACTTTCTCTTGATTAGTGTTTCATTAGTGTTTTCATGGTGTAAGTTTTTTTTATCCCTTTTTAACCTATATTTTTATATTTAAAGTGAGGTTCTTATAGATAGCATATAGTTGAGTCTTTTTATTTATTTATTTATTTATTTATTTATTTTTAAATTCTCACCCAACCATACTTTTACATTTATCTTCAGATAGAGTGCGAGGGAGAGAAAGAGTGTGATGTGAGAGAGACACATTGATTGGTGGTCTCCCACACAACCGGGGACCGGACTGAAACCAAGTTATGTGCCCTTGACTGGAATCAAACCCACAACTCTTGGGTCCAAGGGCCAATGCTCTAACCGCTGAGCCAAACCAGCCAGGGCTAATTGAGTCTTTTTTTTTTTTAAATCCAGTTTGACACTCTCTGCCTTTTAATTGGGTGTTTAGATCTTTTCAACATTAATATAATTATTAATATTGCTGAATGTATGGATGTATGTATTTATTTTATTATTTTGATTTTAGAGAGAGAGGAAGGAGAAAGAGAGAGAGAGGGAGAAACATCAATATGAGAAACATCGATTAGTTACCTTCAGGAATTGATCTCACAACCTGGGACACGTGCCCCAACCGGGAATCGAACTGGTGACCCTTCAGTGTATGGGACGATGCGCAACCAACTGAGCCACACCAGCCAGGGCTGAATTTATTTTTTAAATAGATTTATTTATTCATTTATTATTTATATATTTGTTTGTTTGTTTGTTAGTGAGATCAGAGCACTGGAATCAGAGTCCAGTGCTCTTCCCCAGAGCCCTAGGCAGGGCCTGCTACCCTACATTTTGCAGCAGCTTGTGCCTCGCCCTGTGGGAAGATGGGTGGGATCTGGGGAAGCGGAGAGGCCTGGGGAGGGGAAGCCGGGTGGCTGGTGGTTGGAGTTGTGCACCAAACGTGAGCACCTCCAGCCCTGGCCGGTTTGGCTCAGCGGTTGGAGCGTCGGCCTGCGGTCCTGAGAGGCCTGGGTTCGGTTCCCGCTGAGGGCACGTACCTCGGTTGCGGTTTGTCCCCGGCCCTGGTTGGGTCGTGTGGGTGGCAGCCACTCGACGTGTCCCTTTCGCGTCGATGTTTCTCTCTCTCTCTCCCCCTCCCACACTCTATCTGAACAAAACTAAATAAATAAATAAATAAATAAATAAATGAAAATAAAAAGCAAAAACAAACGTGAGCACCTCCAGGTGGGGAAAGGAGTCCTCCATTATTGCTTCCCGGTCCCATGGGCTTGACAGGGTCAGGAGAGTTTTGTTGAATAAAGAAATGAAAAAAAAAAATTCTCTTCCATTTTTGTTCAGGTGTATGAATCCTAAACCTTCAGAGACGGGTGTGAGCCTTGAGTTCCTCCTGTGTTTCAGGCCTAGCACAGTGCCAGATACATAGGAAGCCAGTAGTAAATATTTATTAAAGGGATCATACCGCCAAAATCAATGCTTGCACAGATTTTTTAAAAAGACAAGTGAGTTCGGGGGAACGGGCAGTTATTGTTCAGTGGATGCAGTTTCAGCTTCGCCAGACGCAGGAGTTCTGGAGACGGACAGCGGTGGCGGTGGCCACAGTGTGAATGTGCCTAATGCCGCTGAAGCGCGTACGTTCAGATGGTCAAGATGGTAAATTTTATGGCACTTATATTTTACCAGAATTGGACAAAATAAATACATTTTCTAACCCTAACAAACAAAACAAGGTTAAGTCTACATTATTTCTATCCACGTCGCCAAATATAAAGGACACTGTCAGGCTGTGCCCTTCAGCAGACCCTGTCAGACACACAAGCACACACCCATCCCCACCTGGATTAGCCCAGCCGTCCAAAGGGCACCCAGCGCTGGCCTCGAACTCCTGGGGAAGACAGGGGAGGCATTAGAGGCAGGGCAGGTAGGACAAGGGGAAGGGAAGCCCTTTAAACTCTCCCTCCACCAGCCAGTGTCTCTTTTGTGCATGTCCTTTGGCCTTTACAAAGTTTGGGAGTAGTGTCACATCAGCAAGGCCACAGGACCCGGCCAGTTACATAACCCTGGATGGTACATAACAAGAGCAAAAACAGGCACCTGCTCCCCAGAGTTCACTGTGTTCCAGGGACCTGCCAAGTGCTCTGCACGTGTTATCCCATTTAATTCTCCCAGCAAGCTATGAGGTCAGTGCTGCAGTCATCAACACTGACAAATGAAGACATGAAGACACAGTCAGGTAAGCAGCTGGCTCATTCTTTAGTGACTGCTACGCCATAAGGAGGGGGTTGAGGCTTGAATCTTGTGCTCCAAATGCCATGCTTCGCTGTGCCCTGTGCGGGCCTTCCACAGATGGGGAAATTGAATCCCTCAGAGTGTCACCCGACTCCCGTAGAGTTCCTCAGCCAGGCGATGGTGGAGTTGCCGTGGGATCCAGGTCTCCCCGTTCCCAGAATGGTGCCTTTTCTACCATAGGGGCCCTGCCTGAGAAAGAGAAGGTCTAGACTTTGCCAACCAGAGTGCCATCTGCCCCTCGTTGTGCACCCTTAACGGCAGTGCGGTGAGGGGTCTTGGCAGAGCAGTTCTTGTCTCCCTGGCCTCTCCTCGAAAGACGTCTCTTTTCCCGCTTTCTGACCCTGACTGCTTCATTTTCCAGGGAGAGGTGATGGTTTACGGAGACACCCTCAGGAAAGGGGGGCTGAAGCAGGCTTAAGAAATCTTCCTAACCCAGGGCTGTTGGGGTGCTGCTGGGAGGGCCTCGGGCCTTCAGGGGACGGGGGCGGGGGGAGCGTGGTGGCAGGTGGCTACAGAGACTAAGAGGAGTACACCTTGCCAAAGGGGAAGCCTCTGGAGACACAGCTCCTGCTCTGTGCCTCTACATCCTCTTTGTTCCGTGGGGCTGTGGGGAGGTAGTTTCTAAGCTCATCTTCCTGTTTTAGGTCAGGTTTCCTAGAAGCAGACTCTGTGATGAGGAGTCCTGTGAGACTGGTTTATTGAGGAAATGCCTGCAGGAGAAACTGGGGAGGAAGTTGGGGCCTGGAAAAGGAAGAAGAAACTAAGCAGGTTGCCATTCCAGACCGGGTAGCCTCAGCCAGATCCCACAGGGAAGCCCCGGAGCAAAAATGATGCATGAGGTCTGTTCCAGCTTCGAGCAGGCAGCTGGCTTTCACCCGTGAGTCGTGGCTAAGGGTCACCTGGGGTGGAGTAGGGTGGGAGAGAGAGGTATAAACTCCAGGTGTTTACCACACCCTGCACACGAGGAAGAGCGTCTTCAGTGTCCCCAGGCAAGCACAGGAGAGTTGCAGGTGCAGGTGGTTTGAAAGGAAAGTACAGAATCGGCAGCAGTGATCAAAGGGGATCTGGCGGAGCACTGATAGTGTCCCCTGCGCCACCCTCAGGATTCATCCTAATAGTTCAGAATGCTGGGTCTTTCCCAGCAGCACTGGATCAATGACAGAAGGGCTGAGGGCACTGATAGATTGGGAGCCTGAAGCCTGTGGGAGCTTTGGGGTAAGAATGGAGACTACAGTGTCAGGGGAGCTCCAAAGAACCAGATATCACAGCTTGGCAGGGCTGAGGGGGCTTGACTCTCCTCTGCTCTCTCAACTCCTGCCTTTATGCATGCACAGAGTTGCGTACACAGCCATGCATGCTGGGACACATGGGGAACAGGAACACCCTTTTGTGAATATGCGTGCACACAGACATGCACACACAAGCCCATATCCATACATGGATACTCTTGAAGAAACATATCCATAGACATGCATGCTCACTTGAGCTCATTCCAGAAGCATGGCCAGGTTCTTTTTATTCCTGCTCAGGGGAGGGAAAAGTAGGGGGATGGGCAGGCAGGGTCCAGGGCCAGGCCAGTTGCAGCTGACTACTAAGGACTGACCTTTGGCTGGAATGGCCCAGACCGCACCAGTCCCAGAGCCCCGGCTTTGATGTCTGTCTGGGGTTGCTTGTGGAGGACTGATAAAGGTGTCTGGGAGCTCAGCGGCCACCTCCCGAAACCCCTCCATGTCCTCCAAGTTTCCACGGCCACCTTTGACCAGGCCTTAGACCATCAGCAGACCAGGCCCCTTGTCTCTGTCGTACAGATGAGGATCTGCAGTCCAGGGAAGGAAATGGCCTGGGGCTCCTGTTGGGTAGCCCTAGCCCCTAACTGGTAGCCAGCCTGCTTCCTTTCCAAACGGCAGGAGCCAACAGGAGCACTGTCCTTGGGAACGAGGGGTATCTGTGCAGTCAAACTGACTCCAGCTCTGTGGGGCTTCCCATCTGATAGGGTCACAGGCATTTAACACCTATGACCAATGCTGGGCTAGCAGGAAGCAGAGGACTATGGGAGCTCAGAGGAGGCCCCTGGCAGCCTGGAGGGAGGGAGGATCAGGGAGAGCTTTCTGGAGAAACTGGTGTCTGAAATGACTCTTAAAAGACCAAAAGGAAATAGATTTGGTGGAGGGGAGTGGGGTAAGAGGCATTTTAGCTGGAGGGAACAGCTTGTGTACAACGCTGGCTCTAGGGGAAGCAAGGTGTCCTAGGGAACTGGAAGAGGTTCAGAATGCTGGGGGCGAGGGGGCGGGTAAGGGAGTAGCTCAGAAGAAAGGCAGGAGTCACACTGTGAAGGGCTGTCAGCCAGCCAAGGAACTGGAGGCAGCCAGTGGGCTCTGAGAAACTGCGGGGTTTTCATCAGAGGAATGATTTTGTCAGACCTTCGCTGGGGAGATCCTGCTGGCTCCAAAGTAGAGGGTGGATCCGGGGACGGTTTAAGACAGATTTGAGGTGGAACATAGGGCAACTGATTAAGTGGCGACTGATAGAGGCTTTGCAGGCCGAGAGGCAAATTGAGGCTATTAGGTAGGTTGTTGTATAACAAGAGAGGAAACAAATTTCCACAAAATTTTAATGGACAAAATTCAAAGTAAATAATTGAATACAAAATTGTAATACAGGTCAACTAATGAGATGGAATTTTTTGGAGGATAACATTTCACTTAACTGGGACTCAAAGTTAGTGTCCCCTCCCATCACATTGATTACAAATATTCATCTGTAAAAAGCATTCTAGTTCACAGGTTATTCAAGCACAGGCTGAACCCTGGCCTAGACTAAGGGGGCCTGGGTGGAAGCAAGCTAAGCAAAGGGAGTGTCCTCTCTCTTCCTCACCTCCACAAGCCACAGTGCCTGGACCTCCTCCATTACTGCCACTCCTTTGAGAGAGGTCACTGCTTCCAGAAGGCTCCAGTTAAAATGTACCCTGGTTACTAGGGAAGATTGAGATCCTTTAGCCAATAGGAAGACACCAAAATAGAAATATCTGTAATCGCCCAGTCGGTGTGGCTCAGTGGTTGAGCGTTGACCCATGCACCAAGAGGCAGCTGGTTCGATTCTGGTCAGGACACATGCCCAGGTTGTTGGCCAGGTCCCCAGTGGGGGGAAGGGCGGGCCGGGGCGTGCGGGAAGCAGCCAGTCGATGTTCTCTTCCACTGATGTTTCTATCTCTCTAAAAATCAATAAAAAGAAAAACAAAAAACTTAAAAAAAAGTTCTCTAAAAGTAAAAACAAACAAACAAACAAACAAACAAAGCCTTGGCCAGTTTGGCTCAGCGGTTAGAGCGTCAGCCTGCGGACCAGTGAGTCACGAGTTCGATTCCAGTCAAGGCCATGTACCTCGGTTTCAGTTCATCCCTAGGTCTGATCGGGTCATGTGGGAGGCAACTAGTTAATGTGGTTCTGTCATGTCGATGTTTCTGTCTCTCTCTCTCCCCCTCCCACTCTATCTGATAATAAGTGGAAAAATATCCTCAGGTGAGGATTTAAAAAATATCTGTAATCATAACATCTCAGGGCAAGAGGTCCCTCTCCAGGGCTTTACTAACTTAGTACCCATGCGTTTCTTGGAATTGTACTGCCTCCCAGATATGGAAAGTGATTTACTTGAGGTCACCCTGTAAGTTGCTGACAGAACTAGGACTTGAACACAAGCCTCAGCGTTCCCAGCCGGCGTTCTTTGCCCTTCCCACCATGTCCTTGCCATGGGCTCCTGCTAATTTGGTGGGATGAGCACATGGGGAGGAGTAGTGTCAGGACTCTGCCCAGGAGAAAATGCTCTTCAGGCTCCTGCCTTCCCGGCTATGAGTACAATGGCAGATCAGTCCTCTCACTTACATGTGTTTGAATATATCACTTCCAGGTGAGGAAACAGGCTCAGAGAGGAATGAATAACTTGGTTGGCATGTGTAGTAGGTGAAAAAAAATGCTCCCCTTCAAAAGATATTCACATCTTAGTTCCTAGAACCTGTGACTGTTACCTTACAAAGGGAAAAAGGATCTTTGTAGGTGTCATTAAATTAAAGATTTTTATTTTATTTTATTTATTTATTTATTTATTTATTTATTTATTTATTTATTTATATCCCCCCAGAGGGACATATTTCCATTTTTGTTCAGGTAGAGTGGGAGGGAAAGAAAGGAAGAGAGAGAGAGAGAAAGAGAGAGAGAGAGAGAAACATCATCGTGAAAGGGACACATTGAGTGGCCCCCTCCCGCATGACTCCAACTGGGGCCGGGGACAAATTGCAACTGAGGTACGTGCCCTTAGCGGGAACCAATCCCGAGTCTCTCTGGACCGCAGGTTGACACTCTAACCGCTGAGCCAAACTCGCCAGGGCTTAAAGACTGCTTTGTGGGTTTCGTTTTTGTTTTTTTTTTGGTACGTGCCCCTAACAGGAACAAACCTGGGACTCTCTGATCTGCAGGTCAACGCTCCTACCACTGAGCCAAACTGGCCAGGGCTTAAGTTAAAGATTTTTAAATGAGAAGATTATCCTGGATTATCTGGAGAGGCTCTAAATGTAAGACAAAGCCAAGAAAAATATGTATGTATACTAACTCTTGCATATGTACATATATATATAATTATTTCTGTATCTATCCATCTGTATCTATATTAACTGAATTCATGCTGATGACTCCCACTCTAATCTCTCAACAAAGGGATCATTCTAGTCTTTCCGCCTTGCCTATCTGTAACCTTCTCCTCCAAAGTGGGAAAATTGGCTCCCACCATCCACTTTCTTATTTGTCAACTTTAGTACACAGGTACGGCAGTCTCCAAATTGTCAACTTGGACCCCCATGAGAAGTTCAACTTTACCAACTACAGTGTGGTGTTTATGTACATTTTATTTTTATTTTTTTCTTTATTGATTTTAGAGAGAGAGGAAGGGAGAGGGAGAGAGGTGGAAACTGATGAGAGAAAACATCAACGGGCTGCTCCCTAGATGCCTGCTATTGGGAATTTGGCCCACAACCTGGGCATGTGCCCTGACCGGGAATTGAACCAGCGACGTCTTGGTGCATGGGTCGACGCTCAACCACTGAGCCACACCGGCTAGGACTATGTACATTTTATTTTAACATTAGTCTTACAGTTTCAAAGTCAAAACACTGTTTTCCAAAGTTACTGAGGGCAGTCCTTTGCCCTCCAACTCTCTTTAATGCGGTTTTATCATACATTTGTAATATAGTTAAGCTTCTTTCATCACAGTCGCATTCCATCCTGGAATTCTTGGTTGATTTTTAAAGTTTAATTTCTATACATTAAGTTTCATTCTTTGTGGGTTTTGTGTTTTTTTGTTTTTGTTTTTGTACAGATAGAGTGGGAGGGAGAGAGAGGAAGGAAGAGAGAGAGAGAAACATCGACGTGAAGGGACACATCGAGTGGCTGCCACCCGCACGACCAACCAGGGCCGGGGACAAACTGCAACCGAAGTACGTGCCCTTAGCGGGAACCGAACCCGGGTCTCTCTGTACCGCAGGCCGACGCTCTAACCGCTGAGCCAAACCGGCCAGGGCAATTCTTTGTGGGTTTTGACAAATGCACAGTGTCATGTATACACCAGTACAATACCATACAGATTCATTCCGCCACCCAGAAGAATTCCCGGTGCTCCCCTGAGTCAAAGGCTCTTCCTCCCCAAATCCCTGGCAATTGCTGCTCTGCTCTCCATTTCTATATTCTACCCTTTTCCAGAATGTCATATGAATAGCATCAAATAGGGTGTAGCCTTTCTACTCTGGCCAGAATTAAGATTTATCCATGCTGTTTTATGGATTAATAGCTCATTTCCCTTTGTTTCTGACTAGTATTCCATTGTTTGCATGTACCATCGTTTATCCATTCACCAACTGAAGGACATCTTAGTTGCTTCCAGTTTTTGGTGATTATGAACAAAACTGCTGTAAACATTGATGTGTAGGCTTTTGTGTAGACTAGTTTTCAAATCAGTTGGCTAAATACCCAGGATCACGGTTGTTGTGTTGTATAGTAAGCCTATGTTTAACTTTATAAGAAAACAGCCAATATGTCCTCCAATTGGTGTGCCATTGAATAAATTAGAGTTAGTTTAAATTTCACAATTTAAATCCAACGTTTCTGCTCTTTTTCTTTGTTTCCCAAGCGGGCAGCCAGGAGGTCACACTCACAAGGCAAAGAGCACAGGCTTTGCCATCAGATCTGAGTTCAAATCCTGGCTCCAAAGAATTAAAAACTGTGACTTTGGACAAGTTAGTTAACCTCTCTGAACCTCATAGTGGGAATTAACTCTTCATATATTCATGATGTCACAGGTTGGGTTATCCAGAAAGTGGATTCTGAGCCTGCGTTTAGCCTGCACGACGTTTATTAGAAAGAACCCTTGGGGTTCACACCTTTACAAGAAAGAAAAGGCAGAGGAATTGAGCAGAGGAAGAAGTCGAACTGAACGGTCCACCAGAGTTGTCCTGATTCGGGCTGAAGTGGCCAAGTCTTTATATGCCATCTGGATCAGTCGTTGGATCAGTGCCCTCGCAGAGGCATCTCTCTGAGCTGGGGCAAAGTATCCTTCCTTGGAAGTGCATCTGGGTGGCATATCCCAGTATCCACCACACAAGGCAGAGTAGAAAGAGCGGTGGATGAGAGCCCAAGACCAGTCCTGCCTCGGCCACTCCCCAGCTGTGCAGCTTCAGGCAAGTACTTCCCTCCCATGGCCCCCTCAGCGTACCCAGATATAAGTGGCTAAGACATTGGCCCCAACAAATCTGTGCCAAACACTTTGCTGTTCACCAAGTAGTCTGTGAACTTTAACTCACAACCACCTTAGGATGCCAAAAGTTAGTCACCCCAGTGAGTTCTAGGGCAGTGCTGTCCCAGTGTGTCTGAGGACCAGAGTTCGTCCACAAACTGCTACTGTTTTCTGAGAAACTGTTGAGAAACCTTCGAACAGCGGTTTTCAAACTTTTCATTTCCTGGCAAATATAAACTAATTACTAAAATTCTATGGCCCACCAAAAAATATATTTTTTGCTGATCTGACAAAAACATAGGTATAAGTTTGATCTATTCACACAGGACAGCTATTGTGTTGGCTGTTGTCATTTTTCTATTTGACAGTGTAAGGAAAAAGAGGTCAGTGCCCCCTGACTAAATTGTCAGGTTTGCATGTTTAAAAAAAAAATCACTGCCTAAGAGCAATGTTGCAGAGTAATTTCTTTTTTATTTATTTGTTTTTTAAATCCTCACCTGAGGATTTTTCCATTCATCTTGAGATAGAGTGGGAGGGAGAAAGGGAAGAAGAGAGAGAGAGAGAGAGAGAGAGAGAGAGAGAAACATTGATGTGAGAGGAACACATCGACTGGTTGCCTCCCCCATGACCCTGACTAGGGCCAGGGACAAACCGCAACTGAGGTACGTGCCCTTGGCCGAAATCGAACCCAGGACTTTTTGGTCTACGGGACAACGCTCTAACTGCTAAGCCAAACCGGCCAGAGTATGTTGTAGCGTAATTTCAAGTCTATTAAAAGTGATAAGCCCTGGCCAGCATGGCTCAGTGGTTAGAGTGTCAGCCCCACACCAGAGGGTTTCGGGTTCAATTCCTGGTCAAGGGCATGTTGGTTTGGTCCCTGGCCCCAGTCAGGGTACGTGTGGGAGGCAACCAATTGATGTCTCTCTCTCTCTCTCTCTCTCTCTCTCTCTCTCTCTCTCTCTCTCTCTCTCCCTCCCTCTCCCCTTCCCCCATTCCTTCCCTCCTCTCTAAAAAAAATCAATGGAAAAAAATATCCTTGGGTGAGGATTAGCAACAAAAAAAGTAATAATTTAAAAAATTGGGTTTTCCCCACCAGGAGGCTCAGTTGTTTGGAGCATCATCCTGTACACCAAAACGGTTGTGGGTTCAATTCCTGGTTAGGGCACATACCTAGGTTTCAGGTTCCATCCCCAGTTGGAGTTTGTATGGGGACGGGTTCGGGAGGCAGCAAATTGATGTTTCTCCCTCTCTCTCTCTCTCTCTTTCCCTTCCTCTCTCTCTAAAATCAATAAACATGTCTTAGGGTGAGGATTTTTTAAAATTGGGCTTGCCCTGGCTGGTATGCCTCAGTTGGTTGAACGTGTCCCCTGCACCAGAGGTCGTGGTTAAGTTCCCAGTCGGGCGCATGCCTGAGCTTCAGGCTCCATTCCCAGTCGGGGGGTGTGCTGATTGATGTTTCTCTCTCCCTCTCCCTTCCTCTCTCTCTCAAATCAATAAAAACATACTTTTTAAAAATTGGTCTTGTACTATGTTAGTCTTTTCCTTATTTCATTTTTTTTAGTCATTTGTATTGTATGTTACAAATGGATAGGTCCAGGATGGGTCAGGAAACCCCCTGTGAGAATCCGGTTCTTCACCACAGACACCTTGAGAAGCATTGATCTAGAGCATCTCCAAAATACAGGCTTCTGACACTTTTTACATTTTTTTTAGGTGGGAGGCTCCTTTTGATCCTTCATCGTTGATATTTGATTGATAGGGCCAGCGTTTCTTGCTGTTGTCTTCTTTTAAGGGCCCTTTAAAAGAGGCTGCTAGAGAGGAGCTGTCTGCTCACCTGTTCCTATCCGTTCTCTGACCGAACGTGGAATTGGATGCGCCTGGCACCAGTTCAAGCGGGCAGAAAGGGAAACACTCCGTTTTCTGGCAGGAAGTGAGGGGGAAGATACGGAATCTAAGAAAAGCCCAAGCCTAGCTGGTGATAGACACAAACTCCCGTGGGTCTTTCAAAAGCCATTTCCTAGCATTTTCAAAGGGGAGAGGTGAGGACAAACTAGCGTTTATTAAATACTCACTTGAGGATGAACCATTTACAAGTTAGGAAACAGACTCAGCAAGGGGATGTGACTTGCATGGGGTCAATAGCCAAGCAGGGGGAGAGTGGGTGGCGGTGTGTCGTGCTGGCTGTCGGGCCCCTGCCATTTCCAGTGTGCCATTCTGCCCCATTTGAGGCCAGAAATAGGCAAGGCAGAACACGTGTGACTGCTGTCTGGGCAGGCAGTCTTCGTTATTGGGAGCAGGATTTAATCACTCTGACAACGGAGCCTCATTTATTGTAAAGAGGTCACTCTGGGCATCATTGAGAGAAGGCAGGAAAACATCCCACCTGGCCCTGGCCAGTGTGGCTCAGTTGGTTGGGCGTCATCTAGAGATATCATCGGTTCGATTCCTGGTCAGGGCACATGCCCAGGTTGCTGCCCGGGTTGCGGCGATGTTTCCCCCACACACCCCTTCCTCTCTCTCTAAAATAAAAAACAAACAAACATATGAACAAACAAAAAACAAGAAAACATCCCACCTAGAGTTCAGCACATAGCTGATTTTCAGTAAGTAGCTCAGGGTGCTGACTCTGCCTTTCTGTAGGATTATTAAGATAGATGCCTTCCCATCTGGTGTGGCTCAGTGGCTTGAGCATGGTCCCATGGCCTGAGAGGTCCTGGTTCGATTCTCCCTCAGGGTACGTGCTCGGGCTGTGGGCTGGATCCCCAGTAGGGGGCGTGCAGGAGGCAGCCAATCGATGTTTCTTTCTCACATTGATGTTTCTATCTCTCTCCCTTCCTTTCACTCTAAAGAAATCAATAAAAACAAAAAGTAAAAAAAGATGGATGCCCAGTTCAGCATCCTCTGGCCATTTGGTCATGACCCACTCCAGCTCCGGGACCTCCCAGGCTTGGAAATAAATCCCTGACTCCTTGACTAGACATTTGAGTTTCACCAGACAGTAGGCAAGGCAAAGTCAGGGATCCTGTCCACCTTGTCCACCACTCTACCTCAGTGAAAACTTGCTAAACAAAGCCCTAACCCTCCAGCCCCCTGTTCCCTACATCTCACCTTGAACCCTGAACCACACGAGCAACATCACCACGTGTGCCCTGCATCTTCCCTGCTCTGCCTTTGCTTGCTCAGTAGCTGCCCTCTTTCCACTCTGCCTCCTCCTGAACCCCAACAAAGCATAGAACCCCGATGAGGTTGAGCCTTGGCACATGCCACGTGGCTGCTAGCAGTTCTGTTCTGGCTGACCCGTCCCACCTGTCACCATAAAACAGTGTCAGACAGGCTGCGCCGCAGCAGGCCCTTTGTCCCCTTTGGGTAATGATGTTGGAGAACTTCTACCCAGGTCAAAGGGCAGCCTGATTTCTAGAGGAGACTCCAGCTCTCCCCTCAGGCAGGCTCTGGGGGCCTCTCTGCCCCTCTACCAGGCCTGAAAAATCCTGTCATCCTCTGGCTGTCTGAATCTGTGTATTGTTGGGGCGAGGGAACTCATCTTCCCACACAATAGTGAGGCCCCTTGGGCAGGCTCTGGGGGCTCTGAGGAGGTGTCAATTAGGAGGTGCTAATTTAATAACTAAACCCTTAGGTTTTTATTTTATTTTATTATTATTATTTTTTTACAGATAGAGTGGGAGGGGGAGAGAGAGAGAGAAACATGGATGCAAAAGGGACACATCGAGTGGCTGCCTCCTACATGGTCCTGGGGCCGGGGACAAACTGCAACCAAGGCACGTGCCCTTAGCTGGAACCGAACCCGGGTCTCTCTGGACCGCAGGCCGACGCTCTAGCCGCTGAGCCATACCTGGCAGGGCTATTTTGTTTTTTAAAATAGCTTCCTCACTGGAGGATATTTTTTTCTTTGATTTTTAGAGAGAATGGAAGGGAGGGAGGGAGGGAGAGAGAGACAGAGAGAAAGAGAAACCTTGATTCGAGAGAAACTCATTGACTGGTTGCCTCCAGCACGTGCCTGGATCGGGGCCGGGGATCTAACCTGCAACCCAGGTATGTGCCCTTGACTGGGAATTGAACTCAAGACCCTTTGGTCTGAGGGCCAATGCTCTAACCACGGAGCCACACCAGTCAGGGCTAATAACTGCACCCTTATATGTACAACTCCTTGCCCGCTGTATTAACTGGGGAGGCCAACTGCTATAACATACTCCTAATCTCAGTGACTTAACACAGGAAAAGGACATTTTTTGCTCACGCAAAGCCCTGGCTGATATTTCTCTCTGACTAACTCTCTCGGGCAGCGCTCCTTTGAGATTAGTGCTGCACACTCCTGCCTTGCACTGTGTCTTCAACGTGGGGCCTCCAAGTTGCTCCGAAAGAGGGAGAACCCTCTTTCCTCTGGCCCCGCGAGTCTCCCTAACCCCATCTCTTGTCCTGCCATCCTCACATCTAATGGCCACCTTGGACTCCATCCCAGCCAGGCCAGGGGGTCACAGCCATCATTCTCACCTCCGACCTTTGCTCAGATGGTTCCCCCACCTATCTGGGGACCCTCTCCATGGCCAGCTCAGCTCTGTCCTCCAAGCTGGCCCCCAGTGAGCTCCCCTCCTGGTATTCACACGCTTGTACGGAGTGTGGGCTGATTTGGTGACTCCCATCTAAGGAACAGAATAAGGCAGAATTGCTAGTGTGTGGTACAGAGGCTACATCATAAGTGGCAGGATGGCCGCTCTTGACTTACTTGCTCTGGGAAAAGCTGTATCAATTTCAGCTCTATGGAGAGGCCCACCTATCAAAGGAAAGAGGCCTCCCTCTAACAGCCCATGGGGGAGCTTGGGGGTGGGCCTCCAGCCCCAGTAAAGTCCTCAGAGAATGCGGCCCCAGCCAAGAGCTTGGCTGCAACCTCATGAGAGACCTGTGCCAGGACCCTTCAGATTCCTGACCTTCAGAAGTCGTGGGACAATAAATGTTTGTTGTTTAAAGCAGATAAGGTTTGGAGTATTTGCGATGCAGCAATAGAGAATTAATTTAATCATATCTAGAGGCAAGGCCGTCTTCTCCCCTCATTCCTGCCCTGGGCCCAGTGTCCCTGACCAGAGGAGGCACTCATGTGAGTTTATTTATGCAGCTATTCACATTCCCCGTGGTGCCGACTTGCACCGCGTCTTGTGCTGAGTGCTGGGTTGCAGCTGAGGGCAGCAAGGATAGGGTCTGGGTCCTGGCGGGGGGGTGGGGGGGGCGCGGTTCCCAGGCCACTGGGAGACAGAGGAGTCCACTCACCCATTAATGTCCTTTTTACCCCCACAGGTATAGCCTGGAACATTGGGAAACTGACTCTGATTCAGGGCAGTGGGGTGGGAGAGCAGGGTTTGAGGTGAGTGAGGTATGCCAAGGTTTGACAAAGTGGTGATCTTCGGGGGTGATTTTTTTGAAAAGATGAGGTTCAATGTTTTATTATTAAACTTTCCTGTTTTCCTGCAAGGCTGCCGCTTCACTGTATAAAACCAGCACCAGCAAACTCAGTCTACTGCAGAATTAATGATGGTATTGTTTGTCGTCTGACTGTAACAGCTAACAAAAACTTTTCACCATGGCCAGCTATTTCCAATGAAAAGATCATTAAGTATTTTGACCCAAATTCAGAGACAGATGTAAGCAGGTTACAATATTATATAAGGCTTCAGGTAACCATGTTACCCTTGAACTACATAACTTTTATAACTAGATTTTACCACAGATCACTTCAAGAATTCTGAATATTATAACTGTAGCCTAGCCTCAAAAGCATAGAGTAGTGTGTTTGATGCATATTGTTTATCTTCAATCATTAGAAAGGGTTATTCTCTTTCAGTAGCATTTTTGTAGTTTCTTTTTCCATTGGTGTTACTAAACGTTGCTATTTCACATCTTCTATCCACCACTAATTTAAGACAACTGTGATAGATCAAGTTGCTTCATGCTACTTTATTTAAGGGGGAGGGGTGTCCATGTCCACTCCTCAGTAGAGTTTATGTATTTCTCATATGCCTCTCAGTAGTTCATCTAGTTTTGAAGGGTTACTCGGTGTCATCTGGCTCGGCCAGCCCTCTTCACAACAAGATTTGTTGACAGGTCCTGGATTTTCTGCAAGTGCTTCATTAACATCGGTTACCTCTCCTGATAGAGAATAGTGTTCACTAGCAGTTTCCACGCTTTCCAAAGCACCAAACTCATCTTATTGGTTCAATTTTGCCCCGATTTCAGGCAGACTACAGTAAACATCTCCCCAAGCTTCCTGTGCAAAGTCGCTAATTGGCCCACTGTGCCAACAGCGTGTTCGGTTGTTCCCCATTCGTGTTTCTCCCTGAACTTACGCAGCCCAGCGCAGATCGAGGGCGGTGCACAGCGTCAGGGTGGCTCGGGCTCCTGTTCGCAGGACTGTGGGCGGGGGTGGGGGTTCGTGGCACAACTCCTTGGCCACCCAACCGGCCTGGGGGAGAGCGATGTTGACCAGGTCGAGGAGAAAGTGTGTCTGGGGAAAGGGCCCAGGGTGCTCCGGGACACAGCAGGTCCGAGGACAGAGCGTGTCCAGCGAGCAGTGAAGGGCACAGGGGTGATGAGATGCAGGGGAAAGGTCCAGGTAAGGTGGGGGGGATGGGGAGAAGGGCCTCTAATGCCAGGCTGAGGCGTTCAGACCTCTCCGGTTTTGTTTGGGAGAGAGGACATGGCGCTGCAGGTGGGTGGGCTGCAGGAGAGCCCTGGAGGCGGCTAGCAGTGCACAGTGTGTACCCGGTGACCACCCCGCGGCGAGGGTTGTGCCAGAGAAAGGGGAAGTTCAGGAAACCGAACTCAACCAGTGGCCCTGGGGAAGGCATCCTTGAGTAGATGAAACCGGTACTGAAGGGCGAGTAGGAATGACCCAGACGACGGGGGAGGGGGAGGGGGAGATGGCATTCCAGGCAGAGGGAACATTGTGGGCAAAGCCCAGAGGTGAGAGAGCATGGCTGACGCATGGAGGGACAAGTGGCTCAGTGTGATGAGAGGGAGCCTAAGCTGAGGGAGGGAAGAGATGAGGACAGGACTGGGCTGGATGGTGGAGCGTGGCTAAGGGCAGACTGAGGAGCTGGGGCTTTGAGGGGGACATCGTCTGTCTTCTGTTGATCCCTCCAGATCCACTCTCCACTGGTGCCCATCCTGCTCCTTCCTGGGAGACCTGCCTGCGTGGACTGCAGCCATTGGCCCTCTAGCTTCCAACTGGGTGCAGGCAATAGGGAGCCTCGACAGGAGGTGGAGGGAGAAGAGTGGGGTGGAAAGCTTGCCTGGCTCCTGCCCTGCAGTAGCGGCCCCTAGCCCGTGACTCTCCTCACTCAGGCACCTGCTGCCTCCCCTGGTCCTTGCAGGCCTCAGGGTGGTAGCACCCAGCCGCGCTCCGTGCACCACCCTGTGTGCTTCCCCACACGCTGGACACACCTCAGAAGAGTGTTCTTTCATCCAGCCCTCCTCAGATTATCCTTATTTCAGTGTACCATCTGGTCCCTGCTGGGATCCAGGCTGATACAAACTCTGGGAGCGATGGAGAGCCCTAGAAGGACGCAGATGTCGTGTTAGATAGCTCACTGGCTGTGCGTGAGGGCGGGTTCGGGACAGCGAGACGGGGAGGCAGCAATGTGGAGACTGAGCTGGGCCCTCCGGATACACACCAGCTTTTGTCGGGGTCACACGGAATTCCTGGGCCTGTGGGAAGGGCGGTTCTGATGCAGGTTTTCACTGATAACTTTTGGGTCGATCGTTTGCAAATATGGTCACAAGAATCTCCCCGTGTGTCCCCAGCCTTTTGCGTTGTGACATTGCTGCTCCTCCCATGAAGAGGTAGAGTCTATTCCTCTCCCCTTAAATCTGGGTGGCCTTGTGACTTGTTCCGACCTACAGAGTGTACTAGATGTGATGCCGTGCCAGTGTGCAGCCTAGGACTTAAGAGGCGTCGATCTTGCTCCCGATCTTTTGAAACCCAGCTACCACTGAATGCTACAAGATGGGTCAGTAAAGAGAGAGACCCAGTGCCTACCTGCACAGAGGCCCAGCAGGCTAGCCCCCCAGCTGTCCTGGCCCCAGCCGACCCACCACCGAATGCAGCTGCGTGAGAGCCCAGGCAAGGCCAAGAAGAGCCACAGCCAAGCCATAGAACTGTGAGTCCTCCGCATGCAGCCATTACATTTTGGAGCGGCTCTTCACACAGCAACAGATCACTGCAAGGGGCGGGTACTTCTCTCCTTTGCAAGTCTTGTCCTCCCCCGCTGCCGCCACTTCCTCCAAGTCGTCCTCTGGCTGGAGATCATCACTCCCTGCTCTTGACTCCTGCGTCTCGTGTGCCCTGTGCAGTGCACTGCCTCGCGGGACAGCAGGCACCTCCGAGAGACACGGGACTCATCACCTGACTCCTGATCCACACTCCTCTGCGTCACTCCAGCCAGGACCTGGAGTGGCTTATGATCTTAAAATAGTATCTTATGCTCACAACACCAGGGGAGGATATTATGTTCATCATTTTTCAGATGACAAAATTGAGGTTTAGAGGTGATGGGATTAGCTCAGAGTTACTAAAAAGGCACAGGCCGGGATTCGAACCCAAATGTACACTTCTCCAAACGCCCCATGTTGTAGTTGTTGCTAGGATCTGCTTCTGGAGGGAAAGACCCTGTTTCCCTGGAGGGTGAGGGGGCTTCCGAAGCCACGCTGTCCCTTCGCGCCTGTCGGAAAGGCAGGGATCCAGAATTCTTCCCCCGGGACATCTGTCCCCATCTCACCCCCCCTGCAGACAGGCTAACATCCACTCCTCATGTCTGGTCTTCAGTCTCTGTCCCTGTCTGCCCTGTGTCTTAAACATTCCTTTCTCCCTCTGTCCCAACAGAGCAGGGCCGGAGAGCGTAAGCTTGGAGTGGACAGGTCAGAAAGGAAGAGTCAATAGGACATTCTCGGCCCAATCTGAGCACGGAGATTCACCTTCTGGGAAGATGAGACAGGCCACAGGGTCAGGCTGGGGATCAAAGCCCTCTTCGCTGGGGGGTGTGGAGGAAGAGAGGAAGGCTAAAACAGAATCCTTTTATTGACTGAATACAGTTTATGGAGCCCCAGTTTTTGTACTAACGTAAGGGGCTGAAGCTACACAGGACAAGGAAGAGGTACCTCATGGCGCTCTCAGCCTATGTGATGTCAGAGCTGAGACTTGGAGGTCATCTTAGTCAGGGAAACTGAGGCTCACAGGAGGGTGAAAAGGCCTGCCCACTGTCATGCAGCCAGTGGCAGAGTGCAGGTCTTGCCCAGCGTGGGGACGGAGGAGCTGGGACATCCAGGGTGCAGGATGAGGGACCGGGTAGAAGGGGCTGGAGCTGGTGGCTCTTCTGCTGCCGCTCAGGATAGAGGAAGAAAAACCCGGCACAGTCGTCCCTCACCACTTTGCGCTTCGCCTCTCGCGGCTTCGCTCTACCGCAGTTTCTTCAAATACATTCATTAAAAAGTTGATCAGGACAGTGAAAATGACACAGCACACGCTCGGTTGTCTGAGTCAATTACACACCCCTGTATTACAATTACAATTACAATTACAATTAAAATGACTGTACGCATGGACTGTAGGCCTGTGTACTCGAGCACCCCAGGAATCCTTCAACGCCAGGTGCAACCACTTGAGTCTGGAACGGATTAACCGCGACAAACGAGGGACGACTAACGGGTCCGTTGAGTGACATTACAACAGAAGACACAGACCTCAGAAATCCTTCCCTCCAGCCCTCTCTCCCATTTAACAGATGAGCAAACCAAGGAGATGGGGCTGGCAAGGTTTCTCAGCAGGAGAGCAGATCACCAGTGCCGGTGTGGTCACCCTCCCACGTTGCCCGCTGTTACTTGGGATTGGATTTGCAGAAGTCTTGGAAGACTCTGGAGATGTGTTCAACAGATGCTTCCAGGAAGCCTTCTCCGATCACAGTGCCTCTCACGGGGTTCCCTGATGCCAGCCCTGCACTTTGGGGCAGCCCCTCCTCTGGGGAGGCGCTCAGCAGAGCTCCAAGTGTTGGTCTGCCGGGATGTTGTACTTTAGCTTGTGGGTTTCAAAAAGGTTGCACAGCTCGTCGATGTAGTGCTGGTGCAGCTTGTCCACCTCTTCCTGCGACGGCTGCAGTACCTGCTGCACCTCGATGGGCTTTCCCACTGCAAGACACAGAGGGGGCGGAGGCTCGAGCTGGGCCCTTGGGGTAGGTGCCCACTCCAGTGGTCATCCTGCAGAAACTGCTCTTCCTGCCATCCCTTTCTACCCCATTTTGAGTGATGGATTCTAAGACATTAGAGCAACTCCAAGATTCAGATATAATAACACCACCACCAACTAGCCTTGCAAAGTGCCTAGAAATGTGCTCGGTGCTTTGCACTCTTCATCCCCTTCAATTCTCATAACAATCACCCGGGGATTATTCCCATTGGCACAAGAGGCAATGAGGCTTAGAGAGGCTAAGAGACTTGCCAGGAGGAGCCAGTGCGAGGTTTTAACCCTGGGGCCATGTGGTTCTGAGAGTGTAAGATGCCATGCTTAGAAGGGCCTGAATTTCTAGGATGAGGTGGGCCAGCAGCCCAGTCAGCTCCTCCTCCGCCCTCTCCCTCCATGCGGCCTGCACTGCCCCCTTCGCTCCAGGGAGGGGTCGGGAAGGCCCAGCTAAGCTCCTTCCTCTGGTTCTGCCTGGCTGAGAAGGCAGCTCCCCTGCCTTCTCTTCTTAGTAATAGCTTCGGAGGCAGCAGTATTAACATTCATGAAAATATTGCCACACAGCACAGGAAAAGTCATGGTATAGGAGGTTCACTGAGTCTATGCTCAACTAACAAATAAATGGGTGGACGGAGCCCCGGCCAGTGTGGCTCAGTTGGTAGAGTGTCATTCCATCCACTGAAAGGTCACTACTTTGACTCCGGGTCAGGGCACTTGCCCAGGTTGCAGGCTTGATCCCCAGTAGGGGGTGTGCACGAGGCAGCCGACTGATGTTTCTCTCTCTCTCTCTCTCTCTCTCTTTCTACCTCTCCCTCCCTCTCTCTCAATAAAAACATATTTTTTTAAAATTTTGTTTTTGTTGTAGATGTTGCTCCTTTTCCCCCAAAAAACATATTTTTTAAAATGGGTGGGTGGCCCTGGCCGGTTTGGCTCAGCGGTTAGAGCGTCGACCTGCGGTCCTGAGAGACCCGGGTTCGGTTCCCGCTAAGGGCATGTACCTCGTTGCAGTTTGTCCCCGGCCCTGGTCGGTTGTGCGGGTGGCAGCCACTCGATGTGTTCCTTTCACATCGATGTTTCTCTCTCTCTCTCTCTCTGTTCCTCTCTCTCCCTCCCACTCTACCTGAACAAAAGAATGGGATAATGTCCTCGGGTGAGGATAAAAAATAAATAAATAAATAAAAATAAAATGGGTGGGTGGAGATGAATGGACCTCTCTCTCTACTCTATAGGTTTTGTCAGAGGAACCCAGTTGGAATCTAAGAAGAAATCAAAGAAAGTGTCCAAATAGCTGAAAACCTAAATGCTCAAGCCGACCAATGTTTCTCTTGCACATCGATATTTCTGTCTCTCTCTCCTTTCCGCTCTCTCTAAAAAACATATTTAAAAAGAAAAAAAAAGGCAAGCAGAGCCTGATTCAAACCTCAGCTTTGTTACTCAAAGGCAGTGTGATTTTTTTGAAGTTATTTCCCTGAGCCTCATTTTCCCATCATTGAAACAGGGATAATAGTCTCTACCTGGAAGGCTATCAGAAGAAGCTGAGCCACCGCACGTTAGGGCGCCCACGCAGCGCCCGGGACACTGTACGTGCTCAGTCATCACTAGTGACCATTGTTCTTTGTGTCTCCGCCATAGTTCTCAGCCCAGACTGCCTCATATTCAGGTTATCGGCTTGGTGTCCATGTCCCAGTCTAGTGTGTGAGCTCCACGAGGGCCGGGATGTGTCCATCCCCACGTCCCCTTGCAGCTTGCAGCCCAGGCCCCTTTCCACGTAGCCTCCCCGTTCCCAGCCCCGGTCTTGGCTTACCCACAGTGGTGATGGGCCGGCGGTAGGGTAAAAAACCAAAGCTGTACTGGAAGATACCACGGCCATGGAAGAGCGGGAGGGAAATGCCCATGATCTTTTGCAGCTGGTTCTGGATATAGCGCAACCAGGAGCCAGGATAGTTCCCAACTTGGTCAAATAGCTCATTCTCCCCAAAGGAGAAGACTGGCACCAGAGGTACCCTAGAGAGAGACAGAAGGGAGAAGGCATGTTGGAGGCCCCAGAGAAGGGCCTGCTGGTCACCTAGCTTCCTGCAGGGACGCAGCGACCAGGAATTGGAGCAGAGGACAGAGCCTTGGGCTGGAAGTAGGGTTGTCTCCAATACCTGCCAGAGCCTTGCTTTCTGAGCTTGGGTCCTGGCCCCTCTCAGATCCACGACCTCCCAGGTGCACCATGACAGATAGACTAGAATGCTTCAGAGTCCTCCTAGGCAGAAGTCATCTGCCACTGTAGAAAAGTCTCCCCTGCCCAGCTCAGATTCATCACAGATGCTCCAAGAGAACAGTCCTGCAGTGTGCCTCAACCTCCATTCTCCCAGATCCCACAGGTCTCGGACCTAGTGCCAGCTCTGGGCAACATGACCCTTCCCATCAGGCCCTTTGATCACCAAGTCTCCATTCTGGAACCTTTTCTGGGTATGAGACAGTGCATGTCTCACCAAAATATCATCTGCGTTGTAAATGGACTGAGAAATCTCCCTGCCAAAACATAAACTCCACTGGTCTCTGCTGTCTTCCCACCAAAATATAATCCTTGCCAATCGCCCACTGAACCGAGAGCCCTCTTCCCAGATACCCGTGTATCAGAGCAAGCTTGATGAAGCCCTTGCGGTTCTGTAGCAACAGCTTGTAGGCCCCGGGCCTGGCATTCAGTGCCTCCTGGGCACCCCCAACAATGATGCCCAGCAGGTTGCCGCCATCCTTCCTGCTCAGAATGTGAGCGGCACTCTCCTTGTCTGCTGTGACCAACCCTGGGGAGAGAGGATGTGATCAGTTACAGGGTTAAGGGGTAGGAAATATGGGGGTGGGGGTGGCCCAGCAAAGAGATCACCAAAAGTGCCCACAGAGGCCTGGGTCACCTACCCACCCACTCCAGCTGGGAGTTCCCTGAGAACTGGGACTGAGTCTTCACCCTCATTCCTAACCCTGTCACCGAGCTCATTGCCCTGCTCGGTGCTGTGGGAAGTGCTTCCTTGGGTCTAGCCTCCTTCTTCCACTGCACATGCTCTTGGAAGAAGTACAGACTATTGGTAGCCCTCTCTAAGATGCCCTCCTCCCATCCTTGCAGCCTCATTTACCTGGGCTACCCAGGTGGGGAAGACTCACCCCCACACATGATGTAATCCCTGAAGACGGGAGACCGGAACCACAGGTTCAGCATCATCAGGTGGGGGCGGATGCCAGGGAAGATCTCAGAGAAGCCCGAGCTCTCCGTGCACAGGTTAATAAAGATTCCAGCAGCCAGGACCCCGTGGGGGTGGATGCCGGCGAGGTAGTTCCGGGAGGGGTCCAGCTCGGCAGTCTTGACCAGCTGCAGGGACAGCAAGCTAGTGAGGCAGAGCTGGACCTGCATCCCCACTTTGACCCTGACACTCTCCAGTGTGACCTTGGGCAAGTCACTTCCCACCTCTGAACCTCGGGTTCTCACAAAGGTTGAGATACGGTGACACACCAGGTGCCGGCTGTGTCTCAGACTCGCAGCTGGCTTTGGACAAATTGCTTCCCTCTCAGGCTTTACATTTGTAAAATGGGGACGTTTAGCCCTGTCCCACTCACCTCCCAGGACTGCCTAGGAGTTCAGGTCTGAGGATGCCCTGCAAGTCCCCAAACTGCTAAATGATGGGAAGGCATCAAATGGCCACACGGGGGCGCCACCATGCCGGAAGAGCCCCATTTTATAAAACTCAGTGTAAGAAAACTTGGCACCTAAGACCAGGGAATGAGTATTTGCAAGACACAGCAGGAGAGGCTGCCTGTTGGGTTGCAGACCAAGATGCCAGATCTAGTCCTCTTTACCCGCCGTGTCTCACCTGTGGCTCTCTGCTCCCCACACCAGAGCTTCATTTCCCTTTGCCCTTTCCCCGGACACGGCAGTTCTGCTGACACGGCCACTTGCCTGGTCTGGTCAGGCCTGCAGCATGGAGGGTGTAGCAGGGACCACTAGACATTGTAGGTCGAGTGGGAGAGGAGAACCGCTTGTTAGGGGAAGTGGGGTGAGTGGAGGGGCAGGAACTGAGTTAAACGCTGCTGCGGCGGTTACTACTGGGTGCTGTGATGCGCCTGAGTCTGCAAAGCTGTTTGCTGTGGGTAGTGACTGCATGTGGGGGGGAGACCAATTCTTTTCTTACCCTGCCAGGAACCGCAGGGCCCACCCTTTACAATGCCCTGCCCTTTGGGAGCCACAACCATCAGAGTTTGAAGGCCCTGAGGCCCCAAGCCCCTGGCAGGAGGCTCCCTGACAGGACTGCCAGGGCCCTGTGATTTGCATTACCGGACTGGGGTGGGGGACAGCCCTTTCCTCTCTGGCTCAGCTCTGCTAGGCTGACCGTTCTTCCCTGTTCTTCCTGTCAAGAACCCCTGAGGATTCTTGTTGCTGCCGCAGGGGCCCCTGAGGCCAGGTTATCCGTCCTCACAGCAGCCTGGAGGGATCAGAGGACAGCAATGGGGATCTGAGCTGCTCTGCTTCATCCAGCTTCTCCTGTCCTTGACCTGGATGTGGTCCGCGTACCACCTCCCCCACAGTACAGTATGCCCTTCGTTTAACCACTGAACCTTTGCAAAAAGGCTGCAGGGACCATTGCCTCCCAGACAAGAGCAAAACTCTTCCACTCATGCAGTGGGGATTTACTGGCATATAATCAGAGATTTCTCACCACCCCATTGGGAAAGGTGTTTCCTCAGGAACCCATCTGGTGGTGTTTCTTTAAAGACATACCTGGCCCCGGCTGGTGTGGCTCAGTGGTTGAGCATCGACCCATGCACCAAGAGGTTGCTAGTTTGATTCCTGGTCAGGGCACATGCCCAGGTTGTGGGCCAAATTCCCAGTGGGGGGCATGCGGGAGGCAGCCATTGATGTTCTCTCTCATCAGTGTTTCTATCTCTCTCTCTCTCTAAAAGTCAATAAAGAAAAATAAAATAAAAAAAAGACATACCTGGCTTCCTGCACTTAAGCACTTGCTTATAAATTTTCTCTCAGCTAGAGGGGAAGTAGCTTTGTACAACCTCCGTAAAGGTGATTTGGCAATATGTATCACAACCAAAAATGTAGCTGATCTCTCAACCCAACACCTCCACTGCTGAGGAACTTAGCTACAGAGTTTCTCATGCGTGTGCAAAATGACATCTGAACAAGATTATTAACTGACGCGTCATGGTTTGGTAAGAGCAAAAACTTGGCATCCACCCAAATGTCCACCAATAGGGCCAATTTAGACAAATCAGGTAACATTTACACAAGGGACCACTGTGGGAGGGGAAGATGGCCACAGTCACCTGTCAGATGACACAGCAAGGGGCAAGATGATGCTTGCAGACTGTCACCAGCATGTGCTGTATGTGGACACACCAAACCCTGTGTCATAGTCACCTCTGAGTAAAGAACTGGAGAGATGGGATGTGAGGTGAGACGGGTCTTTTCACTACAGACACTTTTGTCCCTTTTGAATTTTGAACAAGAATGTATTACCTATTTTAAATAATTAATGAATGAACAAATGAAGGCATGATTATCCCCTTAATAATAAGTCTTTGTGTATAGAGCTATCCTGGTGGGTGTGAGGGCCTTTTCTAGGCAAGTGTGCCAATATTTGATCGAGCACCTACGTGTGCGTGTCCAGGTGTGTGCACGGATGGGGCCATTGCTACCCCACTGAGGCCTGGTCTGCGTCTCTCCTGCTGACTTTCTGGGCTAACCTATTCAATCTGCCCCCTGTGCCCAAGTGATATCCCACCATCACAGTGAGAGCCTTGAGATTAGAGACCACCTATCGGAGGCATCTCTGTGTCCCTGGTGCAGGCCTGAAATAGAGATGCTCCCTGAGAGACTGATAAGGAAGAAAAGAATGAATCCATGAACGGATGAGACGGATGCAGCCAAGCCCTGGCCTGATCCTGTTCTGACCTGCCACCTGGATTCCACTAAGCTGGGAGTCATGACACCCAGGTTCTGTCTCTGGTGCATCACCTGATCTTTGCCCAGCCCTTGCTCTTTCCATGGCTCAGTTGCCCCTTTGTTCCACAGGACAGTGATGATGCCTTTCTGGCAAGGTTGCTACTTGGTTCAGGGGTGATAAACATAGAGGGGGAAGGTTTGCCAAGTGCTGTGTTCTCTTCCTTGCTCCCTCAGTTCTCTTTGGGGCGGGGGGGGGGGGCTAAGCAATGCAGGATGGCGGGGGAAACCCTCTGGGTACACATCCTTGAAGGCTGGGCTTGGCACTAGGCAGTGGCAGCAGGGGAAGGGGCTGGCCAGGTTGCTAGGCTTGGGGGGTTATTTTTCTCTATTCATATAGTTCATATACCATCAATTTTACCTTTTTAAAATGTGTAACTCAGTGACTTTAATATATTTAAACGGTGTGCAACCATCACCACTATCTCAACCAGGAAGAAACCATAGCAGTGACTTCTCTTTCCCCCGGCCCCTGGCAACCACCAATCTGTTGTCTGTCTCTACGAATTTACCCCTTCTGAACACTTCATATAAATGGAATTATACAATATGTGGCCTTTTGTGTCTGTCTTCTTTCCTTCATAGGACGTTTTCAAGGTTCATCGATGTTGAGGCCTGTATCGGTATTTCATTCCTTTTCATGGCTGAATACTATTCCATTGTGTGAATAGACCATATTTTCTTTGTCTGTATAATGGCCCATTTATTGATAACGTGACCATGAACACTTGTGTACAAGCCTTTGTGCAGACATGTTTTCAGTTCTCACAAAGGTATTCCTACTTTGAATACCAAGACCTCTGCTGGTGGACCCTGCACAGGCTCCCCAGGAGAGGACAACTGGACCTTGGATGTGAGGGAGAACAGTGAGGGGCTGTGGAGCTACCATGTCTGCCCAGTCCCATCTCTGTTTTTCTATTTTTTGTTTTGGTTAATCCTCACTGGAGGATATTTTTCCATTGATTTTTTTTAGATAGAGTGGAAGGGAGAGAGGGAGAGAGAGAGAGAGAAAAAAAAACACTGATGTGAGAAAGACACATTGATTGGCTGACTTCTGCATGACCCTGACTGGGGCTGGGGATTGAATCTGCAACCCAGGTATGTACCCTTGACCGGGAATCAAAACTAAGACCCTTCAGTCTGACGCTCTAACCACTGTGCAAACCAGACAGGGCTAGACCCATCTCTTGACAGATGCCCTTGTGTTCTCTCACACCCATGGGGTGACCCAAATGGCTCCTTTATGGTCACAAAGCACCCCCCAGCACCAGTTTAACCATGGCCCTAGGGTGGCTGGCTGCAGTGTGAGAGCCCCCAATGGGCAATGGAGCAAAATGAGGGCAAATGCCCTGCCCACAGCCACACAGATGAGCCTGAGTCCCGCCGTCTCCTGCAGATAGTTCCAGAGAGAGCCCGGGCGCCTTTGCTCCAGACCCAGGGAGATAGCCTGAGGCTCAGCTCTATCTCAGGGGCCTTCTCCTTTTTGGTCAAACTTGGAAGGTCCAGGGCACTCAGGCATCCTGTCCAGGAGACAGATCCTGCATCAGCAGCCTGGCCCTGAGAACCTGTTTCTGGCCTATCGATGTACTTTGATAACTCAGCAGGTTGAAAACACAGGGCAAGCCCTGGCTGGTGTGGCTCGGGGATTGAGTATCCTCCCATGAACTGAGAGGTGTGGGTTCGATTCCCAGTCAGGGCACATGCTCAGTGTTGTGGGCTCGATCCCCAGTGGGCTGCATACAGGAGGCAGCTGATCATTGTTTCTCTCTCACATTGATGTTTCTATCTCCTTCTTCCTCTAAAAAATCAAAACATATTTAAAACAAACAAACAAAAAAACAGAGGGCAAGCAGGGTGTCATTCAGGAGCTCTGGTTCTGGCCTTGGGCATCTCATTTGTGACAAACTTCCCAGGGGATTCATATATATGAATCGCCACTCTAAATTTGTTTTTGTTTTTGTTTTTTTTATCCTCACCCGAGGACATTTTTTGTTCAGGTAGAGTGGGAGGAAGAGAGAGGAAGAGAGAGGAAGAGAGAGAGAGAGAGAGAGAGAGAGAGAGAGAGAGAGAGAAACATCGATGTGAAAGGGACACATCGAGTGGCTGCCACCCGCACGACCGACCAGGGCCGGGAACAAACTGCAACCAAGGTACGTGCCCTTAGCGGGATCCAAACCCGGGCCTCTCCGGACCGCAGGCCGACGCTCTAACCGCTGAGCCAAACCGGCCAGGGCGCCACTCTAAATTCAAAGAGTCCCCTTCCAGGTTCAGGCAGTTGGCTGTGTGTGTGTGTGTGTGTGTGTGTGTGCGTGTGTGTGCGCGTGTGTGTAGGGGACGGCATCCTTCCCTGTCTCTTCCTATCACGATGGAAGAAGAGGCTCGGGCACTCTCCCTGGCCCTGGCAGTGGCTCAGTGTGGCTCAGGTCAGGCGGCGGTCTCCGCAGGCTTCCCGGTTGATAGCTCCTCAGCCCTGATCTCTCTCCCTCCCACAGCCAGGCACTCAGCTAACTCGCTGTCAACTGCAAACCTACTCCCAGTTCTAAGACGCACCTTTTTTCACATCTTCACATTTTGTTATCAAGATGCATCTGACAGCCCTGGCCAGTTTGGCTCAGCGGTTAGAGTGTCGGCCCGCGGACCCTGAGTCGCACGTTCGATTCCGGTCAAGGGCACGTACCTCGGTTGCGATTTGTCCCCAGCCCTGGTTGGGGTCGTGCGGGAGGCAGCCACTCAATGTGTCCCTTTCACATTGATGTTTCTCTCTCTCTCTCTTCCTCTCTCTCCCTCTCACTCTATCTGAACACAAATGGAAAAATGTCCTCAGGTGAGGATAAAAAAAATGCATCTGACAATTCTAATTGGGAGAATTTTTGTCTGAGTGATACCTAAAATGCTGGTATGTTTTACCACTGAGGAAGCCTTAGAGTTGAAGACACGCAGTGTGAGCCAGGGACTGAGAACTGGGAAGCGTGCCCGAGGTGGGGAATTCTCAGCACCTACTGTGTGCCAGGCACCTACTACACCACTGCGCTTCATCCTCTGCCAGGGAAATACTGGCACCAATGCCCCCATTTTACAGATGAGGAAACCAAGACACAAGGTTAATTGATTTGCTCTAGGTCACATAGCCAGCAGGTGGGCGGAGGCGAGATTTCAACACAGGCAGACTGGCTCCATGGGCATGACCAGCAGGTGCTGCTGCCTTGGAGGAGTTCCCTGGTGAAAGGTGGTGGGGTAAAGGGGTGAAGGGGTTCACTGCGAGTAAGGGTATCAAGCCCAGTGACACAGCTCAGGCCTGGAGAAGTGAGTGGCGAAGGCGGGAGGAGCGGCAGGTGAGGAGTGAGCAGCTCCAGAGCGCGGGGTCTGCGGCTGTGGCAAAATTAGATTTTATTCTACGTGTGATGGGAGTCACTGCTGGGTTTTGTTTTGTGTTTTAACATTTTTTTTATCCTCACCTGAGGACATTTTTTTGCATTTATCTTCAGATAGAGCAGGAGGGAGAGAGGGAAAAAGACAGAGAAAGAGAAACATCAATGTGAGAGAGACACATCGAGTGGCTGCCACCCACAACCCCAACCGGGGCCAGGGACAAACTGCAACCGAGGTACGTGCCCTTAGCGGGAACTGAACCCGGGACTCTGGTTCGTGGTCCAACGCTCTAACCACTGAGCCAAACCAGCAAGGGTTGTTTTAACATTTTAAGAGACCAGATAAAAAGATAACGGTGGTCAGGACTTAGATAGTTGGGAGGAAAGAAAGGTCAAATCTGGAGGAGTCTGGGAGACAGACCCCAGACTCTAGAGCAGTAGCTCTCCACCAGGGTCAGTTTGTCTGGCCCCCTTCCCTCAGAGGGGACATTTGGTAAAGTTTGCAGACATCTTTTGTTGTCATAACTGGTAAAGGGAAGTGTTACTGGCATTTAGTGGGCAGCGGCCTGGGATGAAGTCAGAACTCCCCCACCAACCCCCATATGCACACAGCAAAGACTCATTCAGCCCAAAATGTCAATGGCGCTGAGAAAGCCCCCTTGAGAGCTCCCTGGCTGGGGGAGGGAGTGGAAGTCAAGAGGAATGGAGGCCCCAGGCCCTGCAGGGCAGCCCTAGGCTGAGGGGACAGCTGCTCTCTGTGCTGGTCCCTGTGCCATGGCAGAGGTAGGAGTCCTGGGAGGGCCACAGGAAGCAGGCCCAGCTGTGGGAAGGAGACCGGCTCACAGGCAGAGCCCTCCCACAGCGAAAAGAGCCACCGAAGAAGGAAGTGAGCGTCCCATCCGAGGGCTGTGAAAGCTGGAGTTCTGTCCCGGGTGGGTGGCCAGCCACCTGAGTCTCTGACTTAGCTTAAGAGACCTCAGTGTGCTGGCAAGTGGCTGAGCTGGGAGGTGGGGCAGAGAGTCCCTAGTGATGCCCGCAGGGCTGTGGAGGAAGTGAGGGGTCATCCCAGCTGTGGGTGGGAGGGTGAGGGAGGTGCCCACACTACAGCATTTCCTGACACCAGGTCACAGCCCTGGCCACAGAGGTCTGTCTCCCAGACTCCTCCAGGTCTGACCCTCCGCAGGCCTTGGCCCATGGAGACAGTGCTAGCTCTGGATGATGAAATCTTCACAGGGAACCCAGCTCCCAGGCACTGGTCTCCATCATGAGGTGGAGACAGCTCCCCCTACACCCACCACTGCCTGGTTCTCCATCATTAGCTCTTAGGAAGCCTGTGGAGTGACTTTAGGACACTGCAGGGCCCAGAAACAGTTTCCTAATTGTGCTTGAAATCCCACCACTAAACACTAGTTTATAAAATCCCAGTAAGAACTGATAGGAGCTCAGAAATCCACATGGATTTGACTGGAGAGCAGAGGCCAGTGAATGCGGGGGAGCTCCAGCCCACCCCAAGGTCCTTGCAGGGCCTTTTGGGAGAGTTGGAGGGTCTCCTGGGAGCCTATGGGGAAGGGAACCTGCAGGCCACAGCCCCACTCCTAGGTTCCTTGCCTGGGATAGGCCAAGTCAAAGTGTGTGTCACCTCGCCCTCTGTTGGCCACTTAGTGGTACTGCCTGCCCTCTGCAACAGGCCTGCAGGGGGCACCAATCCTGAAACACTGTGCAAGCAGAATTTCTGTAAAGCAAGTCTACTGTTCCACCAGTGTCAATAGTGCCAAGACTGAGAAACCCTCCTTGAGAGCTACCTGGCTGGGGGAGGCGCAGGAAAGGCAGTGGATAGGATAGGCACAGACCGCCTCTGTATCATTTTTCTGCCAGACCTGCAACTGGCAGCAGCTCCAGGTGCAAAGAGCCCGATGCTCTCCTCTGCAGGCCCTTGGATGACAGTCCCCTGGAGAATTCTCCATTAAGGAGTCCTGGTTCTGTAAAATGGCCTTCAGTGGCCTCTGTGACCTTGTCCCTGGAAAACTCTTTAGCCTTGTCCCCGGGTGCACCTTCTACTTTATTCACACTGAACATTAGGTTTATTGCTGAAAAGCCAGACTGTGGCCAGCTTCTGGGCCTGTGCTGTGCTGTTCCTTCGCTTTCCCTGGTGAACTCAGGATTCAGCTCACAGTGGGAGATGAGAACACAGAGCAAGAATCCACAAAGCTCTACTAGAGGCCAGACCTGCCTAAGGTTTCTTTGGCTTGGAAGTTGACATCCACACACACTCTCAGGTTCCAGGCCACACTTTCCCATGGAAACTCTGACTTTTCTGGAACAGGAGAACACGTCATGGGAAGGGGGGGGGGGTGGAGGGGCAGGGCCGGGATTCAGAATCTCAAGCTCAGAAGTCCTGGGTGGGGATAAGGGACTCTGCCCATAACATGCCCACGGCTCCTTTTAGGACCTGGCAAACCCTGCTTGCCCTTGATGACAATATCCTGGAAGGGCACACTGCAGAGGAAGTAGATATAGGGGGTGAGGAAGATCACCCCCTACCTGGGCCCCTCAGATTAGCTCAGCACTAGCCACTCACTCTGCCTTTCAACATGAACATAGAAGTCTCTGCCAGTCAACTTCCTGTCCTCTGCCCAGCCCCTGCCCTGCTGCCCTGCCCTGCCCTGTCCCACCCTTGTCCTTTGCCCTGGAGACCTGCTCATATGGGTGTTAGGGGCTCTTGCACCCCAGTTGTTGCCCAGCCTTTGCTAGTCCTTGTTGGGCCTCAGGACTCTTGGAAGGGAGCAATGCAGGGACACCGCCTGCGACTGGGTGAGCTGTTCAACCTCTGTGAACCTGCCTCCTCCACTCCTTCCCCTTCACCAGCTGGGACCTAACTCCTGGAGGCACAGGAAGAGGTGGGGATCTGGATGGAGTAGGAGAAGCCTTGTAGGTGTGAAGGTCAAAGCAGCAGGGCTCTAGGCTATCAAACCTGCAGCCACACCCAAGTCTCTCATACTCCCCACTGACTCAGTAAAATTCTCCTAGCTACTAGTTTGCTGAGAACCTACAAGGTGCTTTACCCCCTGTCTCAATGAATCCATACAACCCAGTGATGTCTGTGGTATCAGCTCCCCCTTACCTGGGTGGGAACTGAGGTTCAGAGACTGTGTAACTCACCCAAGGTCACATAGCTGATACAGGCGGAAATGGCAGTGGAACCTAGTCCATCTAGTTCCAGAGACCACATTCTATATCTTTTTATTCTTTCCTGTTTCCAGAGAAGAGGTAACTGTCCCTGCCTGGTACCTCTCTGTGTCCCCTTGTCTTTCCCATCCTATCCTACTTGGCCAATACACCATCCCTGCCCAGCTGCTTACTTCCAAGGTTTAGTTTGTCTGGACTCAGTAAAGAAGCTGAAGGTTCTGTTCACTCAAATCCAGGGGTCTGCTTCATTCAGGACTGATCTTTGGGTCCAGGTTCAAGTGTCCACAATGGCCATGCGGTACCCTGAGTCAGAGAGTCAGAGACTCAAAGGCACTCAGAGTAGGAGGAAACAATCTGCTTACTGGATACATGGGGGAAACTGAGGTTCAGAAGGGGGGCAGGCCTCACCCAAGGACACACAGCACACCAGAGTTAGGAGTAGGAGAGAACCTGAGAGCCAGTGGAGGGCTCTCTCCCCTTCTCCTTCACCTATAGTTAATACACAGACTTTAAAACTTGTTTAAAAAACTTGCTGTGTGACCTTGGTCATACCATTGTCCCTCTGGGTGTCAGTGTCCTCCTCTGATGAAGTATGGAGCTAGATGGTCTCTTAGGACCTTGAGTTTATTATCTCCCTCCACCCCAAACCTGGGCTGCCGAGGGGTTTACACCTTTAAGATACACGCGTGTGACACACTGGACACCCCACAGAGCTCCTCCTGGTCCCGTGTACTCACCAACCCTCCCACTGGCCCTGCACCCCACAGGTGACCCCGCCGGACAGGAGCGCTCTTCCTCCCCCACACAGTGGTGGGAGCCCTGGCCGCTGCCTCCCAGCCCAGCTCTTCTCACCTCACCCAGGATCCCATTTCCCACAGAGATGTGGGACACTGCGCCCTGGCCACCCCCAGCCCCGGTACTCACTGACACGGGAAAGTAGTCCTTCATGTACTTCCACATGAACCAGCGTCTCAGGTAATCCGAGCGCCTGCCACCCTTCCACGGCGTGTCTCGGTCCAGGTACCACCAGGTGGCATACAGGACGCTGAACAACCAGAATCTTGTGAACAGGAGGCCTATGAAAACCACGATGCTGACCTGGCCTGGGGAGGGAAGCAGGCGAGAGGTATGAGAGGAAGGACACGAGGCTGCCCAGAGACTCTCCCCTACGCCGGCACCGGCGGCACCTGCCTGTCCAGCCCGCAGCCCCGCAAGAAGAGATGAGCTTCCCACCCTTCAAGGAGGAAAGAGCGCAGCCGGTCCAGCGTCACGCTGGAACCTAGGTAGGCCTGCCTCCAAAACGGAATTTTTTCCCACTGCACCAGGCTGCCTTATTCACTTTGGTCTTCTCCCTCCACCTCCCTTCTGCCAGTCAAGTCTAGTTGACCCTTGAACAGCATGGCTTTGAACTCCATTTATACACAGAGTTTTTCCAATAAATACAGTATATTAGTGTAAATGTGTTTTTTTATTTCTTATGATTTTTTTTTTTGGTTAAAATTTTACTTTAATATAGTGGGGAGGGGGGCACCAAACCCTAAAAGGTTAAAACAAGTTGAACAACCACTCTACACAGATAAAAACCTTCACACGGGTCACCTGAAGTAATCCAGAGCTTAAACTGAATTGTGTAGATTTTCAATGAAGTCGTCAGTCATGGAACACAAACAAAAGGCAGTTATGTACACACTTGGCAAGCCCTCTAAGAAACGTGCCCTTTGCTTTTCCATGCCATCCTTAAGGCTTGCACATTTTATTTTTCAGATAATTTAACATTTTGAATAGAGTGTGTTCTCTACCATGTGGTAAAGCTTTGGTACTATTCATAGAAGACTGCATATCCTAGACTTGACATTTCCCCAAGAGGAGCTCTGATTCTGCTTTAGAAATTTCATATAAATTAAAGTCTTCATCAAATATCACTATGAGGGAGGTGACTCAAGATACACATATACAGTCCAGTTACCTCTTTGTATATTTAGAAATAACTCCTTCAAGGTATTTGCACCAGAGAGTTTATTCTGTCCTGCTTAATATTCAGCATCACAGGTTTGAATGATCAGAATCTTGGCAAGACCTTAATATTTCAAAATTATTAACAATTACCTCTAGGGGCAAGTCCAGGTTATTGGGTTTATGACAAATTTACTATCATGAAGGAAAACAAGTGTAGTCAGCCATCTTTAAAAATGCCCCAACCTGCCCTGGTCGGTGTGCTCAGCAGTTAGAGCGTCGGCCTGTGGTCCAGGGAGACCCGAGTTCGGTTCCCACCAAGAGCACATACCTTGGTTGCAGTTTGTCCCCAGCCCTGGTTTGGTCGTGCGGGTGGCAACCACTCGATGTGTCCCTTTCACGTCGATGTTTCTCTCTCTCTCTCTCTCTCTCTCCCTCTCTCTCTCTCTCTCCCTCCCACTCTATCTGAACAAAAATTGGAAAAATGTCCTCGGGTGAGGATAAAGAAAAAAATTTTTTAAAAAAATGCCCCAACCACTGCTTCTAAATATAGAAAGACTAAAACTACCTACATTTATCATACAACAAATCCCATCTCTGTCCCCTGAATTCCCCTAGTTTCATTCATTAGAAGGGGATTTAAAAGAAAAAAACTTAAAGAGCACTTTACAGCAGCATTCAGCTTTCCTGTGAAATACTCAGCATCTTAAATATTATGTACATGTCTTTCTTTCTTTCGTAAGCTAGACACTGGCTTCAGAGTTTGTGGAACTTGTGAACGTGCAGGGAAAATATCCCATTCCGAACTAGTCTAGAAATTGTCTTTTGGCAGAATAGCGAGTATCCAAGTTAAACCCGGGAGGGTCCTTTTGTTGCTGTGTTGTTGTTTTTTTTATTTGTTTGTTTTTGTTTTTCTTTTCTAAAATTTAAATCGTGTTTTGTTTCCCTTCTACATAAACCTGTCACCACTCCTGAGGGGAGATGGCAGCGGCTCTGGCCCCTGCTCCCCCCGGCTTCCCCGCAGCTGCTGTCTTAGGCTGCAGCGAGGTTTGAGTAGATGCGTCAATGAGGACTTCCCCCAAACAGCCTTTACAGATAACCCCACAACATGTTTTCTGTCTTTCCCAGTATGTGAGATCTAAAAAGGAAAAAACTGGCATCTGTTAGAGCCCGAAGCCATCTCTGTATCTGAGCCATCATCTGACTGGTTACTATAACAGGAGATTGAGCTGGGGAGGCACTGGAGGTGATACTGTGAGCATCAGAACAGTGACGCTTAAATTCCTTCTGCAGTTTGCTGATGTGGTTGCTTTTTCCTCCTGTTGCCAGACAGAGTTTTCACTTTCTTTGGTTTCAGTGTCGTCTTTCGACTGGGTCCTGCCTGCGCATCTACCACATGATTCCAGGTTTTTTGGTTTGTTTGTTTTTTTTTGATCCTGCTGGTGATTTCTTCCATCTTTTCACAAGCAGGACACAGGCATTACAGATGTCTCCTGCACGAGTCTCCTGCGATCCAAAGCAGCTCTGGAAGTCCTTTTCATAGCGTTTACTGTCAGTGAATCGAGAATTGGAGGACTTAGCTCTGCAGATACAGCAGCCCTCTATACTTCGGTACATCTTTGTCTTGTGAAAACCAAACATCTTTTCTTCTGGGCAAAAGTCTTCCAAAAACAGCCGTTCCACGCGCAATAACGTTCCCGAGGTGCGGAGTGCACGCCAAGCCAAGCCCCCTCCAATCGCTCCCTCCTCCTCAACTGCCGTGTCTGAAAGGTTGTCTCCCGCAGTTCTGCAGTTGCTACTGCTGGTCGGAAAGGTGCAGATTCCGCTTTTTCCCTTATGATTTTCTTAATTACATTTTTTTTCTCTAGCTTACTTTATTGTAAGACTATAGTATATAATACAGATAAGATACAAAATATGTATTGATCATGTATGTTCTCTGTGAGGCTTCTGGTCAACAGCAGAAGTTAAGTTTTAGTAGTAGTTAAGTTTTCGGGGGAGTTGAAAGCTGTATGTGGGTTTTTTACTGCACATGGGGTTGGTGCCACATGTTGTTCAAGGGCCAGCAGTAGTCTACACCCACCAGGTACTCAGTAAATGCCTGGTGGGCAAGTGACTGTATCAACTGTTTTTAGTTTCGGTATTTTGGGACCTCAGAGGAAAAGGAGACACTCTTTCCTCCCAACCTTCTGTCTGTTCACCCTCTGCCCCATCTTTCCAAAGATAAATCTGGCTAGGTGCCCCCTCTAATGAAAGCCGCCCAAGCTTTCTCCATAACGCCAGGGCACAGCCCAAGCAGCTCGGCCTGGCAAGCTCCCTGTGGCTGGCCCCAGCACCCCTCTGCCCCAGCCTCACCTCGCCCATGTTCCCAGCCAGTGCTCCGGCCACACTAAGCTGCTCGGTGTTCCTGCACCTCACAGATCTGGCAATGTCTTAGCTTTTGCTGGTGCTGCTTTCCCTGCCTGCAGTGCTCTTTCCTGGGGAAGGAGGAAGGTCCTCACTTCCCTTCAACATTGTACCAAAGGTCCTGGCCTGCGCCATATGGCAAGAAAAACAAATGAACAACATTAAGACTTGAAAGAAAGAAGCAAATTGTCTCTATTCACAGACACACAATTCAGTACATAGGCTATCCTAAGGAATTTACAGAAGCAACCAGAACTTACATGGATTGAGCAAGGTTGCAGGACCTTAGAAAAGAACATTTGTACATATGTGGTTGCATGTGCACAGAGGAAGGAAAGATTCCTGTACATCAGGAGGAAGGAGACAGGATGCCAGGGACAAGGATGGCAGGGAGATTGATTTACAATTTATCTTTTTTAATAAAAAATATTTTTCTTTTTTGATTTTAGAGAGAGAAGAAGGGAGAGGGAGAGAGAGATAGAAACATTTATGAGAGAGAACATCAATTGGCTGCCTCCTGCATGCCCACAACTGGGGATTAGGCCCACAACCTGGGCATTGCCCTGACCGGGAATTGAACCAGTGACCTCTCGGTGCATGGGTTGATGCTCAACCACTGAGTCACACCAGCCGGGCTATAATTTATCTATTTTTCACATTAAACAATGTAATGTAAAGAAAATAATAAATAACCCCACTTAGGGCTCTCTCCCCTTGGGCAAAAATAAAAAGTCTGGGATTTGTTTTTTGGAAAAAAAAATCTGTGTGGGTGACTCACACTTTAAGGAAATCAGTACTAGAGAATAAGAACGTGTTAATAGCGGCTACCTGGAGGGTAGGATTTTGGAAAGTCTTTTACTTTTAGAATACACATTTTGTTGGGAGGTTTTACAATAGCATGTATTAGTTTTGCAGTCAGAAAAAAAAAAAAGGTTAGGGAAAAAAACACGTAGAGCACTTACCCAGAAAGACCTTCCCTACTGGACCAGACCCTCACCCTGAGTTCACCCTGTAATTCCTATTAGCAGGCGAAACCTAGACTGTAGTTCACTTGGGAAGGCAGACACTTTCTTTCACTTAATCCTCACAACTCTGAGAAGGAAAAATTTTAAATGTCACTGGTACAAGGTCCGGAGGCGGTATGTAAATTGGCTATGGTCACACACAAATTAGTAGGATGGAACCGGGATTCAATTTTACAGTAAAACCTCAATATAACAAACTAATTCGGGCGAGGGGAGTATCTGTTAAAGCCGAAAGTTCATTACACAATACAGTAGGTTTTCTGAATGTATATGTTCAAAAATGGACAAATTAGGCCCGGCCAGTGTGGCTCAGTGGATTGAGTGTCATCCCTTGCACCAGGAGGTCACTGGTTCGATTCTCAGTCGGAGCACATGCCCAGGTTGTGGGCTTGATCCCCAATATGGGGTGTGCAGGAGGCAGCCGATTGATGTTTCTCTCTCTCTCTCCTTGTCTCCCTTCCTCTCTATCTAAAAAAATCAATTAAGAAATATATTTAGGGACTTCCGGTCAAGATGGCAGCGGAGGTAAATGCAGTATCGCATCCTCCCACAACCACATCCAAGTTACAACAAAACTACAGAACAACCACCATTCAAAACCGCCTGAAATCAAGCTGAATAGAAGTCCTACAGCTATGTAATTAAAGAAGCTGCATCGAGACTGGTAGGAGGGGCGAAGGGGCGACGGGCTGGTCCCACACCCACGTGTGGCGGATAAAAATCAGGAGGCTCCCGCAGCTGGGAAGGTCCTTCCTGAGGACTGAGGGGTCCCCGTCCCACACCAGGTGCCCCGCTCAGGGTTCCAGTGCCAGGAAGAGAATCCCCATAACTTCTGGCTGGAAAACCAGCGGGAACTGAGGCTCAGGGAGGCTGTTGCGGCTGGAGCCCCAGGCAGCTCCTTAAAGGGCCCGCGCACGGACTTATCGGACTCTCTCCCTTTAAGCTTGGAGGGGAGGCAGCTCGAGGGGCACCAGAGACATACAGGGAAGAGCTGTTTGGCACTGGAGCGAGGGCTGGAGAGGGGGCTTTCTCCGGGAGAAACGTGCTGTCAGAGGCCTTTGTTCATTTGGTGAGCCCTTCCCTGGGGCAGCAGACAGCCGCGATACCTGGGACTCCAGCAACCTGGCTCACACTGGTAGCCCCGCCCTGCTGACTCCCCGAGGCCCTGCCCCACCCCACCCAACTTTCAGACCCACCCAACTTTCAGGCCCACCCAAGCTGTTGGCACTTGCTTAACCATAGGATTGGCCTGACTTGGATCCTGCTTCAGGTTTTCCTAAATTTTTCCAAACGAGCAGCATCTGGTCTCAGCTAGCCCCATACTGCTCGTTGAGTAATACACAGAAACAAACACAGGGAGGCAGCCAAAATGAGGAGACAAAGAAACAGGTCCCAAATGAAAGAACAGAACAAAACCCCAAGAAAAGAACTAAGCGAAATGGAGATAAGCAACCTAACAGATGCTGAGTTCAAAATACTGCTTATAAGGATGCTCAATGAACTCAGTGAGGGCCTCAAGAGCATAAAAAAGGACCAGTCAGAAATGATCGATGCACAGTTAGAAACGAAGGAGGCTTTAACTGAAATAAAGAATAATTTACACAGCTTCAATAATAGAGTACGTAAATCCAAGGAACAAACCATCGATTTGGAATATAAGGAAGCAAAAAAACACCCAATCAGAACAGCAAAAAGAAAAAAGAATCCAAAAAAATGAGGATAGTGTAAGGAGCCTCTGGGACAACCTCATGCGTGCCAACATTCGCATCTTGGGGGTGCCGGAAGGAGAAGAGAGAGAACAAGAAATCGAAAACCTGTTTGAAACAATAATGGCAGAAAACTTTCCTAACTTGGTGAAGGAAACAGACATACAAGTCCAAGAAGCACAGAGAGTCCCAAACAAGATGAACCCCAAGAGGCCCACACCAAGACACATCATCATCAAAATGCAAAACGTTCAAGACAAAGAGAGAATCTTAAAAGCAGCCAGAGAAAGGCAGTTAGTTACCTACAAGGGAGTTCCCATAAGGCTGTCAGCTGATTTCTCAAAAGAAACTTTGCAGGCCAGAAGGGAGTGGCAAGAAATATTCAGAGTGATGGAAAGCAAGAACCTACAACCAAGATTACTCTATCCTGCAAAGCTGTCATTTAGAATCGATGGCCATATAAAGACTTTCCCAGACAAGAAAAAGTTAAAGGAGTTCATCACCACCAAACTGTTATTATATGAAATGATGAAGGGTCTTTTTGAAGAAAAAGATAAAATATATGAACAAACAAAATGGCAATGAATACATATCTATCAACAATGGAATCTACAAACAAAATGAACAGATAGAACAGAAACATTCTCATAGATACAGAGAACATTTTGTTGGTTGCCAGATGGGAGGGGGTTTGGGGGAATGGGTGAAAAAGGTGAAGGGATTAAGAAGTACAAATTGGTTGCTAAACTGACAAACCTCAAAGGGAAAGGAGCTGGGGGGATGGGAAGAAATAAACCAAAGAACTTATATGCATAACCAATGGACACAGACAATAGTGTGGGAAAAAGCGGGAGGGAGGTGGGAGTGGGGAGGAGGGAGTCAATGGGGGAAAAAATGTGGAACATCTGTATTACATTCTACATTCAACAATAAAGATTTTTTTTAAAAAAAGAAATATATTTTAAAAATCGACAAATTAGTTTACCTGCTTTTACGTATGTTGACACGTTTGTGTAATTAAAATTAATATGTATGAAAAGTTCAATTTCACCGAAAAGTTTTCTATATGTATTACAGTAATTTTAAATTTATACTGAATAGGTCTAGTAAATGCCTGCATTCAGCAGTCACCATGAGTAAATAAATGCACACAGGGCTGGGGCATGGCTTAGCACATGTGGGAACATCTGCCCACTGGCTCTCGTGAAAACTGCTGCAGAAAGTCACACAACAAGACAACAGAACCAATGACCGCATGCGAAGCGGTATGATCACGTGCCAGCGGTGACTCCTGGATTTAAGTATTAGACTACAGTTGTAGATATGTAATATTTGTTTATGTCAGCAAAATTACTGCAGTGTTTTATTCCCAACATATGGCCTATTCACTAAAATTTGTTTGAAATAACAGTGAATTAATGACAACAAAAAATAGCCTGTTAATTTAATTATAAGCAAAGCTTGGTTAAGAGCATTTAAAAATTAGCAGGGTGTTAATTTTCACATATGACATATGGGCTAAAAATTCTGTCCACTAAATCTGAAGTCTGTTAAATTGAGGTCTGCAAAATCAAGGGTTTAGTGCATTTTTTTGGTTACATCATGCTTCCATTTATTCATTCAACAAATATTTATCAACTCCAGCTCTTCCAGGAGTTGGAGACGCAGCAGAGAACACGGCACACTGTTTGAATGGAGCTTACCTTCCTGTGTGAGTGTGTGCGTTATAGAGGAGAGGAGAGGAAACCGTAAACAAGCAACCCAGTGAGAAAGTATTTGACTGGAGGCCCTGAGTCCTCGGTGACAGGTCCTAGTTGACTTCTCCAGCCACATTTTTTTGTTGTTGTTGTTAATCCTCACTTGGGGAAATATTTTCCATTGATTTTTAGAGAGAGTAGAAGGGAGGGAGGGTGGGAGGGAAGAGGGGGAGAGAGATATTGATTTGAGAAAGACACATCCATTGGTTGCCTCCCACATGCACTCCTACTGAAGCTAGGGTTCGAACCTGCAACCCAGGTATGTGCCCTTGACCGGGAATCAAACCTGAGACCCTTCAGTGCACAGGTGAGGTGCCACTCTAACCACTGAGCCACTTTTTTGCCACTCCCCAAAATGCCTCCTCTAACCCCAGAGTGAACCAGCTGGTCAATAAATGTGCAATCTTTACTCCTCCACCGGAAGCCCTTGCTCTCCTGCCAACCCTTAAATCTTGCCCTCTGGGGCCCACCTCCTGAGCATCTCTTGAAAAAGGCTACTTTCACCCTGGCCGGTTTGGCTCATCGGTTAGAGTGTCGGCCTGCAGTCCAGAGAGACCTGGGTTTGGTTCCCGCTAAGGGCATGTGCCTCGGTTGTAGTTTGTCCCCGGCCCCGCGTGTGGGAGGAGGCAGCCACTCGATGTGTCTCTTTCACGTGGATGTTTCTCTGTCTCTCCCCACCACACTATCTGAACAAAAAATGGAAAAACCTCCTCGGGTGAGGATTAAACAAAAAGGCTACTTTCTTGCCACCCACTGCCACCCTCCCTAGACCAGGGTTGGCAATCTTATTTTTAAAGGGCCAGATTGTAAATATTTTAGACTTTGTGACCCAAGAGGCAACCTGGAGGATATTGCATAGGCACATAAACATTTAAAATGCAATTATTTAAAAATGTAAAAACTGCCCGGCTGGTGTGGTTCAGTGGTTGAGCATCGACCCATGCACTGAGAGGTCGCAGGTTTGATTCCCGGTCAGGGCACATGCCCAGGTGGTGGGCCCGATCCCCAGTGGGGGGCATGCAGGAGGCGGCCAATCGATGTTCTATCACATTGATGTTTCTATCTCTCTCTCCCTCTCCCTTTCTCTCTCTTAAAATCAATAACGAAAAAAAATTTTTTAATAAAATAAAAATGTAAAAACCATGTTTACCTCATGGACTGTGCAAATACAAAACAATCAGTGGACTGGATTTGGCCCATGGGCCGTAATTTGGTAATCCCAATCTAGACTGTGATGGCTCCCTCCCACTGATCTATAACCCAACACCCCAAACACAGTAGATGGCTGCACAGAGGCCACAGGGCCCTTTACCAGACAGGTTGGACCTTGTCACTCCCCTACCTAAAGCCCTCCCGGGGCTCCCCTTTGCCTCTAGGAAAAGGGATAAGGTAAAACCTCTGACTCCTGGCCCCAGTGAGCCCGGATCCCTTTTCTCAGATGTTCTTCCCGAAGGCCCAGGGTGACTTTGACCTCTGTGCTGCTCCTGACATTCCCAGGCCCCCAGGCTATGAGTATGCAGGGCTGGAGGTGGGCACAGCCAGTCAGACACAGTTTTGCTCACAAAGCTCACATAAGGCAACCCTGGCATGAGGTCCTTTATCTCCTGTGATCCCTAGGCGACAGCCTGCCTGGCTTTGGGCCCCCAGTGCCCTTTGTTCAGGAGTGAGCACTTAGTTTGCCCTGGGCATAGACCTTCCTGCCCATGCATTTCCCATACCCTCTGCCCTCTCTCCTCCCCTTGTCTCCTCCCCTGTCTTGCTGTCAGTAGGAGGAGCCCACAACTCTACAACCTTTGGCACTTAAGGCACTTAATTTTTCTGTTCATCTGTGTAATGGGGTTAACCAAGGATATTTAAAATGTTTAACAGTGTTTAGGAAGGAAGGCACAGACCAGTACAAGGGATGCTTGGGGCAGGGTACTGAAGTGCCTGCTTTGCTGGGGGTGAATCCTTTCGCTGCAACAGTGTGAGGAGGGTCTGAGAAAGCCCCTGGAGGTGGTGGTGTGTGTGTAATGGCTGCTGACCAGCCTGTACAGAGTATGTCCATGTTTTAACACCAGGATAGTGGTGTCTGTGTACAGGCGGAACACCAGCAGTTGCCACCCAGTCTGGTGCCAGCACATGAGACGAAGAACCTACATACTCCCAGTCGCTCTCTCTTCCCAATCCTCAGTCCTGGGCCCTCTTTGAAAATGTTCCCTTCAGCCCTGGCTGGTTTGGCTCAGCGGTTGGAGCGTCGGCCCATGGACCAAAGAGTCGAGGGTTGTGGTTCGGTTCCGGCCCTGGTCAGGGTCATGCTGGAGGCAACCAGTTGATGTGCTTCTTTCGTGTCGATGTCTCTCTCTCTCTCTCTCTCTCTCTCTCTCTCTCTCTTTCCCCCTCCCACTCTATCTGAAGATAAATGGAAAAATATCCTTGGGTGAGGATTTAAAAAAAGAAAATGTTCCCTTCAGCAGAGCTGAAGTTTGGACAGGTGTGGCCTCCTGGCCACAATAGATGTGTCACTCTGGGGGGGGGGGCGGTAAGGGAACCTCCCGTGTGATCCAGCCCAGGGGCCTGTCCTGGTGGAGGAAGCACAACTCTTCATTTCATCCCACAGTAGCCCTGTCAGGTCAGTACTGTTATTCCCATTCTGCAGATGATGAATGCAACAGAGACCTGGAGAGGTCAGGCGTGGGTCCACCGAGGTCACACAGCTGGTCAGTTGCCCAGTTGGAGTCCCACCCAGGTTTGCCTGGTACCCCACTCACTCCTCAGTCCACATTGAGCCTGCACTTCCTCTCCTCCTTGTTCTTTCCCCGTTCCCCTGTCTCTCCTCCCCACCCCCTCAGCCTCCTCCTCTCTGAAGGGAAGAAAATCCATCCCGTGAGCAGCCCAAGGAGCCGTTTCCCAACACTGCCTGATACTTTCCCAGCCACAGGCAGCCAGAGGCAGGTGCTCTGTCCTAGCGCTTAGGTGGAACCCACGCCCAGGAAAGCGAAGTAACCTGCCCAAAGGCACAGGGGATGGCTGCTACCTGACCCTACCCTCCTACACCCAACCACGCTCTCCAAAGGTCTTTGGGCAGGTACTCTGAGCACAGCAAAGACCCGGTTAGGATCATGTCTTTCCACCATCAATGCACTGTGTGCACTAGAGTAGCAGGTGCCCACGGTAGCCCCACCCCCACCCTCCACCGCGCTCGCCCCCTCCCCAAGCCCAGTCCGCCTTACTCAGGATCAAGAAGCTAAAGATCCATTGCAGGACCGAGAAGGTCTGCAGCCTGCGCTCCCACGGCAGGTGCAAAGGCGCAAACTCCACCATGCTGGCTCCTCTGGGGGCTCTGGAGGCTTCCCAGTACCACTGAGGTCCGAGGCACCCTAAGGTTTTTATTCAGGGCGGAGGCTGTATAAGCACTTGCGGGGGAGGAGCAGCCCCGCCCCAAGGCCTCCCCGCCCCCGCCCTGTAGGAACCTGTTTCCTAGGAGAAACCTTTGAATCCTTGTGCCCTGGGCTCAGCTAAAAGCAGGAGAAAGAGAAGGAAGTGCAGCCTTTATCCATGGCAGCTGGCTCCTCAGGCAGCGCCTTATCTACGGGATCACCTTTTCTGATTGCTGGAATCTTACCTTTCACTTATCAGGTGAAGCTCCAAATATACTATAGTCTTTTCCCCTTCCCACCTACCCAGGATCTGGCTCCAGCAATGGTCACCTCTGCTTTCTGTCACGTACATTGCTCCCCCCTACAAATATGCAGTAATAGCTCCCACGTAAAAACCCCTCGGCCCCGTTTGTGTCGCTGAGAACCGCACCAGGTGTTAGACCGGCGGGTCAGAGCCGACCTGGGCTCAGCACCCCGGACACTTGAGGTCTGGCTAGGAAGGAATTCCGATTCAGGACTCACACCAGAAGAGGGAGTCTCTTTAGAAAGTCACAGAGGTAGAAGAGTGGGTGGTAGAAGAAATGGGCTCAGGAAACAAGTTACAGAGGCAAAGGAAGGGCCCTCGCAGCTTAGGGAAAAGGAAGGTAAAGGTAGAGATAACACACCTGGGGAGAAAGGGGGGGGGCTGGGGAGGGAGGGGAGAAAGTTGTGAGCATGCTCCTAGGAGGGAGAGCATAGGAGGGATTGTGTGCTGGGCTCTTTGTCCTCAGGGCTTTTATTTTATTTATTTATTTATTTATTTTTTATCCTCACCCGAGCACATTTTTCCATTTTTTGTACAGATAGAGCGGGAGGGAGAGAGAGAAACATCGATATGAAGGGACACATCGAGTGGCTGCCACCCGCACGACCAACCAGGGCTGGGGACAAACTGCAACCGAGGTACGTGCCCTTAGTGGGAACCGAACCCGGGTCTCTCTGGACCGCAGGCCGACGCTCCAACCGCTGAGCCAAACCGGCCAGGGCTGTCCTCAGGGCTTTTAAAGGTGGGGATTTTAGGTGTGATCCAGGGGAGAATCTCAATGGAATATTCATCAGCTTTCCAGGTGTGTCCTTTCAGGGATGTCCTGGCACCAGGGCAGGAGGTCATTAGTCAGTGCAGCTGGTCCTGAGGTCAGCCTTGACATAACTTGTCTGATTTTTCTGCTCTTCCTGGGCCTGTAGCAGAAACACGACTGAGGCCTAGACGTGATCTCTAGAGAGGAAAGGTCAAAGGGGTCTACACCCAATGACCAACCATGTGAAAGGTCAGGGGGTCCAAACCTCATGACCAGTGATGTACTAGGGAAGGAAAGGTTACTGGGGATGAGGTCCTTATTTTCCCAGTTTTGCACCCATTGCTCTGCGCCAGGGCTTTCCACCCTGGTGAATTCCATACCTGGCCCATCATCTGTCTGACTGCTGGCCACAGCCCCACCAGCTCCTCCACCTCCTGCCCCATTTCACAGCAAAACTGGAAGTGCCGTCTGCATCCCTTCACCTCATTCTGTCCTCTGCCACTCCATACCTCAGATGCCACTATTCCACAGAACTGCCCTTGACAAGTTCACCAGTGGCCTCCATGTTGCTAAATCGAGTGTTCCATATTCTCAGGTCTCCTCTTGACCTATCAGTAGCCGTAGACACAGTTGACCACTCCCTCCTTGAAACACTTGGCCTAGGGACACCACACTCCCCTGGTTTCCTTCCTCCCTCTCTGGCTTCTCCCTGATCTTCTTTGTGGCTCTTTTCCTTTTCCAGACTAAACGTTCGCGTGCCCTCCTGCCCTCCTAGTCCTTGGACCTTCTCTCTTCTTTTCACTACCTTGGATCTTATCCAAGACTCATGGCCTCGTATTCTGTTTACACAAGAAAGACTTCTAGATCGGTATCTCCAGCTTTGACTCTGCCCTGGGCCTCCAGATTTGAATATGTAGTTGGCTACTTGACATCTTCAGCTGGAAAGCCTGTTTCACACTTCCACCATAGCATGTCTAGAATTGAACTGGACCTCTACCCACCTGCCCATGTCGCCCTTTTCTCTGATCTTTGCCGTACCAGTAAAGAGTAACTCCATTGGCCTGGTTCCTCAGGCCAAAACCTTAAAGTCACGCTACACTCTTTCTGTCGCTCTTCATTCACAGCTGTCAGTTCTCCTAAATCTCTCCTTTTAAATGCACACTTTGAATGGAAGTATATCAAACACACAGTGAAGTGCGCAGATCCTAAGTGTATAGTGCTGCATTTTCACAAAGTGAACACACTCATGTGACTTCCACTCTCAGCAACTAATAGATGACCCCCCCCCACCCCGTTTCCTCACCATCACTTCCCTCCTCCCTGTAGGTCACCACCATCCTCATCTCTGCGTTGGAACTTTATACTCTTTTGGGATTGGCTTTTTTGGCTCTAGATTATATTTTTGAGAGTCATCCAAATTGTGTGCATTTGTAGTAACTTTGTTCTCATTACTATATAAATCACATGGTGTAACTATGATTTCATTGTGTGACTATGCCACGATTTGCCCATTTTACTGCTGAGAGGCATTTGGATTATTGCCTGTTTCGGGCTACTGTGAATTGCACTGCTATGGCATTCTTTCTTTTTCTTCTTCTTCTTTTTTTTTTTTGTTAATCCTCACCAACGGATATTTTTTCCATTGATTTTTTAGAGAGTGGAAGGGAGGGAGGGGGTGAAGGGGAGAGAGAGAAAGAGAGAAACATCGATATGAGAGAGACACACTGATTGGTTGCCTTCTGCACATGCCCCAACTGGGCCCGGGATCAAACATGCAACCAAAGTACATGCCCTTGATTGGGAAGCAAACCTATGACCCTTCAGTCAGGGGGCCAACACTCTAACCACTGACCCACACTGGCCAGGGTGCTATGGGCATTCTTCCCTCTCACCCATTGTATTGAGAAATAATTGGCATATATCACTGTATAAGTTTAAGATATACAGGATGGCCCTGGCCGGTTTATCTCAGCAGTTAGAGCATCAGCCTGCGGTCCAGAGAGACCCAGGTTCGGTTCCCGCTAAGGGCATGTACCTCGGTTACAGTTTGTCCCCGGCCTTGGTTGGGTCGTGCAGGTGGAAACCACTCGATGTGTCCCTTTCACGTCGATGTTTCCCTCTCTCTCTCTCTCTCTCTCTCTCCCTCCCACTCTATCTGAACAAAAAAATGGAAAAATGCCCTCGGGTGAGGATTAAAAAAAAAGATATACAGGATAATAATTTGATTTATATACATTGTGAAATGATTACCTTAACAAGTTTAGTTAACATTCATCATCTCATGTAGATACCACAAAAAGAAAATAAAAATTTCCTTTGTGATGAGAACACTTAGGATCTACTCTCTTAACAACTTTCAGCAGTATGGGCAGTCTGTACATGTCTTTTGTCCATAGGTGTAAACATTTCTGTTGAGTGTGTGTCTGGCAACAGGATTACTGGGTCTCCTGGTAAAAAGGCATATAGTTTTCCAAAGTGATCATAGAAATTTACACTCACACAAGCCCTATGTGAGCCTTCTGGTTGCTCCACATCCTCCCCATTTTAAACATTTTAGTGACTGTGTAGAGGTACTTCATTGTGGTTATCGTATTTTCCTAAAGCCTAATGAGGGTGAGCATATTTTAATGTTTATTGGCCATTTAGATACCATTTTCTATGAGGCTCTTGTTTTAGTCTTTTGTTGATTTCTGTATCTGTTGGGACAAAAAGCTACTTTCCATCCCTACAGCCGGCCTCTTGATCAACTCTGCCATCAGTTATCTGACTGGTCTCTGTCACTGAGCCCATTCTGTCTCCCACAGTTCAGCACAGCTGGGTCAGAGTACTTGCATGCCCAAGTTGGGAGTAGTGCCAAACTGTTTTCTAACAGAGTCACACCACTTTGCACTCCCACCAGGGATGCAGGAGAGCTCACAGGAGCATATCCTCTCTGACCCTTAGTGTGGTCAGACTTATTTCACTAGGGTTGTAAAGCCATACCTGTGGTGGTCTTGGTTTGCATTTCCTGATTACTAATGTCGAATGTATCTTTATTCATAGGCATTTTCTCGTCTGTGAAAAGCTTGTTCTTAATGTTTGCCCGTTTCTCTACAGTGTTGTTTGCACTTTTTGTTTGAATTTAAAGAAGTTTTTTATGCACTCATGATGCTAATCTTTTGTTGGTTGCATATATTGTGAATCTCCCAATTTTTTAAGCGTGTCTTTTAAGGTGTCATTAGATGAAAAAACATTTTAATTTTAACATATTTATATTTATCAGTCTTGTATTAAATAGACATTGCTTGGTCTGATTTAGGAAATCTTTCCTACCTACATTTTCCATTAAGAGTTTAAAGTTTTAAACAAAAGACAAACTAATAGCTACAGACTAGCGGATGATGGTTACCAGAGGGAAAGAGGTGTGGGGGGAGGACAAAGAGGGTAAAGGTCAAATAGTGACCAAAGGAAGCTAGAGTTTAGGTGGTGAGCACACAATTAAGTCTACAGATGCCATACTATAATGTTGTATGCCAGAAATTTGTATAATGTTATTAACCAATGTGATCCCACTAAGTTTAATTTTTAAAAATAACAAATAGCCAAAAAAATAATTTAAAGTTTTGTCTTTCACAGGTGAGTCCTGGGTTCTTTTGTAGTATGGTTTCAATGTTATATTTTAACATATGGATAATCATTTTTTGCTCATTTGTTCAACACTCTTCCTTTCCCCAATGATATAATATGTCACCTTTGACATAGTTCTACACATACATGGTCTGTGTTGGGGGCTTTTATTCTTTCCCATTGGTCAATTTTTATATCCTTGTCAGTGCTACACTATTTTAATTATCTAGATCTACTCTCTGGGAGGGCAAGCCTCTGCTTTTCTAAGAGTGTCCAGGCCATAATTAACCCTTTCCTCTTCCATACACATTTTAGAATCATGTTAACAAATTCCCCCCAAAATCTCTCTTGGAATGTCGGAATTCATAAAATGTTGAATCTACAGTTCATTTTGAGGAAACACATATGCAAATAAAAATGAAAGTAAAAATAAATTAATTAAATTCCAAGGTCTCAATATCTAGCAAAAGAGCAACAAAGAAACCCAAAACAAAGCACAAGGAAGAAGAGATAAAAGCAGGAATTAATGAGATTGAGAATAGAGCTAATTAATAAATTACAATTTTGGTTTTCTAAAAAAAATAAATAAATAATGAAATAAAACCATTAGCTAATACAGTCAAGAATAAAAGGGACAAATCACACATATACAAAATAGGAAGTGACAGTGGAGAAATGATTAAAACAAGAAATTTTAAAAAATCAAAAGAAACTACAGATGGTCCCTAACTTATGATGGTTCAACTTAGGATTTTTTAACTTTACAGTGGAGCAAAAGTGATACATATCATATATTTCATGAGCTATTCAATACTTTATTGAATATTATAAAATAGTCTTTGTTTAGATGATTTTGCCCAACTGTGTGCTAATATAAGTGTTCTGAGCACATTTAAGATATGCTAGACTAAGCTATGATATTTGGTAGGTATAGGTGTATTAAATGCATTTTTTAAAAATACGTTTTTATTGATTTCATTTTATTTCTTGTTCCAATTTTTATTCATTTATTTTTGTTACAAATGTTTCTTCTTTTTCCCCCATAAACACCCTCCTCCCATGCTGCCCACCCCCTCAGCATTGTTGTCTATGTCCATTGGTTACGCTTATATGCACATAAGTTCTTTGGTTTATCTCTTCCATTCTCCCCACCCCCCTTCTCTGAGTTCTGTCAGTCTGAATCATACTTCTTTCTATGTCTCTAGGTCTATTTTATCTATCAGCTTATTTTGTTTATTATATTCCACAAATAAGTGAGATCATGTGGTATTTGTCTTTCTCTGATTGGCTTATTTTGCTTAGCATAATGTCCTCCAGGTCCCTCCACATCATCTCAAAGGATAAGAAATCTTTCATATTTATAGCTGCATAGTATTCCATTGTGTAAATGTACCACAGCTCTTTTATCTACTCATCTACTGATGGACACTTGGGCTGTTTCAAGATCTTAGCAATTGTAAACAGTGCTGCTATGAACAAAGAGGTACATATATTCTTTCTGATTAGTGTTTCCAGCTTCTTAGGATATATTCCTAAATGCAGTTTTTGACTTATAAAATTCTCAACTTATGACAGGTTTATCAGGATGTAAACCCATCATACGTCAAGGAGCATCTGTACTCCACAAACTTCAATGCATATACATTTGCATTCTTAGATGAAATCGATAGTTTTCTAGGAAAATGCAATTTATCAAACTGACTAAATAAAAGATAGAAATCTTATATTAATTTTTATAGAAGAAACAAAGACTATAATCAAGAAATTTCCCCACAAAAAAAGCACCAGGCCAAGATGGTTTCAAAGGAGAATTTTACCAAATCTATAAAGACTCTATAGCCCCAATGCTCCATAAATTGTTTCAAAACTTTTAAAATGAAGGAAAACTTCCAATTTTTTATGTAGCAATTTTAACATTAATATTTAAACTCGGTTTTTGGAAAGCAATGCAAAAACAGAACTATAGACTTATTGAATTATTTATGAATATTAATGCCAAATATTTAAATAAAGTCATAGACATATTATATTATAAAACATTAGAAAATAATCCAACATCACATTACCATACACCATGAACAGGTGGGAAGGGAAACCATTAATATAGTACATAAGATTAATAGATTTAAGAAGAAAATTGTATAGTTAGCTTCATAGATATGAAAACACCCTTGACAAAACTCATCCTAGAGTGAAATTGATGAGTGTGTTCTTAATATAATAATATGTTGTTTCTAAAGCTAGAAACACCACTTAATGGTGAAATACTGTACTAGTCGCATTTCCACTAAGATTAGCAATAAACCAAAGAGATCCTACTATTCAACAGTATACTGGAGGCATTAAGCAAAGCAGTTAGAGAAATTAGTAAGAGACTTAATAACTGAGAAGTAAAAGAGTAAATCTATCCCTTGTAGATGCTATGATTGTGTACCTGGAAAGCCCCAAAAGTAACATGTGTCTTTATTTTTACCTTTTTTGGAGTTCTTCATTTCTTGGACACACGCACTCCTTTGGTTTTGTGTTTCCTTATGTTCCTTCATTAAATCTAAGTTTCGGTCTGGTATCATATTCTCATATTCCTCTGCCTGAAGAACTTCCTTTAATGTTTCTTATAGCACAAGTATACTGGGAATTAATTCTTTTAGCTTTTGTTTGTCTAAAAACATCTGTATTTTTGGCTTAAATTTTGAAAGATATTTTCACTGGGTATAAAATTTTAAGTTGACTATTTTTTCTTTCAACTCTTTAAAGATTTAGTGTTTATCTTCGCCCTTTGTATGTAATGTATCTTTTTCTCTGGCTACCTTCAAGATTTTCATTTTGACTTTAGTTTTTTTGTTTGTTTGTTTGTTTTTTAGCAGATTTAATATAACATGTCTAGATTTTTTAAAAATCATCCTGTTGAGCCCTGGCTGGTTTGGCTCAGCAGTTACAGCGTCAGCCTGCGGTCCAGAGAGACCCGAGTGTGGTTCCCGCTAATGGCACGTACTTTGGTTGCAGTTTGTTCCTGGCCCTGGTTGGGTCGTGTGGGTGGCGACCACACGATGTGTCCCTTTCATGTCAATATTTCTCTCTCTCTCTCCCCCTCCCACTCTATCTGAAAAAAAAAAAAGGAAAAATGTCCTCAGGTGAGGATAAAAAAAAAAAAAATTATCCTGTTGAGATTCTCTGTGTTCTTGGATCTATGGTTTCATATCTTTCATTATTTTTGGAAAATGTTCAGCCTATCTTTTAAAATATCTTTTCTCTTTCTGGGATTTCAATCACATGGATGCTAGACTGTTCAATATTGTACCACAGCTCTTAAATACTCTGTTCTGTTTTTTTTTTTTCCCTCTTTTTTTTCACCTTTGTGCTTTGGTTTGGGTAATTTTTATCAACCTATCTTCAATTTCACTGATTCTTCCTTTGAATATGTTGAATCCACTAATAAGCCCAGAGAAAATATTCTTTTTTTTTTTCACAGAAAGTAGTTTATTACTTTTACAGTAAAATAAAATGCTCTTGGAACTTTGTTTAAAGAAGAAAATACTATTAGAACTTTTCTAAACACTAGTTTGTTAACTGATGAAGTAGATATTTCAATATATATTAAACTTTCCACAGGCAAGTGCCTGAGTTGGATGGCACAACTCACAATTGTGTGGACCCCAAGCTGTCCCATTCGATGCAGCTAACTGCTTAGAAGTAGGGCTTGAGTTTGTGGCCGGTGTACTGAGTGTCAGGTCTGACTTCCTTGCCCTGACATCTGTGGTTCTCCTTCTTCTCCAGCACCCACTCACAGGTCTTCTTCACCACCCCACTCCTCACAATCCTATATGGAATCCTGTGCAAGAGACACAACTGTAAACTGACGGATGGAGCAGCCTGGCTGGCACCCAAGTTAATCCAGGCAGGAAAAAATAGTGAGCTTCCTTTGAGTCAGGTGGTCTTATATGCCCCTTCTACTATAAAAGTTGCACTTCTGGACCCCACCCCCGGCCATCCTTGAAACATCCACTGGGGTCAAAGCAGTGTATGTAGTAGGAGGGCGGGAGGTGCGAGGCTTTACTCACTCACAGGCATCTTTATGGTAGGTGATCACTCATTGGGTCTGCACACATCTTGCTTATGGAGCAGGCAGGCAGGGGCAAGGCTACTTTTTGGGCAACCTAGGCCAGGACTGGCTCACAAGAACCCAGCAGTATTCACTGAAAGCCGGAGGCCCAATGCCCACTGCTGCCACTTAGTCTGGTTGCCCTAGTCTGGTTGCGAGGTCAGCGTACCCCATCAATTTGGGGCTCCCAGCAGGAAATGTCTGAGGTGGGAAAACAAGGCTTCCCAGCTCGTGGCAGCCCTGGCAATGATCCTCAAGGGTGATCTTGGCCTTCAGCTCTGACTGAGAAGAAAAGAAACGCCTTGCAGCCCATGGAAGAGAGGCCCTTCATCTTTGTTTTTTAGTTCTAGTATTTGAATTTGTCTCTCTTATTGTTAATTTTAACACTAGGTTCTCAACACAGTGACCTGCCTATCTTTGAGACACACACAGCCCTTTGGTTTTGTGTTCCCCTGTGTTCCTCATTAGCAAAGCAGCTTCCTCCATTCCCTCCTTTCTAGGTCTTCATGGGCTGCTTCCCTCTACTAAAGGGCTTAGTTTCTATTGATGGCTCTCTCCGTAGGGTCACTGCCCCTAGGCTCCAGTGATAGCTTTCTCCCCTTGCCCTTTCAAGCCTATGAGTGGCAAGATCTCCCTGGGCTGGCACATAGTAGACACTCAAATGTTGATTGAATGAATGAATGAATGAATGAATGAATGAAAGAAAAGAAAGAATATGAATATAAAGTGTTGGGGGAATGGAGGGAGACGAGCATGGAATTAATAATTAAATTAGGGCCAGTAAGTAAAAGGCCCTGAATGCCTCAGAGCTCCCAGCCAGCAGGATAATTGTCTAACTAGAAATAACCAAGTGGATCTGAGACCCAAGCCAAGTGCTGCAGGTGGCTGCTGGGCAGAGGACTCCATCGGCTGCTGCGTGCTGAGTCCCCACCTGCTGAGGCAAGGCCCTGCCTGTTTTGCCATCTTGGTGACCTCTTGCCTTTAGCAAAAAATAAAGGGAATTTTTTTTTTACAGTTTGGCTCTAAGAGCCCAGAATTTCTGTCTGTGCTGCTGTCTTTATGCTGGGCAAAGAAGAAAGATGTGGAGTGGTCCCTAACCTTAGGGAAGCACAGACTATCTCTGGGCTTCAGTTTCTACATCTGTAGACTAGAAATGGAGTTAGAGTTATAGGGGAAAGAAATGACATTAAAGGCCTACTATGAGTTGTCCTTTATATTAATACTTATTAAAGAGCTAGCATTTTTGAGTGCCTAATATGAAGTAGGCAATCTATGTGCATTATCTCATTTTATTCTCATAGTAACCCAGTGATGCAGGTCCTGTTGGCATCACAAATTTACACATATGAAAACAGAGCTCGTGCAATTCCCTCAACCACCCTCCAACGTGGATGTTAGTCTCATCACAGCTGTGAGAAGTGCAGTAACCTATCTGAGATCTCACAGTTCATAGAAGGCAGAATTAAGATTCAGTTGGGTCTTCCTTACTCCAGAGCCTTCTCTCCCCATGCATTACACTCGTCGTTCCATGATAATAACTGGTTTCTTTTCTTAAACAGTCCATAAAATCTTCTATCTCAGGAATCCTGTGTCCTCAGTGTGAGATACAGAGTCTAGCATAGAGAAAATGAGAGGAAAGTTTTGATGAAAGATACAGAAGAGGGGAAAGGGAGAGAGGAGGAGAAAGAGTGGGGGGAGGAGGAGGAGAGCGCCACCAAGCGCCAACTGTGAGGCGCTCCCTCTGGTGGTCATTCTGAGAAGCTGCCGGCAGGATGGACTTGGCTTTCCAGGGCAGGGTTGGCAAGGGCTGGGGAGAAGCCTGGATAATAGACATAGCTGTGAGAGGGACTTACAAAGATGGCTAAAGGATTTATTTCTACTGGCGTTGGCTGGAAAAGAGTTAAGTCTTTTTTGGTCTGGTCAGGATGGAAATTCTGAGCCTGGTTTTGGACCAGACAGGCTCCCAGGGTCCGAGTGTAGCTCTCCAAGCTCTGATGATGATGAATGTACAGGGCACCTATGATAGCTGAGTAATGGCCTCCAAAGATGACCACTTCCTAACCTCTGGAAACTGTGAATGCTATCTTATAAGGCAAAAAGGATTTTGTAGGTGTGATTAAGTTAAGGCGTTTGAGAGTATCCTGGATTATTCTGTATTATGCAGGTGGGCTTTATATAATCATAATAGTTTTTATAAGAGGAATGCAGGGGGGTCAGAGTCATAGGAGAAGGCGAAGTGAATGAAAGCAGAGATTGGAGTGATGGATTTGAATATTGAGGAAAGGGGCACAACCAAGGGACATAGACAGCCACTAGAAGTTGAAAAAAGCAGAATAATAGATTCTCCCCTCAGAACCCCCAGAGGGAACCAGCCTTGCCAACACCTTGACCATAGCCTAGTGAAACGAATTTCAGACTTCTGGCCTCCAGAATTGTAAGAGGATAAATGGTTTTTTTTAAAAAAAAATTTTTTAAATTGATTTTTAGAAAGAAAAGAAGGGAGAAGGAGAGAGAAACATTGATGTGATTGAGCCTAGAACCGGGCATGTGCCCTGACCAGGAATCAAACCCGAAACCTTTTGGTGCATGGGATGATGCCCAACCAACCAAGCCAAGCCAGCCAGGACAATTATATGTTTTTTTATCGTCACCCGAGGACATTTTTCCATTTTTTGTTCAGATAGAGTGGGAGGGAGAGAGAGGAAGAGAGAGAGAGAGAGAGAAACATTGATGTGAAAGGGACACATCGAGTAGCTGCCACCCGCATGACCAACCAGGGCCAGGGACAAACTGCAACTGAGGTACCTGCCCTTAGCGGGAACCGAACCTGGATTTCTCTGGACCGCAGACCAACGCTCTAACCGCTGAGCCAAACCGGCCAGGACAATTATATGTTGTTTTAAGCCACTAAGTTTGTGGTAATTTGTTATAGCAGCAATAGGAACCTAATATAGCACCTTGTGGGTTCAGTAAGTCTTGGTTCTGAATTTTTCCTTTTTGTCTACTCTCCCCAAAAAGCCATGGCAGAACACTAGCCAGTAATCTGTGCTCTATGAGCTAGCCTGCTCGTCTCTGTCTCTGCCTAGAACAACTCTCTCCCATATGTATCCCACCCAACCCTCTAGACAATTCAAACACCACCTCCTCCATGAGGCTTGCTATGTCCCCACCCATCCCATCAGGTGAAGGTGGAGACCAATAGTACTCAAAACAAGGGATCCTTTCTAGTTCACAGCACAGCCACCCTCACCGTGTCTCCTTCCCCGTCAGACTGAACGTCAGCAGAGGTTTTGTGGGTGGGGTAAATGAATGGCGTGGAAGGTGAGAGCCCACTGTGGAAGAGGCTCCGCCCCACAGTCCTCCAGTGAGATAAACATGGGCTTTGTCAGACCTGAAAGGGTGCCCTCCTCTGTGCCTTCGCCTTGGGCCCACCTTATGAAGCTGGTTTGTCACTTTACATCCTGGACAGTTTCCTTGGGACATCCCACAAACGCTTGAAGCCTACCGTGACCCAAACCGACATCTGCGTATTAGCACACACTTGCTCCTCCTGCATCCCCTGGCTGCCATTGGCACCAACCCCGGCCCTCCTCCAGTCCAGCACTCTGGGGTCATCCAGGGCTCCTTCCTCTCCGTCACTCTCCATATTCAGTTGTTTAGAAAGTCCTGTCATTTCTTAGGCACCTGTCTCAAATCCCATCTTCTTTTTTTCTGTCTCCACTGCCTTTACTGCAGGCCAGACCACTGCCACCTCTTTACTGACCCTGTTAGAGCCTCCTCCCTGGGCTTTCTGTCTCAGGCTGGCCCCACTCAGCCCCTTCTGCACACAGCAGCCGCCAGAAAGGGTTGCTAAAATCCACCTCTGAACATGTTGCTCTTCTTTCTCAGGCAGAGCAGATGAAAGATGGGTGTTTTGGTTTCTAGTAGCCACTGGGCTGCCTTGCTCCTTGCCCTTCTCCGTATTTTCTCAGAGAGCATACCTGCTGATGGCAGATGGCCCCCAGCCATGTTCCTGCTACTGAACTGTGATACCCGGTTCCACCCCCAAACCAGCCGCAGCTTCCTCTGTGAACGCCACTGTGACCAGAAGGGACCCTGCACTGCAAGGCCAGGAGAATCCTTCAAAGGCCTTAATAGACTGGAGATCCACCTTCAAGACTACTACAAGCATAAGAAGTTGCTCCTGCCCTGGCCGGTTTGGCTCAGCGGTTAGAGCATCGCCTGTGACCAGAGAGACGCGGGTTCGGTTCCCACTAAGGACACGTACCTCGGTTGCAGTTTGTCCCCAGCCCCGGTTGGGGTCGTGTGGGTGGCAGCCACTCCATGTGTCTCTCTCACATCAATGTTTCTCTCTCTCTCTCTTCCTCCCCGTCTCCCTCCTGCTCTATCTGAAGATAAATGTAAAAATGTCCTCGGGTGAGGATTAAAAAGAAAAAAAGTTGCTCCTGCATCAAATGCCATTTACTGCAGTAAAAGTTTTGAAGAGGATTTCCATAATTTCAAGTTTCGTAAAGAGTAAATTATTTTGTTTTATAACTTGAACACTGGCTAGTGTGGCTCAGTTGGTTGGGTGTCATCCCAGACACTGAAAGTTCTCTGGTTCAATTCCTGGTCAGGACACACACGCAGATAGCGGGACAATCCCTGATCCAGGGGCAACAGGAGGAACCAATTGCTGTTTCTCTCTCCCTCTCCCTTCTTCTCTTTCTCTCTCAAGTTAATATAAACATATTAAAAAAAAAAAAAAAAGAATTGGTTTGGGTTGCCCATGACTAATTGGCATAATATTGCATTCGTAGACATTTAAGTAAGTGTATATTAATTTTGATGTTGCTTTTTTTCTGACCACATTTTGAAGCCAATATATTTTTCTTCTCGGGGCTTAAATATGTGCATGAGTGCTTGAAAGCTCATGGCCCCAACTCACAAGGCTATGAGACTAGGCAGCGGGGAGGCAGCTGGGTCCCGGAAAGAGGCCTGGCTCCCCCCGAGAGGTCAGAGCTGAGCTCCCACCAGAGCTGGGGGGCTGGAGTGGGAGGGTGGCCAGCTTCTCACACAGGGGCACCGAGGTCACCTTCGATGAGCCATAGAGGGCCTGGGGATGAGAACAAGGAGAAAGGCTTTGGGTGGGGAGGAGATCCAGGGCATTCTGAGCACCTCCTCACCTCACCTTGTACCCTCCAGCTGTGTTCCTGCCCACCCTGCCCCCACCCCATGTGTTGCTGGCTCAGATAGAGCTCTTGGGAAGTGTGACTCCTCAGAGAACTTGAGGCCCTGAGCTGAGTAAGTGAAGAGAGATCAGAGCTCTTGGCTCTCCCACACTTCAGTCTCATTTTCAGTATCCCATTTCCCAGCATCCAACCTCACAGGGCTGTATAATGGAGAGACTAGAGACTTTGGGTTCCGAAAGGCCTGACTCATGCCGGCTCAACCTTGCATTAATTCCTCCCATGATTTGGGGCACGTCACTCCCCCTCTCTGAGCCCTGATTTCCTCATCTGCATAATGAGGTGAATTATATCAGCTCAGAGACTGTTGTTAGGATCAAATATGAAGCCACTGGCGCAATGTTGGCAGTCTGTAGGCACTTGGTAAAGGATACTTCTTTCCTCAAGCCATTTCTGAACCCACAGCCTCACCGAGTTTGCCCCACCACGTCCTGACTTCCTCCCCTCTGGCGGTCCTTGCTGCCAGAAAGGGAACGAGAGCTCCGTTTGCCTTATAGCCGATGTGTGCCAGTTACAGTGCGGGGTGATTTAAGAGGTGACGTTATCACTGCTTAAATCCTGCCTGAGAGGAAGATTTCTTTTTTTTTCAACCGGCGCTGCTCCCTTTCCACCCTCAGCTCTGCCACTCTGCAGAGGTGCAGAAGGCAAAATGTGGATACTCTTGGCCAACTTTCAAGCCACAGTCCCCCATATTCATCAAGAGAAAATTGATTCTAACTAAAAACTCTTTCCCCAGACCATTTCACTTGACCTTACTATTCTAGCCCAGCAGGAAGGCATACTTTTTTTTTAATAGAAGAAAATGTAATCACTTAATTTCAATGCTCATCATAAAAGATTTTGAGTCAGCAAACCAGTATGAAGGATTGTGGTTAATGCACATCCTTTCAGAAAGTGGATGGCTGGTATCCAGTTTTCATCAAAACTGCAGTCATCTTACAAAAGAAGGCAGCACAACTTGGCCTACTCTCCTGCTCTCCACCATAAATTCATGTGGCATGCTCATACCCAGGGGCAGTGCCTCAAAAAATCAGAGTCAATGCTGCTCAACAAGCAAGAGGCAAGGTTTGCTCGGCCAGTGTGGCTCAGTGGTTGAGCAGCCACCATGCACCAAGAGGTCGCCGGTTCAATTCCGGGTCAGGGCACACGCCCAGCTTGTGGGCCAAATCCCCAGGGGGAGGCGTGCAGGAGGCAGCCAATCGATGTTCTCTCTCATCGATGTTTCTCTCTCTCTCTCTCTCTTTCTCTCCCTTCTGCTCTCTCTAAAAATCAATAAAGAAAAAAAAAAAAAGAAGTTCTCTAAATTGTCTTCCAGTTACCATCACCATCATCTTCATCACTGCCACCACTACCACCATCACTACCACCACCACTATTATCACCATCAACACAATCACCACTATCATCACCACCACCACTACCACTGTTATCAGTAACTTTGTTTTTCCAAAGTTCCCCAGCTGGTCAGAAGTAGGGCTGCAATTCAAAATGTGGTTGCTCTAACTCTAAAGCCCAAGTTATTTCTACTATGATATAATTTCTCTCCTTTCATCTCCATGACCCACTTCTTCCTTTGCTTGTCAGCTCTTGTCAGATCCTCTTCTTCAATGACCTCTAATTTCTGGCATGCCCTCAAGATGTTGATCACCCACTTGTTTCACTATGCAAACGCGTGCACTTGTGGCTACCTCACAGCAGTGCTTTCTACAGTCTATTCTAACTTCGTTTTATGTCCACTACTCTCCCATCCCCTCCAGACTTCTACTCAGTGACGGCAGAGACCATCTATTGGTCAATCTATCCCCAGTACCCAAGGCTTGGCTCATGCTTTACTCAAAGATGTATGGTTTAAATCTATGAATGAATATGGATGTATAGACAGATGAATGAAGAGACAGATGGATTCATTGATGAGTGGATGGGTGGCTAAGTGCATTATTAGATGACTAAGGATAACTCTCAAATCTACATTTATAAACTCCAATTTACTGCATTCTTTAAAAAAAAAAATCGATGTGAGAGAGACACATAGATTGGTTGCCTCCCACATGACCCTGACCGAGCCAAGGATCAAACTTGCAACCTAGGCACGTGCCCTTGACCAGGAATCAAACCTGAGATTCCTTGGTCCACCGGCCAACACTCTAACCACTGAGCCAAACCGTCCAGGGCTACTCCATTCTTTTTTTTTTTTTTTTTAAATCCTAGAGTGGGAGGAAGAGAAAGCAAGAGAGAGAGACATTGACGTCAAAGGGACATATCGAGTGGTTGCCACCCGCACAAACCAACCAGGGTCGGGGACAAACTGCAACCGAGGTACATGCCCTTAGCGGGAACCAAACCCAGGTCTTTCTGGACCACAGGCTGACGCTCTAACGCTAAGCCAAACTGTCCAGGGCGTACTCCATTCTTATATCTCCAAATGCCTATCAGAACTTTTCACGTGTCTGTCTTCTAAAACTATTCCTGTACAAACATGAACTCCACCCTAGCTGATTCCTTATTTCTTTTTCTGACAATGATACAGTACAGTTGCTTCTTTCCCAGTGGCCCCTTCACTGGTCCTCTGATTCATTAGTCAACCATATTTTTTTGTTTGCTTGTTTGTTTGTTTTCTTTTTCTGACTATCTGCTTTGTGCCAAACACGTTTCTAGGAAATGGAAACAGAGTAGATAGGACAGGCAAGGTCCTAGAGGACTCAAAGGAGTCAACAGTAAGGTAGAAGGTGGTATATTAAACAATAAGCAAGTCACAAGTTAACAGATAAGAAGATAATTGCAGAGCATAATGAGTGATATAATAGGGAGATAAACAGAATGATGAAAGAGAACTAAGGGAGCTCACACTAGACAAGATGGTGAGAGCATTGTCCTGATGTGCCAGGGTTGTGGGTTCAATCCCTAGTCAGAGCACATACAAGAATCAACCAATGATTGCGTACGTAGGTGGAACAGCAAGTTCATGTCTCTCTCTCTTCCTCTCCCTCTCCCTCTCTCTCTCTCTCTCTCTCTCTCTCTCTCCCTTCCTCTTTCTCTCTCAAGTAAAAAACAACAGCTTGGCTGGTGTGGCTCAGCGGCTGAGTGTCGACCCATGCATCAAGAGATGGCTGGTTCAATTCCCAGACAGGGCATATGCTCAGGTTGTAGGCCCAATCCCCAGTGGGGGGTATGCAGGAGGCAGCCAATCAATGTTCTCTCTCATGGATGTTTCTATCTCTCTCTCTCCTTCTCCCTTCCTCTCTCTAAAATCAATTTTTAAAAAGTAAAACAACAACAACAAAAGAATAAGGAAAAAGTCTCCACCTTAAAAAAAAAAAAGATGGTGATGGTGGGGGGGGAGACTTGTTTGAAGATATGATATTAAGCAAGACCTGAAGGATGAGAATAAACCATTTCATATAAGAGCTGAAAGAAGAACATTCTAGGCAGAGGAAATAGTAAGTGCAAAGGTTCCTGGGCTGGAAAGAGCCTGGTATGTTTCAGGAACAAAAGAGGTGAAGGCAGCAGGAGTGCGTGAACAGCGGGATACTGTACAAGAGCAGGCTGTCAATAACCTGAGCCACATCATGTAGGATCCTGGAGGCCACGGTGAGGAGTCAGATTTTATTCTAAGGGCAGTGGGAAGCCACTGAAGAGTCATAGACAGGGTAATGCCATGGCCCATCTGGCAGGTAGGCAAGGAGCCTCCCCCAAGAGCCCAGGTGCAGATGGTTACTAGTGAGTTATCTCAAGTCATTAGGAAGGAATCACTCCAATTCCATTTAGTGTTACAGGGCACAGAGAGCAAAGCTTCCAGCTGCTTTGTGTAAAGTCATCATAACACTGTTGGCCATCCTGACAAAAAGGTGCAGCAAAAAGAAAACAGACCCAGTTTATTTGTAAGTATGAATATAAAAAATCCTTAATATTTTAGTAAATAGAATTCTGAAGCACATTGGAAGAACAACACACCACAACCAAATTGTCGTTATATCAAAAAGGCAAGAATGGTTTATTAATGTCCTATATTAGAATTAAATATGTTGGTAGGTCAAAGTGGAAAAGACATGATCATCTCTGAAGAGACTGAGAAGACATTTGATAGATTCACATTTCATATATTCTTTTTTTTTTTATTTTTAGAGAGAGAGAGGAAGGGAGAGGGAGAGAAAGAGAGAAACATCGATGTGACAGTGAAATATTGATCAGCTGCCTCCTGCACGACCCCACCAGGGATGAGCCCACAACTCAGGCACGTGCCCTGACCTGGAATCAAACCAGCAAACTTTCAGTGCACAGGACAACGCCCAACCAACTGAGCCACACCGGCCAGGGCTCACCATATAGTCTTGATTAGAAAATAATAATAATAATTCTGCCCTGGCCGGTGTGGCTCAGCGGTTAGAGCGTTGGCCTGCGGTTCAGAGAGACCCGAGTTCGGTTCCCGCTAAGGGCATGTACCGTGGTTGCAGTTTGTCCCCGGCCCCGGTTGCGTTGTGTGGGTGGCAGCCACTCGATGTGTCCCTTTCACGTCGATGTTTCTCTCTCTCGCTCTCGCTCTCTCTTCCTCTCTCTCCCTCCCACTCTATCTGAACAACAAAAAAGAAAAAAATGTCCTCAGGTGAGAATTAAAAAAAAATTCTTAGTACAATTGGCATAAAGAAATAGTTTCAAAATATTTTATGCTAAAACAACATCATGCTTAATGGTGAGACACTGGAAACATTCCCATTAAAGTTGAGAACAATAATTCTAGGGGTACATTAGGAGTAATTGGATAAGAGAAAGAAATGAGAGGTATAAATAAGAATGAAAGGCAAAACTGTCATTTTTGTGAACAACATCAAGATCATCTAAACTATGAAATCTAATTAGAAAGTTTAGTATGGTTGCTAAATAGAGATCAATACATGTAAAACGTCAACAATCTTGTTGTTTATAATTACAATAAAAGATGTAACTTAAGCCTTGGCCAAGTGGTTCTATTGGTTGGAGCATCATCCTGTACACTAAAAAATTTCAGGTTCAACCCAGGACACATACCTGGGTTGTGGGTTCGATCCCTAGCCCAGGTGTGTATGGGAGGCAGCTGATCGATGTTTCTCTCTTTATTGATGTTTCTCTCTCTTTCCCTCCTTCTTCTCCCTCTAAAATCAATAAAACATATCCTTGGTGAGGATTAAAAAATAAAAATGAAAAGAAAATGCCATTTCCAATTACAACAAAAACCATCACGCAAGAACACAAAGAACTGAATAAACAGAAGGCTTTGCTATCTTTATGAGTAGACAGTCTCAAAATCATAAAGTGAAAATTCTTCTTAAATATTTAATAAATTCATGCAATTCCATAAACGATTTTATAAAACTTTTTGCTTTCAAAGAATTTGACAAGCCGATTCTAGATTAATATGGAAGTATTAGGGCAAGACTTCCAATGCAATATAAGAACCATGAGAGCAGAGATGTTTGTCTATTTTGTTTAATTCCATATTCCAGAGTGTGGAACAGTGCCTGCCACCTAATAGGTGCTCAAGAAATATTTGTGAACAAATGAATGACAACTTAGAAGAAGAAGAGAAGGAGGAGAGTTTTACCCTATCAAATATTAAGGCCTACAATAATGTTAGACTATATGATAGGCTCAGGGGTAAATAAATAGGCCAGTAAAACAGAATATAGAATTTAGAAGCAGATCCAAATACATATGAAAACTTGTTATATACTAGAGGAGTCATTATTAACCAGTGAGGAAAGGATAGACCATCTAAATAACCATGCTTAAAGAATTGGCTATTTAGTGCTAGCTTGGGCAGCCCATATACTAAAATTGGAACGATACAGAGAAGATTAGCATGGCCCCTGCGCAAGGATGACACGCAAATTCGTGAAGCGTTCCATATTTTTAGGAATGGGGTAGTCCCAGAGACGTGGAAGTGGGGTACAGACTGACAATCCCCAGAAGAGGGGGTAGGGGGGGAGAGCTAAACCACAGAACTTATATGCATGTATGCATGAACTATGGACATGGACAACAAAGCTGGAGACAGGGCGGGGTGGGAGGGGGGAACCAGTGGGGGAAAAAGGAGAAACATCTGTAACAAAAATAAATTAATTTTAAAAAATTGGCTATTTATATGAAAAATATAAATCCTGAAAATGTTAGATCCTTATCAATATCAATTACAATTTGCATTCTGCAACAAGTATTATGAAAATGACCTAGCCAGCCTGGCCAGTGTGGCTCCGTGGATTGAGCATCCTCCCATGGACTGAGAGGTCCACATGCGATTCCTGGTCAGGGCATGTGCCTGGGTTTGGTGCTTGATCCCCAGGCGGGGGCATGCAGGAGGCAGCCAATCAATGTGTCTCTCTCACATAGATGTTTCTATCTCTCTCTCCCTTCCTATCTCTCTAAAAAAATCAATATAAAACATTTTATTTTATTTTTTTTTATCCTCATCCAAGGACATTTTCCCATTTTTTTTGTTCAGATAGAGTGGGAGGAAGAGAGAGAGAGAGAGAGAGAGAGAGAGAAACATCGACATGAAAGGGACACACTGAGTGGTTGCCATCCGCACAACCAACCAGGACCGGGGACAAACTGCAACCGAGGCACGCGCCCTTAGCGGGAACCGAACCCGGGTCTCTCTGGACCACAGGCCAACGCTCTAACCACTGACCCAAACTGGCCAGGGCCAATATAAAACATTTTAAAAAAGGAAAGTGACCTAACCAGAAATGAATTTATTTTTGCTGGAAAAAGGAGTTCTAGAAATAAACTAACAAAATTTAAATTAAAAATAAACAAAAATGTCCAGAGGGAGGATGGTGCAGCAGCCCCACAATGTCATTAATGCTCCAGATTCTTTGTCTGTCTGTCCCCCCACAGTCCTTAGCTTGTCACCTCATGGTGGCAAAGGGTGATTCACCTCTAACTCACATCCATTTTTCAGAAAAGCAGAAGTGACACAGATAGTGTCAGAGCCAAACCAGGTTTGTCTGACTCCAACATCTACTCTGCCTGAAACACTCTTACTTACACTTCTGATAGAAGAGCTCCTACTCGCCTCTCATTAATCATTCATTCAGCACCTTGTGAATGAATCTTATGCTGACCATACTGTTTTCTAATTATTTATGTGCCTGTCTCCCAGTCCTCCCATAACACATCTCTCTAATTGAACTCTCCCCACCCCCACCCCACCCCAGCTGAGCTCCATCTGTGTTCCACAGTGCCCAAGGCACAGAGCAGGCATCAGGAGAGTTCTGTAGAATTGGGGGTAGGAAAGGTCAGACTGGGTTATGTTGTTTATAGAAACGTCTTTCTTAATGACTAGAAAACAGTGCCAGGCATCATTTTATTTGTGAAACTCAAATCAAATCACCAAGAGGCAAAGACCCAAGTAGGAGGAAGTCCAGCAGATAATTGACTAATCAGAATTGTCTTCTCATCCTGTTTGATTCTAAGGTTTGAAACAACAACAGAAAAAAGAAAGAAAGAAAGAAAGAAAAAAAAACCCAGCTGTGTTTTGCAATTAGTTCCCAATAAATGACTTTTTCCCCCAGAAACACCAATGCCCCTGGCTTAAATGATGCTAAAAATGCTGTCCATATGTTGGAGAGAAACAGAGCTGAAGGCTAGAGAATGTATCTAGGCCTAGGGAGTAGAAGACAGTGAATGAGACATAAATGGAGAGACATCAAGGAAAGACATAAAGGTACTTGGAAGAACAAGAGGTCTTCCTGGAGAAGGTGTCCAAGTAGCTGGCCTTCTTGAGAAGCTCCACCTATGGGTTTCCTGGGTGGGTTCTTTGAATACTAATAAGCCACCATTTATTGAGCCATTGCTATATGCCAGATGTCGTGGTAAGTGCTTTTAGTGCATTTTCTCATTTTCATTCTTAGAACAACCTTGCAAGTTCATAATTGGTATCCCCATTCTAGATGAAACTAAAGGTCAGGAAGTTGCAGTGATATGCCCAAGGTCATACAGCTCAGAAATGCAAAAGCTAGGATTTGAATCCCCATGGAATCAGTTTGACTCAAAGCTTTTGCTCTGAGTCCCTAACTATCTTCATGAAACCTCTTTGAAGTAACCATTATTACTTCTACTTCACAAATGAGGTAACTGAGGCCCAGGGATGACCCAACTTGCCCAATGATACGGATAGTTAGGTGTCAGAGCCAAATCAGGTCTGTGTGACTCCCAAATCTACTCTACCCCCCAGCTAGAGGAAGACCAAAAGCCAGGGGTCAGTAACATGCCAGAAAGCCCCTACATGTCAGGTCCTATCTTTTCCTAGGACACTGCCCCTTTGTTTCCCATCCACCCCAACCTCACCACTTAGGCGCCTTCCAAGGATCTTCTTTTCACTGCCTCTCCCCAAGTATGGCCCCTGGGCAGAATGAACAGGGACTGGGTGGTTCTTGGGAGGCTCTAAGATACTCCTTCTCCCAAAGAAAAGAATAGCCAGGGTACCACCAGCCTGGGGGTCCCCATACCCACACATCTGAGCAAGGCCTGTGCATAAGACTGGTTAAGTGCTTGGATCCAGAGCCAGCCAAACTGGGTTCAAATTCAGCCTGGTGACGTTGGCCCATAACAGCAGCTCCCTTTTTAGTATCTCTCCTGGTCCTGGCCTGATAACTAAGTGGAACAACAAATCTATGTCTCTTTGTTCTCTCTCTTTCTCTAAAATAAATTTTTTTTTTAAAGTGTCTATCCTGGGACAGACATTTCACTAGGGTTTCCCGCCATGATTGGCCCTATTTTACAAAAGAGGAGCCTGAGGCCTCTGGAAGGGAAGCAACCAGCCTAAGGACAGCAAGCAGTCAGAAGCCTAGGACTTGAACCCACCCAGATTCTGCTGTTGCCTAGGAGCGGAGGAGGGAGGAGCCGCGGAGCGGAGGGAGGAGGGGAAAGAGAGAAGCCGAGCTCCCAGCAGAGCGCGCTGACGACAGCAGGTGATTTTTTTCTGCAGCGCGCTTTCTCTCAGCATCTTTCCTAGATTTTTTTTTTCCTGCTGAGCAGCAGAAAAGGGTGGGGCCGGTTCCCTGCAGCAGAGACGGCGGCGGCGTCAGCTGCAGCATCATTGGGAATAGCGGCAGAAGCAGCAATGCTCATTCTCCGCTGGAGGTGATCGCCTCCGAGCCGTGCTAGGTGGCCGGCTGCGACGGGACGCCGACGGGGAGGAGAAGAGAGACTTATCCGCGGACCTTTCGGCCACACTGCCCGGCCCTTCCTCTGCGCCATGGCTTAAGCCCGCGGCCACCTCGCCTCGCGTCGTCTGCCTTGGCCGGGGTCTGCGCGCCGCAGCCTCAGGGAGGGGCGCATCCCAGACGCTTTCTCCCGGGGACTCCGGGACTCCGTGTCTCTCACCCTCCGGTGCCTGCAGCAGACTGCGTTTCCAAGACCTTTGCAGGCGGCTCCCGCAGGCCTTTGCAGCCGGTAATCGAGGGACTTTAAATCAGTGATAGTTTTGCCGCCCGACCTTCCCGGGTGGTTTCGGAGGGAGGAGGGCGAGGTACTCAGGCCACCAAGGACAAAACGGTGGAAATCATATCGGCTGCTCGAGGGCCAAGGGACTGAAGGAAGATAAGAGACTTGCTTTAGCACCACAAAAAGAAAGGAGGACCGGCTTTGCAGCTAACATCATGGCGTGGCCGTGCATCACGCGGGCTTGCTGCATCGCCCGCTTCTGGAACCAGCTGGACAAGGCGGACATCGCCGTGCCTCTGGTTTTCACCAAGTACTCGGAGGCCACCGAGCACCCGGGCGCTCCTCCGCAACCGCCGCCGCCGCAACAGCAGCCGGCGCAGCAGGCGCAGCCGGCGCCCGCGCCCCCCTCGGCTCTGACCGTCGCCATAGAGACTCAGCCGGCCCAGGGCGAGTTGGATGCAGTTGCCCGGGCAACGGGGCCGGCGCCTGGGCCTAGTGGCGAACGCGAGCCGGCGGCCGCCTCGGGCCGGAGCAGACTGGGCCCCGGCCCGGGCTCCGGCTCCGGCTCCGGCTCGACCTCGGGTGCGGGCCCCGCGGACTCGGTGATGCGTCAGGACTATCGCGCCTGGAAGGTGCAGCGGCCCGAGCCGAGCTGCCGGCCGCGCAGCGAGTACCAGCCCTCCGACGTGCCCTTCGAGCGCGAGACCCAGTACCAGAAGGACTTTCGCGCCTGGCCGCTGCCGCGCCGCGGGGACCACCCGTGGATCCCCAAACCCGTGCAGATCCCCACGTCCTCCCAGGCTTCAGCGCCTATTCTCGGGGCTCCCAAGCGCCGGCCTCAGAGCCAGGAGCGCTGGCCGGTGCAGGTCGCCACTGAGGCCCCGGAACGGGCGGCGGCCTCTGGCGGAGCGGGTGTCGTCGGGGCGGGAGAGGCGATGCGTTCGGATGAGCGCTACACACGCAAGAAGGCCGGGCCGGCCTGGATGTTGCGTCGCGCCGAGGGGCTGGGACCCGAGCAGACGCTGCTGCCCGCAACCCAGGCCCAGGTCGTGGGCCCCGAGGGTGGTAAGGGGCGTGCAGCAGCTGACGCCCTCAATAGGCAAATCCGCGAGGAGGTGGCGAGTGCGGTGAGCAGCTCCTACAGGTGAGATGCGGGACACAGTTCATGCAACGGGGCTGGTCACCCCTACCCTCTACGGAAGACTGCCCAGGACTCATTCTCCACATCGCAGGCCTCACATTCAGCCTCCCCCTCCATTCCAGACCACACTGTCTCCCCAGCCCCATCCCAGGCACCGTCCCATGGCTGATTTCTTTCTGCTCTTTCTTATGTGATCTTTCCCGAGTCTGCTCAATCTTTCACTTGACCATTTCAGCCACCTTTTCCCCATCCTGCCCTGCCTCAGGTCCCTGCCCGCCCAACAAAGACCCTTTGCAATTTTTTTCACTGGCTGTGTTTCCATTCCGCCCCACCCAGCTTACCAGTTGCAGTAGTCTAGATGCTGCCCCTTGCAAGCCCAGTCCTCACCCATCAGCCTTTGTGCCTTCCCTCAGGGCCCCATCCTTCCAGAAGAAGAGTTCTTTCCCAGTGACCAATAACCTCTTCTGTAGTCCATTTCACTTGGCCTTTCATTATTCCTTCACTTCTCAGTCCCTGGAGATACCCAAGGATCCCTATAGATCATCCTCCTCATTCTACCATTGGGCTTTGAAGTCAGACTCCTTAGGTTTTTTACTATGATACACTGGGCAAGTTTCTTAACCTTTCTGGGCCTCAGGTTCTTATCTGATGTGATTGATGATAGACTGGTCTCTTAGAAGTGTTCACTCATTTATTAATTTAATAGTAAAAATATTTTTGAACACCTACTATGTGCCAGGCAATATACTAGACATTGTAAAGCTTAAATGAGATGGTCCAGGGGGAGAATTGTGCCTGGCACGTAGTAGATGATTAGTATTTTTATTCCATCCCAGCCTTTTACATGATGCCTCATTATTCTGATTTTCACTTCCTAGATATGTCCTGTCCAGCCTTCTCTCCTTTCTCCCGTCTCTTCATGTTCTCCAGATGTGTTGCACATTCTCTCACCACCAAGAACATCCTTTTTAGCACATTTAAATTCCCTGTGAATGAATGCATTCAAGCAAGGGTATAATCAATCTCTCTCTCTCTCTCTCTCTCTCTCTCTCTCTCTCTCTCTCTCCATTCTTCTAGAATTTCCCTCTGGTGTAGTCTCAGCCCTTCCAGCCTGCTTTCTCACCCTTCATACATCCAATATGTATTTTTAAATGTTTAGCTTTTAGACTTGCCCTTATTTTTCAACCTGAATCAAACAGCTAACAGATCACAGTTGACTCTAAACATGTCACATAGGGTTTTGAGGTCTCTGGGGAAGCAGATGTGCATGATGAATAATTGAAAGAATGGTATTCAAAATGTGGCTTATGGGGTCTTTCTTCAAAGCCACAGCCAGTTGCCTCCCGCCAGCTGGAGGGTGTGGCCAGGAGGACTGCAGAATTAGTGTCTTTTGCCAAGACTCTATGTGTAGCCTCATGTCAGACTCATGTCTTTCTCCAGTGAGCGTAACAATCACTTCTTTCTTTTTCCCCTTTTTAAAATTGATTTTAGAGAGAGAGGAAGGGAGAGATAGAAACATCGATGACAGAGAACATCGATTGGCTGCCTCCTGCATGCCCCCCACTGGGGATTGGGCCCACAATCTGGGCATGTGTCCTGACTGGGAATCAAACCAGCGACCTTTTGGTGCATGGGTCGATGCTCAACCACTGAGCCACACCAGCTGGACTACAATCGCTTCTTTACATGCTGAGGAAAGAACAGCATAGTTAGACATCATCTCTGTTAAAACAAAATTCACCCCTCTCCCAGGTTTCAACTCTGGAAAGCATTTCCTAATGGGAAGGGACAGTTAATCTGTTGCCATTACTCCATCTTCCTGAATTCCACCTCCCACTCGGCATTTTTCTCTTGGTTTATTGTTATCATGGTCACACTGGTCCCCCAGGAGTATACTACTTCCCTTTAAAGCTCTGGGTCATGCAAGGACACAGATCCTTTTCCTTGATTCATAGCCATCAGGAGGTGAACTTTTCACAATAGCTTTATGCTGCTACTGAGGGAGCATCAAGAAGCAAATAAGCAAGAGACATAAAACACAAAGCCAAGATGTAGTTCTGTGATTCTGCCATGGCTTTCTTATTTACAGGGCCCTGCTTCATTCCCTGAGAACTCTAAGGTTGGCCCAAGATCACAGATTTCTGGTCTGGCCCCTTTATCTTCCTACTCTTATTCAATGATCCTATGGCAGGTGGAACCTTAGCACACCCACCAGGCAGGCACTACCTCTCCTCACTTCCACAGAGTCAATGCCAATCAAGAGAGATTCCAGATTCTCAAATCTCCTTGGGTGATCCCACTCAGTTTATCTTTCCAAGTTGGGACTTGCCTTGTCTGTGGACGATTGGCCAGTGAGGGAATAACCCATCCTTCAGATACAACTCACTCCAAATATTTTGGCTATGTTCTGTATAGCCTCTTCCCCCCAAACAACACCTTAACTGTACAGTAAGCATGTCATGCTTCACAGTTAGAATTACACACAAGTGATTACTGCAAGAATTACTGCAAGTGATTGAATTGAATAAGGGTAGGCTATTGTAGCTGGTGAGAATGGTTATTTTTGATGGCTATCAGAGTTCCATCAACCTGTCAAAAAAAAATCTCTAAGCATCTCAAAAATATTTCTTATAAGTTGTATCTTCCATAAAATTTAATTATGCATATGATTCTGGCAGCAGTTCCATTTTGCTAGGTAATCAGAAGGGTTTTGAAATATTAAGAGAATGAGTGTTGTTGATAAAGAGACATCAGTTTATTTAATGAACAATTTAAGTGTATGACAAACTTGATGTGAAATTTAATATTTTATTGTGGTTCCAGAAGAAAAATAAACCAATAATAGGGAAATGCTCTTTGGGTGAAAGTAGACATGAAAAAATGATAAGCAATTAATTAAATATACTACTAAGAAAAAATGCGGGGAAATTGGAGGTTTACCTGGAACATTGATTTTCTTTCCTTATTGTCTCACATTCTTTTCTTTGGTATGATTCTGATATCTGCTGAGTTTAAGTGTGCCCTGTGTCTGCTGTAACTGAGCATTACTTTGCCTTTGAAGTCAAGTTGGGCTCCATTTCAATGGTAATTTGATTTACAAACTCTTTTCTTCTGCCACTCTACATAAATCATGGTGGTTTACACCATGGTAACTGGCTTATCTCATGGGCTTTACAAAGGACATCTGTCACATGATATTAATGGAGCAGTTTGCTTAAATAAAGGATACATAATCCATCAGCATAATATATTGGTATATAATGTGAAATATACATTCAGCATCCAGAGTCATATACATACTAATTAGTTTTACCCTCCAATATACTCAATAAATACTATCAAAGGTCCTTTGACACTATGGTTTTGAGAAACCTTCCCTATTTAATAGTTTATCTAATTTATAACCTACCCACAGTAGCCTGGAATTTTTTGCATTCAAATAGTATCTAAGGTATCTTTAGAATTATTCACAATCATAAAGTTGATTGATTTTTTAATACATTCATATTACATAGATGATGTTATAAAATTGAGAAGCATTTGTTTATCATTTTTAATGTTAAGGATGTAAAATTGAGAGTCATGTCTTTGTTGTCATTTTTAATGCTAAGGATGGATTTCACTGGTCAGCCATTTGTGACTTTAGACCTAGCACTCTCAATTAGAAAATAGATGAGTCACAAGGAGGGGATTAAAATTTCCCTCACAGTCAACCCATTGCCCTAGCCTTCAGTTAATAGGGATGGATGGGGTAGCAGGTGCTCCCCATAGAAATGCTAATGAAACTTTTCCTGGAAGAAATCAGCTGAGGCACCAGGAGGTAGAATTAATAAACCAGAGGCAAAATACTTGAAAAATGAGAGCAGTCACAAGGAAATCGGAAAGAAAAGAAGCCTTTAATATCTGCCCTACAGTCTTCCACGAAGGTTAGAGAAAGGCCCGTCTGACTTTATGACTTATTGGCTATCGCTATGCCTATAGCGCAACTGCCCATTTTCCTAATTTCTCCCTCGGTAGACGTCAAGGCCACTCTGCAACGATGCCTTCCAGATTCTGCCACTCAGAACCACGTTTTCTTTTATTCCCTTTTTATATTCTGTACATTTCTCGTTTTCTGCTTGATTATAAAATACTTTTTACCTGTTTCAGCCTCCCTCACCAGATCATGAACACTTGAAGGGAAGAGCTATATTTTGTTCATCTCTATACCTCTAATAGCATAACAGTGTGCGTAGGTATCATAGAGGTTTGTTGAATCAAGTGGAAGTTTTATCGTTTGGTGAAATTTTTATTCACATTGAATTAATTCATTTTATTCAATTTTATTTAGTTGAATTTATTTCAGAAAATGATCACCAGTCCCCTGCTATGTATTAGGCAGGATGCTGGGGACACCAAATGAATAAATCACAACCCTTATGTAAGGAAATTGTGTCTTCCTTAATCAAATTAAAATCCGGTTCCTACTAGATTAGCACTAGAAGTAAATGGTCACATGGGGAAGGGCAGCAAACCTTACAGACCTGACTCTAGATGTACTATCATCCAGGGCACTGGTCCCCAACCGTGGCTGCGCATTGGAATCACTGCAGAACTTTTACAGTGCTGATGCATAGGTATATCACCCAGGAATTCTGATTTAATTGGTCTGGGGTGTGGCGTGAGCATCTGAATTTTAAAAAACTGTCCCAGACAATTCTCCTATGCAATTCAGGTTATGACCTTCTTCCCTAAGGCAAAGGTTCTCAAACTTTAATACACAAAAGAACCATCTGGAGAGCTTTCTAAAATGCAGATTACTGGGCCTCATCCTCAGACATGCCGATTCAGTCCTTTAAAATGGAGCCTAAGCCCTGGCGGTTTGGCTCAGTGGTTGAGCATCAACCAATGCACCAAATGGTCCCCAGTTCTATTCCCGGTCAGGGTACATGCCCAGGTTGTGGGCCCAATCCCCAGTAGGGGGCTGCAGGAGGCGGCCAACTGATGTTCTCTCTCATCGTTGTTTTTCTCTCTCTCCCTCTTTGTTCTTCTCTCTCTAAAATCAATAAAGAAAATTTTTTTTAAAAAAGTGGAGCCTAAGAATCTACATTTTAAAAAGTACTATAGGTAATTTTGATGCGAATGAACTTCAGACTTTACTTGGAAAAACACTGCTTGGAAAGATTTGCTATCTTTAAGGTATTGAGTTTTCTCACATTCAAACATTGTTTTGCTTGCCATTCACTTATGTCTTTTATGTCCTTCACTTACATTTTATAATTTTCTCAAAAAAGTCATACATGCATACATACACAGTAGTTTAAAAAAAAATTTTTTTCTTTATTGATTTTTCGAGAGAGAGGAAGGGAGAGGGAGAGACAGATAGAAACCATCAATGAGAGAGAACATTGATTGGCTGCCTCCTGCAGGCCCCCCACTGGGGATCAGGCCACAACCCTGATTCCATGTGCCCTGACCAGGAATTGATCCAGCAACCTCTTGGTGTATGGGTCAATGCTCAACCCCTGAGCCACACCGGCTGGGCCACACACAATAGTTTTTAAGTTTTATTGTACTGCATTTATGTCTTTAATAATCTAACTGGATTTTAACTTTATGTATGGAATAAGGTAGGGAAGCTAATTTTGTCCCCCATATGGAAAGTCGTTTATCCTAATACCTTTTTAAAAAGTTCAAATTTTCCCCACAGATATCCCCACTAATATCTCCTCTTTCACAAGGGTCACACGTGCTTGCTTATGTTTCTGGGATCTCTATTCCATTCTGTTAGTCTGAGCTAATGCCAAACCATCACGTTTCTGTCTAAGCAATTTTAAATTATCCTTCCTACTGTAAACAGTATATATTTTTACATTTTCTAATTCGTTATTGCTCGTATGCATTAATTTTTGTTTGTTAATCTTGTATTCAGCAACCCTACCACACTTTTTAATTAGTTTTGTCTGTAGACTCTCTTGGATTGTATGTGATGATAATGTATGTTTTTAGCAAATATCAATTTACTGTCTTCCTTTCCCATATTTATATAGCTTTGTGGAGTGTGTGTGTGTGTGTGTTGCTGCATTGGTGAGAACATTGGTATAGTTTTGATAGTAGGTGATAACAGGCATCTTTGTCTTAGGATGTGACAATGCTTCTAAAGTTTTATCATTAAGTATGAGGTTTGCTCTGTATTTTTATGAGATAGCTTCATATCAGGTTAAGAAATTCCTCTTTATCCTTGTTTACTAGGGGTTTCTAAAAATGTGGATGGGTATTGGGTTTGATTGGAAGCTTTTTCAGCATCACTGACATCATCATATGGTTGTTTTTTTTTTTAATCTGTTAATAGATTTTTCTGGTATTGGGTCATCTTTGCATTCCTCACTTAGATAAAAATTTATTTTATGATGCTGAATTTGGTTTGCTATTTTTTATTTGAAATGTTCGCATATGAGGGTGTTGGGAGACTGGGTGAAAAAGAAGAAGGGATTGAGAAGTACAGATTGGTTATTACAAAAGAGTCGTGGGGATGTAAAGTACAGCATAGGAAACATAGTCAATAATATTGTAATAAATATATATGGTGCCAGTTGGATACTGGAAATATGGGGTGAGGGGAACACTTTGTGAACTGGTTGTCTAACCACTATGCTGTACACCTGAAAACAACACAACATAATAGTAAACGTAAACTGCAATTGAAAAAACAGTTAAGGTCCGGCCAGTTTTGCTCAGTGGTTAGAGCCTGTGGTCGGCCTGTGGTCCAGAGAGACCCAGGTTCGGTTCCCGCTAAGGGCATGTACTTCGGTTGCAGTTTGTCCCCGGCCCTGGTTGGGTCGTGCGGGTGGCAGCCGCTTAATGTGTTCCTTTCATGTCGAATAAAAAATCTGAATAAAAAATGGAAAAATGCCCTTGGGTGAGGATAAAAATAAATAAATAAATAATCTTTACTTACCTGTAGTTATGTTCCCTTTTTCTAATCTAATATTAATTTGTGCCTTCTTTCTCTCTCTTTCTCTCTCTTTTGGGGGGGTGGTTATCCTCACCTGAGGACATTTTTCCATTTTTTTGTTCAGATAGAGTGGGAGGGAGAGAGGGAGAGAGAGAGAAACATCGACGTGAAAGGGACACACCGAGTGGTTGCCATCCGCATGACCCAACCAGGGCCAGGGACAAACTGCAACGGAGGTACGTGCCCTTAGTGGGAACTGAACCCGGGTCTCTCCGGACCGCAGGCCAACGCTCCAACTGCTGAACCAAACTGGCCAGGGCTCTCTCTTTTTTAAAATATGATTAGTCTTAATTGAGATTTGTTTAGTTTTTTAGTCTTTTCAAAGGATTAAATTTTGGTTTTGTTGGTCATCTCTTTTTCCAGTAAATTTTGCTTTTATTTATACTATTCCTTTTTTTTTTTTTTTTTTTCTCTGAGAGGTAGGCACAGGCCAGTTTAGGAGGAACAGTCATATCCCTGGCTAAGGAGTTTGGATTTTCCTCTAAAGAAATGAGTCACGGAAGGACTAAGACAGCTCCCACGGGTTGGTAACCTGGGGAAGTTAGAGAAAGGGAGGCCAAAAAGGAAGCTATTGAAATAATGCACAAAGAATGATAAAGCCAGAACTGGGACTATGGGATTGAAGATTCATAATAGTTACCAAAACAAACAAACAAACAAACAAAATGGTCTTAGTGACCAATTGCAATGCAAGGAAGAGGGTACAATTCAGGATGACTCTTGTTTCTGCTTTGGGTAACTAGTAGCGGTGCTTGTCATTGGAACACCTTCTTATTTAGACCTCTATAATGAACACAGAGGAGAAAGAAAAGCCAGGAGTAGAAGTTGAACTTATTTTTTAGTACCTAGAATTTGAGTTTTCTGTGGGTTACCTGACAAAAAGTGTTCAGGGGCCACTGAGTAAATGGATCTGAAGCATAGGAGAGCGATCTGGGCTATATATAGATTTGACACACCTTGTGGATATTATTCAAGCCATAGAGAGGGAGTAGGGAAAATTAGCCATCAGAGAATGGAGCCCGGAAGGATACAAGTATTTGTGGGTACTGACAGCGAAAGGAATGCCATGAAAAAGACAAAGGAGTGAGCAGAGGGGAGGGGAAAAAAACAGGAGAGAGACTTATCATGGAAACCACACTGAACCCTCAGTAATACCTGATGCCCACTTGGAAATTTTTACGGAGGAATTACTATGTGCAGAGCATCTGGCTAGACCATTGGATGACCTTGTACAGTTAACTCCCAGAGATAGAATGCTGCCTGAGACTAACCCACAAAGAAGAGAGGAGATAAGACACACAATCAATTCTTGGTTGCTCTCCTAGGAAAAATTGGCATCTAATGCATATGTAAACTTAAAAAAAAAAAAAAGTCAAGCCAGTGATAGTTCTAAATCAACAATCACTAAGAATCACTCAGTATTCCAGACACAAAACTAAAATACTCTAACAAATATTCATTAGGATTAAAGAGCCATCTCCATAATCAATGCAGGGTTGGCTTTACAAATTATGCTAGTTATATAAATGTACAGGGATGAGCTTATACTTGTTTAGTAAATTAGGAAAATTGTGAGATAGGCCTTGACCAGCAAGTTAAAAATCTTCTTGATGTTCACTAAAATGCTACTTTCCACCACTAGACATATAATAGTAGCTAATTGAGTGCCTACTATGTGCCTGGCAGGGTGCTAGAAACCTTAGATGCATTTTCTCCTGCAATCTCTATAGTAGCCCTGCAGAAATAATACTGTTATTTCTCTGTACAGACAGTGCTTCCTCCATGTTGTATTAGGATGTATTGTCTCAACTCAGTTTCATTCCAATAAACATTGATTAGTATCTATCATATATCAGGCTAATTCCTAGGATGACAAAGTAGTCCTTGCTCTTTAAAGGCTTATGTTTATTAGGCTGAGACAAGTGAAAAGTTATTGGTACTCCAATAAAAACTTTGTACAGGGTATGGTAGGGCACAGAGAAGAGAGGGTTATGTCTACTTGATTTGAGGGTTATCAGGAAGAGGATTCAGTAGAGAAGGGACTAGTAGGCTGAATCTTCAAGGATGAGTGGGCATTAAATGGGGAAAGGATCAATTTGAATTATAAGCAGTTTCATGAAGGTAAAACTTAGAGGCCTCATTGAATGAGGATAGAATTATTGGAGGTAGACAGGCTAAGTAGGCTGGGGCCAGCCTCTTTATTCTACAAGCAAAGGGAAGAAGCAGGATTAGGTTTTGGATTTTAGAAAAGGTGACTGTGACTGCAGTGGGAAGGTTGGATTGGAGGGGATTAGACTGGGATCCTGGAATCCAGGAAGGGCTAACTGAGATGATGAAGACATCTGGCGAGGAAAGAATGTGAACAAGCCTTGATGGTGCAGAATAAAATAATGTAGTCGCTAACTGAAAGTGGGCAGAAAGGGAAGAGTTTAGGGTGCTTCTCAGATATCATGCTTTGGATATCGGGGAAAACAATCATTCACTGAGCTTGACAGCACAGTTTTGGAGAAGTTGAATTTGAGGTGCCTCTGGAAGGTCTACATGGAGATGTTTAGTGGAAAGTGAAAACAGAAACCCACCCTGCTGGTATGGGTGTACATTGGTACAATCGCTTTATAGAACTCTTTAGCATTGTCTACTCAAGTTAAACATATGTTTTATCCTATGTCCCAGCAATTACACCCTTGAGTGTATCTACCTAACAGAAAGAAATACGTGCAGAAGACTTAAGAATGTATATAGCAGCTTTATTAATAATAGCTAAAACAGATCAAATGTCCATCAACAATAGGAGAGATAAACTGTGGTATTTTCATACAGTGGAACATCATATGGCAGGGTATGGTAAGCAGAATATGTTCCCCTCCCCCATCCACATCATAATTCCTGGAACCTGTGACTATATTACATTGCAAAGCAAAAGGGACTTTGCATATATTATTAAGTTACGGATCTTGAGGCGGGGTGAGTATCCCAGATTACCCAGATGGGTCCACTGTAATCACAGAGATCCTTATAAGTGAAAGGGTTAGTGTCACAGTGATGCAGTGTTGTAAAGGCCAGCCATTATTAGCTTTGAAGACAAAAAGGGCACATGAGCCGAGGACTGGCAGCTGCCTCTAAGAAGCTGGAAAAGAAGGAGATGGATTCTCCCCTAGAGCTTTCAAAAGGAACATCTTGCTTCTGCTGAAACTTGATTTTAGCTGGTGAGACCCATTTCAGACTTCTTAACTCAGAACTGTAATACCTTTGAGATAATACATTTATGTTGTTTTAAGCCATTGAATTTGTGGTAATTTGTTACAGCAACTATAGGAAACTAATATACAGTGTTTCTCAATCTTGGCGCTATTGGCATGTTGGACCGTTGTGAGGAGTGGTCCTGTGCCTTGTGTTTGGCAGCGTCCCTGGCTCCATGCCGGCAGCATTCCCCACCACACCCACCCTGAGATGTGACAATCAGAAACATTTCCAGACACTGCCAAAAGCCTCCCCCCACCCCGCCCCAGGTGTGGGTAGCAAAATTGCCTCAGGTTGAGAATCACTGTTACATAGCAATAAAAAGGGAAATTACTGCAATATCAATAGTTGGATAGATCTCCATGATGACAAGTTAAAGAAACCAGGAATAGCTCACTTAATGATTCCATTTATGTGAATTTCAAAAATAGGCAAAAGTAATTGGTGGTGATGGAAGTCAAAACAGTGGTGAACCTCCAGGGGAGGGTGGGTAATCAGCTGAGCAGGAGCAGGAGGGAACCTTCTGAGTTGTGGAAATGTTCTGTATCTTGATCTGCTGGTGGTTTTGTGGGTCTGTACATACTAACAGTGAAGATTTATGGACTTCATTCTATGTATGCCATATTTCAACAACAACAACAAAAAACAAGTTACAAACTAAGTGAATGGAGATAGAGGTTTGAGGCTCAGGAGACAGGGCAGAGCAGAAATATCTGGATATTGAGCTCTCAGTGAAGATCAAACCCATAGGCATCATGGTGGGTGGAGAATAGAGAGGATGAGAGGAGAAGGCCAGAGCCGAGCAAGGGCCAGCATATCAGGGATGGGCAGAAGGAGACTCAGTCAAAGATGGACCTTTGGTGTCTGTGTGTCATCCCTATGTGAGAGGAAGAGCATCGGTCTCACCACTGTCCCAACTCCCCACCTCCCCTGCCTCTGGTCTTGCACATACCTGTAGGGACTACCCCACGTGTACTCCTCTCTATTCTCCCTGTCCTAGCATAGTTCATTGTCACTGTGTATTTGTTTTCCAACTGAATGAAGAGGGTTTTGCTGGACCAAGCCTGGGGTAACCTTCTAGGTGGAAAAGTTGGGCCCAAGCCCCAAGCCACAGAACCTACCGTAAGTGCCTTCCTGAAACACTGCCGCCTCCACTGTGCTGTTCCCTGTGGTCAGTAATTCGTGCAGTGACTTCAAAAAGTTGGCCCATGTTGTGGCATATCCTAGAGTGCATTTTTACAATCTTAGTCCCCAGGAATTGTCTTCTATTAAACTGGAATGATAGGCCAAAGATGGGCAGTGGCAGAATGCAAAAGAGCAGAATGTTAGAGAGAACAGAAACATAGGTTCAACCTTTATTTGCTGAGTGCTTACTCTGTGCCAATTGCTTTAACCTATTTTTTTTTCATTTAGACTTTATAATGACCTTTTAAGTAAACATCTCTCTTTTTAAAGATGAGTCAGGGAGGTCTGGGGACTGAGGTCACACAGCCAGTCAATGGCTGAAACCCGGTCCTCCTCATTCCAGCCCACAGCTGTGCCTTACTTGAATAGCTCATGTGGACCCCTGCCATGTCCCTCAGTTCGACATTTCATGCTGGGGGCGGTCTGCTGTGTGCCCCCAACCCCACCTTTATGGTGTCTTTGTGGTTCCAACTTTCCTAAGCCCAGGCCGTTCTCCTTCACCAGCCTGCTTCTGCAGTGGAGAGGGTAGGTGGACTCCCTACTCCTTATCTTGAATTCTCCATGAGTCCCCTTCCTCTCCAGGGCAAGGCCCAGGCACGTTGGCCTCAAAGCTTTCCAGGATCTGACCTCTCTGGAGCTTCCAGAATTTTTGCCCACGGCTCCTCACATATACCTGATGCTCGTTCCTGGGGGTCCGCAGTTCTGGTTTCACACTAAAATCTTGGGGCGCCTCAGCAAGTGATCAAGCCAAACGACAGCCTGAGCTGGGCCTTGACAAGCCCCACATATAACCACTGCTGGGTTTTGCTCAGTTTTCTCTCCTCCCATCTTCTTTCTAAATCCTTCCTATCCTTCAGGGCTTTCAGTCCATTGTGAGCGAGGCTTATACTATAAAAGCAGGGAATTAGGTTGGATTTATTTTATTATATCATCATCATAATGCAGCGGGCTTAATTTTTTTTTTTTTCTTTATTGATTTTAGAGAGAGGAAGGGAAAGGGAAAGATAGACACATTGATGAGAGAAAATATCTATTTGCCGCCTCCTGCCTGTCCCCCACTGGGGATCAGGCCCACAGTTGTGGGCATGTGCCCTGACGGGGAATCAAACTGGCATCCTCTTGGTGCAGGGGTCGATGCTCAACCACTGAGCCACACTGTCCGGGCTGCAGCAGGCTTAATATTATTTTTATTCCAAAGTCAATGCAGCATCTTAAGAGCAAGTAGCAGCTGGAGGTATGGGCTCTAAGGAGTCAAGGTGCTGACTACGTGATCCCCGCTCACAGCTTGCTGTCTTGTGAGGGAGGTAACATGGATACAAGTATCTGAGTGCCAGGCAGGGCCTGCTGAGCGTCAAAATCAGGGGCCTGAGCTCTCTGGGCCACAAGAGTCGGTGGATTATTGGAAGGTTCATGGAAGGGATGATTGCATGAGTCCTGGGAGGTGTCCTGTGAAGGATTTGGTGACCATTAAAATGTTTTGAATCATCTCTGTGTAACTTAAAATCTGTGTGACCTTGAGATAATTACACAGAAGTGACCTCACAGATTCATGATGAAGATGGAGAGAAACCATGCTTTTAACCAGTGCATACCCATCGAAGTAAATGCGGCTACTTTTTTTTATTATCAGAGTAGGTTACCAATGAAGTTTTTCATTTGGTCATTCAGGGAACCCCTATCACATCTGTATCAGGCACTATGCTTAGGACCTGGGATACAGAAATGAATTACATGTAGTACCTGTCCTAAAAGACCTCCTGGTCTAGTGAGAGAAACATGTTTTAAAAATTATAGCAATGGGCCCTGGCCGGTTTGGCTCAGCGGTTAGAGCGTCGGCCTGCGGTCCAGAGAGACCCGGGTTGGGTTCCCGCTAAGGGCGAGTACCTTGGTTGCAGTTTGTCCCTGGCCCTGGTTGGTCATGTGGATGGCAACCACTCGATGTGTCCTTTTCACATCGATGTTTCTCTCTCTCTTCCTCTCTCTCTCTCCCACTCTGTCTGAACAACAACAACAAAAAGTTATAGCAATGGTAGTAAGTACAAAAATAGAAAGATGCACAAGATATTGAGGGGATATAGAGGAAAGGGGGATTCTGACTCAATCTAAATCAGGGACCATTCCTGAAGGAAGTGTACCTGTGCTGTGGGTCAAAAGCATGGGGTTATTTACATTGGGAAGGCAAAAATTAGGGACTCTATATTCCTTCCTTGAGGCCCTTACCAATGATATAAAACAAAGAAGGCCATTTAAGAGTACAGTGCTTACTAGTAATTCTAGCTTCTCTCAGATGTCTAGCTTTGTTTGGGGCCGTGCATTCAAATCCTGCTCACCACTTATTAACTATATATCTTTGGGCAAGTTACTTAACCTGTCTTCTCTGATTTTGTTTTCTCATTGGTAAAATAGAACCAAGAATTCTTAACTTGCAATGTTGTTGAAAGACTTAACATTCCATTAAGTTGCCCTGGCTGGTTTGGCTCAGCGGTTAGAGCGTTGGCCTGTGGTTCGAGAGACCCAGGTTCGGTTCCCGCTAAGGGCACATACCTCGGTTGCAGTTTGTCCCCCGCCCTGGTTGGTCGTGTGGGTGGCAGCCACCCAATGTGTCCCTTTCACATCGATGTTTCTCTCTCTTCCTCTCTCCCTCCCAGTCTATCTGAACAAAAAATGGAAAAATGTTCTCAGTGAGGATAAAAAAAACAACAAACATTCCATTAAGTCTGTGACTCTCTTACCTGTCTTATTTGCCATTGTACCTCTAGAAGCAAGCTTAGAGCATGGTATTTAGGAGATGTTTAATAGATATTAACTGAACAAATGAATGAATAATGTATGTGCAGTACTTAGCATAGTGCCTAGTCCCTAGTAAACCCTCAATAAATAGCAACTATCCTCCTTGTCATTATCTCCAATGGATTTGAATACCACTTGGCTAATATAAAGAGGTAATTTTGTACTTCTGTGTGTACATGTTCTGAATTTCTGGGAAGAGACCTATGAAATGCTCAGATAAAAAATTTTATGCCTGGTGGTTTGGCTTAGTAGTTAGAGTGTCGGCTCATTGACTGAAGGGTCGAGGGTTTGATTCCCAGTCGTGGGCACATACAGGTTCGATCACCGGCCCAAGTTGGGGACGAGCGGGAGGCGACCAATTAATATTCTCACATCAATATTTCTCTCTCTCTCTCTCTTCCACTCTATCTTAAAAAATTAGTGGAGCCTGCCTGGTGTGACTCAGTGGACTGAGCATCGTCCTAGGGACTGAGAGGTCCTGGTTGGATTCCCAGTCAGGGCACATGCCCAGGTTGCCAGTTCGATCCCCAGGAGGGAGCATACAGGAGGCAGCCAATCGATATTTCTCTCTCACATCAATGTTTTGTTTTTTTTTTTTTTTTTTATCCTCACCCGAGGACATTTTTCCATTTTTTGTTCAGATAGAGTGGGAGGGAGAGAGAGGAAGAGAGAGAGAGAGAAACATCGATGTGAAGGGACACATCGAGTGGCTGCCACCCGCACGACCAACCAGGGCCGGGGACAAACTGCAACCGAGGTACATGCCCTTAGCGGGAACCGAACCCGGGTCTCTCTGTACCGCAGGCCAACGCTCTAACCGCTGAGCCAAACCGGCCAGGGCTCTCACATCAATGTTTTTATCTCTCTCTTCCTTCCTCTCTCTCTAAAATATCAATAAAAACATTTTTAAAAAAGATTTTCTATGAGTATTTTTAAGTGTGACTTGGAGGGTCAGGGAAGACTTCAGAAAGGAGGGTGGCATCTGGACTAGGCCTTGACAGATCAGTCTGATTTCAATGGGCAGAGCAATCAGGCAGGCAGGGAGGTGGCACAGTCCAGGCAGAAGGGACAGCTGGAGCATGGAGTGCTGTGGGCAAACACAAATACTCAGATATGACAAATGTTCCAAGTGGGAGGAGTGGCAGGACACAGTACGGAAAGGTTTAGATCAGCAATCAGCGAACCTGTAGAGGGATAGATAGTAAACATGTCAGGCTTTGCTGGCCCTTAAAAATTACATAATAGGAGAGAACAAATGTCTCAAAAGTTTTATTGAGGAAATTAAAAATATAAAAATAATTGAATGCAAATCTTTTGTAATATAGGTCTACTATTGAGAAGAATAGATTTTTTTTTTTTTAAGGGAATAACGTTTGCTCAAATGGGGTTTTAAAAAAGTGTTCCCTTCTATCGTACTGACTGCAAATATTTACCTGCAAAACCCTTTCTCAGCTCATGACTGAACAAAAACAGGTGGGGGGCCAGATTTAATTCATGGACCAGAGTTTGCCAGTCTCTGATCTATATTATTGAGGACAGAACACTGTGCTACCAAGTTTCAGACTCTACATTTAAGTAGCAAATAGCCTCTTGAACAGAGTGCCTGAGAATACTGGCGTGATCATGCCTTATTGAGCACATCATTTATTCTTCCCAAGTGGCATAGTCGCTCTCTTGTTTCCTTACAAGAGAAAGCAACTAGGCACTGATGTATATGTGAGAGTTTCTTTGTCTTCACATATAACGGGTAACCAACCCATCTCTCATAGCAACCAAGGATACAAGGTACAGGAGTCGTCATTGTGAAATAATATTAATCTCTGGCTGCTATGACCATTTTGTGGGGATTTCCCCGGGGAAGCTGGAACAACGCTTTAAAAAGAAAGAAGACAAGGAATAAGTGGTAATAAAAGGTGCATGGGGCCATAATTCACTTGCCCAGGATTCAGCACCTAAGGAAAGCACAGAAGAGAGCTCTGCATGAGGGAGTTGTTATGACTCCTCAAAGAAGCCCTGACCTGGCATTTCTCCAGAGTCTGCCAAAGGCTGGCTGTGAATTGGAGAGCCTTGGTATTTCTAGCTGCTAAGAATCTAATCTAACACCATTCTCTGGGGAGCCCTTTAGTACACCGTAATAGTCCTAATCTAAACCACATTTGTGAGAAGGCAATACTTTATGAGTGCTTCTTTAATCTCTATTTAAATGGCTGGGCCGGTGTGGCTCAGTGGACTGAGCATCGTCCCATGGACTAAGAGGTCCCTGTTTGATTCCCGGTCAGGGCACATGCCCAGGTTGTGGGCTCGATCTCTGGAGGGGGCATGCAGGAGGCAGCTGATCGATGTTTCTCTCTCACATTGATACTTTCTCTCCCTTCTTCTCTCTCTAAAAAAAAAAAAAAAAATCAATTAAGAAACCTATTTAATCTCTATTTAAATAGGGATTTTGATACAGAGTATTGCTTGTGAATGAACAAATTCATTTTCAACTCAATTCAATTTATACTTAAGTACTTTGTAGGAATAAGATGAGCTAGGCTCTGGAAATATGACGGCGAGGTTCACAGTTTGGGACATCCTGATTTACTCTGTGTCCATTCCTACTTCAATAATAGGGAGAAAGGCGATGATGAAGACAATGGTGATGATGCTGATGACTGATGATGGAGGAAAAAGAGGAGAAAGTGGGAGGAGATGATGCAGTAGCAGAAGCACAGATGCTCTTAACCAAGAAAGGTCTTTAGGGTTGGGAATTCTGAAGAAAAGTGAGGAATATAAGGGAAATTAGTAATCACAGGGTACTGATCTGGTAGCCAGGATGCCGTAGGTCAACCAAACATCTTGGCATCAAGTAAACCTCATTTCAAATCCCAGTCTTACCATTTACATAATTCTGGGAAGTGACTTCAAGTCTCTGAGCCTCGATGTCCTCCTCCAGAAAATGGGTCAATATTATACATGTCATAGATTGCATGAATGTTAAAATGTTCTGTAAACATTAAGGTTCTTGCGGTTGTAATTATGAATATTAATACTAATAGGTGAGCATGAAATCCAAATGCACACCAGTTTAGATGCCAGGCGAACAGTCACTCAGAACAGACTCCAAACTAAGTTCTTGGATTCCAGCTATGAACAGGACAGACAAAGTTCATCATGAAGTGAGCAGTGTAATGATAGATGTGGTGTTACATGCATTCCAGTGGCTCATTGTTAAATATAGCTGTGATGAATTTTGGGCAGGGAAAGTACAAGGTGCTAACAGAGCATTTAATGGGAGCTGGCAGGCATAATCTAGAGCAGGAGTTGGAGCTGTCCTTTGAAGAAGTGATATTTGAGCCAAGCCCTGAAGGATAGAGATGAACCTTGATGTCTGTACCATCTCCTGTGTGAACCTGGACCAGACTCTCCTTCTGACTTCATTCTCGTCACCCATCACTAGGGCTTTGGCCCAGTCCTCTCTCACTCAACCACACTCCAGAATCTCCTTGAAGACCCCAGTGCCTGATGCCAAAGCACCTGTGTCATGCGGGTTACCGCAGATACAAGCTAGACAGAGGAGGGAGCATGTGCAATGAAGAGGGAGCTCATGGCTGTTTTGTCCATTGAAACTGCCCTCATTCCCATCTAACTATCTGATGGTACCTTGTCCGAGAAATCTTCAAAGCATTTTCTTTTTTTTCTTAGAACTTCAAAAAATATGCTACAATGAAGAGTATAACACCCATATTTGCATTACTGAGAATTTTAAAAATTAACATTTTATTACACTTACTTCTAGTGTTTTTTGTGCTAAAAACATTTTTTCCCCCATAGTAAAGTTCTCTGTCCCCACCTGGCCCAGACCCATTCAGCTCCTCTCTCCGCCCTATGGGAGGTTACCTGTCACGACTTCGGTGTGCGTACCTCTTTATCCACCAACTTTGGTAGGCATCGTTGTATGTGTGCATGTATTTACTTATATGACATCCAACCCTATGTATCATTCTGTGACTTTTTGTCACTCAACCTTATATATCTTGAAAAATACAAACAAGCATACTTAATCACTCGTTCATATACAGTTTCTTCTTTTTAATGGTTGTATAATTTGCCAGCATATGAATATATCACATATTTAGCTTCTCTATTTATATTATTTAGGTTTTCTTAATTTTTAACTATCACAAGTAATACTGCAGTGAATATTCTTATACATGTTATATACAAATAGGCTTAAGAGTTAAACGTGAGATTGTTGGCTCTTGGGTTATCCACATTTCACTGGGTATTGAAAAATTGTTCTTTTTACTGACTGGACTCATTTATACTTCAGCTAATATTGTATAAAAGTATCCCTTTTACTTATAATGTCAGTTAAAATTTTTCAGTTTCATAGTGTGGAAATAGTATATTTTTAAATTCCTATTTCCCCAATTTTCAGTGAAATAAAGGTCTTCATTCCTGTTCAGTGGATTGCATTCAGACTATGCCCATTGTCCTATTAGGGTGTTATCTGTTTTTATTGATCTACATTGATTCTGATTACTAATCTCTTTTTCCTGTGGCTTGTCTTTTGCCTTTGTTTCCAGTGTCTTTTATCACACAGAAATTTTTCATTTTAATATATTCAGTGCATTTAGTCCTTCCCTTTATGGCTTTTTTTAAAATTTTATTTTTTATCTTCACCTGAGGACACTTTTTTTTGTTTTTTTTTTTTTGCATTTATCTTCAGTTAGAGTGGGAGGGAGAGGAGGTGGAAGTGAGAGAGAGAAACATCGATGTGAGAGAGACACATCGACTGGTTGCCACCCCACACAACCCCAACCGGGGCCGGGGACAAACTGCAACCGAGGTACGTGCCCTTAGCAGGAACTGAACCTGGGACACTCTGGTTCGTGGGCTGAAGCTCCAATCGCTGAGCCAAACCGGCCAGAGCGACGGCTTATGTTTTTTATTTCTAATTTAAGAAATTTCTTACTATCCCAATGTGGTAGACACTTTCTTTTATATTTTCTTCTGATGGTTACAAGGTTTACTTTTCAGGTTTAGGCTTGTAAGACATCAGGAATTCATTTTGGTGCATAGTGTAAGATAGAGATGCATGTTCATATTTGTCTATGTAGAAAGCCAGTGGTCCCAAATCCATTTGTTTGACAAGTCATTCTTTTCCTCTGATTTAAAAAGCTCTTTCTATCTTATAGCAAATTCCCTCTTTTATGTGGATTTGTTTCTGAGTTTTCTATTTTGTTGCATTGCCGCTGTCTATTCTAACAAATACCATGTTTACCTAATTATTATAGCCTTGTAATAGGTTTTGGTTTTTAACAGGGCAGGTCTCCCTCTTGGTTGTTATTTTTCAGAATTGTCTTGATCTTTCTTAGACATTTACCCTTCCATATTTATTTTGGACTCAGTTTTCAACTGCCACAAAAATCACTATTGAGATTTTGATTGGGCTTGGTTAAAGTTATGGATTAATCAGAAAACTGATATCTGTATAATATTAATGTATAAACAAGATATGGCATTACATTTACTCAGGTCTTCTTTTATATCTTTCAAAAAAAGGTCCTTTTTTCTTTGTTTTCCCTCTACTGATGTTTTCTAGATTTTGTTGCTACTATGAATAAGAATGTTTTGGTTATCTCTTCTGATTGGTTGCTGGTGATATATAGACTGTATAGACGAGGTGCGCTATGATGCTGTGCTGCGGTCAGCAAGGTTCTAGGTAAAGGAGGTCAAGAGGTAAAGGTCGTACATTCAAGATGCCCCAAACAGTATGTGCAAAGGCTTGAGGTGTGAAAAACCAAGCACAAGAAATGGGTAGTATAAGAGGCCTGGGTATAGACTTCCTGCAGGGATATGACTAGAGATGTGGGCACTGTTGGCACAGTGTCAGGGACTCTTGTGCCAGTGGGTGTGTTGGATACAGTGCTGCTCATGGAGCGCACCGGCAGGAAGTGGAGTCACTGTTCTGCGCTCCCCCTGAACCAAACTGTTGAATAATTGCTAAGTCTTTTGGATTACCTAACTGGGCTTTTGACAGGTAAGTGCTATGTGAACCAGCCTCTCGGAGGCTGACCATCTAGGTGCTTGTTACTCTAAGTGTGGCCCATGGACCTACAGCATCAGCCTCACCTGGGAGCTGATCAGAAATACAGAATTTCAGCCCTGGCCCTGGCCGGTTTGGTTCAGCGGTTAGAGCATCGGCCTGCAGTCCAGAGAGACCCAGGTTCCCGCTAAGGGCACATACCTCGGTTGCAGTTTGTCCCCGGCCCTGGTTGGGTCGTGCAGGTGGCAACCACTCGATGTGTCCCTTTCATGTCGATGTTTCTCTCTCTCTCTCTCCCTCCCACTCTATCTGAACGAAAAATGGAAAAATGTCCTCAGGTGAAGATTAAAAAAAAGAAAGAAAGAAATACAGAATTTCAGGTACAAGCCTGGCCATAAGTCAGGTTGCATTTTAACAAGACCTATGGGCACTATAAAGTCTGAGCATACCTGAGCCAGGGAAAGTTTTCTCTCAAGTGGTCCAGACCGCTTGCATTGGGATCACATGGAGTGCTTATTTACAGTGTGATTCCTGGGCCCTACCCAGGTTCCTGGTTGCTGCCCAGACTTCCGGAATCTGAATTTCTAAAGTTGAGCCCAGGAACCTGAAATTTCAGTATGCTTCTGAGATTATTCATATGCACATCAACTGCCCATACAAATAAAAAAAATAAAAACCTGGCTCAAACAGTCATGTTTGAGTTGGGTCAGAAAAACTGAACTCCTTAAACTGTCCTGGTAAATTATTTCTTTCTTTTTGTATACAAAGCACTTCACAGGTATTGTCTACATAATAGACAATAAAGGTAAACAATTGTTGCAGTATGTGTAATATTTGAAATATCATGAGTCCCTTGTCAAGGCCAGAACCAAGCAGGATCTAGAAAAAGACGTGTGTGTGCGCGCGCGCGCGCATGCACATGCGTGTGTGTTGGGGAAGGGGTGAACAGAAGGATGTAGGGTGATGGATAACTCAGAGGTCCCCTCAGCTTGTTCCCCGCCCAGTGCTGGCGACCATCTGCTCAGAGCAGCCGCCCGTCTGGGAGTCGAGGGTATCCATGGGAACCAGTATGGAGGTTGCCAAGAGGACTCCATGGCTACCAGCCAGAAGGGAGAGTGGAAATCAAGTGGAACCAAAAGTGACAGACTGGTGTGTTTAATGGAGTGCAAGGCAGTCAGCGTGAGAGCAGGGTGGTATGAGCACAGCCAGCCCAGCATCCAGGCGCTCAGAGGAAACCTCCAGAACGCGTGGGCCTCGCACAGCTGCACTGCAAGGACCGCTTGAGGCCATGGGACAGTAGTATTTCTGTCTTCGTCCCTCTCTTCCTCCTTCCCTCCCTCCCTCCTTCAAAGAAAATTTAGTTTTTTTAAAAAAAATACAACTTAGTAGAAAAGTAGACAATGAAAATTTTAGTCACCTCAAATCTCACCACTCATAAGCAGATGCTTTTTTCTTGGTGTTTCTCTCTCTCTCTATATATATGTGTGTGTGTGTGTGTGTGTGTGTGTGTGTATACATATATATATATATATATATATATATAAACCTCACCTGAGGACATTTTTACATTTATCTTTAGATAAGCAGAAGAGAGAAAGGGAGGAAGAGAGAGAGAGAAACATCGATGTGAAAGAGACACATGGAGTGGTTGCCACCCACACGACCCCAACCGGGGACAGGGACAGGGACAGGGACAAACTGCAATAGAAATATGTGCCCTTAGCGGGAACCAAACCTGGGGCTCTCTGGTCCATGGGCCGACACTCTAACCACTGAGCAAAACCAGCCAGGGCTCTCTCTCTATTTTTATAAGGTTAAAATGCATTTCCAATTCTGTATTCCACTTTCTACAAAGTTCTTCTGAGTAAGGCATTTAGCTTTGAGGAAAAAAGCACAAGATTTTGTGCAAAATGCCCCCTGCATTTGCATCCGAGATCTGCCTGGTTAAAAAGGAATAACTGCCCTGGCCAGTTTGGCTCAGCGGTTGAGCGTTGGCCTGCGGACCAGAGAGTCCCAGGTTTGGTTTCCACTAGGGGCACGTACCACACACACACACACACACACACACACACACACACACACACAAGGAATAACTGAGGCCAACATGACGAACTGATCCAAAATGAATGTTCCTGAGTAAACGTGATTGTGCTGTTTTAGCCAGAAGCTCCCATTCCAGTGGTTTCACCAGATTTTTAAATTGGGTTTTATTTGTGTGTTTAAACAACTAACACACAAATTTGGTAATCCCTGTGCATAAAGAAAAAATGCTTCTAACAGGGAGAAAAGAATGGGGGATTGTTTTGCTTAGGTATTTCAGAAAAAAGCGTTAGGGTTTGAAATGCTGTGTTACTCTAGAATGTGACATCATGGGGTAAGAGGTACATATCTGGATCATTTCTCCTTTCTACTGGTACAGCCAGAGGCACCTTGTTCCTGTTGCCCCCAGAGCACTTATGCCCCAATGGCAGGTGCTGCATCCTTAAGTGACCAGTCATGTTTGTTTTTTTGGGGGGGGGGGGGAGTAGGTATCACATGAAATGTACAAACCTCCTGGAGAGACCAAGATGCCATTTCAATCAGTGTTTCTCAGACTGAGTCATTGTTTGCACAAGTTCTTTTCCTGATCAGTTCATCCAGTTCTGCATGCTCTAGGGCAGGACACGTCATGGGGATGACAACAGCCACCATGACAGCTGTGACAAGGGCTAGTGGTGATATGTGAGGAGAGCTTCAGCAAATAAGGGCTCAGAAAGGGCCACCTTAGTATTTCTTAATTTTCCCCAAGGCATTACAAACCCTTTATTTACATCAGTTAAATGACTGCATACTGTTCCACCATGTGGATATAGCACATTTTATTTAACCGTCCTCCTATTATTAGATGTTTTACTTTTCGATTTAATTTAAAGCGTCATAATGAACGTTATTTTTTCCCTCCGTCCTTCCATCCCTTCATCCCTCTCTCCCTCCCTTTCTTTCTTTCTTTTCCCATGTCAAAGCCTTAAATCCACTGGCAGTTTGGTGACCAGAAGTTTTAGGAGTAATCTATATGGACCTCCCATTTCATAGAGGTGACAGCCGAGGCTGACAGCTGCATTTGTGACTTGCCCAGTGGCACTCAGAGGTGGGCTTCAGAGCAGGGAATTGAGTCTAAATCTTTCTGGACTCCTGGCCCAGTGCTCCCTTCTCTCCCACCAAGCAGCCTGCAGCTCCATCCTTTGTTTTGCTTGCTCACATAGTTCACACCTCATCATTTAGAAATGTTTTACAGTTAGCCCATTCAAGACACTATAAATAACTGGGTTTATTTTACTGGATGTGTTTCTGCCTTCTAAATATTTCTATTCCTTTAAGTGTTTATTTATGACTCAGTACTGTCTGCTTTCATGTCAAACTTGAAAGGTGGAACTGTCTTTTTCAACTTAGCGTCAGTAAATGACTGAAGGGAGCCCGTGATAATCCAACCATTCCATATGATCAACCATCCACTTGTATGCTTTTGCTTGAGAAAACAACATACATTTGGGAGCAGCTTATACATTGACTCAAAATTCTAACCCCCCTCCACAGGGTGAACAAAATCACTGATAGAAGGCTTTATTTAAGTTTCTTGACTAACTTTTTACATGAATTCAACAAATATTTTTTTAACACCCACAGTGAACAAAACACTGAGTTAATCTAGGAACTGTTCTGAGAGAGAAAGGGTTTGTCTTCAGTTTGCTTCTAGTTGAGTATGGGAGGCTGCTTTGAAACACAGGCTTTACGCCCTGGCTGATTTTTCTCAGTGGTTAGAGCATCAGCCCATGGACCAATGAGTCATAGATACGATTCTAGTCAAGGGCATGTACCTTGGTTACAGTTCGTCCCTGGCCCTGGTCAAGGTCATGCAGGAGGCAGCCAGTTGATGTGTCTCTCTCACATCGATGTTTCTCTCTCCCTCCCTTTCCCTCCCACCCTCCTTCTCTCTTCTTCCCTTCCTCTCTCTCCTTCCCTCCCTCCCTCCCTCCCACTCTATCTGAAGATAAATGGAAAAAATATCCTTGGGTGAGGATTAAAAGAAAAGTAGGCTTTATTATTATCAGGTATGGTAAGCGTGACCACTGCCACTGAAAAGATATTTATTCTCAAGAGGAAGGGGCAGGCCACACCAGGCCACGCAAGGCCACACGAGGAAGCACCAGGACTGGTCAGAAGGCAGAAGGAATGCTGGAAACATTCTTGTTGCGGTTTTTTCAGGAGGAAGTGGGTCAGGCAGGCTAAGAAGGCTAAGAGTTGGCTAGTTTGAATCAAGTCTGTGGGCTCTGGGTCAAGGGGCTGTCTATAGGTGTCTGGAGCCCTGGCCAGTTTTACTCAGTTGTTAGAGCATTGGCCCACGGACCAGAGAGTCCTGGGTTCGGTTCCCACTAAGGGCACGTTCCTCTGTTGCAGTTTGTCCCCGGCCCCAGTTGGGGTTGTGTGGGTGGCAACCACTCGATGTGTCTCTCTCACGTAGATGTTTCTCTCTCTCTCTTCCTCCCTCTCTCTTCCTCCCACTCTATGTGAAGATAAATGCAAAAATGTCCTTGGGTGAGGATAAAAAACAAAACAAAAAAATATAGGTGTGTGGTGCCTGGCCCGGGATGATTAGGGCAGGGGCATGGTGGCTCAAGTGTGAGAGCCCAATCAAGGAGGTAGGGGTTTGGTGCTTTGCATACGACAGGAATGTTCATGTCTCTAGGAATGGCCAGCCCTGGGGTAAGGGTGGGGTTTCCCCAGGATCAGCAAGGCTGCTGATGCCCAAACACCAGAACAAAAAGACAAGCTTAATACAGAGGCAAGGCAGGCACTTAATTCTAGCATTGTAGCCTGTGAAAGCTGTGAGTAACAAAGAGGCAGCACATTTGGATGTTAGAAGGAGGAGATTATTTCAAGAATACTTGTTCTGACAAAGGCTTGATGGAAGAAATGGATTTGCAGCAGGGGGGTGAGGGGAGGGAGTCCGCTTCCTTCCACCGCTCACTGGCAAGTTGCCCACCTTGAGCAAATCACTTACACCCTCTGAATAATGTTTATTCTGCTTCTATCCCGAAGTTATTGTGCAGACCAAGTAAATAGCTCAGTGTTTGTCTCATTGTGCACCGTTCACAGACCTGCATCAGAACCGCATGAGTGTTGGTTTAAAATGCAGCTTCCTGGGACCCAGAATCGGACTATTTGGGTGGGACCCAGGAGTCTGCATTTTTTTAAATCCTCACCCGAGGATATTTTTCCATTTATCTTCAGATGGGGGGTAGGGCACATCGATAGGTTGTCTCCCACACGACCCCAACTGGGGCCAGGGACTAACTGCAACAGAGGTACGTGTCCTTGGCTGGAATTGAGCCCTGGACTCCGGTCCGTGGCCCGACGCTCTAACCGCTGAGCCAAACCGGCCAGGGCAGGACTCTGCATTTTAACAAGCCCCTCACTCCCACCCTAGGTGACTCTCAGGAACACTAAAGTTGGAGACCAGCCTAGAGAAAACAACGCTGGGCACATTCTAGACTCTGAAGAGTAAAATACTCCGTGTGCAGAGGGATCTGAATGTACTTGTAACCGCAGCCTCCACCGTGCTTCAGGATCCTGCACGTGTCCGCTCCTAAAGCGAGAATTATGTTTGGGCTGCCCGTCTCCTGCAGCGTCGGCTGAGCTAGGTATTAAACACGTGACAGCAGGGAGATGCCACCCCGCAGCCCGTCCCGCTGCTCTGGCGGTCTGGGGCCCGCTGCCAGGGAGGCTGGGGGTACAGATGTGCCGATCGGCCGGGAAGGGAGGCCCCGGGAGCCGTGTCCTCATTCCCCGCCGCTCCACGCAGCCTCAGCCGGCCTCCCGAGCAGCTGTGTGATTGCAGATTCCATGTTTATCCCCGTGGGTTTCTATTTTTACCTCACAACTTTAAAAATAGGGACTGACAGACTAACTGAAAGTCATTTTGGCACTTTCAAGGGAAAACATATGGGTAAGAATTATTGAATAATTGCTAAGTCCTCTGGCCTTGCCTGATCGGGCTTTTGGCTTATAGCATCGGGCTTTGTGAACTGGTGGTGATAGAAAGGGCTCAAGGAGAGCCCTGGCCAGTTTGGCTCAGCGGTAGAGCATCGCCCGTGGACCAATGAGTCCTGGGTTCGATTCTGACCAAGGGCATGTACCTCAGCTGCAGTTCGTCCCCGGCCCTAGTCAGGGTTGTGCGGGAGGCAGCCAGTCGATGTGTCCTTCTCACGTCCATGTGTCCTTCTCACATCGATGTTTCTCTCTCTCCTTGTCTCTCCCTCTCTCTACCGGAAGATAAATAGAAAAAAAAATATCCTCGGGAGAGGATTAAAAGAAAATAAAGGAGAGTAACTCAGTAAGCACCACTCTGACCTTGGTGTCGATGTTTTTAATCCTCACAGAAGACCTATGAGAAATAGTTTCCCCATCTTACTTTAATAAAGTGAGGTGCAGGTGTAGTCAGTCCCTTGTCCGAGGTTTTGCGGGAAGGAAGGTGTGGATGAGATTTGGGCAGGCTTCGTTGGATTGCAGAAGCCCCTTGCTTCCCCCTCCAAACAACCTCTAAGAAGACGCTGGATCCCCAGGGGGAGGTCAAAGGCCATGGTTCCAACTAATTACTTTTATAAAACCCTGGTGATGTGGCTCTCGTTTTATGACCTGAAAAACACTCCGTTTTTGCCTTTCATAGAGATCATTCTTATCAGATCGCTGGCATAACCCTAATCCTGGCTGCTTACTTTGCTCCACGTTTTCTTTCCCACTCCCCTAGTAATTATACAGTAATTATTTTGTTGGTAATTACCTCATTAGTAATTTGGTGTGAGAAAGCTCAGTGAAAGAATAATAAAAGGGCTGCTCTTTATTGCTACAAGATTACAAATGACAAATAGAGTTTTAATAGCCCTTAAATCCTCATTAAAAGAAAAGGGAGAATTTCTCCTGCACAATATTTTGAAGCGTCAGCACATGTCTTAATCAATACATGTTTCTCGAAAGAGCCTAAGTCTTGCCCTGGCCGGTTTGGCTCAGTGGTTAGAGTGTCAGCCCTCAGGCCGAAGGGTTGCAGGTTCGAAGGTTCCATTCCAGTCGAGGGCACATACCTGGGCTGCAGGTTCAATCCCTGGGGTCGTGCGGGAAGCAACCAATCTATGTGTCTCTTTCACATCAATGTTTCTCTCTCGCTCGCTCCCTTCCTCCCTTCCATTCTCTCTAAAAATCAGTGGAAAAGTATGAAAAGTATCCTTGGGTGAGGATTAACCAAAAAATAATAAAAATTGAAAAATTAAAAATGAAGAGCCCGTCTTCCCTGTGGTCCGAAGAACCCATTTCAAAGCGAGTGAAGGCATCTGGAAAGTTCCAGTACGGAAGGCAGCAGGCAACAACCATGACCAGCTTCGCATGGCCCATGGCCCCTGTGCCCAACCCAGGCAGAGAGGGGAGAGGGGAGGGCTTCATAAAAACTGGAAAAGACACACGGCCTGACAAGGAAACTGGTGTCCCAGCCGTTGGTCACCAGCACCAGCATTTCAAAGTCCCTCCACTGAAACCAAGTCAGGAGCCCCTGAGGCAGAAACTCTGTCCTGCTCAGCCTACCTGGCCTGGCTCTCGGCAGGAGGAATGGAGACGGGTGGTTGGGACTCCTCGGCATACAGTCGCGGCTCCCCTCCATCTGGCTTCACTGACTGTCATGCACCCCCATGTTCCCTCCTCTCCAAGACCCTGACCATAGCCACACGCCGGGGGTCTTTGTGGAATTTGCCTTCTCCATCTTGGCCATGAAAAGCCCGATGTCTCCCATCTTTGGAGACTTCTTAACCATCAAAAGTCAACTCATGGCTCCTTCTATATTTCTGTCCCCTCTCTCATAAGAGAGAGTAAATCCTCTCATTTATTTGTCCTGAGGACTTTTTACAGACTTCCTGTATAATCTTAGTCATTCATTCAGCAAATATATATTTAAATATTTTAAAATATTTTTAATTGATTTTAGAAAGGGAGAGAAAGAGAAAGAGAAACATTGATCAACCGCCTCCTGCACACGCCCTTGACCCGAAATTTGGGCATGTGCCCTGACCGGGAATTGAACCAGCAACAACCTTTCGGTGCATCGGACAATGCTCAACCGTCTGAGCCACGCTGGTCAGGGCTCAGCAAATATCTTTACTCAGAGTCTTCTCCGGCCTGGTGATAGGACCCAGCTACTGTGGCCCACTTCACTGTCATCTCGCATCTGGATTACTGAAGTAGCCTCCTCTCAGGTCTCCCTGACTCTTCCTTACACAAGCAGTGTTAGTTTCTCTCTCTCTCTCTCTACACACACACACACACACACACACACACACACACACAATCTTCATTTTCCCCAGGAATGTTAAATGTAATGTTTATTTTGAATCTTCACCCATTCTAACGCACAGCCTTGGATCAACCTGTGTGACTGCACCCTTGCTGAGCTTCCTCACCTTGGCTTATTGACTGCAAGGGGAGGAAGGGCAGAAGAGAAAGCCCAACAGACAGCAACAAGCCAATGCAAAGTTGCTTGGTATAAATGAACTAGGATTGTCTGAAATAAGTTACTTCTTACATAAATATGGGAGTATCATCATTTTCGGTCTACTTGTACCTAAGGTGCAACAATAACTATATATAGTTGGCAGTGTTCGTTCTTCATCCCCTAAAACAAAATGCAAAATGTGCGGCTCAAGTCCTCAGTGCTCCCCATCTCACACGGAATGAAATCAACTCCCCACTCTGATGTGCAGGCCCTGCTCCACCTGCCCTTCCTTCTCTGATCTATCCCTCTCCTCCCTTCTCCTCTCAGTAGCTCCAGTCTCCGACCCTGGCCTCAGTTCCTCACACACCTCTTGCCTCAGGGTCTTAGCATCTGCCTGGAGCACCCTTCCCCCAGATGTCCGCAAGGCTCACTTCCTTCAGGTCTCTGCTTAAATGTCACTTCACCAGAGAGGCTGCCCTTGACCCTAGGTAGCACAGCACATATGTATATCCATGCAGGCACAGCACATGGGACTCTCTGTCAGCCTATTAGTCTTTTTTTTTCCTCACCTGAGGACATTTCTGTATTTATCTTCAGATAGAGCGGGAGGGAGAGAGGGAGGAAGAGAGAGAGAGAAACATCGATGTGAGAAAGACACATCGAGTGGTCATCACTCACACAACCCCAACCAGGGCCGGGGACAAACGGAGGTATGTGCCCTTAGCGGGAACCGAACCTGGGACTCTCCAGTTACGCGGGCTGACGCTCTAACCGCTGAGCCAAACCAGCCAGGGCAGCCTATTAGTCTTGTTAGAACCTTCACCACCTGACAATATAGAACTGCTCAATGGTTTATGGTCCCTCTCCCCTCACTGGAATGTCTCCAGGACAGCAGGGACTTTGTTCTGTCCTCTGTCGCATCCCAATCTCCTATCCATAGTACCTAGGTTAATATATGTTGAGTAAATAAATGAGAGAATTATTGAGCATCACCCAGCAATCCCTCAACAAACACTTACTGATGAAAAATCATATGTTTGCTCAGGGTGTCTGCCAAAGGAGGGAGATTTAGTTTCAAGTTATATGAAGATTAACATAAAGGACAGCAGGCAGGTGGACCTGTTGGAAAAAATCAGTTGCCTTCACAGGTCCCATGGAATGGAGGTTTAGGAGCAAACACCAAGAAACTTGTACAACAAAATGGAATAATGTCAAATGTCCTATAAAAGGTAACTCAAACAAAATACTTATGTAATGGTACTTTGCAAACTGTTAGGTTTTGTGCAGGCACTACATATTGTTGCTTTTAATGACAGTATATAATGACAACTTTAACCTGGCTGGTGTGGCTCACCGGTTGAGCGTTGACCCATGCACCAGGAGGTTACGGGTTCAATACCCGGTCAGGGCATATGCCCAGGTTGTGGGCCCAGTTCCCAGTGGGGGAAATGCAGGAGGTGGCCAATCGATGTTCTCTCTCTTTGATGTTTCTCTCTCTCCCTCTCCCTTCCTCTCTCTCTAGAATCAATAAAGAAAAGATATTTAAAAAAAAAAAACAACAACAACTTTAAAATAATCAGCCTGTTCTGGTGGGGAGGAAAACTGGACTAGGAAATGAGAGGCTTGAGTGTGATTCCAGCTCAGCCATGAGTTTGTTGTGTGACTTAATGTAGTTTCTTCCCGCGTCTCCACTTCATTCTCCCAGTCTGTAAGATTAGCATACTGCTTTGATCATCTCTGGAAGGTCTACAGCTCTAAACTGTGAGGCTCTAGGATCGCTGACTGGCCTGCGGGCTGGAGGGATGGATAGAGGCCCCGAATACCCACCACGTTTCCCGTCTTAACTCTCCATGTTGGTGCTAGTTCTCTCCACACTCTCTCTGGGGAGCATATAAAGTTCATGGAGACTACTTCAATGTGACTGTTTGTTTGTTTTTTTAAGATTTAAAAAAATAATAATTTTTAGAGAGAGAAGAAGGGAGAGGGAGAGAGAAACATGGATGTGAGGGTGAAACATCAATGGGCTGCCTCCTGCGCACGCCTACAGAGGCTCGAGCCGAAAGCCAGGCACGTGTCCTGACAGGCAGTGGAATCCGCAACCTTTCGATGCATGGGAGGACGCCCACCCAACCGAGCACACCAGCCAAGGCATGGCATGACTATGTGTTTTTGAGAAGCATTTCTTTACCCATTTTTACACAAGAATTATACATTCATCTTCCCTCCGGCAGATTATAATCTCAAATGGTTGGACAAGGAAAGACCCAGAACAGCTGAAACAGAGCTCTTGCCCACCTAAGTTGGTGTCCTTGGGCAAGTCCCCAGAGTCGGGATAGATGAGAACACAGAGAGAGCCTCCTGGGGTTCGGGTCCACCACTCACTACCTAAGTGACCTTGGGTAAGGCACCCCCTACACTTCATTTTTCTGGAAACAGAATAGAGTTAATAGGGTTGAAGTGAGAATTAAATAAGAAAGCTCAGTGAGGCAAACTAACTTGCCCCCAAGGCCACAGAAGTAATCACTTGAACCCCAAAGCCCTAGTAGGAAATAGATATAAAAGGAATCAAAAGAGATTCTCACCCAGCTGGTGTGGCTCAGTGGTTGAGCGTTGACCCATGCACCAAGAGGTCACCGGTTTGATTCCTGGTCAGGACACATGCCCAGGTTGTGGGCGAAATCCCAATAGAGGGCATGCAAGAGGTGGCCAATTGATGTTCTCTCTCATCGATATTTCTTTTTTTTAAAATGTATATTTTTTTTATCCTCACCTGAGGACATTTTTGCAGATAGAGTAGGAGGGAGAGAGGGAAAGAGACAGTAATGTGAGAGAGACACATTGAGTGGTTGCCATCCACACCACCCCAACCAGGGCCAGGGACAAACTGCAACCAAAGTACATGCCCTTAGCGGGAACCAAACCCGGGACTCTCTGGTCCACGGCTGACGCTCTAACCGCTGAGCCAAACCGGCCAGAGCTCTCATCAATATTTTTATCTCTCTCTCCCTCTTACTTCCTCTCTCTCTAAAATCAATATAGGAAAAACAAAACGAAACAAACAAAAAAAAAAAAAACAGGGAGATTCTCATATCATTTTAAACTATCTATTGATTAAATTAAGGAATTTAAAGTAAGAGATGTCTAGATGTTGCCCAAAGAGGTAATTTCACCATTGGTAGAGATTTATTCATTCACACACTTGGTGTTTCTTGCAGCAAAATATACCAGAAATGCCTTTGCAGGTGGCATTTGCTGGATGAAATTGTATTATTCCATCTAAGTAACATAATTGGATACCCAGCGCCTATCTCCTGGGACAGCAGAAATGATCACTTTTCATTGATCTCCTTTTAGACCTGACCTTGAAATGCCTTCCTGTCTCCCCCTAAATATATCAAAGCACCTAAGGAAAAAAGCACGTTCTCCTGCAACTGAATTTCACTTGGCTCAAGTTGAGGTTTGTGTTCAGTAGCACATACTGAAAGAAGCTAGATGTGATCTTCTAGTCACCATGACCTTCTGGTCACCAGCCTTTGAATCTGCCTCTTTTTTTTTTGTTTGAGTTTTGTTGGCTAAGACAGCCACCTGACAGCTATCCATCATCATAGTTGTGAAAATGCATTTATGCTATGTCCTTCTGACCCTCTGTTAAATGATCCCATCTGAAGGAGGAAGCATGGGAAGGGGTTAGGCAAGGGGCAAAGGTCTGTTAAGAAACATACTTCTACTGGATTTCATGAAATCCTCACATTGCCATACAAGGTAAATGTCATTGTCCCTGTTTTAAAGATAAGAAAACTGAGGATTAGAGAGGTCAGGTGACTTTCTTGAAGCTATACAGCTGACAAATGACATACTTGGGATTCCAAACCCAAGCTCTTTCTGGTATGCCATGCTTTGTTACCGTTGAGAATGTTTGGGGACCGTGGAGGAGAGATGGCCTACAATCCTACCAATGGTAAATTTCATCCAGGTGTAATCCTGTTCCAGGTCATTCAGAGTGTACTTAACTAGTCACACTGGCACCATAGCATGCTGCCTGGAGCCTGGTACTGCGCCAGGCCCTTTAGAGACACTGTTTCTTTTATTCATCATCTTTCCTCCATGTGGTCTTTCTCAAAGTGTGTTCCTTTGACCAAATGGATTAGAATCACCCAAGGAACCTGTTAAAATACAATTCCCAGGGATGGAATTCTCTCGTTATGTTTGGCACTCAAAGTTTGAGAACAGTTGTTCTTCAAAGGTAATAGATCCTTGTTATTAATGAAACACTTAAAATCATTCACTACCTTTTTTAAAGCCCTTCTAAGTTAATCACTGTATATTTAAAATGTGGTTAAGAATTCCTCTAATGAATAATGAATTTAAGAGGGATACGGGTAGGACTCTGGAACTCAGTGCAGGACTTGGTTGAGTGAATTTTACTGGGCATCCAAAGAATTTGAGGGAATTTGTTTTTAAGACTGATTCGTAGTTCGCAACTATAAAATTCAAGTCCTGGTATAAATAGTCGGAAATTTGGCCTCCAGTCTAGACTTTTGTAATATCTATTATATATCAAGCAGACTCTTAAGTATATAAGTAAAACATTCATAATAAGTTATATCACATAAGATACAAAATTATAGAAACATATTTGCTTCAACTCAATATCCTTTCTGAACATCAAGTATGCACTAGGTACAATGGGTTACAAAAACAAATAAGCCAGTGAATTTTACCGAACATTCAGAGAAGAATTCATACTAATTTTTTCACAAACTCTTCCAAAAAACAAAAGAAAAGAGGACACTTCACAGCTCATTCTGTGAGGCCAGTATCACTCTGATACCGGAGCCAGACACAGGCATGAGACTTCCCCCTGAAGGTCACCCGCTGGCTCTCTGACTGGCAGGTGGATCCAGGGACAGGGCTGAGGCAGGGAGATCAGTTCTGAGCACGGTAAGAACAGCGACGGTGGTGGTGGTGAGGACAGTGGTAGTGATCATAATTACAACAGCACATGTCACATACTCACGGAGACACAGACCTGAAGTCCAACAGTGTGTCTGTCAAGCATTCTTCTCTAAGGTAGGCCCTGGTCTTTCCCTTGCTCTAGATATCTCATTGCTGTGCTTATTTATAATATATTAATAGAAGAGATTAAAGTCAATATATATCTTATGAACAAGAATTGGGACTTTCGCTCCTGTGTCAACAAGAGTTACGTTCACTGACTTACTTTCTCTTCTCCTGTCCACCCCACTCAGCCGGCATTCACCTTCCATTGTCCCTCACTGTCCCCTAGGAGCTTAATCCATCACGCCCAGGGTAGCTCCGGCCTCCTTTGACAAACTTGAATTCAGATCTAGATCCAGCCTCTTTGATCATCTTATTTGGTTATGACTACAGCAGTTTATATTAATCCTTTGACAAATAGTCAAATGATGGCAGATATGAAATAAACTGTTTTCTTTCTGAACCCTTTGGTCTCAAATCTTTTAAAAATACATTTTGTGTCACTTAGTATTTAGAGCAAAGCCTTTTATCCTTTGTAGTGAAATCTTTATTGAATTCATGAGAATTCATTCCGAGTAAATGTACTTGTGATTTTAGGATGCCAAAAAAGCACCCATCCTGAGAACCCCTTTTTTGGCATGCAACGACCTGCTCGAGTCCCAAGCAAAGACTTTAGAAAGATTCAGGCTTGGCGTCTTTGTGAGTTTGGGTCCTGGCACTGCCATTTGCCAGCTCTATGACTTTAGACAGGTCACTTGACCTCTCTGAGTCTCCGTGTTCTAATCTGTAAACCAGGTGTAATAACTTCTATCTTGAAAGGTTCGTTTGAGATTAAAATAGATGAAGTATGTAAACCAATTTCTAAAGCTTCTAGTATACAGTACATTTTCACTAATTGTAAATGTAACTTTTATAGTGAACAAAGGCAACTCAGAACATAATTTAAGGTGACTTTATTTTTGTATCCCATGATCCTTTTAATTTATTCTGTGGGGGCAAGTTCTTCCCCCATCCTTACATGAAATTTGGGGCAAGTTCTATAACTCGCACAGCAAATTTCAATAAATAAAAGTCCTCCAATCATTAAAATGCATAGTTCCATGTTATTGTCAAGATGTTAGTCTATTTAAAGTCCATACCTTCTACCTCCTGCAGCTCTGCCCTGCTCCAGATGAAAAGTCTATGGTGGGACTTCTACTTCATCTGTACTACTCCCCTCCCCCAGCATCTAACCTGCCCGGGGCTGGGGTTCAGGGAGCAAGAGCGGGAGGTGAGCAGGAGGGTTCTTGCTTGGACTGATGTGGCAGTGATCCAAGGGGTTTAGGGTGAACCGTGTCCTGTGGATGGTTTTCTGGGCTCTCTGGAGGCCCCTACTTATCACTGCACTCTCTCTCTGCAGGAACCTTACTAAAGGTGAATCCTTTTAGCTGGACCTATACTCCTTCCTCTGTCCTGTGCATCCTGTAGTCCCTCCAGCTTCTTTCTGCTGAGATATGTTTGCCCCTCCAGGTGGCTCTCTTGCCCCATCTGGCCATGGAAACCACCATGCATTCTTCGACTTAACCAACAGACTGCACACGTCACCCCCAACACAGCCATTTCTTCTCCTCTCTGCTCCCAGACAGTCTAGCCAGCTATCTCTGACCTTTTAGATTTCACAGGAGAGTCACTATTGGTCCACATCCCCCAATACCTACCACCCCTGAGATCCAGGTGCCCTTGAGCATCTCTCTTTATTTCAGTGGAAGGCAAAGTGGCCCCTTCAGGGCACACAGAGTTCTCAGCTATGTCCTCTCCCTCCATTACTCCCAGCCTTTCTTCGAAAATCCTGCATTGTGATCTCACGCCTTACTTAGGAATATGGTGTTGTCTCGGTGCCTCAGCTGAATTTTCCATTCAGTCCTGGGACATGGCTATTATTTATTATTCTTATTTAATCTCAGCATCCCTGCCTACTGCTGTCCAAGATCACAACACTTACCCACCCTCAGCTCCAGTTTCCTTGTCCGTGAAATGAGAATGATAATAACAGTGCCTGTCTCATAAAGTGTCTGTGAGGATTAAATGAGATAATGCATAAAATGTACTTCACATACTTCTCAGCACAGAGAAGGTTCTCTGTAACGTAAGCTGCTTTCACTGTCATCGCCATTATCATGATTAATCTCAAAGCAAATCAATTTCTAACTGGGAAGGACCCCTTATGTACGTTACCATCCTCCCTCCTCTTACTGCTTGGCCAGAGCACACACATGCAGGCACACACACATACACAAACACACTCACACACACACAGAGATACACACGCAGACACACACACATAGACACACACACATGCAGGCACTCACACATACACAAACACACACACACAGAGATACACATGCAGACACACACACAGAGATACACACGCAGACACACACACATAGACACACACACATGCAGGCACTCACACATGCACAAACACACTCACACACACACAGAGATACACACGCAGACACACACACATAGACACACACACATGCAGGCACTCACACAAACACACTCACACACATGCAGACACACACACAAGCAGACTCACACACACGGGAGATATACATACAACCCCAGCGACATTTACAGAGTAGAGGCTGTTTGGGGTGTCAATCCCTGACCCCCTTTGATGCTGGCTGTCCTACAACCAGCACCCTTGGTGCCCTGTGCCACCTCCCCCCACCAATTCATTTATCTCTGTATACTGCCCGACACAGCAACCCAATTAAGTGGTGGGCCTGTGTGTGGGGCCATCTGCTGCTAGATTGCCTGCCATCTCTCTCCCAGGATCCCTGGGAGTCCCCTAATGGCCCCAGAGTTTCCTGAGGCAGAAAAATGAGGCTAATCCCATTGTTGGAAAATCACATGCAGGAGCTTGTGTGGTAAATGATTATAAGCGTGACGATCATTTTTGAATCTCGTGCAGTGATGCTCTGTGTGGTTTTCCTTCTGCTTTCAGTCATTTCTTCTTAGGTTTCGCATAGTCTAGTTTAGCTCCAAAAAGAAAAAAAATAAGTAATAGGATGGTAGGCCTGTTTCCAACGTGTGATGCTTTTTTCTGTCACCCCCTGAGAGTGATCACAGGCCCTGCCCGGGCCTTTCCAGCCTTGTGCTTCTCTCTCGTGTAGCACCTCTCATACCACGCGACTCAAGTCTGCTTATTTTCTCCTCTGCCCCTCACTAAACTCACTCATTTGTTCTAGTACTTTTTGTAGATTCCCGAGGATTTTCTGAAATTGAAGTTCATGGTATATGCAAATAATGAGATTTTTACTACTTCTTTTCTAACGTGTATACCTTTAACTTCTTTGTATTGTTTATTGTACTGCCTATGACCTCCGGTACAATGTTGAATGGAAGTGTGAGAGTGGACATCCTTGCCTTGCTCCTGCCCTTGGGGGGAAAGCATTTAGCCATTTACCATTGAGTATGATGTTAGCTGTAGGGTTTTTTTAGATGGTGTCTATTAGGTTGAGGAAGTTCCCTTCTATTCTTAGTTTGCTGAGTTTTTTATAAATCATGAAAATTTGTTCAATTTTGTCAAATGTTTTTCTCTGTCTATTAAGGTGATCATATAGTTTCTGCTCTTTAATTGATTTTTGGATTTTAAACCAACTTGCATTCCCAGGATAAACCTCATTTGTCAGTTCCCAAGGATTTAAATCTTTTTATATGTTGCTGGATTTGACTTATTGAGCAGGGGTTATTAAAGGTTTTAATATCTATATTAATGAAGTATATTATATTTCTTATAATGTCTTTAATTGGCTTGGTATGTGGGTGTTACCTGATATTGCCCAGCTTAAAATGAGGTGGGAAGCATTCACTCTTTCTCTATTTAAAAAATATATATTGTTAGGATTGGTATTTATTTTGTCCTTCATGTTTGATAGAATTCACCAGTAAAGTCATCTGGGACTGGATTTTTTTGTGTGGAAAGAGTTTAAATTACAAATTCAATTTCTTTTCTTGATATACATTCATTCAGATTTCTATTTCTTCTGAGTCTGTTTTTATAATTTCCATCTTTCTAGGAATCTGTCCACTTCATCTGTATTGTCACGTTTATTGACATAAAGTTGTTCCTAGTGTTCCCATATAATTGAGCTACATTTAAAAGAGTAAATTGCCCTGGTCGGTGTGGCTCAGCGGTTAGAGCGTCGGCCTGCGGTCCGGAGAGACCCGGGTTCGATTCCCGCTAAGGGCACATACTTCGGTTGCAGTTTGTCCCTGGCCCTGGTTGGTCGTGCGGGTGGCAGCCACTCGATGTGTCCCTTCACGTCGATGTTTCTCTCACTCTCTCTCTCTTCCTCTCTCTCCCTCCCACTCTATCTGTACAAAAAATGGAAAAATATCCTCGGGTGAGGATAAAAAAAAATAAAAATTAAAAATAAAAGAGTAAATTATTGGCCTAGCTGGTGTGGCTCAGTGGATTGAGCGTCCCCCCTTGGACTGAGAGGTCCCGGTTCAATTCCCATTCAAGGCACATGCCCAGGTTGCGGGCTTCAACCCCAGTAGGAGGCATACAGGAGGCAGCCAATCAATGTTTCTCTCTCACATGGATGTTTCTATCTTTCTCGCCCTTCCTCTCTCTCTAAAAAATCAATTTAAAAAAAGTTTTAAAAAATAAATGAAAATATATTTAAAAGAGTAAATTGTTGATTTGTGAATATTGTACTAGCCTTACATCCCCGGAATAAATCCCACTTTGTTACAGTGTATGATCTTTTGAATCTATCGCTGGATCCTATTTGCTAATATTTTGTTGAGGATTTTAGCATCTATTTTCATCAGAGATATTGGCCTATAATTTTTTTTCTTTGTAGTATCTTTATCTGGTTTTGGAATTGGCATAATGCTGGCCTCATAAAAAAAAGCTTGGAAGTCTTCCTCTTGAATTTTTTGGAGCAGTTTGAGGAAGATAGGTGTTAATTCTTCTTTGAATGTTTGGTAAAATTTCCCTGTGCACATGGGCTTTCTTTGTGTGAGACGCTGTTTCTCGGGTGCACAGGGGCCTGTGGGCCACATGCAGCCTATGGCAGGACCGAGACAGCAGTTATCTGCAGAATGAGCTGTTTTCCTAATAAAGGGACTGAGTCCTGACAGCTGTCATTGCCAGCTGTTACCCATGCAGACCTTTCCATGTAAGGAAAAGGAGGGATTCTTTTGCACTCAGTCTCTATTCACATTAGATTAGCTTCAAACTTTTTTTTGCATACAAACATATATATTTTTTGCCCAAATGTATGCTTCTCTTATTTTAGAAAATCATCAAACATGGTCTTGTTGGTGTGCATGCATTTATTGGATATTGATGGATAAGAAGAGCTATCCTAAATGGTTAGACTGTGGGCATTCTTTGTAAGAGTCCCTTTTCTCCCTTTCACACAAAAGAAGCTGAAAGATGCATTCACGCATATACACATGAATAGATCTTAAAGCTCCTCTCTGCGTCCAGGTCTTTCTGCCAGGGGGAAGCAGTCTTACACTCCTCTCTAACTCCAGGCGGTCCTCTAGGCTCAGGGATGGTCTTTCCTTCTCAAGCTACAGATCCCACCTCCTTTAACCAGCTCCTGACATAGCCTGGCAGCTTTGCGTGCCTGCCTCCATCAGGGCGCGTGAAGGAGCCCGCTTCCCCCCGTAGAGAACGCTTTCACACAGCAAATGGAGACACGATTTTTGAACAGAGACTTAATATGTTTCTATGACAACATAAATTACCTATAAAAATCTGTAAGAAGATTTTAGACCATTAAAATTTTAATGCACAGTTTTTTCTTCCTTCATAAAGCAGTTAAGGAATATTGAACATTTTGTTGTAAAAGGGATGGGGAAAGAATTTTATTTCCCAAGGACTTAGATACATAAGAAATAAATCTGGGGCTTATAGGCAGAGAAATGCAATTTACAGTGATTGTAGCCGGCAGTAATCCATTATTCTAAGTCTCCATTTTTGTCAAGAAGTGATTCGTACCAATTAACACGTATATATGTTCTTCACAGCAGTAAGTTTGTTTCTTGTAGAATTCCGTTTCATTGTTTCTTGTAAATGTCAGGATTTTTCAAATTGGAAGTGAAAGGCCAGCCTCTGTTCTCTTCTTTTACCGCAGTTTCAGTCCAAGGCCAAAGCTCTCGCCGTTCTCCTGACAGCCCCCCTCCTCCCTCTTCTGGGGCCTGGCTTCATCAATCACCCGGCTCTCGCATGTCTCAGCCTCTCCGTTTATAATTGCTCTTCCAATATCTCCCCTTGAATCACCGTAAGAAAATGTGCTTTAATGGGACAAGGTAGCATCTATTTACAGTGGACTTCAGTATTGGAGATTCAATTAATCAAGCATTCATTGAACGCTATTTTGTTCAAGTTCGATGTGAATTACATTTAGAAATAAACTTAGCATTAAAAGCTACTGCCCAAATTTTGTCCATTCTGGACACCAGACTACTGACTGCAGTTGTCATAAATATAACAGTCGCTGTACAGATAATTGGATTGTCTGTGTGACTGTTTAGAACGCCTCACCTAACTACAAGGTCTGTGGGGGCAGGAGCGGCACTGCCCGTTCACACTGTTTCTAACCCCCGGGCCTGCAATGTAGATGTTCAATAATTCTTCTGTAATGATAACCAAATACCTTGTAATACAGTTATCCACTGTGGACTTTGTACTTCTGATACAAATGTCCAGTCCTCTTTGGAGGCCTTGTGTCCATCTTTTCCAAATGAGCTCACTGAAGTTCAGAAGAGGTAAGGGAGCGACCCAGGGGTTAGAGCTGGGATCGAGCCCAAGTTTATCTCATTCCAGAGCCTGTGCTCTTGCCAGTGAACTACTGTCTCTGTTCTGGCTCGGGCTCTGTGCTTCCTCTCACCTTGTTAACCTCGGCCTGCACTTGCCCGAGCCCGCGCGTGCCGTGTGCACTAAGACATCACTTCCTCCTATGAGGCCTGTCACTCTCTGTTTCTGCTTATGACCTGGCCCTGAGGCAGGTGCATTTTTACCAGTTTCGCTGAAAAGGAGGCTTTGCGAAATGTTCACCCTCAGTTTTAATGGGACAAGGAAACATCTTGTGAATTTGGGCAGCAGCTTTTAATGCTAAGTTTATTTCTGAAGGTAATTCACATTGAACTTGAACAAAATAGCATTCATTGAATGCTTGATTAATTGAATCTCCAATACTGGAGTCCACTGTAAACAGATGTTCCCTTGTCCCATTAAAGCATTACGTGAAAGCTCCAGAATGTTCACCCTCGGTTTCTGACGACCAGAGCCTGAACCGCTCTGTTAACTCGATGCCAGGACTCTGCTGGGAACTTGAACTCCCTGTGCTCTGCTCACACCAGTGCTTCTGCCTCGCTGACAGGGGCCTGAGTGTTCTGAACCCTTTTGATGGGAAAAATAACTTCTGACTGGGGCATGTGTTAGAATCTGTTGCTGTGTAACAAATTATTCAAAAACTTAGCAGCTTAAGCCAACAAACATTTATTATTTCATATGGTTTCTGAGGATCGGGAATCCAGGAATGGTTCTAGCTCAGGATTTCTTAGGAGGTCATCTGACTGCTTGTCTGGGGCTGAGGATCCACTTCGAAGATGGCTCACTGCCACGCCGTTAGGCAGAAGGCCCAGTGCCTTGCCAGGGGGACCGCTCCACAGGGGCTGCTTCAGTGAGCAGTGAGCATGGCAGCTCTCTGTCCCCACAGTGAGTGACCTAAGAGCGGGAGCGAGGAGGAGGCTGCAAAGCCCTTACTGGTCTGGGAAGTGGCACACCGTCGCTTCACCATGGTCGGTTTGTTGGAAGTGAGTCCAGTCCTATTCAAGGGGAGGAGAATTAAGCTCCGGCTAAGGAAGGAGTGTCAAAAGAATGTGAAGACATATTGTGAGAAGTGTCATAGATGCTATGAGATGCTTGTGTAGCAACCGTTATGCCCCTCCCTGGCTGGGGCAGCCCAGGGACTTCCTGCTCAGCCATTCACATGGGTGAGGAGGAGGCTGCATTCTGGACTTCTGTCCTAGGCATGGTGAGGATTACACAGGCACAAAAGGACAGTCCTGACCCTCAGTGGCTGTCTGGAAGGGAAGAACAGTATCTACGCAGGTAGCTAAGATAACGCATGTGCGTGCTACAGAGACGAAAACAGAGGACGGGCTTGATTCAACAGCGGGACTGGGGGAGGCTCCCTGGAGGGGAGAGCCCTGGGCCTGGCATGGATGGTTGGGTGGTATTTTAGTAGCTGGAGGTGTGGAGGGAAGAGCATGCCAGGAATGGGAACGGCATGGGTAAACACTCAGTGGCAGGGACGTGCAGTCTGCGTTTGGTGTCAGCATTGGCAAACTCTGGACAGCACCTGTGGTGCAGGGTTGTTGTAAGGAATACATAAGATAATGCATTTATTTATTTATTTTTTATCCTCACCCGAGGAAATTTTTTTTCCATTTTTTGTTCAGATAGAGTGGGAGGGAAAGAGAGAGGGCGAAACATTGATGTGAAAGGGACACATCGAGTAGCTGCCACCCGCACGACCATCCAGGGCTGGGGACAAACTGCAACCGAGGTATGTGTCCTTAGCGGGAACCGAACCCAGGTCTCTCTGGACCGCAGGCCAACGCTCTAACCGCTGAGCCAAACCGGCCAGGGCAAGATAATGCATTTAAAGAGCTTGGCGCAGTGCCTGGTGCACAGAAAGTGCTCCCTGGATGACGATGCGAATGAATGACTAGTGAGGATCGAGAAATGGGCTGGAAAGGTCATTTGGAGCCACGTCACACACAGCATGGGAACTGAAAGGGCACAGTTTGGACTTGGTCCTGAAGGAAATCCGGACTTGCTGAGGAGCTCGAGCCGGGAGCAGGGTGCTCGCAGGAGGAGTGAAAGGACATCCTTTTGCAGCCATGCAAATGACATTGGACTTGCAGGTAGGGTTCTGTCATGAATGTTCTGTTAAGTATTTCCTCTCTCAAGAGAGACACAGGAACTCAGGAAAGCGTTAAAGAATAACGGGAACTACACAGGTAACTACAATGTTGGAAAGCACAGTAAAGGGTCCGAGAGCTGAGAGACGGGAAGCTTTGGCTGGGGCCATCCAGGAGGGGCCCTGGAGGACGACAGCTCCGAGCTGGGCCTTGAAGAACTGAGGCCGTCTGAGAGCAGACACAGCACTGCAGGAACCGGCTGCCTTGCTCAAACGCTCGGCGGCTCCCCGGGCCTGTCATACACGCCATGCGGGCTCTGTGCAGCCCAGCCCCGGCTCCCAGCAGGCCCAGCCATCTCGACATCCCCCCAAGAACCTCATCCTCCTGCATCCTAAGCAGTCCACCTGCCCCGAACCGGCTACGCAGAGACTGCTGCCTGAACTCCCTTCACCTACTTCCTGCTCTCTCTCTGTTCTTCAGTGCTCCCTCCCCACCTGCCCCCTCCAGCGTTAAAGTCCTCTTCTCTTTCCCTGTGAACTCTGTCTCATTTGCTAAGGGGTCACACACGGACAGATCCTGACCCACTAGACACATCAGCCGCGGCATACTCCTTCCTGTGGGCCACATGCCACACTGATGGCTGGTGTTTGGCCAATTAATTTGGTGAATGAATGATTGAGCTGAAATCGGGTCACAGAAAGGGAAGTCCATGGCGACAGGGGACCATGAACTTGTGGCAAGAAGCACCGGAGATGACTGACCTCAGAGTGTGGCCCACACTGCTATGGGCAGAGCGTCTCAAAGCTGGAGGAGCTCAGATGTCGTCTAGTCCAGTCTCTGTCATATGAACCTTCCACAGCATTGCAGACAGCAGGCCAGAGCCCCGCACAAGCACATTCGGTGAGGACAGACCGAGCGCACTGCCAAGTGCAGTGGGAAGGATACAGGCTGTGAGCCTGACTGACCTGGGCTCAGATTTCAGCTCTGCTCTTTGCCAGTTGGTGGCCTTATGCAAGCCGTTTGACCTCTCTGGGCCATGGTGTCTCTTTTTTGAAAGAGGGATATACTACTGCTTTCTTTCAAAGTTGCAAGCACTATAGAGAATATACAAAACAACAACAAAAAGCCCACCGGCCAGCTTATAAAGGGGCATTAATGAATAGTAGCTAATTCTGTTTCTATGGTATATGATTAGTTGTTACATATGGCTGGGGAAAGGGTTGTGAAGAGTTCAAAGACAGTTCTAAGTAACAGAATTTGGGTTTAAACCTAACAGTCTGTCATAATTAAGTGAACTTATTATGGGACTCACTCACATGGTCTCATACGAAGATGATGTTCCAAAGATGTTCCGGATCAGGGGTTACCAAGCTTTTTCCACAAGGACATACCCCATGGAAAATTCTCCCAATGAGACACTTGCCAGCTCACAGAGGCCTCTGCAGAGACCCAGACAGCTGCAGAGGCTGGTCTGGGAGAGATGACCCAGAAACCGTGCTCAAGGCCGGTGTATGCCTGTGCCAGTCCTGATTCTGGAAGCGGGCAGGGATAGAAGTGGAGAAGCCACGTTTCTCCCGTTATGTATTTGGGAGCCAGGTCGTTACTGGTTTGGCTCCTGGGAGTTTCAGGTCAAGTATGAGGGCCTCATCTAATGGGCAGGGCTTCAGTCTCAAGGAGTGGGAGGAAGGAGGAGGCTTGGAGCCTTAGGCAGGTAATGGTGGCCAGGACCTCAGATGTCACCTGGGCCAGGCCTAAGCTTGTGTGTAAAGCCAGAACGGTTCAGAAGTCAGGTCTTAGTAAACTGGTTGAACCTATGGAAGGCGGAGAAGGGAGGAGGAGAGGAGAGGATCAAAAAGTAGCCTTGATACCGGAGTGCCAGGAACAGAATCAGGAGGGTCTCGACTCTCATCCCAGGTTTCCTCCTCCTCCCGGTTTCCCTATCACAGTGGGCAGCACCTCCACCTACAGGGCCAAAACCCCGGAGTCTCCTCCGATCCCACTCCTCACTCTGCCTAGAACCCACTCCCTCTTCCTCTGGCCACCTCCCTGCCGGCTGTTTCGAAGTCGTGCCCATGCCCCTCTGGAAAGGGTGCCTGTTCTCAGTCCTCCCCGGCGCTCTCCTGGTCAGGCCTCAGCTTCCTGCTGGCTCTCTGTTTGGTCTCAGCCCTGGCCTCCCGCCCCACTGCTCCCTGCTGCCCACCATTCACACGGCTGCAGAGTTCTCTTTCCCAGAACAAATCAGACCACACTCCTCTTTGGCTTGAAATCATTTGGCAACTCCTTGTTACAGTCCAGCATGGCTGGTACAGGACCTCATGATCTGTCCAGCTTCTTGCGCCCTGTCCCACAAGCTTCAGCCCAGCCACCCAAACTGCCTGCAGGTTCCCACGGTGGGCTGTGCCTCTGGGAGGCTCTCGGTGTTCTCCTCACTCTGCCCGGGCCTGCCGCTCCCTCTCCTCCCGCCAACTCCCCGTCAGCCTCTCTGACTCCACTCCAGAACCCTCACCCCACCCCTGACTCGGGTCGGCAGAGGAGCTCCCCCTCTGTGCTTCTCACTCCCTCCTTCGTGGCTCTTACCGTGTCGTCCTGGAGCAACCTCAGACCCTCTGCGTCTCACCTTGAGCCCAGGGCCTGCTCTTACTCAGTTTCAGCTCTGAAGAGCTCAGCATCCTGCCAGGAGACCGGAAGCACTCAGTACATTGTTGCGTGAATGGATAGGTGAAATCGAGCAACGAGGGAACCCGAGAGAGGGAAAGATTTGACAGGGGAGACAACACACTGGGGTCCCAGGGACGTTGAGTTTGAGCTGTTGGTGGGGCTAGGCTTCTGACTTGGCCTCTCCCTTTGCAGCACCTTAGTTTCCTCATTTATTAAATAAAAGAATCACACCAGACAATGTCCTTCTAGCTCTGAGGCTCTCTGAGTCGATACAGCTGGTCTGGTAACTGTGAGCCACTTGTCTAGGTGGAAGTCCAAGCGGCACTGGGAAGGTGGGTCTGAAGCTGGGGGAACATCTGTTAAGAAACAGTGGACTCGCCCTGGCCAGTTTGGCTCAGCGGTTAGAGTGTTGGCCCGCAGACCAGAGAGTCCCGGGTTCGGTTCCCGCTAAGGGCACGTACCTCGGTTGCAGTTTGACTCCGGCCCCGGTTGGGGTCATGTGGGTGGCAACCACTCGATGTGTCTCTCTCACATCGATGTTTCTCCCTCTCTCCTTCACTTTCTCCCTCTCTCCCTCATGCTCTATCTGAAGATAAATGCAAGAATGTCCTCAGGTGAGGAATAAATAAATAAATAAATAAATAAATAAATAAATAAATAAATAAAAAAAAATGGTGGTCTTGCCCTGGCTGGTTTGGCTCAGCAGTTAGAGCGTTGGCCTGTGGACCAAAGAGTCGGGGGTTCAATTCTGGTCAAGGGCATGTACCTTGGTTGCGGTTCGGTCCCCGGCCTTGGTTGGGGTTGTGTGGGAGGCAACCAATTGATGTGTCTCTCTCACATCGATGTTTCTCTTTCTTTCCATCCCACACTCTATCTGAAGATAAATGGAAAAATATCCCTGGGTGAGGATTTAAAAAAAAGAAAGAAACGGTAGTCTCTCTGCTCAGATACAAGCCAATTTCCCTAAGGAGGTCAAATGACCAACAAGTGGCTCGCAGCTACCAAACCATCTTTATCGACTCAGAGAGCCTCAGAGCCAGAGGACACTGTCCAGTGTGATTCTTTTATTTAACAAATGAGGAAACTGAGGTTCTGCCACGGGAGAGGCCTACAGTGCTAGGACCAGAACCCGTGAGTCTCCACCACAGTCTAAGCTGTTTACGCCCCCCCCCCCCACCCCCAGCACTGTCTCTGGGCCCTGAAGTGGGGCGTTGTCAATGAGGATGAAAGTGGCACCGGAAGAACCTAACTCCACAGATGTTCATACACTGTCTTCCTTTCCCACGTCACAGCTTCTCAGGACCCCGCATGAGAACAGACCCAGGAAAGACCTTGGGAGCCGCAGAGCTTATGCATTGAATCTCTTGCACTCAGCAAACAGGATGGACCCTGTGACCTTCTTTTCAGCCACAGCTACATTTATTCTACCATGTTTGTTTCTAATCCTCACCCAAGGACGTGTTCATTGATTTTTAGAAAGGGAGGGAGGGGCTAGAGAGAAAAAGAGAGAGAGAGAGACAGGGAGAGAGAGAAACACCAACTGGTTGCCTCCCATACGTGTCCTGACTGGGGATCGAACCTGAAACCTTTTCAGTGTACAGGACCACGCTCCAACCAACTGAGCCACACCAGCCAGAGCTATTTTAACATGTTTTAAACAGGGTTAACCATCTACTCTCCAGTCCTATAACAGGTCAGAATCAGCTCATTAGAAACCACAAAAGAGACAGCTGTGAACAAGAAAGCTGACACACTGACTGAGAAAAAGCAGCAGATGGGGTCATTCAGGGCAACGACCAATAGCCGCTCACAGCGAAGCACACGGAGACTCTCCACACATACACGTGGAGACGCATCATGTGCTGTTTACGACCTGTAAGCATTTACGCATCCGTAAGCATTTTCATCTGAAGTGATTAGGATTGTTAAAGTTCCAGCACTGTAAGAAGCAAGCCCTCTAATCAAAGGGAGGGATTATCCTCAAGGATTCTGAATAGCAAAGGGTCTTCATCATGCCAAAGTGGGAATGGAAACTGGCGTTTGTCAATTGACCACAATATACCAGGCACATTGTCTAACACAATGCTAATATATTGTCTCATTTAACTTTCATAATTCTCTCTTTTTTTTAAAATCCTCACCCAAGGACATTTATTCTCAGATAGAGTGGGAGGGAGAGAGAGAAACATCGATGTGAGAGGGACAAATTGACTGGTTGCCTCCCGCACGACCCTGACCAGGGCCAGGATGAACCACAACTGAGGTACATGCCCTTGACCGAAATCAAACCTGCGACTCTTTGGGCCGAGGGCCGACACTACTGCTGAGCCAAACCAACCAGGGCTAACTTTCATAATTCTTAAACCTCAAGCACTCAATTATATAGGGTGGGGCAAAAGTAGGTTTACAGTTGTGAGTACATGAAACAGCTTATTCTTGTATTATGTATTAATTATTGAATATATAAACTGTAAACCTACTTTTGCCCCACCCTGCGTATGTTGAACCCATGAATGACTGAATGGATTGAGTTTTATTAGCCTCATTTTGAAAACGGGGGCAATAAGGCGCAAAGATGAAACTTGCCTGTGCCTGATGACTGGGTGGGAGCTGGGAGCTGAGACCTGGGAGCCGGAGCTTTTCTCCAGGGCACTACTGCTATTGCCACAACCTGCATTAACTCGGCAGGAGAAACCCTTGCACTTACCCGCGAGGACAGGGCGAAGCGAACTCTTCGGCCGCGTTCAGTCAGCACCACACGGACTCCGCGAGCTTGCAGCCCTGGCATACGTGTAGCACTTAGGTCTTCTTTGATTCGCAGGAACGAATTCAGAGCATGGACAGACATCAAGCCTGTGAAACCGATAAAAGCGAAGCTCCAGTACAAGCCCCCGGATGATAAGATGGCTCATGAGACCAGCTACAGCGCCCAGTTCAAAGGGGAGGCCAATAAGCCAACAGCGGCTGACAATAAGTTCACTGAGCGCAGAAGAATACGCAGCCTCTACAGCGAACCTTTCAAGGAATCCCCAAAGGTGAGATAGATCTTGTGGGGAACCCATCAGCACAGCCTGGGATGGAGGGGTCGCTGCCCCAGAGCATGGGGGGGGGGGGGCACTGCCAACTCTGGTCCAGCCCCCAGGGCGGGATTAAAATCCCTTCACTTTGCAGCACACTGAGACGGAGGGGGCTTCTTAAGAGGAACTTTTGTTAAATTCAAAAGGAATGTGTACAAGTAACATTACCTAAAATAAAAATAGCATAAAGACTGGCAGACGTGCAGAAAACTAACTTCTGACTTTGAGAAACCCAGAAAAAAAGTGGCAGAAGATCTCACCTGGGTCCTAAATCCCCTTGTCATAAAATAACTATGCTCTGGGCCCTGAAGTGCTGGCCCCGTGACGGAGGCATCCTTGCCTGGCTCATCCTCAGCTCAAGTCCCTAGACGTTTCCGCCCCTCCCAGTCCCTGAAAATCACTGCCCTTTCTTACCCTCTTCCTCCATCAACACCATCCGCCCGCCGTTCTCACGCTGTCAGAACGCACCTGTCATGTCAGCTGCAAGATGTGCTTTGAGTAACTTGTTACTGTAATGAACAGCTTGTGAATGGTTTGCACTTCTAAGTAACTTCCAGAAGATTGAGGAATTTTCCTCTAATGACACTACTTTGCCTTATCTGCATCCCAGAATGCGTCCGTGAGAGGGAGAGCATGTCGGAGATTCAGCTGCTGACGCAGGAGTCATGTGCCAGAGCTTATTCTCTGAGGTCAGGTCACATGGAAACTCGGCTCTGCTATCTGCAATAGCGGGAAAAGTCCGAGAACCTAAGAGCCTTTTCTCTGCTTTTGCCCTAAAGTCTTGCCCTCAGTGGTTACCTATTTGGCCCAGGACTGGTTGACAGGTAAGATAACTAACCGGCCCCGTTTGCCCGGACTCCTCCCGCTGTAGCACTGAAAGTTTCATGTCTCGTGAGAGTTCTCAGTCCCGGTCAAACCAGGTTGATTGGTTACCTTACAGGCAGGTCAGAGGTGACGAACAACCTCTGGACCTCAGTGAGTGAAGGACCTAGCCTGAGGCCAAGGTCATCTCTGCCCACCTTTCACAGACGAGGTAGGACCCAGGACTTGGGGTTGGCTTTGAACAAAAGAAGATTCAAAGGGAAGAAGAAGAAAAGATTGGGGAAAATAAATCTGGAGATGGAAGGGAGGCGGCATGTGGAGGGATCATACCCAGTGACCCCCAAGTTCTTGAGAAAGAGAAGGCAAGGCCACCCTGTAGGAGTGAAGAGAGGAGCTGGGGGAGGGAGCCCGGGGGCAGAGCGGGTCTGAGCAGCTGCTGGGCTGGGAGAAGAGGCGTGGCTGGCGGGCAGCGAGGCCTCACCAGATGCCATGCCTGGCGCCCGCACCTCGGTGAGAGCATCTCCAGTGCGCTCGCCACCTTGCAGACAGAAACAGAGTCTGCGTCTTACATCAACAAAGGTTTATTTCTTATGCTACACGCCCGTCGGGGGTGGGCGCAGCTCAAGTCTGGGGCGCAGAAGTCTGGGGCGCAGGGTGGAGGAGCGGCCTGTCTGGCAGGGGAAGAGCCCCAGGAAGCTCAGGCTGACTGAGTCGGCTGGAGGTGACCCACGTCACTGCTCACATTTCACGGATAAAAGCAAATCATGGGCCTGCCTGGCGTGGACAGGGCGAGGAGGGAGGTATAATCTTCCTACAGGAGGAGCAGACCGTGCAGATGGTAACACAGTCCACTGCCTGGGTGGTCCAGGGGTGAGAGGCCCAAGGATTCGTGTGACCAGTGTGAGAGTTGTCAGATGACTGACCAGGGGGTGCAAAGGGGTTCTAGAAGCCGAGTGACCTGCTGTCACTGAGAACACTTTATACACTGTGCTCCCTCAGGGTCCGATGGCATCATTATCGTTATCCTTTCATTAATCGCGTCTTCTCTCTAAATTCTCTCTCCCACTCCCTCCCCTTCTGTGTTTCTGTATTTGTGGTCTGTCTGTCTCTCCGTGCAGGTGGAGAAACCTGGTGTTCAGAGCTCCAAACCAAAAAAGAGCTCAGCGAGCCATAAGCCCCCGAGGAAGTCCAAAGACAAGCAGGTGGTGTCGGGCCGGGCCTTCAAGAAAAGGAGCACGGAGGCCCCCAGCGCCGCGCCAGCCGACGACAAGGAGCAAAGTAAAGAGATGAACAATAAACTGGCTGAGGCGAAAGAGTAAATTTCACTGCACTTTCCTTTTCTTCTTCTCTCTCTCTCTCTCTTTCTAAACCAACCAACAAAAAAAAGGCCACAAAATGTATTAGAGGCTTCTCCTCTGTCTTGGTCCTGAGTGTTCCAGGAGCTCTTTGGTTTGGTTTTTATAAAAACGGAGGATGCTGTTTGTTTTGAAGACCACACGGCGTGCCTCTCCTCTGTGTGGCCCAGGGACCACGCCCGGGGCCCCTGGAACCCACGTGGCTCACTGGAGGTGCCTTCCCACGGCAGGTAGACCGCATGCTGGTGAGGGAGGCAGGCCGTCTCCTGGTAGCGCTTGGAAGTGTCTGTGGGCTGTCCTCCTCCTAGTCCTCCCCAAGGTCAGAGTCAGTGACCAATTTGGAACGTTAGGTAAAGGTGTTCTTTTCCAAATCCAGAGAGTTCTCATGTGCTATAGAAGCTTAACCTGAGCTTCAGCAATTGGCAACATTTGTGGAAGTATTTTTAAAAACACGAGAAAACCTTGGCCTTAATGTCAAATAAAATTAGTTGTGTCTGTTAGGTTTAAGCCATTTTTTTTTTCATAGAATCTTCTGTTAGAAATGTGTGGCTGCATTTAGTTTTTCCTATCGGTGGGCTGTACAGTGTCTACCAAGTAACAGGTGTGCCACTGATGACTAAAACTAGGGCCGGGTAACGGTCAGGTGTATTAGACCTCATAGGAAGGTGACAAAAGTGAAGTGACTGTCTCCTGTTTCCCCTCAGCTGGCTGCCGGCCCAGTGCTGCCGATTTTGCAAAGCAGCTGGTCCCAGGTGACTGAGGAAGAAAGCTCACGCTGTAGGGATAGTGTAGGGATAGAAGGTGACTCTCCTGCCTCCGCGGAACACAGGGCAGGGAGTGGACGTAGTCACAGGCGTGGCAGTGTTCACTGTCCCTTCCCAAACTGCTCTTGCTCTGCTGCTCAGAGCTTCAGGGTAGGGAAATACCTGTGACTCAGCTGAGACCAGAATTCCCTGCTACGTGATTAGCAAGCATTCTTTACCTCGTTAACGAATACAAGCAGCTCTCGATGAATTGTGTGTTGTGTCTGTGTGGCCAAAGCCTCCAGTGGCGGCCGGTGCCACCTTTGCTGTGCTAGAGTTGTGTTGTAGGCATTAGTCAGAGAGCTGTTGTGAGAGGACCCCAGTGCTCGTGAGGGAACCCCAAATACCTGCTGGAAAGATTACCTTTGCAAACCTGTGGTGTGTATGTTGCTCAATATGCTTTATTTCTCGTGTCCTTGACGTGCTTACTGTCGCCAGCATAGGGAATCGCTGGGCTGCTGTGTGACGCCAAGCCCCTGCTCAGGCTGACTTTTCCTTTGTAATGAAAGCGGCGCAGAGCAAAGTTCTCCCAGTTTCTCACCTCAGATGGGCCTCTGGGTCCTTCGGGTTTGGACAAGGCAGAGCCTCCCGGTGCTCTTTCACATTCTGACCATTGAAGCAGCCACGTCTCTGTTGACACTGTTCTGCTTGTCACCTTGGAGCCGATTGAGACGTGTCCTGTGGATTCACTAGGCACGTGTTCTGCGGGCCATGTTTGCTGAGAGAACAGGACCCCTGAGAACGAAGCCCTTGGCGGGCCCGCGGCCACCTTCCTTCCGCCCCGGGGCACGGAACTGCGAGGAAGGAGAAGTACTGAAGAAGGTAGAACACGTTAGTGTGTTTCGTGTTTACGAATGAGATCTTGATGCCTATCTGGAAATGACCAGGGTCGGTCTCAGCACTGATTCCAGCTGTTTGCTAGCTAATCTTACCATTAACCAGAGAGCTCTGTCAACGTGATCTCAACTGTGTCCAGAGAGTTTGCCAATTTCATTCTCTCAAGATTTGGAATCAGCCAGACATGTTGATGTTAGCCACAGTCTGGATTTCTCCATAGCATAGCCGTATGTTTGCAGATCAAGTAAATCAGACTTTACAATGCACAGGGAACCATGCACTCAATATTCACTTATTGAACACCTGTGTGCCAGATACTGTCCCAGACACGACGGGTCGTATAGATAAATCTGTCTCCACAGCAGCACAACCAGAAGGACACATGTGACTTGATCCCTGTGTGTGATTCAAGTCTGTGTTGCCCAAATTGTAGAGTTTGCCACCCGCCTGACAGCCCCAGGGACTAAGTTCCCTACACCTGATCTGAGGCTTGAGATGACCCGGACAGTGTCTTTTTGAACCCTTCAGTATCCCCACCTTTTTAACACCTGTTTGTATTTCACTTTGACTTATGACTGTGTCACTTCACTGGTAAGAAGCTTCCTTTGATTTTGACTGTTTACAAATACAACTCAGCCGGTCTTGTTCGGTACCCCAGACTTACTGACGGAAACCGATTTTGGTTTCACACACAGTGTTTTGTTTTCGCTTCCCCGAAGGTGACCAAGTTTCAATTGCCTGTTCCGCCCATTTTTGTACATTTCCCTATGGTTTCCTCAACTCCCCTGGCAAGTGAGTGAGGACTAAAGCTTTGCCACTGTCTGCTTTGCTTGCCTGCAAAAGTAACCCCTAAAGCTGGGCAGGGGCCCCCACAGCTTTGCGTTCCCGCTGGCGTGCCCATTCGGTCCGTCGTACTTCTGCCTGGCCAAGGCAGACAGGAGTGTCTAATTACAATTTTGTGGCCTGGGTTTTGTTGCATACCACAGATTGTGTATGTAATGTGTAGCGCACACCTCTCTTGGTGCTATTCCTTCCTGCTGTTAGTAAGAAAATGACAAAAATATTCATGTATAGCCAATTGATTGTGACGTGCTTGTGGTCTGTGCCTGCTCAGAAAACAAAAACAAACAAACAAACAAACAGTTTTTCCAATTATAAATAAATGCTGAAGACGAACACCACTTTCTTGATCTTATTTCCTTGATAAGGCCCAGCTGAGTAGGCGAAGGACCAACCTTTGCCATCTGAGCCACTCTCCACGAGAGGAGCTGTGCCCTGCAGTGTTTCTGGGGTTGTCCATAATGCAGCTTGCCTCTTTTAGATGGCCTCTCAGATACTAATTGCAAGCAGTCAGAGCTAAGTGTTGGGAAAGGCGAAGATGGACCGGGAGACCCACTGGCCGACAAGGTAGTGTAACGTTTTGATCCCATGTTGCTGGGGATGAGTGACCGCCTGCATTCAGCACCTCCTCGCCCTGCTGGGACACGGGGCCCTGACTCTCTACCCCCTTCCTGTCAGCCAGCAGGGCTGTCGGTTCCGGCTTTTTCTCCTCCCAAGAGATGGCAGAGATGCCTTCACTTACTCATTTAATCTGGCCATTGTGGAGGTCCTACCCTCCCGGGCTGGCTCACTGTGTGGGGTACAGGGTGACAGTCTTGTGTATGCCTAAGATGGGGGTGTGGAAACAGCCATAAGAGCGGTCTCAGGAAGGTAACAACAGACCGCGTAGCTGGGCGCTCAGTGAAGGGCAGGCTCCTTCCTGCAGGGGTAGGGAGCTGAAGGCTTCATGGGAGAGCAAGCTTTGGAGAGTGGCTAGGATGCAGGTATGCGGGCTCAGGCCTACAGACAGGAGAGCAGATCTGGGCGGGACCTCAGAGCTAGGGCCACGTTTGCCCACTTTGATATCCCTCCGCTAACGTGAAAGACAAAAGATTCTATGGGGATCCCTCTTGTCTTTTCCAGCAGATGTTGACTGATTGCCTGTTCTGTGCTAGGCATTGTGCTGGGCACCAGGAAACCAGGATGACAGAGCCCACCTCTGATCCCAGTGGGGCGACAGGAGGAAGTTGCTCTAGCTGGTTCTGTGGATCAGGGAAGACCTCAGTGGATGGGCAGGTGATGACCAGGTGGCCAGGGCATGCCAGGCAGAGGGAGTGCACAGCAAAAATGTGGAGGGGGTCCAACGCCAGGTGAGCGCAGGTCCTGGCGGACTGGTTCTGTCGGTTTGCAAGCTCCCTGGGTGGAAAGCACTGGGCTCTGCAAGCCTGCGTCACGGGCCTCTTGGAGCTTCGGCGTCCTCAATGCAGGGGCCAAGGCGAAGGCTGGACGGGGACAGAGCCTGTCACAGAAGGGCCTGGCACCGTGTGAATGGGCAGGTGCTAACCAGGATCTCCATTTCATACACCTGGATTGCACCCCACACCTCTGCATGCTCCCTGCCATCATGCTCCTCACCCACATATCAGGCAACAAGCACAGGTCTTCTCTTGCTTTAGGCTAGGAGCTGTAGCCTGGGACTTGCATTCTACTGCTGGCTCCCAGTTTCTGGGTTTGGGGGAGGAGGCCTGGTAAGATCAGTCAAGGGCCATACATATGAAAAACACTGTATATTTGTTTTCTAGATTAACAGAAAAAAATTACACCCACCTGCCTGCTTTGGTGTGAGACAGAAAACAGAAAATACTGTTCACTATATAAACCATACATAAAAGCATATTAAAGTATATTATCCGGCTCTCTTTTGATCAGTTAAGGATTGTTTTTGATCAAAACCAGGGATTGAGAGAGGTGGAAAGGAAGGTAAGAGAGAGAGAGAGAGAGAAGTGAGATGGAAGCAGAGAGGAAAACACATGGATGGAGACAGAATAACCTGAGAGAAGGGAACACACTCAGGATCAGAGAGGACGAGGATCGGGCAGCGGAGAAAGCGGAAGCGGGGAGCCCGGCTACCTCTCTCCGTGCTGCCCAGCAGGCGGGTCGCCCAGGGCCTTAGCCGGCGCTTCTGCCGTGCTCCCTGGTGGGGCCCAGAGCCCAGGTGGATCCAGAGCTCATTACTAAGGCCACCTCCCTAAGACAGCAAACAAAATTCCAATCAGCCCTCTAGTTTTAAGATAGTTCATTATTACTAAATTAGTTACGTATTGTTTAACTCTTCTTTAGTGTTTGTGTGTTCTTAGTGCAATTCTTTCCTCGTTTTTTTTCACTTGAGTGTAAACATTTATAACCTGCTTCTCATAGATGTGGGGAATGGCAAGACCTATTTCACAAAGGCTAGGAACTCCTTTAGCACGTCTTCCTGGTTTCAAGTTCCTTTTACTGCTAAAACGTCTTAAAGCATTTACATATTCAGGACCACAGGTATAAAAACATTTCTTTCAGGATGTCACCTGTGGACCATCAACAGTTAAGGCTAGGTCCTACCCCAGCCCAGCCCTCTGCCAGGCTCCACTCTTGCAAAACCAAGCACATAGTCCAACCCTCCTCCATCCCACTGCTGCTCGATGCAGAGACCCCCGTAACGCCCAGCCCACCCTGGAACACCTGTACTACCCGAATGAACGTCGGTCCCTGCAGGCATGCCTGTGCTATTGTGCGTCACTTCATCGCACTTCAGAGATACTGCATTTTTTTCAAATTGAAAGCAAGACCCTCCACCAGCAAAAAGAGTATGACTCGCTGTCTTACAGTACTCACTTTGCTGCGGTGGTCTGGAACCAAACCCGCACTCTCTCCGAGGTACCTGCCTGCAGTTTGTTCTTTATCACGTGACGACTAGCTACCGTGGGCAGTGCATTGGTTGCAAGCTCCCTGGGTGGAAAGCGGTGCGGCTCTGCAAGCCTGCGTCACTGGCCTTCTGGAGCCTTGGTGTCCTCAATGCAGGGACACTAATACCCACCTCAGAGCAGAGGAGTGAGGATGGAATGACATAATGGCTATAGGGAACGCAGAGTGGACACTAAATACAGGTCTTTTCAGGTCCCTCCCCTTCCCTTTACAGCACCGCTCGAAAGGTCTGTGTTCTCTCTCTCTCTCTTTTTTTTTTTTTTTTTTGCAGATAGAGTGGGAGGGAGAGAGAGAGAAACATCGATGTGAGAGAGACACATCAACTGTCTGCCACTCACACGACCCCAAGTAGGGCTGGGGACAAATTGCAACGAAGGTATGTGCCCTTAGCAGGAACCGAACCCAGGCCTCTCTGGTCCATGGGCTGACGCTCTAACCACTGAGCCAAACCAGCCAGGGCTGTGTTCTCTCTTTCTAATAGATAGTTAACTATGATTAATCTCTGACATGCAGTTGATTGGGGCAAACAATCTGGTTAGGAATTCCAGCTACTGAATAATCTCGAGTCCACAGACTTAAACAATAACATTTTTTCTAACAATTTATATTCATTGATTACCTACAAAGTACTTCTGTGCCATTCCATTGACCCCTCCTCACGTTGTGGAGCAGGTGTTTGCTCAGGTAGGGACAGGAAGGGGAAGCTCAGAGAGGAGGGGCACCTGCCAGCTCGGGCTCAGAGAGACAAGGAAGCACGAGCTCAGGCCTCCTGCCGCACAGCCTGCGCTGTTTCCCTTCCCGGAGGGAGGCCGGGGCCCGTCTGCAGTGAATCAGGTTGCAGACAAGTTGGACTCAGCTAAACCGCCATGCTACAGAGCCATTGTCTGGTCAGGCTATATGGCCCTCCAGAAGGCTTGCCTAGACCCTCTTTCAATCTTGGGGCCCAGATGCAAACTGGGGGAAATAGAATTTGATCAGGGATTCACACATAACTGGCCCAGACATCCTGACCAAATTGACCACTTGTCTCAGCCAAATAGACAGGTTTTCTCCTTTAGGTACTAATGGACTGAGTACTAGAATGCATGGTTACTGAATACAGAATGACCCAATGCATTCTCCTCCTAAGAAGTATACGTGGTACTGGAGATACCAAGGTGACACTGGTGCTCATTACCTGAGGCACTGGATCAGAGAGCACCATTTTGTGCCTTTTATTTCAAACAGTGGAACTGAGTTTAGCTCTCTGTCCCTTGTCCTCATCTAAATGGCCCTCCATCGCTGGTGAACTTGGTATTGCATTTTAACCATCTCAACCCAGACATCTTTTCTGGGGCCCAGGGAACGTCAGATGCTGAGAGAAAGAAATGACTGCCACCGCTACTGGTTTAAGCTGCCAGACGGGTCTTTAGAACATGCCAATCTGACCATATCACACCCTGCTTTCAACCATGTGTGGGCTCCTAGCGGCCTGCGGAAGCTTCTTGTCTCTCAGTGCACCATGCTGCTTCTCGCCTCCATGCCTTTACCCCGCCTGCTCAGATTGCCCTTCTGCTTCTCCACCCGGCTAACTCATCCTTCAAGACTCCGCTCAGGGGACAGCTCCAGGAAGCCTTTCCCGCACCTCCCAGGCTGGGTAAGATGCTCCCTGTGTGTGTCTTCACCATGGAACTTACTACATAAACTGTGTCATCTGCTCGTGTGTGTGTGTGGTGTGTGTCCCCCACTGGACTGTGCTCCCCCAGGCAAGGACCAGATCCTTCTGTTCACCTTTGTAGCCCTAGGTTCTGGCCCAATGTCTGCCACCGAGAATGTCTTCTCAAGTGTTTGTTGAATGAATAATGAGAGAGCGAGTGAATGACGACATTCACCATCTGCCTCCATATCCACTGTGGTGTCTCCATAAGGCTTTATTTTGCCTAATGACTGGCTCTGCTCACATGAAAGAGGTGGTCTCGAGAGAGGTCACAGCACAGAGCAGTCAAAGCTGGTTGTATAACGCCCAGCCTGCTTCTGTACTTTACGTTGTCCCTCTTTCTGAACAGTCCTGACTTCAAGAGTACGCAGACTCTTGCTTGACTGGACAGTAATCTTAAGAGGCTGGCTAACCCCACTCCCTGCTCAGTGCAGAGCCCCTGACTCCACATGGCAGAGAGGCGCCCTCCGGGGCCGTCTTTGGAAGAGGGCTGGGAGTTGGAGCCAATCGGCCTGCTTTCAAATCCAAGCTCTATTTACTAGCTGTGTGACCTTGGCTGAGTCTCTTCATTTCTTTAAGCCTCAAAGAAGTAAATAGCAATACAAGTACTCAACGTTCTCTAAATCTATCTGGTTCTCAAATTCAAAAATTATGAGTTTGGTCAGCAAGGGATGCAGTGTTATTCGAACCTGTTTGGTTCCGGAGTTCGGGAGAGCAGGTGGGTACCTGTTTCTGATTCACAGGACTGCTAAGATGGTCCAGTGAGGATGCTTGTGAACAACGGAGACTGTAAAGTGGAATGCCCTTGGCAGTAGTTCACTTAACGGTAGTTTGCTGACCACCACGTCCCTGTTACTTACCACCCTTGGGCCCAATAGTGTGGTAGCTGGAGCTACAACTGGTCAATCCACTCCTTCTGCCTGCGGCACAACAGCCGGAGAGAAAACCCTTGGAGTGTGGCTCTGGCTGCCTTGTCTCCGCCCCCCGCCCCCGGGCCCCTCATCTCTGAGCACAGCCTATAAATCACCGGGGACAGATTCCATTTCTGCAATGACACGTTCATTTTCATTGATCGCCTCTGGACACATGAAGCCAATTTTGATTAATTGCTCAAGATCCCATCCTTTGCTTTAGGTAGGGGGGAGGAACGCACAGAAATTGATTTGCAAGCTCCCAGGAGCACAGAGCTAGACAAGAACGAACCATTGCTGTGCTTTGCCTTCGTCCAGCACTTTACATTTTAAAAGGGTCATTAGCAGGATTAGCAGATTCTTAGCAGTCCATGGAGACAGTCAACTCTGCTCTTGACTTTGTCTTCTTGGTGTTAAAACAACCAAGGATGCTTCCTAAAATAATTATTGTACAAGTGGGAATGTATTCAGTTCCTCTTGGCAGGTTATATGGAGAAAAGGTATTTAACAGCAGGAAGGACCACAACAACACAGGGCAGAAACGGTCACCACTGGCCACCTGGCGTAGCCACTTCTCTGCACTTCAGAGAACGTCTGCCTGCGGGGGACCTGCCCTGGGGAGAAAATCGGAACCGGGGATCTGACCAGGTCTCTGGTTCCACTTTTGTGAACTGTAGATTGGCACAGCCTAGGGGGAGAGAATGAACATGTGTTTGGCCTTTACACACTTGTTCTCTTTTAATCCTCACAATAAAGGCTAGAGAGTCTGTAGGTGTCATCCCCATTGACAGAAAAGAATTCAAGACTTGGTGATTAAAAAAGCCACACAATTTACCAGTGGTGAGCCAAGACTCGAAGCCGAGTTTGTGTGACTAAAACCCATTCTTGGCCCAGTACTTGGGACCATCTGTGGGATCCCTACTGTAAAGCTGAGCGTTCCTCCTGAAATGGCCATTTCTCCGTCCGGCCCCTTCCTTGCTCCAAAACCTTGATGACTCTAAGTACCCTTGCTGTCTGTGAAAAATGAGTCGGATGAAGGTCACAGATGCTGAGTTAGATCTGCACAGTTACCACCCCCAGCCCCCCAGCCCCCCAGCCCCTCAACTTCCTGCCCCACGAAGCCTTGCGGTGGCAGCATTTTCCCTAGCTGTGGTCCCCCGAGCTGCTCCTCCTGTGCTGGTGAGCCGCATCTGGTGGACTCTGTGAGGCCCCGGGCTGGTGGACCCATCGGCTGGCTTACAGGGGTGGGAATAGATGGTCAGTCTCAAACCGGGATGCTGCTATTGGCTGGAAACAGCTTCTTTACCAGAGTCTACTGAACCTTATGGGGAATAGAGGGTGTCCTTGTGTAGTGGATACAGGAAGGGCAGAGGTAAAGGGGGACTGTTTGTTGGGGGTCTGGTCCCCAGAGAGGCAACTCTCTCAGGAGATGCAGTTGGGATCTGGGAGCTGGGGACCTGCAGAGGTCAACAGCTGCAGCCTCCCGCACCAGGCAAAGCCAACCAGGGTGATCTCAGGCCAGACCCGGTTCAAAAGTCTGCAGACACATTTGGAATCTCAGTAGCTGAAGTCACACTCACGAGGGATATTATCACAGAGAGGAAAGAGCTTGACTGACAGTTCGTCATCCTTGGTTCGGGTCTTGACTTGGCCACAAACTCATTGTTCGACCATAGGCAACTTTCCCTTTCTGAGCCTCGTTTCCACCCACAAATGGGGGTGCAGGTGACCCCTGTCTGCCTGGCAGACATTGTATATAAAGTCCTCTTAGAACACCATAGAGAAGTTACAGTTTGGGAGGGCAGGAAGGTGCTAAGACAGTTGACGCTAGGACATTTCTGTGTGTCGTGTCCGCGTGGTTGTTGGGATTTGATCTGGTGCAGGCTCTCTCCTCGGTTTTCCTTTAGAATGGAGGTCTCGGGGTGTGCCAGCCCATGGCTGTGTTCCCTACTCTGTGGAAGGAAGGAGGGGAGACAGAGGGGGAGGGAGAGAGGGGGAAAGAAAATGAGGGAAAGAGGGAAGGACAGCGAAGAAGAATGAAGCAGACACGGTCTCTGTCCTCGAAGAGCCCCATCTGGGGAGGCAGCTACTAAACAGTTGGCTGCTCACCTGATGGGGCTGCCGTGAGGGGGAGGGGCTGGGGGATTGCTGAGGGAACTCAGGAGGAGCACCCCACCCGGAGGAGGAGGGTCGGCGGCCCCTGAGGAAGTGACCTGGAAGGAACTCTTCAGTCTCTGAGGAGGGGCTTCCTGGGCCAACGGGAGGGTGGTGTGGACGGCGGCACTGCTGGCCTGAGAGCGAAAGCGGCCAAGGGCTACATGCAGGGAGATGTAGACTCCAGGCGGCGCCGTGTGTCCTGCTTGGACCCACACCGGCAGTATCATTTGAGTTGTGAGGTCCCACTTTCCAAGGGATGGGGAGCCCACCGAGGTGTTTCGAGGAGAGCAGTGAGCACAGTGAGGGCTCTGGAAGCTGCGTGTCTGAGCTGTCGGGGGGCACTGCTGCCCAGAGAAGCCTAAGGACACACTTGCTGCCCCCCTCAGACCCCTTCAGCTCTCTGGAAGGTGGCCCGGGGCGGGCGCCAGGGCCTGCTCCGGCAGGGTGGCCCCAGAGCGCGCGCCCAGAGCAGAGCAGGTGTGGGAGCGAGCGGACCTGACAGGAATGGGCTGCCTCGCCGCTGTGTGCCCCACCTGGGGCAGTGTGGGAGTGACAGGCCAGCTGGCAGGGGGACAGCGGCAGAAGCTCAGGAGACCCGAGGGCCCTCGGGTCTGTCCTTCCAGCCCTGATGCCTTGGACTTGGCTCTGTGGAGTGGCTTCCACAGAGCAGAGAGGGCGGACTTCTCCACGGAGAGGCATCCTTGCCCCTGAAGGGAACTTGGGGCTCTCTGGTTGAGGAGACACAGGCTTGGTGAAGGCCGAGGGCAGGGCCGAGGTGGAGCTGGCACTCTGGTGGCTGTGTCATGTCCATGGTGTGTGCCTGCAGGTCTGTCTCCCTGCTCCACACAGGGCATCCCCGGGTCAGTTCACTCGGCCTAACAGGCTTTGTCCGGTAAATGGATAACAGGGGAAAATATAAAAGAGAATAACGAGAAAAAGCTGTACACCAGCCATCCGTTACTCCTCAAATGTCTGCCAGGTACAACCATGAGCCGGACACTAGGTGCTGGTGCTCACGACGCCAAACCTCGCCTGCGGCTAGCAGAGAGGCGGGTGCTACCAGGCACGGGATAACTGCTGAAGCAGAGGCTACGGTGCAGTCCTGTGGCAGAGCAGGCGGAGCCAGAGCTCTTGTCTGGAGAACGCCGTGTCTCCTGCAGGTTCTTTATAAGAATAATGAACCTTTCAAAGATGGTTTCCTTGGCACCCCCTCCCCCACGTGGGGAGCTGTTGTTTCCATCACTGCGTTGGACCTTTGGTTGAGTCTGGGGAATGTGGTTGCCTGCACAGGGCCCGTGGTGGCAGACAGGAGGAGAGCAAAACCAAGAAATTGCCCTGTCTACTGTCCCCCTCCATCCCTCCCATCCCCTACCTCCGACCCCCACCCCGCCTCCTGCCAGAGCTGACCTGGGCCCTGGCTCAGCCCCTCGGGGCCTTGTGTCCATCTGTAGAGTATCACAGTTGGACCAGATCGCTACGTCCCTCTTAGGAACTAACATTTACCAACCATCGCCCGTATTTCAGGACTCATGCCATGAGTGTTCACATCCCTGGGAGGTGGGCACTGTGATCTCCTGTTTATAGATGAAGGAAACTGAGGCCCGGGCCTGGCACACCCATGGATGCCAGCCCATGGCTGTAAAGGAGTTGGGCCGGGATTCAAACCCAGTTTTTCTGGCCTCAAGTCCCGTCAGTGCAATTTCTCCTCCAGCAGGCTGCCCTTTACGTGATAAGAAATGACCAGCCTGGCATGAGGTCATTGTTCAGAAAGTATGAGTTTCTTTCTTCCTCGGGGCGTTTTCAAAGCTGTGGAGGCAGGGATTCTGGGACAGCGTCCACAGGTCCCTGACTTCTGAGCGCGGCCCACGGCAGGAGCAGCACCCCAGCTCTGGGCTGCTCTGATGTCCCAGCAGGAGACTGTGGAGAAAAACCCACATGGTGGGTTATGGGACTAGAATCGTGTGCAAGGGCAGGAGTCGGTGGAAGGAAAGGAAGGCCTTTCTCAGAGAGTCTGGGGCAGGGCTTGATAATCCTGCTTCCAGATTCTGAAAAAGCACAGATCCAAGGTCAGTGTGTGTGTACTCAGGAGGCATTGCTTTGTCTCCGTGGAAACGGAAAGAAGGCCAGAAAATCAAGTTCCTAAGATTCAAGGTGTCTCATGTAACCTTGAGATATTTCATCCTACAAATAGGACAGAGCCTGGCACTGAAAAGGTTCTCATTCATTCATTCCACAAGTATTTACTTAGTCAGGGCCTTCCCTGGGCCAGATATTGTTTTAGGCACAGAGAATACAATGATATGCAAATATGACGTGGTCCTGCCCTCTGAATGCTTCAGTCTAGTAGGGAAACCAAAGAGTGAAGTAATCCCCTGTGACACCGGGCTTGAAAGAAAGGGCGGAGAGTCTGTAGCAGGGGACTGGTCACATCTGCGGTCAGGGAAGGCTTCCCTGGGAAAGTGCTCCAGTGAGCGGAGAGATGGGAGATGAACAGGCATTAACCAATGGAGGAAGGAGCAAGGGGACGTTCCGGGCAGAGACAACAGCATGTGCTAAGCTGTAAATGGAAAGAGCAGGGCAGACAGAGCAACATCGAGTCCTGCGAGGCTGGGGCACAGGAGCAGGAAGGCGGTGGGAGCAGGATGGTCAGCCGGGGGGGCTATGTAACAGGTTTTACACACACACACACACCCCACCCCGAGTGCAAGGTGAAGCCCTGGCGAGTTGCAAGCAGGGAAGAGATGCTTTTTTGAAAGATCATTCTGATTTCTATATAAAATATGAATGGGCCCTGGCCGGTTTGGCTCAGCGATTAGAGCGTCGGCCAGTGGACTGGAGAGTCCCAGTTTCGGTTCCCACTGACACGTACCTCGGTTGCAGTTTGTCCCCAGCCCCTGTTGGGGTCGTGTGGGTGGCAACCAGTCGATGTGTCTCTTTCATGTCAATGTTTCTCTCTCTTGTCCTCCCTTTCTCCCTCCTGCTCTATCTGAAGATGAATGCAAAAATGTCCTTGGGTGAGGATAAAAAAAAAAAATGAATGGGATGAGGTGCAGGGGACAGCAGTCAGGAGGCTGTTTGACAGTGGTCCACAGAGGTGATGGCACAGCTGGCGAGGGGGAGAGAGGGAGGGGAAGAAATGGGAACATTCAAGAGATATGTGTTAGAAACTGGAACAGATGGTCCTTGATGGCTGGATGAAGGTTTTGAGGGAGAGGAAGGTCTCCAGGATGACTCTGGGTTTCTGGCTGGGGCCATGGTGGATGATGAACCAGGTTTCAGCAACAATAATTTGTGAATCTTTCCATTTGGCCTTCTTTGTTCCAGGTACTGTGCTGGGCACTGGGGCTGCAGGCCAGGACGATGGCCCCTGCCTTCAGGAGCTCATGATCTAATGGGGGAGACCTGACATGTAATGGGGGACCCTATGAATGTGGGGAGAGGCTGTAAAATGGTGCTGCTGCCGGGGAGATACAGACAAAACTAGTGTGGAGAGATGCCTCCGGAGGGCCTGGTGAGGAGGGGGGATCGGAGCTGAATTGTCAGGACAGACAGGGAGAAGTGGGTGGAAGAGAGCAACGCAGGCAGCAGACACGAAGAAAGGAAAACACTGGGAGTGTATGAAACAGCATGGTGGCCAGGGGACAGTGCAGGAGGGTGAGGCTGCAGGGCTGCCACCACCTGCCCTGCCTTCCTCCAGGGCTGCCATAAGGGTCCAGTGTGTGAGCACTTAGTAAACTGTTCCTAGTTATTATAATACTGGACTTATTCCTGCGATGCACCAAAGCAGTCTACAAATATCAACAATTATGATTTCAGATCCCTGCCTAAAAGGATCATCTGTTCCTCTGTCTTAGTAGTTCCTGACATTTGTATTGTTATCCCCATTCTACAGGTGAGGAAACTGAGGTCTATGGTGATTGAGTAGTTGCCCAAGACCTTGCAGGCCATAGGCAGCACAGAAGCTGAGAAAAACCCAGCAGAGAGTACACAGGCTTGGATGGGAAGGATCTGTGTCCAATGCTGCCTGGAAAAGCCTTACATCTGGCTCAGGGCAGCAGACTTGGCTGTGAGGTTGGCTATGCCCAAGGACAACTGGCCTACGGGCTGCATGGGGCTGAATCCAGCCAGTCTCCCCTCACCACCCATGTGCCTGGCTTCCCCCAGGGGGCGCAGCTTGGTCTCCTTCGCACAGAGGGCACTCTGAATGCTGCTTCTGCCAGCCTTACTGGGAGTGGTGGGGCGGTTCATAGCTGGGAGACCGACAGGGCACTGTGTAACCAAGCGATGTCCAGTCAGTGTCAATGAGAGTTTTATGTTGTCCCTGAGGGTGGTTTTGTTCATAGGAAAACTGCCTGAATGGGGAGTCCCAGCCTATCATCTAGTAAGGAGGGATGGGAGCGATGGCAGTGGCACAGGCAACAGTGGGGTACATTGTCTATAGAGAATTTAAAAGCAGTAATAAAGCCAATTAAAAGCTGGTCTGCTTATTAGCATCACCACTTGCTGGCTGTTCTAAACTATGTCTGTGCTAGAAATAGTTTTCTGCTTGCAAGGGGTGGGGGAAGAGGGACGTTCCCATCGTCCTCCTTCTTGGCATGCTGTGACTGCTTGCCCCTCCCCACAGTCAGCCCTTAACAAGGGGTCAGGGAGAGGAAGGCTGTGAGGACAAGGCAAGAGCACTCTGGCCCATAGCGTCATGTGGGTGGACAGCTAAGAGGGGATCCCAGGCGCGGCCCAGCTAGCCCAGAGGAAGGAAGGCGGCCTGGGTGGAGTGTGGGGTGGACAGGCTGCTGGGCTGCCCACTGGAGGCCTGAGTCCATCAGACACTGTCGTTTTCACTGGTGCCGCCTCTGTGCCACGCGCAGGTTATAATCAATTGGCAAGCCCACTGAATGGCTGATTCCCGAGTCTGCCCCTCATTCCACCCCACGTTCTGCACTAAGAACATGGAAAGCCGATTCTCCTCCTGGCTCTCCAAGAGCTGCCCCGCCCAGGCTCCACAAACGATCTGCTCTGCCCTAGCCCTGAGCTCTGGCCCCCACAGTGACCACCTCTCTCTCCTCTGCAGGAGCCAGGTCCATCCCACCGGTGACTCACGTAAGAAACGAGGTCCCGTAGTCACACAGCCAGACAAGGATCAAGGTCCTGTGGGCCTGGGGCCTCTGAAAGGTCCAGGTCCTGTGATCCAAGAGCCTCCGAAGGATCAAGGCCCTACTGTTCCAAAGCCTCCGAAGGATCGAGCTCCTGCGGTCCCAGGGCCTCCGAAGGATCAAGCACCTGCGGTCCCAGGGCCTCCAAAGGATCAAGCTCCTGTGGTCCCAGGGCTTCTGAAGAATCAAGCTCCTGCGGTCCCAGGGCCTCCGAAGGATCAAGCACCTGCGGTCCCAGGGCCTCCGAAGGATCGAGCTCCTGCGGTCCCAGGGCTTCTGAAGAATCAAGCTCCTGTGGTCCCAGGGCCTCCGAAGGATCAAGCTCCTGTGGTCCCAGGGCCTCCGAAGGACCAAGCTCCTGCGGTCCCAGGGCCTCCGAAGGATCAACCTCCTGTGGTCCCAGGGCTTCCGAAGGATCAAGCACCTGTGGTCCCAGGGCCTCCGAAGGATCAAGCTCCTGTGGTCCCAGGGCCTCTGAAGGATCAAGCTCCTGTGGTCCCAGGGCCTCTGAAGGATCAAGCTCCTGCGGTCCCAGGGCCTCCAAAGGATCAACCTCCTGTGGTCCCAGGGCTTCCGAAGGATCAAGCACTTGTGGTCCCAGGGCTTCTGAAGGATCAAGCTCCTGCGGTCCCAGGGCCTCCGAAGGATCTAGGTCCCATGGTTCTCACACCAGTTAAGGATCAAGATCACATAGTCCTTGGGCCTTTAAAGAACGAAAGTTCTGTGATCTCAGCACCAGTCAAAGGCCAAGGTTCCTTATTCCCAGTGCCTCTAAAGAATCAAAGTCCTATGGGTCCAACAAGGTTTAAGGATCAAGGTTCCATGGTCCCAGAGACTCTGAAGGATCAAGGTCCCATGGCTCCAGCACCTGTCAAGGATCAGCATCCTACGGTCCCAGAGACTCTGAAGGATCGAAGTGCCATGGTTCTAGCACCTGTAAAGAATGAAGGTCCTATGCTCTCTAAGCCTGTAAAGAGCCAAGGTTTAGTGGTTCCCGAGCCAGCCAAGGATCAAGGTGGAGTGGTCCCAGAGCTTCTGAAAGATCATGATTCTGTGGTTGCAGCACCTGTAAAGAATCAAGTTTCTACGGTGCCAAAACAAGTCAAGGATCAAGGCCCCGTGGTCCCTGAGCCTGGGAAGAATCCAGTTCCTATCATCTCGGTGCCTCTGAAAGATCAAGATCCTCTAGTGCTACCATCAGCCATGGACCAAGGTCCTGTGGTCCCTGAACCTCTGAAGACTCAAGGTCCCAGGGGCCCACAGCTGTCCACTGTCTCACCTCCACCCCCAGTCACAATCCCAACTGTCCCCCATGCAGAATATATTGAGAGTTCCCCTTGACACTCACCCCTTAACATCAAAGAAGGAGCTGGTAGTGAAAGTGCTCCCTCTCCAGGGCAGCGAAATCTCACATTTAATCTGCATGAAAAACTATTGTATAGTCTTGCTGGAATCTAATAAAACATGTCCCTCTGGCTCAGCAGTGGTTCTCTCTGGCTCCAACTGAGTGAGTGAGTGAGTGAGTGTGCGCATGTGCGTGTGCGTGCACACACCACGCACATTTGAAAGTGGGCATGCAGGCTGTGTCACCCATCCAATCAAGAGGAGTCTCAGCAATTCCCGGCTCCTCTGAGTTGCTAGCATGAGGTGGAAGTGGGTAGGAGATGCTAGCAGATGGAGGATAGGACATACCTGTGTTTCTCCTTTACTCTCATACTCCTAAACTTCACTTCTGACACCATATGTTGCCTAAACATCAAGCAGTTATCTGACATGAGTTGGATGTTGCACAATTTAATGCAACTATCTATCTGGAGATAGTGTCACCTCCCACAGGGTAAGGGAGTCTCATAAGACTGCCCCCCTCACTCCAAATGCAAACTCCGTGTCCCAGGTTGTCTGTCACTTGTATTTCTGACTGGCTATAAACTGGGGTTCTCACACCCCCTACTTTGTCTCAATAATTTGCTAGAATAACTCACAGAAGATAGAAACACATTACTGGTTTATTATAAAAAGGATAAAGGATACAGATGAACAGCCAGATGGAAGAGATGGATAGGGTAGGATATGGAGGAAGGGGTGTAGGCATGACACCCTCCCAGTAGCTCAGCCATCTGGGAGCTTTCCGACCCCCATACTTTTGTTTTTTAGATCCTCACCTGAGAATCTTTTTCCATTGATACTTTTTTATAGATAGAGTGGGAGGGAGAGAAAGAGAGAAACATCAGTGCGAGAGAGACATATCATTTGGGTGCCTCCCACACGACCCTGACCAAGACCGGGGATCAAACCTGCAACCCAGGTATGTGCCCTTGACTGGGAATCAAACCCCCGATTCTTTGATCCATGAGCCAACACTCCAACCGCTGAGCCAAACCGACCAGGCCACTTTTGGGACTTTTATGAAGGCTTCATCATGTAGGCATGATTAGTCGTAAATTCATCCTCTTCCCAGAGGATGGGAGGTGGGGCCCAAACTTCCAAGCTTCTACTCATGGCTTCATCTTTCTACTGACCAGCACCCATCCTAAAGCTATCCAGGAGCCCACCAAGAGTCACCTCATTAAAACAAAAAACACTCACCCAAGAAATTATAAGTGTTTTAGGAGTTCTATGCCAAGAACAGGGAGCAGAGACCAATACATATGTATATTTTCTATTATTTTCCAGGTCAGTTCCCATGAGAGCCTAGAAATCATTACCAAATCACAGCAGGTTGAGCCCTTGGATGAGTCAGAGCTGAAACCCGCAGAGGAAACAGAAGCAGGGATCCAGTTGGCCCAGTGTCATTCTGGGTGACAGTTGTTTGCCAAGGGCTCAATGCTAAAGTTCATCCAAATGTCACACTTCTTGAGAAAACCAGGCCTCTGATCAAAAGAGTCCCAGGACATCTGCTGATTCTCAGTATCCAGAAAAGCTCAGTCAGGACTTCTAAAACAATACCTCAAGTCCCCTGTTCATTCATGCACACAGCGAACTTTTCCTTAGCACGCTCTTTGTGTCTTGCTCAGTTCTAGTCATTGAGCTCATTGTGGTAAAGAAGTCCCAGTATTAAGACAAGATAATTGGGTGTGGGATGAGGGCATGGGACAACTAAAGGCCTGGTTTGAGAGAACTGTGAAGAGATGATGCCTGGAGGGAGCAAGCAGGAAGGTGTCTTGAAGAAAGTGGCTGTGGAGTTCAGACAACCTAAGCAAGGGACGGAAAGGGGCGTCACGTGCAGCTGGAGAACCAGAGGAAGCCCCTCTAGAGGTCCTTGAGTGAAAGAACCTGATTTTCATGAGGGCTTGACCAAGGATAGTGCAGGTCTCTGGGGCAGAAAACTGGGACCAGGCAGGGGTGACCAGTTTTCTGAATGTCAGGATCTCAGGACTGGAGCCAGGAGGTGAGCTGTGTGTCTTGCTGGCAGGCTAGGGAAGAAGACTGGGGGCTGCCAGAGGGGCTGAAGTTCTGCTCCGATTAGAGATGGGTCCTGCGAGGAGCCCACTCAGGGGCCTGAGTGTGCAGGTGGAGCTCCATCTCTTTCCTCACCAAAGCTCACCAAGGAATACTCATACCGCTTTAAGACTTTTATGACCCATTATGGACGCTAACCCCTTTTAAAGGGCTGCTTTTAAATTTCAGCTTGATTCCTGCAAAAAATCACCACAGAAAGTACTGATGACTTCCAAATTTTTCTCCTCACCCCTCTCCCAACAGCCCCAGAAGCCACCTGTATAATACACACACACACACACACACACACACACACACACAAGCACGCACGCACGCACGCACGCACTGAGGATTCTTCCTTGCCCAACACAGAGCTGGCTGGCCTGTGAGTTGTAATAGGGCCCCGCAGACAAGGAAAGCCACAACGAGACTAAAGAAGTGTTGTGTATGGACACCTCCCTCCTTTCAGTGCTCCCTCTGACCCACACACCTGGGCCCATGACACACATTCCCCCGGGGCCAGGCAGGTGATGGTGTCATCTCTGAGATGTGTAACATTCTGGGGCAGATTCCAGGAGACCATCGCCTACCAGGTTTCCACCTCTGAGGAGAGCTGCCTTTGTGTGCGTGGAAGGGAGGGGGGCTGATCACTGAAGCCCAACGTTGGGGAGGGCACACATTGAGCTCCCCCAGGGACATGTCAGAATGGAAAGACAAGTGGGCCCCACTCAGAGCTCTGGAGACTTTTAAGAGGTAGGAATAGAAGTGCACAAAGGATGCTGAGAAGAGCTGGCCCTAAACTGTAAGGAGAAACCAGGGGCTGTGGTACCAGCAGTGATTCCATGAGAGTGATGCTCAAAGACAAACGCTGAGAGTGCAGGTTAGGACCAGGTGCCTATCAAACAAGGCAGCTCCCACTTGGGAGAGGAACGACCTGGGCTCCAGCCCAGCGCCGGTCACCTATGTCCTCATTTGTCAGAGTGCTGGTCCTGGCGAGTAGAGATCCTGCCAGCAGCCACACCAGCATCACAGCCAGCTCTCCACTGCACAGAAAGAAGGCCCAGCGAGGGAGGTGATGGCCAAGGCTCGGGTCCTGGGCTGGGGTGGGAAAGGCAGGGAATGAATTAGATTCTCCTCACCCTTCCCAGATGCAGACTTCGTTCAGGCCCTGGTTCTTCCCTGCGGCAGCCATTTCCCAGCGGCTCCCAGCATCCACCATCTCCATCCCTCTCCTTCCCCTCCCTCCCTGGGAGGCTGGGGGGACCCAGATAGCCGCCGCCAGCGACTCCACCCGCACCTTTGTGGCCGGCATGGGGGAGGGGAGAGGAGGCTGAGAGGGGGCGGGGCGGAGGGGAGGTGTCTCTGCAAGGGGAGGTTCCGGCTCTTGGTCTAGGGTCTAATCCGGGTGGTTCAGGTCTGAGGCCCGGTCTGAGACTCGGATCCTGAAGATGCCCAGACTCCGCACAAGAGCAAGGGTCCCACCCGCCGTCCCGCACAGCCCAGCCCGCGGCTACGCGCACTGGCACCCGGCCGCGCCCCCGTGCTGCGGGCACCGGGCAGCTTCCCCGGGCCGGGGCTCCGGGCTTCTTTTCTGGTGCAGCCTGGCGCCTCGGGGCCTCGGGACAAGGGGTTGGGCGGTGGGATGGACGTGCTGGGTGGGCGACCGAAGCCTTGCAACCCTTGGACTGGATTGCGGCCACGCCCTCCAACCACCGCTCTTGGAGGAGCTGGCGCCACCTGGAGGCCGGCCTTGGAGACCCCAGAGGAGCTGGGCCGAGGCCTCCAGGGAGCCCCTGATGATTGATCCCGGAAAAGGCCTTGACTTGACTCCTTTTCTCACAGAGAAGGATCCGATCTACAGCCGCTGGCCCACCAACAGCCCGACCTATCCACCCTGCCCAGACGCCCTCCACACCAGCAACTCCACCCATCCCTGTGCGGGTGGGAGCACAGACCTCTCACCACCCTCTCCTGTGCCCCGAGGAGGCCTGTGGCCTCAGGCCCCTCTTTGTGTCATCTTGGTGGCCCCCACATCCAGGCCTGGCTTCTCACCGCCCATGTACACCTTGTCCGGGAGCTGTTGCAGGCTGAACTTTGGGTGCCTTCTCTGAGCTACATCTGTATGGTTAGGATGACTTCCAACTTAACTGGGCTATTGTGGGGAGAAAGTGGGACGACCAATACAGACTGTAAGCAGGCTATGCACCTTTGTTTTTAGTATCTGGCCAGTTCCTCTCCTGCCCTTCCTGTGTGGCCTGGAGGAAGAACAATTACCCAACTGATAGGAGCAATTCCCAGGTCCTCAGGCAGGTCACTTAACCTCTCTCAGCCTGTTATCTCCCCTGTAAAATGGGGATAATCTTCGTGTAGCCAAGCTGTTAGGAGGCTGAGATTATATATATATATATCAAGTAACTGACATGGTGTATGACATATAGCAAAACACAAAGGTAGTACCAGCTATTATTAAAATCATTATTCTGGTCGAGATATGCAGGTGGAGTCACTACTCATCCTTCAAGATTCCTCCTGGGAACCTCCCTTCTTCTCCCCCGGCAGTCATGTCTTCCACCTCCGGACTCCCACAGCCCCCATGACCTTCTAGCACAGTCTTTTCATTCATTCAGCAAGTGTTTAGTGCCTTCTGTGTATGCTCAGTCTAGGTGAGGACATACAGTGATGAAGACATGGGCCCTATTCTCATAGTAGTGGGGTAGTGAAGGTGTAAATAGGTGGATAATTTCATAGCACTGAGTCATTAAAATGAGAAAACAGTAGAGAAACTAAGGTGGGGAAGGAGCTGTTTATATTGGGTGGTCAGAGAAGGTATCATTGAGCAGATGACATTCAAGTTGAGTTCTAGATGACAAAAAAAAAGCAGCACTACAAATTTAGAAGACCACTTGCCAGGCATAACAGCTTGTACAAAGGCCCTGAGGCAGGGGAATACATGTGGCATGCCTGGAAACAGATGGATCCAGGATCCTGGAACACGGTGAGTACTGAGCACACTTGTCATTGTTTCTCTTTTTTTTATCCTCACTCGAGGACATTTTTCCTTTTTTTTTTTTATTCAGACAGAGCGGAAGGGAGAGAGAGGGAGAGAGAGAAACATTGATGTGAAAGGGACACATCGAGTGGCTGCCACCTGCACAACCCAACCAGGGCCAGGGACAAACTGCAACAGAAGTACATGCCCTTAGAGGGAACCGAACCTGGGTCTCTCTGGACCGCAGGCCGACCACTGAACCAAACCGGCCAGGGTTGTCATTGTTTCTAAGTCTCTACCTCTAGGTGAAGCCCCTTAAGAGCAAAGATCTAATTTATTGGGTCCACAGCACAGGACAGATCTGGAGCTCTGAACAGTTACGTTAAAATTCCATTGTAGTAGTAATGGAAGTCAGCTGGCCTTTCTGCCATCCCATTCAGATCTTAAAAGACTCCATCTGGGGCAGGGGCTCCCTCTCTGGACCACAACCCCCAGGGCAGAGTTGATGAGAGAGGGAAAGCAGAGAGGTGCCCACAAGGAGTGACCTGTCCAAGGACCCATAGCCAGCAAGCAGCAGAGGAGGTGCTCAAATCCAGTTTCCTCTGCTCCTTTGCCTCCTCTGCCATGGGTCTTCTGTGTGTCCCACTTACCCTCTCCCTCCCTCCCTGAACTGTGATGTCAGGAGCCCTGAGGACCATGAGAAGGAACCACGTGAGGACTGTGTCAGGTCCCTCTTCTGCTACAAATGCAAACACAGAGCAAGGATCCCCCAAGCTCCTTCCTTTCAAAGTCCTGCCCAGTTAGGCAGCTTGAGCTTGTACCCACTGGCCCTGGATGTGGGGGAGGTCAGCCTGAAGTGAAAGGTTAGGGGGCCACAGTCTGGGGCCCTGTACAACAACTGGGCCCCCTGGGCTCGAGCTGCAGTGCCTTCACTCCGACCCTGCAGCCGCAACCTCTCCAGGGCAGCCAGAGTTGAGACAATCTCCTGCGTCAACACGTAGCAGGCCTGCCGCACAGCACCATCTGCGGTTAGCGGCCAGCCTTTCACAGCCGGATACAGTCTGTTAGTAGCAGACCTGGCTTAACAGAAGCTCTTGTCTCCGAGGAAGAATGACATGGGCATCTTTGATCCAATCATCTTCATGCGCCAACAAAATTTCATTGGAAAAATTTTATTGAAAAAAAATTGTACAAATAAGTTCTTGGTTTGATAGCAACAAAGGCTCATTTTCTCCCTTCCCTCCCCATCTTTGAAAATCTATTAAAGGAAAAAATAAAGTTCACCCCATAATACCTGACCAGAGTCTGCCCAGGAGCCCCCCACGATCTATTCCTGATCCCCTCACTGGGGCCAGGGCTACTGTGGCAGAGCCTATCCCAGGGGCTGCAGCACCTGTTTTATCTTGGGGAGTTGGGAGGAGACAGGATAGGGGTGGGAAGGAGCTGAGGAGGTGGTGGTGTCAGGAAAGGAGGGTCCCCATTCCATGAGAGCTCAGCTGAACTCCTAGTGGATTCTGTCTCACAGATGAGAAAGCATTTGGCTATAAATACAAACACTGACTGAGGACTCTGAGGGCGGGGCATGACAACTGCTCAGGTCCTGTAGGATGCCGGGCTGGGCTCAGCATCATGGTATCTGGGAACCCATGTCCCAGCAGAGTGAATTCTGGCTGGGAAGGTCTGCTGGGACACACAAGAAGCCTGCCATTCCCCCACCCACCCCCCTCATGGAATATCCAAGGTCAGTACCTCAGCTCTCCCCACCCCCACAGCACCCATGTGTCTCAGGAGCCTGCAGTCGCCTCCTGCCATCCCATGCCCATCCCAGGGCCCTACAACTCATCTCGCATCTTGTCGCCTTTGGGCCGGACCAGGCGCCCAATGAACAGCAGGGAGCCGGTCTGGGAGTCTCGAACCAGGAAGATGAAGGGGTGGTCGGCGTAGAAGAGCTTGGGGCTGCGCAGCTCCTCGCGCCCATAGATGTCCTGGTCAAAGGGGTTGCCTTCCGTGTCCCACTCGAAGGCGGTGGCGTGGAACACACTGGCCAGGTACAGGTCTTTCTTGCCCGACATGCGTGACAGATCTGCCTTGTTCTTGTCAATGGCCTCAGTCAGACCCAGGCCAGCCAGGTGTTTCTATGGGAACAGGTGGGGACAGGTGAGGGCACCATGTACAAGGTCTCCCGACTTTCACCCTCCACACACCCCGCCCACCCTCTGCTACCCTGTCTGTTCCTCAGAGCAGAGGTTACCACTCTCTGGCCACCTTCTGTGTGCCAGACATGACACGGGCACTTTGGTTCTCATGACAACCCTGTAAAAGCTTGTAATCTCCACTTCACAGACGAGAAAACTGAGACTCGAGGGGAAAGGCGGAATGTATCCCTGGCCCTGCCAAGCAATCCTGACTAGTGCTTCTCCAAGTGCGGGTGGGCACAGCCAGCATCAGCACCACCCGGGAGCTCATGTGAAATGCACATTCCCTGACCCCCACCAGGGCCACGGAATCAGAGTCGCTGCAGGTGGACCCAGAACCTTCACGTAATTCTCAGCACACTCAAGTTTGGGAAAGATTGATTTAAGGACAGCCATGACCACATCACACTGGGGTTTAAGACCCTTCCAGAGTGAAATGATGTCTGGGATTTGCTGCAAAATAATATGATGAAGGCCCTGTGCGATTTGGTTCAGGAATTACAGCATCGGCTTGCGGACCAAAGAGTTGCGGGTTCGATTCTGGTCAAGGGCATGAACTTTAGTTGCAGTTCGGTCCCCAGTCCTGGTTGGGTCGTGCGGAAGGCAGCCACTCGATGTGTCCCTTTCACATCAATGTTTTTCTCTCTCTTCCTTTCTCTTTCTCACGCTCTATCTGAACAAAAAATGGAAAAATGTCCTTGGGTGAGGACTAAAAACAAACAAACAAACAAACAAAATAATGTGATAAGGGAGGAATGGGTATGTATAGCTGAATCCTTATCATGAGTGGATGATGGTTGAGGCTAGGTGATAGATACATGAGCATCCATTACACTAATCAATTTTTAAAATATTTTTATACATTTTCTGCCCTGTCTGGTTTGGCTCAGCAATTTGAGCATCAGCCTGCAGACCAAAGAGTCCCGGATTTGATTCTGGCCAAGGGCATGTACCTCAGTTGCGGTTCATCCCCGGCACTGGTCAGGGTTGTGCTGAGGGCAACCAGTCCATGTGTCTCTCTCACGTTGATGTTTCTCTCTCTCTCTCTCTCTCTCTCTCTCTCTCTCTCTCCCCCTCCCTCCCACTCTGTCTGAAGATAAATGTAAAAATATCCTTGGGTGAGGATTATATATATATATATATATATATATATATATATATATATATGTATTTTTATAGATTTTCTTAGTAAAAAGTTAAAACATGCACCCATGAACACAAATACACACATACACACACATGCCCTGCCCGTGGCTCTGCACAGCCCTTTGAGGCCAAGTATAAGCTCTTTCACATGTGAACTGTGCTGATACCACAGCTTCACCCCTTAAGCACACCCCTCCCTGTTCTCCATTTGACATCCTCACCAAACCACCAGCATCCTTGAAGGCAACTCGGCCACCCTCTCTCCCTGTAGGGCCTTTTAGATACCACATCATCCTCATCCCACAAGACTGGAGCCATGACTTCTGGGGCCTCAGTCCCCCCGCCCTCCCTCTGTCTGTCTCCTTCCTGGCTCAGATCTTCCCTAGCACAGGGTCCTCCCTGGTTCTCAGTGCAGAAGAGGCAGCAGGACTGTGGGCTGAGTGAACAGCAGCCTCCAGGGCCCAGGCTTCTGCAGGCAGCCTACCTCCCAGCATGGACAAACTGGCCCCGAGACAGGCACTCTAGGCCCAGCTATTCCAGTCCCGATGACTTTGCACACGTCACCCACTTTGACTTTCCCAATCGATCTATCCATGGACTAGTGGGCAGTATGCACACCCAGAGGTCTAAGAAGACACAGGAGAAAGAAGGGGAGAAAGGTGTCAGATAGCCTCTGCAGGAGGGGCTGGGGAAGAGCAGGGACAGGACAGGAGGGAGACCGTTACAGCTCCTCACCGGGAACCTCAATGCTGTCTACGGTACAGACCATCTAAGCTCCACTAGTCTCTGCTTTGGAGCCTAAGCCCCACTTCAACTCAAGCTTTCTCTCTCCATGCTCTCTTAGCAGCAGGTCTGAATCAATTCTGTGGGTAAGAGGCCTGCCAAGCTCCCCCCACGGCAGGGCCCAATACTGCCAAGATGCCATGAGATGCAAGTTTTCCCTTTGCAGTAGGTACGAACATCCTATTGACAAAAAGGCCACACTAAGCTTTCACCTTCAGGACTAATTGCAGTTCCACCACTTACTGTCCTGGGTGACCTTGGCAAGTCACTGCTTCTCTCAAGCCACTGGTCACGAGGGGGACATCATGTTGAACCAGTAGGTTAAGTTTCCAGCCATCCCAAGTGACCCATAGCTGAAAACCAGTAGTCTTATTACTGCATCGGGGACAATGCTCCAGCTTGAACAGTCTACAACTGGGGACACTTCAGACTCTCAGAGGCAGCACAGGATTAAGGGATGGCATGGTGCCAGATGTCTGAGTTATTGGTTGTATCACTTGGGATAAGTTTTTTTTAAAAGACAGAGTAGAAGAGAGGGAGGGGGATAGGGGGAGAGAGAGAAGGGGCGGGGAACATCAATGTGAGAGAGACACGCACGCACCCCAACCAGGGCCAGGGATGAACCTGCAACCCAGGTATGTGCCCTTGACTGGGAATCGAACCAGCAACCCTTCAGTCTGCATGCTGATGCTCTAACTGCCGAGCCAAACTGGCCAGGGCTGGATAAGTTATTTAACCTTTCTGAGCCTCAGTTACCTCATTTATAAAATAAGATTGATAGTCCTACCTAATAAAGTTGTTTTGAGGATTAAGAGTTTAATACATACAAAGTGCTTAAAAAGTGCCTGGTGTACAGTGTCCAAGGTGTTATCATCATCTTCCCAAAGGCAGGGAAGATGCCTCCTACACCAGCTACGCCCTTAGCAGGGCCCAATACTGCCTGGATACCCAGAGGGGCTCAGGACAGACCTGCTGAGCTGGTGAATGGGTGCCCCAAGTACCCCCTCCTATAAGCCTGGGGGTCCCTGTGTTGGGCCACTCCTTACCTGCAGGTCATGGGTCACTTCCACCACACCCTTAGGCAGGGAGATGGCAACAGCCCTTTTCTGCATCTTCCCCATCCAGACCTTCAGCTGCTCCTTGGTCAGCATCTTTTCAAGGCGCTCAAGGGGCTCCACATGGTGGGGCATAAGGATGATGAGGCTGGAGAGCTTGTGGGCCAGGGGCATCTCCACAATCTGCAGCTTCTCCTTCTCATCATCATAGTAGTTGTAGAGGCCTGGGAAAGTGGAAAGGGCACTGAGCACGCTGTGGGGTAGTGTGGCCCCAAGTACCCTTGACGTCCTGCTTGGCCCACTGCTCTGCAAAGCACCTACCTGTCCGGTGCATCATCGTGACACCCACAGTATAGGAACGGGTCACCATGAAGCCTCGGTTGTCCACCATCTTGTGGTGGAATCTCTCATCCCAGTGTGCTGTAGTAGGAAGAGGGATACAAGGTCAGAAATAGATGCCCCTCCCTGGAGACACAGCCCTCCCCAGCCACGTACCCTGGGTATGTCCCTACCACAGGCCTCTGTTCCAGTCTTCGGACCCCAGCTGCAGCCTACCTCCCCCTCCCTGCCCCCAAGAACCCAGCCCACAGAGCACGTTTCCTGCTTTAGGGAGCAGGGGTCCTGGCCCCAGGACGCTCTGCCTGGAGACAAGGCTCTCTACAGTCAGGGCCGGCGGTTTCCACATGGCAGGGAATTCCTTCGGAAGGACACTCAGCTCAGCCACTGCCATATCCACCCTCTGCCCTGTGCCTGTCAGGCACTTGGACAACATGTGCTGAGCTGCACTTCTCACCCTGCCTAATAAATGAGGGGTCCGTGCCCTGGGCAGGAAATGCCCCAAGTGTACCCTTAAGTCTTGTCTGCAAGTCCCATCTCTGTGGCCAGAAACATGACCCAAAAAACCATGCATGTGTGACAGTGACCTGAGCCCTGCCCTACTTGACAACCTGACCTGTGTTCAAATCTAGGCTCAGCTGCTGACTGGTTATGAGACCTTTCGCATCTCCTACCTTGGTCCCCTTATTTGTAAAAAAAGGGGTTACCTCATCCTCACAGCACACCACAACAGGAACAGTGGTATCCACAGTGGTACTCAAATATATGCATTAACCCAAATCAAATCTTCAATTCAACCTGGACCTAAGTCCTAGCTGAGCCTCAGTTTCCTCACTGAGCCCACCTCTTAGCTGAACCTCAGTTTCCTCACCTGTGAAATGGAGGTAACACCGCCTGTCCCTAGGGTTGTTGTGAGGATTAGGCATGATCACAGGTATGGGGCCTTTCTCCAGCTCACTACTGAGACAGAAGTGATTACTGAATTATATTGATTCCAAGACAAGCAATAGCACTTCGTTATGATGAAACAGGGGAAGCACACCCTCCGGAGTCCCTCTGCTGGGCTTGAATCTCTGTCCCATCCTTTAGACACCGCTACACCTCTCTGAACCTAACGTCTCCTATATGAGAGGGTTTCATAACAGTGCCTGTCCTCACGGCACTTAGGAAGATTCAGGGACAAGCAGGCAGGGACTGGGCACAGGAACCGGCCACTTTGCCGGGAGCAGTGGGGACTGGAAGCCCCGCCCCGCCCCTGTGGACTCACGCTTGAAGAACATGGCATTGACCAGCAGGGCGCCATCCGTGCGCTCCACCTCCTTGGTGACTTCGGGCAGCTTGCCGTCAGTGGTCTGCGCGGCCCACTCATTGATGGACTGCAGGGCGCTGCGCTTGTCGCGGAAGTTGATCTTGGAGTGCTCACAGTTGTAGTGCTGCTTGCTGCTGCGCACGAAGTCCTCCGCGAAGCTCACTGAGCTGGGCCCATACAGGCGGCTGCCCAGCTTCCAGGTCACGTTGCGCGCGGTGCTGTTGCTGAGCGAGCGCAGCAGCTCCCCCAGGCCTGTGTGCACCTCCTCATCTCGCAGCTGCTCGGCGCTCAGCACCGCCTTCGCCTGCGACGCAGTGGTTGCCTTGCCACCCAGGGACACAAGCCCCAGTGAGGAGGCCACCACCACGGGCGACAGCAGGATGTTCTCCACCGCCTGGTCCTTGGCCATGGCCTGGTAGAGGCTGAAGGCCAAGCCAGCGCTGCGCTCAGCCAGTGTGGCTGCCTTGGGGCTCAGCTTCTCAGCAGTGCCAGGGGCTGCTGCGGCCGCGGGTTTCTTCACCTCGGCAGCCAGGGCCATGGCCAGGAGGCAGAAGGTGCTGGTGAGCAGGAGGGAGCGCATGGCTGGGAGGTGGGTTGTGTGCACCACGGAGTACCTGTGAAGGCTACAGAGAGAGTGCAGCTCTGAAGACCCAGGCAGCCCTCCCCAAGAACCATCCCCTGGCTTCTGGCTGCCACCAAGTTCCCTGAGATGGGACCGAGAAAGCAAAGCGTTCTGAGGAGCCCAGACCGAACCCGGAGTTGCCCAGATGGACAGATCGCCTCAGTCTGCCCATCTCTCAGGGACCTGCTTTGTCCTCTCATCCAAAGCAGGGCTCCAGGGAAGTCACCACATCCAACCTAGTGATTTCTTGCACTGGACTTACAACACTTAGACTGACATGTTTACTAGGTATTATTTCTGTCCCTAACTAGCCTGTGACCTCCAGGAGAATAGGACACTTAGCCAGTCTGGCTTCCCTCTATATCCCCAGTGTCCAGCACACAATAGGCCTCAGCAGTTGCTGAGGGAACAGAAACCAGGGCCACTTTGCCAGCCCTGGGGCCCTCAGTTTGTAGAAAGGTTAGTTCTCATCTCATACAAACCTGGGGCCCTTTTCCAGTGGAAAAAAGTGGGAGAGAGACTGAGGGTCTGCACAAAGCCTGGGTACCTGGGCAAAGGAAGCCATGTGGGACAGAGCTGTAGGCCTGTTCCTTCCCCCCGCCTTTTATTCTGTCCCGGATGTTAATGAATCATTGGTTGGTTCACTCATTAAATGAGAAAGCCCAGATGATCCACTCTGCTGCCCCACGGGTGACTTTCAGAGTGTGTATGTGTGTGCACACACATGTGTGTGTCCGCCCCTCTCTGAGTCTCAGTCTCCATTTTCCAAGTTGTAGGGTCTCTAACTCCATGCCCAAGACCCCTGGCTTGGCAGGGACTTGCCTGCCCATCTGTCCACAGCCCCCAGAATGATGGGAAATCCCCAGGACAAAAGCCGGGTTGGGTGAGGGAATAGGTTTCCTGACAGGAAGGATACTGGGGGAGGGGGTAAGTTACAGCTCAGTAAAGCAACAGCATCCCCTCCCCTTCACCACAGGCCGGCCAGACACAGTCAGCCTCTCAGGAAGCTGGGGATAGCCACTGCCACACAGATCATCTGCTTTGTGGCTTCAGGGACGCCCTCAAGTCCCCTCTGGAAACCACTGTGGCCCCTAGGACAAGCCTCACTCCTCTCTCTGGGGTCTCCAGTCTGAACAGTCTCTCCGCATAGAACATTTCCACACTCCTCCTTCAGGTCATTTCTGCCTCTATTTCATGCAGCAGTACAGAAGAGGAGATGGCAGGACAAAGGGAAGGGTTGGGAGGAACCCTGGTGGAAGCTGGGATCCCACTGCTCTGGCAGATGCCATCTTGAGGTCCTCCTCAAGGAAGACTGAAAATTCAGAGTCCTGGTGGAAGGCCCCCAGGACGCGGGCCTGCCTGCCTGCAGGAGCACGAGGCTTGTGGGAAGGCTCTAATGCCGCAGCCATCCTGTGAACCCAGGCAGCCCACCCCCAACCCTGGGCCTCCTCAAAGGTGCTGGGCAAAGGAGAAGCGAAGGGTACACGGGGAGAGAGGGGAAGGCCACTGAGATCCACAACTGCCTGGGAGGAGGTACAAGAGAGAGCTATACCTTAGAGCATAGATTTTGGATGTAAGAGAGGGACTGACCCTAAAGCACAGCTTGGGGAGGAGACATCTCAGGACCTGGCCACCTTCCTCCCAGCCCTAGCTCCTTCCCTATGCCAGGCCCGGAGCTTCAAAGGCAGTGACTCTATAATTATTGTACAAACAAGGACGCTCAGAGTAGAATGAGGCACTACCAATTATGCCAGGACAACAGACACATGGCCCTTTTCAAAGGCCACCTCTGGTCCACAGAGCTGATGACAGAGCTCAGACTCCTACAGAGGCCACCAGCATCCCCTTGAGATAGTCAAAGCCCAGCACACAGCCCTGCCACATGGCGGACACCATCTTGACAGCCCCCACCCCCAGCCAATGGAACCTCAAAGAGCTGGGAGGGGCCTTTCAAGAAAGCTCCAAATGACTAGTTTGAGATTCCTCAGGCAGCCGCAGAGCTGCGCTCCTGCTCCTGCTGCTCCAGTGACGTGGCAGGCTGGAAACTGAATTATCTCCAACTGCCAGAGGGGGGCTTCCAACCTAGGAAGCAGGGGCCTGGGTTCAGGCCCCACGGAGCCACGGAGCCTCCTTGCCTTAGCTTCCAGTGCACACATGTGCCTCTGCAGAGATGCGTGGCATTGGAGAAGGGCTGCCCTGGAAACCCAGGAGCGGGAATGGAGGGAGGCAAGTCACTGCAAGCAAGCCAACCTCCCAGAGCCCAGCCCATGTTGCCACAGAGGAATCCCAGCCCTCGGGCCAAACTTAGATGATTTACAGGCTCACAAAGAAAAATACACCATCAGCTGCCCACAGCAAGCCAGAAAGAGTTGAGACTGTATTCTGCATTTTTGTAAGAAAGAGGGGAAGGAAGCAGCTGCCAGGTCCACCAGAGAGGGTCTCAAACACTTGAGGGGGGTCTAAAGTACCTTGAAACTGCCTCTGGGGGAGGTCAATGCCTGCCTTTTTCATTCTGAAAGAAAACAGAGGAGTGAGGAGGATGGGGTAGGGCAGAGCTGGGGTGGTGGAGAGGAAGGCCCAGCCCCCAAAAGGGACCCCATCTAGTCTACACTGCCTTGCCTATACCAGGAAGGCCTAACCAATCCCAGACCTATGGGGACCTTGGGGATCATCCACCTCACTGTACCAGGGGAGAAAATGAAGAGGTCAGGCCTCCTAGCACAGAGCCCCCTCTGAGAGCTGGATGTGGTGTCCTGTTACACAGCCAGTAAAAAAAATTCTGCTGGGCATCCTTGTGACCAGAGACAAAAGGAGGAGATGGGAGGCCTCAGGAAGGGGGGATGGGCAGATGAACCATCTGAGGATAGGAGGGTGTGGTCCCAGCCAGAGACTTCCAGGGAACCAAAGCCCCCTAATTTTCCCTGGCCTCCATCCGGGCCCCGCAGCCCAGAGGGACCAGCCGGAAACCAGGGAAGAGGAGGGGCCAGGCCTTCTGGCCACGCTGTAAGCTCTTCGATTCTTCTTTCTCCACTCCAGCCACCTCAGGAATGTCCTAAGGTGGGGGCAGGGAACCCCGCCTGTGGAAGTTGCCTCAACCCGGCAGCTGGTCCAGGAACCAGGTGGCAGCGGACGGGATTACGGCGGGTGACTCAAAGCCTCCCGGCCAGCTCCCCTCCGCACCGGCCTGCAGAGCTGGCCCGGTCTCCCTGTCCCTGGGAGGCGCCCCAGGACCATCTCATTCCTTGTCCCTGCAGAGGGTCCAGTCTCAGCATCCTGGCCCCAGCCCCACTGTATCCTCTTTGTATCACACCCCTGCCCCAAACTTTTGGGGAACCCTGCACTTTCTCCGAATCCCATCCCGGCTCTGGTCTGCGCTCAGGCTTGCCCGCCATCGCCACCGCCACCTCGCCCGGTTCTCGATCTGAACCCTCTGGCTGCCCCGAACTGCCAGTGACTCCAGTTTGCGGGCTCTGGGCTGGCCTCCAGCTTCTCCCGGGGCGCCGGCCCTCTCGCCCCTGGAGCACCCCCAAGGCTCCGGCAGCCCCGCCGCTCACCTGGCCGCCGGGCTGGCGCCGGGACAGAGCTGTCGCACCGCAGCGGAGCGCGGACGGATTCCACTCTCCGCAGCTCCACCTATCCCCAGCTCTATATATGGTGTCCCCTCCTCCCGCCCGTCCCGAGAAACTTCTGGAAAGTTAGAAATGCTTCCGGAGGGCGCCCCGGCTCCGCCAAAAGACGACAAAGACCTCCCCCAAACCGCTCGCCGCCCGGGCTCCCCCCCCTCCCTCTGCGGGCACTCGCCCGGCCCCTGGGTCCTACTGCCCCCGCCACGGACGGGGCGCGGGGAGTCCCCGCGGCGGGGCGGTGCCTGGACCCGCCCGGTCTGCAGAGAGCAGGCGTCCGACTCGGCGGAGGCTCCGGATCCTCGGATCCTCGTGGTCCTGGAGTTGGGGGTGGGTGGGTGGAGTTCGGACTGCTGAGCTGGAGGGGACGCGGGGCCTCAGGGTCCAGCTCCCCGCAGAAAAGCCCTTCCTGTCCCCAGGCTCTCCAAACACCAGGCGGCTCACACCACATCGCACCTTCCTCCCTACTCCCCTTTCCCTGAAGGGGCTCTGCTCGGGGGAGATCCATTCCGCCCAGTTTTGGAGCAGAAACTATATTGGGTCCCCTACATGCCCTCTCCTCAGTCAGGACTCCTCCCCTTTGTCTCAAGGGATGTGGTCTGAGGTTGGGAGGCAGCATCCTTCTCCATCCGCACTTTATCCCGAACACCTTGGTAACCTCAGTTACCGCCCTGAAGGGGAAAGGGACCCGAAAGAGACCTAGTACCTGACCCTGACCCCGGAAAGTCTTAAAGTGATAGAGGCACAGATACAGGGAACATCAGGTGGTCTTGTGGGTCCTGGAAGGGTGCACAGGAAGGAAAACCCTGGCTGTCCACTAAGTAATGTGCTGTGTGACCCTAAGCAAGTTACTGTCCTTTGCTGGGCTTCAGATTATTTGGCTGTGAAAAGTAGTGTTAAATCATTTCTTGATATCTCTCTCTCTCTCTCTCTCTCTCTCTCTCTCTCTCTCTCTCTCCTTGGTCATTCCCACCCTGCCCTTCCCAACCCCACCCCACCACAGGCATCTGGGTCCCCTTCCACAGGCTCTAGGTCTCACTATCAACTACTCCCACCTCACCCTTCCACAATTAATACCCCTGGATATCTGAGCTAAGGTGGGATATTCTCTTTTGTTCTAGGTGCTGAAGACAGAGCTGAGGACAGGACAAAGTCCCTGCCCTTAAGGAAGTACATCCTGAATTGGGTATGTGAATGTTAGTAGGCAACTGAGGAAGACAGAAGATTATTTAGGGCACCCTTCCCCCTCCCCAATCTTCTTTAATAGTGAAATGATAGGTAACAGATGGGCACAGTATGGAGCAGAAGGGACATTTCACTTGCTCACTCACTCAGCCAACAAACTGTGCTGAACATCTTTCTTTCAGGTGTATCCTGGATCTTAGGGAGCTAACAAGTCCCAGCAATGGGGTGATGAATCATCTGGGTGCAGTGGTGGGGGAGGGCCCTTTCTGGCCACCCCAGCCTGGTGGCAGTGACTAACTTCTCAGTCTGGGTTAGGCTACAGCTGCTCGGAGTCTGATTGCAGGGACTGTGGGAAATCTGGGATCCCGAGAACTTCAGACTCTTTGATTCAGGGTCAAAGATTCAGAGATTACTTGAATCCTAAAGTAATAGGATATGACATCTACTCAAAGCCCCATGAAATCTTTGAACGTATCTAAGGAATCTTAGAATGTTAAATCTCAGAGTCAAAGAATCTTAAAATAAAAGTATTACGGACTCTGAGCTGCAAGGCATCTCAGAGGTTGTGTCCAACCCGAGGCAGAAGTCCTCTCTGTATTATCCCTAAATGGCCAGCACCAGGCACCTCCAAGGACAGAGCTCACTCCCTAGGAGGCAGGATTCTTTCTTAGGACAGGTCTGATCAATTATAACTCTTCCTGCCTTAACTGGTTTGGCTCAGCCGTTAGACTGTCGATCTACAGACCAAAGCGTCTCAGGTTCAATTCAGGTCAAGGGCATGTACCCGAGTTGCAGGTTTAATCCCCAGCCCCAGTCCCAGTCAGTTAAGGTTGTGCAATAGGCAACAAACCGGTGTGTCTCTCACATCCATGTTTCTCTCTCTCTTGCCCTCCTTCCTTTCCACTCTATCTAAAATTCAATGGAAAAATATCCTTGGGTGAGGATTAACAACAACAATAAGATTACAAATCTTCTAAGGTGTGGCCATCTCTTTAGGATGGCTGTCCTGCTTCTTATGTGCTTCCTTCCTGCCTCAGTGTGTATTGCTTTTAAGGTTAGATATTGCTTATAAGGTTAAGTCCTTGCTGTCCAGGTAAACCATCTGGGTCCCAGGCCAGACCTCACCCTTTACCCCACCACCCACCTCCAGTTTGGCCCTCAGATGCTAATTGACCAGTGAGCTAAGGGTCTATGGAAGCTGGTGGAGTGAAGGAGAGGTTTGCCTTGGTTTCCAGCAGGTCCGGTTGTCAAAATCCCACAGAGATTTCCTTTCTTCCACACTCTTCTCTCTCTTAGCTCCCCGAGGCCTCACCAACCTTTAGGGAAGGCTGAGTGTGATGACGATCAGTGACTGCCCTAAGTGGGGAGGGTAAACTGAGGCTCCTGCTGTTTAATAAACACAGAATCTTAGGAGGTCACAGTGGGAAGGACCAATGCCCTCCATTTACAGATGGGGAAACTGAGGCCTAGGGAGGGGGCTGGCAGCCTTCTGAAGGCTAAAGCTCAGACTGGGTCAGAATCCACCTCTGTGCCTCATTCTCTCTGTGTCATCACCCTGTATTGTCACTGGTGACTTTGGACGGGCAGGGCCTTCTCCTTCTCACTTTGAATCCCCAGTACCCAGCACAGGTCATGCCAGAAGAGGCATGGCAAATGTGGCCGGTGAAGCTACTCACTAGTGAAGGGAAGTGGCTGCCTGAGTCTGCTGGGCTCCCAAGTACAGCCTCCCTGAAAAAAAGAAAGGTAAGGCCCCTTTAAGTTTCCAAGACCAGCAAAAAAATGTCAAGAGCCTTTGCCACATTATTCTTAGCTCTGAGCCCAGCTCTGGCCCTGCTGACTGCTGCCCTGCCCCCATAATCCCAGGCTGCACTTTCTGGAAAAAGTACTCTTTTTGGAGTGGGGAGAGTGTGTGAAATGCAGAGAAACTCCAGCATTTCATGTCTGGATTCCTCCAGTGCCTTCAGCTCCGGGTTGGAGCTGTTCCTGCCCTCCCCCCACCTTCCACAAGGACTGAGCTGGAAATCTCTAGGTCCCAAGAGGTGTGGGCAGCAGGAAATGGAAAACTAAGTTCTACTGTATTCACACTGTACAGAGAGGGAAACTGAGGGGGCAGAAATTTGCCCAAGGTCACACAGCAAGTCAGAGGTGGAGCTGGGTCTGGGCCCAGTTCTGGATCCCTAGCGTCCCCCCTCTACCTCTCCACCCCATTTTCTAACTGACCAGCCAGGTAGGCAGGCCCGGTTCTGCCAGGTATTGCAGAAGCAGCTTTCTTTGGGGTCGACGGCTGAATTCATGTAGTCCTCGTCCTACAGAATCCTAGGACAGAAAGTAACATTATTTAAGTGCCCAGTACATTCATATTATCACATCGAACACTTTCAGGTTAAGTAAAAAATGTCCTCGTTTTAAGCATGAGAAAACTGAGGCTCAGGCAGCCTAAGTGTGTCCGAGGGCAAACTGCAACATTGCAGTCAGAACTGGGATCTGAACTAGGTCTGCTTGTCCATGGAGAGGTGGGGGTGGGGAGGAAAGGGAAGTGACATTTATGGGCCACCACAGGCAGTTCTTTGAGATGCTGGCCAGGAGCCAAGAATGTGTTCTCAGCCCAAAGCATGAGTCAGTGAAACACAATTTCTGCAATATTTGACTCTCTCTCAGAGTGTGGAGCCTTCCAACAGAAGGGGCTGTCCTGTAAACTGCCACGTTGGAGGGTGGAGGGTGGGAGGCCTGGGGGGGGCGGGGCATATGATCCCTCCCTGCCTCCTCCCAGAGCAGACAGCCCCACTCCCACCCCTCTGCAGTCCTTGTGCTGAGAGAAGTCACAGTGCTTTCACCCACATGCCTGAAACAACACCCAGGAGACACGCACCCCCTGACACATGACATTGCAGGCACACATGCCCACCCACCCACTGTGGCCCCTTCATGCACACACCACACACACACACACACATCTATGTAACTCTCTAGCAACACAAATGCACCACAGAGGGCACCAGTGCTGAATAGGTACATGTACCCTGGCACAGATGCATGGGATGGGAGAAAGGGCACAGCCCAGATGTTAGGCGTCTGAGATTCTACCCTCATCTCTTAACCCCTTGGGGAAGTTGCTTCCATTCTCTGGGCTTCAGTTTCCATTTGTAAAACGAGAGAGTGTAACTCCTCCTTGTCACTCCACTCCCTGCGAGGTACATCTCCCAGCCTTCATCTCAAAACCTGCAGGCATTTCTTTCTTTCTTTTTTTTAAATCCTTGTCTGAGGATATTTTTCCATTGATTTTCAGAGTGGAAGGAAGGGAGGGAGGTATGGAGGGAGAGAGAGAGACAAAGAGAGAAACATCTATGTGAAAAAGACACATCAATTGGTTGCTTCCCACAGGGCCCCAACCGGGGCCCCGGGATTGAACTGCAACCAAGGAATGTGCCCTTGACTGGAATTGAACCCGTGACTCTTTGATCCACAAGCTGAGGCTCTAACTGCTGAGCCAAACTGGCCAGGGCCCTGCAGGCATTTCTTGAGCATCTCTCGAGCATCTCTCATGTGGGATGCCAAAAACCCAGCAAGGGGACTTCCGGTCAAGATGGCGGCGTAGGTAAACGCGGTATCGCGTCCTCCCACAACCACATCAAAGTTACAACTAAACTACAGAACAACCATCATTCAAAACCGCCTGAAATCAAGCTGAATGGAAGTCCTACAACTACGGAATTTAAGCAGCAGCCCCGTCGAGACTGGTAGGAGGGGCGGAGGCGGACGGGCTGGTCCCACACCCACGTGTCGCAGATAAAAATCTGGAGGACACCTCGGCTGCGAAGGTCCTCCCTGAGGACTGAGGGGTCCCCGTCCCACACCAGGCGCCCCGCTCAGGGTTCCAGTGCCAGGAAGAGAAGTCCCCATAACTTCTGGCTGGAAAAACCAGCAGAACTGAGGCTCAGGGAGGCTGAGGCGGCTGGAGCCCCAGGCAGCTCCTTAAAGGGCCCACGCACGGACTTATCGGACTCTCTCCCTCTAAGCTCGGAGGGGAGGCAGCTCGAGGGGCGCCAGAGACATACAGGGAAGAACTGAGCTGTTTGGCATTGGCGCGAGGGCTGGAGAGGGGGCTTTCTCTGGGACAAACGTGCTGTCAGAGGCCTTTGTACCTTTGGTGCGCTCTTCCCTGAGGCGGCAGACAGGCCCCATATCTGGGACTCCAGCAACCTGGCTCACACTGGTAGCCCTGCCCTGGCAATTCCCTGAGGCCCCGCCCCACCCAACTTTCAGGCCCACCCAAGCTGTTGCCAGTTGCTTAACCATAGGATTGGCCTGTCTCGGATCCTGCTTCAGGTTTTCCTAAATTCTTTCAAACAAGCAGCATCTGGTCTCAGCTAGCCCCATACTTCTCATTAAGTGTTACATAGAAACAAACACAGGGAGGCAGCCAAAATGAGGAGACAAAGAAACAGGTCTCAAATGAAAGAACAGAACAAAACCCAGGAAAAGAACTAAGCAAAATGGAGTTAAGCAACCTAACAGATGCTGAGTTCAAAATACTGCTTATAGGGATGCTCAATAGACTTAGTGAGAACTTAGTGAGGGCCCGAAGAGCATAAAAGAGAACGAGTCAGAAATGAAGGAGGCACTAACTGAAATAAAGAATAATTTACACAGATTCAATAGTAGAGTAGGTAAAGCCAAGAAGCAAACCATCAATTTGGAATATAAGGAAGCAAAAAACACCCAATCAGAACAGCAAAAAGAAAAAAGAATCCAAAAGAATTAGGATAATTTTGTAAGGAGCCTCTGGGACAACTTCAAGCATGCCAACATTTGCATCTTGGGGGTGCCAGAAGGAGAAGAGAGAGAACAAGAAATCAAAAACCTATTTGAAACAATAATGGCAGAAAACTTCCCTAACTTGGTGAAGGAAACAGACATACAAGACCAGGAAGCACAGAGAGTCCCAAACACGATGAGCCCCAAAAGGCCCACACCAAGACACATCATCATCAAAATGCAAAACGTTCAAGACAAAGAGAGAATCTTAAAAGCAACAAGAGAAAAGCAATTAGTTACCTACAAGGGAGTTCCCATAAGACTGTCAGCTGATTTCTCAAAAGAAACTTTGCAGGCCAGAAGGGAGTGGCAAGAAATATTCAGAGTGATGAAAAGCAAGAACCTATAATGAAGATTACTCTATCCTGCAAAGCTGTCATTTATGGCCTTATAAAGAGTTTCCCAGACAAGAAAAAGTTAAAGGAGTTCATCACCACCAAACCATTATTATATGAAATGTTGTAGAGTCTTTTTGAAGAAAAACATAAAATATATGAACAAATAAAATGGCAATGAATACATATCTATTGGCAATGGAATCTACAAACAAAATGAACAGGCAGAACAGAAACATTCTCATAGATACAGAGAACATTTTGTTGGTTGCCCGATGGGAGGGGAAGGTGAAGGGATTAAGAAGAACAAATTGGTTGCTAGACTGACAAACCTCAAAGAGAAGGGGGTTGGGGGCTGGGAAGAAATAAACCAAAGAACTTATATGCATAACCAAGGGCCACAGACAACAGTGTGGGAAAAGGCGGGGGGGGGGGGTGGTTGAGAGTGGGGAGGGACCAATGGGGGGAAAATTAGGAACATCTGTAATATATTCAACAATAAAGATAATTTTTAAAAAATTAAAAAAAAAAACAACCAACAAGGCAAGGACATAGATCCCATTGGGAAATGGAATGAGCCAGGGAAGAACACAGGGACAGGGCTTCGGAGCCCAGCCCAGGGCTCCATCCATTGCACCCGCTCAAAACCCTTCTGTGGCCATCAGTGGCCCCTAGAGAAAATCCAAGCCCCTTTATTGCATCGGGCATGCCAGTTTGCAAGTCCTAGGTGCCCCTGAGAAAAGACTCTGCCTACTTAGGGCCAGAGCAAGGGATGACACTTTTTTTTTTTAATCCTCACCCGAGGACATTTTTTGTTCAGATAGAGTGGGAGGGAGAGAGAGGAAGAGAGAGAGAGAGAGAGAGAAACATCGAAGTGAAAGGGACACATCAAGTGGCTGCCACCCGCATGACCAACCAGGGCCAGGGACAAACTGCAACCGAGGTACGTGCCCTTAGCAGGAACCAAACCCGGGTCTCTCTGGACAGACAGCCGATGCTCTAACCATTGAGCAAAACCAGCCAGTCAGGGATGATACTCTTAAAGCTTAGCTACACCCTGGCCAGGTTTTCTCAGTGGTTAGAGCATCAGCTCGTGGACCCAAGGGTCATGGGTTCAATGCTCAGTCAAGGGCATGTACCTGGGTTGCAGGTTCAGCCCCAGTTGGGGTTGTGCAGGAGGCAACCAAATGATGTATCTCTCTCACATCGATGTTTCTCTCTCTCTCCCTCCTTCCCTTCCACTCTATCTAAAAATTTTTAAAAAGCTTGAGAAGCACATTTTATTTTAGGGTGGACTGGGAACTTCCTTCCTTCTCCCCGACCACCCTCCCAAGGCCTCCTCTGGCAGGCCGTGGAAACAGCTCCAGGTGCCTGCAAGCCCAGGCCTGGAGGGCTGGTAGGGTGGTAGTATGGTTGTTAAATACTGCTTTGCCCCTTCCCTTTACCTGTTGCCACCCCCTTGTCCAGTGACCAGTTCTTCTCTCCCCCAGGGGACACCAACAGCTGTGATAATAACTATGCTCCAATCAGCCACAGGGCCTCCATCCCTGTCTTAGCATCTCTAACACTCAGGAAAGGGACCCCTGAGCTCTGACCCACCCCCACACCAGCCCTAATCTGTTTCAGCCCAGAACAACCTCCCAGTGTGAGGGAGTTCAAGAAGCCCTGGGTTGGGGAATCATGAGCCATGAGATCTGTCCCAGCTTGGCCACATTTTAGCTTTGTGCTCATGATCTAATTCCACCCTCTGTGGAACAGGAATGATAATCTGGAGAATGACGAGACAGGTGAAAGGAGCTGGAGAGCACCTGAAGAACTCTCAGTGATGGCAGCATCTTCACTTCTCACTCTGCCCACCTCTTCCTCGCTCATCAAATCCTACTCAACCTCAAGAAGCCACTCTGACGGCTCCTGCTGTCCTCTAAGCAATCTGCTGTCAGTTCTCCTCACACCTGGCCTTGCACATACACAGTAGGACAGCAAAGAGTGTGACTAGAGTGGGGACAACCCTGAGGATAACAGCCTGGCAAAGGGAGAAGAACCCAGCCTGTGAGTCAGGAAGTCAGGTCATTGAGTGACCTTGAAAAGACCCTGCACTACTCTGTGCCTCAGTCTCCTCGTCTGCAACATGGAGATATGAGCAGCATCTGGAAGGACCCGAGGAATTTCATTTTAAACAGGAAGAAGGGTTCGTCCACACTGTGGGCAGGAGGAGGAATTGGGACGTCCTTTCTAGAAGGCCGTTTGTACTGGGAGTTTTAAAAATATGTTACTGGGCAGGCCAGACGAGATTGGCAGGAAATATTCAAAGTGTTGAAAAGCAAGAACCTACAACCAAGATTACTCCGTCCAGCAAAACTATCATTTAGAATCAAAGGACAGATAAAGAGCATTCCAGATAAGAAAAAGCTAAAGGAGTTTATCACCACCAAGCCAGTATTACAAAAGGGACTGTATCAAGAGGAAGAAAGCCCTGACTGGTTTGGCTGAGCAGTTAGAGCGTCGGCCTGTGGATTGATGAGTCCCAGGTTTCGTTCCGGTCAGGGGCACATACCTTGGTTGCGGTTTGTCCCCGGCCCTGGTCAGGTCGTGCAGGAGGCAACCAGTCGATGTGATTCTAACACATCGATGTTTCTCTCTCTCTCTCCCCCTCCTTCTCTGTCTGATAATAAATAGAAAAATATCCTCAGGTGAGGAATAAAAAATTTTAAAAATGAAGAAGAAGAAAGAAAAGATAAAAATATGAATAATAAAATAGCAATAATTATATATCTACTAACAGTTACTATAATTTTTTTTTATCTTCACCTGAAGATATTTTTACATTTATCTTCAGATAGAGCAAGAGGGAGAGAGTGAGGAAGAGAGAGAGAGACATCGATGTGAGAGAGACACATCAATTGGTTGCCTCCTGCATGACCCCAACTAGGACCAGGGACAAACCACAACCAAGGTACGTGCCCTTGGCCGGAATCAAACCAGCGACTCTTTGGTCTGAGGGCCAACAATCTAACTGCTGAGCCAAACCAGTCAGGGCAACAGTTACTTTAAATGTAAATGGATTAAACACTCCAATTAAAAGATATAGCGCAGCCCAGGCAGTGTGGCTCAATGGTCCTGGTTCAATTCCCGGTCAGGGCACATACCCAGGTTGTTGGCTTGTCCCCAGTAGGGGGTGTGCAGGAGGCAGCCAATTAATGTCTCTCACATCGATATTTCTCTCTCTTTCCCTTCCTCTCTCTCTAAAAAATCAATAAAAAAAAACATTATATTTTTAAAAAGTTATAGAATGGGTTCTGGTCAAGATGGTAGAGTAGGTGGATGCTGCACTCACCTCCTCCCATGACGACATGAAAATTATAACTAGCCCAGCCAGAATGGCTCAGTTGGTTGGACAGTTGTCCCACGCACCAAAAGCTTTCCAGTTCGATTCCTGGTCAGGGAACATACCTGGGCTGTGGGTTTGATCCCTGGTCAGGGCTCATCTCTCTCTCCTCTTCCTCTCTCCAAGCATGTCCTTGGGTGAAGTTTAGATAATAATAATAACTAAATTATAGAACAATCAACCTGGATGACCATCTCAAGACTAACTGAACGGAAGTCCAGTAACTAAGGATATAACTAAGAAGCCAGGTGGAGACCGGTAGGAAGGGCGGAGATGGGAAATAGGCTGGTCCTACGCCCACGCGTGGCAGTTGAGAATCCAGAGGGATAGCTCAGCTGCAGAGGTCTCCCCAGAGGAGTGAGTGGTCTCAGCTCCAAACTGGGCCCCCCAGCCCAGAAACTAGAGCCAGGAAGAGGAGCCTGCATAACATCTGACTGTGAAAATCAGTCGGGATTCCATCTGCCTGGGTGACATGGAAGATTGCTGCAAACACAGGCATCCTCTTACTTTAAAGGACCAGCGCACAAACTGGCACTGGCAGGCCCTTGCGTTGGGCTGTGGTGGAGGGGCAGTACTCAGGGGGGTGGTGCCAGGGACAGGGAGAAATGGAGTTTTGTGGCTTTGGGGTGAGGGCTGGAGGGACTGTGGCCATTGTCCCTGTATTGAGCCGTCCCACTCACCGGGCAGGTGCCATCTCTCCTGTGTTGAGTCCTCCCCCAACATGGCAAAATCTGATTCTGCATTGACCTGGTGAGACAGTGGGTACAGCCTGATGACTCCCTAAGATGACTCCCTAAGACAACTCACACACAGTCCGAGGCTCTCGCAGCATCAGCCAGCCTGGGCCCGGGTTGCAGTCTTTCTTTAAACACTCTTGAAGAATTCCATCAAGCTGTGGAGGGTGGGGCACCAGAGGTATACAGGGAGAAACTGAGTTGTGTGGCTTCAGGGTGAGGGCTAGAGGAACGGCAGCCATTGTCCCTGTGTTGAGCCCTCCCCCTACATGACCAAATCTGAACCTGCATTGGCCTGGTGAACCCCGCTAGCTCTACTCTATTGACTCCCTGAGATCCCGCCCCACTGCAAACCTGAGCAGGCTCCAGGAGGTTGGTGGCTGGCCTAGATGTACCCTGAGACTTTTGCTAAATGGCCTCAGGCCCAGCACTGGCACCAAATCCGAATCTGTAGTAACCTGATGAACACCACTTGCCCCATTCTGGTGACTCCCTGAGGCCCTGCCTCAGACAACAGGTGTTCTGCCCAAGGTTCTTTCAGTGGTTGAGCCTAATGGGTAGCTGACAGGTGGTGGTAGGTCTTGGGGTGCCTTGGGTCTTTTGCTGATGGCAGCCAGCCTTGCTCCATAGCATGGCCCCTCCCACATGCATCCAGGCCCAGCATAGGCAGCTACCAACCACAGATCACTTTGTAGACCCTAACAGGTAGCCCCATGCCAGTCACAGGCAGAGTCTGACACTGACCTGCACCGGACTTCTTCCTAAGAGGCCCCAGAACCATAAACCCCAGTGGCTGGCTTCAGACCACAACAGAGCAACACCTAATTAGCTCCACAAGTGGCACATTCAGAGAGGTCTTGGCAAGCACCTGACCTTGCTGCAGTAAATCCCAGACCCAGCACAGCAGCTCACATGCTGTGGGCGTGGCCAATCCTCACAGCTGAGGTCAATACACAGCACTCAGGAAGCAACTACAGCAGGAGGACACTCCTGGAGCACTCATCTCAGGTGGCCAGGGACACTGTGCCACTGGCCTCACAAGACACCCATGATTAAGGCCACCCTGTCAAGACAGGGAGACATAGAAGATCTGCCCAAAACACAGAAACAAACACAGAGAGGCAGCCAAATTGGGAAGACAAAGAAACATGTCCCAAATAAATAACAGGAGATTTACCCCCCGCCAAAAAAAACTAAATGAAATGAAGACAAGCAATCTACCAGATACAGAGTTCAAAACACTGGTTAGAAGGATGCTCAAGGAACTTGAGAGAAGAATAGATGAATTCAGTGAGAATGTCAGCAAAGAGATAGTAAGTATTAAAAAGAACATAGAAACCATAAGAAAGGTCAGAAATGAGGACTGCAATAACTGAAATGAAGAATATACTAGAAGGAATCAATAGCAGATTAGGTGAATAAGAGGATCAAATCAGCAATTTGGAAGATAAGGAATTAAAAACCCCCAATCAGAACAGCAAAAAGAAAAAAGAATTTTTAAAAATGAGGGTAGTGTGTCCGGCTGGTGTGGCTCAGTGGATTGAGCATTGTCCCATGGACTGAAAGATCCTGGTTAGATTCCTGGTCAGGGCACATGCCCAAGTTTTGGGCTCAATCCCCAGTAGCGGGTGTGCAGGAGGCAGCAGATTGATGTTTGTCTCTGACATCGATGTTTCTATCTTTCTCTCCCTTCTTCTCTCTCTGAAAAATCAATAAAAACATATTTTTTCAAAAATGAGGGTAGTGTAAGGAGACTCTGGGACAATTTCAAGTGTACCAATATTCGCATTAATGGGGTGCCAGAAGGAGAAGAGAGAGAGCAAGAAATTCAAAACCTATTTGGAAAAATAATGACAGGAAACTTTCCTAACTTGATAAAGGAAACAGACATACAAGTCCAGGAAGCACAGAGAATCCCAAACAAGATGAACCCAAAGAGGTATACACCAAGACACATCATCATTAAAATGTAAAAGGTTAAAGACAAAAAGAGAATCTTAAAAGCAGCAAGAGAACAGCAGTTAGTCACCTACAACACAGCTCCCTGAAGACTGTCAGGCAATTTCTCTAAAGAAATTTTGCAGGCCAGAAAGGAGTGGCAATAAATATTCAAAATGATGAAAAAAAAGGACCTACAATCAAGATTATTCTACCCAGCAAAGCTATCATTTAGAACTGAAGGTCAGATAAAGAGTTTCCCAGACAAGAAAAACCTAAAGGAGTTCCTCACCACCAAACCAGTATTATATGAAATGTTAAAGGGTCTTCATTAAGAAGAAGAAGAAGAAGAAAAAGAAGATTAAAATCATTATCAATAGAATGGCAATAAATACATATCTTTCAACAATTGAATCTAAAAACCAAAATAAACAAGCAGAACAGAAACAGATTCATAGATACAGAGAAGATTTTGAAAATTGCCATATGGGTAGGGGGTTTGGAGGATGGGTGAGAAAGATGAAGGGATTAAGAAGCACACATTGCCCTGGCCGGTTTGGCTCAGCGGTTGGAGCGTCGGCCTGCGGTACAGAGAGACCCGGGTTCGGTTCCCGCTAAGGGCACGTACCTCGGTTGCAGTTTGTCCCCGGCCCTGGTTGGTCGTGCGGGTGGCAGCCACTCGATGTGTCCCTTCACATCGATGTTTCTCTCTCTCTCTCTTCCTCTCTCTCCCTCCCGCTCTATCTGAACAAAAAACGGAAAAATGTCCTCGGGTGAGGATAAAAAAAAAACAAAAAAAACCCACACATTTATCATACAGAATAGTCATGGGGATGTAAAGTATAGCATAGGAAATGTAGTCCATAATATTTTAATAACTATGTATGGTGTGAGGTGGGTGTGAGATTTACGATCACTTAGTAAGCTATGTAATAGCTAATCACTGGGTGTACACCTGAAACTAATATAATAATGTATGTCAACTCTAACTGAAAAATAAAAATGATTTAAAATAAAAAAATATAATGAAAAGGCAATGGGGAAAATTAAACTACATGAAAAAATATAAAACTAATTTATTTTGGGAAATATTTCTCCATGTAATAGGAAAATGAAATAAAATACTCTACATGTTCATAATTCTAAAAAAATAAAATACCTAGGAATAAATTTAACCAAGGAGGTAAAAGACCTGTACCTAGAAAATTATAAGACATTGAAGAAAGAAATTGAAGAAGATATAAATAAATGAAAGACTATTCCATGCTCATGGAAGAATTAACATTGTTAAAATGTCCATACTATCCAAAGCAATCTATAGTTTCAATGCAATCCCTATCAAAATACCAAAGACATTTTTCACAGAACTAGAACAAATAATCCTAAAATTTACATGGAACCACAAAAGACCCCAAATAGCCACAGCAATCTTGAGAAAGAAGAAATAGAAGTATCACACTACCTCGTATCAAACTATACTTCAAGGCTATAGTAATCAAAACATCATGGTATTGGCATAAAAACAGTCACATAGATCAATGGAACAGAGCCCAGAAATAAACTCATGTCCATATAATCAATTAATATATGACAAAGGAGGCAAGAATATACAATGGGGTAAAGACAATCTATTCAATAAATAGTATTAGGAAAATTGGACGGATACATACAAAAATATCAAATCAGACAGCCTTCTTATACCATGTAAAAGAACAAACTCAAAATAGATTAAAGACTTGCCCTGGCCGATTTGGCTTAGCGGTTGGAGCATCGCATTGGCCTGTGGACCAGAGGGTCCTGGGTTCGGTTCCCACTAGGGGCACGTACCAAAAAAAAAAAAAAATAGATTAAAGACTTAAATATAAGACTCAAAACCATAAAATTCCTAGAAGAACACATAAGCAGTAAATTTTCTGACATTTAGTAATGCTTTTTCTGATATATCTCCTTGGGCAAAGGCAACAAAAGAAAAAAATAAACAAATGGGACTACGTCAACAAAACAAAATAATGATCTACTGATGCAAAAAGATATTTGCCAATGATACATCTGATAAAAGATTGATGTCCAAAATCTATAAAGTACTCATATAAGTCAACACCAAAAAACTCCCCAAACAATCCAATTTAAAAAATGGGCCGAGGCCCAGAAACATGGAAGTAGGGTACAGATTGACAATCCCCAGAAGAGGGGATGGTGGGGGGAGGGAGGAGATAAACCACACAACTTATATGCATGTATGCATAACCAATGGACATGGACAACAAAGCTGGGGATGGGGTGGGGGGAGGGGAGGAGGGTGTCAATTTGGTAAAAAAGGAGAAATATCTGTAACTAAAATAAAATAAAATTAAATTAATAAATAAAAATAAAAAATGGGCAGAGGATCTGAATAAGCACTTCTGATATACGGATGGTCAATAGACACATGAAAGATGCTCAACATCGCTAATCGTCAGAGAAATAAAAATTAAAATCACAATGACATCACCTCACACCTGTCAGAATGGTTATCATCAGGAAATCAACAAAGGACAGGTGTGAGTGAGGATGTGGAGAAAGGGAACCCTCGTGCACTGTTAGTGTGTATGCAGATTGGTGCAGCCCTATGGAAAACAGTATGGAGGGTCCTCAAAAAATTAAAAATAGAACTACCTTATGACCCAGTGATCCACTTCTGGGTATATATCTGAAGAAATCTAAAACTAATTTTTAAAAATGTATGCACCCCTATGTTCATTGCAGTGTTGTTTACAATAGCCCACATATGGAATCAACCCAGGTGCCCGTCAGTAGACAAGTAGATAAAAAAGTTGTGGTACATATATACAATGCAATATTACTCGGCCATAAAAAAGAATGAAATCTTACCATTAGCAACAACATGGATAGACCTAGAGGGTATTATGCTAAGTAAAATAATTCAGACAGAGAAAGACAAATACTATATGATTTCATTTATATGTGGAATCTAAAGAACAAAATAAATGAACAAAGAAAACAGAAATAAACTCATAGATACAGAGAACAAACTGAGGGTTGCAGGATAAGAGGAGGGTTGTGGGGCTGGATAATAAATGGGAAGGGATTAAGAAGAACAAATTGGTAGTTACAAAATAGTCATGGTGAGCCCTAGCTGGTCTGGCTCAGTAGTTGGGAGTGTTGGAGCATCGATCACGGATCCAAGAGTCGTGGGTACAATTCCAGTCAAGGGCATGTACCTCAGTTGTGGTTCATCTTTGGCCCTGGTGGGGATTGTGCGGGAGGCAGCGAATTGATGTCTCTCTCACATTGATGTTCTTCTCTCTCTCTCTCTCTCTCTCTCCTTCCTTGCCCCTCCTACTCTATCTGCAGATAAATGGAGGAATGTCCTCAGGTGAGGATTAAAAAAGAAAAGAAAAAAAAAAAAGTCATGGGGATGTAAAGTACAGCATAGGGAAAATAGTCAATAATATTGTAATAACGATGTATGGTGCCAGGTGGGTACTAGAATCATTGCGGGGATCATTGTCTGACCATTATGCTATACACCTGAAACTACTATAAAATAAAATTGAATGTTAGCTGCAACTGAATAAAGAGACATAGGATGGCTGAATGGATAACAGATCAAGACCCTTACAATGCTGCCCACAGAGACTCACTTCAGATGGAAAGACACACACAGAAACTGAAAGTAAAGAATGGAAAAGGATATAAAAATGGGAACAACAACAAAAAGGTAGGGTAGCATTACTTATAGCAGATTAAATAGAATTTATTTTATCATTATTTATTTATTTTTGTTACTCCTCACCTTAGGATATTTTTCCATTAATTTTTAGAGCGAGTGGAAGGGAGGGAGGGAGAGAGGAAAGAAGAAAGAGAAACATCAATGTGAGAGAAACACATCAATTGGTTGTCTCCTGCATGGGGCCAGGAATCAAACCTGCAACCCAGGTACATGCCCTCAACTGGGAATCGAACCTGAGACCCTTTGGTCTACTGGCCAATGCTCTAACCACTGAGCAAAACCAGCCAGGGTCAAAATAGAGTTTAAAACAAAGGCTATAACAAGAGACAAAGAAGGACCCAGAAATTTCACTTCTGGGTATTTATCTGAAGAAACCCAAACACTAATTTATTTATTTATTTATTTACTTTTTTATCCTCATCTGAGGACATTTTTCCATTTTGTTGTTCAGATAGAGTGGGAGGGAGAGAGAGGAAGAGAGAGAGAGAGAAACATCGACGTGAAAGGGACACATCGAGTGGCTGCCACCCGCACGACCAACCAGGGCCAGGGACAAACTGCAATCGAGGTACATGCCCTTAGCGGGAACCAAACCCGGGTCTCTCTGGACTGCAGGCCAACGCTTTAACTGCTGAGCCAAACCGGCCAGGGCCAAAACACTAATTTAAAAAGACATGTGCACCCCTATGTTCACTGCAGCATTATTTACAATAGCCAAGCTATGAGAGCAAACTAAATGCCTGTTAATAGACAAATGGATAAAGAAGTGGTACATATATGCAATGAAATATTACTCAGCCATAAAAAAGGAATGAAATCTTGCCATTTGCAACAACATGGATAGACCTAGGGGCTAGTGTGTTGAGTGAAATAAGTTGGATAGGGAAAGACAAATACCATATGATTTCACTTATATGTGGAATCTAAAAAACAAAAACAAAAAAACAAACAAACAAAAAAATAAACAAGCAAAACAGAAACAAATTTATAGGTACAGAGAACATTTTGATTATTGTGAGATGGGAGAGGCAGTTGGGGAATAAGTGAGAAAGGGAAAAGGATTAACAAGTACAAATTGGTGGTTACAAAGTATTCATGGGGATGTAAAGTATAGTATAGGGAATATAGTCAATAGTATGGTAATAACTATGTATGGTGTCAGATGGGCACTAGATTTATTGGGGTGATCACTTCATAAGTTATATAAATGTTTAATCACTATAGTGTACACCTGAAACCAACATAATAGTGCATGTCAAAAAATAAATCATAAATATGAAAAATATGTTACTGAATAGTCCTCTGCAACATTGTAATAGCAAAGATTGGAAACAACCTCCCTGGCCAGGTTTGGCTCAGCATTTTGAGCGTCAGCCCTTGGACCAAAGAGTCTCGGGTTCGATTTCGGTCAGGAGCATGTACCTCAGTTGCAGTTGTCCCCGGCCCTGGTCGAGGTTGTGCGGGAGGCAACCAATCAATGTGTCTCTGTCAAGTGGATCTTTCTCTCTCTCCCTCTCTCTCTCCCCTACTGTGTCTGAAAATAAATAGAAAAACATCCTTCGGTGAGGATTTAAAAAAAAAAAAGTTTAACAGTAACAACAACAAAAAATTGGAAACAACATAACTGTCCATCCATAGGGGGTGGGAATGCCAAGAAGCTGGAAAAACAAACAAAAAGCCCTCCTGCATGCCCCCGACTGGGGATCGGGCCCACAACCTGGACATGTGTCCTGACCAGGAATTGAATCGACGACCTCTTGAAGCATGGGTCGATACTCAACCACTGAGCCACACTGGCTGCGCTGCAGAGAATTTTTTTTTTTTTAAATCCTCACCTGAGTATATTTTTCCATTTTTTGTTCAGATAGAGTGGGAGAGAGAAAGAAATTATCGACGTGAGAGGGACATATCGACTGGTTGCCTCCCACACAACCCCAACCAGGACTGGGCCAAACTGCAACCGAGGTACATGCCCTTGACTGGAATTGAACCCGTGACTCATTGGTCCGCAGGCCAGCACTCCAACCTATGAGCCAAACCGGCCAGGACTGTAGAGAATTTATGTAAGAGTTTATTTGAGCCAAATTGGCAACATATGCTGTAGAGCAAGGCCTCAAATGCTCCAAAGCATAACAGTTTTGCAGCTTCTTTTATGCATTTGGAATTAAGGAGGAAACCTAGGGAAGATTACACGGAGAAATCAAGGCAGGGGAAGGGTGGACAATGTCTGGCCCACAGGCTATATAAGGCCCATGAAATCAGTCACACACGCCTCACCATATTAGCCTGACCAAATATAGCAGGCCAATTTTTAAGTTGATGATTTTGTATGGCTTGAGAATGATGTTATAAATATCCAAATGGCGCTTGGCAGAAAAATGTTTCCCCACCCCCGAGCCTATGTGCTTTCTTGAGAGTGGTTACGGGTTATTGCAAAGGTGTGTTACACCTACATGCATAGAAACAATGGACAAGGCTTACTTAAGGCAAAGATAAACCTTTCAATAAAGAAGTTATATGTTATAAATCCCATTTAGGATATATGATTAGATCACCCTGAGGTTACTTTCCATAGAGCTCCTTTTTTCATCCACACCACCTAAGTTTAAAAATATTTCTGCTGTTTGGAAGTGTTTCCCCCGCAGTGAATGTGTATTAATAATAGATAGATAGATAGATAGATAGATAGATAGATAGATAGATAGATAGATAGATAGATAGATATAACATTCAGAGAAAAAGGTAAGTAGGAAATATTCTTTTTACACATATATATTTATTTTTTAGGGGAGAGCACGAACGCAGTCCCCCACTACCACAAATTATGCAGTCGAGTTTCCCACATTTGGGGAAATCTCAGGGGTCAGCACATCCAAAGTGCAATGGATAAGTTTTGCCCTGGGAAAACCACCTTCGTGATCATGGTATCTTCCCTGTTAAGCAAAGAAGAAAATATTCTTCTTTCTTTATTTTTTTAAGAGAGAGGAAGGGAGAGGGAAACATTGATGTTAGAAACATTGATCTGAGAGAGAAACATTGAGCTGTCTCCTGCACACCCCCTACCAGGGATCAAGCCAGAAACCTGGGCATGTGCCCTGATCAGGAATTGAACTGGCGACCTTTTGATGCATGGGACGATTCTCCAACCAACTGAGCCACACCATCCAGAGCAAGAAGTAAATATTCTTAAATAGTTTAATACAGTTTATCTTTGGAGATGGAAATACATATTGTCTATATTTTCTCCCTTCGGCTTCTCTGAATATTTTTCAATAGCATATTTACTTTTATAATCCGTTTTAAAAAATCAATACACTGGCCCTGGCCAGTTTGCTCAGTGGTTAGAGCATTAGCCCTAGGACCAAAGAGTCACGAGTTTGATTCTGGTCAAGGGCACGTACCTTGATTGCAGTTTGGTCCAGCCAATTGATGTGTCTCTCTCACATTGATGTTTCTCTCTCTCTCCCTCCCATTCTATCTGAAGATAAATGAAAAAATATCCTAAGGTGAGGATTAAAAAAAAAAAATCAATACACTGGCCCAGCCGATGTGGCTCAGTGGTTGAGTGTCGACCCATGCACCAAGAGGTTCACCTGGTCAGGTCACAGGTCCACGTTGTGGGCCCGATCTCCAGTGGGGGGAGGTGGGCATGCAGGAGGTGGCCAATCAATGTTCTCTCTCATTGGTGTTTTCTAGCTCTCTCTCTCCTTCTTCTCTCTCTAAAATCAATAAAGAAAAAAAAATCTTAAATCAATACACTGAATAGAAAAGAAACATCCACACTCGGTCAGTTGGGCTCAGTGGATTGAGCATTGTCCCATGGGCTAAGAGGTCCTAGTTCGATTTCCAGTCAGGGCACACGCTCGGGTTGCGGGCTCAATCTCTAGTAGGGGACGAGCAGGAGACAGCCGATCCACGTTTCTCTCTCACATCGATATTTCTATCTTTCTCTCCTTTCCTCTCTCTCTCTAAAAAATCAATAAAGATATATTTTTTGAAAAAGAAAGAAAGAGCCCTGGCCAGTTTGGCTCAGTGGTTAGAGTGTCAGCCGGCAGACCAGAGAGTCCCGGGTTTGGTTCCCGCTAAGGGCACGTACCTCGGTTGCAGTTTGTCCCCGGCCCTGGTTGGGTCATGCGGGTGGCAACCACTTGATATGTCCCTTTCACGTCAATGTTTCTCTCTCTCTCTCTCCTCCTCTGTCTCCCTCCCGCTCTATCTGAACAAAAAACGAAAAGATGTCCTCGGGTGAGGATAAAAGAAAAAGAAAGAAAGAAAAGAAATATCCAGTGAGAGGTGATGATCTGGGCAGGACTGAGGATCTGGGTCTCTGGCCCCTCACTGCAGCTCTAGGAAAGATGGGAGGCTGGGGCGGGACCCTCTGGCCAGGCCTGGCATTCTCCACCACAGGCCTGCTGGCTTTTGTCCACAGGCTATAACGAGCTAGATCCTGATAGGATTTCTTGGGAAGCAGCCAAGGCCGGCAGGCAGGCAAGAGTCCTGACGAAGTCTCCACGTAAGCGGGCAGGAGTATGTGTGGGTAAAGACACAGAAGATGGCCAGGCCACTAGTAGGAGCTTGAGGGCCAGAAGCTCAGAGCCTCCTCCTGAAGGGAAAGTAGCAAGGACGTGACGCGGGCACTCCTTTTAAAAGGAGTCTCTGCCTGTTGAATGGAGAGTGACAGAGGGAGATCAGACAAGAGAATGTCACAGTAACCCAGACTGAGATGCTACTACCTGGACCTGGGCAGGGGCCACTGGGTTAGAGAGGGCCCAGGAGGTGGAGGAAGGAGGACTCTCAGGTGTCCAGCCTGGGCAAATGGGTGGCAGATGGTCCCCTTCCTGAGATGGAGATTCTGAAAGAAGATGGTGAGCTTCATTGTCTGTAGATTGGAGACATCCAGGAGGCTGTAGCATCCATGAGTCTGGCACTAAGGAGAGGAGGCCCCACCGGAGGGGACAATTTGGGAGTCATGGCACAGGAAAGTAATGGATGCCATGGGATGGTCGGTGTGGGTGAGAGCAGGTACAGAGGGTGAGAAGAACAGGGGCTGGAGAGAAACAGGCCCATGCCAGGCAGAGGGGCACCTTTGCCGCCTCCAGGAAAGAGAATTAGAGTGGAACCGGCAGCGCCAACAGTGGGGTCAGGGAAGAGAAAGGAAGGCCATGCTGGATGCAATGGAGCACGGCCCCTCGGTCCCTGCCTTCCTGGCTGAGAATGCTGAGGGAGGACCAGGCCGCCCTGGTGATTCTGTGGCCTGTGGGTGGGTCAGAGCTGGGATCTGTACACTCGGCCAGGCCCCATTGGCTGGTGAGCAGCAGTGGGCGCAGAGACAGGCTGAGCTGATGCAATGTGGGCCTATCGTTGCAGGCTCCGCTGAGGGAAAGCAGCTGTGCTGGCCACTGCCCAGAGGTTCCTGCAGGGAGGGGGAACCACTCTCACGGTAGGCTGGAGCTCTGGGACTGCAGCCCAGCCAGGCTCCAAAGCCCTCTGCTCTGGTTTGGCTCTGACTCAAGAGGGAAACACGCCTTTCATGGAAGTACCTGGAGCCCTCAGCTTTGTGCCTGTCCATGTGCATGCGTGCGCGTGCGTGCATGTGTGTGTGCACTCGCGCGCACACGAGGTGGGGGAGGGGTCCCCAGCTGATGCTGCATGCACAGTTGCCTCTCTCCGGCTTGGCATTTTCAAGGCAAAATGGGAAACAAATGGGAAACAAATGGGAAAGGAGGCGCCAGGCATCTGCAGAGCCGAGGCTGAGAATCAGGTCCTGGGTTCCAGTCTATGCTCAGATTTTGACTCTGTATGTGATTTCGGGAAAGTCTCTGATCTCTCTGAGCCTGTTTCCCCATCTCTTTAGCTGGGACAGAGAGTTATGAAAAAGAACTCAGAAGCTGGGGGCTGGAGCGGGAAGGGGGTCACCAGGGGTGAAACTGACAGTCTGGGCACCCAAACCAGGCATAGGAGAAAGGGAACCAGCATTCATTCATTCATTCATTCATTCATTCATTCATTCGTTCATTCATTGTTCCCATCCATTCATGCATTCAGTCATTGATTGATTCTTGTATTGGTTGATCCCTGACCGAGATCGAATCTGCAACCTTGACATATCAGGACAACACTCTAACCAACTGAGATACCTGGTCAGGCTCAAGACCTATATTTTAATGACATCTGCAAAGTCCTTTTTACCATGTAAGTGAACATATTCAGGGATTTGGACATCTTTGGGGGCCATTGTTCTTTTTTTTTTGTACGTGCCCCTAGCGAGAACCAAACCTGGGACCCGCTGGTCTGCAGGCCAACGCTCCAACCGCTGAGCCAAACCGGCCAGGGCCATTATTCTTCCTACCACAGAAGACAACCCTGTAAAGACTTTGGTGTGGAGGTGAGCACCCCAAGCAGAGGGAAGTGCATGTGCAAAGGCCCCAAGGCTAGAATGAACTGGGCATGTTCTTGGAACAGCAAGAAGGCCACTCTTCTAGAAAGTAATGCTACAGTTTGCTTGATTTTATTCAACTTGATCCATGAGATCAGTCCCACCTGTGAAGATAAGTGTGGTATACTCCACGAACCCCAAGCACCCAGGACAATCTGTGTAGAGCATCCCCTTGGCACGGAAGGTCACCTCCTCCATGCCTCTGCTTCACATGCTTAGCACGAGAGCCCCGGGTGTCTGAAGAAGGTTCCCGGGCGTTCGCTTAGAGCTGGGGGCAGACTGACTCATGGAAGAGTAGGCCCAGCTCCTGTACCTGCACATAATCCCGCTCTTTCTTCCTCACTGAAGGCCGATTGTACGGCTGAGGGAGGATGGGGCAGGAAGGGCTGAACTTCCAGCAATGGCAGCAGCCTTCAATGGCCATATTGTCAGCTCTGGGCTTCGGTGGGGAGGGTGCCAGCGTCTGGCTGAACAAGGCTTCTGTGCTCACTAGGTCAGGGTGCCCAGGTCAGGGCTCTCCTGAGACAGCCTCCCGCTAGCAGCGCCCCTGCCCAGACCCTGCCATTTGTCTTTCTTAGCATCCCTTGTACTGGTCCCTCAGCTGCCACCGGCTGGCTCACTGTGTCACTGGCTTCTGGGTGGTGGCCTTTGCTGTTACACTGCAAGGTCTCTGACAAGGCCAGGAGCTGTTTGTCTTGATCACTGCCAAGTCCCAGCACCCACCCAGGGCTTAGCTCAGAGAATTTTTTCCAGAAAGTGAGATAGATGGATGGATGGATGGATGGATGGATGGATGGATGGATGGATAAGACACTAACCATTCTTGCTTCCTCCGGTCACCTCTCCCTGGACCGTTGCACCAGCCTCCTCACCAGCTTGGCTGCCTCTGGCCTGTCCTCCTCCGCACAGCTGCCAGAGGATCACTCTAACACACCACCCAGTTAAAACCCCCCTGCTTCCCCGAGGCCCTCCAGATCCAGCCAAGCCCCTGCCAGCCTTGCCAAGTACCCGCCCACCCATTTCCATCCCTGCTCCACAGTACTCCTTGAGCTCGCCTGACACTTCCCAGCCGGGGAGCCCTTGTACTTGTGAATTCCTATGCCCAGAATGCCCTTCTTCCCCTTCTCCCCACCTGGGTGACTCCTACCCCTGCTTCAGGTGACTGATTCCTCTGGGAAGCCTGCTTGACCACCGTCCCCAGCCTCCTCTGAGCTCTCACACACCCCCACCCCCACCCCACTCTGTGCTTCCCACCACCTCAGCACTGGTTGTAATAGCCAGATAACACCTCTGTCTCTCTCTGCACACCCTGAGCTCCTGAAGGGCAGGCACTGAGTCTGACCCATGTTTCTGTTACAGCCAGGGCCCTGGATGTGGTGGTCCAGCACAGGGCAAACCCTCAGCAAAGGTGTAAGCTTAGCCTCAAGATTGTGGGGGGGGGCACCTAAAGCCTGAATAGTGGGCGCTTCTACCCTCTAGTGGTAACTTTGGGTCACTGCGCTTTTCAGTGTCCTATTTATGGTCTTCACTTGGGTAATGGACCCCTAGAACAGTGGTTCTCAGAATGTGCGGTTCTCAGAACTTTTCTCTGTGTGTCTCCTTACCAGGGCTTTTATTATAACAGATCGACAGCGTCAGCATCACCTCGGAACTTGTTAGAAATGAAAATCCTTGAGCTCCACCCCAGACCCATGAATAAGAAACTTAAGGGGGTGGGCCCAGCAATCTGTTTTAACAAGCCCCCCAGGTGATTCGGATGCAGGCTAAAGTTTGGAAACCCTTCTCCCAGGAGCCCCAGGTAGTAGAGGAGACAGCAGGACCCACTGGGTAAAACTGCCAGCTCCAATCCGGGACTCCTAGTTAAAGATGAATTTCTGACGAACAACTGTCAACCGAAGAAACGTCCAAACCTGTAAAAAATTTCTATGCGTTTGTTTAAGCCAAAGTGACAATTGCTTGGGAAGCAGCATATCAATGGGTTGAGGAAGTAGCAGCTTTACCACTGATTTTCTACATCAGAACCACAGGCGGAGACGTCAGGGGGTTGTGTGAAATCCACTGGTGATAGATCAGGGAGACGGGAGGTAAAGCAGGAAACCTCTGGGATTGGATAAGGTAAAACGGAGAGACAGACACATGTTTCTTTTACATTGGTGGAGATAGGATAATTAACACAAAGCTAGGGATGGTATTCGAGGGAACCAGAGAACAATGAAGGACTCTATGGGCTCTTATTCTGGTGGGAGATTGTGCCCTGAGGGATGTGGGAAAAGTGGATTAACCTGACATCCCAAAGGTGTGTTATCCTAGATGCAAAAGGACAATAGACAGGCTCAGTTAAGGTACAGATTGACCTTTGTCAAGATAGATACCTGCTTAGGACATGACTACCCGCCGTGACTTGATTTTAGTTAAACATTAGTTAAACAGTTTTAATTTCAGACCATCCTTTGTGGTCATTTTAGATCTCTGAGTTTGTAAGGTCGCCATGCAGGCCTCCCTGAGCTTGTCAGGTTTAGTATGTGGCCTCTTTTCCGTCCACACAACAAATACTGCAAACACTGCACCAAACACATTTATACTAAAACCTTATTTGTTGTTTATCTGAAATTCAACTTTAACTGGAAGTCCTCTTTTCTCCCTTCTAAACCTGGTGGCCCTACGCTAAGGACTCTCTCTTGATTTAATGCGCTGCTGTCACCATTTTGAAATTCTTACTCAATTTTGGACATGGAGCCTGCATTTTCATTTGGGACAGGCAGCCACTCCTGGGAAGGACCCATACAAAGCCTCACCCAGAACATTCAGGACCCAGAGCTCACAGGCAGGAGGGGTCAGACCTCCAGCAGCTGAGCTGCGCCACTAAGTTTTCCCAGCCACCCCCCGTGTCCACATCCCCTACTGGCTCAAGCCTCCGTCCCTTCTCCCCAGATTTCTGCACCTGTCTCCTCACTTTCTTGCTGCCTCTGTTCTCACCCCTTCTCTTCCACATTCCACACAGTGAAGTCCCTAAAATGTCTGCCCAGGCCACCCTTCTGCTCACAGCTTTTCTCTGGGTGTCTCCTTACCGCTGCTGTTACTATAACGGGCGTCTGCCGTTGCTGAGACAGGGCCAGCACGTCCCTCCATCGTCCGCCGAGTAACCCGCCTCTGGCCGATGCCTGGGAGAGGGGTGCGGTGTGCAGGACCTGCCTGCGGCTCTGCATGAGGAAACAGGGAGTTATAGTTCAATGGGGTCCGAGTTTCACTTTGACAAAATGAAAGGTTCTGCAGATGGATGGTGGTGATGGTAGCACACTGTGTGTATACTTAATGCCACTGAACTGTCCACTTATAATGGTGAAAATGTAAATTTTATGTTCTGTTTTGTTTTCTACCACAATATCTTTTAGAGTTTTATTTTTTAAATTTATTTGTGGATTTGAGAGAGAGAAACACTAATTTGTTGTTCCACTTACTTATGCATTCGTTGGTGGACAGAACTCTCAATCCTGATGTGATGGGGATGATGCTCTAACCAACCGACCTACCCAGGCAGGGCTAGAATTTTATTTTTTATTTGTTTTTTTGGTAAGTAACTTTTAGTAAGTACTTAGCATTTTTCCAGTTTAATTATTATGCTGATGCTTAAATGTGAACTGATCAATAACTTTGTAACCACTTTGATAGCTCGCATTATCCCATTTTATCCCCTAAGTACAATAATCTTTTCTTTACCTAACACTTTGTTTTTCTTTCCTTTATTCCATTAACAAAATATTATATAATATTGACTCCATTGCACAACTTCTGAATATTCTGCGTGAATTGCTGGTCGGCGCTTCTGCCGCGGACGACAGCACGCCGGGGGCCTCCGGGAAAAGACCGTGGGATGCTCTGCGTGTGAGCTGAATGGCCACTTGTTTTCGTGGACACCACTGGAAAGCAATGTTGACAGATAAATGATGTTATACAGACTGAGTATCTGGCAGACGTTTTCTCAAAAATGAATCAAGTGAGCCTGTCATGTCAAGGTAAACTGACAATATTTGTTGCTAATGATAAAATTCAAGCTTTTTGTGAAAATCAGCATTTTAGGAAACTTGTGTTAACCTCTGTGAGCTCGACAGCTTCCCAGTACAGGCATATCTCTAAGATAAAGTAGGTTTGGCTCCAGCCCACCACAAAAAGCGAATATCACAATAAAGCCACACGAATCTTTTGGTTTCCCCATACTATACTGTCGTCTATTAAGTGGGCAATATATAGCATTGTGTCTTAAAAAAACAAACAATATACCCATTTCAATTTAAAAAATACTTTATTGCTTAAAAATGCTAACCATCATTTGAGCTTTCAACAAATCATAATTTTTGCTAGTGGAAGGTCTTATTTTCACTTTGTGAGGGAACAAAACCAAACCACAAGATCTGCCGTAGCCGGTGTGGCTCAGTGGGTTGGAGTGTCATCCTGTGCACCAAAAAGGTTATGGATTCGATTCGCAGTCAGGGTACATATCTAGATTGTGGGTTCAGTCCCTGGTAGGGGCACGTACAAGAGGCAACCAATTGATGTCTCTCTCACGGCAATGTTTCTCTCTTTCCCTTTTTGTTTTTAAACTTATCTTTACTGTTGAATGCATTACAGATGTCCCTCCTTTTTCCCCCCATTGACCCCCTCCTCCCCACTCCCACCCCCTCCTGCCTTCTCCCACTATTGTCTGTGTCCTTTGGTTGTGCATATATGCGTAAAAGTTCTTTGGTTTATCTCTTCCTGCTGCCCCATCCCCCCTTCCCTTTGAGGTTCATCAGCCTAACAACCAATTTGTACTTAAAAAAAATTTTTTTTTCTTTACTAATTTGAGAGAGAGAGGAAGGGAGAGGGAGAGAGAGATAGAAACATCAATGAGAGAGAACACTGATTGGCCACCTCCTGCACTGAGGATTGGGCCCACAACCTGGGCATGTGCCCTGACTGGGAATCAAACCGGCAACATCTTGGTGTATGGGTCAACATTCAACCATTGAGCCACACCAGCCAGGCCAATTTGTACTTCTTAATCCCTTCACCTTTCTCACTTATCGCTCTAAGACCCCCTCCCATCTGGCAACCAACAAAAAGTTCTCTGTATTTATGAGTCTGTTTCTGTTCTGCTTGTGCATTTTGTTTATAGATTCAATTGTTGATAGATATATATTAATTGCCATTTTATTGTTCATATTTTTGTTCTCCTTTAAGAAGACCCATCAACATTTTATATACTACTGGTTTGGTGGTGATGAACTCCTTTAGCTTTTTCTTGTCTGGGAAACTCTTTATATGTCCATCAATTCTAAATGATAGCTTTGCAGGATAAAATAATCTTGGTTGTAGGTCCTTGCTTTTCATCAGTTTGAATATTTATTGCCACTCCCTTCTGGCCTGCAAAGTTTCTTTTGAGAAATCAGCTGACAGTCTTATGGGAACTCCCTTGTAGGTTATGAACTGCTTTTCTCTTGTTGCTTTTAAGATTCTCTCTTTGTCTTTAAACTTTTTTTTTTTTTAATCCTCACCCGAGGACATTTTTCGATATTTTGTTCAGATAGAGTGAGAGGGAGAGAGAGAGAGAGAGAGAAACATCGACGTGAAAGGGACACATCGAGTGGTTGCCACCCGCACGACCCAACCAGGGCTGGGGACAAACTGCAACCAAGGTACGTGCCCTTAGCGGGAACCAAACCCGGGTCTCTCCAGACTGCAGGCCGACGCTCTAACCGCTGAGCCAAACCGGCCAGGGCTATCTTTAAACTTTTGCATTTTAATGATGATGTGTCTTGGTGTGGGCCTCTTTGTATTCATCTTGTTTGGGATTCTCTGTGCTTCCTGGACTTGTATGTCTGTTTCCTTCACCAAGTTAGGGAAGTTTCCTGTCATTATTTTTTCAGATAGGTTTTGAATTTCTTATTCTCTCTCTTCTCCTCCTGGCACTTCCACGATATGAATGTTGGTATGCTTGAAGCTGTCCCAGAGGCTCCTTACACTAGCCTCATTTTTTAAATTCTTTTTTCTGTTCTGATTGGGTGCTTTTAGTTTCTTTATATTCCTAATCAATGGTTTGCTTCTTGGCTTCACCTACTTTACTATTGATTCCCTGTAAATTATTATTTATTTCAGTTAGTGCAGCCTTCATTTCTGACTAGTCCTTTGTTATGCTCTTGAGTTCCTCACTAAGTTCTTTGAAGTTCTCACTAAGTTCCTTGACATTCTCACTACATTCCTTGAACATCCTTATAACCAGTGTTTTGAACTCTGCATTTGTTAGATTGCTTGTCTCCATTTTGTTTCCTTCTTTTCCTTGAGTTTTGTTCTGTTCTTTCATTTGGGACATGTTTCTTTGTTTCCTCATTTTGGCTGCCTCCCTGTGTTTGTTTCTGTGTATTAGGTAGAGTTGCTATGTCTCCTAGGCTTCGTAGGGTGGCAGAATTATAGTAGGTGTCTTGTAGGGTCCAGTGGCACAGCCTCCCTGATCACCCCAGCTGGGCCCTCGAGGTGCACCCCTTGTGTGGACTGTACACCCGTCTGTTGTAATTGAGCCTTGGTTGCTGTTGACACATCAATAGGAGGGATTTTCTCAGGCTGATCAGCTATAAGGACTGGCTGTGCCCACTGACCACTGACCTCTGACTACCTTGGAGAATCAGCTGTGTAGGGCCCACCACACAGAGCAAGACTTACTTCAGCAGGGCTCTGGTACCCACTGAGTCCATACCTTCAGCGTGTTGCTTGTGGAGGTGTTTGGGTGGTGGTGCTTCGACGTGGTCTGAAGCTGTCTACTAGGTGTGCTGGCTCTGGGGCAGGTCAGCCCCTGCCTGTGTTCTCTCCGGGGCCACCAGGCATAAGCTATAAAGTGATCTGCAGATGGCTGCTTCTTGTGCTGGGCTTGGAAGTGCCCAGGCAAAGCCAAACTGTGAACCAAGGCTGGCTGCCTCTAGTGCCAGAACTGGGGCCATTTAGCATGAGGTATAGGTCTCACTGAGACCAGATGCTGCTTGTTTGAAAGAATTTAAGAAAATCTGAAGCAGGAGCCCAGACTGGCCAATCCTATGGTAAAGCCACTGGAAACAGCTTGGGCGGGCCTGAAAGTTGGGTGGGGTGGGGCTTCAGGGAATCCCCAGGGCGGGGCAAACAGTATGAGCCAGGTTGCTGGAGTGCAGATGTGGTCCCTGTCTGCCGGCCCTATGGGGGAAGGGCTCACCAAAGGAACAACGGCCTCCGCCAGCACATCTGTTTGGGAGAAAGCTGCCTCTGCAGCTCTTACCCTGATGCCAAACAGCGCAGTTCTTCCCAGTAGGTCTCCAGTGCCTTTCAAGCTGCCTTCCCCATGCTGGAGCCTGGAGGGAGGGAGTCTGAGTAAGTCCAGGCACCGGCCCTTTAGGAGGAACTGCCTGGGACTCCAGAGGTCTCAGCCTCCCTTGGCCTCAGTACCTGTCGGTTTTTACAGACAGAAATTATGGGTGCCCTGGCCAGTTTGGCTCAGCGGTTAGAGCGTTGGCCTGTGGACTGGAGAGACCTGGGTTCGGTTCCCGCTGAGGGCATGTACCTCGGTTGCAGTTTGTCCCTGGCCCTGGTTGGGTCATGTGGGTGGCAGCCACTCGATGTGTCCCTTTTACGTCGATGTTTCTCGTTCTCTCTCTCTCTCTCTCCCCCTCCCTCCCTCCCTCCCACTCTATCTGAACAAAATATCAAAAAATGTCCTTGGGTGAGGATTAAATAAATAAGTAAATAAATAAATAAAAAAGAAATTATGGGGACTTCTCTTCCTGGCACTGGAACCCTGAGTTGGGGTGCCTGCTGTGGGAAGGGGACCCCTCACTGCTCAGGGAGGACCTTCATAGCTGAGGCATCCCCCCTGATTTTTATTTGTCACACGTGGGTGTGGGACCAGCCTTCCACACCTCCACCCCTCCTGCCACTCTCTATGTGGCTTCCTCTTTAATTTTGTAGTTATAGGACTTCTATTTAGCTCGATTTCAGGCAATTCTGAATGATGGTTGTTTTGTAGTTTAATTGTAAATTTTTTTTTAATCTTTACCTGAGGACATTTTTGCATGTATCTTCAGATAGCGCGGGAGGGAGCAAGGGAGGAAGAGTGAGAGAGACACAGTGAGTGGTTGCCACCCACACAACCCAAACCGGGGCCGGGGCAAACTGCAACCGAGGTACGTGCCCTTAGTGGGAACTGAACTCGGGACTCTCTGGGCTGGCGCTCTAGCCACTGAGCCAGACTGGCCAGGGCTTAATTGTAATTTTGATGTGGTTGTGGGAGGAGGCAAGTATTGCACTGCTACCCCGCCTTCTTGACCAGAAGTCCCCTCTCTTCTTTCCTCTCTCTAAAATCAATAAACATATCCTCAGATGAGGATTAAACACACACACACACACAAGATCTGCAAAGGGCAATAACGCAATGGACAATCAAACAAGGTATGCCTGAACTTAACGTTTCTGATGAGATCAGTGGTGACATCAATGAATTTGATTATTTAATGTTATATACTGAAATTTGTCAGTATTTGAAAGATCTGCATAACTTGGTGAACCATTTTTTCCCCAAATGTCTAATGCATGCTGTTACAAAATCATGCATGGGTAAAGGACACACTCAAAGTGCAAAAGAGACCGATGGATTTCAGTGTAACTGAGAAAGAATCTTTCACTGATACCATTTCAGATTCTAATATCAACTAATTTTCAAGAAATTTGGTGAGTTTGGGTTAGTATCAAAGTATAGCCACAATTATTTGAAAAGACCATTAAAGTACCTCTCTCTTTTCTAACTACATATCATTATACCTGTATTTCCTTTGTAAACATCAACCAAAACAATATATTGTCTGATTGAATGCAGAAGCAGGTATCAGAATCCAGATGTCTTCTATTAGGCCAAGCATTAAAGACATTTGTAAACATATAAAATCATGCCACTTTTCTCAATAATATTTTGTTTTGGAAAATATATTTTTTTCATAAAAAAATATGTTAACGTTTAATAAGATTCTATTGTTAAATTAAATACTTAGATATTTTTAAATGTTTGCACTTTAATTTTTAATATTTTAAATATCAATGTAAACAGAAGTTCTCTGGGGTTTTCAATAATATTTGGCTCTGAAAAGGGTCCTAAGAACAAAAGGTTTGAAAATCAGCCCTCCAGTGTTATCATTATTCTACACCAACCAGTATTAGCCAGCAGGGGGCAGCAGAGGCAGCCAAATGAAGATGTTTGCATTTCTTTCAAGATACTGAGCCCTGACTGTTACTGGGTGTGACCTTCACCCTGTCTGTGCTGGAGACACAGAAATAAATCTGTGAAGTTCAATCCAGCAGGTAACTGACAGTGGTGGGGCTAAACCAGACATTCCCTGTTGTAGCAGGGGAGGTGCTGATAAAGGGTAAGCTTGGAGTTACCATGATCTCCATTATTCCCACTGGAGGCAAGGGAGCTGGAAGGATCTGGGAGCAGAGAGAACCCTGAAGCTCCCCACTCTTTCAAGAATAAAGCCTCGCCCTGGCCAGTTTGGCTCAGCGGTTAGAGTGCCAGCCTGCCAACTGGAGAGACCCGGGTTCGGTTTCCGCTAAAGGCACGTACCTCAGTTGCAGTTTGTCCCTCGCCCTGGTTGGGGTAGTGTGGGTGGCAACCATTCAATGTCTCTCTCTCGCATTGATGTTTCTCTCTCTCTTCCTTCCTCTCTCCCTCCCACTCTATCTGAAGATAAATGCAAAAATGTCTTTGGGTGAGGATTAAAAAAAAAAAAAAAAAGAATAAAGCCTGCAGAGATCCATGAGAATGAGAAGGGGGACCAGGTATCATTTTTATTAAGTTGACACAGGCATTTCCTGAAGCCATGTCCAATTCCTCCACCATGGGAAAGGGGACACCGCATATTTGTGGCTCCTTCCCCAGCTTCATGCCTCTCTTCACCGCCCCTGCTTACCTCGTCCTCCCGGGAGACACACTCCTTGCCTCCTGCGGCACTGAAGCCCCCAGGCCTGACCTTCAGCTGCCCCAGCGCACCCCCAAGTGGAAGTGCTGCCTCTCAGCCTCAGGTCTGTGCCGGCCTCTCCACGCACGTGTGGGCTTCCTCTCTTCCACGTGGCTTCAAGCCTCGACAAGCCTCCGCTCTGCCCCCTCCAGCTGCACCCCAGCACACGCCCTTCGGCAGCTACCTGGGGAAGGGCCGTCCACCTTGGCTCCAAGTGCACCCCTGCTCCTGCCTCCACCTGTCCTGGCCACCACCCTCAGTCCCAGCTATGGACCCGGGACACTTCAGTCCTGGTGCTCTTGGCCCTCGCTAACCTCTCCTTACAGCCTCCTCTTCTCTCCCCCTTTCTGACCAGTCCTTCTCTGGCTGTTCCCTGGGCTCTGTCCCCTGCCCGCTCCTCTCCCTGTGGATTTGCTGCCTCCTCCTTGCAAGTCCACTCCCTCCCTGGGCCACTCACCCCTCATCCCAAAGGCTGCACCTGGCTGTGGCCCCTTTCCTGAGCCCCAAGCCCCTCAAATTCCCTATGTCCCTTACCCCACTCTGACACCATCGGCAGCTTGCCTCTTTTCACTAAATGTTCCAGGTTCGGACACCCATCTCTCTTTGACATCCGGACTCTCCAAACAGGCCTCACACAGATTCCCTGCCTCAGTCTCTTCTCCAAACAGTGACCAGAGCAAGGTCTGAAGAGCAAACATGACCTTGTAACCCCTGCTCAAACACTCCCAAGGCTCCCCTCGCCCTCAGCACAGAAGCCACACTCAGAGAGACCTGTGTGACACGGCCCTGCCCACCTATCCAGCCAGACTCTCCTGACCGTTCTGCCTTGGCACTATGGACTGACTTCACACACACCCTGCTCCCTGCGCCTGGCTGCCTGAACGCCAGGTCTCCTTTCGTCCCTACCACCCGTGAGGGGCCATTGCTCTCATCTCCGTTTCAGTCATGAGAGCGCGGAGGCACTGAGAGGGAAGGTGATTGGACTGGGATGTGTGTCTGGCACCAAACGCAAGTTACCTTCCCTGTGAGGCTGCCCTTGACCCCACCTTTCCCTCCCCCTGCGGCCTCCTGTGTTCACAGGGCACTCTGCCCACCCCACTGCAGAGAGGCCTCGGGCGGGGCTCCTGGATTGTCCTGTCCTTCGATGCCCAGGGTTTGGTCTTGGACTTCTGTCCAGCTCAGAAATTGTTGGTAAATGTGGGATGAGCTTGGGGCACAGACAGAAACGAGACTCCATACCTTACCTTCTAGAGGCACATACTCTGGTGGGAAAACTGACCTACAAACAGCCCAAGACCCAAGGGGATCAATGTCCCAAGAGAGGCACAAAGAGCCTGCAGGGCCCAGCTGGTGAGGCTCAGGGGTTGAGCATCGACCCAAGAACCAAGAGGTCGCCAGTTTGATTCCCAGTCAGGGCACATGCCCAGGTTGTGGGCCCAATCCCCAGTGGAGGGCATGCAGGAGGCGGCCAATGTTCTCTCTCATTGATGTTTCTCTCTCTCTCCCTCTCCCTTCCTCTCTGTCTAAAATCAATCAATAAAAAAAAAAAACAAAAAAACCTGCAGGGTCACCAGCTCCAGTGGACAATACTGTGCTTGCTACAGGGGAGTTGGTTGGGTAGGCTCCCCAGAGGGGTCAACTTGTGTCCGGGGCCTTGAAGAATGGAGAAAATTCCAGTGGCGGAATGGGGCACCTACAGGCAAAAGAGCTGGGGAAAGGATTCCAGGCTGGCAGAGGCAGACAGGTGGGAAAGCAGGCTGTACTGTGAGGGCCATGAGTTCAGAGCCTACCGGCTGGTGAGCCACAGGAGGGCACGGCCACCTCCGCCTGCTGCTCCCTGGGATCCCCTGCCAGCACCCAGCTCAGTGCCTGTGCATAGTGGATGTACATAAGGATCTGTTGGAAGCAGGTCTCATGGGGCGTAGTTTTATGCAGTTCGGTGGCCCCGTTTAAGAGAGTGCTAAGTTCCTAGTATAAATGTCGGCACGAGGTGGATGTTAATAGCCACGAGAATGGGAAGCTGTGCAGCAGAGCGGAGGCTGCAGTAACTTCACTGTTCGTCCTCCTCTGAACATAAGGAGCGGGGAGGTTCTCAGAGAGGTGGGGCACCAGCTGACAAGGGTGGCCTTTCTGTCAGTCCCAGAGGCTCAGGTTCAGAGCCACCTTGGAGGCCTCAGCCACCCTCCCACACAAGCCACCATGACCATGCCTCTGCCAAACTGCATGAGCCTCTCTGGCCACATAAAGGCCTGATTCTCCCAGGTCAGGAGACTTCCTCCCCCTAAGCGGGGAGCCAGAGGGTGAATGTGGGCTTCTGAGAACTGTTTGCTGGTCACCCCCTGGCGACCTTGAGCACTCCTCTCTCTGGCCTCAGGGGTCGTAGAGGGTCCATTCTGAAAGCCTTCTTTTTATTCTGGCCTTCTGTTCATCGGAGCGCTGGGAGGCTCTCACAGCAGGGCTGCAGATAATTGCTGTCTGAGAGCCTCATTCAGCTCCCATTGCTGAGGTCTTACAGGGGCCAGCCGGACCAGCTGGGTGGGGGTGGGGGGTGCACCGCCTCAGAGGTGCGGGGCCAACTAGACCCGAAAGATACACTTACAGAGCCTTCGAGCTGAGAGATTCCACGACAAAAGTGCATTTCCTGGAGGAGTCCAGGGAGTCTTCTTAGAGGAGGAGACATTTGATTTGAGAGATGGAGCATTCATTCAACAATTACTTACTGGGCACCTACAGCAGTGAAAATGACAAATGGGCATTTGCCCCAAAGTTTCTTCCCTTCAGTCCAGCAGGGAAGCAGGAGTTGACTCAGGAGAGATGGGGAACACGGTTCCCCAGACAAGGGGAACAGCAAGAGCAACCGCATGGAGGGGAGAGATAGCATCCTGCTTGTGGACGGAGCTGAGTTTGGTGTGAGGGGAAAAGGAAGTGACTGGAAGATGAAGCTGGTGAGGTTGGCAGAGAGCAGTGTGGAGGGTCTGGAACACCAGGCTAGGGATTTAGAACTTGATCATACTGACAACTAGGAGCCACAGAAGATTCTAAACAGAGGGAGAAGTCACAAGGTTTCTTAGCACCATTACCAAGCTCAACACATTAGGCAAAATAGCCTCCTACCAGTCCTTGGGCCGCAGCCACCAGTGTAATTTTCCCAAGGCCAACCTGCCCACCCCAACCCTGGGCTTGGCTAGGAGAGGACACTCCCCAGCCTGGACTTCAACCTCCAGCTCAGCGTCTTTATTGTGCTTCCAATCATACTCAAAGGCTGGTGCACTCTCAAACGGGGAAGAGACAGAGCCTCTGGGTCTAGGACTCACTGAGGACTCCAACCCTTAAACCATGCAGACCATTTGCCTTTCGTAGGCTTTAAGTTTTTCATGCTACCTGGTTTCCTTACAAAGCTCTGTCTTTCCCATATCAAGACCTGGCTTAAAAATTTCCCAGGACACCCTTTTAATAATCAGTGAGTCCGGACTCAGGATCTTCAAGACTGGAGCCTCAGCATAACCCTGCTGAGTTCAGGGTTATGAGCAAGACCCCAGCAGAGTCCCTGGCCCCTAGAATAAAGTCAGAACTTCCTTCTGTCTGGCCCCACCTGCCTCTTCATAGTCTCTTCCCATTGGTCCAGGTATCCCTGCCCTGAGAGCTCTAGCCACCCTGAACTTGTCTGGGTCCTCCAGCAAAACAATGCTCTCCCTCACTTCCAGGGCTTTGCCTAACTGACCTCCCTGCCCAGAGCACTGCCCATTCCCTGAGGTTCCCTCCTGACTTCGCTAACCCCGACTTCTGGCATGAGCTTGCCTATCACTCCCTCAGGGAAGCCTTTCCTAATCCCCTAGTATGGGCCAGGGGTCACCAGAGGTGTTCTTTCAGACTACATGCCTTTGGTGCCTCTTTTTTTAAAAATATTTTTCTTTATTGATTTTTAGAGAGAAAGGAAGGAAAAGGGGGAGAGAGATAGAAACAGAGATGAGAGAGAACATCGATCTGCTTAGATGACATGCCTTTGTGCATGCTGTTTCCTCTGCCAGGAATAGATTTCCCTCCTTGCCTGCCCAGTCCTTGCCAAGCAGCAGGATTTCTGTTACCTTTATACAGATGAGGCACAGCAGGGCCAGAGAAGAGAGGTCCAGTAACCTGTTGCTAGAATGCCACAGCGAGGAGTGGATAAAATCCTGTGCCAGCTATATGGTCTTGAGAACACCGCTTAGCCTCTCCGTGCTTGGCGTCCTCACCAGTGAAATGGGTTACCTGCTGCATAAGGTTGGTGTGAGGCTTACAGAAAAGCTGTACTGCGCGGCCTCTATTCTTTTGCTCCCGAGGCCATCCATTCAACATTGGCTCCTTCTGACATCAAAACCCTGCAATGCCTGCCTTGCGCCCCGCCTGAGCAGGGTGCTGGAACTCGGTATATATAAGTCAGACACAGCTCCAGCCCCAGGTCCCTCGGGAGGGATGGGAGCAGAGGGCAGAAAGGTCACTGACAATCCTCTGTCAATAGTGACGCTCCCTCTCCCGTATGGGGCTGAGAAAGGCGGCATGCTTCAGGAAGTCCTCTCTTTGTTTTCAAAAACTTATTTTTCACCGCTTCTTGAATCTGGACATTTCACAGCATCCAACGCTCGCCTCCTCGCGCTGAGCCCTAGCAGCGGGGGAGGGCGAAGAGCCCTGTGAGAGCTGTGTCCCACCTCTTTGGGGGGCTCCACTTAGCCCACTACCTCGGATAACCCACCTTTATCCTGCTTCTTTCCCTACCCCGACCCCTGTTCCTATCACATGACTCCCTCTCTCCCAAACAAGGCAGTCCCCATGCCCCGGTCCCAGTCATATCAGTCCTTTCCACCTCTCCCTCCATGGGGTCCCCAGGTTACTCCTCCGCCCCACCCCCGCTCGGCTCTGTAAGCTGCCCTAGCCCATCACTGCTCTCTCTCCAGCCTCACCTCTATACTTTTGGCCCCGCCCTCTCCAAGGTAGAGTCCACGTTCCGCAGCGCTCCGCTCTCTTCCCACTGTCCCATTGGCTCCTGCTGCTTGACGGCGCGGACGGAGGGAGGGCACCTGGAGAGGGTCCCGCCCCTTGCCCGTGGTCTGGACGAAGGGGGGGGGCTCGGATGACTCCGCCCTCTTTGGGCGGAGCCTCGCTTGCTGGCTCTGAGGCTCTGGGCGGTGCTGCCTCAGCTCGGCTGGGCCCGCAGCTCCTTTTGGGGTGGGCGACCGGGATGACAGCGGCGGGGGTGGCGGCTGCTGCAGCGCGGGGCTGAGCGAGCGGCGTGCGAGCCAGGGGAAGAGGAGGAAGTGGAGCCGCGACCCGGAGCTCCGGAGTCAGGGGCCGCGCCGAGATCCGCCCGGTTTTGCAGAGCGAGCCGAGTCCGGACCTGGGAAGACTTCCCTCCGGGCTCCTATCTTCCCGGCCCGGCTCCTGCCGCCGCGGGTCCTCGCTGGCGTCCTCAGCAGCCCCGCCTGCCCCGGCCCCGGATTCCGCGTCGGGACGCTTCCAGCCCCACGGTCCGGGACGTCGTGCCCGGGGCTCCGGAGCCCCCGACTCTGATTCGGTGCACCTGGGCGGGACGCCCCTGGCCCACCATACGGGTCCATGGTTGCGGGCTCGGTCCCAGCCTTTTCTAGTGTGTGTCGGAGCCCCCAGCCCTCCGCCCGGCGTTAACGCTGGTTGTCCCCAAGATCCCGACTGAGTGCAAAGGAGCCCGGACGCCCCCAGCCTCTGTTTCCCCGAGACCTGGACCAGCTGCTTCCCACCGGTGCTTAGGACTTGGGAGCGGCGAGCGCCCAGGAAGCCCCGGCCGGGTCAAGCGCCCCGAGAAGGCTCCCGGGCAGGTTGGACAATCGGACTGAAGGTCGGACTGAATCAGACCTGGGTGGTACTGCGAGCCGAAGCTGCCTCCTTCCTGCGGTCCCAGGCCAGGGACTTGGCGCTTGCCCCGAAGAGAACACAGGGGCCCCTCTGCCCCGGCGGCCGGCGGGAGCCGAGAGCTGCAGGTGAGAGAGCCCCGGGCAGCCTCCCAACCCATCCGGGCCGCGCCGGGGCCGGCTGCGGGCGCGTGCCCGGCGCTAGCGAAGGCTGGAGCTGTCTGGAAGGGGGCAAGGGAACGGAGGGGGGAGAGGAGGGCGAAAAACGGGCACTTATTGAGCACCCATTGTGTGCGAGTCCACGCTCCACCCTTGCGGAAGTGGTCCTTCATTAAGGCTCACTAATAATACTCGGTGTGATAATAGGTGTCATGTACTGTTATGGGCGCTTACAGATGGGGAAACTGAGGCTCAACGTGGTTGAGGGGCCCTGCTGTTTTCACTCTGGAGGTGAGACTGGGAGGAGGGTTAGGTTGGAGAGGGAAAGAAAAAGAAAATGAAGAGAAAAAGAAAAGAAATTAATAGCCACCAGGCAGGAGGTGGTGGAAAGTGTCAAGGTGGTGCCACTTGTCATCCTAGAGCTGATCCTGAGGCTGAGAAGGTAGCTTTTCTGGCCTCCCTCTCTCCCCTCTGTGGCCGTGTCACCACCCAGGAAAGGTGCCCCAGAGCTGGGGGCAGAGGTGGGAAACCTCTCGCTTCCCCAGCTCCCCTCCCTTTGGGCCTTGGGCCAGACAGGAGAGCATGGCCCCTGCCGCAGACTCCAGGGTCTCCTCGGCCCTCTGCAAGTCCCCAGACAGTGCTTGTCTGTTGGGGAAACTCCCTGTAGAGGTCCCGAAGTCAGCCTATCCACGAGGAGGCCCCTCAGCACCCGTTCAGCTCACCTCCTTCACATTACCAACAGGGTGTGAGTATGTGGGATGAGGGGTGGGAGTAGGGTGTGTGTGTGTATGTGTGTGTCTGTGTGCGCCAATTGTCCCAGGTCCTCAAGCAGTGAGTGAGTGGTTGAGCCACAATTACACTTTAGGAAACCTTCCCAAACATCCTTCAAGGCATCCACTCCCCCTCCCAGTGAGCATCTTCTGGGTGGGTGGCTGGGTCTTTCCCCACCCCTGATGGGAGGTCAGGCTGACCACATATGAGGCTGTTGTGAGAGTCTGTGTGGTTTGTGCTGGGTTCCAAGACATACCAGCAGCCTCATAGCCTTTGGCCCAGACTAAAGATCTAACCTTAGCCTCTCCTGGGCAAGGGGAACCAGCAAGACACCTCTGACCCGCGAGGGGAGAGCTTGCTCACCGGCTCAAGGCTGGGGCTGCCAGAGCTGGGGGCCCAGTCCTAGGTGTCTGGATTTTCAGGTAGGGGTTCCTTCTGCTACCCACCCCTCCCCACTACAGGGGAGTTCAGGGAGAGGGGTGTTGTGAAAGGCTTGGCATGGATTCTATAGGCTCTTGTTCTGGGTGGGATAGGGGAGGGGACACGAGTTCTCTGAGCCCTGTAACCTTGGCTGGGACTGTTTAACCCCTGCTGTGCCCAGCTTCCTGGAGTCTAGGGGAAACCACCTGGAAAGCCCCTGGGAGGTGGAGGAGAGTGAGTTCACCTGAAAGCTGGAAGCTCCGTCCGTCCGTGGGGATGGAAGGGTCAGGGGAACTGCAAGAGAAGGTGACTGAGGGGCTTGGGATTCCTCCCAATCCGTGGAGATTTAAATCCTCAAAATAATCCCTGCCTCTCAACAAAGCTCCTTGTTGATGAAATAATTTCACACCTTTGATCTCATTCAATGGAAAGAACCTGCACTGAGGCAAACAGGGTTGGGGAGCCACATGCACTCAAGCCTCCCAGCCTCACCTGTAAAATGGGGTCAAGGGAGGCTGTGTTACCGGTTCAGTTAATGGGGCTATCATATCTGACACACTGTCAAGTGCTAAAGAGGTGTGTGTGTTTGTTTTTTGTTTTATTGTTTACCGCGACTGGGATTGTTATTAATGCCTACCTTGAGTGGGACACTGAGAGGTGAAACCCCTCGCCTTTGAAACAAATGCAGAACCTTTGCATTTGTTTCACCAACTGAGTGCTAACTGCATACCAGGTGCCTGGAAGTTCCCCGATGGAAAAGGCAGTGTGATGACTAGCTCACAACTGGGTGGGCTAAGCGGCACAGGCAGATAGTGGTGAGACAGACCAGATGGGTGTGAGTTCGCTCTGCCTCCCACTGGCCATGTGGCACTGGGCAGATCACTTCACTCCTCGGAGCCCCAGCTTCTGCTCTGTAAATTAGAATTCTTCCTTTATGAGGTTGTTGTGAATATTAAGTGAGATATAAATATACAGTGCTTGGCAAAATATCTGCTTCCTTCCCTATAAGGAAAGGAAGCTTGAATTTTGACCAGGAAATCTGGGAAAATTCTCAGGCTTGCCTTAGATTAGAATGCAGGCTACTGTTGCAGGCTCACAGACCTAGGTTTGTTCAGTTGGGACTCTTGTGTGGGTCAGGCTCTCCTGTGCCACCTTCCTGGTCTCATGGCCCTCTGGAATCTGCTTGGGGACCCTGGCACGGGGCTTGGGAGACTAAGCCCCCACCCCAGGGCCAGGGTTGGGGAGTTGGTATTTATTCCTCTGCCTCTTTGTCTGGCCTCCCTTAGGCACAAAGGTCCAGTGAATAATTTATGGGTCCCCTCAGCTAGGAGGCAGGCTCAGAGAGAGTGCTCTGTGCCCAGCTGAGCTTCTGAATTCCGTCCTCCCCCCAGAGGAGGTGGTTTATTTCTGTTAGTGCTATAAGAAATCTTGGACATGGGGGGACGGAGACAGGACAGGAAGAAAGTGACCTGTTATCAACCCTGTCTTTTCTCCAATGGAAACCAAGTTAGCTGAGTTAGGGTCAAGCTGTGGGCCTCTGATTCCCAATGGGATGAGAAATGGCAGGGAGAGGCCCTTGATGACTGGAGTAACCATGGAAGGCTTCATCAAGGAGTAAGGGGTCTAGGCTGGGGTTAGTGGCAACTTGCTATAGAGAGTAGGGGTCCTGACATCAGCTCAGCGTTGAATCCTGGCTGTGCTGCTTACTCACTGTGAGACTAAAGCAAGACACCTGATCCCGCCAGGCCTCCATTTGTTCCTCTATGAAAGTAGGGTTGTTGTGGGTGACTGTGAGGTTATATATGTGAAACATGTGGCCCGATAGTACTTAGTGACGGGAACTTCCTTGTGAATGTGAACCACGAGTGGGCTAACAGCCGGGGAGATGGGATAGGGTAGTGAGCAGAGAAGTGGGTTGCACGCTAGGGTAGTGCTGCCAGGGGTTTATAGGGTCAGTGAGGCGTGTAGAGAACAGGGGCTGATGACCAGATGGTAGAGGGCCTTGAATGTCAGACAGATTTCACATTTCAGAAAGCATCATGGAGTACCTACTCAGAACCCTTAAGATGGAGACCGGGCCCCTTTGCTGTGTATTCAAGGCCTTGCCCACTGTAGCCACTGCATGGACCTCTGGCTTATTGCTTATCACTGTCTCCTAAACATACCACACATGGCCCCATCACTACTTCTATGCTTGTGGGGTTCCTCCTGTCAGAACTGCCATCCCTGCCTCTTTTCTGCTCACCCCCCCATCTGTTGAGGTCCAACTCCAGTCGCAAATTACCCCAGAAACATTCCTGGATTATCCAGCCCTCTGGCCACACCCCTCTGCATCTTTAACATTTCACATTATCGGTAATAAATAACACCTACCATTGCGTCCCATTCTACAGTCTATAGAATGTATCCACATACTCAATAATAACACTGTGACGATGACATTAATGGTAGCTAAAGCTTTGGGTACTTATTATGAGCCAGACACTGCTAAGCACTTTACAGACACTCTCATTCACAACTCTGGAGGTCACTACTGTCATCTCCCAGAAGTGGGGGCTCAGAGAGGTGCATTGGCTTGCTCAAGGTCACACAGCTAGACAGTGGGGAGTGAGGAGTCAAGCCCATGCCCCTACCTGGGACTAAACAGACAACTTGACAGCTTTTAGAAGATAACCTGTCTCCTCAACTGGAGCCAAGTACCTTGAGAGCATACTTTGCATGTAAAAAGCTTGGAAATGAGCCTTATTTTCAAAGCCAAGGAAGGGCCATGCTGGGGTTTACCGTGGGGCTCAGGAAGGAACCCCCGGCCAGGCATTCAGGGCCATGGGCCGTGCACTGGCTGGCTTTGTGATTTGGGTGAATCAGCCTCTTTCTGTGGTCCTGTTTTTCCACCCGGGAGTGGGGGTGGTTTCCGAGCTCCAGGAGTTCCAACTTCTGCAGTGTCCTTCATGACCCTGGAAGGTAGAGGAGGAGACCACAGCATCAGGGCCAGAGGATGTGGTGTGCTGGGCGGCTGTGATTCTTGGCCTGGCTTCTGTCTGGGACAGTGGGCTCTGTAGTTAGCTGCTGCCTTTTCCGAAGGAGGGTGGTGCCCTGTGCTGCTGGCAGCATGGTCATTAGCTGGGCAGAGGAGACTCTGTGAATTGGAAGCCAGCTGGGCCAGGCCAGGTTGGCAGTGCTGGAGGCAGGCTGGCCCAGCCACAGCAGGGTCATTGGCAGGGCAGCTGGCAGGGCAGCCACTGCTCCTCCCTTTGCAGCCTCCAGGGCAGTGGCAAGTACCCACTGGGCACCAGAGCTTTGTAGGCCAAGGCATGCCCTTGCTCTTGTTGTGGTGGTCATGGGAGTGGAAGAGTGAGGAATCTAGCCAGGCCCCAAGATGCCTCCTCCAGAAGCTTGCCAGGACTCCTCCCAAGTAGGCGGAATTCAACCCTCCTCTGCAGATCCATAGCCCTCGCTCACTCTCTGTGGTCTGGGAACGGGGGCTGTATAGGTCTGCTTTCCTTGCCAGCCAGTTGGAACTAGCTTCTGTGCCATTCCAATCCTCCCTCCCCACCACCCAGAGTGCCTAGCAGCATCCCTAGGCAACCACCTGGGCAGGAGAGGCAGTGTGCATGGCCCCTTGGGCAGGTCGCTCAACCCTTGTACTTATAAAAGGGGGCTAATAATAGGAAGTAGGAGTTAATTGGGATGATGGGAAGAAGATGCTGCATCAGCCTGAGTCCACTTGCCCATCCTCTTGGTAGCCCTGTGAACAGTGACTCAGTAGGAAGCTGACTGAAGAGTACAGCTAGTGATGCCGGGAGGGAGGGTGTGCCAGGTGGCAGGGATGGCTTCCCAGAGGAGGACACTTTGCTGTCTGGGGAGGACTTGTGTCAGGTGGGATTTGTAGAGCTATGATTCCCATCACCTTCCTGTGGATGGGAGAGGAGGAAGGCTCCGAGCTGAGTTCAGGACAGGGAACAGGATGTCCAGGGACCTGGTTATTCTCGCCTCAGCAGCAGGAGTGACCAGGTGGGAGGAGCCACCTGGGCCCAGCTTGCAGATGAGTCCTTCCTTAAGCAGCATTCATTTGCCCCTTCCCTCTTCAGCACCTAGCAGAGCACCTAAAAGACAACAGGCACTTGGGGAGGGCATATGGAGTGAATCCCAGGTAAAGGACAGCCCAGCAAGGAGAGAAGGACACAGAAACAGTGACAACACAGAATGTGGCAGGGAAGGACCTGGGCTGGGGTTGTCCAGTGCTGGGTGGGAGGAAGTCAAGAAAGGCCTCCCAGTGGTGGTGCTCCCAGAGCTGAGCTTAAAGGGTCCTTTATCACACGTGTGCACACACACGTGCGCACACACGCGCGTACTCTGGCACTGCTGTGAGGTCAGCGCTAGGAAGGAGCTCAGAAGTGGATGGTTTCTGCCTCCAGGTAGCCGGCTAAGGTAGAACTCAGGCAGACCTCAGGTCTGCTGGACTCCACAGGCCTCGCTTTTCCCACTGCCTCATGCGGTCTCGCCATCTGTGACATTCTGTTTGAGGGCACAAGGCAGGCAAGAAAGCAATTGGGGAGGAAGTGTGGGCCAAGGTCTGAGTGTCCCAGCTCTTCCCAGGCCTGGGACCAAATCTCCTACAGAAAAGAACAAACAGGCCTTGCTCCCAAGGCACACCCGCCAGCAGAGGTGGTCTTCCAGCGTTCATCCTGCAGCTGTTTAGCTCCAAATGAGAAGACTCTATTTTTAAAAATGCCAGGAAGAATTCCCCTCACCCTCCCACCCAGGAGGTTCAAAGGAAAGTTTTCTTCTATTGACTAGGGAGCCAGGGCCCCCCAAGTATCTTAAAAGTGGTCACCCCAGAGGCAGCCTGAAGTCAGGGCCTCCCTGTGCTGCTTGCACTCGTGGCTGACTGGGAGACCTTGAGAATATAAACTCATCTCGTATATTTTGTCTGTTCTTTGCCCTTCCTGCAAAATGGGGTCAGAGTAGTGAAGCCCTTCTCTCCTCCAAGAAGCGTGGGGGTGGGGCACTTGTGAGTGGGCATTTGTGCCCATGGTGCTCAAACTTTGCTGCACACATTAGCATCATTTAGGAAAATTTATTTTATTTTTATTATTTTTTCCTTTATTGATTTTAGAAATAGAGGAAGGAAGAGGGAGAGAGAGAGAGAAACATTGATAAGAGAGAACATCGATTGCCCCCTCCTGCATGCCCCCCACTGGGGATCAGACCCTCAACCTGGGCATGTGCCCTGACTGGAATCAAACCGGCGACCTCTTAGTGCATGGGTCGACGCTCAATCACTGAGCCACACTGGCCAGACTCATTTAGGAAACTTTAAAAGTCCTTCTTGGGCCTCACCCCACAATCCAGGGCAAGACCCAGGCATCAATAGTTTTCTAAAGCTCCAGGCAACGTCCACACTGTGCAACGGGCCTCCTGCAACTTCCCTCATGGCACCTGCCCATCCCCATGACAAGGAGCTCATTGCTTTCAGCTGCCCCCTCCTCTGTGGCACTGCCCTCCCTGGGACCTCCCTGCCTGGCAAAACCAGGGAGTGGAAAGACCTTCCCATCCAACACAGTTGGGTTCCAACACTCCTCTGCTCTTTGCTTGGGTATGTTCTTGGAGCCTCGGTGTTCTCATCTGAAAATAGGAGTGACAATAGTCCTTCTCTGAAAGGGCCATAGAGACCAAACAAGGCCACCCAGGAAGCACTTGCGCAGTGACCGACACGTCTACCACGTGCAGCACAAGGTCACAGACTGGCAGGGCCGGGCTGCACTCAGATCCTGGACTCCCCTGCATGCCGATCCTCCTGCCCTCGCCACCTGAGCCTGGAGTCTCAGAGATGGCTGCTGGGGGGAGGGGAGGGACTAACACCCAGTCTTGAGGCCCTTTCCTCCTGTTCCCCTTGTCTCTAAGAGATAAGACAGGACAGAAGCATTTTGTTTTGCTTGGTTTTGTTTTAATGGCCAAAGCTCTCCTTAACAATGAAGCCTTGTCTGAATCTGGTTGTTTTTCCAAATGGACACCCAACTGCACCGCCCGCTTGGGGCCCCCACCTCCCATCCCACCTGGAAGAATGTCAGAGGGTTTCTTTTTCATCTAGGGGAGGGGACTGGGGAGACACTGGAGGCCTCTGTCTGGCCCTCACCAATAATTGACCCCAATTAAGTCAGCTGGAAGCTAGTTCACTAAAATGATTTCAAGGTAGTTACCGGGATGGATTTTGGAGGCAGAAAAACTTGTGTTTGGGTCCTGGCTTTGTCTCTTACTGGCAATATGACCCTGGGTGAGTCATTTCAGCATTTTATTTTATTTTATTTTATTTTATTTTATTTTATTTTATTTTATTTTATTTTATTTTATTTCATTTTATTATTTTATCCTCACCCGAGGACATTTTTTCATTTTTTGTTCAGATAGAACGGGAGGGAGAGAGAGGAAGAGAGAGAGAGAGAGAAACATCGACGTGAAAGGGACACATCGAGTGGCTGCCACCTGCACGACCCAACCAGGGCCGGGGACAAACTGCAACCGAGGCACATGCCCTTAGCGGGAACCAAACCTGGGTCTCTCTGGACCGCAGGCCGACGCTCCAGCCGCTGAGCCAAACCGGCCAGGGCTCATTTCAGCTTTTTAGCACCAGTGTCCTCTTCTGTGAAATGCATAAATAGGATGCACTTCCTGGGTTGTTCTGAGAAGCAAATGAAGTGCTTGGTGTGTAAAGCTGAGTGCCTGCCATATAGTGAGCGCTCAGAAACGGTCAACAATCATTCTCACTGAGAACTGAACTCTGCCTTTGCCCCTTCCTTCACTGGGAAAGGTCCTGCTCCCTGTGCCCAGCCTGCTCCACGTGTGGGGCGGGGCGGGCTCCAGGTGGAGGCCTGCATCCTGCTAACTGCTTTTCTGTAACTTTGTTTCATGCACACTGTATCTAGAGAAGGCTCTGAGGGCCGTTGGTGGTAGTGCTTGGTCTCCTCTGTAACTTTGTTTCATGCACACTGTATCTAGAGAAGGCTCTGAGGGCCGTTGGTGGTAGTGCTTGGTCTCCTCTGTAACTTTGTTTCATGCACACTGTATCTAGAGAAGGCTCTGAGGGCTGTTGGTGGTAGTGCTTGGTCTCCTCTGTAACTTGTTTCATGCACACTGTATCTAGAGAAGGCTCTGAGGGCCGTTGGTGGTAGTGCTTGGTCTCCTCTGTAACTTTGTTTCATGCACACTGTATCTAGAGAAGGCTCTGAGGGCCGTTGGTGGTAGTGCTTGGTCTCCTCTGTAACTTTGTTTCATGCACACTGTATCTAGAGAAGGCTCTGAGGGCTGTTGGTGGTAGTGCTTGGTCTTCTCTGTAACTTTGTTTCATGCACACTGTATCTAGAGAAGGCTCTGAGGGCCATTGGTGGTAGTGCTTGGTCTCCTCTCTGGCCCAGCCAGAGGTGTATCAGCCCAGGTGAACTGCTTAGGCAATAGGGATGTAGCAGACACACCAAGGAGAGCACAGCACCGGGGCTAGCAGCCCCTGGGAACAGTTATGCCCATATTATGCCCCAGGCCGAAGCTGCACAGGGAGGAAGTGGTCAGCTCTATGGACAGGGCCTGTGGTCTGCAGTAGAAGGAATCAGTCAGCCCAGGAGAACTATTGGGGGAATAAAACCTCAACTATCCTTCTTTACTCCAGTCTCCCACTGGGTGAACCTACCCAGAAACCAGTGGCATGGAACCCAAAGCAGTCCCCTGAGATCAGCCTCCAGGTCCCCACGCAGGGCGGAGAGTGGATCTGGAAAGGCAAACAGGAGACATTTCTTACTCTGTCAGTCCAAAGGTGTGGAATCCCCTGGTCTCACCCTCCTTAGGATGCAGTTTAAGGAGCATCTGTTGTTCCTGGGCATTATGAAGGTAGTCTCTGCCCCCCCCCCCGCCCCGAGAAAGCCGAAGCACCCCCACTGCCACATCCCCTCAGGGAGGAGTTCTGGGGTGCCCTCTCTCCATCTCTGCCTCTCCAGCGGTGTCTTAGCACCCCTTCGAGATTGGTGCCCAGGTCCCCGCCCACTGTGCCCACCGCTTCGTCCAGCTCTGCCCCCATGGTCCTCGCAGGACTTGGCGATGAGTTTTCTCCAGCCTGAACGACCTATGTGTCTGTCCCTCTTAGTCAGGCAGTGTGGAGCAGTGGTTGGAACACAGGTTCTGGAAATAGACTTTCTCCTGAAATCCTGACTCCACCATAATATGGCCGGGGAGCTACATCGTGTGTCCCCTTAGTCTGTCTGAGCCTTGGTTTCCTCATCTTCGAAGTGGAGATAACAGAGAGCAGGGTTGTTGTGAGGACTAAATGAGTGAATCAGCGTAAGTGCCTAGGACAGTGAGGGTGCCCCGTAAGTGATGGTCTTCACCTTCTTCACAAATGGTACAGTGAGAGCCCAGAACACACAGTGTGGCTGGACCACTAGTGAGAGGGCAGGGACCGTCACCCCCTCGGTCTAGGTTCTGCTCCAGTGACGAGTTCCCACAGCCCTGCCACATGGTGGACACTCAGCTGTCAGTTCTCCACCCCCTCCCTGCAAACCGTGTCCTGTGAACAGTGGCCTCTCATTCTACCGAGCTGCAGTTTGCCCATCTGTAAAAAAAAAAAGCAGTTGGACTAGATGGCCCTAGGTTCTGCCCCTTGCCCCAGGGGCTGGGAGGAAGAGGACTTGGACTGTCCCTGCTCTGGAGGAGCCCCTGGAGGCTGGGGTGGGGACAGTGGTTGGAGCACAGTCCAACGCTCTTCCTCAAAGGGCGCGCAGGGCAGCCACGGGGAGACAGTGAAAACGGAACCCGGAGAAGAATGTGGGAAATCAGGGAGGCTTCGTGGAGAAGGGGACGTTTGAAATGAACCTTGACAGTAGGCTAGGACTCGACTGGTCCACATCGGATGGGAAAGGCCTTGTCAGAGGGGGAGAGTAAGCTTGAGGCAAGGAGGCTCGGCGCAGGCTGCAGCCGGGAACGGGGCGCTCAGCAGACCACAGGCAGAGTGATGATCCGGAAAGCATTCGGCTGTCTGGAGTCGGGCAGCCTGGGTTTGAATCCTGGCTCAGTTTTTTACTGTTTTTTTTTTGTTTGTTTTTTTTTTTACTGTGGGCAAGTGGCTTCTCTGACCCTCCGTTTCCCCATTTGTAGAGTAGGGGCAGTCGTCCTAGGGCTGGGCAGTGACAGGCAGTGTGCTGAGTGTGGCTGGAGAAGTCAGGCTGCAGAGAAGTCAGGGACCCGAGGGGCCTGTCTTGGTCCGTGCTTCCTCCCCTCGGGACAGCCTTATCTCCAGAGCGGGGCAAAGGTCCGGGTAGGCTGGTGTCAGGTGAGCTCAGGGGCCCCAGCTCAGAGATGGCCCTGGTGTAGCTCTCTTACGTGCCCTCCTTAGAGCTGGGCAGCCACCAGCAGCTCGGGGATCAGCCCCTGACCCCAGAATGAGCCATGCTGAGCTCAGATAGCCCGCAGGAGCCTATGAAGACCACGTGAGGGAGTGTGGGGCCAGGCAGGCCATGCACGTGTTGCTGGGCCAACACTATGGGCCCAGGACAGGGTGCCTAGATGTGGGATGTGGGGAGAAGATGTGTTAGGGCACGTTGTAGGTAAAGCCCCCATGAGGCCCCCAGGGCGTATTGTCTTGAGAGGAGCTGAGCAGGCCTAGAACACAGATCCCTTTCTTTCTAGCGGGCCACCACTGAGATCTCCATCTCCTGCCTGGCAGGAATGCTCCGGCATCCCTGCTCCCCCCTGGGTGTTTGAAGAGAAGCCGTGAGATGCCCTGGTGGTGTGTGTTGCTTTGATCCTCAAAGGTCTTCCTGAGAAGGGAGGTGTGTGGTCTTCTAAGTCAGTCCTGGCTTTGAAGCCCAGCTCTGCCTCTTTTGAGCACAGCTTTGAAGACATTGGGCAAGTCACTTAACCTCTCTGAGCCTCAGTTGCTCACCTATAAAATGAGGGCAGTAGCACTTACCTTCTAGGTCTCTTTATTGATTTTAGAGAGAGAAGAAGGGAGAGGGGGAGATCGATGAGAGAGAACATCGATTGGCTGCCTCCAGCATGCCCCCCACTGGGGATTTGGTCCACAACCTGGGCATGTGTTCTGACCGGGAATTGAACCGGCGACCTCTTGGTGCATGGGTTGACGCTTAACCACTGAGCCACACTGGCCGGACACCTTCTAGGTTCATTTTGAAGTTGAAATGACATACTGGATGAGGCAGCATCTTGTATGTTAGATTCCACAACCACCCTCATTCTGCTCCCTTTTTCTGTGCATTGTCCATTTTTAACGCAGCCTCGGGAAGTTCTTTTTTTTTTTTCCTTTTTTTTTTTTTGGTCTAACTTAAATCCGTTATGCTGCAACTGGAACCTCCTCCCTCATGTTAGGGCTCTGCAGAGGCAGACCAAGCCCTCTATTCAAATGTGCCCCATCAGTGCCTGCTGTGAGTGAGGCAGGGAATGGAGTAACTGGGAGTTTGTTTTGACCTTGGAGCCCAGAGGCTCAGCTGTCAATAGCTAGCACCTCCTGACCAGCCTGGAGTGGGGGTGGGTGCATCATCTTGGCTGTGCACACTGTTCTTCCTCTCCGTGCTTGATTCATGCTCCAAAGGGACGACTCTGGGGCAGTGGCCTGGGCTAAAAGGCTGGGGTCCCAGCATCTACCGCACCATTTTCATACTGTGTGGCCTGAAGCCAGTTAGCAACCTCTCTGGGCCACTGTAGGCTTATGAGGATGTCTGTGCCCAAAAACCCTGTCTCTCCGGTGAAGACTATGCAATTCCACCTGTCCCCAACCTGGGAAGCTGGGAGATTAGTGTCCTTCTGGGGCCACCTCTCCCCCAGGGCTCCCATGGCAGGCGGTGAGCTGGGATTCCTGGTGGGTTGGGAATCCCGGACCAGGGACTTTGAGGACCTGGATCGCCTCCTACCCCACCCCCCCACCCCCCAGCTAAACTCATCCAGCTCAAGGTCAGTGGAGTCCCTCGTTGAAGTAGCTTCTTTCCCACGTGAAGTCTGCTTTAATTCTTCATTTTGTGGGTGGGGAGCCCCAGGGTCAGAGGTGAGATGACTGGCCTGAGGTCCCCCGGCCTGTCAGTTGGGAGTGGGGAAGGAGTCCGCATGACCCCTGGGCCAGGTTGCCCCTCAGCAGGGGTGGAGCACAGTGGAGCCAGGTGGTTACCAGCAAGGCAGTTTCTGGTCTGGGAGGGGCCCCATGGGCTGTGTGGGGGTTAGCTGGGGCTCCGGGGCAGCCCAGTCCCTCTCCTTGGGAAGAATGTGGCCAAGGAATGCAGGAGGTGGAGGGATCAGGAACCCCAGAGTTCTGGGCTGCGGCCAGTTCTGAGTGCCCCTGTGAACTTCAGTGTTTGGTTTCATGGAGAAATCAAGACTTCTTTCTTGTTGGCTTTGGACACATAATAGTTTACCTTTTATAAAGTGCTTTGATATTCATGATGTCACTGAATCCTCACAGCAGTCTGTGAGAGGCAGCGCGGGACTTGCTTGGGAGGGCAAGGGGAGGAGCGGCTCTGGACTCACAACCCTGGCTCCCACCTGCTCTGCCCGTGGGCAAGTGAGTGACCGGCAGAGCCTCTGCTTGCTCATCCTGAAGGGGACAACCATTCCCCCTTCGGGACAATCATTCCTCGTAACAAACAGCAACAGCTGGCTTGCTGGCTGTGCACATTAGGTGAGATAAGGTCTGTAACCACTGATCCAGTGCCTGGTGCAATGTAGTAATTTTTGTGATTTTTATTATCAGCACACTTTACAGATGGGAAGATCGAGGCTCAGAGAAGGAAGGTATCTTGCCTGAGGTCATGTAGTGATTTAACTTGGTCCTTCAGATTTCCTATCTGTGGTTTTTTTTTTTTTTCCCTCCAACACCTCCTTCTCTCTCCTCAAGTGACCAAGTGTCCAGACCCCTCATTCATCTAGTCTTGAACACGCGGTGCTGTCTGAAGAGGACTTGTGTCCCCCTGCCACCTAATAGCGCTTCTCTGGCACACAGTAAGCACTTTAGAAACGTTTGCCCTAGGTTGGCCCAGCTGTCAGTGTTGGCCCGTGGGTGGAAGGGCCTCGGATTTTATTCCCGATCAAGGGCACATACCTGGGTTGCGGGTTCGATCCCTGGCCCTGGTCAAGGTTGTGTGGGAGGCAACCAATCGATGTGTCTCCCTCACGTCGATGTTTCTCTCTCTCTCCCCCTCCCTCCTTTCCTTCCACTCTGTCTAAAAATCAAAGGAAAATATCCTCAGGTGAGGATTAATTAAAAAGAAAAAATGTCTGTCCTGTACATGACTCTGCTGATAAATTGCTGTAAAAATGTAAGGCAGCTAAGGCTTGTGCCCCTAAGCCTTCCTGCTGCTCCATTTCCCCTTTACAAACAGCCCTTCCATTGTTTTGGTTGGAAGCCTTTGTGAAAAGAATTGATACTTCCTTTCTCTGCTCTGGTTAACCTCTCAGGGATGGGCTTTGGGGATACTGGCTGCTCGCTGGCAGTGCTGAGACATTGGCTCCCGCACCAAGGGACCCTGGGCTGCTGCACCTGTTCAGCGATAGTTTCTGCCTTTTTGGGTTTCTGGCTCTTTTCACCCTGACCCTTCAGTCTGCTGTCCACAGCCTTGCCTCCAGCACCCAGCACCTCCTTCTTCTCCGCGCGTGTGTGTGTGTGTGTGTGTGTGTGTGTGTGTGTGTGTGTCCTTCCGAATTTGCTGCTTCTACAGGTGAGGACTGAGAAATGGGACAATTGAGCTTGTTAGAATTGTTTCATCTATTCATTCATACCTATTCAGTCGGCCATTATTTATCCTGGGTTTTTCTAGGGATTCATCCACCCACCCATCCATTCATCTATCTACCCATTCATCTATCCATCTCCATCCATCCATCCATATATCTATTTATCCATCCAGCCACCTCCCCATCCTGACTGAGAACCTCTGCAGTGGCTTGTGATCAATCCGCACGTGACCACACCCTCCCGGCAGTGCAGGCGGGGGAATAAGGATGCACATAGCAAATGCCAGTACAGGACTTTACAGTTCGTAATCTGCCTCTGCCTGTATCACCACGCTGAACCTTCACAACAGCCCTGAAAATATCATCCCCATTTTGCAGCCAATGAAAGTACAGCTCAGCAGAATGGGACCCCCTGCCCAGTGGCCAGCAGTGAGCAGAGTACTGCGACTGGAACTCAGGTCTCCAGCCTGGCCTGTTACCTGTTCCCTTTCTGTGGTCCGTCGCGAGCTCTGTGATGCCCATTTATTTTCTGCTGCTATCACAAAGGATTGTAAGTGGCTTAGGCCAGACCTCCGCCTGTATGAAATGATCAGCACAAGGAAGTGTGGCCTTGGCTGTGTGCCAGCCGCAAACACCCTTTCATGTACATAGATTTTCCTGCAGTGGACCTGGGCACACCATCTAGTACACACTTCTCAAAATGTGCTCTGAGGAGCCCCCGTTCCCTGGGATGGTATCAGGTCCTAGGACGCATGGGCACACAGAGCCCAGATGTGCTAGGCCACAGAAGTCACAACAGGACTTCTCGGGATCTTGAATGTGTCAGCATGAAGTGGGGATCGCCAACAGGTGGTACGGTGAGCAGCCCGCCTTCCCCAGGCTTGCTTGGATACCAACTCCCTTGTTACAGAGCCGGGGACTAATAGCCTAGAGAAAAGGCTTCCGGAAGTTAGTGACCCTCACTTTCCCGTTTTGCACACAGAAGCCTCCAGCTATGGCCTGTGTCCTACCCAGGGCTGTTTGATTTTGAGAGGATCACAGGGAGCAGAGCTTAGCCCCAGGTTAGAACAGATAATGATGGTGGTGTTTCAGGCAGCAAGGAAACCTGGAAGGTGGAGATATTTTTATTCTTTCATCTAGCAAACTAATGAATCTCAGACATCTACTGTGTGCCAGGCACAAAGCCAGCCTTTGGAAATGCCAAGACGAGTCTGACTAAGAACCTTTCATTTTATTTCCCCGTGCCCACTAAGGGTTTTTAAAGAGAGACAAATACAAACCTTAAAAGGGAGAAGTGATTGTTTCCATTGTTCTGGGTCTTCGTGGGGGGTGGGTGACACATTTGCTCAGTGAAGCTTGAGGACCAGATCCTGAGGGGTGTGAGGGAGACAGTTCCAGGGACACTGGCCCTGGGCAGAGGGCACATATGTCGTAAGGGAGGTCAGTAGTGTGGGGAGGCTCAGAAGAGGGAGGGAGGGACACTTCTGGGATTAGCCTGAGCTTGGGGGTGTGGCAGGCAGCCAGGGGAGGGGGGAACTTGAGTGAGGCCTGCAAAGAGGGCAGAGGTTACCCATGGGGGTTGGGTGGGGTGGGTAGGCTCTGGCCGGCTGGAAGAGCAACAGCAGAGCAAAGGTACAGCAGTGACAACAGGAGGGTTACATCTTCAGGACACTGAGGAGCCTGGGGTGGCGGGGCAGAGGGAGGAAAAGGGGTGTTTTCGAAGATGGGCTAGGGAAGCTGGCCAGCGACGTTCTTGAAGGTCTGAGCACTGGCTGGGTGGGTGCCTACCTGACTGGGAGTGTCTTGAGGGCCAGACCATGTCACATTCATCCCAATGTCCCCAGCAACTGGCTGGCACCTAGTAGATTTGTGGACCGACTGGACTTTTCCACTGTGGGACCTTGGACAAGTCCTTCTCCTCTCTGGACCTTAAGTTCCTCATGCCAGTGGCCGGGCCGGGTCACCTAGCACATTCCTTTCAGCCCTGAAGGGCTCTCAGGGACTCTGGCATGTGTGCAGGGGAGACCAGACCGTGCCCCCCCCCCCCAGGTCTATGGGCGGCCCTCGTAGACCCTGGGGGAGGGCAGCCCATTTCTGGGTGGCAGTCAGGCTGGCTCCACTTTTTCTCTTCCCAGCAGTTGGCCCTCTGAGCTCAGGATGCAGTGCCCTGGTGTCCTTGCCGATGGCTCGATGGCTCGATGGCTCTCGTGTAAGGCCCCGGACTGCGATCTGGGGAGAAGGCAGGGAGCCAGGCTGGGGTGGGGGGGTGTGGGCTGGTGCAGGGTGGGAAGTTCTGCTGCTTCGCTGTGCAGAGGGGCAAGTTGCTTTGCCTCTGAGCTCAGTTTCCCGGCTGTGAGGCGGGAGCAGACTCCACACTGAGCTCTTGAGAGGTGCAACGAGAGAAGATCTAGGAAAGCACGCAGTACACCGACTTACCCACGTGCGTGGATTGTTGGTAATTACATTTATTGGTCCAATTTTCATAACCCCCAGGCCTCTGGCCCACTCGCCCCTTTCCCAGAAGTGCTCCCTGCTGACTGCTCAGTGTTCTCCGTGTGACTTCTCCAGCCGGTTCGTTTTACCAGGCCAGCGCAGCAGGAGCCCTGAATTATGTACAAGTCGCACATGCAGACCGGGGTGTGTGTTTGCACTCCTGTGTCTGTGCGCGTTTAAATAGCAAGAGAATCCGCCCGCTGGCTCCTCGGGCCAGATCCCGCCCCCTCCCCAGCTGCCTCCCAGAGGTCTGCAGAGTGGTAGGTCCGGCCTCAGGGGAAGTGTGGAGAGCACATGTCAGGAACTCCCCCTCCCCAGATCATCTGTACTGCTCTCAGGTGGGGTCCAAAAGGGCTTGCCCACATGCAGGGGACTCTGGCCTGTGTCCCTTGTAGCTGGGAGGTGAGGGGACATTGGGCCTGAGGGGCAGAACAAGGCTGTCACCCCTCCATCCCCTCCACTTCCCAGTTGGTGCCAAGAAGTGTCAATTGGGGCAACTCCTATTTCTGATGTGGATGTGATTTTATTTCAGCCTGGGGCACCCGCTCGGGGGCCTGGAAACTCACATCCAGTACTTGGTCAAAGCTGCCCTGCCAGGATGGGGAGCGGGAGTACAGGGCTGGGCTATGTCCAGCATCCTTCCCCCCAGAGTTCTGTGGGTCCCTCTCAATGCCCTTGTTCCTAAGTGGATCCCAGATGGTATCCTAGACCCACTAGGGCTGGAGTTGTGGGCAGACAGCTGGGCTCAGCTGGTATCTGGAGGCATCACAGATGTTCCCTCTGCTTGGGTTAGCATGGGGCACGGGGGTGGGGAGAGGGAGCAGGCAGAGAGAAGGATATAATGGAGGATTGGTGTAAACTTAAGCAGCTTATTGAGAAAAGAGCCCAGTGAACATAACCATCATTTCTCCACCGTCTTCAGAAAGCCTGACTCCCCTGCGTTCCTGTCCCAGCTCCATCCCGTGCCTGTGCCACCTTGGATTTGTGACATGGCCACTCTGAGGCTCAGCCCAGGCCAACCTCACCAGGCTGTGAGGTGTGTGGTCTAAGCAAACCACCCAGTGGGTGGGGCACCCAGCAGGGTGCTGGACGTGTAGTAGGCTACTGATTTGAAGAGAGGATCTAATTCCAATCCAGAGCAAAGAAATTGGGTTTTTAGATACTTGACCTGTGGTCTCTAAGCAGGAAGGAGGAGATTTCTGTTGAGCTCCTTGAATGGTCAGTGCAGCTTAGGTATGTTCTCAACTTATGACCCCAGCAGAGGATCCTCTAAATCACTGGGGCACAGGGGAACCTCCCTCTGGGGCCTGGCAAAGCCATGCAGCCAGGAAGCCTGGGTTTGAGTGCTGGCTGCACAGTCGCCTATAGCCTCGGGTAAGTCCCTAGTCTTTCTATACCTGTAAAGGGAGGTAAAGTATACCTGACTCTCAGCTCTGTGAGATTCCGATGAGAAATGATCTGTGAAACTCTACGGGGAAATAAAAGCAGCTGACACACAGTATGTTCTTGGGGGAGTCTGGGGTGGGCGGCCCAAGGTGGAGGTGAGTGGCCCAGGAAGCCAGCACTGGGTCCCCGTGCGGGTGACAGGCAGGCTCTGTGAGGCCGGTCGGTGGAGCCTCATTTGCTTTCCTTGATGGGGCAGCTGGCTGGTTAGCCTCTGAGTATTCCTGACAAGTGCCCACTGCACGTTCCGGACGCAGTCAGCCAGCCCCGCCAGACCGCGTGGTGCTCAGCTGGCCAGTCTTGGGCATGAGTCTGTGACCCACTGTCCTATCTCCTGATTTTCGGCTTGTCCCTCAAATGACCGTGTGGAGCAGTCACTGTGCTGGGGGAGAAAGAGACAGCCCTGCCCCTGGAGCCCTGGTTCCAGGTGGGTGGAAAAGGGGAATCTGGAGAAGTATCACTGGTGGGGACCTGACCAGTGGATGGAGGAGTCAGTGGGAACAATTCTGCCTGGCTCTGCCACCACCTCCTGTGACCTCGAGCACCTGACCTTTCTCTCTCTGGCCCTTAGTTTTCCATCTAAATGAAGATGTTGAGCCCGGCCGGATTGGCTCAGTGGGTTGAGCGTCATCCCATAGACTGACATTCGATTCCTGGTCAGGGCACATGCCCAGGTTGCGGGCTCAATCCCCAGTGTGGGGCAAGCAGGAGGCAGCTGATTGATGTTTCTTTCTCATATCGATGTTTTTATCTTTCTCTCCCTTCTTCTCTCTCTAAAAAAACACACTAAAACATATATTTTTTTATAATAAATTTTTCTTGCCCTGGCTGGTTTGGTTCAGTGGTTAGGGCGTTGGCCCGAGGACCACAGAGTCATGGGTTCGATTCTGATCAAGGGCACATACCTCGGTTGCAGTTCATCCTTGGCCCTGGTTGGGGTCTTGTGGGAGGCAGCCAGTAGATGTGTCTCTCTCACGTCACTGTTTCTCTCTGTCTCTCTCCCTCTCTCCCACTCTATCTGAAGATAAATGAAAAAATATCCTTAGGTGAGGATAAAAAATATATATATAAAAAAATAAAATAAAATATTTTTTCTCTATTGATATTAGAGAGAAAGAGGAAGGGAGAGGGAGAGAGAGATGGAAACATCGATGAGAGAGAACATCGACTGGCTGCCTCCTGCATGCCCCGCCCTGGGGATCAGGCCCACAACCTGGGCCTGTGTCCTGACCAGCAATGGAACCAGTGACCTCTTGGTGCACGAGTCGACGCTCAACCACTGAGCCACATCGGCCGGGCCCAATAAAAAAACGTATTTAAAAAAATAAAAATGAAAGAGGATGTTGAAAGTGGTGGTCCCAGGAAGCTGTGCCCTAAGGTGAAGCAGCTGAGGAATGATCTCTGAAGCCAGCCAGGCCTGGGTCTCACCCTGGCTCCTTCATCTCCCAGGCTTGACCTGGGGCAGGTCATCCAGCCTCTCTAGGCCTGTCTGACGGGCTCTGCAGGCTCTGCTGGCACAGGACAGGCGCTGATAGTGGACACCCTGCCCAGCAGTGTCTGGTGTTGGTGGGCCTCAGGATGGCTTTGGCCTGTCCCCTCCTCCTCTCCCTGTTTCTCCTGCAGTGCCCAGATGTTCCCCAGGAACGCTGGCCCCAGCGGATCTGGGGGTGGAGGAAGGTTGCTGGCCTCAGTGCTGGGCCTACCTGGGCTGTACCTGCCAGGGCCCCAGGGTGGGGGTGGAATTGACCACCCTCTGCTTCTGAAGGGGAAGGAGAGGGGCACACACTGGAGCCCAGCCTCAGGTCCTCGCCTGCATCTTGGAATCTTGATCCTCTAGAACCGTGGAATCATTCTATTCCCAAATCTTGGAAGCACTGACTCATGGAACTTAGAATCTTGACCCTTTGAAATTGAGACTTCAAGAACCAAACTGGACTTGGAAGTGACCTAGGGGGTCATCTGGTCCAGCCCTCCCTCCAGTGCAGGCAGCCCCTCTGCAGACCCCCCGGATCCCCTGGTGTCAGGGGTTCACCCTGCAGCCGCTTTTGTGGACCTCAGGCTTCAGTCCGTCGCAGGGATGCTCACATCTTCTTGCGGTTGCGATCGACCCCAGGCCCACACTTCTGGTGCTGGCGGCACATGGGCTGCAGGGAAGGAACTAGCCAGAGCCTCTGCCCAGCTAGGAATAGAAGGCTTCGTGTGACATCGGGCCCCCCAGGCAGGCCCAGGTAGCTCATTAAGAAGGATCTGGGGCCACCGCAGTGGCTCCTCCTGGGGGGAGGAGGGAAAGCAGGGCCGAGCATGCCACTGGGTTCCCCTGGACTCTCTCTTTGTTGCAGGTGATGATGATCTTACTTTTTCCATCAGTAAGCTTCATTGCTCCTCCCCTCTTGTCCTGGGGCTGGCTGGGGGTCATCACCAGCATTTCTGGGGTGGGGGGGGATCTCTTCTGGGAAGAGTTCTAACAAACAAACCGGCCTCTGAGAGGAGCAGGTTGGTGAAAGCGGCTTTGTCTTCAAGAAGAAAGCCAATGATGGCAGCCATCTATTAGGCGCCTACTGTATGCTAGACCCTGGGCTCGTCTGACCCTCACCAGGGCTCTGTGGTGTCCTTATTCCCATGATGCAGGTGAGGACACAGACCCAGCTAATACTTGGCAGAGCTGGTATTGGAACCAAGGACTGTCCCACCTCAGTACTTCTGGGGGCAAAGGATTCCTGAGTCAGAGGAAGAGGTGACAGTCAGAATTCCAGGAGAGAGCCCTGAGCACGGAGGACTTGGTCGCTCAGTGCAGTAAATGACGCTTTGCCTTACGTTAGAGTCCATTGCACTGTTGGTAGCCTGGAGCAGGAGAAACGGTTCAAGGTGGGGAGGAGGAATTAGGAACCCATCTCAGACATAGTAGGCACAGGACCTGTTTGTTGAATTGAAATGAAACCAAACTTCCTCTGTGAAGTAGACAGAAACTGCTCGGGCAGGACCGTGAGCTGCAGCTCCTGGATCCTGGCCCCTCCCCGGTGCCTCCCTTATTCCCCCTCCTCAGAGACTATTCCCAGTATGAGAGTAGAAAGGAGTTCTGAGTCACCTTCTGATAGTCCAGATGGGAAGGCTGAGGCCCCAGAAGGACAGGGACTGGCCCAAGGTCACACAATAAGTGGGCCTGGGAACACATAGTAAGTGTAAAAGAAATCTCTTCTTCCAGGCTCTGCTTTCTGTGGAGATCTGGGGGCCTGTGATGGGCCAGGGCATGGAGTCAGCTGGGTCCTGGGAGGGAGGCGGGGCCCAGAGGCCTCTGTCCGCAGTGCCCCAGACTCATCTATGCTTGCCCAAACCCTGCCCAGCTCAATGCCTCCTTCTGTGTGAGGCCTGCTTGGATTCCTCTCCCTAACGCCCCTCCTCATCTCCCTTGCTACCCCAAGCATGGGAATTTTTAAAAAACGAGGGTGAAAAGCACATAACATAAAATTTACCACCTTGGTTCTTTCTGTGTGTACAGTTCAGTAGGGTTAGGTGTGTTCACATTGTTTCACCAAAGTTCACAGGACTTTTCATCTGGCAAAACTGAAACTCTATACTCATTAAACAACAACTCCCTCCTCCGCCCCCGCCAGCCCCGGCAACCACCATTCTACTTTCTGTTTCTATGAATTTGACTGCCTCAGATGCCTCGTGTAAGTGGAATCATCCAGAATTTGTCCTTCTGTGACCGGCTCATTTCACTTAGCATAATGTCCTCTGGGTTCACCCATGTTGGCTACATGGTCATAGCAATGTGACGAGATTTCCTTCTCCTTTGTGGTTGAACAATATGTCATTGGATGCGCTGACCAGAGTTTCTCTTCCCTTCTGTTTGTTGTTGGACCCTCGGGTTGCTTCTACCTCTTGCTGTTGTGAAGGGGGTGGGAGGTTAGACGTTGAATGGGCCGGGGTTGGGTCCTGGCTTCCAGCATCATTTGAGCTGCCAGTCTGAGTCCTTTGTCACCTGCTAATGTGCCTAATGGGGTTGCTGGTAAGGATTAGACATTGTGCATATAAAAATGCCTGGTGGCAAGCTCCCAGTGAGTGGTAGGTAGGATTTATTCTCATTATCCACTTTCCTTCTCGGGACAGATCCCTTTGGGGGTTTATAGGACTGGATTATTGGACCCACATACCCAAGCTCACATCGACCCCCATCCATGAGGCCAGCTCAGCATCTGGTGTCTCAGAACAGTGCAGCTGAAGAGCACCTGGCCCAGAGAGGGGCAGGGACTTGCCCAAATTCACAGTCATGGCCATGCGAGGATTAAACCCACATCTCCAGCCTCCCAGCCCAGGGAGCTTCCTGGGGCAGTCCCCAGGGTCCACAGGTCTTGTCCTTAGGAAGGACTGCCCCTCCAGGGCCTGTGTAATCCTGCAGCATGTAGAGTTGCAGGAGGCAGGGAAAGGGAGATGAGCATCTCAGGCTCATCTCTGACAGGCAGAGGCAGGTGGCATCTGCCAGGCACCTCTGATCGTCACCTTCTCCCACGGCTATGGACAGTGGAGCTGCCCCAGTGACAAGGAGCTTGTGTCAAGCGCATTTGCATGGTGCAGGCTTGTCTACGTTCCCTGTGTTGCACCTGGGAGATCATTCTCGGGTGTTGCTCATGCAGTTTTCTTTTGCTTATTTCTTCTCTCAGTCACGCATTCGGAACTACTCCCTGGAGCCTGTGGTGGGCCTGGAGACCAATCATACCTCGGAGGCCGTTAGTAAGACATCATAGTGAATAGTGTGGATTCTGGGACTAAATTGCCTGGGTTCAAGTTCTGGCTCTACGAGATACCAGCTCTGTGGCCTTGAGCAAGTTGCTTAACCTCTCTGTGCCTCTGATTCTTCTCTAAATTGGGGATACTGATAGTCTAGTTACTATTGTTACATAACAAATCACCCTGAAACAGCGTCTTTATATAAGAACAATCATTTTATCTCACAGTTTCTGTAGAAAAGGAATTTAAGATGGGCTCAGATGAGTGGTTCTGGCTCAGGGTCCCACCGGATAGCAGTCAGACGGCAGCGAGAGTGGTGGGAACCAGAAAGGGTGGAGGTGGGCTGGGCCTCTCTAGTTTTCCATGTCGTCTTGGGGCTTTGTGCCTCTCCATGGCCTGCCTGGGCTTCCCCACAGTACGGCAGCCTCAGAGCAGTCCGACCGTGTACCTATGACTCAGGGCTCCAGCAGGGATGTTCCGGTGAAGGAGGCAGAAGCTGCATCCAATCCTATAACCTGGAACTCTCGTAGTGTCGCTTCAGCCATTAGTCCTCAACCCCAGATTCAAGTGGGGGTCACGCAGACCCTGGCTGTCCATGAGAAGGGTGTCAGAATTACATTGTAGGACGAGCAGGTGGGCAGGGAAATGTTGCTGCAGACGTGTTTGGAAATAGTCTGCCACGGTTGTGAGAATTAGTGGAGTCCAAACACGGGAACTGTCTGGAACAGTGCCCAGGCGTTGTATATAAGGGGTGGTTGTATATATGGTCAAAAGTAAGGGTGATTTATTTTTAAATTGATTTTTGAGACAGAAAGGGAAGGAGAGCTACATCTATCAGCTGCCTCCTGCACTCCCCCTGCAGGGGACAAAGCCTGCAACACGGGCGTGTGCCCTGACCAGAAACTGAACCGGGACTTCTCAGTTTATGGGAGGATGCTCACTCCACTGAGCCATACTGGCCGGGCAAAAGTAAGGGTGACTTTGAGAATATGTAATTTACTTGTAATGTGCTGCCTGTAGGACCTGACTCCCACTACAGAAGCCAATTCACTGAACAGTAGCATTTCCCATTTGGGTATTGAGGGATCTATAGGAGTTCACCAAGCAGAGACAAATGGGAAGATATTCCTTGCAGAGCAAACTTGCTGTGTAACGGTGTCGAGTTGTTAAGTAGAGTTCCTCAGGCAGGACCTTAGCTCCAGGTGGCCGGAGTTCCCCTGAGGTGATCAGGGGGAGGCCAGGAAAGTAAACTGAGGCCAGGATGAGAAACGTTTTTTGCATAAAGGATTTGATCTGTAGGTCCCAGGGAATCCTTAGCTATTTCTCGGGCAGCCATGTGAAGGGCTGGAATGTCCTAATCAGGAGCCACTTCTGAAGCAGAATGAGCAGGAATTGGGGATGTACTGGACTGAGGGGGGAATAGGGAGTGGACTGGAGGGGGGGGGAGAGGTTAGGAGTGATGGGGCTTAAACCCAGGTGTTTGCCTGGGGTGTTTGCATTGGCTTTGCATGTATGTGATGTACCCACCCTGGCTTGATTTCCCTCCTATTCTAATATGTTGGATACTTTGCGATTTTTCCCAGCTGGAATCAGCTCTCCTGCAGGGAAGGTTGAAGGATTAGAGGGGACATGTCTGCCTTGAAGACTGGGTCTAGAGGAGCCTGGCAGCCAACTCTGGGTCAGCAGGCAGGGCCTCTCCTCTGCCCTACCCCTGTCTGCAGAAAATAGCTCCTGCACCCCAGTGGTCTCCCCTTTCAACACCCCTCCCTACTCTGCAGGGTCCAAATGGAATAGATCCTGGGGGTTGTGATAACCAGCTCCCCTCACATCACAGATGGGGAAACTGAGGCTCAGTACACTCAGGGCTGCCTCTTGAGGGGCTGGCTCCTCCCTGTTAGATCCTCTGCTCACCGCTTCACCTGAAGCCCCTTCCCAGCTACCTTCAAAAGCCTCCTGCCGTAGCACTGAGAGGGGGGCTTTCTGGGGGAAGAGTTGGAGGAAACAGAGGGAAGGAAGGGCTGAAGCAGGCAGAACACCTCCAGGGCTGGGCCCTGTTCTGGGGGGTTTGTTCCCCATTCTCCTTCCCCTGCCCTGCATCCCTGAGAGACTTGAGCTCTGGCCAACCCAGTGTTAACTCGTGGAGCCCGGGGAGGACGGTGCCCCGAGGGACGCAGTGGCCCAAGTCCTTGCGGCTTTCAGGATGCTGAGTTCCTGTGCATCTGGCTGCACATCTGTGCGTACTTTCGTGAGCCCATCTGCTCATGCCTGTGTGCATTTACCTAGGTCTGTGTGTGAACGTGTGCTCCGTGTACTTGTATATGTCTCCCTGGTTGCATTTTTTTTTTATCCTCACCCAAGGACACCTTTCCATTTTTTGTTCAGATAGAGAGGGAGGGAGAGAGAGGAAGAGAGAGAGAGAAACATCAATGTGAAAGGGACACATTGAGTGACTGCCTCCCACACAACCCAACCAGGGCCGGGGACAAACTGCAACCGAGGTACACGCCCTCAGCGGGAACCTGATCCGGGTCTCTCCAGACCACAGGCTGATGCTCTAACCGCTGAGCCAAACCGGCCAGGGCTGCCTGTGTGCGTTTTTGTGTGCACACGTGTGAAGGGGTGCCTTGGTTCCCTCCAGGCCCCACTGGTCTCCTTGTCAATGACAGCTTAGAGTGTCTCTAAAAGGGGACTACGTTCTCATGTGTTTTAAGCCCTGGAGGGGCACAGCAAAGACTACCTCACCCTGTGGGGGCCTGTGGGCCAAGGGGAGAGCCGGACCTCACCCATGGGGCAAATTGAGCAGAAACAGAACTTCTCAGATTGGGAGACGCCTCCTGGAGGCTTCTCTGAGTCAAGCTCAGGCTGGGTTCTGGGACCCGAGTCAGATCGGACGCTGCCCCTGCCCTTCTGGAGGCAGCCTGGGCAGTGGGGGGTGCGGGGGGTGCTAGCATGGCTGTGACCTGAGGGCTGTCTGGGGCTCACAAAAAGGCAACATGATGCCCGAGCTGACAGGAGTGTTAAAGAAGGCTCCCCACAGGAGATCTGAGGGGTGTTTGGTGGGAGAGGAGGGGAAGGTGGTGGAGAACAGAGCAGGGCTTGCTGCCGGTTGGAACTTGGGGGTTTGAGGTGCAGGGAGGTGGGGAGGTGCTTCTCTTCTTCCAGGCCTGGAAGACTGGGAGAGGGGGAGGAGCAGGTTTGGGGGAATGTGATAGATTCCCATTTGGCCACTGTGGGTGTGCGGTTCCTGTGGGATGTCCGGGTGGGGTGACCTGAGGTTCACTGGGTGCACAGGGCTTGAGCTTGGTCTGGGCAGAGGCAGAGGGGGGGTGATGTGGCCCAAGGAGAGTTTCCTAAAGGAAGGAACAGGGCTTTGAATAAAGAGCAGTGACCTGGGGCCTGGGCAGGGAGGAGCCAGTGTAGGGGGGTGGGCAGGGAAACCAGAGCCGTTGGCCCCTGGAAGCCAGGGGAGGAAGGTGAGGTCCACAGTGTGAGGAGGACTGAGAACTGTCCAGTGAGCTTACTCACCGGAGGTCCTGGCTGAGCTTGGGGGTAGACGGTCGTTGGTTTCACAGCGGGTGGGAGGGGGAAGTGGAAACATCAGTGGAGACAACTCTTTGAGAAGCTGGGACGAGAAGGAAGGAAAGAAAGGGGGTGCTTGCTGGAAAGGGGTGGGGGGGACAAGCTGGATGGGCCTCCTCGGTGCTTCCTGGGGGGGGAGAGGAGATGCAGGAGGCAGGGGAGGGGGCCTCATCTGTAGGCACCTGCTGCCATCCTCTGCATCGGGAGGCTCTTGGAGGAGGCGGCATGGTGCCCTGAGTCCTGCCCTGAGTCTAACAGGCTCCAGGGCTTCCGGCTGCTCTCGATGCAGGGGGGATCCTGGGCCCTCACCTGTGACCTTTTAATTTTTTTTTTAATCTTCACCCAAGGACATGCTTAGAAAGAGGAAGGGAAGGTATGGGGAGAGAGAGAGAAACATTGATTGGCTGCCTTCCCTGCATGCCCTGACTGGGGATCGAACTGGCAACCTGGGTATGTGCCCTGACTGCGGATCGAACTGGCAGCATTTTGGTGCACAAGACAGCGCTCAACCAACAGAGCCACTCCGGCTGGGTAGGTGTGGGGACTTCTGACCTCCTACGAGGCACAAGCCATACAAAGTCAGAGCATCTTCATAAACCTGGTTCCTAGTCAGTGGTAGACGCTCAGGGCTGGGCAGGGCTGGCCTGCGGTGGCTTTGTGTCTCTGGTGCTCACTGAAATGGTGTCATAAATGCTTTAAACAAGAAAGGTTAGAACATGGATCCATCTGCTTCCAAAGAGACCATGCCCAATCCCATTCCTGGCTCAGCTCCCAATTACTGGGAAGTTCTTCTGGGTCTAGCCTAAATCTTTCCTGCTGTGTATATTTTCTGGTGAACTTGTTCAACCCAGCTCCGTGGAGCCAGGCCGACCAGCCGGCCACTTGGAGTGGCGGCCAGTGTTTTTACAACTTGTTTTCATGGAGCTGGTTTGAAGTCTCCCTGCATTCCCAGAATGTCAGACCCGCCCTGATTCACAAGGATTGACCAAAACAGGATCTGAGCCAACAGAGGAATCTGAGGACTTAGTCATCCCCCTTGGATCATCCACCGATTCTTCTGCTTTTCTTCCAATAAAAAAAAGAAAGAAAATGAGCTCAGATGGCCAGGAGGGAACGGGTGTTCAAGGGTGTAAATAGGCTCTGATGGTGCTGGGTGGACAGGACTCAGGGCTCGGGCTTTGCATTGGGCTGACCTCAGCTCAAGTCTTGCTGCACGGGATCTTTTTGTTGTTATTAATCCTCACCCAAGGATATTTTTTCATTGACTGTTAGAGTGCAAGGGAGGGAGGGAGGGAGAGGGAGAGAAACATGGACGTGAGAGAGACATATTGGTTGGTTGCCTCCCGCATGGCCCTGACTTGGGCAGGGATTGAACCTGTAATCCAGGTATATGCCCTTGACCGGGAATCAAATCTGCAGCCCTTGGGTCTGAGGGCCGAAGCTCTAACCGCTGGGTCAAAGCAGCCAGGGCTCCCCACGGGATCTTTGACAGCTCTGTCTCTGAGCCTCACCTTCCTCATCTCTGAAATGGGAAAATTAATGGCACCTACCTCATAGCTTGGGTGTTGTAGAAACAGGCCCAGGATTTCTGTCAGAATGATTCACATCAGAAGTTTTCCAGGAAAGAAAGAAAGAAAGAAAAAAACATGGCTAAGGGAATAGGAAGAAGAATCAGAACGAGGAGAAGCAAGAGTGTGACTTCAAGCCAGGCCCCGTGAGGGGAACTTGGCTTAGTCCCCAGAGCTGGCTGCCAGGGGCAAGGGTGTTGGACGGCTTAGACCCCCCACCAGGTCACTGGTAAAGGGGCATCCACTCATGCACCTCCGCAGCCAGAGTGCTCCAGAATGGTACAGAGGTCCCGAGAGGTGGGGGTGCAGCTCGGCAGAGGCCTCTCGTGAGGATCCGTGTGTGATCAAGTGTTGCCGGGCTGATTATGCAGAGCACGGGAAGCATCAGTAAGTGACAGCTCTTCTCACCTATCAGAAAGAGGGGTGCAGAATGGGTGTCCCAGGGTCCTGTGGTCAACGAGAGGCAGGACCTCTGAGAGCTGCCCTGTTCTCCCATTGATCCCCAGCATCGGCTCCTCGGCTACTCACTGTCTCTCAGCTTCTAGAAGCAGATCCCTCCAGAGCTCCCCAGACTGGCAGGCGGACTGAGGCCCCGCCCCCAGCTTCTTCCCATGACTTGGCTGCAGGCAATTTTTCCAGTCCTTCCAGGGCTGGGCTGGTGCCCTGCCATAGCCACTCCAGAGAAGTCTGCTTCTGTGCCACCCTCACCTCTGTGTGCACAGCCCAGTGTGGTTTGGTGAAGCGCAGGGGATGGCACGGGGCCCGAGGGCAGAGGTCTGGTCAGAGCCACGAGGCACTGAGCGCTGTGGAGGAAATAGAAGCCCCTGGGGCCCATCCCCACCTCAGTTAAGTTTGGTTTTTCTTCCCAGCCCAGCCCACCCCACTGTGGCTCCTAGGCTTTTTCCAGAAGGTACTCAGGGATCACTTCAGAATTTGTGTAGGTCAGTGCGGCCCAGGAATGAACAAATAGAAGTTGTGCTTCCAGGACTCCGATGACTTTAACTGGTGATGTCAGCCTGGGTTGGCCCTGATGGAATCTGACCCAACCCTTCTCTTGCCTCCCCCCACCCCATGATATCACAAGGAATGTCGCCCAGAATCTGGCCTCCCCTCTCAGGCTTCTGCAGAGCACGACAGGCCTGGTTCTAGTCCAGACTCTAGCACCTGCCGTTGACTTTGACCAAGTCACCTTCCCTCTCTGAGTCCCACTGCCCATGTTTTGAACCAAAATTTTGTACGCGCTCACCTAAATCAGATGATTTCAGCGTGGCGCTGAGCCCGTTTGACTGATGCCTGGAGAGGTGAAGTGATTTGCCCGTGACCACACAGCGTGAGTGTGGGGGTGCAAGGGCCAGGACCTGCGCCCTGCCATGGCTGGGTACATGAGCGCCTCGCCTTTATCCGCTGTGCTCTGGCCCCCTGCCTGCATCTGGTCCAGAACCTGAACTAACCTCCCAGTGGCCAGGACGAACAGAACCAGGCACCCGAGCAGTCAGTCACTTCTATTTAGTCTTAGCTCGTCTGGCAACCGTTTATTAAGCACCTACTGCATAAGGGGTTCTGTTCTCAGATGGGCAGGGTCCTACTTTCTCCAGGCTTAATGTCTAGTCCACATCAAGGCTGTGTCCCATCCTAAAGCCTGGGGAACCCACAGACCCCAGGGATGAGGGTGGGCACACAGAGGTGGCCCCAGAGCAGGCAGGGAGTGGCTGGCCCGGGTGGTGAGTGCAGGGGAAACAAGTTTGCTCTCTCCCAGGTGTTTGTTGCTGCCTGTGGTGGGTCCCGCTGGGTTAGGCTGGAAAATGGCTTTGATCCACTGGCAAGGTCCTCCTGGCCCCTCCCCAGGCTCCTGCCTCCTTCGTTCACAAACACTCTAGCTAGCATCTGTGCACCGTTAGACCTTAGGGCTTCTTCAGTAGAAGCTCTGTCTGTCCTCCGGGGCTCGTGGCCTCTCCTGACACACGAGCGCTTAGGAAATGTGGTTGGTGACTGGATTTATGTTGTCTAGACTGGCTTGAGAGTCAGAGTATGAATCCTGGCACCACCCCCTGCTTAGCTGTGCACCCCTGAGCCTCCATTTTGCCATCTGTGGAATGGGTTGCAGTGGGAGGCTAAGTGAGAGAACAAACTCTTCGCTTGTCTGAGCTATGGCCAGCCCTCCATAAGTGGTGGACAGTGGTATAGTAGATGACTCTGCACACGCCAGGCCAAGCAGGAAACACAAGAGAGATGGAGTTAGGCCCTGAGCACATGGACCAGCACTTTACAGTTTACAGAGCCCTGCTGTGTCCTGATTGCCGGATCCAGTCACCCAGAGTAAGGGGGCAGGAGGTGGGCTGGGTAGAGGTAGACTGAGTAGGGGTGCGGAGGAAGAAAAATACAGCTGTAGGAGCCATAGGTCATTCACCTAGCCTGATGTTTGGGGGCTACCAGCCTGGTGGACCAGAGGCTGCTGGGCCCTCCCATCAGGTGCCTTCACAGATGGTGCCAGAATGTAAGCGACTTTAAGGAAACTGGCCTGTAAGAGATGCTAGTCAAGTTGTGGTCACTGCCCTTGAGGGCATTTGAGTCTCTGAAAATAAGGTCCCCATCTAAGCATGCGGATGTCTCATGTATAGAGAACTGTCTAAAAGGCCTACTCAGAGCGCCCGGCTAGCTCAGTCGGTAGAGCATGAGACTCTTAAAAGGCAGACCCCGGAAGGCAGGGCTGGCTGGCCACAGAGCTGATGCTCAGCAAGGTGAAATGACCGGCACAGGTGCCCTGGGGCCCACAAACACGAGAGCCGGCAGGCAGGGAGTGGACAGGCAGGCCTGGCTCAAAATTGGCGGGGCTAAGGACACACATACAAATAGAGGTCCCTATATCTTTGTCGTGTGTTTTAAACTGTTACATAAAATAGTTTGATTTTCTCACATTGACAAATACATCTGCATAATGTAAATTGAAATATACATGTAAATTACAGTTTTATACTACAAAAGGACACAGTATCAAGGAGGAATGAGCTGAGCTATTGTTATACATCTCGGTGTTTTGGTCGTGGGCTAGTGATGTCCGGATGCCTAAAAAGACTTATAGTTCATACATTATTTATTTCATAAAATATATTTTATTGTCTTCATTTTAGCAAGATCACTATAATTATATTGTTATAATCAAGATTTTTACATCATTTGAAAATTGTATTGATGGCAATAATCTAAATGATCAAAAATAAAATGCAACTGTATTTAAAGAGTATAGAATTTGAATATATTTACATCAAAAATTTAAATTAAAGTAAATGTAAAGAAAGGAACATTTATATTTCCAAAAATTATTTTTCTTAAAAATATTTTGGAAATGAAAACTCTACATAGCATAATGAGCAAATAACAGATTTAAAATAAAATTATTTATTTTTTCTTTATTGATTTTAAAGAGAAAGGAAGGGAGAGGGGGAGAGAGATAGGAACATCGATGAGAGAGAACATCAACTGCCCACCTCCTGCGTGCCCCCCACTAGGGATCGGGGCCACAACCTGGGCGTGTGCCCTGACCGGGAATCAAATCAGTGACCTCTTGGTGCATAGGTCAATGCTCAACCAGTGAGCCACACCGGCTGGACAAAATTAAATTATTTAAATAGAGATTAAATATTCAAGTTTTTGAAGATTCTATAAATATGAAACGATTGACAGTTCTTGTGTTTAATGTTCATCTAGTTGCCAATGTAAAGAATTAGTGTTATACTTCATGTTACATTGATTTGAGTAATATGAGTTGCTAAATACAGCAGTCCCCCTGATCCACAGGGAGTCCATTCCAAGCCTCCCCGTGGATGCCTGAACCATGGATAGCACCACACCCTACACAATGGAGCCTGAACAACTTGAGGATCAGGGGCACTGACCCCTGCGCAATGAAACATCCGTGTATAACTTGAGCCGGCCCTCCGCACACACAAATTCCCAGCTGCGGATCGAAAATACAGCTGACGCTTGAACAACACAGATTTGAACTGTATGGGTTCGTTTATACTTACGAGATTTTTTTCAAAACCTGTGTTGTTCAAGGGTCAGCCATATAAACTATGTTTTTTTCTTATACATACGTACCTATGATAAAGTTTAATTTATAAATTAGTCATGGTAAGAGATTAATGAAAGTAACCAGTGATAAAATAGAGCAATTATAACAGTTATGTGAATGTAGTTTGTCTCTTGGCATACTAGCACGAAGTAGCATAATTTTATTTTTCTTATTAAATTGAAAACTTTCACCCTTTCACTTAAAGGAAGCACATTATGGCTTCTCTTTGGCATATTTGAATTTCCGGCATCACTACTCTTGTACTTTGAGGCCATTATTAAGTAAAATGAGGGCTACTTGAACCCAAGCACTGTGATACCACAGTCAATCAATAACCAGATGGCTGCTGAGTGACTAAGGGTAGGGCGCGTATACATTGTGGACACAGGGATGATTGATGTCCAGGGCCAGATGGGGGGGTGTGTGTGGCATTTCATCATACCACTCAGAATGGAGTGCAGTTTAAAACTTATGAATTGTTTATTTCTGGAATTTTCTATTTAATAATTTTGGGCCATGGTTGACCATAGATAACTCAAACCACAGATAAGGAGGGACAACTGTACCATGAGATGTCCCTCAGCCACCATGTGCATTTTCTGTGAATAACCACGCTGATCCATGAGTACTTTTAGAACCACAAGTTGGAATAGAGAGAAAAGCCCTCTCCCCCCAAAAGTAAAAGGATGCTCAGCATTACTGGGAAATGGATAGGGTAAGTCCTCACTTAATGCTGTTTATAGGCTCTTGGAAACTGCCACTTTAAGTGAAATGACATATATGAAAGCCAGTTTTACCTTAGGCTAATTGGTATAAACAAGAATTAAGTTCCTACCACATATTTCTGGTCACAGAAACATCCCCAAACTTATAAATAGGGACCCAAAATATTTCTAATATTAAACATTGAAATAAATGTGAGCTATACATACATCTAAGAAAGATGACTAAAAACAAATCAAATAATGAATTTTCAACCCACTTATTCCAGTTTAGGGTCAAGGATGGCCAGAGCCTCTCCTGGCAGTTAGAGTTTAAATCTAGGTGTCTGCATTCACTCACTCATTTCATTCATATATGCATTTGTTCATTTATTTAAAACCCCTATTCACTTCCTCCAGTTCTTCATCTCATTGTAGAATGCCAGGCCATAGCAGTCTTGTAGTGCAGCACCAGGATCTGACAGATGAGGGAACTGAGGTTCAGAGAAGGGTGCTGATATCCCTAAGATCACACAGCAGAGAAGTTCCCCTGGCGAGGTTCCACAGAGTGAGGATAGATGCTGCATTGGAGTTTCAGGTAAAATCTGACTGTGCCTCCATCAGCTTCCCTTCATCATACTCTGCTACCCAGGCCACCCTCTGCCGGGCCCTGGGGAGATCCTACAGGGGATTTCTGTTTGAAGAGCCACTTCCTGTTTGGGGCTGAGCACTTCCTTCAAGTGACTCACAGGTTCCCACTGGCCTCGTGCTGGGAAACCAAGGTGGGGGTGGAGGCAGTCCCAGGCTGTGCCACCCTCCACCTGCGACCCCAGCTGGGTGACTCTGAGACTGAGCAGTGCCATAGACTGGAGGTAGGAGATGGAGATGGAGGGAGGATGCTGAACTGTTCTCACGGCTTGGAGGGCAGGGCTCTAAGAGAGCAGGGAACAAGGGCTGCTGTGGGCGTGGCCTCCACATCCAGCTATTCCCACGTCTGGTTTCCGGTAGCTACTGCCCAGGTGAGGGCTGACAGCAGAGCTGGGACGACTTAGATGAATTCGTGACACTTTATCTTCCTTACAGGACAGTAAAGTGTGATAGGAACAGCCCTAGGCTTGGACTTGGATTTCTGACACCAACTTTTGGTGACTTTGTCGCTCTCTGCCCATCTCTGGGCCTCAGTATCATGTCTGTCTAATGGGTGTGTGGGGGCGGGTTTGCCGTGTGACATTTGTGGCAGCTTGGTATTGCAGGATTTACATTAAGAGGACTGGGTTTGAATTCTGACTCTGCTACCTTGCTGAGTGTGTCCACCTCTCAGAGGCTCCATTTAAAAGTTAACATAGCCCGGCCGGTGTGGCTCAGTGGTTGAGCATTGACCCAGGAGGCACCAAGAGGTCGCCAGTTCGATTCCCGGTCAGGGCACACGCCCAGGTTGTGGGCCTGATCCCCTGTGGGGGGCATGCAGGAGGCGGCCAATCGATGTTCTGTTCTCTCTCATCGATGTTTCTATATCTCTCTCCTTTCCTCTCTCTCTAAAATCAATGAAGACATATATATATTTTTTTAATTTTGAAATAACAGTTACTTAAGTCATTTTACATAATTTTTTTTTTTTTTTGGTTAATCCTCATATGGGGATATTTTTCTATTGAATTTTAGAGAAAGTGGAAGGGAGGGGGAAAGAGAGAGAAAAAAACATTGATGTGAGAAGGACACCTTGATTGGGATTGGTTGCCTCCTGAGCATGCCCTGACTAGGTCCTGGGATTGAACCTGAGACCCAGGTATGTGCTCTTTTTTTTTTTTTTTTTTAATCATCCTCACCCGAGGACATTTTTCCATTCTCCATTCAGGTAGAGTGGGAAGGAGGGAGAGGAACAGAGAGAGAGAGAGAGAAACATCGACGTGAAGGGACACATCGAGTGGCTGCCACCTGCACAACCAACCAGGGCTGGGGACAAACTGCAACCAAGGTACATGCCCTTAGCGGAAACTGAACCCAGGTCTCTCCAGACTGCAGGCCGATGCTCTAACCGCTGAGCCAAACCGGCCAGGACCAGGTATGTGCTCTTGACTGGGAATCAAACCCCCGACCCTTTGGTCCAAGAGCCAACACTGTAACCACTGAGCCAAACCAGCCAGGGGATTTTACATAACTTAATCCTCAAGCATCAACCCTACAGGTATGTATTATTATTGTTTTATGCATAAAGAGATTGAGACACACAGATTAGTAACCTGCCTAAGGCCACACTGTAAGAGCCAAGATTCTAACTTACGCAGTTTGACCTTAGCACCCATACCGTTAACAGCTGTAGTCTTGCTACTCAAAATGTGGTCCCTGCACCTGTAGCATCCGCATCACCCAGGAGCTTGTCAGAAACGTAGACTCTCAGACCCCGGCCTAGACCTACCGTGTCAACCTGCATTTGAACAAGGTGTCCAGGGGATTTGTTTGCACGTTGAAGTCTGAGAAGCCCTGCTCTCTTTATCTTCCCTCTGTCACCTAGGTCTTAGGATCACTGTGGGAGATGAAGGAGAGAGGGTGTTTTGTAAACTGTAAAGGGCAGTGTGAGAAACACAGGGGCTGGAGGTGGAGGGAGGCAGGGCTGGGGGTGCCCCAGGAATCTGTCTCTCGGTAACCAGATGTCACTTCCAAGCTGTCTCTGAACCCAGCTCTGCCCTCTTCCCATCCAAGGCTGAGTCTTAGCTGTGTGTTTCTGCTGGTGTGTGGCTCCAGGGCACAATCAGGTTGGGAGAGTTCTCATGTTGGCATGGGCTTGTGCTGGCCAGCAGGCCTGAGCCACCATTGCTCTGGGTTCTACAGGGCACCAGGAAACCTGGCTTCTAGCCCTGGCTCTGCCTCTGACGCTTTGTGTGACCGAGGCAGGCCCCTGGCCCTGCCAGCCTATGTCCTCGAAGGGCAGTGTGGCAGCATCCTCTGAAGTGGGCAGCCTGACCCAGAAGCCCCTCCCCTCTCCTCTCCCTCCCCATGGCCCGTTGGCACCATCTCTCCTCCCAGTCTCTGGGCAGGAGGGCCGCTCCTCAGGCTGTGGGAGCTGGTGATGGGGGAGGTGGTGCATGAGTCAGAAGTAAGCCACGTAATTTCAGTGCCCCAGATCCCGCCTCCAGGCTCCAGCCCTTCCTCTGTGGCTGCTTTAGAACAGCTGGTTTGGTGGTTACCTCTGGGGAAACAGGTCCCCGGGCAGCACGAAAGGGCCTCTGCCCCACAGGAGTGGGCACAGCTCCCGGTTTCGTCCCAGGGTGGCTGAGCTTTGGATCATGTTTCTGTGGGTCCTGGGTTAGGGGAGGAAGAATGGTTCGGGGAGCAGGTTACACTGGGTTTGGGGTTAGGGCAGGTTTGTGGACAGCAGGTGTGGAGGGGGGACTGCACGTGAGGGATCTCATGGCCCACAACTGGATCGTGTGTGTCTCCTACCAGCTTAGTGACTTCTCCAGGGCAGGGACTAGATGTGACCCCCCCCCCCCGGACCTCCCACCACAAGGTGGGCACAGGGTAGGGGCTCACTAAGGGTCAGGTGGGAGGGGACAACACAGGTGAACTGATGAGTGATCTGACTGGCCTTGTCTCCTTGTCCCCACAGCTCTCCCAGTGAAGTGACATCACCACCTCCCTGACAGGCCGCCCCTGGGAGCCCAGCTCACAGCCACTGGTACCTTCTTCCAGGTAAAGAAAAAAGAAAGGAGAAAGCCCTGGATGTTTTGCTCAGTGGTTAGAACAGAGGCCCACGGACCCAAGGGTCACAGGTTCGATTCCAGGTCAAGGGCATGTGCCTGGGTTGCAGGTTTCCCTGGCCCCGCAGGAGGCAACCAGTTGATGTGTCCCTCGCACTTCCATGTTTCTCTCCCCTTCCCTCCACTCTCTCTAAAGAAATCAATGGAAAAATATCCTCTGATGAGGATAAACCAAAAAAAAAAAGAAAGAGAGAAAAGAGGTGGGGAGAAAAGAGTTAAGAGACAAGCTACAAAGAGCAGCCCACTGGGTTCTAAAACAATGTCTGCCTCTTATGTGGGGGCAGCACTCTACAGTTTACAAAAAACAAAAGGCAGGGCAAACAGGGATTATTGTTCCATTTTACAAGCAAGAAAAATACCTGCTGCACTTGTTTACTTTAGTGTATCTGGACTTATCTAAGCACCTTACGTGTATAAGCTCATTTAATCCTCACAGCAGCCCATGAGGTCGGCACTATTTTTATCCCCACATTATAAATAAGGAGACTGGGGTTCGGAGGTGTTAAGGAATGTGCTCAGTTTGTAAGTGGTAGAGCTGGGTTTCAAACCTGGCAGCCTGGCTCTCCGTGCACATCCCCAACCCCTGTCATTTACTGCTTCTCTAGAGCCAAGTACTAAACTGAGTTCCCGTACCCTCCAACTTGGGTAGGTGTCATGGGCTCCCACTTCCAGGGGAGATGTGTGTTTTAAGAGAGAATCCTCGAGAGGGATGCTTTAGCCAAAGGAATGAATCGCAAATAACGGAATTGGAGGCCTCGAATCGTGGGATTGGCATGAACCTCGAAGGTGTGCTGGCCATCAGCTCCTGGGACTTTTCTTCCTCAGCATTCAAGCAAGGCTGGGATTCTTTGATTGCTGAAGGGAAACCAGGAGATTTGAAAGAGATCGAAAAGTTCAGACCCCATGTTCTCAGACTTGCCTGGAGGTAGAGGGGCTGCTACTCTCACAGAACTCCATGCTGACGAGAGGAGTCTGAGGTCACTGTGTGCTAGCCCAGGGACAGAAGTCGTGCACACAGATAGCAGAGGTTTAAGAACAACTTGTGGAAGAAAATACTCAATTGTGATTTAAAAAAAAAATTTTTTTTCTTTATTGGTTTTTAGAGAGAGAGGAAGGGGGAGGGAGAGAGAGAAATATTGATGAGAGAGAACATCGATTGGCTGCCTCCTGCATGCCCCCTCTGGGGATCAGGCCCACAACCTGGACATGTGCCCTGACCGGGAATCGAACCAGTGACCTCTTAGAGCATGGGTTGATGCTCAACCACTGAGTCACACCAGCCGGGCTCAATTGTGACTTTTTTTTTAAATCTTCACCCGAGGACATTTTTGCATTTATTTTCAGATAGAGCAGGAGGGAGAGAGAGAGAAACATTGATGTGAAAGGGACACATCGACTAGTTGCCACACACACAACCCCAACCGGGGCCAGGGACAAACTGCAACCGAGGCACGTGCCCTTAGCGGGAACAAACCCAGGTCTCTCTGGACCATGGATTGTCGCTCTAACCGCTGAGCCAAACTGACCAGGGCTCAATTGTGACTTTTTAAAGTAACTTGATTTTTCTGTAAATAGGGAAAGGCAGAGGCAGAACGGGGATCCAGCTCAGAGGGGCTCTGAAGGGGTGTGGTTTAAGAGGTCTGCTTGGTTCCTTCTTTCCTCCATTAGCACATTTAACCAGCTTTTCTGACCAACAGATACATGGGCACTTCCTCGGTGTCTGCATAGTGCAGGGACACAGTGGCTCCTCAGCAGGGACGGGGCTTGGGGTACCCCCATCCCCCTCTCCTGGTGCAGTGCAGGGCCACAGACAGTGTGGTTCTTCGCAAGAGCTTGGCTGAGTGGATCAGAAGTCTGCATCTGGGGAGGCTCAGCCCGCTGGGCAAGGCCGCCACGGAAGCAGATAATTACTGTGCACAGAGGCCTGTGATCACGTCTCAAGAGCTGTGCCAGACGTGTGAGCACAAAGGGAGAAGCAGTGGGCTTCTGGGGGGCGGGGCGGTCAGACTGAGCTTTGGGCAGGGTCCACTGGTTAGGATGGATGGGATGTGGATTGGGGTGGCGGGGAGGGTTTCCTGGCAGAGGGCCCGGCATGGGCACGAGCAAAGGCAAGGCTGTGGGAAGGTGGGTAGTGTGGTGTGCTTGGAACAGTGCAGTGGAAGGAGGGGCGAGGCGAGGGGAGGCAGACAGGTGTGAGTGGAAGGGAGCTAGAGAAAGACCCTTAAATGGTGGGACTTGCTTCTCTTCCCACCCCAGGGCCTGCTTAGGAAGACTGTTAGTGTAATAACCCCACTATTTCACATAAATAAATAAAATAAATCATTGCTCTCCATTCCCTCAGGGCACAAAAACTAGTCTGAGACAAGTTTGCTCAGTGCAAGTCTCTGCCAGACTCCCAGTTCCTTCTCCTCCTCATTCAGGTGGCCCCCACCCAGGAGAGGCCCTGGGAAAAGTCAGCCTGGCCCCATGGCAGAATCACTGGGCTCCTGGGAGCGGCTGAGGTGTCAGTCCCGGGTGAGAGGATGTGAAAATCTTCCCCTTCACCAGGCCCCTGGTCTGGCCCTTGAGGCCCAGCCTGAGGCCCTGGGACATTTGTCCAGGAAGAGCCAGTCAGTGCCAGGTTTTTGAGGGGTGGTGGGGAGGGCTCTCCTGCAGGCCGCCGTGAGGAGGGAGCCACCGGAGGGTGCAAGCCCGAGCAGGCGCTCCGCTGGGGATTTCTGCGGAAAGCCAGGCTGGATGCTGTGGCTGCAGGGCTTTCCTGGCGCTGACATTTGATGATTTTATCATCTGAAATCCAGGGATAGTTCCGTTGGATCACACCAGGATTCCATGATTATATGAGTCTTGGGTGAGGTGATTCTAAGACTCTGGTTGAGACCGTTTGCAGCTAGAACTTTTGAGTTCGAGACACTAAGCTGTGCTCTGTGGGCAAGGCCAGATCACGCCTGGTGACTGCGCAGCCCAGGCTCATAGCCCTGACCTGGGGAAGAGAGGTTCTTTCTGTGCCAGGAGAACCCGAGGCCCCAGGGCAGGGTCCTGAGCCTGGCTCCTGTCCAGCCTGCCCCAAACTGTCCCAAACATGTGGTTCTAGCCCCTGAGGGCCTTAACTGAGGGTGTGTCTCAGATATGTCCTGACCTGCACCAGCCTTGCCTCCTCATTCATAAAACGGGGCTCTGGCACCTTCCTGCAGACTTGGTGAGCTGCGTCCGTGAAATCACATGAAATCACGGGAGACTCTAAACAGCAAGCACTAGCCATGTAGTTATAATCGTGCTGTTGGTAAAGAGGTGTCCCCAAAAGGAAGGTCCATGTCTGAGTCTCTGTGAATCTCTCTTGGCTCCTACTAGTGCCTGCCTCACTCTGGAGGCTTCTTAAACATTTACTGAATGAACTAAAGAGCCTTAGATATGGGACAGGTGGTAGCAGAGGCCACAGTTCCCAGGGACAAGCAGGGAGCACTTTCTACAGGAGGACAGCCAGGAGGGGCAAGAGAACGTGAGAATTCATGACTGGGGTGAAGCGAGCCTGCCCTGTGATGCTGTCAGCCTGGCCTGCTCCCGAGGAAGACGATCAGAGGTCTCTCGGGACAGAAGTGTGTAAACAGGAGGCTCTGTCACCTCCGTGAAAAGAGATTACTAATGACCCTAATTATGGCATGATTGATTCTTGGAGGGCTCCTGCTGAGCCCCACTTCAGCCACTGAATGGTGCATGGACACGGGCAGGTGCTGGCCCATCTTGTCTCTACCTCCCAGGCCTCTCTCTGGCACCCCCTTTCCTAGCCTCTCCCTCTGGCAGCTGCTTCAGTGACAGACTTCCTTTTTGTCCTGCATCTGCTTACCTTCTCTATTAATTTCATTAAAATTTAGGGCTTCTCTGAGGCTCAGAGAAGTGCAATGACTTGCCCAGGGCCATAGTGTGGTGGTGGCAGCTCAGATCTCTCAATTCAACCTGTTTGATGCCTGCACAGCAAGAAACAGTAAATCTGTGAGCACTGGTCAAAAGCTAAGTGCAGAAGGCTGTGCTGGAGGGTGGTGAGGGGGCCAGAGATTAGTTGGTCCCACATTTCTCTGGGCTTTTCAAGCCTTGGAAAATGGGAAGTCCCAGAACGAACCCCGTTGGCCCACCTCCAGTCCCAGTGCCTGGGGTTTGTCTGGTTGTTTGGGGTTTGTTAGTTTAAGGAAACAGCCCAGCTAGTGCGATGCTTGGGGGCTGCCCCTGAGCCCCCAGAGGGCAGGAAGGATCCTGTTGGCACCAGACCCCCCTACTCCTCCACCAGACTGAAGCTATACGAGGCTTGACATTCTGGCTGGAGCCTGGGGACACCCTTGACCCTGCAAGAGGCCCTGCTCAGCCTCCCCGCCACCAGACTTTCCCTGTGTTGCTCCTCCACCTAGTGTCCCCTTTTCTCCCCTTTGTGCTACAAACCTCCCTTATTGTGAACTCTGCTTAGATCCTGCCCTCTCCAGGAAGCCGCTGTGCAGTGGTCAGTTCCCAGGGACAAGCGGGACCCAAGGAAGCACAGGAGCTGTGGGTCCAGAAGACCCTGATGCAAGCAGGGACAGTTTCTTTTTTTTATTCTCACCCGAGGACTTTTTTTTTTTGATATTTTGTTCAGATAGAATGGGAGGGAGAGAGAGAGAGAAACACCGACATGAAAGGGACACATCGAGTGGTTGCCCCCCCCACACGACCCAACCAGGGCCGGGGACAAACTGCAACCAAGGTACATGCCCTTAGCAGGAACCGAACCCGGGTCTCTCTGGACCGCAGGCCAACACTCTAACCGCTGAGCCAAACCGGCCAGGGCAGGGACAGTTTCTTAGAGGAGGGGCCACCCGAGCTGAGATGAGGAGGAGTTTGCAGGCCTTAAGGATGGGCAGAGGGGCCCAGAGCTGAGGTAGCTTCATCAGTCCACCTGCATTGGGAGCAGGGGTGGGCAAGGCAGTGAGGAGGACCCCAGGGAGGCCAGGCCTCAAGCATGGTGCGGAGGTGTCACTATGGCCTTTTATGCCTTGAGTTTTGCTCTCAGTCAGGTTTGGGGTCATCAACGTGAGTTATCCAGGCTGTGACTCCCTGTACCTTGGTCCCTGTGGAAGATGGTGGAGGCACCTGGGCAGGGGCAGAGCCCTGGCCTGGCCTCAGGATGACCAGCCTCCTACCTGTCACAGGCCTTCCTGCAGCTCTCATCCGAATGTTCACTGCTCGTGGGCCAGGGCTCCCGGCGTGAATGGAGGCGGGCTCTTAGGAACGCGGAGGGTTCTTCCCCTCCATCAGACAAGGACTGTGGGTTGTGCTTCCCTCCTCCCCGAGCTGTTCCATCTCCGCTTTTCTCCTGGGGATGAGGAGAGGGCAGGTAGTTAAAGGGTTTTAGAAGCTGAGCGCCAAAAAGGACTTTGGAGATCGTCGGGTGGTGTTCAGACCCTCCCATGACACAGATGGGGAAGCCGAGGCCAGAGGTTTGTGGTCGGCCTGCGGGTGGCTGAGCTCAGCCCCAGCCTGTCAGCCCTGGGGCGGGGCTGGCATGTAGGCCCCCGTGAGGCAGCCGGGGCCAAGGAGAAGGGGAGCGATTCCTCCTGCGCATTTGCGTTTCGCCTCCTCCCCGGGCCCTGGCAGGGTCTCCGCCAACCCCGCCCTGTGCCCGTGCTGGTGGCGGGGTTTCCCTCCCCCCCGGGTTCTTGGCCCTACTCCGTGCCCTTGCTCCCTTGGCGCCAACCAAAATAATGAGCTTGGCCCTTTGAGGTGCAGTTCGCAGTGACAGAGGCTGTGGCTGGCATAGACCTGGAGGGTGGCAGAAATGTGGGCAGACATTCCCTCTGGAGCTGGTGTTGTGGGAAGACTGGGCTTTAGAGTCGGCAGCTCTGGATTCAAATCCCTCTTCTGTGCCCATTAGCTGTTTCGCCTTGGGCGAATCACTTAATATCCTGGATCTACTGATCTATTGGTTGATTGATATAGATATCTAAATTAAATACACATATATTCAACTAATAGACTTTATTTTTCTTTTTTAAGAACAGTTTCAGGTTTACAGAAAAATTGATCAGAAAGTACAGACAGTTCCTACATGCTCTTCTTTCCTCACCTTCGTTTCCATCATTATCATTATTATTATTATTATTGTTATATTTCTCACCCAAGGGTATTTTTCCACTTATTATCAGATAGAGTGGGGAGAAGGGAGAGAGAGAGAGAGAGACAAACATCGATGTGATAGAGCCACATCTATTGGTTGCCTCCTGCACGACCTGACCAGGGCCGGGGACAAACTGTGCCCGAGGTACATGCCCCTGACCAGAATCGAACCTGCAACTCATTGGTTCGCAGGCCGACTGCTGAAACAACCAGCCAGGACAGTTTCCCCTATTTTTAACATCTTACATTAGGGTGATACATTTGTTACAACTGATGGGCCAATGTTGATACAATGTTATTAACTAAAGTCCATGGTTTGCATTAGGGTTCACTCTTTGTGTTGTATATTCTATAGGGTTTGATAAATGTATAATGACGTGTATTTATCATTACAATATCATAGAGAATAGTTTCTTTGTCCTAAAAATCCACTGTGTCCCCCACTCCCAACCCCTGGCAACCACTGATCTTTTTTTCTTTATTTATTGATTTTAGAGAGAGAGAGGAAGGGAGAGGGAGAGAGAGAGAGAGAAACATCAATGAAGAGAGAACATCAATTGGCCGCCTCCTGCGTGCCCCTCACTGGGGATCAGGCCCACAACCTGGGCATGTGTCCTGACTGGGAATCAAACTGGTGACCTCTTGGTGCATAGGTCGACACTCAACCACTGAGCCACACCGGCCAGACTAGTTCCCATTTCTCAGATGCATAAAGTAAGGCTCAGAGAGAGCTAGTAACCTGTCTGAGGTCACACAGAAAGTCAGTGTTAGGAGACTAAGCTGGAATGTGGACATGACACCTGGCCTGAGAGTCTTTCTACTCCCAGGAAAGAGAGTGTGCTCGGGGCCACAGGCAGCAGGATATGGGGGCAATGAGGGCCTGGAGCCTGGGATCATGGGGGGGGAGGGGGCAGGGAAGTGGGTTGGCTGTCTTCTCAGGACATCAGGGTAGGAGAGGGCCCTGCAGCTTTGTGGCCAGCGCTCACTGCATCTCAGGCCTGGGCTCCTGCAAGGCCCTTCCCTGTGCAAACAGGAGTCAGGGCAGAGACCAAGAATTCAGACAGAAAACTGGACTTCGGGTTGAGGGGGTCTCGAACATCAGGCTCGGAGGTAGGGGCCTCCTCTTGTCCCAGAGCCAGCAGGGGCTCCAGGCAGAAGATTTCTCTATCTATCTATCTATCTATCTATCTATCTATCTATCTAATCCTCACCCAAGGACATTTTCCCATTTTTTGTTCAGATAGAGTGGGAGGGGGAGAGAGGAAGAGAGAGAGAGAGAGAAACAACGACGTGAAAGGGACACATCGAGTGGCTGCCACCTGCACAACCAACCAGGGCCGGGGACAAACTGCAACCGAGGTACATGCCCTTAGCGGGAACCGAACCCGGGTCTCTCTGGACTGCAGGCCGACACTCTAACCTCTGAACCAAACCGACCAGGGCCAGAAGATTTCATGGGGACTTGGCTGATACCCTGGGGAGTGGCTTGGAGAAATCAATTGATCCTAAGTAATGCCATTGCTCTGGCAGGATGGGGGTGGGGGAGGGGTAGGGCCTGTTGTCTGGGACTTTGTTGGAGTTTGTCCAATGCCCAGTGTCTGAGCAGCACATCCCTGTTAGAACTTCCAGGCCTCCTCGGCTGCCCAGTCCAGGAAGCCCCAGGCCCCCCCCCCTCTTGCTGCCCTGTGCAGGCCACTGGGGATCTAGGATGACTCAGGCTAGCCCATGGGGGAGATGGACATGTCCACAGTACTCACGCAGGGTGCCCAGGAAGAATTAGGGGTGCTCAGGGCTCTGGGAGGCTGGGGAGTGCTCTAACCAAACCTGGTCTCAAGGGAGGCTCGCTGGAGGAGGTAACATCTGAGCTGAGATCCGAAGGGTCAGGAGATGTCAGTCAGGTGAAGGGACAGCAAGTTCTGGAGTGGTGAGGCTGGAGGAACTGAAGGGGCCAGGGCCTGGCTGTGTGCCAGTTAAAAATCTTGGGCTGGCCGCAGGTGAGAGCTTGGACTGATGGGCACTGCCTCCCACCCCCACCCCCTGGGGCAGTGGCCAACGGGATGGTGAGAAAAGGGCTTTGAGGGATATGAGAAGCATGTCGGAGGTGGTGAGGTCAGTGCTGGGTCTGCAGGAGCTGGGTGACGCCCCCAGAGACAGCCAGGAGCCTGCTCTCTCGGTGGAGAGGCAAAGATTGGGTGGCCTTGGCCGCACCTGGTAACTGAAGCCGTGGGAGTGGACAAGATGATCCCAGGAGAACATGAGAAGGAAAGGGAAGAGGTTTGCCTCCCAAAGATGCCCTGAAGTTATGAATCGTGTGGAATTTTTCCTGGGAGAGGCGGTTCCAAGAGCCAGTCAGCTGGGTCCTGGGCTGAGGCCTGGTGGGCAATTCTACTGCCCTCTTCACCAGATTTGAAGTGGAATTTCTGCTCCTGGGATTGTATTGCTCAGTTGTGGGGGTGGGCGAGCGGGGGAGGGCAGAGGACACATGAGAACCAGTCCCAGGGTTGGGGGTCCTGAGAAAGGAATGTGAGGCGGGGGGACCTGGGTGTGGACTTCTGCTTGCAGAACACCCGCCTGTGGTACCTCAGTCGTTGCAGCCATGTGCCCTCCTGGCATCCCCCCACCCCCATAATCTGGTCTCCTGTTGAAGTCCAGCAAAGGCTGTTACCCCATTTACAGATTCAGAAAACAAGGCTCAGGGAAGAGCCCCGAGAGGCCTCCGGCACGGAGCAAGCCAGTGGCCCACACAGGACGAAGCCAGCCCTCTTCCTGCGTGTCCGCTTCCTCCTCCCTGCCTGAGGAGGTGGGGGCAGGTGGGGCCGTCCACCTGACAGTAGAGGCCCTCGTCTGGGGGTACACAGGGTGAGAGCTGGCTGATAAAGCTGAAAGCATCCCATGTGCTCCCCAGGTCTCCCCAACCCTGTGGGAGCTAAGCCGACGGCAGCAGCATCCCCATCCCTGACTGTCCCCCAAGCCCTGGGCTCGGCTTGACTCAGAGAATTCCCAGCAGCTGCGCCATAGTCCACACGGCTCCCCAGGGAACCACAGGCACAGAGGCTGCACCAGGCATTTCCCAGCAATTAGGAGGCCCTGGGTCAGTAGATATTCCCAGCAAGCCCCTAATGCATCTCTCTCCTCAGACTGGAGGCCGTAATCCCTGTGCTGAGGTTAGCATTTGGTGGGGGTGGGGGTGGGTAGTCAGAGGCCCTGAATGAGGCCCAGAGGTAAAAGTAGTGGGTGCCTGAAGCCTGGGTGCTCCTGCGGTGCAGCCCCTGGGCATTTAGAAAGAGGCATCTTAATGGAGGGGCGGAAAGAAACATCTTGGGAGCTCATCTCATAGGCCTCAGCTCAGCGCTGCCTCCAGGAAGCGTGCCCTGACCCTCTCTGCCCCGTGTTAAGTGCCCACAGCCTCCTTCACTGTCTCTACTTGACGCTGCACTTATGAGCCATTATAGTCTGGTGGTTGCAGGGGTCAGCAGACCTTCCCCGTAAGGGGCCAGGCAGTAAGTATTTTAGGCTTTGTGGGCCTTCGGGCTCCGTCGTAACTACTCGACTCCAGTTATAGTTAAAGCCGCCATAAATCATACGTAAACGCATGAGCCGGGCTGCGTCCAACGAAACTTTATTTATGGACCCACTGAAATTTGACTCTCATATAATTTTCATGTGTCACAAATGTGTTCTTGTTTTGACTTTTTTTTCTTCTCAATTATTTAAAAATGTGAAAATCACTCTTAGCTTGTGGACTAGATAAGAACAGGTGGCTGGCCAGACATGGCCCACGAGGTACCGTTTGCCCCTGGTTAGAGCGAGGCCCCAGAGCCAGACTGCCCGGCTCTGCTGTGTCACCTACGGCAAAGGGCTGACGTGTCTGCGCTTCAGATCCCTGTCTATACAGCGGGGATGGTAATGATAGCGCTTTGGGATGTAAAATGGTGCAGCTGCTTGCTTTGGGAAACAGCTTTTGGCTGTTCTTCAAAAGGTTAAGCTATATGACCCAGCGAATTCCGTCCAGAGTACTGATTCACGAGAAATGAAAACATACGTTCATACAGAGACTTGTTCACAGCGGTTTTATTTGTAACAACCACAAAGTGGTGAGCAACCCAAAAGCCCATCAACCAGTGAGTGGTTAAAGGATCTGTACAATTGAATATTATTCCGCCATAAAAAAGAATGCAATGCTGCCCAGCTGGTGTGGCTCAGTTGGTTTGCATTGTCCCGTGCACCAAGAGGCTACTGGTTCGATTCCCAGTCAGAGCATATGCCTGGGTTTGGGCTCGACCCCCCCAGTCGGGGGCCTGCAGGAGGCAGCCAACTGATATTTCTCTCTATCTCTCTCCCTCTTTCATCTTCTCCCTCTAAAAGATTAAAATTAAAATAAAATAAAATAGCCCTGGCCGGTTTGGCTCAGCGGTTAGAGCGTCGGCCTGCGGTACAGAGAGACCCGGGTTCGGTTCCCGCTAAGGGCATGTACCTCGGTTGCAGTTTGTCCCCGGCCCTGGTTGGTCGTGCGGGTGGCAGCCACTCGATGTGTCCCTTCACATCGATGTTTCTCTCTCTCGCTCTCTTCCTCTCTCTCCTTTCCGCTCTATCTGAACAAAAAATGGAAAAATGTCCTCAGGTGAGGATAAAAAATTAAAATAAAATAAAATAAAATAAAATAAAATGAAATGAAATGAAATGAGAATGCAGTGCTGATTTATGGTACTATGCGGATGAACCTTGAAAACATACTTAGTGAAAGAAGCCAGTCACGCCCTGGCCAGTTTGGTTCAGTGGTTAGAGTGTCGGCCTACAGTCCAGAGAGACCCGGGTTCGGTTCCTGCTAAGGGCGCGTACCTCAGTTTGTCCCCGGCCCTGGTTGGGTCGTGTGGGTGGCAACCACTCAATGTGTCCCTTTCATGTTGATGTTTCTCTCTCTCTCTCTCTCTCTCTCTCTCTCTCCCCCATTCTATCTGAACAAAAAAATGTCCTTGGGTGAGGATAAAAAAAAAAGAAGAAGAAGAAGAAGAAGAAGCCAGTCACAGAAGACCACAAATTGTATGATTTCATTTATGTGAAATGTCCAGGCTAGGCACATAATAGAGACAGGAAGTAGGTTAGTGGTCATCAGGTCTTGATGGGTGGGAACGGGGGTTGCCACGGTGGGTGGGACGGGGGTGAATATGGAGTTTTGTTGGGGTGATGAAATGCTTTGGAATTAGATAGTGGTGATGGTTGCACAACTTGTGACTGTCCTACACACCGAAAATGCGAAATACTGAATTGCACACTTTAAAGGGGTGAATTTTATGGCGTGTGCATCCTATCTCAACAAAAAGATGATGTAATGCTTGCCATAGGTTGCTGTTAGTTAGGATATGGACGGCACTTGCAATGGTGCCTGGAGCATCGTAAGGGCCTGCTCGTTCCCCTCACTGGTCCTGTGAGGGTCCCTGGGGGGTCACCGAGTCTGTCTCGTTCACAGTGTCTCCAGAGCCTAGAATAGGGTCTGGCACAGAACAAATGGCTTCCATTTCTGGAATCCCACAGACCAGGAGTTGAGTCCTGACTCCTGGGGTAAATACTTTTTCTGCTGTGAGCCACAGGCTTCCCATTTGTAAAATGGGACAATAATAACAGTGGTGTTGAGAATCAGATGGTGCCTGACATCAGGGTGTGTGAGGTGCCCAAGCCAATGGCCACTGGCCCCACTTGGCCAATGCTGAGCCTCAGCAGGTATCTCCAGGGCACCAAGCAGGGCTGGGGCAGTTGCTCCTGGTGGCAGCAACTCAACCCACAAGACACATCCCCTTGTTCTACCAGCCTCCCATGAGCCACGCTGGGCTGGGGCTCCCTGAGCCCGAAGGAATGAACACTTTAAGGCACCAGATTCCCAGACTGACCACACCCAGCCATGCGACCACAGGCCAGGCGCTGCCCCTTCCTCTCTCGGAGCCTCAGGTTCAATGATCAAATGGGTTTGGGACACAGTCCTTGCCACTTTGTGACGGTGAGCTGGAACAACGGTTACAAAGTATTCACATGTACCTGGAGTATTTTAAGTGCTCGATACATGTCAGCTTTCATGAGAATTTATTTTAAAATGTTTATTTGGAAAGTTCTATGTGCTAGACACTGTTCTAGTTACTGAGGGTATAGCAGAGAATAAAACAGACAAAATCCTTGCCTTTAGGAAACTTACATCATAGTGACATAAGCAGACCAGAAACAAAATAAGTAAATTATGTTGGAGAACATGATCAAGACAGTAAAGCTAAAATTGGCTGGGAGAGTGTGGGAGGGGTTGCAGTTTTACAAGCGGAGACCTGGGGAAGTCTGACTGAGACAGACATTTGAGCAAAGACCCAAGGAGAGGAGGTGAAGGACTGAACCATGTGAGGTTCGAAGGGAAGAGCCTTCCAGGCAGAAGCAGCAGCAGCATGTGCTGGGCAAGCGTGGTGGGGGTGGGGGTGGGGGCAGGAGACTGTCCAGGGAGACCTGAAGGGTGGGCCCCTGACTCTAGGTGGGCCTGGGACCCACTGCAGGAACTTGTGCAGAGGCTGACCCGCCCTGACCTAGGCTACAGTGACTGCCCACCTCTCCCCTGACTCACAGCCCTGTGCTTTCTCCCACAGGACCAGCCTGGGGCCCCATGGGCTCCTGAGGGCCAGGCACCAGGGCCTTGGGCACAAGCATGGTAAGACACCAGCCCCTGCAGTACTATGAGCCCCAGCTGTGCCTCTCCTGCCTCACCGGCATCTACGGCTGCCGCTGGAAACGCTACCAGCGCTCCCATGATGACACCACACCGGTGAGCCACGCTGGGACCTGGTCAAAGACCCAGGGAGCGCCCAGGTCTGGGGGGAGGGGTGTCAGCTCTGTCATTCTGCTATGTGGCTCTGGGCAGGTCAGTGCCTCTTCTGGGTTTCACTTCTCCTTCTGTAAAATAGGCCCGTGATAATTCTTGAATCTACCTCACTAGGTGGGTAAGGCCATTCTGTCGTGGGTATAACCAGTGGTTAACTCTCCGCTGACAGCGTGGGGCTGGGTTGCTCCTGACGTCAGGCAGGGAGGGATGCTCTAGGAGGGGCACTCCAAGAGGAAGGGGTTACCCCAAGGTGAACAGAAGTTCTCGGTTTCTTGGCAGATCCAGACAGGCGGGCAAGCAGGTGGGGTGGCTGGAAGGGAGGGTGAGGAGGTGGGCCAGGCCATCAGGAGCCTGGGAGCTGGCAGGGTAAGGCCTGGCACCGGGGCCCTGTCACCTGAGCCACAGGCCTGCCAGCGCTGGCAGCAGGTGCTCAGCCCGATAAAGAAAGCCTCCTTCAGTGTTCAGCTCCCCAGGCCAGACTCCAAGTTGCATTTCATCCCAGGCGCTATCAGCCTGTGAATCTAGTTTCTTTTCTGAAGGAACCCAATTCCTTTAAGAAGGAACAGAGAGAAATTGTGTTTATGTAAAAACTTTGCTGCTTGAAAAACAACTTTCTTCTTCCCTCCTTCTGTGAACAAAGAAGCCAGCTTCCAAATTCAGCTAGCCCCAAACAGGCAAGAGTGGTCGAGGGTAGGGGTTGCTAGGGTCAGAGGGCAGGCATCACAGGGCTATCTGGAGGTTGGGGAAGCTTGTTCCCTACTGGTTCTCCTTCTCTGCCTGTGATACTGAGGGATGGAGGCTAGACTGAGTCAGGAGCCTGGGCTCATGACTCCCAAATGGTGAGAAGCAGGTACCCAGCTGGTGGGTACCTGGCCTGATTCATTGTCGTGTCCCCACTCTCAGCACAGAGGAGGCGACATGCCAAACGGAGGCAAGGAGAGCAGGTCAGCCTTTCCATCTCAGGTGCATGCAGGGTCTTCCCCACAGTGGTCCAGTCTGTGAGAGCGAAAGTCAGGCAGACCTCAAGTTCGAATGGTGCCTCTTCTCCTTGTACTGCTGCTGTAAGAAATATCCAAACCTGTAGATAATTTTTTTGGGGGGGGTGTAAATCCTCACCCGAGGATATTTTTCCACTGATTTTTAGGTGATAGAGATAGAGTGGAAGGGAAGGAGGGAAAGAGGGAGAGAGAGAAAGAGAAAGAGAGAAACATTGACGTGAGAGAGACACATCAATTGATCGCCTCCTGCGCAACCCCGATGGGGTCCGGGGATCGAACGTGCAATCCATGTACCTGCCCTTGACCAGAATCGAACCTATGACCTTCTGTGTATGGGTCAATGCTCTAACTACTGAGAAACCAGCCAGGGCCAAACTTCTAGAGAAATTTTTTTATTTTTTATTTTTATTTTTATTTTTTTGGTACATGCCCCTAGCAGGAACCGAACCTGGGACTCTCTGGTCCGCAGGCCGATGCTCCAACCGCTGAGCCAAACTGGCCAGGGCTAATCAACTTTTTAGAGAGAGAGATAGAACCACCAGAGAGAAACTTCAGTCAGCTGCCTCGCATGCCCCCCACTGGGGATTTGGCCCACAACCTGGACATGTGCCCTGACCAGGAATTGAACAGGTAACCTCTTGGTCCCTGGGACGATGTTCAACCACTGAGCCACACCGGCTGGGCGAGAATTTTAATATAGTTTTATTTGAGCCAAACTGATGACAGTGCTGGGAAGGAAGGTCTCAGAGGCTCCGGAGAAGGCATTTGGAACGAAGAAGAAAAGAGTAAATGAAGGTGGGAGAAAGCAAGGCACACTGGACTGCAGGGCAGTTAGTAAGATTATGTGCTCCCTGGAGGTTAGGTCCACTTCCCAGGGGCCCGAAAAGAGGCATTTCAAACAGGTGTGAACCTCGATGCACAGAAACAATGGACTGGGCTTGCTTCAGGCAAAGATAAACCTTTTACTAAAGAAGTTATAGGCCTGGGGTGTGACTTCACCCATCCCGCCCAGTTAGGAATGTGTGATCAGATCGCCCTCCGAGGTTACTTTCGGTTAGAATTTCTGTCCACAGTACGGACTTGACTCGAGGTCTCTCGCCAATGAAAGAGCACACACACCTCTCAAGGAGCTGCTGGGAGGGTGGCGTGCGACAAAGGCATGAAGTGAACAGCACAGTGCTAGCTGGGACTAGTCATCAAGACCAGTCATTCCTGAGCTCCACCCTCAGCCTCTCCATCCCCGAAATGGGAGAGGGGTTGGGTTAAGTCTTCAGAAGTGCTGGCCACTGCTCTGCTCTGAGCTGCCTTCTCCCAGGGGCGGGGCGGGGCGGGGCGGGGCGGGGCGGGCGGCAGGGCCTGCCCTGTGGGGAAAGGCGGCTGGAGGGCAGCAGTCAGCCTGCACCCTTGTGTCCTGCTCCAGGCGCTGTGCTGAGCACTGACTATCCTGCGAGCTAGGTGTCTTGGCCACCATTTCACTTGGAAATAGAAGCCGTTGTCAGTGACTTGGCCCAGGTCACACCCGAGGTTAGGGGCAGAGCTCAGATCTGGCTCCAGGCAGTGTGGGTCCAAAAGCTCTTGGTGGGGGTGGGGAGACAGCCGAGGCTAAGGAAGGTAGAGAAGAATGGCTGAGCTAAGGCAGAAAGTTCCTTGGCTGCTGCAGTAGAACCTGGAGGAAGGTGTATCTCCCAGGGCGCTCACACCCTGCGGTGGGCCCAGGGCCAGCCAGCCGTAGGCTGTGGAGTCAGGAAGGGATGGTCCTGGCTGTGGCCAGCACAGGGCCCTGAGTGGAGGAAGTTCTGGGCTGAGGCAAGTTTTGAGTTGACTGGGAGCCCAAGCGGTGCAGGCCCAGCCCGGCAAATACCAAGGTCTGAGTGTCACGTGTGGGGCAACGGCAGGAAGGGCCTCAGGAGGTCACAAGCCAGCTTGGCTGGGTGAGGGAGAGGGGAGACGGTTTTGCTGCAGCTCTGGGTGGCAGGGCCTCTGCGGAGTGGGCTGCGCTCACCTCAGGAGACCCTGAGACTCCCAGCCGAGGCTGAGCATCCTCCCCTTCCCTGTCACTCACTCTGCTCCTGCTTCCCCTCCCCTAGACTCCCAGCTGAGGCTGAGCATCCTCCCCTTCCCTGTCACTCACTCTGCTCCTGCTTCCCCTCCCCTAGACTCCCAGCTGAGGCTGAGCATCCTCCCCTTCCCTGTCACTCACTCTGCTCCTGCTTCCCCTCCCCTAGACTCCCAGCTGAGGCTGAGCATCCTCCCCTTCCCTGTCACTCACTCTGCTCCTGCTTCCTCTCCCACTTCCTGGGCTCCAGCCTCAGCTGACTCACCCTTTTTCTCCCTTTCTCCTCTCTTCTCCTGTCTTTCCCCAGCCCCTTGGAGCCAGCTGGGTGAGGGCTGTGATGGGTGCTGGGCTCCCTGGCCTGACACAGGAAAGGGAACAGCCATCTGGTGTCTCAGAGCCAGAGCTGGTGCAGAGAAGGTGCTCCGTAGATGGTGCTGAATAAATTGAGGCCCCGGAGTGAGCTGGGGGTGGGGGTGGGGGCCGCGGGTTAAGTAGGGAAAGGGAGCCAAAGAGCTGTGAGGGCTCCTGGTGGAGGAGAGGCCTCAGCGAAGGGATGGGGCCCAACTCTGAGCCCACTGTCCCCTCTTCCTTTGGGGACCCTCTGCTCTGCCCATGCCTAGGCCCTGCCTCCCCTCAGGTCCTCTTGGGCGAGCCCCCTGCATCTCCTAACACATTCTTCTGTGAAGCTGACTTCTCCGGGCCTCGGGCCTCGTGTGTGAAGGGGGATGCCAGACTGGTGTGAGTCAGCGGCAGGTCACTCAGCAGCAGTCTGGGAGTGTGAGAGTCAGTTACGTCGATTGAGCACCTACTGTATTGCATTGCCCCATCGACTGTTAAAACACCCCTGTGAGGCATGTTTGTCTTTCCCCATCTATGGATAGAGAAGCCAAGGCATAAAGCCATATCACACCTGGAGTCCTGGACAGATTTGCTGACAGATTTTCAGCAGGAGCCTCAGGGAGGTGGAGGCTATAGGGGAGCACTCGTGTGTTTTGAGTCTGGGTGTTTCTTCATGAGCGCTCGCAAGGAGAAGGAAGAAAGGGTGGAGAGGACTTGGGAACTGGCCCGATGGAGGAGAAAGAGCGCTGGGCCAGGAGCGGTTTGGACAAGGTAGGGGTGTCTCCAGTGGCACGCTCGGGACCCTCTGTCCCTGGCTGGGATCTGGCCCTGCAGTGCTGGAGCGGAGCCTGGGGAGAGAGAAGGGCAAGCAGACAGCTTGGGAAGAGACCCCTCCTCCCTTCCTGCCTCGAGTCTTTGCTCACACAGTCCCCTCCCCCAGGACACACACTTGACAAGTAAGGAGAAGGGAAACTGAGGACCAGCCAGGTGAAATGGCCTAGTCTCCTGCTCCCAGCTCAGTGAGCGGAGGAGCCTAGAACCAGGAGGCCAGCTCACTTGACATCTAGGAAGGGGAAGCAAAGCTTTTTATAACTGGGATAATTAATTGGTTGTGTCTGACTCATCACTAATGCTGCCGATTGAGGCCTTGGTAGGATAGTAGACAGTTCCCAGCCCCCCCCCCCCCACTGGGCCCCTGAGAACTGTGCGGCCGTGGGAGGCAGCACAGTGTCAAAACCAGCTTCTCTGGAGCAAGAGTGAGTAGGTCAGATGACTGGAGGAACTTCCCAGTCCAAGACACTGAAAGAAACAGTGACAGTCCGCTCTCTTGCACTTCGGTAGTAGGCTTGCCTTTTGGAAGCTGTTTTGAGCTTGTTTGACATCATCTTAAAGATGTGGCTCCAGAAAGATTCAGTGATTAAATCAAGCCGAGGACTCGAAGGCACAGCCTGCGCCGCCTTTGCTCACACCCCCACCCTTGCCCTTTCCCTGTTCTGCACCAGCCTTGTCTTCCAGGCAACAAGCCTTCAGGATACCTGCCCTGAGCCTGGAGGCCACAGGTGTATCAGACCTGGTCTCCCTTCCTTGACAGGCTCCCCGGCAGGCGGCAGGTGGGGAGCAGACAGACGAGAACGGCACTCCCGGACCACCCGGGTGCTCACTGCTGAGGCCGGGAACCCCAGGCAGCGCAGCTGGGGAGCTGGTGTCTGAGGGTTCGCACCATCATGCCAGAGAGCGGAAGTGTTGGGGTGGGGAGTGTCTTGTGCTTGGGAACTGAAAGCAGTTGGGCCCAGGTAGCTCCCGGTGAGGAGGGGAGGGTGTTGCCTGAGATTGTGGGGGAGCCTGCACTCACACTGGGCAATGGGAGCCCGGTCAGACTCGGGCTGTGCAAAGACCACGCTGGTTAAATCTGGAGAATAAGTGCGGAGGGGCCTTAGAGGAGGTGGGGAGGGCAGGGAGCCAGGTGATAAATGCTGAGGTCTCAGCTGGGCATAGGGGGTGCAGGGAGGTAGTGAAGGGAGGGGCTCTAGAGGCACCTAGAAGGTGCAGTCGACAGGCTGGCTGTGGAAGAGGTTGAGTCTCCCTGATGCCTCCTGTCATCCCACGATTTCCATCCTGGCTGGATGAGGCCGCCATGCTGTACGCAGAAAAGTGAGAGGGGAGCATGACCTCAGTGGAGTCCAGGAACAGTGCAGTGGGGGTGGGTGGGGCACAGACACTGAAACACCTGCCCCCAGGTGCTGCATCCTCGGATAGGAGCAGGAAGACGCAGCTGTGGGAAGATCCAGCAGCACCCCTCCCCCACATGTGCACGGCAGCCACCCCAGACCACCGGCCCTTCCACAGCACTGCCTTTGCTCCGGCTGCCTCTGGCCTGGGGCTCTCTGCCTCTGCCTCTGAGGCTCACTGCAAGTGTCTATTGCTCTAAGAAGTCCCCCTTCCCCGACCAAAAATGAGGCCTCCCTCCATGGGCTCTCGCAGCACCTGCCCGTGTGGCTGTGACCGGCTGTGTCTCCCGCTAGACTCGGAGTGTTTTGAGGAAAGGGCCTGGCTCAGGAGCAGCTGGCAAGGCCTGGAGGGGTGACTGAGCCCTGAGTTGAAGAGCGAGGAAGAAGCCAGTTAGGGAATGAGCTGCCATCCAGCTAACTGCCCAGAGAGGCAAGACCCCAGCGGGCTCACGGGCCGGGTGGTCTGGAGAGCGGATGCTGCCATTTCCCTGCCCTGGCTGGGGCGGCAGAGGCAGGTGCTGACTCAGCTGTGGGACCCCTAAGGGTGCCTGGGGTTGGGCTCTGCCAGTGGGCAGGATTCCAAGCTGGCTCCCACCTCCACTTGGGAATCAAGATGGGCTCTCTGGATGACGCAGCCTTTGGGACAGGATGTGTTTAGGGTCAGTCAGAAGCACCCGGATGGCCATTCCTGGCCAAGGTAGCTGCTTGCTGTTGGAACGCGACCCTGCCTCCTCCAGTGACTTGGTGTGTGACCTTAGGCAAGGCCAGACCCTCTCTGGGCCTCAGCTTGCTTGTGGGTCAGGTGGAGGTACAAATCCATGGCCCAGGGTTCTGTTAGATCCCCATGTGCCTCGTGTCCTGTATCAGAGAGACCGCGGCTCCGGCCTCCGGGAGACATGTCCTACCACAGACTTGCAAAGGGGTGGCTGTTCCCTTCTTTGGTGCTTTGAGGAAAAGGGGCCCAGCATTCAGAGAGGCACCCTCTGCACTTCAGCTTGACCACTTCTAAAATGGGGAAGATAAGACCCCATTTTATCCTTTAAACCTTACAGGGCTACTAAGAAGATAAGAAACTGGGAGATGATATTGCTGCATCCATGAGAGAGAGGAGAGGCCGACAGAGCCCCGGGTTGTGACAGCGCAGGGAGCCGAAGATTTATCTCTGCAATAAAGCCATGTCGCTTCCGGCCTTCGGGCCACCCCCACACCCCACCTAGCTCTTCTCTGAATGTTGTTGAGGGTGCCTGGCGTGGCCATGCCAGGCTCCTGGGGAAGTGGCTAAGCCTTGGTTGTAACACTCCTGGCTGCTTTGAGTGGCGGCTTAGAGTGTGGATGGTCAGGATGGTGATGGGGCAACAGCAGGGGGTACAGCCACCCACCACCCCTTGGCAGAGCCCTGTGAGGGGCTCTGGAATAGTCCCTCCTAAGGGTCCCCAGCTCTTCTGCTCAGGTCTTCCCTTGGACTGATGCAACCCACAGAATGGGCGGGAGAAACTGGGTGCTCCAGGCTGGGCCCGGTTCCATTCTCCTGCCTAATGAGCAGCTCTGAGTGCCCCTAGCAGAAGAAGGGCAGACACAGGCCTAATTGCCCTGCTCTCTGGAGCCCAGAAAAAATAAATCCAGCCTCTTAGGCTGTCAGGAGCTGGCTGGGGGTGGAGATTCTAATCCCTTTGCCTGCTAGGCCCTAATGCTGTCATACATCTAAACCTCCCTAGGCTGCCCCTCCCCCAAATCTCCTGTGTCGGGGCCAGAATAACCCCGCCAGGGCTTGCCCATCTCTGCCTTCCAGGATCCCCGCACCCTTCCCACCGGACATTTCCTAGGCTCTTTCTCTGCCTCCGTCTCCCTTTTGGACATTGGTGAGGGTGAAACAGGAACCGTGTGCCCAGGATCTGGCCTGCAGGTGGCAGACTGGACGGGTAGGCACCCCTTCTCTGCAGTGCGGTGCTGAGGGCATAGCTGGACTCTGGGACCCAGAGCAAAGCCAGGACCACAGGGGTGGCTCAGGGGCCTAGAGCCCAGCCACACGCAAGGAGCTAGCACCTGGGGGAGGGCGGCCTCAGGACCGACTAGACAACCTAGAAATAGTCCGCACACATCTGAGAACGTGCGTGTGTGCTAAGGGAACGTGGGAGTCGCCGCACGTATCACAAATGGCGCAGGGACAGCCGAAGCATCCGTTCGGTGGAAGCAAAATTAGATCCCTTCCTCTTACCTCAGACCAAAATAAATCCCAGATGGATTAGAAAGTATTTTTGTTCTATTTAGGAAGCACACATTTGTTGAGAAGATTTCAAACAACTTGGAAAGATGTAAAGTAAAAGAAGTTCCGGTCTTTTTTTTATATATATATATAATGTGTTGTTTTTTTCCTTTATTTATTTTTTTTTTTTAGAGAAAGAGGGAGAGAGAGAAAGAAACATCGATGAGAGAGAACATCAGTTGGCCGCCTCCTGCATGCCTCACACTGGGGATCAGGCCCACAACCTGGGCATGTGCCCCAACTGGGAATTGAACTGGTGACCTCTTGGTGCCTGGGTCAGTGCTCAACTGCTGAGCCACACCGGCCAGGCAAGATCTTCCAGTCTTAATGCTTTAGGGATAAGGCTTTCAAACCTCTCTCCATACACGCAGACCTCGTATGGAGTTACAGACAGATGGATATAGAGAGACGGGTTACAGATTTAAATGTAAACAGTGAAGCCAGGAAATTACCAGTGTCAAGTTTGAGTTATGTTTTCATCTTGAGCCACCTTCCTTAAACAGGACACCAAAGGCAAAACCTATAAAGGAAAAGAGAGATTTGACTGCCTAAAAACTTAAATTTTTATCCAAGAAATTTGATAACAAAATTAAAGTCAAGTGATAGAATAAAAAATATACACTATATATGAAGGTTAATAAATACTTACACAGAGAAAGCTTTGATTAGCCCATAAGAAAAGGAGCCGGTTCCCCCAAACAAAACCTGCCTGGTTCTATGCCTCTGCCTGAATCGAGGCTCCCTAACTTCATCATCCTAGCAATCCCATTTCTTCCAGCTTTGCTGTGGGCGTCTCCTCCCCCTGGAAGCCCTCCAGATTGTCCCCCTCCCATAACTGGCATAAGTGTGCTCCTGAGCAGCCAGCCCATGCTTACCCTGCTCACCACGCTCACTCCCAGGACCGGAGCTGCCTATCGGCTGGTCAGTCATCTGTGTGGGTGGCTCCGAGTGGAATCCAGGCCTGAGTTATATTCCCGTGACAGCACAAGTGTGTGGAATGACTGGAACAGAGATGTCCAAATGGCGAGGACCTGGAAGGGAGATGCTGGAATTTAGTTTGGTATAGGACAGGGTGAGGTAGGGGACTCGTGGGTTTTTTTGTTTTGTTAATCTTTACCAGAGGATATGCTTTCCATTGATATTTTTAGAGAAAGTGGAAGGAAGGGAGGAAGAAAAAGAAAGAAGGAGGGAGAGAATCGTCGATGTGAAAGACACATTGATTGGTTGCCTCTCGCATGTGCCCGGACCGGGGCCAGGGATCAAACCTGCAACCCAGATACGTGCCCTTGACTGGGAATTGAACCTGTGACACTTTGGTGTGCTGGGCCAACGTTCTAACAACTGAGCCACACCGGCCAGGGCTAGTTGTATTTTTCACCAAATAGATGTCCAAATGTCCCAACGCCTTCTGTTGGATTCTTTACCATTTCTGTGCCAGGTGACCCTGTACAAATCCTGTGTCCATGCTTCCAGGCCATTTCCCTCTTCGGGTCTCAGTTTTTGCCATTTCTTAACTGGACCTTTAGAGGACAAGCAAGATGATCTCTGAAATCTTTTCTAACTCTGACATTCCAGGGGTCCTCACCTGGCACTGTGACTTGCTGTGTGACCTCGGGCAAGGCCCTGCCTCCTGAGTCTATTTTCTCAGTCAGACAAGGATAATTACAGGTCCTGCTCCTTGCTGCTTTGGAACAGTTGGGACGGGGGGCAGCCAGACCCGAGTGTGAATTCTGGCTCCACCATTATGCTCACCCTTTGTGATTTGGGGTGAGTCCCTTCCTCTGTCTGAGCCCTGGTGTCCTCCGACCATCCTGCCTGCTCAGAGCTTGGAGAGGAGGAATGAGAAGGGGCAAGTAGAGAGCTCTTAGGAGCCCCCGACCCCGCTCTGTGAGAGCTGGTGCAGGGCTGTTCGAGGAGATGGTGCAGCTGCCATGGCAGGGTCTTCGTCCTCCACCGTGAGGGCTTCGGGACTGCAGCCTCAGAGCCGGACCCCAGCTGTGTCCCGATCACGGCCCCACCCGCGCTGGGGTGGGCACTCTGCCCGCTACCTCCGCAGCCGGAAGAATTCGGTGTAAAGTGAGGGGCGGGGGAAGACTTGATCACTGTCTTCACATAATTAAAGGGCTGTCGGATGCGAAATGATAATTACAGGAACGATCGTGGATTTGGCCATTTGCAGCTTACGTCTGTAATCTTACTCGGGCCTGGCAGCCCTCCTGTGAGGCAGAGGTGATGTCATCCCCGTGAACAGAGGAAGCTGAGGCTTGATGTCCTGACTGACTGGCCCACAGCCACATGGTTAGTGAATAGAAGGGCCGGTTCTTGATTATATGCCCCTGTGCCCTGGTCATTTGACCCCACTGTTTCTTGCCCTTTAGGGGGACTTGTTCTGTGATATCAAAGAACCAGCCGCAGGGGTGCAGTCAAGGAGACAGATTGAGCTGTGTCTGAGGGAGGGAGGGTGGGAGGGGGAAACTCCTGCTGCCCTCCCGTCGCCAGACACTTTGCAGGTCCTACTGGTCTGCTCAGCATGCCAGCCCTGCTGTCCCATTTCACAGAGCAGGAAGCTGGGCACTCAGAGATGACGAATAGATGTCTTCTCCGGGGTCACACATTCAGTAGGTAGCCAGTGTGGGATTCAAACCCAGTGTTGCTGGACCCCGAACGCAGCCTGCCCTATCCGGCTCCTGTCTTAGAAGCAGGAACTTTCAGTCCAGGGGACGACCAGGCAGCTTCCAGAGACTGCGTGCCCGTCCCGGAGCTGCAGGAGCTGCAGCAGGGTGAGCTCCTGTCCTGGAGACTATAGAGGCAGTCTCTGCCCGAGGTGGCAGGCAGGGAACAGGAGTCCAGCAAGACAGCTTCGGGTCTGTGACTGCGGATCTGAAGTCTGTGATGGTGCCAAGGCCGGGGAGGTGGCTCCCGCTCAGGTGCTGTCCTCACTCGGAGGTCAGGCTCCAGGTTCAGTTTGGGGACCAGGGGGAAGTGCTCCAAACCTGCAGGGTCTCCGCAGTGGGGGTGGTGTCTGCGCATCCTGGCCGAGGGTGTGGTTTGGGGCAGGAGCAGCAGCACTTCCTGTGTAGGGCCAGGGCGGGTGGCTCCAGCCATGCTCCCTGACTCCGTGCGCCCCAGCTGCAAACACACTCTTGCCCCTGTTTTCTCTGCGCACAGAAGGCTGTGGGGTGGGCGGGACAGAGATGAAGACATGACAATCAGCATGAGACAGAGAGGAGCAGAGCCTTGGGGAAATGGGAACACTGGTGCTCTGCAAGGATGGAGGGTCCCATCTTCCCGGAGGGTGGGGACAAGAATGGGAGGAGGTGAGGCTGGGGGTGTGGTGTGGAATGGCCATAGCCTCTGGGATTCTGGAAGCATCCTACCCTGTCCACAGCCAGGGCCCCTCCCTCCCCAGCTACTCTCAGCCTCCACCTTGTGCTGCACCTGTCCGCTTGACCTCTGCCCTGCTCCCAGGCGGCTGCCAGGCTCTGGAAGGAAGGAGGCTGAGGCGTCACAGGAGCTCCTTCCCTTCGTTCCTCGGGGTCCCCAGGCTCAGCCTGAGGAAATGTCTGGGGTTGGAGATTGGTCTTGTCCACTGCTAGCCCTGAAGCCTCCTTGCGTGACAGCTACCTTCACACGTCCTGTTCTACCAGCTCTGAGCACTACCTGGTGCCCCACAGGATGTGGGCTCAGGGCATGCGGTCTCCCCGAGCTGAGTCAGGCCAGGCTGGCTTGTCACTGTGAGGAGCAGCTCAGGCCTCGCCTGCTGGCCCTGACAAGGACCAGCAGAGCCATTGGGAGCCTTTGTCAGGGAGCTGCTTCCCAGCCTCCACTTCCTCCTGCCAGATCCCTGCCTTCCCCTCCCCCCGCTTCCAGCCCCTGTCATTCTGTTTTTCCTCTGATTGTTCTTAGAATGACCCTGTCTCCCTCCCCACTATGTTGGGGCCTCTTCATCCCCATCTACAGGCTCCCTGTGGCCAAGGGGCCCCTGGCTTCCAGCTCCCAGGACAGTTATCCCTAGGTGGCCCCCCACCCCAGCTCATGCCGAGTTCTGATAATGGGGCTCCTAGTTCCTCATTGCTCAGGCCCTGCTTCCATCCCCGCCATGCTCCGGGGGCCTCACCCATCTACCAGCTATAACCGCATCACCCTGGCTGGTTCCCAGGGGAGGGGCGGCCCCTCATTCCTGCCCCACCCTCGGGATCCAGCCAAGTGAGGACAGTGACCCTTAGTGTACAAGACCCCTGTGTGCCGTGGGTCCTCCTGACATCTGTGGTCGCCCTGGCCACCTGTCAGCATCCCCTGGTCCTACAGCATACCTCATCACAGGCCATCTCCCAACACCTGCGGCACTAACCCCGTCCCTGCAGCCAGCCCCCTGCTCCCACCAGCTAGTGAGCTCTGGGCTGCTTGCCTGGGACAGAACCCGTCGTAGGCCGAGGCTCAGCCCTCTCCCCGGCCCCTCTGACAACCTTTCTACCAGTCAGAGGTGCAGCGACCTTGTTCCACAGAGGTAGAGTGATCTCTGGACAGACGGACACTCACCACTACTGGCTCAGGGTCCACAGTGGACCAAGGCTCCTCTGTGGGGTGGGGTGGTAAGCCCCCAGTGAAATCTCTCCTGGATGGGCATACTCATTCAGGGGTAGGGGAAAGGGTGTTTTCTCACCTTCTGTTTCATTATCAAATCTTAAGTTCCCACTCACCCTGGGAATAGGAAGACCACCCAGCTCTTCAAGGCTCTTGCAGTACAGCAGGGAGACCGACACACAGACAGTTACAGAACTGCAGGGCGTGTGCTGGAACTGACGTGGGTGCAAGTGTGATGGGAATCTCCTTGTGGGGACAGGGGAGGCCTCAGGGAGGAGGAGGGTTTGCCCGTGGACTAAGTTGCTTTCTGGATGGTGGGTCTGGCTTGTGCAAAGGCACCGGGCTTGAAAGAGCCTGCTTGAGGAACTGGGTGAGTCGGTGTGTGGCGTGTAAAGTGTGTGTTTGGGGCAGAGGTGGGTTCTGGGGGCTCAGGACAGTGGGACTCTTGAGCTGGAGCATGACATCACCAAATTAGGACCAGTCTTTGGAGATCCAGATGTTTAAGTTGGCCTGGGACCTGCCTGCTGCTCTGCAGGAAATGGGTGCAAATGAATTCTTATTCGTGAGCAAATAAGAATTGGAGGTAGCGCCATGCTGGTGTGGCTCAGTGTTTGAGCATCGACCAATGAACCAAGAGGTCACCAGTTCGATTCCCGGTCAGAGCACATGCCCAGGTTGTGGGCCCGATCCCCAGGGGGGAACGTGCAAGAGGCAGTTGATTGATGTTCTCTCTCATTGATGTTTCTATCTCTCTCTCTCTCCCTCTCCCTTCTTCTCTCTCTAAGATCAATAAAGAAAAAAAAAAGAAGAAGAATTGGAGGTAGCAAGAGGGATTCAGAGAAGGACTTGGGGAGGGTGGATGGGGCCCAGCCAGGGTCTGGGTGGTGGCTCAGATGTGCCGGTGTGGGCCAGTCCCTCTGGAGCCAGGGCCCAGACACAGAAAGCAGGACTGCAGCCGGGCCCTTCTCTGCTCCCCAGACTGTCCCAGCCATCCTCTGGCCGGTGGCTGCCAGGGTTCCACTACTCCAGAAAGGCACTTGGCCGGCCTGCTCCTGGCCAGCGTTTCTCCATTCCTGAGCGAGGCTGGGCATTGCTGGGCCTGGAACTGGGGCTCATGCCATTCTGTGTCTGGGTGGGGCAGACACCAGTGGGCTACTCTCTGAGAGGCCACCCCCTCACCTGCTGGAAAGATGGCTTCCTCAGGTGCGGTCATCTTCACATCTCCTTAATGGACAAAGCGGAGGAGGCTGCTCTGTCTCCCAGGCTTGAGCCCTCCTGCCCAGGGCTAGGTCTGAAGTGCTCCTCATCATGACTTGTCCGGGTTTGAGGGCCTTTCCTGCATGCTGGGGAGAGGAGGGCAGACTTGCAGATCCGAGGAGGGGGCACCGACTGCTTGCCTGTTTGGAGCACTTGACTTAAATGATCTTACTGAATTCTCACGTCAACCCCATGGATGAGTACTGTTATTGTCCTCATTTCACAGAGGGGGAAACTGAGGCACAGAAAGGTTACATCAGCTTGCAGTGCCCGAGGTTATACAGCTAGTAAGTGGTGGGCAGGGAGTCGGGTTCCAGACACGACACAGGACTGCTCCACTGTGGTGCCTCTTGGTGGCGCGGGACGGAGGTCTCCTGGCGGTGAGTGAACTCGCCCGCCTCTCCTTCCCGTCCTAAACACCAAGGGAGTGGAGGCAGGCTCAGTCCCTGTCCTTGAGGACCCAAGGGGACGGCATGGTCCCGTGAGCAGATCACAGTGTGCAGAATTCGAGTTTAAAGACGGGTACGATGATGCTGTGGGAGCACCGAGGAGGGGGCGTGGCGGCAGGGGCAACGTTCAGGAAGGCTTCTCAGAGGAGGTGACCTTTGAGCTTCCTTTAAAGGATGGGAATGTTAGGTGAGCAAACCCAGGGGGCGGTGGCCCTTCCAGAGTGAGGGAACTGGTAGGGGATATGAAGCTGGGGAGGTGGGGTAGGGAGCACCCCCAGAGGGAACCCCTGCTTGGCTAGGCAGTAAGGAGCCATCAGGAGAGTGAACTGGGGTTGGAGCTGGAGCTGCAGGGCTGGCTGGCGTGGGGAGGGGAGCTGCAAGGAGCCCCACAAGCCAGAGATTGCCCAGCTGCTTCAAAGCCACCAGCCCATCAAGGGAGGGTGGTCTTGGGTCTCTCCTGCACAGACTTTCCCTCAAGGGCCCTTGGTCTGTTCTGATGACCTCAGCAGTTTCCCAGAGAGCAGGATGTCCAAGCTTGTTGTGCTTCTGAGATAAGGGGGCGGATGAAAGCAGGGATAAACCTGAAGGCCCAGCGGAAGCGTCTGCAGACCTCTCAGCCGGCCCTTCGGGAAGCCGGTGGGGGGTCAGCAGCCCCCACCTTCCCCATCCCCACCCCTACAGGAGACAGAGGAGTGGCCTGGCCCAGCCTTGAGGGACCAGTGCCTGGTGGGGATGACAGACACTGCATTTCCTCAAGTACAGTGTGTGTGTGTGGAGGGGGAGGCGGGAGGGGTCTTTAATCCTCACTAATTTGCTGTGTGACTTAGGCAAGTTGCTTTGCCTCTCTGGGTCTCGGTGTTTACATAAGTAGTGCAGGGTCGAAGTGGAGAGGAATAACCTGCTCTGTAGGCCTGTGTGAGGAGGGAAAGAAGTGAAGGCTCACCATACCAGTGGCACGGCTCTGGGCAATGTGGCCTGTGCTCCTGGCGCCATTGCCAGACGGAGACCAGTGCCCCCTGGCAAGGCCCCCGGCTGCAGCTACAAAGGCCAGCTCTGGGCTGGAGCCTAACCTGCTCCTCGCTCCCGACCTTCTCGGGCCTCAGGCTCCTGACACTGGACAGGACACGTCCCCTCTCTGAGCCTCAGATCCCTATCAGTGTGAAGAAGGCACTAACCCCTGCCTGGTGGGGGGTGACCCCACTTGACCCCTTTTCTGCTCTGTTCCTCCAGTGGGAACGCCTCTGGTTCCTGCTCCTCACCATCACCTTCGGCCTCACGCTCACCTGGCTGTACTTCTGGTGGGAAGTCCACAATGACTACGATGAATTCAACTGGTGAGTGCGGTGGGGGCAGGGCCTGGGTCCCGGGCACCCAGTGGCTGAGGCTGGGTGGAGGTGGGGCCGTGGTTGGAGGGTGAGCCTCTCTCCCAGGCTGGCCCTCAGACCTCTGCCACCAGCTGTGTGGCTTGGGGGAGGGTCCTCTGGAAAGACAAAGCCCAGCAGGAACTGCAGTCAGCGGGGTGACCAGGACCGCTTTCCGGGTGCTCTGTGGGAAAGTAGGCATGGAAGGTTGGGGCAGGGCTCAGCTGGGGGCTGGGGCCTCTGGCCCCCTCTGCAGACAAGAACGCCGAGGCCTGGAGATACACTGGCCTCAGCAGAGGAGGTGGCCCCAGATCCCAGGCCTCTTAACTCCCTGAGCAGGGCCTTGGGCAGGGCTGGAGATGCCATGGTTCTGGGACAGCTCAGGCTCTTTGTGACCACCAGCCTCAGGTCCAAGGGCAGGGCCGTCTGAGTGCTGTACCTGGGTATAGGAGGGCACCCGTTTCTTCCTCACCCCCACCCGCATCGCCTGTCTTTGTCAAAGAGAGGAGGGGAGGGACCCTGGGTTCTGGTGGGAACTCCTTCACTGACGAGTGTAGGTACTAAGGCCCAAGTTCACACAATCATTTGGGGGCAGAGTTTGGCTTGAAAGCCAGACCTCCTCGCCCCATTCAGTGCTGTGTCTTCCTTTTGGTCAGAAGTTCAGCTCAGTGTGCCTGTGAGCAAGTCTCTGGTCCTTTCTGAGCCTCAGTGTCTTCTTCTGTAAAATGGGATAACTCTGACTTCATCGGGTCTCTCTGAGGGTGAAATGAGATGACGCTCTGGAAAGGGCTCGGAGCTCCGCCTGAGCCTGAAGGCCCTTCCCGGGAGGCCCCTTCTCCAGCGGGAAGGAGGCGCGATGTTGGGGCTCCGGGCTTCAGGTGGGCCGTGGTCCTGGGGTTCCGGGAGGATCCTGAGATTCTGTTCATGGAGTTGGGCATCCACTCCCCTCTGCATGGCCCTGGGCCGCGCCTGTTATTAATGAACACAGTAAGGAGGGCTGCTGTCCTGCCGCAGCCTGGCGAGATGAGCCTCCGCCCCAGCTGAGTCCCAGAGGCGCCTCTGGCCTTTATTAAATGCCATCAATCAATTACTGATCCTTGTAGGTATCCACAGCGCAGGCACTGTGGTGGCGATACAGGGACATTCCTCTCTGGCCGACTGCAGACCTTGGACAGTCCTGCTGGACCAGGGGTTGACCACCTGGAAAACCACTGGGTCGGGGAAACGAAGGCCCCAAGGGGCAGGACTCACCCATGGCCACACAACCAGTTAGTACCAAAAAGACACATTGAGGACAGTCTGAGAGACAGACTCAGAGAGGTTAAGTAGCCTTTCTAAAGTCACACAGTGAAATGCAGCTAGCTCCAGGACAGCAGCTTGAGCCTGTGTTATGTTGTCTACAGAGCTACCCGTCTTCCCAGAGAGCAAGTCCCCAGTCACTGGGTGGCTCCGGCCGAGGATGGCTGCCTGCCCTGCCGGGGAGGCTGCCTGGGGCTGAGGGATGGCCTGAACACTGCTTGTCACCTCGGTTTCTTGAAGTCAGTCCTGGGATTCAGGAGAGCCTGGCTCAGCCCTCGCTGTCTCGAGAGTCTCTGGAGAGGGTATGAGACCTAGGTGGTCAGCGCTGGAGGACCGGAGCCAGGGAGGGCCCATCGGGGCTGTGCTGCCCAAGAGGGCCGCCTGACAAGGGAGAGCCAAGTGGAGCCAGCACACTTCTCAGGAGCGGTTACCAGGAGCAGGCCCACCCTCTCTGGGCCTCAGTTTCCCCAGCTGTACAGTAGCGTGCAAGCAGTGATCTTCCAGGCAGTAGATTTTCCTCTGGAATCTGAGGGTAAGGGCAGGGGACAGGCACCTTAAAAAGTTTACTCCCGCCCTGGCTGGTTTGGCTCAGCGGTTAGAGCGTCGGCCTGCAGCCCAGAGAGACCTGGGTTTGGTTCCCGCTAAGGGCACGTACCTCGGTTGCAGTTTGTCCCCGGCCCTGGTTGGGTCGTGCAGGTGGCAGGCACTCGATGTGTCCCTTTCACATCGATGTTTCTCTCTCTCTCTCCTCCCACTCTATCTGAACAAAATATTGAAAAATGTCCTCAGGTGAGGATAAAAAAGTTTATTCCCGTTAGCCCTGTCACTCTGTCTGTAGGAGTCTATCCTAAGTGAGTAATTGCTAGTGCAGAAAGATGCGAGCAGAATTTTCCTTTCTGTGTTAATTTATAATAGCGAAGAATTGGAAATGATTAGTTGCCATTAGCAGGAGGTTGGCTACATATGGTGTGCTAATTCAACAGGGGACCACATGGCGGTGGAAATCACATTTCCTCGGGACCTCTGCTGACCGCAGCAAATGCCTATGTTAATGAGAAGAGAATCGATTACTTACCACATTCGTCCTCAGGAAACCCTATGAAGGGCATTTGATCAATTCTAAGACCTCTTATTTTTACATTTTAACACTGAAATGAGCGTCACAATTGATGGCATTTTGGGATCAGTGAAGCCGGTCGCCTCCAGAGGAACCTACACGCCAGAAAGAGGCAGAGTGAATCCGAGTGCACCTCCTCGCTCCAAAGCCCAACTCGGACCACTGTGCTGTGTGCAGCGGGCTCTGCTGTTTATACAAATATATAGCATCAGGGTTGACCCACTGGGAGAAATGTTGGCCCAGTTTGGGAAATGGTTATTTCTGGACAGAATTGCGGGGATTGTTTTCTTTTCTATGCTCTTGACATGCCAGGTGTCCACCATGAACCCTCGACAGGCCTGGCTGCCATCAGGGAAAGTCACATCATTACAGAGTGGGCAAGGCCTGATCCCTGAGCCTGGCCAGGCCGAGGGAGCGTCCCGGGTCCTGGTGGAGGTCTGACCCCGGCCCCTTCTCCTCCTGCAGGTACCTCTACAACCGCATGGGCTACTGGAGTGACTGGTCCATGCCCATCCTCATGATCACAGCCACCGCCTTCACTTACATTGCGGGCCTCCTGGTACGTGGGGCTGAGGGAGGTCTACAGAGGAAGCTGGCTTTTCCCGTCTCTCGGGCTGCTGCACCCCGGTGGCTTGGTTCTTTCAAGGTGGGAGGCCCCCTTGCTTTCGCCCACCCTGGAGTGTCCCCGACCTGGTGAGAGCATCCGCTCCCAGGAGCCGCTGCAGACTCTCTCTCCCAGGAACGTCAGCTGCGGGTCCTGCTCCCTGTACTCTGTCCCTCAGACTGGGCGTCCCTCTGTTGGACTAGGGGCTCCTTGGGACAAGGTTCAAATGTACCTCAGCCTCATGGGGCCAGGGACTCCTACAGCGTGAATTGAGCAGTCCAAGAGCAGCCAGACCAGTGACCTCTTGAGGGAGAAATCCTAGAGGAGGAGGAGCTGGAGGCCTGGAATACTTGGGGAGGAGGCCAGGCTTGGGCTGAGCTGGGCTGGGCATTCCCGTCGCCTAGTGGGAGGCTTTGTTGACTTTTCTGAGCCAGGCCCAGAGCCGCAGTGGGGAGAAGGGTGTCTGGGGAGTTGATGGAAACCTTTGAGTCACACCTGGGGCCTGACTGTCGCCCTGTGGGCCCCTCTTCAGGTGCTGGCACTGTGTCACATCGCCGTGGGGCAGCAGATGAACCTGCACTGGCTGCACAAGGTAAGGGCGCCCCCAAGAGGTCAGACAGAGAGGAGGCCGGAGGCCCCAGCAGCAGGGAAGAGCCAGGCCCATCACCCCCGGTCTGCGCGCTCGCCTTGTGCCCAGCGCTGTGCTCACAGCCTGGCCTGTGCTCACTCATTCAACCCTCACAGGAGCCCTATGATGTAGGTACCACTATCCTGTTTTGCTGCTGAAAAAAACAGAGGTACAAAGAGGTTTAGTCATTTGCCCAAGGTCTCCCACCTAATAAGTGGAGGATCCAGGGTCCTAACCCTGGTGCCCTGCAATTAACCAGCACAGGTCCCAGCTGCAGCCCTCTGCCTGAGCCTCAGCCTCTCACTACTCAGTGAGCTCGTCCTAAACCGATCCAGTCCTGTTGTTCGCAGCTTAAAGCCTTTTCCACCACGCCCATTGCTCCCAGGGTGATCCAAACTCCCCGACCCAGCACCGAGGCCCTGCATGACTTGGCCCCTGCAGATGTCTCCCAGCTGCTGTCATGGTCGGTCACCCCCAGCTCTGCCCCATGAGACATCTCAGGCCCTGTCAGCATGTCCACCTCATCTCTTACTTCTTCGCTCTTGGTTCCCTTTCTCTCTCTTTTGGACCCTCCCTTGGTTCTCTGCCACCTGCTTGGGCTCCCCCAGCCCCGGCAGGACCCCCCACCACAGTCCTGAGCATCGCTGTTGTCCATTTCCACCTGGCTCTCCGAGTCTGGGAGAGCCCTGCCCAGTCTGGGAGCTTCTTGCAGGCCCGAATTGGCTGTGCCTAGCTCGGTGTCCCTAGTGCCCCGCGTGGGCTGGGCCCACGCAAGGAGGCTTCTTAGATTCAGAACCTCAGCCCTCTTGCTGTTCCTTGTACGCGTGGTGCTGAATGTATGTGCCTGATGCCTGCTCTTCTTGAGGCCCCTGTGGGCACAGTGGTGGCACGGAACTGACCAAGAGAGAGCCCTTCCCTCCCAGGAACACCTGGCCCTGGAAGGAGGGCCAGGCTGTCTCTTTGATTCCCAGAGCCTGGCTCAGAGCAGGCATGCCATTCAGGAAGGGGCAGAGATGTCCAGAAATAACCATGAACCCATGAGATGGGTCCAGAGTGAGTGAGGGGAGGGCTTTGTTCCAGCGAGAAGGGGGACAGGGAGCAGGAACTGGAAGGAGACGCAGCAAGCTCGAGTGGGGCTGCGTGGTGGGAGGTGTGTGGGCACCCACAGGGCGTGGAGGTCAGGAGCTGGGGAGTCAAGGGTGAAGAACAGCCAGCAGCCCAGGTGTTCCACCTTCCTCCCACTTGTCACTCGATCCGGAGGTCTCCTCTGGGCTTGTGAAGTCCCCTCTGTGAGGCACTTTTATCTCCCGGCTGCAAAGTTGATACTTAAAAGAACTGCACCAGATGGCACCTGGGTGGCCACCTCCTGTAGGTCATGCCTGGTTCTCAGCAGGTCCCGAGGCCTCCGGAGGCACTGAGCCAGCAGGGTGGCCGATCACTGCAGGGAGTCTTCCTGGGAGGGGAGTCAGATCCCTTCATCTGCACTGTGCCAGCTCCGGTGCCAGCCCTGCTTTCCTGTCCCCTCTGCCCCTCCCGCAGCATGCCCCTTCCTCTCAGCGCGAGGAAGGTCCTTCAGGCAGAGCTGATAACTAGCTGGGCCCCTTGGCCAGGAGGGATGCAGCTGCCTGGGGCTCGCAGTCGTCCAGTAGGGGCTGGACTCTCCTGTTCTGTTTCCATTGCCATTCAGCCCCTGCTCCTGTCCCGGGCCTAACCCTGGGTCCCAAGGTCTCCAGCAAGCCCCCTGCTGACGGGCCTGATGACATCCCAGTTGCTTTTCATTCGTGGCCGGGACCATGTGGCAGTGACTGGGTAAAGAGTGTGTACTTTTGTAATTGTGATCATTCTGGTCGAATCGTCTCTGCCAAGCGCCACCAGTCATGCGCCCTCGGCAGTCTATGGTTGTGCTCATCAAGTCACCCTGGCCCACAGGTGCTCGAAGGTGTGCCAGTCGATGGAAACAGTCCCTCAGCGTCGTCTCCATCTGCATTTCCCTGACGATGAGTGGGATGCAGCATCTTTCATGCGTCGGAGGCATTTGCCGTAAACTACCTCTTCACATCTTTCGCCCTTTTTGCTACAGGGTTTGCTTTCTGCTTACCGATTTGCAGGAGCTCTTTATAGATTCAGGAAACTGGCCCTTTGGCTGACGAACTGCAAAATCCCTCCTAGTGTGTCACTGTGCCTTTGATGTCGTCGTATTTTTGCGGTGGCAACTTGTTTATTCGTAAGGAGTCAGTCTGTCGTCTCTTTCTATGGCTCCCGGCTTTTGTGTGAAGAGTCTCTCCCATTCCGAGATTATAAAAAATCTCTCCCATTCCGAGATTATAAAAAATGTCTCTGTGGTATTATCTGATAATTATGTGTGTCCACTTTGTTAACATTGAAATCTTTTTGGAAATTACTTTCAGGTGTAGTATGATCTTACTCTGTTCTTAGACGGCTTCCCGCTGTCCCTGACTATCTATTGCGTAATCTGCCGTCCCTGCCAACAGGCGACGCCACTGTTATCATGTGCTATTTTCTTAAATCTATTTAGATCTGTTTCTGAGCTTTTTATTTACTTTCATTGATCTCTCTGGTCTTATACCAGTATCATACTGCTGTAAATACTGCACTTTTATACTATGCTTTCATCAAGATCTTTATTTTGAGAGCCGCCCCACGCCGAGGGGCGTCGCGGAGGGCTGGAGGCAGAGGTGCCCAGCACAGCCAGGCCCTCTGACCACCGTTCACTGGGCACTCACTCTGTGGCAGGCACTTTCCACACAGTGTTTCATTTACTCATAAAAATAATCCTGTGTGTCTGATATTATGCCCACTTTTAAAAATTATACCGCTGACTTTCAGGAAGCATTTACTATTTTGGTGCTAAGCACACCACCTGGACTTCCTCATCTATCTCCCTCAATCCCACAAGGGCAGGCGCCCCCTCTCCCCATCTCACGGCGCAGGAAGCGTGCTTTGAGAGGGTAACCTCCCCACCAGGCAGCAGGGACAGGATTTGACTGGTGGATAGACTCAAGTGTGTCCCTGAGCCCTGGCCAACCATCCGCCACAGAACCCAGATTCCAGGCACCCCAAGAGGCCAACCCGTGGCATCTTTGCAAGGCTGGGTTCCAGCTCCTCTTGGATCCCAGGACCCAGGCAAGGCTCACTGAACACATGGATGTCCCTCTGGGATCCATATCCGTCCACTGTGATCACACACCAGTCTCACCAGCACGTCCTCAGAGGACCGTGGGCTGCTCTGGGCCTTCTGGCTGGGGACTTTCCTTTCCAGCCTGATTTGAAGAGTGGTGGCCACAGTGCTGGGATGCATGTGGTTTAAGGACACGTGTGGGGAGAAACCCCACAGACACGGAACACAGCAGCAGTGTTGCAGAGCAGAGTTGTGCTGCCACAGCATCTGCAAAGCTCGTGATAAAGTCTTAATTGCATTAGGATTATGGGGAATTTGTTTTAATGTAAGTACTTCCACTAGCAATTAAATACAACAAGAAGATGCTCTCAGAAATGGCCCTTCAGAGACGCTTGCTCTGCCCAGGGCCTGCCTGGCGGGGCAGCAGGGGGCAGGGCGCGTGTGCATTGAAGGGGGGAGTCTCAGGGAGGTTAGGACACGGCTGGGCCCTCCCGCCACTGCAGCAGGACCTCTGAGACAGGCAGAATGGGGTTTGGGTCCAGATCCCCCCCTCTCAAAGCCACATGGCCAAGCAAACCCTTATGGTCGCTGAGTTCAGTTTGTGTATAAAATGAAGATGATACACACCTGGGATGTCAGGAGAATAAACATGAGGAAAACCACAATGCCTCCCACAGACCCAGGCACTCACGGGTTCTCCCTGGGCCTGTGTTTCCCCACTTCCCATGTTCCCTGGGCAGGCATCCAGTCTGAAAAGGCCCCTACCCATCTCGTCTCTTACTGGAACACTGGTTCCCAGATGACGGCCTGGATGACGCACCTGTGAAGGGAAACTCAGCCCAGGCCAGAGGGAACCTTCCCGGCCTGGCCGGAACCCAGACGGAAGGGCCGGCCCTGCCTCCCCATCTGGAGCCGCACACTGAGCTTGTTTCTTGCAGGAGGGTCTCAGTGCTGCCAAGAGGGGGCTAAGAAAGACCCTGCAGGAAGAGGGGCCCTGAGGAAGAGGGGCCCTGAGGAAGAGGGGCCCTGAGGAAGAGGGGCGAGGGCGCTGGCAGAGAGGGCAGCTTGGGGCAGGCACAGCCAGTGGGGAGGGTGTGGCGCCTGGGCTGGCCCGTTACAGAGGTGGGGGAGGGGCTTTGTGGTAGAGGTGTGACCTGGGCATTCCAGAGGCCTGCCCGGCAGTGCAGGGGCTGGGCAGAGTGAGTGCAGGGGAGGCTCTGGGGACCAAGGAGCCACAAACCACTTTGCTTAGTTTGGGGAAGCATCTTAAGCGGCATGAGATGTTTCAGACCCCATCTGTCCCCAGGGACCTCTGTCCTGTGACGGTTCCGTCTAGCCTTCTGTCCGTGCTTCTGTCCAGGAGGCGGCCGTGAGGGCAGCCCTGAGGATGCAGAGGCTGGAAGCGCCAACGCTGGGCTGAGAGCAAGCCTCTGTGCGGGGGCGGGGCGGGGCGGGGCGGGAGCAGAACCCTCCCTCACCTCTGCTCGCTCCGCCTGAAGGCCACTGTGGGCCTGGCCGGCTGGGTGTGAGCCTCCTGCCCTGGGGTTGCTGGCAGGGCTGGGGAAGAACTTGGATGTGACCTGCTGTGCCCAGGAGAGCCGCCCTCCCCCGCCCTGCAATTTGCTGGGTGTCTCCCCTCCTCACACCCGAGTGAGGCAAGCCCTGGGGCTGCACCTCCACCTTGCTCCAGCTCCCTCCCACCCCTTCATCCTCCCTTCTACCTCTTGGTCCTTGGTCCTTCACTGTCTCCGCCTGCCTGTCTCACTGTCACCTCTGTCTGCTCCCCTTCCCTGCTTTGTCTGCCTCTCTTGCACACTCCATCTCTTCCCTGGCCTCTCCCTCCCTCGGACACGCTGGGGACCCTCGGGCTGCCCAGTCGCCTCCTTGCTGACCCGGCTGGTGGCTCTTCCCCTTTCCAGATAGGGCTGGCGGTCGTCCTGGTGTCCACGGTGGTGGCCATGTCGGCCGTGGCCCAGCTGTGGGAGGAGGAGTGGGAGGTGCTGCTGATCTCCCTGCAGGTGAGCTGTGGGGCTGGGTTGCTTCCCCCAAACCCTCAAAAGAAGGCAGCGTCTTTCTATCACTTTCATTGTCTCACACTAAGACCCAGAGGGGCAGGGAGGTCAGAAGCAGGGAGGGCGCTACAGCCAGGGTCCCTGGACTCCCAGTGCCCTCCGAGAGTTCCCTGTCCCGTGGGGATAGGCCATCGGGATGTTGGTGATGAAGGTCTGGTGTGGCTGGGAGTCAGCAGCCCCTCTTGCTCCTCCCACAGGGCACGGCTCCATTCCTGCACATGGGGGCCCTGGCCGCCGTCACCGTGCTCTCCTGGGTCGTGGCAGGACAGTTCGCCCGGGCAGAGCGGTCCTGTAAGTACCCCTGGGCAGGACCTGCCCCCCTTCACCTGGCTGTAACCTGGGTGCCCTGGGAGAGGTAGGGCCCTTGCCCAGTGTGGGGTTCCGCTCAGTGGCCACGCGGGGCTGCAGCCTTAGGCAGCTCTGCCAGCTTCCTCTTCGGCGCCTGTGTCTGTGTGTCTGTGAGTTAGAGGCCGGGGCCACCTTTCCGGCAAGGATGGGGGATGCCCTTAGTTCAGGGTCCCTTCAGAGCATGTGTCATGACAGCGAGGGGAAGAGGGGTCCCCCCACATCCTGCCCAGGGCTCACGGTTGGGCCTGGTTGGAGCCAAACGCTCACCGGGCAGGGCTCGTGGCCTGTGTCTGCAGCCTCCCAGATGGCCATCCTCTGCGCCTTCTTTGCTGTGGTGTTTGCCCTCTACCTGGCCCCCCTCACCATCTCCTCTCCCTGCATCATGGAGAAAAAGGACCTGGGCCCCAAGCCCGCCCTCATTGGCCACCGCGGGGCCCCCATGGTGAGTGCACCCGAGGGTCCTGACAGACGGGGTGGGGTAGGAGAGCAGGGCTGCCATTCTGGGGGTGATAAGCAAAGGCCCATCTCCTTGTAGGAAATGAATATAATACATGTAATATAACAGCAGCAACACTTTTTAGACCCTTTGGGGGTGTATGGGAAGGACTGATGAAAAGTCTGGGGAACTTGGGATCAAGTCCTGAGGTTGTGGGTTAGGAAGGCCCAGAAGACTGCTGGGGGCGGGGTGGACAGCAAGGCCTGCCCGCAGGCTGTGGCCAGGCCGCAGGAGAGGTGGGGTGCAGCTCAGAGCCCACCGCTGCAGGGAAGACCACCACAGCTGCACTGGGTTGAAATGGAGAGAGGAAGGAGTCAAAGGCAGCGACCGCTCCTCTGCGGCCCGTGTCCCTGCAGTAGACCCTTCCCCCGAGGGGCCTACTCCAAAGCCGGTGTCCTCGGCCCCTGGCCGCGGCGGGTGCCAGCTCCTCTCGCGCACCCTGAGACGATGAGCGCCTGAGCCGGAGGCCCGAGGGGCAGGACCTGGGTGTGGAGTGCCCGGCTGAGGCGGGCAGACATCCTGTTATCTTGGGCAGGCCCTCCTCCTCCGGGCCAGGGTCTCCTCACCTTGAACCTGGGTTCTCAACAGAGGCAGCACCATTCCCCACCCCAGTGGGAGCTTGGGGACTTCATGAGAGGTTTGTGGGTTGTCACAATGATTGGGAGTTCATGGTGTTGATTTCAGGGTAGCCAAGGTAGCCTCGGTAACTGAAAAACGGATGTTGAGTCCGCTGGGGCTGCAGATCCCCCTAAGGGCCTCCCCTACTGTGTGCAGTGGGCGTTCTGTTCATTTTCTAGGTAAGACCCAGAGACCTGTGCCCCGAGCCAGATCCTGGGGCCTCCCACCACACCCCGCTCTGGTCACGGCACCTCCTGGAGGAATCCAGCTGGAAAGGCCACGGCTTTGGAGTGGGAGGGGTCTGGAGTGTGGTCCCGGTTTGCCATACGCTGCCTGTGTGTCTCAGGGTCTCCTGTCCCCTGAGGCTCGTGCCCAGAGGGGACAGGAGGATGTAGTGAGAACAGACACAGCATCCTGGGCATCAGGGCTCCTGTTTTCTCCAGGACCCAGATACCCACCCACCTGCTCTGGAGGCCAGGGGACAGGAGGGGGTGTTGGAGGAGGGGAGGAAGGACAAGGGGAAGCAGCAAGGTGGCCCAGCATGGGTGATTTTTAGTGAAACATGAAAGAGGAGTATAGTGAAGAACAGGTAACTAACTCAGTACTTCAGCGTCCATCGTACCACCTCGTCTCATCTCTTCCTGCATTTCTTTTTTTTCTTTTTCTCTTTATTGGTTTTAGAGAGAGAGGAAGGGAGAGAGAGATAGGAACATCGATGAGAGAGAACATCGATTGGCCGCCTCCTGCATGCCCCCCACTGGGGATCAGGCCCACAACCTGGGCATGTGCCCTGACTGGGAATCGAACTGGTGACCTCTTGGTGCCTGGGTCAGCGCTCAACCACACCGGCCGGGCTCTCCCTGCTCCCTGCTTTTCTTTTTCTGCTGTGATATTTTATCTTTTTTTTTTATCCTCAGCCGAGGACATTTTTTCGTTTTTTGTTCAGATGGAGAGAGAGAGAGAAACATCAACGTTAAAGGGACACATCAAGTGGTTGCCACCTGCACCACCCAACCAGGGCTGGGGACAAACTGCAACCGAGGTACATGCCCTTAGCGGGAACCAAACCTGGTCTCTCTGGACCACAGGCCGACGCTCTAACCGCTGAACAAAACTGCCCGGGGCTATTTTATCTTATTTTTTAATCCTCACCCGAGGATGTTTTTACATTTATCTTCAAACAGAGTGGGAGGGAGGGATAGAGAGAAAAAGACATCGATGTGAAAGAGACACATCGATTGGTTGCCACCCGCACAACCCCAACCGGGGCCAGGGACAAAGCACAACTGAGATACATGCCCTTGGCTGGAATCGAACCCGGGACTCTTTGGTCCGCAGTCCGACGCTCTGACTGCTGAGCCAAACCACCCAGGGCTGCTGTGATATTTTAAAGCAAATCTCAGACATCATATCATTATACATCCCAACCAACGTAATAATAATTCTTTAATATTACTGAGTCCATGTTCAGTTTTCCTTTCTTATCTCAAAACTATCTTTTAACAGTTGAGTTCTTGAAAATCAGGCTCCAGAGGGATCCCACCAGGGCATCTGGTTGACATGTCTTCTGAGAACGTTTCAGACTAGAACAACCCCTCCCTTTTTCCCATGTGCTGTTAGTTGTTGAAAGACAGTCATCTGTCCTGTAGAATTTCACACATCGTGCATCGGGCTGATTGAGTTCCTGGGTGTTTGTGAGGGGCTGGCAAAGGCACCCCACGTGTCAATGTCGGGCTGCCCGTGAGCATCGCCTGGGGAGGCTCTTATTCTGGGTCCACACATCTGTGTGTGAGAAACCCAAGTGCATGTCCCTGTCTTGGAGACGGTGTCCATGTGCCCCTGGGTGTCCTTCCTCTGTGTGTGTGTGTGTGTGTATGTGTGTGTGTGCGCGCACGCAATACACTTTAATATTTAGACTAACTCTAAAGCTTGGACTCTTAACCACAGTGGCCTTCCCACTTGAGTTTGTGACACCCCCCCCACACACACACACACTCACTCTTGACAGAACCACACGTGGCTGAACCCAGAGATGGAGATTAAGACGTCACCCCGGAACCCCACGTACTTCTGGGTGCTTCCTGGAGTCCCAGGACTAGCCAGGAAGGGCCAACTTTCCACACCCCTTTCTCTAGGAGGCCAGCACCTAATGCAGGGAGACCTGAGTTTAAAAAAGTTTCCAGAAAGAGACCTTGCCCGTTCCAAACCCTTCCTCTGTGTCTGCCTACAGTCTACCTTCTGCAGCCCCGGCCCAGGCAGGAGAGAGTAAGGTACTTCTTGGGTGGTCGCTCGTGGAGGCCTGGCCACAGGACATTTGGAAAGGAGGCAGGTGGGAAGCCCACGCCTCTCTGGATGCCTCTGGCCCCTCCACCTCTGGGTGAGGCCTCACACAGCCTACCTGACTGGGAGACAGGCAGCACGTGCCCCAAGGCTCCGCACCAGAAAGGGGAAGAAGGAAACTCATGGTACAGAGACCAGTGATGTCTGTTAGCTCACTATGAACTGGGTAACATAAGCCCACTTTATAGCTAAAGAAACTGAGGTTCCAAAAGATGTGTGATGGCCCAGGACTGGGAAATGGAATTGCTCCTTCTCCGCTCCAAAGCCCTTTCCATGCCAGGCTGCCTCGCAGATAAGGGGAGTGTGTTACGTGTTGGGGAACAGCATGGCCAGAGGGAGAGAGAATGGGAATGCGCGTGTCTGCTGGGAATGGGATCAGCCATGGATACCCTTCCCACCTCATCGCTGCAGTGGGGGGGGGGGGGGGGTCAGGGTCCTTCCTCTCCGCTTCCTGGCGCTACTCCTGGTCTCAGCCCCATTCTTGGTATGGTGCTGACCCCCAGTGGCAGCAGTGGGTATGACAGGGTCCTCAGACCAGACAGAAATTAGGGAGACTTAGAACCTTCACTCTCCCAAGTGCAAAGAGCCTCAAAGAACAGTGGATGTACTTTCTCAAGAGATAAATGGGGAAACTGAGGTCTATAGGAGAAAGAGATGCACCCAAGGTCACAAAGCTGGTTAATGGTAGAGTCAGCTAGAACCATGCTCTTCTGGTGTGTCTGCTATAGGGCTAGGAGTTGTCATTATTAAGCTGTCATTACGTACTGTATATCAGGCAACGTGCTAGGGGCTTCTAATCCATGGAACAGACCTGGAGATGGTCTTATCATTTTCTGTACAGATGAGGAGACTGGTCACCCTGTGAAACTGCCTCCAACTACCCTCTCCTCTCGCTCCGGGATCTCTATCCACCTAGACTTGGGAAAACGTGGCATTCAGCCCCAGCCAAGACTGTCATAGGGCAGAGGACTGCAGAAAAGCCTTCCCACCCCATATCTGTGTACATCAACACCAAGCACCCCAAAAGCCTGAGAGGCAGGCATGATTTAACAGATGGGGAAACTGAGCTTCAGGGACGGTGTGTGGTGCCCAGGTCACACAGCTATTGCTTGAGGAGGTAGAATCAGAACCAGGCCCAACATGGAAGACTTTCCATGACTGGGGAGGTGTACATCGCTAAATCAGCTCTCCCCTCACCACCCCTTTTCCCGGCAGCTGGCCCCAGAGCACACGCTGATGTCATTCCGGAAGGCCCTGGAACAGAGGCTGTATGGGTTACAAGCTGATGTCACCATCAGGTAGGCAATGGGGCTGGGAGACTGGTCCCACCCCCACCCCCACCCCCACCGCACCCACATCCGGTCTCTGTTGGAGAAACTGCAGGTCCCAGAACCTCAGGATGGGAGGGCAGAGAGGGCAGGCACCCTGTTCGTGACAATAAATCTTGTGCCAAACTCCAGGGTATAAAATAGAGGAAAGAACAGAGGCTCTTGGTTCAAGCAGGGCTGGGGGTTGGGAACTGGAGTCCTGCCACAGAGCCACTTGGAGGACAGACTGGATCGTGTGAAGGGCTGGATCGCAGACAGATGGAGCGCAGACACAGTGGAAGGAGCTCACGGCAGTGGCAGTCACTGTGCCGTCAGTTACACTGTAAAGACCGCATTCAGGTGGCTTACAGCTTTTCTACGCTAGACGTATGTGTTGTCAGTACAAAGGGCAGGACGAACCCACACCCGACGTAACAGATGTCCCTGGGAAGGCGCGAGGGGCAGGGCAGCCACGCAGCCGCACTGGCTGTGTACTGAACAAGGCCCGCTGAAGCGAGAACACCTTCCCGGTGCAGACGCCCTAAAATTATACGTATCAGAACTTTCTAGTAGATGGTGGTAGAACGCCTGAGGAGGGGGACATGGGAGCCTGGTACTGTCTCACTGAGGCACCATTAGGCTTAGGCCGCAGCAGTGGGGTAGAGCAGGACGTGGGGGTGGCATGGGTCGAAGGGGCCTGCATTTGCTGTTCTCATTATGGCATCGCACAGACTGGGTTCTAAGCCAGGTTCCACCACTTACTGGCTGTGGTCCTTGAACTAGGTACTTCCCTCTCCCAGCCTCAGTTTCCCCATTATCAAATGAGGGAGCCCCTCCCTTCCAAAGTAGCTAATAGGCTCAGCCCTCCCTCTCCGGCAGCCCCCGCCCCCCAACTGACCCTCGTAGAGAACTAGGAGTCATCGCCCACCAGCGCTCTGCCTTCCCTGTGCAGATGGGGAAGCGGAGGCCGAGGGGGCGGGGCCTGCCGGTCCCGTGTGGGTTGGTGTAAGTGGGTGGGCAGTGACGCGCTGGCCCTCTCCTGCAGCCTGGATGGCGTGCCCTTCCTCATGCACGACACCACCCTGCGGCGCACCACCAACGTGGAGGAGGAGTTCCCGGAACTCGCCCGCAGGCCCGCCTCCATGCTCAACTGGACTGTCCTGCAGAGACTCAATGCTGGCCAGTGGTTCCTGAAGGTCCGGTGGCACCTGCCCCAGTCGTGGGCGCGGAAAGCATGGGCGGGGACCCCACGCGGTGAGAGGGCAAGGCAGCCATCAGCTCAGGGGACCCCACTCCCCATGCTTCCCTCACAGCGGGGCTGTGGCCTCCTTGGGCTCCTGCCACTGCAGCTGTAATACCATGGTTGTCATTGTTTGTACTGGTCTGTCCCCCGCGCCAGAAAAAGCGGAGGGGATAATAGTTAATAGTTAAGATGGTCAACGCTGTGAAGCTCAGTAGAGGGAAGTTGGTTCTCTGGTCTGAGCTGTTACTAGAGGAGAAGTGTGCTGGGGTCTGGGAGACATTCCAAGCAAATAATCCTGGTAAGGGGCAGAGACGTTGCGGTCAGGGTCTCCCGAGCCCCAGGGGCCCCACATCAGACACTGGCAGCTCAGGGGTCTCCCTGCTCCGTAGCCAGGTGGGCACGTGAAAGCCCCTGAAGGGCCGGTGAGGCAGCCATGTGTGTCCTTGTCTCCGCCAGACGGACCCCTTCTGGACGGCCAGCTCCCTGTCACCCTCCGACCACAGGGAGGTCCAGAACCAGTCCATCTGCAGCCTGGCGGAGCTCCTGGAGTTGGCCAAGGGCAATGCCACACTGCTGCTCAACCTGCACGACCCTCCTCGGGAGCATCCCTACCGTGCCAGCTTCCTCAACATCACGCTGGAGGCCTTGCTGCGCTCCGGCTTCCCCCAGCACCAGGTGAGGCCTGGCAGCCCAGCCCACTGCCTCCAGCTGCCAGGCCCGGCTGGAGGATGCCAGCATAACCCGCCGTGTCCCCTCCAGACCTCAGCTTCCACATCTGTGAAATGGAGGTCGCTTGCCCCTCACGTCCCCAATGGGGTATCATAAGACAACAGGGGAAGAAGAAAGTCTTTAAAAATGTACAAAGAACAGGAGCAAGTCCAGGTTCTCCGAAACACTGTTACTTCCCTGAAGCATTACCCACATTCTTGTGGTGTTAACACTGGAGACGGGAGGAACCCCACACCAACCTAGGATGCACACTGGATGCCGGTGGCCCGCGCAGAATCACTGACCTTCGGGTTATCATCTTGATCATGATAAGGGTCTAGAGGGGAAGCTCCCTGGGTTGTTGCCAAAGCCACTCACAGCCTCGGCTGGAACCAAGTCCTCCCGATTACAATGATTATGTGTAAGCTTTCACTGTGCCAGGTCCTCTCTTTTAAGCCTTCCAGGTGCTTTAGGAGGGGCAGACGTTAAACCCATTTCATAGATGAGAAATCTGAGGCGGCCCCCTCTCTGCCTGCAGGTCATGTGGCTGCCCAACAGGCAGAGACCCTTTGTACGGAAGGTGGCTCCTGGCTTCCAGCAGACGTCAGGCTCCAAAGAGGCAGCTAGCAGCCTGCGGAGAGGTCACATCCAGTGGCTGAACCTGCGCTACACTCAGGTGTCCCACCAGGAGCTCAGGTGCCCGCCCCACCAGTTCAGCGCACCCAGAGGGGGACTGAGTTCCTCCACCCTGCCACGCTCGCTCGCGTGCACACACATCTGGGCAGTGGCGAGAAGCACAGGGGCTTCTGGTTAAAAGAGGAGGCGTCGGGAGCACACGGCAGACATGGGTTGTCTCTGAGCTGGGCCCCCCAGGAGGGAGATTCCTTCCTTGGGACAGTGGTGAGGGTCGCATCACGCTCTCCAGGCTTCCCAGAGTACCAGACTCGCGGCTGACCAGCCCCTCCCCTCCCCACAGGGACTATGCGTCCTGGAACCTGAGTGTGAACCTCTACACGGTCAACACGCCGTGGCTCTTCTCCCTGCTGTGGTGCATGGGGGTCCCGTCTGTCACCTCCGACAACGCCCACACCCTGTCCCGGGTGCCTTCCCCCCTCTGGATCATGGTGAGTGGGGGACTGTTGGGGGACACAGGGTACCTGGAGAGAGCAGGGAGCTGCCTATGGCACCCAGGGGGTGCAGACTCCACACCTGGGGCTCTCTGGTGAGGCCTCAGGCTGGGAGGAGCCCACAGAGAAGACTCAAGGCTCCTGGGGTCTGCACCGAGGTGCTGGGAGACGGGAGGAACCTGGGCCTCACCCACAGGCAGGACACATCACTGAAGGCCCCCAGAGAACCAGTGAACAGCCACTTGGCCTGTTTGGCTTGGGATGTAGTTTATTGTATTTTGTTTTAAAGGAAGGGAAGGCACTATAAAAAGTGGGTAACAGGGCAAGAACAGGGAACATTACAATCTCTCAGCAGTGACAGTGAATGAAACCGGTTCTCGGTTGCCGGAGCACCTGCCGCTGGGCTGCGGGGAGCCCTGATCTCCCTCGGGTGCTCACTGCCACCTCTCTGAGAAGGCGAAAGGCAGATGGAGGGTCTCCTCATGCCCAAGACAGTGCCAGGGTCCGTGAGTGAGGTCTAGGTCACGGTCGTCAAGCCATCCACCTGCCCACTGTCCTGTGAGACCTCTGAGGGTCAGCCCCTAACGAGCCGGCATAGCACTGGCAGCAGCGGCGATGAGCACACTCGAATTCTGGGGTCACAACAGAATTGTGGCCAACAGCAAGAGCCCTCACCCTGCTCGGTTCACCTGAGGTCCAGGTCTGCCCTCCGGGCCCCTCTCCACTGTCCCTGGGGGAAGCCCCCATGGCCCACACCCTACAGTGACCCACGTGTTCACACCCCCAGGGATGCCACACAACTGCACACCTGCAAGTCGGTTCCCTCTCACACTCACCTGTCTGTCTTTCCTTATTCGCCTCTTGTCTGGAGCCCCCGTAAGCACACAGACCCTCCAGGCTTAACACCAACCACCTCTACCCTGACCACCACACAGATCTTTAACCCTGTACACACACACACACACACACACACACACACACTCAGGCCCACAGCCCACACCTCCAGGTCCTCCCCTGCCCACAGGCCCTCACCCTGGAGCCCGGTGTGGACCAGCCATGACAAGCTGGCCGCGGGCCCTCTGTCCACAGCCCCCGGACGAGTACTGCCTCATGTGGGTCACCGCGGACCTGATCTCCTTCACCCTCATCATTGGCATCTTCGTGCTCCAGAAGTGAGTAGGCTCTGACCACCTTCCTCGGCCTCCCCTGCCCCAAGGCAGACCCGGCTCCCACCCCAGCCAGGTGCCCCTCCTCCTGAGCTCTGGGCCAGGAGGCCTGCCAGATGGCCTGTGTGGGGGGGACCCCTAGTGACCCCCAGCCTGCCCCCTCAGCCAGAGCTGGCAGCTTCTGGAATAAGCACCCAGCTGGGAGCCCAGAGCCAACCTCTGCCCTGATTCGCTGTGTGGACTAGGGCGCAGTGCAGCTCCTCCGGGCTCGTCTCCCCACCGGGTGCCGAGGCCAGGGTTCCCACACACTCAGCGTGCAGCTGTGCTGCAGCCCTTCCGCCCCTCAGACAGCGGCTGGGACTGTGGTTGCACTGGGGAGGCGAGGGTGGCCCAGGGGTCCCAACCAGCCATGAACCACGGGGAAGGGGTTTTACTCTTGACTGACGTTCTCTCTCTGTCCCATACTGCTCTGACCCGGCGCATGTCCCTCCTCTCTCTTCCCCACCTCCCCCTCTGCTGCACTCTGGTACCTCACAGCTATCACTTGATCAGGTAATTCTGGTGTGGTCTTCTCCCCGTTCTTTTCTCCCTCTCCTTGCCACCCTTTCTCTGGCTCCTCTGGACACCTGCACTGAGCCCGGTGCCTGGCTCAGGCTCCCTCCCAGCCGCCTCCCTCGCCTGAGCCTCCTCCCCCGGCACCCTCCCTTCTCCTCCCATCTTGCTGTGTGTGCCCCTCTGCTCTGCTCCTCCTGCTGTTTCTGCAGGTGGGAACCAGTGCTTCCGTGTAGGCTGCTGCCCTGGCCTCAGCACCAACGCATCTTCCTCTGAGGAGAGGGCTCTGCCTGGGCCCCGGGCCACTTACAGGGCCTGCCCACTGCCCGGAGCCTACCCTGCTGAGCTCCATCTCTCCCTGTCTCTCCCTTCTCGTCTGTTGCCTTTCCCATCACTCATTCTCCCTTGACCTTTCTCTGAGTCTCTCTCATCTTTTTCACTTTGTCTCCGATTCCCCCATACAGTGTCTCCCGCCTTCCCTGGGGAGGGCCCCGCCGTGGTTGAGCTTCCTGTCCTGGATGTGCCAGGCTGCAGAAACTCTGGCCTGGCACTGTCCTTCTGGGGTGAACGTTTATTTCCAAGATGAGACTTAGGTCTCGGGGATCCAAGTACTCCTTGGTCAAGCGGCTTCACCGACCAGCTTCTAGGAGAAACTGCACCCCGGGGACTGAGCCCAGCAAAGATACGGTCACCCAGTCCCTCCATTCTCGCCGCCAGCAGACGCCCTCACGGCGGTCAGGCCTTCACGTGCGAAGCCCCAGTGTGCTGGGGGGCTGGCCCGTGATGGCCCAGGTGCTGGAACAGACATGCTGAGCCCGCTCAGCATACAGCCAGGGCGGTGGCATTGTCTTCCCGGGGGTCAGGAAAGACCTGAGAAGGGGACCCTGGCACAGAGATCATGTCCTCATTCCTCCATCATCCACTCAAGTACTTAGGGCCCCTCGCCGCACACAGCAGGCACTGAGGTTGGTGCCAGGGACACAGCAATCAATGAGAGACCCAAGTGCTGCCCTCAAGGACGTGTAGGGTGCTAGCCCAGCCAGCGCGCAGGCTGCCTTCCCCTCTGCCTCCTGCTTTGCCCTTGTCTGTCTGCTCTGTTCATCCACCGTCTGCCTGTCCGTGTCTGTCCATTGCAGCTGCACTGACCCCATCTGGAAACAACTGATGTCTTGTGGAGTCTGGGCTCCCTTCATCCACCCCAGGAGGGCTCAGTGCCCTGGGGGGTTGGGTTGTTTCCAAGCTGACCCCCACTTCATTGGTGGGAGTGGGAATGGGGGGTCCGGTGAATCCTGTCCAGGTCACAGGGAAAATCTTAAGTTCAGAGGCCAGGGATGCGGGGCTAGTTCAGAGGAACGACAACAGGAGAACAGTGCCTGGCTCTCCCCGGGGCCTGCATGCCCTGGGCAGCCCCACCGCTCGGCCCACTTGCTTAACTTTACCCCAGTCCTGGCCTTGCCCCTGCCTCGGCCATCAGAGGGACCGACACCTCGGCCTGACCTCCCCATCCGGTCACTGGAACGGAGTAGCGGCAGACCCCGCCCCACGTCACTCTAATGCCCTTGGCCCTGAACCCGTGCAGACTGGGTCTGAGCAAAGCCTCTGCCATCTCGCCTCACCACTCTGCTTTCCTCTGGGGCTCCCCTGGCTTCACTCAGCCTGGTCACGACAGTGGGGCTGCAGGAGACACCAGCGGGGACTCCCCAGGACTGGGGACCCCAGGGTGGGTCCTCAGGGTCAGGTCAGCTAAGCCCTCCCCTGCCCCAAAGAGAGCCAGGTGCCTACTGGGAGCATCTGAGACAGAACCAACCAACTCCCCAACACACACGTCTTCCTGGGCAAGGGGAGCTGCCCTGGGCTTCTGGAGCTCAGGGGAGAGCCCTGGCTGAGTAGCGGACTGACTCCAGCTCTGCCCCTCGCGGGCCCCACTTCTCTAGTCAGTCAAGAGCCCTCTGGTCTCTCGGGCCAAAGCCAGAGATGCCCTGGAAGTGGGCAGGATCCCTGCTCCAGGGAAGGGCCTGATGCCCACGGGACCATCTCTGCAGGTGGCGCCTGGGTGGCATACGGAGCTACAACCCCGAACAGATCATGCTGAGCGCAGCGGTGCACCGGACCAGCCGGGATGTCAGCATCATGAAGGAGAAACTCATCTTCTCAGGTAGGCAGCCCACCGGCAGGCCGCGACAGGCCTGGGCTCAGCTCTCTGCCCATGCGCACACATACATTCACACAGTACGTACAGGCCGCGACAGGCCTGGGCTCAGCTCTCTGCCCATGCGCACACATACATTCACACAGCACGTACAGGCCGCGACAGGCCTGGGCTCAGCTCTCTGGCCATGTGCACACATACATTCACACAGCACGTACAGGCCGCGACAGGCCTGGGCTCAGCTCTCTGCCCACGCGCACACATACATTCACACAGCACGTACAGGCCGCGACAGGCCTGGGCTCAGCTCTCTGCCCATGCGCACACATACATTCACACAGCACGTACAGGGCCGCGACAGGCATGGGCTCAGCTCTCTGCCCGATGCGCACACATACATTCAACACACAACGTACAGGCCACAACCGGCCTGGGCTCAGCTCTCTGCCCTAGCGGGCACACACATACATTCACACAGCACGTACAGGCCGCGACAGGCCTGGGCTCAGCTCTCTGCCCATGCACACACATACATTCACACAACACGTACAGGCCACGACAGGCCTGGGCTCAGCTCTCTGCCCATGCACACACATACATTCACACAGCACGTACAGGCCGGGGAACGGCCTGGGCTCAGCTCTCTGCCCATGCGCACACATACATTCACACAGCACGTACAGGCCGGGGCACGGCCTGGGCTCAGCTCTCTGCCCATGCGCACACATACATTCACACAGCACGTACAGGCCGGGGCACGGCCCGGACATGCGGGTGCCCACACACGTACAGGCACACATTCACACCCCCCATAGGCAGCCGTGCCAGCCCCGTGGGTGGTGGGCAGGGTGGCACGCAGGAGTGGGATGAGGGGAAGAGTCTGCTTTGAAGGCCTATCCCCCTTTGCCCAGTTCACATAGGGGCCCCAAACATTGACCTCATCCCTGTCGCTGCCAGCCCACTGACTCCGTCTGATGGAGGCGGCAGCTCCATGAGCAAGAACACGGGAAACTGGGTGTCACTAGAGCTCTAACAGATGAGGGTGCTGAACCAGAATGGGGTACAGAGATGGTGAGGGCGGTTAGAGCTCCCTGGGGCAGCGAGGGGGGTCCTGGGAGTGGGGTTGAGGTCAGGGTGAGCGGAGGGAGGGAAGGAAGGGCGCCCCAGCCGGGAGCAGTGTGCCCAGAGGCAGTGAGGGAGCGGCGCCCAGAACTGAATACTGTTCCACAGGGCTTGAGGGGAGGGGCCTTTGGCTGGTTCACCCCGAGAGCGTGCGTGGGGTGGGGGTGCAGAGGTTCTTGGGCTTCAGCCTGAAAGCAGAGGGCTGCAGACGGGCTTTCCTGAGCTGTTCTGCAGCAGAGCTGGACCAAGTACCACCACGTGGGCGGCTCACATGTCAGGGGTTTGCTGCTTCTCACTCCGGAGGGGCTGTGAGGGCAGAGCCGGTCCAGGCCTCTCCCCTGGGCTCACGGGGCCGTCCTCCCCTTCACGCATTCCTGAGGCATGCAGCGCAGTAGTGCACGGGAGGGTTATACAGTATTTCCGGAGATCCCAGCTCTATTCCCAACTAGCCGTGTGAACCGGAACACTGTCCACCCTCCCTCAGCATCAGACTCCTTGTCTGGAAAATGGGCTAGTAACCCCCAAGGGCACTTCTGAGGGTTACTGCCATGCCGGCCGGAGGGGCACTTGGTAAACACTGCCCGAGTGAGAGCCCAGTGGGGGTGACTAGTTTAGGTGGGGCTGGCTCCAAGGATCGAGTGAGCGTCTCACTGTTCACTCTTTTACTATTCATTCCTCTAACAGGTGAATGCCAGGCACTGTTTCAGGGTTTAGGGTACACAGATTCTTGCTTACCTTTGCTCAAAAACCTCCTCCTGGGGAGCCTTCCCAGGGCATTGTGCCCGGCCGGTTCTGCCCGTCCAGACCCCCGCCTCTCCTGTAGTGCCAACGACCGTGCACTGAGCACTATGGGTGCGAGCCTGAGGACTCAGCCACAGTCCTCGCCCCTTGCCCACTCCAGGTGGAGAGCCCTCACCCCCACCCCAAGGAACCTCGGGTCCCCTGAGGGTGGGCTCAGCTCCACTCAGGAGGTCCTTCCGGGCCTCTGCTGTGTCCAGCACTGTGCCAGGCACTGGGGACACAGATGCCCAGACGTTACCCCTACCCCTGAAGTACTCCAGACAGTGGGGGCCACAGACAGTGACAGTACAGGATGTGGTGGGGAAGTGGGGGTGCGGTGGTTACGAGGAGGTCCTAGTCCAGCCAGGAGAGGCTTTCAGGAAGCGGCAATAACAGAGATGCGAAGAATGAGCCAGATTTTAAGGAACAGTATTGATGGGGACGTCACTCCCAGGAGGGGGTCCAGTATGTGCAAAGGCCCTGAGGGGAGATAAACACATGGGTGCCAAGCTCAGGAGGATGCAGATGGTTTTCTGTGGCTAGAAGGAAGAGTTCCAGGGGAGAGTAGACACCAAGGAGAACCTTGAATACCAAGCTCAGTACAAAACCTGAACCCAGTGGTCTCATCAGCCTCCGAGTGCCTGACTAGGAGTCACCGCGGACCCTTCCCACAGTATCTTCTTGCCATCCTCATTGACCCCGCTCCTGCCCCTACTCATATTCTGCCTCCTCTGGCCCCACAGAGATCAGCGACGGCATGGAGGTCTCTGACGAGTTCTCTGTATGTTCAGACAGCAGTTGTGACACATACGCCAACAGCGCCACCACCCCAGTGAACCCCCGAGGGACTGGCAGCCGTGCCAAGACCCTCAGGGACCGGAGTGGCCGTTAGCTGGAGACTTCTCCCCAGGCTGTGCCTAATGCAGAGACCAGGGAACCCAGAAGAGCTGGCAGAAGCCTGTCTGGACGTGGAGTGCTCTGGGAGCGGGCTCCACCCCTTGTCCGCCATGGCCTCTCTTGCAGGGGACTCCTCTCTCCCGAGGCCCAGCTGGGCCAGGACTCCAGCCTCTCAGATGCCCCTGCAGGCCTGGGGATCCTTCTTCTGAGAAGTGCGGGGCCTGAGCCCTGGTCTTCCCTTGCACCTCGACCTGGAAGCTTTGATGGGTCACCGGGCCACACCTTACCCCGTGACCATCCTCCTGTTCGTGCTGTGAGGCAGCCAACTTTTCCATGTTCCTCCTGCCTTGAGGACCTGGAGCTGGGCCTCTGCCCCCAGCAGCTCTACTCTTCACGTCAGTCTCAAAGCACAAGGAGATCCCGCCCAGGAGGAGAGGCTGCTGCAGTGGGAGACACTCCTTCCGGCCAGCCTCCCGCTACCCGTGGCCCTGCCCCCGGAGAGCAGCTGGGAATGGCCAGAAGAGCAGGCTCAGGGCTGCTCAGCCCCTAACCCAGGTGTCCAACAGGCCTCCAGGGCAGAGTGGCCACAGACTGACACGACCTCAGTGGCCACAGGGCAGGGGCCACCTGGGGTGGGCATGTGGCCAAGGTGATTAAAGCTGCCATCTTGACATGTCATTTCTGAATTGTCTGTGGAAGGATGGGGACCAAACTTACTGGGTTTGGGGACCAGTATCCCCATACTGAGGTGGGGGAGACGGTCTTGGAGAGGTAAAGTGACCGTCCAAGGCCACAAAGAACACACAGCACCAGAATCCCACCCGGGCTCTTGCCCCAGAGTGTGCGCATGTTCTGTAGCCAGCCGGGAACAGCGTGGAAGGTGGGGAGGGCTCCTGGGTCCGACACGGGGGCGGGCATGGGGCTGAGAGCCCTTCACAGCCACGTGGAGGTTCCGGTTCCTGAGCTCCCTGGCCTGTGCAGTGACAGACCTGCAGCCAGGAGATGGCGCTCCGCCATGGCAGAGGTTTGGCTTGGACTCCGCAAGGCTTCGGACTTGACCAGAGCGGGCCCACCCCATTCCTGGCACGCTGGGGTGTCTGGGCTGTAAGCCCCAATAGAGCCAACAGATGTCCCTTCCTGTCTCTCAGTCCTTGGACCTCTGCCCTCCACAAGGGGTCAGCAGTGGAGTCAGGGCCGGTCTGTCACTCCTACCTTTGTCCGAAGCGTCTGTATGACCCTGGGTGTGTCCGAAAGGAGGAAGGGGGGAAGCTGAGCCCCAGCACCAGCCTGTATTAAATAAACATGGTGCTTTCTGGGAACCGAGGGATGTGTATTTTCTCCAAATGGGTTCTTCTAGGTAGAATTCTTGGGGTCTGAGTGATTCTGCCATCTTCTTGGAGGAAAGGAAGAGAAACCCATCCCAAACGCTGGAGCCAGGCTGGGCCTCCCACTTCAACTTCCAGGACTGCCCCTCAGGACTGTGAAGGACACACGCTCCTTCCCCTCTGCTGAACGTCTGCCAGGGGCCTACCCTTCCTGGGCAGTGGTCAGCTCCCACCTCTCCTGGGCACAAAGGAGTATGAGTAAAACCTGGAACAGCTGTGTCAGGAGTGGGGGTTCACTGCCCTACCCTAAATGCCCAACAGCCTGCTCTCCAGCCTCTGGCTGGCCCACCAGGAAAGTGGATTTGATCCTTCAGGCCAGCTCCTTCCTGGCCGGACGTGGGCAACGTGAGACCGCCTGGAGTTTTCAGGAGGGGTGAAGCAGGCTGGGAGTTCCGTGTGGAACAGCCACACCCCTCACCAGAGCCCACTCCCCTATGCAGAGGCAGCTCCGCTTCCTCCCTTACCCCACACAATGGAGCGAGGATGGAAGACAGCTCCCACCGGGGCAGACGGCGGGCCTGTCTCCATCCTCAGCTGAGCCCTCAGCTGAGCCCTCAGCCCGTGGTCAACCCTGGCTCCCATTCCTGACCTGAGGAGTTACTGAGAACGCCACCTTCCTGATGGCCTCCCCTTGTCTGCAGAGGGCAGCCTGGCTGCCCATTCAAAGGGAAGAGGAAGTGGGCCCCCTCCCCTTCCACTCCCCATAGACCTGCTCTGTCCTCCTTCCCTCGGAACACAGTGGGTAAGGACTCCCCCAGGCTGAGCCCACCCTCCATGAACTCTCGGCCCCTCCTTCCTAAGTGTGGATATAGAGGTGCCTCAACCTAGTGGTCTAAGATGGCAGTGACATGGGAAGACGCTGAACCCATCCATGAACAAAATCAAGCATACACGAAGAGAGCGAGCAATTACTCCAAGACAAATGAGGACTGAATGAACGCCTTCTAAATATGAGAAAGAGGGCGAACAGAGAAGGCTGGGAAGCCATGGGGGCTCTCCAGAACCCACACGACTACTCTGGGGCTGGGGGCCAAGTGAACACGACTGACATCCCCCTCCACCTCCACAGTGTAGATGGGGGCTCTGTCCAGGTTCTCTGGTCTACCTGCAAGGTTGCTGCAGTGAGTTCCCAGACACATCACCTGAGCCCATTTTGGCTCCACACAAAGGGAGCAAGCAGGATCAACAGGACAGTACTGTACACACGTGGCCTCCTCACCTGGAGCAGCTCTGGGCTGGCCAGTGCCCGTATACCTTAGCCTCTGCTTAGCTCCTACAGCCTGCCAGAACCACCTGACACAGTATACACAGAGCCTGGCTTCTACATAAGTCATAAGTCCACTTTTTCAAGATGAAGAGACTCATATAAACACATATGGAAAGTCAAACAAAATAAAGAGACAGCGTGTCTCTCAAATGAAGGCACAAGAAAAATCTAAATTAACCAATGGCACTCCAATAAATTAAACAAAAAAATAAAATTAATAAAAATACCTTAAGGAAACAGAGATAAGTTATTTGCCTGATAAAAATTCAAAGTAGCAGTCATAAGGACACTCACTAAACTTGGGAGTGAACTAGAAGAATTTAGGGAGAACTTCCATGGAGAGTCAGAAAGTATAATAAATAACCAAGCAGAACTAAAGAATACAATGACAAATGAAAAACACATCAGAAGGAATCAACAACAGATTATCTAATACAGAACAGGTAATTGACCTATAAGATAGACTAGTGGAAATCAACCAATCAGAACAGCAACAACAAAAAAAAAAATTTTAAATACGGAATAGTTAAAGGGACCTCTGCAGTAATATCAAATGTTCAAACAGAGGCATAAAGAAAGGAACAAAAACTTGATTTAAACAAATAATGGCTGAAAACTTTCCTAATCTAGGGAAGGAAACAGACATCCAGGTTCCAGGAAGCAAAGACAGTTCCAAATAAAATGAACCCAAAATGCTCCACACCAAGACACAGTAATTAAACTGGTGAAAGTAAAAGGCAGAGAGACAATCTGAAGGAATCACAGACAACGATGAGTTATAGGACAAGGGAAACACCATACACCTTCAGCTGATTTCTCAGCAGCAACTTTACAGGCCAGAAGGGAGTGGCAGAACATCTTGAAAGTGCTGAAAAAAAGGAACTACAACCTAGAATTATTTACACAGCAAGGTTATCATTCAGAATTAAAGGAGAAAGAGTTTCTCATGTAAGTAAAAACTAAAGGAGCTCATCACAATTAAACCAGTTTTATAAGAAATGTTAAAGGGTCTTCTTTAAACAGAAAAGGAAAGGCTATATCAGAAATAAAATATGAGAAAGGGAAAAATCTCACAGGTTACGGCAAATGTTTAAAAATACAGTGAATGAGCCCGGCCGGTGTGGCTTAGTGGTTGAGTGTCGACCCATGCACCAAGAGGTCACCGGTTAGATTCCCAGCCAGGGCACATGCCCAGGTTGTTGGCCAAACCCCCAGTGGGGAGCATGCAGGAGGAGGCCAGTTGATGTTCTCTCTCATCGATATTTCCATCTCTTTCTCCCTCTCCCTTCCTCTCTCTCTAAAATCAATAAAGAAAATAAATAAATAGATAAATAAATAAATAAAATACAGTGAATAAGACATCTAAAAAGCTACTACAAATGTCAAAAGTAAAAGTATCAAACTACAATACATAGTTAGGAGATACACAATTCAAAAAGATCTAAAACAGCCCTGGCTGGTTTTGCTCAGTGGTTAGAGTGTCGACCCACAGACTGGGGAGTCTGGGGTTCTGTTTCTGCTAAGGGCACATACCTCAGTTGTGGTTTGTCCCCGGCCCTGGTTGGGGTTGTGTGGGTGGCAACCACTCGATGTGTCTCTCTCACATCGATGTTTCTCTCTCTCTTCCTCCCTCCGGCTCTACCTGAAGATAAATGCAAAAATGTCCTCGGGTGAAGATAAAAAAAAAAGACCTAAACATAACATCAAAAACATAAACCATCCCCAGTCGTGTGGCTCATTGGTTGAGCATCAGCCCATGCACCAGAAGGTCCCTGGTTCAATTACCGGTCGGGGCACATGCCTGGGTTGCGAGCTCGATCCCCAGTGGGGGGTGTGCAGGAGGCAGCCTATTGAAGTTGATGTTTCTCTCTCAGAGATGTTTCTATCTCTCTCTCCCTCTCCCTTACTCTCCAAAATCAATAAAAACAAATAAAGAAAACATAAACCATAGAAGGGGTTGTAAAAATGTAGTCCTTATAAAATATACTTAAACTTAAATGCCTGTAAGCTTGCCCGGCTGGTGTGGCTCAGTGACTGAGCACTGACCCATGCACCAAGAGGTCACTGGCTCGATTCCCGGTCAGGGCACACGCCCAGGTTGTGGGCCTGATCCTCAGTAGGGGGCATGCAGGAGGCAGCCAGTCGATATTCTCTCTCATCAATGTTTCTATCTCTCTCTCTCTCTCTCCCTTCCTTTCTCTCTCTAAAAGCAATAAGGAAAAAAAATTTAAATGCCTATAAGCTTAAAATAGACTGCTGTGGATATAGAATGATATACATAAACCTCATGGTAGCCACAAACCAAAAACCTACAAAATATATACAAAAAACAAAGAGAAAAGAATCTAAACAAAATACTAAAGAAAAACAGCAAACCACAGGGAAGAAGGAACAGAGGACTATAAAAACAACCAAAAAACCATTAACAAAATGGCAATAAGTATATATGTATCAATTACTTTGGATGTAAATGATCCAATAAAAAAGACATAGGATGGCTGAATGGATTAAAAAACATGACCCTGCCCTGGCTGATTTGGCTCAGCAGTTAGAATGTTGGGCCCTTAGACCAAAGTGTCACGGGTTTGATTCATTCAGGTCAAGGGCACGTATCTGGGTTGCGGGTTTGATCCCTGGCCTTGGTCAGAGTTGTGCAGGAAGCAACTGGTCAATGTGTCTCTCTCACATCGATGTCTCTTTCTCTCTCCCCACCCTCTCTTCCACTCTCTCTAAAATTCAATGGAAAAATATCCTGGGGTGAGGATTAACAACAACAAAAAAACCTAAAAACATGATCCATCTATATGCTGCTTACAAAAGACTCACTTCAAAAGACACATTGAGACTGAAAGTGAAATCAATAAGGAAACAGTGGCTTTAAATGACAATTAGACCAGATTAACTTAGTATTTTTTAAACATTTCATCCAAAAGCAGCAGAATATACATTTTTTTCAAGTGCGCATGGAACATTTTCCAGGACAGACCATATGTCAGGCCACAAAACAAGTCTCAACAAATTTAGGAAAACTGAAGTTATATAAGGAATCTTCTCTGATCACAATGGTATGAAACTGGAAATCAATTACAAGAAGAAAACTGAAAAACACAAACATGTGGAGGCTAGATAACATACTAAACAATGAATGAGTTAGCAACGATATCAAGGAATAAATGAAAAGATACTTTGAGCTAAATGAAAATACAATGACCCAAAACATATGGGTCACACCTAAAGCAGTCCCAAGAGAGAAATTCATAACAATAAAGGCCTACCCCAAGAAACAAGAAAAATCTCAAGTAAACAATATAAACTTACACCTAAAGAAATACGGAAAAAAAACAAGCAAAGCCCAAAGTGAGTAGAAGAAAGTAAATAATAAAGATCAGAATGGAAATTTTTAAAAAGAGGCTACAAGTAAAAAAGATCAGTGAAACCAAGAGCTGGTTCTTTGAAAAGATAACCAAAATTAATAAACCTCTAGTCAGACTCATGAAGAAAAAAACAGAAAGGGCCCAAATCAATAAAATCAGAAATGAAAGAAAAGTGACAACTGAACCATAGAAATACAAAGGCTTGTAAGAAAATACTACAGTCATAAGCCAACAAATTAGACAACCTGAAAGAAATGGACAAATTCCTAGAAACATATACTTTTCCAAGACTGAATGAGGAAGAAACATAAAATCCAAACAGACCAATAACTACTAATGAAATAGAATCAGTAATAAAAAATAAAAAAAATTCCCAACAAATAAAAGTCCTAGACCAGATGGTTTCACAGGTAAATTTTACCAAATATTCAAAGAATTAATATCTATCATTTTCAAATAATTCCAAAAAACTGAAGAGGAGGGAAGGCTCTCAAGTTCATTTTATGAGGCCAGCATTACTCTGATACCAATTACTACAAAAAGACAATACAAAGAAAGAAAAATTTAGGCTAATATCCCTGATGAACATAGATGCAAAAATATTAGCAAACCGCCCTGGCCAGTTTGGCTCAGTGGTTAGAGCGTCGGCCTGTGGTCCAGAGAGACCCAAGTTTGGTTCCCGCTAAGGGCGCGTACCTCGGTTGCGGATTGTCCCTGGCCCTGGTTGGTCGTGCGGGTGGCAGCCATTCGATGTGTCCCTTTCACGTAGATGTTTCTCTCTCTCTCTCTCTTCCTCTCTCTCCCTCCCACTCTATCTGAACAAAAAAATGGAGAAATGTCCTTGGGTGAGGATAAAAATACATATATATATATTAGCAAACCAAATTCAGCAATACTTTAAAAAGACGTATCAAGTGGGATTTGTTCCCAGGATGCAAGGCTGGTTCAATGTCCGCAAATCAATGTAATGTGATACACCACATAAATAAACTGAAGGAGAAAAAACACATGATAACAGCAGATGCAGAAAAGCATTTGACAAAATCCAACATGTATTTTTGATATAAACTCTCAGCAAAGTGGGGATAGAGAGAACATACCTCAACAAACCCAAAACTAACATCTTACTCAATGGTATAAAACTGAGAGCTTTTTCTTTAAGATCAGGAACAAGATAAGGATATCCACTTTCACCACTGTTTGTTTGTTTGTTTGTTTGTTTGTTTGTTTTTTGTTGTTGTTAATCCTCACCAGAATATATTTTTTTCCATTGATTTTTTTTAGAGAGAGTGGAAGAGAGGGATGGGGAGTTGAGAGAGAAAGAGAGAGAGAGAGAGAAACATCGATGTGAGAGATACATATCGAATGGTTGCCTCCCACACAAGCCCAGACTTGGGCCAGGGATTAAACCTGCAACCCAGGTATGTGCCCTTGACTGGGAATCGAACCCTGGATCCTTCAGTGCACAGGCTGATGCTCTAACCACTTGAGCCACACCAATCAGGGCCATTCACCGGTTTTATTCAATATAGTATTGGAAGTCCAAGCCACAGACATCCAAATTGGAAAGAAGTAAAACTCTCTTAGTTACAGATGACATAATACTATATAAAGAGCCCAGCCGGTGTGGCTCAGTGGATTGAGCACTGTCCCATGCACCAAGAGGTTGCTGGTTCAATTCCTGGTTGGGGTATGTATCTGGGTTGTGGGCTCTACCTCCAGTATAGGGCATGCAGGAGGCAGCCAATTGTTGTTTCTCTCTCATCGATGTTTCTGTGTCTCTCTCCCTCTCCCTTACTCTCTTTAAAAAAAAAAAGTCAATAAAACATATTTTTAAAAAATACTATATAAAGAGAACCCCAAAGAGTCTACCAAAAATTATTAGAATAAATGAATTCAGTAAATTAGCAGGGTACAAAATTATTCAGAAGTGAATTGCATATTATACACCAATAATGAACTATTTGAAAGAGAAATTAAGAAAACAATGCCATTTACAACTGCATTGAACAGAATAAAATACCTAGGAATAAATTTAACCAAAAAGATAAAGGACCTATATTCTTTTCTTCCCCCCTTTATTGATTTTAGAGAGAGAAGGGAAAGGGAGAGAGAGTTAGAAACATCGATGAGAGAGAACATCGACTGGCTGCCTCCTGCATACCCCCTACCGGGCATCAGGCCCACAACCTAGGCATGTGTCCTGACAAGGAATCAAACCAGCGACCTCTTGGTGCATGGGTTGACACTCAACCACTGAGCCTCACCGGCTGGACAAGGACCTATATTCTAAAAACTGTAAGACACTGAAGAAAGAAATTGAAGAACACACAATAAATGAAAGGATATATCTTGTTCATGGATAGGAAGACTGACATAGTTAAAATGTCCATACTATGCAAAGCAATCTACAGGTTTCAATGCAATTCCTATCAAAATACTAATGGCATTTTACACAGAAACAAACAATCCTAAAATTTATATGGAACCACAAAAGACCCTGGGTAGCCAAAGAAATCTTTAGAAAAAACAAAGTTGAAGGTATCATGCTACTTGATATCAAATTGTACTACAAGATTATACTGCATGGTACTAGCATATAAACAGACATAAAGATCAATGAAACAGAATAGAGAGCCCAGAAATAAAACCACATCTATACGGTCAATTAATCTAAAACAAGGAGGCAAGAATATGCAATAGGGTAAAAACAAGTGGTACTGGGAAAACTGGACAGTTACATGCAAAAAAAGAAATTGGATCACTTTCCTAGGCCATAAACCAAAATTAACTCAAAATGGATTAAAGTCTCAAATGCAAAACCTAAAACTATTAAACTCCTACAATAAAACATAGGCAGTAAACTCCTGGACATCACTCTTTTTTTTTATCCTCATCCGAGGACATTTTTTCCATTTTTTGGACAGACAGAGTGGGAGGGAGAGAGAGGGAAACATCGATGTGAAAGGGACACATCGAGTGGCTGCCACCCGCACGACCAACCAGGGCCGGGGACAAACTGCAACCGAGGTACATGCCCTTAGCGGGAACCGAACCCGGGTCTCTCCGGACCGCAGGCGGACGCTCTAACCGCTGAGCCAAACCGGCCAGGGCTGGACATCACTCTTAACAATGTCTTTTTGGATATGTTTCCTCAGGCAAAGGCAACAAAAGAAAAAAATAACAACCACATCAGCCCTGGCTTGTCTTGGCTCAGTGGTTAGAGCATCAGCTGGCAGACTGAAGGGTCTCAGGTTTGATTCCAGTCAAGGGCACGTACCTGGGTTGCAGGTTCAATCCCTGGCCCTGGTCAGGGTGCTGAGGGAGGCAACGAGTCGATGTGTCTCTCTCACATAAATGTTTCTCTCTCTCTCCCTCCCTCCCTTCCATTCTCTCTAATAATTCAATAGAAAAATATCCTCGGGTGAAGATTAACCAAAAAAAGGGAGGGACTACATCAAACTTAAAAGTTTTTGCACAGCAATGGAAACTATCAACAAAACAAAAAGATAACCTACTGAGAGGGAGAGGATCTTCCCAAATGATACTTTTGATAAGTTAATATCCAATATATATAAGAAACTCATATAACTTTAACACCCCCCCCCCAAAAAAAAAACCAAACAGATTTAAAAATGGGCAGAGAACCTGAATAGACATTTCTCCAAAGAGGACATACAGACGACCAACCATCATATGAAAAGATACTCAACATCACTGATCAACAAGGAAATGCCAATTAAAAAAAACCCACAATGAGTTATCACCTCACACCTGTCAGAATGGCTATCATCAATAAATAACAAAAAATAAGTGTTGGCAAGGATGTGGAGAAAAGGAACCCTTATTCACTGCTGGTGGGATTTTAAATTAGTGCCATCACTAAGGGAAACGGTGTGGGGGGTCCTCAAAAAATTAAAAATAGAGCTGCTACACAATCCACCAAGTCCATTTCTGGGTATTTATCCAAAGAAAACAAAAACATTAATTCAAAAATATACACCCCTATGTTCATTGTAGCATTAGTAGTAATAGCCATGATATGGAAGCAACTTAAGTGTCCATTAACAGTTGAATGGATAAAGATGTGGTACATATATACAATAAAATATTATTCAGCAATTAAAAAAAAGAATAAAGCTTGCCATTTGCAACAAGGTGGATGGATTATGCTAAGTGAATAAGTCAGACAGATAAAAACAAATACTGTATAACTTCCCTTATATGATCTTAAAAACACACACACAAATGAATAAACCAACAAAACAGAAATAGACTAATAGATATAGAGAACAAGCTGATGGTTGCCAGTGGGGAGGTGTGTGAAAGATGGGAATAAAGAATAAATAAATAGTTCTTAAAAAGTGCCTGAATCTGTCACACACCATCCTATTTTTAGGTAGAAGGGGGATACATCACTCCCTGGCACAGGGTCGGTGGAACACTGCCATGGCCTCAGAAGACAGACCTGGCCACTGTCACATTGGCCCCTCCCACCACACTGACTCCTCCCATCAGGACTCCTTCCACAGATGACCTACCTGAGCCTGGCCAGGGCAGGCTCCTGCAGCACTCTGGCCTCAGCGACTTCTCAAGGCACAAGGCTTTCTGTAAGACAGAGCAGAAATCTGGATTATCCCTCCTGTCAAGATGAAAGGCCCGGGCCAAGGGAAGGACTGGCCTAGGGCTTCCAGGCGACTCAAGGCAACAGCCAGAAACAGAGCCCCACTGGGGCTCTTGTCAAGGCAACCTCCTTCCAAACTGCTGTCCTCTTCCATGAAACCAAACCCCCTCACCCACCCCATAGACACCAGGCCCTGGGGCCCTCTGTAGAGAAAGCAAATGATCTGGCACCGATCTATGGAGTCACTTCCCTCTGGCTCCTAGAAGCCAGGCCAGCCCAGAGCTGCCTCCTTATCTCCACCCCAACCAGGCCTGTCTGGAATCACCATGCCAGTCCTACTGTGCTACCTCCAAGGTATGTACATTGTTGAGTGAAAACCTCAACTCATACTGAATCCCAGAGGACCACAGGATGTCCACACCCACCACATGGTCCAGACACAGACCCGTCATGCACACACATACAGTCCCCAGAGACACACTCGTCACACACAGAAATGAACAATCACATGGAGACAAAGAGACAGGGACAGCCCTGGCCGGTTTGGCTCAGCGGTTAGAGCATCGGCCTGCGGTCCTGAGAGACCCGGGTTCGGTTCCCGCTAAGGGCGCGTACCTCGGTTGCAGTTTGTCCCTGGCCCTGGTCGGTTGTGCGGGTGGCAGCCACTCAATGTGTTCCTTTCACATCGATGTTTCTCTCTCTCTCTCTATTCCTCTCTCTCCCTCCCACTCTACCTGAACAAAGAATGGAAAAATGTCCTCGGGTGAGGATAAAAAAATAATAAATAATAAAAAATTGAGAGACAGGGACACACAAGGCATATAACCAGACACAAGGTCCACAATGATGTCTGCTATCAGCAGTAACACAGACGCGGCACAGAGTCACACAGGGGCAGGAAGGAAACCTAGACCTCTAAGCCATGCAGTCACATTCTTAGTCACACCTGCAGCTACAAGGTTACACTCGCCCCGGTGCTATGCAGTTGCCCAGTCCCATGCACTCCCACACTCTCATTCAGGCACCCCAGAACACCTGAAAGCTCGCAATAACCAGGTTATACACCATGTCCTAGAAGAGGCATTCTCCTCCCCCCACCCACCCTCACACCTGTGTATCATTCAGGGACAGAGCCAGGGCCCGGTCACTCTGATCCAGGTACCCGGATCCTGGAGTTGCACATAGCCAAGCCCATGCTTATTCCTTCCTCCTCCCTCTTTCCCTCCCTTCCAGGCTGGTCCAAGAGTGAAACAAAAGCCCAGCATCCCCTTTCCCTCCCTCCTCTCCCTTCCCCTCCCCGCTGGCGTCCAGCCCCTTTGTCCTCCTGCAGCTGAGCCTGAGCGGCAGTCCAGGCAAAACAGCAGGGACATTGGAGCCCAGGCTGCCAGGGGTTCGGGCGGCAGGACTGACAAGAAGTGGTCTGTGCAAGAGCAGTAGCTTCGGATCACCTGGGAGAGGGCGTGACCAGGTAAGTGCTTAAGACACAGGGCTGCCTGTAGGGTGCCTACAAAGCTAAGCATGTGTGTGGGTGTGGGTGTGAAAAAAAAGGCAGGGTGGCATGTCAAGTTTTAGGGGCCGGGTCCCTCAGTCTTCATCAGGACCTATGGCTTGAAGTGCCTGGACTCTTAGCTGGAATGGGAGAATGCTGGATCAAGCCCTGCCTGGAATCCCTACCTTCCATGTTCTAACTGGGTGCCCTCCAGCCCCCAGAATGGGAAACCCCAGGGTAGAAACTGGGTCTGAGCTCCCTATGTGTCCAGTGCCCAGAGCAGTAGATAGCTATAGAATGAATGAAAATGTACTGGTGCATTTCCCAGGAAGAGGATGCCCTCACTCCCCAAATAGCCCCTAGTGCCCTAGGACATCTCTGCAGGGAGAAGTCCCTCCTCAGGCTGAGACCTACCCTCCTGCATCTCAGCTCAGAATGTGGCTGCTTTCTCAGTTCACGAAGAATAGAATGGGGGCAGCTTGCTCTGATAACCTCTCTCACCTACCTCAGCGGATCCTAGGCTGCTCCTTGGGACACGCCCCCCACTCTAGCAAATGTGGCTGAGCTGCTAGCCATGTAGTTGGAGCCAGGTGTGGGGCCCGCCCCTCTATTTGGGCAAAGTTAACTTCCCAGGACCCTGCCCACCAGAGAGCTCATTTACTGTGATTCTTAGGCAGGGGATCACTGCCCAGTATGACCCGGGCATGAGCAGTGAAAGCTGGGCAAATATGATCTCTAGGGCAGAGCAGTCTCATAGAGGAGAGCATCTGGGATCAGGAGAATGAAAGGAGAGGCAAGTGGCAGAGGCCAGAGCTGTGCTGCCCTGGAGTAAGTTACCACATAAAGGAGTGAGCTGCCTGTCCCTGGAGGTGTGCAAGCAGAGGCTGTATGTTCATAATGGCCAAGTCATGACTGGCGCAGCACAGCCCCTCAGTCTTAGAGTGCTTTCACAAACACCTCTCCTTGAATCCTCACAGCAACCTCGGACAGGCAGGTTCCCTCTGTGTACTTTCCATGTAATAAACGTAAAAGAGAGAAGGGCAGAGCTCTAAAGAAACTTTTCAGGGTTGTGAGGATCAAACAAAATTACACACACACAAATAACTAAGTGTGCTCCCTTCCCCTTAAGTAAAAGCCATGTAGAGAACATTTGTTGAGTTTGTACTACCCACCTAGCACTTTTTATACATTCTATTTAAGAGTAACAAAGTCAAAACAACACTGTGAGGTGGGCATTTATGATTTCATTTCAAATGAGGAAACTGAATGGACATGATCTGCACAGGTCACACAGAATCCATGTTAGAGGCAGGATTAGAACTCAGATCAGTCCTTATGGACAACCTCTTTCTACTTCTCCACGGCGCTTCCTTAAGAACAGAGAGAGCCAACTTCCCTGCGGGCCTGGGCTCCAACCTCGTATCCTCTTTCCCCCTAGGCCTTTGCACAGGCTGTTTTCTCAGCTGGAGACATTCTCCCTCCACTCCCCTCCCTTCACCTGGCAAATTCCACCTATCCTCATTCTGAAGACCCCCTCCTTGGGGGTACCTTCCCTGACTCTCCCCTCCGAGCTTAGTGTCCCTTCTAAGAGCTCCCCTAATACTCTGTACTTCCCATGGGACACCCCCTCCACCCCTGCCTCAAGCTATGAGCTCCCACGGGTCAGGAACCATGACTGCCTTGCTCTCTGCCTGGCACAGAAAAGGTTCTCCATGCATACTTGTTTAATACATTCACTTGACCTTGTACTGAGCACCTGCTATGGGCCAGAGCCTGTGCTGTTGGGGGAGGGGCAGGTATTAAATGGAACAAACGATCTGGGTTTGATCAATGGTGAGCACCTACAGGAGATAGGCAGGAGACAGGATGGGGTGAGGAGAGGGTGGCAGGGTTATACTCCTCCACACACACTGGGTCTCTGTGGGGTAGCCTGAATTCCTTGACCAAAGGCTCCTATCAGTGGCCCTTCCCTACACAGATATTTTGTACAGGTTCCTGTAGCCTCTCAGTCCTCCCACTTCAGACCTTGGGAGAGGGAAAGACTCCCTGGAGTTGGGAGCCACGTGGCACTGCTGCGTCCCTAATGGGCCTCCCTAAGCACTGTCTACACTTTGAACAAACCATTCCTTTATTAGAACCTTCTCAAATTACCCCAAATGAAAGCGTGCCAGCTGACTCCTGTCGACATTAATAGGAAACAGCTTGCAAATTTGAAGAGCAGGAAGGGCGAAATGGCTTAAGTGGGTGAATGGCTTAGCTACAGCCAAGGCAGCGCCTAGCACCTCAGGTGGGCTGGGGCTACTAGAACCTTGCAGCAGTCATTAAAAATCTGGGTGGGAGAGTGGAAAGAAGAGTAGCTGAATGAATGAAAGCAAACTACTTACCTGTATGCCTGCCCGTGATGAGGGGCCTCCTGCCCTATAGTTGGCCCCAGCCAGGTGGATTTTCCGACGCTAGCTGTGTTGTTCTCTACCCAGCAGGATGCTAGAGTGTCCCGTGCTGGAGGAGCCAGAGCCAGAGCCAGGTGCTGAAGCGCCTTGCGCGGGGTCCTGCCACGCGCAGCGGGTCCTGCAGACCCTCAACGCCTACCGGCAGAGCGGCACCCTCACCGACGTGGTCCTGCGCGCGGGGGGCCGCGACTTCCCATGCCACCGAGCCGCGCTCAGTGCGGGCAGCGCCTACTTCCGCAGCCTGTTCGCAGCCGGACGGCCAGAGCGTGGCCTCGCCGTGGTGCCCGTGGTGCCCGAGACGCCGGGCGCAGGGCGGACAGGGGCGGCACCGGCGCTGGCCGTGGTGCTCGACTACGTGTACGGTGCGGGCGTGCGGCTGCGCGCCGAGGACGAGGCGGCCGCCGTGCTGGAGCTGGCCGAGCGGCTGGGCGTGGCGGGCCTGCGCCAGGCCTGCGCGCGCTTCCTCGAGAGCCGCCTGCGCGCCGCCAACAGCCTGGCGCTGCGCCGCGTGGCCGCCACCTTCTCGCTCCCCTCCCTGGCCCAGCGCTGCGGCCGCGTGCTGCGCCAGGCCTTCACCGAAGTGGTGCGCCACGCTGACTTCCTGGAGCTGGCGCCCGACGAGGTGGCCGCGCTCCTGGCCGACCCGGCGCTGGGCGTGGCGCGCGAGGAGGCCGTGTTCGAGGCGGCCATGCGCTGGGTGCGGCACGACGCGCCGGCCCGACGAGGGCAGCTGCGGCGCCTGCTGGAGCACGTGCGCCTGCCCCTGCTGGCGCCCGACTACTTCTTGGAGAAGGTGGAGGCTGACGAGCTGCTGAGGGCCTGCGGCGAGTGCCGCCCGCTGCTGCTCGAGGCCCGAGCCTGCTTCATCCTGGGGCGAGAGGCTGGCGGGCTGCGTGCGCGGCCACGGAGGTACGCCCCTTGCCTCTGCCTGTCCTTATTCCCACATTCTTCAGTCACTTACTCGTTGCTCTGTCATTTTTCAATTGTGCCTCTTGAATGAAATTCGGTCATTCATTCAATAAACGTTTCATAGGCTTGGTGTTGGGCATTCTGCCCTTGAAGAGTTAACAGCCAATAGGAAGATGCAGGGGTCTCACACCTTAGGTACTTTTTCTCATGCCCATCCAGCCATAATTTTGAGTGCTCCCTTTGTGCAGGTCTTGTGCTGGGTCCCCGGGCCTCAGGAGGGATTTGAAAACACCCTATATGCTCTGGGAGCTCAGACTGGTAAGGAATATAAATAGGCAGGGCCTGGAACACCATACTGGGAGATTTCAGGTGGAGTAGTCCAAGATAGTCTGTCATCCTCCAGGGATAGAAAACAAGGGTCCTCTGTCTTACCACAGTATCTCCAACACTAAGCACAGGGCCTGGTACAAAGAAAATGCTCAATATTTATCATAGGAATTAGGTAGGAAACCAATGGCCGAAGGATTTGGGAATTCTGGTGGGGTCAGAAGACTGGGGGCTCAGTGGGAGGAGAAAATGCTTTGCTGAAAGGGTGTGTGGCCTGGTTCAGTGGGATTAGCGATGAGGATATGGAGTAATAATGTCTACCTAATAGAACTGTCATAGAGATTAAACCAGGTGACTTTTCTAGGCTTTGTAAAGATTCTTTTTCTGTAACTTAGAGGTCAGAAGAATGAGATGATTAGTGGCTATCATCCCATCAATAGCCAGGTTGAAAGTGTCTGAGTCCAGAAAGAGGATTAGGAAAGAGACACAAGGGCATGGAATGGGGCAGGAGGACCCTACAGTGTGGTCAGTGAGAGGGTGAGGGCCAAAATTTGGGCGCGGATCAATTGATACTGGGCTTGTCCCCATGCCAGATTCATGGACCTCGCTGAAGTGATCGTGGTCATTGGCGGATGTGACCGCAAGGGACTTTTGAGGTTGCCCTTCGCCGATGCGTACCACCCAGAAAGCCAGCGCTGGACCCCACTGCCCAGCCTGCCTGGTTACATGCGCTCAGAGTTTGCCGCCTGTACTCTCCGCAATGACATCTATGTCTCAGGTGAGACCAGGGCCGCATTGGGGGCCCCACAGGATTGGCTCTTCCTTACCTAAGCACTGTCCCTTTGTTTTTCCCTCCAACCAGGAGATGGGGGCGGGGCTTTTCCTGATAACCTACATTATTGGCTGAAATGGTATGTAGTACTGCAGAGCAGATCACTGGTGTGACTCCACCCTGTCTTCAGTAAAGTCAGCTTCAACTCATTAGTATTAATCACTTCTTTTTAGCTACTTTGTGCCAAGCATTTTATTCAGCAGCTTACATTAATTATTTAATTTTCTCTACAATCCCATTTCAGATGAGAAAGGCTCAGAGAGGTTAAGAATTTCCTCATTGTCTCAAAATTGACAAAGCTAGGAGGAGCTTTGATACCAACAGACAGTGTCTTCCCTGAGACTGAGGCCCTAGAAACTCAGAGAATAAAACACAGTCCCTGCTCCCCTGACATACCCTGGAGAGGGGGGAATGGACTTCCCTTTATGACCAGGTAGAATTTGATAGGAACTCTCACAGTCCCCACATGAGCTGGAATCCCGAAACAGCACAGACAAAGGCACGAAGGCAGGAACATGCAGAAAGGAACCCCAGGTACTCAGGGCTCTGAAATACAGGCTGACTGTATCTGGGAGAGGAGGGAAAGCCATGAAAGTGAGGGAGAAGGGGAGTCTGGAGTCAGATCAGAGAGGCTTCGGTAGACTGCACTTGATGTTGTAGGAGCTATGGGTGCCTGGGAAGGATAAGAAGCAGGAGACAGGAAGGCCTTAGGGACCATCCAGGCCACACTTTATCACTAGACAGTTTATCCAAGGCCACTGATGGCCTTTGAGCAACATATGGTGCCTCCACTAGGTGCCGCTGGAAATAGAGGAAAGGGCTACAAACCAGAGCTGTGGCTCAGGCCACATCTGCAGGGTACAGTCAGGATCGTGCCTGGGAAAGCTCCTTCTGAGAGGTGAGTCCCTGGTCACGAAGCCCACAACAGTCATGTAGGGGGAGGGAGAGTTCACAGGCTGCATCCCCAGTGGCTGGCCCTATGGAGTGTTCTGTGCCCTTCACTAAACCAATGTTGGGCTTGGGGATGGAAGCTCTGGTTCTGATCAATGCTCTGGCAGTGAAAGACCATGTGATCTTCGTTAGGTCATTCATTCCTGGTCTCTCATGCCTCATCTGAGTTTCCTATCTGCAAACTGGGTACAGTAATCCCAACACTTCATGGAGGGATGAGAACGGACATGAAGTCATGAAGATGAAGGCAGAAGTGAGACAGACTGGGTCACCCTCGCCCCCTCCCCATCCCAGTGTAGCTGGCTGTTTTCTCTGCCCCCGTGCACTCCTCATGCTCGTCTTGGACACCGTTTGTACTCTTACCTTCAGTGTTCTCAAATGCCCCCCTTTGCTTCCCTGAGCACAGAGCCTGGCACACCACCACAACGCACCCAGTGATTAGTTCCTTCTCCCTGAATCTCTCAGGCCTCTCCCCTTAAAAGTCTTTGCCTGCTGTCCTAACTCAGACTTTCCCACCACTCGTTCAAAGCACACTGTTTGGGTCACAGGCCCAAAGTCTCACACCAGCTCAGGAGGAAGTCCTTCCTGCTGTCTACTCTTACCCTTCCTTTGGACCTGGGAGCAATAACTGCTTCTCTCTCCGCAGGAGGTCACATCAACAGCCACGATGTGTGGATGTTTAGCTCCCATCTGCATACCTGGATTAAGGTGGCCTCGCTGAACAAGGGCAGGTGGAGGCACAAGATGGCGGTCTTGCAGGGACAGGTAGGGACATGCAGCAGCTGCTGCCCTGGGGCCCAGAGTATAGATCCATAGATGTCCTTAGGGAAGGCCCTCTAAGACCCTCTCTCTCTTTGTAAGAAGGGATCTGAGGTCTCAAAAAAGAAGGGAACTTGCCCAAAGTAACATCATAATACTAATGCTGATAGTAATTACTGTTGTGGTACAGCCTAGGGGTCAAGGGTGTGGGCTCTGGGGCCAAACAGCCTAGGTTTGAATCCTGACTATGCCACTTAAGACCAAACAAAAAATACACAAAAAATTGCCAGTTACCTTTGTAAGCTACATTCCCAACTCAGAAATGCAAATAAAAGTGCCTCTTAGAGTCATTTAAGGTGGACAACCCTTAACCACTAGCTATTATTAAGCGTTAACTTGGTGCCAAGTGTTTTACAGATTGATTCTGCATTCAGTACCCATTCTAGAGGCAGTCGTTATCCCCAGCTAACAAGAGGCAGTCTGCTAAAGGAGGTTCAGTAACCGGGCAATACAGTGCTGGGATTCACCCCAGGTCGGCCTGGCACTTATGCTGGGGTGGGATAGTGTCTGGCACACAGCCTCGGAGCCTGCCCTGACTCCAGTAGGGGGGACCCCCCCCCCTTGTCCTCACACACAGCTGTTCGTGGTGGGTGGCTTCGATGGCCTGCAGCGCCTGCGCAGCATGGAGCGCTACGACCCCTTCTCCAACACCTGGGCAGCTGCGGAGCCCCTCCCAGAGGCCGTGAGCTCAGCAGCAGTGGCACCCTGTGCTGGCCGGCTCTACGTGATCGGGGGTGCCAGGCAGGACGGTGTCAGCACAGACAAGGTGGGCGTGGAGAGGATACTGCTGTGTGTTGGCACTGAGTTGGCACTTACCCGAACTCATCCCTTTTCTCATTTAATCCCATCAACAGCCCTTTTTGGAGTAAGCTGCATGTTTGAGGTTCAGAGATGACCCAAGGTCACACAGTGGGCCAGCAGCACAGCTAGACCTGAATTTTTGAGCTGGTGCCATATGGTTTCAAGCGAGGGTGCCCGGCTGGGTGGTTCAGTTGGTTGGACTGTTATCCCCTACACCAAAAAAGGTTGCAGGTTCAATTCCCAGTCAGAGCACATACCTGGGTTGAGGGTACAATCCCTGGTTGGGGCACATATGGGAGGCAACCACTTGATGTTTCTCACATCAGTGTTTCTCTCTCCCTCTTCCTCTCTCCCTAAAACAAATAAACATATCCTAGGGTGAGGATTAAAATTTTAAAAAATTTAAGAGTAGGATTAGTTAAAATGTTTTTCTGCCATTCAAAAAAATAATACACGCATTATAGAAAACAAAGAAACAGAAAAGAAAATCACCCATAATTCCCCCACATAAGGATAACCACCATCAACATTTTGGCACACTGCCTCCAGGCTTCCTCTGAATTCACTTTTGCTTTTGTTTTTGTTTTGCGTTCTTACTGTTAGTAAAATTTTGCATTCTGCTTTGTATTCTTCTTTAAGTAGGAACACTTTCCACATGCTTAGCAAATCTTCATAGCCGTCATTCTATTTTGTATCTGTGTACTAGGCCACTGGGTGGATGAACTACCAAACTAATTAAGGATTTTTGTGAACAAAAGTTAATCTTCAAAATGGCAGTTCACTCCTTCCCCTGATGGCCTCACAGGCGTGTGGTCCTGGGATATGAATCTTTCAGACTCACTCGCCCCTCCTTGTCCCCTGACCCCATTTCCGCAGCACACCTTCCTGGGGCTGGCTGAACTGCCCCATTTAGTACCCTCATGCAGCACTGACTTGTCTTAGGCCATTCTGGGGTTCTCCAAAGAAACAACGGCAGTGGAGTAAAGGTGAGCAGACAGGTACAAGTATGAGCCCTCAGGGATTGTGAAAGGCGTCTTAAACAGATGTAGGACCGAGAGGCATGTGGACAGCTATAGTAATGTGCACTGCAAGACACCCCAGCTGGAATTTTATCATGACCTCATAACACCAGGAAGAGGGACAAGGGTTGACTGACAATGTCTGCATCCAGGAACACATCTCCATGGGGCACCTGCTCTAAAGACCCTCTATAGCACTAATGTAGACAGTACCTCCATCTCCTGGAATGGAGACCTCTCCTTGGACCTTGAAAGTTGAGGACGCCTTTGACACAGGGAGTCCAGGGGCAGGAGACAGAAGGTGGAGCTACACTTGAAAGCAGGGACAGTGGGTTTTCTCTACCTTCCCAGACACGCGCAGCCCTGGCAGACAGAGGCAAATTATTGTGCTGAATGAGTGTCCTAACGCAGAAAAGTGGGAGTGCATGGGCAGCAGGGCAGTTGGGGGGTGAGGCTTCACTACTGCTAACCCTCCTGCCCTTCAGGTGCAGTGCTTTGACCCCGAGGAGGACCGGTGGAGCCTGCGGTCACCAGCACCCTTCTCACAGCGATGTCTTGAGGCCGTCTCCCTTGAAGATACCATCTACGTGGTGGGGGGCCTCATGAGCAAAATCTTCACCTACAACACTGGTACAGATGTCTGGGGGGAGGCAGCTGTCCTCCCCAGCCCCGTGGTAAGTGGAGGCTCCTAGGCATGGCCCTGGCACTAGTTCGATTCAGAAGAGGGAAAACCCACTTCTAAGGAGCTGGTCTTGGAGCCAGCGAGTCTTGTGTCTGACTCCATGCAGCTCTACTCTAGCTTTGTCCTCGCAATGATAATTAGCCTTGCATTTTGCAGATGAGGAGACTGGCCTGAGAGATTCAGGCCCCAGTCCAAGACCACCAGTGACACCCGTTAAGGCAGAGCCTGGAACCCCAGTCCCAAGTGCTGTAGCATTAGATGAGGAACTTGGTCTAAATGACCTTGTACTCTCATCCTGAAGGCCACCAGCTGGTAGCCTACGGGAGGAAGAGAGGATGAACAGGTGGGAGGGGGGAACATAGAGAAGGAACTTGGTGTATTCCCCTGCCCCAGTGATATCAGAGAAGGGAGGCCCAGGTGCTAGATGGATACTCTGGCCCCTGTATTCCTTGTCTCTCCCACCTTTTGTCACCTCTCCTGAAACTCCAGAGAGACTATACAAGGGTGTGATTGCACTGGTAGTCCCTGCCAGTTATGACCTTCGGTGAGCCGAAGAGCCTGAGATTTCTGGCTTCCTAAGATGGTAGCGGTGATGTTTATTATTGTTGTTACTGGAGTGCTTACTGCATTCTAGGCACTATGTAAAAATACATGCTTAACCCATTAACTGTTAGGGGAACCTTGTGAAGAAGGTAGAGTCGGCCCTCAGTTATCGTGGTTAATCAGTTCCAGACTCTACCGCAATAAAGAAATTTCCGCAAAGTAGGATTCTTTATTTATACACCGTCATCCCTTGCCACTTCGCACTTCAACTATCGCGGCTACACTCTATAGCAGCTTTTTCCAGTATAGTATAGTACTTGAAAAAAACGCAATAGAGTGAAGCTGAGAAAATTGAAGCGCGAAGTAGCGAGGGACAACCGTACTCTTGTTCTTCTCAGATAAAGAAACTGAGGCCCAGAGAGGTTAACCAATTTGTCTGAGGCTATTCATTTAGCAAGGGTCAAGCCAGAGCTTCTTGCCTTCCAAACAATTTCCTGTTCTCTCTACCATCCAGATTGCTTGGTCAAGGTTTTGTTGTCTGGTCTGGCCAGCTAGGGACAGAGTGAGCCCCAGGCTGGACCCCGCAGCTGATTGTCTTTCTGTCTGTCCACCCAGGAGAGCTGTGGCATGACCGTGTGTGATGGGAAGGTGCACATCGTTGGTGGACGGGATGATCATGGGGAAAGCACCGACAGGGTCTTCACCTATGACCCCAGCAGTGGGCAGGTGGAGGCCCAGCCACCCCTGCAGCGCTGCACCAGCTCCCACGGCTGCGTCACCATTGTCCAGAGCCTGGACAGGTGATTCAGACTTGGGCAACCTGAGCCAAGAGGCAGAGGGAGAAGGGAGAACTCAGGCCTACTACTATGCTTTCCTCATGGCTCCTCCATGTAAATATTTCCTTAACTTATTGCCCCCTTTTCTTGTAGAAATAAAACCTCATTCCAAGGTTTGGTCTGTGTTCCAGCTCAAGCCTGCTTTGCCTGAAGAAGTATCTGCTCCTTGCTTTTGACTCTTTACTAAGCACCTTCGTATGTTGTCTCATTTACCTTCATAATAGCAGTGTGGACATACTTTTTAAAATTATGAAATATTTCGTGCATAAAAGAATATATATTTTTGTACAGTTTAAGAATAACAAAACATCTGTGTTCCTATCACCTAGCTTAAGAAATAGATGTTAACAGCCCTGGCCCATGTGACTCAGCTGGTTGGAGCAGCGCAGCATCCCATAACCAAAAGGTGTCAAGTTCGATTCCCGTTCAGGACACATACCCATGTTGTGGGTTCGATCCCCAGTCAGGTCACATGGAAGAGGCAACCGATCAATGTTTCTCACATAGATGTTTCTTTCTCTACCGCCACCCCCTTCCTCTCTCTGAGGGCAAATTAAAAAAAAAAAGTCTGTAAAAAAAAAAAGATATATATATCTAAAATGATACAAATGCCTTTGTAGGCTCTGGTGTCCATCCCCAAACCCATCCCCTTCCCACAGTCATCCGAAGTTATCAATTATCCTTCAATTTGTGATTATCAACACTTTTAACTTTTAGCGAGCTAATTATTAACATCTGTATTTTACAAAGTGCCTGCCTTGTAACATAAGGAGAATTGCCCAAAGTCACATACTTAGAGACTATGATTAAGATTTCCTGAAGCTTCAGAATCAATGAGGTACTTTTGGTTAGGATGGTTCTTTCTATAAAACCCTCTCAAATTAAAACACCTAGCAGTGATAGACAAAATTAAAACCCAGACAACTAAGTAAGCAAACATATCCAAGGACCAGAAACAGAAATGTAAAACCCTGAGGAAGGCAGAAATGTGAACTCTGGGGGGTTCAGGCTCTGTGGGATAAAGGCCTTGAAAACAGGACTCCAATCCAAGCTCAATGCTGGAAGCCAGAGCCGCGTGGGACTCCCCTACTCATGAAAGAAGCTGAAACAAAACAAACCTGAACAGCCTTGGGGTCCAAGGCTTGCAGCTGGGTGGTGGGTACCAGAGCCACAGGCCTTGAGAACCCAGCCACCTGGTTCTGCATCTGGACCTGCAAGAGCCCCAGCATCAACAGGGGGCTCGAGCTCCTGATGCAGTTGTAAGCACCTGGGTTAGCCTGGGGCTCTCCAAACAGACATAAAACTGCTGGATGGGAAGGGGTGCCGAGAGGGAATGAAAGATGCCACAAAGAGATTCTTGAGGCAGAGGCCCAGCAGTGCAGCTCCTGTGCCTGTGTTTCTGAGGCCCAGAGGATGGAGGACCTAGCAGACCCCATCTGGGGCTCCCCTTATTTGCACCCAGATTGCCTTTTGAAGAGCTATCATAGGCTCCTTGTAACTCCTCCAGCACAGGGCCAGCCCCACGCCCCTCCCATCTTCCAAAGCCCCAAGGCCCTGTCTGGGAAATCTTTCCAGCTGGGGCTGGCCTTTCACAGCCCAGCACAAAGGCCCAGATCCCAGCTGAGCTCCTACCCTCTGATTATCCCAGATTAGAGAGCCTGTGACCATCTGGACACAGTTGATAATGGCAAAGCAGGGAGGTGAAGAGCGTGGAAGTCCAGCTCCTCGGGCTCTGCTGGTCCCCACCCCAGGGATAACATCCAGGACAAAGCAAAGCACTGTATTCGTTGCCTATCCCCTTGAAAGCCCAAGTGGAAAAGATAAGGGCGAATCCGGGACAAGCTCTCCCTCACCTGGGATGGGCACTTCTGCGTGCCAAGCAGACTGCACCTCTTCCCCAGTGACCGTTCGTGCTCCCAGTGCTCTTTCATGCAAGCGCTGATGCCGGGGCAGACCTCTCACCTCTCTCCTGTCCCTTCCTTATCTGCCCCTCTTCTATAACCTGACCAATGGCCAGGCCTTTGTCTCCAATGTCCCAGACACACCCCAAGGATGCCCTTTGAGGCAGGAAAGGTGTCAGCCTCATCTGTCCTCCAGTGCCCAGAAAAAGGCCTCCCACTGAGTACATGAAATCAAAGTTTCCTGCTTTTCTACCTAATACCTGTGAGCTGGTACTACCGTCTACCCCACCACCACCTTTACAAACGAGCAGACAGACTCAGTTGTAAAATGACTTGCTTACTAAGGTCACTGAGCTGATGAGGGGGTGGCACAGCCAGGATTCCAACCTGCATCCAGCTATCTGCAATGCTGCTCTCTCCATGCAGCCTCTCCGGCCCTGCTCATCTGAGAAAATGAGTGTTGAATGAAGCACCGAATTTGTTTAGAAGTGGGAGAGACAAGATTTCCACCATGGATAATCCCAGCTTGGTAGAATATTGTTCCTGCCCTTAGAGGCCTCCTTGAATGAGGAGAGACATGGTTCATGTCCCTGGTGAGTGAGGCTCACAGGAACACAAGCACAAGGGGACATCCCGTATGTCCCAGTTTCCTAGACTGCTGGTTACAGCCAATACAGGGGTGAGCAAAATTAGGTTTCCAGGTGTGAGTGCAAAAGTTTACTCTTGTCTTACTATATTATTTCCCATCCAAACAACTGTAAACCTACTTTTGCCTATCCCTTACATTGTTCTCAGTCTAACAGCCCATTTGTGGAAGATCGTCCTGGCTCCTAGTCCCCTGCTTCCCCACTCCCACCACCCCGCTGCTGCCAGACCACCGCCCGGAGCATGAACCCCGCGCATGGCCCAGTGCACCAGAACAAGTATTCAACTTGGGTATACCATCAGAAGTCACTGGAGCCAAACTTAGTTTTTGAGTTTCTTTTTTGGGCAATTCTAATTATTTCTAAGGATTAATATTTTATCACTATTCTTTTTTAGTGGGCATCCAAGGAACAATGGGGAAATTTATTTTCTAAAAAAATGGAATAATATTCATTCATTCTTGCAATCACCATATGGAGTCATTAGATCCTTTGAACTTATTTTTCTGTATCTTGAAAAACTTTGCTGTTTCATCATCATAAAAACTTCACATTATTCCCAACTATGTCAAACAAGGCAAAGATGGTAAGAAAGTGGAAGAATGATGGTATTGCCTAGAAGGAAGATGTCATGAAATAAATCACCATTACCTCATGTTTCAGTTTCCATATATGGCCCAAAGTATTGATTATCATCTTTTAAGAAGGTATAAGTCTAGTGACATCAATTTAGAATTCAGGATTTTCACCTGGCATGTGCGGCTCAGTGGACTGAGCGTCACTCCATGGACTGAGAGGTGCCAGTTCCATCCCGTCAGGGCACGTGCCTGGGTTTCGGACTCAATCCCCAGTAAGGGACATGCAGGACGCAGCCATCGATGTTTCTCTCTCTCTACATATTAAAAAAAATCAATAAAAACATTAAATAAAACAAAAAAAGAATTCGGGACTTTTCATTTCCCATCCATAATGACAAGAGACCACAGAAGACATCTCACACGGATTACACACACTAGAAAAAGAACGGAGGCACACTGCAGCACTCCAGTCTCCAAGGATGATGGGATATCGGTCACAGAAGCAAAATCTTTCCTAGATGAATTTTCTCAAACTCAAGAATTGGTGAATATGTCTCTAAAAACAGACAGGAAATACGGTAATTTGCCGTAAGTCATTATTTAGTGAAGTCATTCAACAGATTTCATCACACAATTTTTATGAAAAAACCTGGACCATCTTGTTTTGCTAAAAGGTGGCCATCTTCTTTCATTTTTTATGATGCTTATGCACCCAGATTCACTTCATACTGTTTGTTACAGTTCATAAGTGTAGCTATGTTGAAGACAACTGTAGGTGACCGAAGGGAAACACATGCTCTAATTTTCAAAATTCATTAGCTTGGTCATTCTAATCTCTATAAATCTAAAAACTAAAATGTTTTAAAATTATGGAGCAAAGAACATGGCTGGCTGTTTTCTTTCACAAAATTATGGGCCATCAAAATATTGCATGTTGACAATGCAAGTGCAAAACAAAACTAAACTAGGGAAAAAAGCAATAAGCTAGAGACAATTGGTAAAGTATCTGGAATAGGAATCAGTTACATGACTAAGTTTCAGGGTCACACATAGCAGCTGATGAGCACTTCTATGCATTCAAGGGATGTTGCTCACTTTGGGTATATGTACCTTCAAAACAAGGGGAAAAAACTTGGATTTGTTTGCTGTTTTTTTTTATTTTATTTTATTTATTTATTTATTTTTTATCCTCACCCGAGGACATTTTTCCATTTTTTGTTCAGGTAGAGTGGGAGGGAGAGAGAGGAACCAAGAGAGAGAGAGAAACATCGATGTGAAAGGGACACATCGAGTGGCTGCCACCCGCACGACCAACCAGGGCCGGGGACAAACTGCAACCGAGGTACGTGCCCTTAGCGGGAACCGAACCCAGGTCTCTCAGGACCGCAGGCCGACGCTCTAACCGCTGAGCCAAACCGGCCAGGGCTGTTTGCTGTTTTAATTTATATATTATGTATGCACACACACATACACAAATATATGAATGACTTTATTGAGATATAATTCACATACCATAGAATTCACCCATTTAAAAAGTATAATTCAACGGTTTTTAGTACATTCAGTTTTGCTAATACTTGTGCTGGTCCTGGGGGCAGCGGATGGCCCACCAGTGAGGCAGGATGAATCCACCACAGCAGTCCTCCTCACTCGATGGACAAAGGCCCAGCTGCACCTGGCTGGCTGATGGCACAATAAAGGACTGAGCAGCAGGGGCTCAGTGGTTTCATTTCATCTTCGGAGCTACTGGGACCCCATCTTATTTGTGAACGTGAGGGTATGGGGTCAGTAAGTTGTTGCAACCTAGGGTCTTATGCTACTTGTATCTCACTCAAATCAGAAGTAGGGATCTTGAGATATTCTAAATATTTTTCAAACCCTAAGAGAAATCACACATTCCTCTAAGATGTATTGCAGGAGTTAAAACTGCTGTAAAGTAAGGTTAGTAATGGAATCTGCCCATTATAGGGATGTTGGGAAGATTAAATGATATTTTCACAGCAGGCTCACAGCACACAATAATTATCTTTTCAACATGGTAATGCTGCTTGTCAAGCTATAAATTGTTGGTAGGCTCTACTGACACAATAGTTGCATTTATACACAGCAACACTGGAGCTCAGAAACAATCACTATATGAAACATGACAGTAAAAGTCCAAGTTCATCTGTAAAACAGGGCTAGTGATACCTGCCCAGCTATGCCCACTTCCAGTAGAGGCAGAAAGCACATGCCCTGTGGTCAGGGAGGGCCCTTACAGTTAGGATGAAAACAATCCATTACCATAAAGTTAGCTATTAATGATTTCTAAGAGGATATGCTTAATTAAGTATTAACTGTAACAACAGCTAGCATTCATTGAGCACCTGGTATGAAGTCAGGCACTGTGCTAAGAACTCATACATGCAGATGAGTAAATGGAGACAGAAACCTGCTCATACTGCTAGGTTGTGGACCTGGTTTTGAATCAAGTCTGGCTTGAAGTCCTGGGCTCTTACCTGTTAATGTCTCTAAACAGAGATAATGAATATAGAGAAAAGACATGTATTGGCATTTAGATCTCCTTTAACTCCCCCTTCAGCCCTGTGAGATAACGAAAAATCAGAAGGGTCCAAAGTCTCAGTGAATCAGTGATGGTGTCAGAATTTGAACCCAGGTTTCTGATCACAAAGCCCAGCTTCTTGAATGCCCTTTGTAAAATGCTCTGCAGAGAAGGGCATCCTTCAATTCACTGCATCCAGCCAGGAGTGGAGGTGGTGAGCTGGGGTTTGTGACTTAAGTTTCTTGGACTTCCCCTTGGGAGTGAGATCACAGCTGGGAGGAGCAGGATCCCCAGACTATCACTCTGCAGTGGGCTCCAGCAGCCTTTGCAAGTGTTTTGCAAGCCCAGATTCTGTCTGGAGGTAGAACCAACCCCACCCACTCCCACCCCATCAAAAACTCTTTGTTTTCCTCTGACTGCAGCAGTTTGTGTCCTTTTCCTGGTTCTCCAGAGCTGTCTGTTGGTCCCCAATCCTTTCTTCTCCCTGGGTCTATTCCCAAATTCTCGGACTTCAGGTGTTTTCCTTGCCTGATGGGTCAATCAGCTCCCAGCTCCTGTGAGGTCTCTGTCATCTGTTGCCACATAACCTAATGACCACAAGCTAACTCTTCAGAGGTCTTTTGTTTGGTAAGGCTTCAACACTTGCTTACATATTGTCAACAGCCATATTTCCACCAGTGGGTCCCAAGGGCTATCTCACAACACAGATTTGACTGCCCAAGATGAACACCTTGCCTTCTGAGGGGAGGGAGGTAATGTATGAGTCTGGGCCTCACTTCCAGTATGAGAGCCAAAGGGGCTATCTTTCTCCTCACCTCTGGTAACTGGGTCAGATACCAGGTTTGGCCAGATGCTCCTACCTGGAACCTGGAAGGAAGAGACGTAAAGAAAATGACGGACGGAAAACCATTCACAGGAAAAAATGGGAGATGGTAGTGACTATCCTCTGGGTAGCTTGCACCTCTTGATGGGCTGTGGTTATTGAGTGCTCACCTAAGCTCTACATTTATTTTGTAGTTTACTGAAACGAGATTTTAAAAACTCCATCCCTTTCTTGATCTCAAATAATGGCTATACAGGGATGTTCATATTGACAATTCAAGCTGTATACTTAATTTGCATACTTTTCTGCACATCAGCAGTCCCCAACTGACAATGTTCAACTTATGATTTTGGACTTAATGATGGTGCAGGTGATACCTATTCAGTAGAAACTGTACTTCCAATTTCAACCATTCCAAGGCTAGCAACACGTAGTACACTCTCGTGATGCTTGGCAGTGTCAGCAGGCCGCAGCTCCCAGTGGGCCCCAAAATGAAGAGGGTAAATTGATACTCTACAGTGTACCATGTTGCTGGCGTTTTTTGCATCCCATCACGTGTATAAAATGCCCACCTGTCTCCTGCTTCTGGTGAGAAGAGGAAGGTAATTACTCTTAAGATGAAAAGTCAAGGTAATTGCTCAACTGTAAAATATAAGTGCTCTGAGCACATTTAAGGTAAACTAGGCTGACATCAGGTACATTAAAGGCATTTTTGACTTACGGCATTTTCTTTTTTTCTTTTAAGTTTATTATTTTTTTGTTAATCCTCACCAGAGGATATTTTTACATTTATACTCAGACAGAGTGGGAGAGAGAGAAAAAGAAAGATCGATGTGAGAGAGACATTGATTGGTTGTCAACCGCACAACCCCAACCGGGGCCGGGGACAAACCGCAACTGAGGTACGTGCCCTTGGCAGGAATCAAACACGGGACTCTTTGGTCCACGGGTTGACTCTAACAGCTGAGCTAAACCGGCCAGGGCGACTTATGGTATTTTCAATTTATGGGTTAACCTGGATGTACCGCAACGGTAAGTCATGGAGCATCTGTACTTCAGTAAGTTTATTTTTGGCTTCCCAAGCTGCTACTTGGGTGTTTATTTGTTGTTACAGCACCACCTGGTGGGAAGTTAACAGCACTACTGAACTCCAGATTGATCTCCAATTTTAGTTGACTGAGGTTTGCTGAAAACTCATTAGAAAAGTAAGGAATTTTTTTTTTTTAATTGTCAGCTGAGAATATTTTTCCATTTATTTTCAGACAGAGTGGGAGGAGGAGAGAAAACATTTACACAAAAGAGACATATCGACTAGTTGCTCCCCCCATGACCCCAACAAGGGGATAAAACCGCAACCAAGTATGTGCCCTTGACCAGAATCAAACCCGCAACTCTTTGGTTCGCAGGCCGACGCTCTAACCGCTGAGCAAAACCGACCAGGGCAAGGGATTTTTTTTTTTTACTATTGATTTTAGAGAGGAAGATTGAGAGACAGACAGACATACCAATGTGAGAGAAAAACCTACCAGCTGCCTCCTGCATACGCCCACCCAGACTGGGAATCAAATCCACCACCCTTCCGGATGATGCACCAACTAACCGAGCCAGGGCAGAAAGTAAGGAATTTAAAGATCACCCAATCTAATATACAAAGACCTGTGAATGGCTGTCAATACTGGATGCTAAGATCCTAGATGACCAGGATTGTCAGAACCTGTTGCCAGCACCCAGACCTTTAGATGCTTAAATTAGTAATTTCTTTAAAAACAATCCCCTCACAACCAAACTACACAAATCCAGAAATATAGAAAGCAGCTTAGCTCAGTTCAAACAGTAACATTTCTAGTAAAATAGCAAAATGCCAATAGCTCTACCCTTAAGGGATAAATAAGCCTTATAAAGGGGAATATCTCTAATGAGAAATAGCCTTAATTCCATCAATACTGACAAAACCAGTAAGATGTTCGTCTAGACAAAGTCAATATAAACATCCAAGGTTCTTTTAAAAAGTGAGGGGAGGGAGGCCCAGAGATACATTTGTCAGTGTACTCCCAACATAATTCATTAATTCACTCAATTAGGCCCTTACCACGTGCCAAGCAGTATAAACAAATGTGCAATTGTCTGTCCTTACAGTCTGGTCGAAAAGACAACCAAATGATCAGAGCACCACTCCCACTAGGCAGTCTGTGGGTCAAGTTATTTCACAGCCAGCCTCACAAGGATGGTGTGGGTACCTGACGTGGCCTTCCAGGCCCATGACAGCTATCACTAGGAAAGTCCCCTCTCTGCGATATATCAGCCTAGTTATCATTAGTCTTGTACAAATTATCATGCCAGTCTGTCCCTCATTAGTTTCACCTGAGTATACCAAGCACACCCAATTGCTTGTAAACAGACATCAACAGAAACACTTCTAAATATGACAGAAAAGACAGTTGACAATTTAAATATTCTTTAGTTCTGTGCTTCAGGCTCTCCATCACTGCCACAAATTCCCTTTACACTTCAGAGATGTTGAGAACTAAATAAATATGTGAAGCGCAATACCCAGAGCACAGTGCAGACCAAAATATAATGACCAGTATATTTATTTTCTGTGTGCAATGTAGATTTCCTTACGCGCCAGGAAAACAAATTCATCTTATATACTTCTTCAAACCAAGAGGATTTCAAGGAAAGCACAGAAGCATTGTGAGCCAGGCAGCCCTAGAAATCAATCGAGTAATGCTCTGACAGGGTGACGCAACAGTCTGATCACTGGATGTACAGTCTAGTCAGGCCATGTATCTTTTAAAAAGCTTTTATTAAAGGTCTTTATAGAGCAACATCCAGACTCCAGATCCAGCTGCCAAGGAGACCCTAAAACCAAATAAAGCACAAAAGTAAGAACAGAAATTTCATCTCAGTATCAGGTTCTTTCATTTACCAATTGAATATACACTCCCACTTAGGGTTTTTGCATGAAGACTAATAAACACAAAGAACATTTAGAAAATAAGAACAAAAACAGGCATTCTATTTTAAGGAGAATGCTAAAGGACAATAGCTAATTACTAGCAAGAGTACCTTCACATTTTTGAGTAAGTAAGAGGACAATAAAGGAAAATTTGTATTTCAAACACTGTAGTAAACAAAGGAATTCAAGAGACCAAGCCCAAACACCCACCCCCTCCAAAAGAATCCTGGGTTAAAAATGCCCCTGGCTTCAACCTGCATTCTTCCATGTAAATTAAGTGTAATCCAGTTATTATTCACCAAATGCTTACCACAGTGTGTGATACAAGTAATAATAGGAAGACAAAAGAATAGGGTCCTATTCTGCCCAAGAGGCTACCAGAGACATACCTGTTACGCTGTGGGTACTGGCTGGGGCATGGCAGGCGGCTCTGGCTTCCCACCCTTCTGTTCTGAGATGGGCGTGGTGGGCAGTATCTCATCTTTGGGTTCCACAATGCTCACATGGTCAGGCAGCGGCTTCTTAGGGCCTATCTTACCACTTGGGTCCCAAGGAAGCATGATCTTCACTTTGATGCCAAGCACACCTAGAAGATAGTTAGAACCATGGTTAGGACCTACCCGTGTTATCACTGGCCCCAACACAAGAGGACAGGGCAGAGAAAGAGAACAGTAAGTTACTCAAGTACCACTGGATCTGGTCCCTTCTCAGACAAATGCCTCTAATCAATCAATGAACAGGACACTTTTGCAAAAGGAACCTATGCAGTACCACAGAACATGGCACCGACAAGGACCAAGAGCAGGATGTGACCTTTCTGACTCGTCATCGTGTCATCACCGAAGGGTACACAGGTGGCTGAGACAAGGACAAACCAACTCTTGGATCTGACTGATCTCAACAATACACTTTACAGTTCAGTGCAGCTGAACAATAAGCCCAAGCAACACTAACATGTTCTGCTACTCCAAGGATGAATTCCTCAAACACTGAAGTGTGCATGGAAAACCACATCTGTCCACTAAGGCCCTTTGCCCTGAGAGCTCCCAGATGCTTACCTTGCCTGAGCAGCACATGGCGCACGGCAGTGTCAACATAGTAGTTAACAGGGTCCCCACTGTGGATCATCAGACCGTCAACAAACTTCATGGATTTAGCCCTCTGTCCTCGGAGTTTCCCAGACACCACGACCTCACAGCCTTTGGCCCCACTCTCCATGATGAACCGCAGCACACCATAGCAGGCTCTTTGGGAAAACAAGAGAGGTATCTATTTGTGTTACCACCAAAGACAGGATCACCCAACCACACCCCATGTTAAAATATATGACTTAGCCTTGAACAGCATGGCTCAGGGGTTAAGAGCATTGAGGGTCCCAGATTCGATTCCTAGTCAAAGGCACATACCTGGATTGCAGGTTCAATCACTGGCCCCCAGTGGGGCACATGGAGGTAACAAATTGATGTGTCTCTCTCACATTGATGCCCCCCCCCCCCACCAAATCAATGGAAAAAATATCCTGGGGTATAGTTTACTAAAACATTCCTCAACCTCCAGAATTCATGTTCATTAGGTACACAAACTACCAATTTAGGATCCTAGCTGCATTATTACCATGCTGGAAAAGCATGTCTAGGCCTATACCATTGATAGTAAGCCTTAAAATATTACGCCACCCTGACCAGTGTGGTTCAGTTGGTTGGGAATTATCCCGTGCATGGGAGGTTTGCAGTTTGACTCCCAGTAGGGGGTGTGCAAGAGGTATCCAATTGATGTTATGCTCTCACATCGATGTTTCTCCCTCTCTAAAAAAAATCAATAAACTACTTAAAAAAAAAAATTCATGCCCCCTAACTCATTCATTAGTTTACACCCTGGGAGATACTAATTTGAGCTAGCTGTCATTTTCAACAGGGAAGTAAAAGACTAAGACCTACCACCATTCTCCAGACCCTTTCACATGATCTTATTTAATCTTCATACAATGGTAGTGGTATAATGTCCCCCATTTAGAGACAGGAGACCCAAGGATCAGAGAAGTTCAGAAAGTTGCTCAATTCTCAAAACTCCCAACTCAAACTTCAGTGTGTGTAAAAATCACCTGGAAGGCTTGTTAAGACAGATGAGCTGGCCCTGGCGGGTTTGACTCAGAGGTTGATCAGTGGTTCTCAACCTTCCTAATGCCAGGATCCTTTAATACAGCTCCTCATGTTGCATGTGGGCGGACCCGCCTGGAGATGGATAGAGGAGCAGTGTCTCAGTTCCTAAGACCATTGGAAATATGTGTTTTCCGATGGTCTTAGGCGACCCCTGTGAAAGGGTGGTTCGAACTCCAAAGGGGTCGCAACCCACAGGTTGAGAACCGCTGGGTTAGAGCTGTCAGCCCGCGGACCAAAGAGTTGTGGGTCCTATTCCTGGTCAAGGGCATGTATCTGGGTTGTAGGTTTGATTCCCAGCCCCAGTTGGGGTCGTGCAGGAGGCAATCAATCAATGTGTCTCTCTCACACTGATGTCCCCCCCTTCTCTAAAAACAAATAAATGGAAAAATATCCTTGGGTGAGGATTAAAAAAAAAAGAAGACAGACTAGCTGGGCTACACTCTCACTTTCCAAGTCGGTGGGTCTAGGGTGGAGACAGAATTTTTTTCTAACAAGTTCTCAGATGATGGCAGTGATGATACTGGCCCAGGGACCCAACCATTTATTTATCCTCACCCAAGGACATTTTTTTGCATTTATCTTCAGACAGAGTGAGAGGGAGAGAGAGGGGAAGAGAGAAACATCGATGTGAGAGAGACATACTGACTGGTCGCCACCCACACGACAAACTGCAACTGAGGTACATGCCCTTAGCAGGAACCAAACCCGAAACTCACTGGTCCACGGGCCAACGCTCTAACCGCTGAGCCAAACCGGCCAGGGCCCAGGGACCCAACTTTTAAGAATCACTTTTTATAAGTCGTGGATCTGGCACTCAAACCAGGTGGACAGTCTTCTATACATCCTTGCCTATAGGCTTTCCTACCCATCCCAACAGCAGCCTGCCAACAGCACAGCCCTCGTGTCCTTCCTCTGCCGAAAAACCTCGCAGGGCTCTGCTTCAGGGACAACCCAACCCCCCCATGTCCTTGACAGTCCACCACCTCTCACACTACTATACATTACATACAGCTTACAGACAACTGATTAGATTTTAAGCTCTCTTCTATCTGCACTGTCATATCTCCTTACAGTCCCCAGAATGGACCTGAATGACTTCAACAGGAAGCCCAACCTCCTCTCCCTGGAATTCTATTTTTGTTTTACTACCAAAGCATTCACAACAGTTCTCCATTCGCTGACCACTCCTTTAAAAATGTGCTTCTTTACTAGTCTTTTCTGCTAAGTTGCCAGTTCAACGAGGACATGGATTGGAAATCTCATAAAAACCGAGACTAGCAGAGCCTGCCATGTAGATTTCATTTGCTGAATAACCAAATGGCAGACACACCATATTCCAATCCACAAAAAAGGGACACTCACCTCCGCACCGCAAGGCCTCCGAGGAGTTTGTAACGCAGAGACTCTGCCTGGGCAATAGCACACAGACCTCTTGTGGCCACCTTTTCGGCATAAAGCTTGAAGAAACAAGATATACGCTTAAACTTGTTATGTTCACCATTGTTTTCAATTTAAAAAACAGCACATTCATCATATAAGCATATACGACAGTATATATCACTGTAGCATCCCATAAGTACTAAAGCACTTCTTCTCACACCTAGCACACTCAGCGACATGGACCGAACCATTCCTCATTGCCCTCATCACTAGCTCTTCCTTACAGTCATACCAAGGAGACTGAAGGGGCACCCAATATGTATCGTTACCAAACTCAAGGTGAATATAAAATCCCTTAACCACCAGAATTGAGCAGAACAGGACTGTAAGATTAAGTTCACTTATAACGAAGACTTAAAATACCCCATTTGTAATGCTCATTGATCATGAATAAACAGTCTTCAGTGTGATAAGGGTTTTTAGAAGTACGGTTCATAAGCCAGGATCACTCACCTCTACACTGCCCTCAGGGAAGCCAAACCTCTTCTGAACCACAGCAGTCAATTCCCGGATGCGTCGGCCCTTCTCACCAAGAACATTCTGTGTCCTGGGGAAAAGTCAACAGTGACCGTTCATAGCTCTCATAATAGTCCAGATATAATTTCAAATCTTGCATATATGTAATAAAATCTCATTCATCAGACACAAGTATAAAGTTTGAACGACTAGATTTAAAAATGTAGTTTAAAAAAACCAACTGCATTCCCCAAAGCCAAATTCACTGGTTGCCCCCTTAAGACTAAACCATCTTAGTACATGTAATTATATGTGAAAAGCCAAGAAAATGAGTTTTTACCTGGTGGCTAAAATAATAATTTCTGTCCTGGTTGGTGTAACTCGGACCTCAACTCCAGAGTAGCCATCTTCTGCCAGCTCCCGAGTGAGAAATTCGTTCAGTTCAGCTTTGAAGATGCCATCAGCAACAAACTAACCAAAAAATAAAATTCAAAATTAGGACATAGGTGCAGGTTCTTTTCCCTGCCTAGTCTTTCAGCCAATGCAACCCTCATGAAAACTCAACACCTCCAACAAAGGACCCATCATCAATCATGTTACCCTTGTTTCAAACAGAAATGTAGCAACCCTTCTCAGACAAATGCCTCTAGGTCATCTTTTGGTGGTTACTTTGACCCAGGGCCCTTAAACCTGTGCCACAGAACGCAGCACAGAGTAGGGGCCACCCGGACAATAACACCTCCAATCAGACTCGTCATCTTCTCTTCATTGAAGGGTTTTTAAGACTATCTTTTTTTTTTTTTTTTTAAATCCTCACCAGAGGCTATTTTCTCAAACATCTTCAGATAGAGTGGGAGGGGAAGGGGAAAGGGAGAGAGAGAAACATCCATGTGAGAGCGATCAGGGCCAGGGATGAACTGCAATGGAGGTACCTTCCCTTGTCTGAACTCGAACCCACCACTCTTTGGTCTGCTGGCCGACACTCTAACCCCTGAATCAAACCGGCCAAGAAGAAGCTGTCTTTTATATATGTATACAAGCTAAGCAAAAACTGTTCTAAAATGGCACATTTACAACTCATTCATTCACACAGCAGGGACACCAGCAAGCGACTGATTAAGCCGTCTCACTGCAGTGACCACTCGGACCATGCGAGGAGTCCCAGCCAGGTCATCTGCCTTACTTGATGCTCCTGTCTTAGAGCCGGCAACTCACAAAAGCGTGTGGATTTCACTCTAACATAAAGGTATGTACACAAAGTATGACCAACTGCCCTTTTCTAGATATGTGCGGCCAAAACAAGCACCCACCTGCCTGTTTCTAAAGCACATGGGACTTTACGATTCTTTCCCGCGGAAAGGTGCAAAGAAACTCGATGCGGCGTTCCTCCCAGGTTTCCTCCCTCCACTAGCCCAGGCTTTTCCTCGGGCCCCAGACCGAGCAGTCAATTGTCAGCAGCCCGTCCAGTTAAGGTCTTTACGGTCAGAAGGCTGCAGACAAGTAAGAAGGCAAGAATACACTGCTACCGCCCCTTCCCAAAGGCACGGTGTTGAGATCCGAAGCGAACCGCTCCGCTCTCAAAATAACACACGCTCGCAAGGGCCTTCTCCGGGGCAAGGCAGGAGTCTCCGCTCTCCGCCCGGAACCGGCACTGCGCTCGCCTGGCTCGGGCCCGGTACTCAATCCACCGCCATCCGCAGTCCGCGGGAATGCCTCGCGGCCCAGGTCACTTCCTGGGGCAGGGCCCCGGGCCGCGGGTCCCGCAACGGCACCTCGAGAAACGCCTGACCCACGTGGCGCTGCAATCTCCAGGACCCAGACCCCAGCATCTCACCTTCCTCTTCTTGGAAATTTGCACCGCCATCTTGCCGCCCTGCACCGCCGAAGGAAAAGGAAGTAGCTCGTGGGCGGAACTGGGTATAAAGGGCGCGGCGCGACGACGGAGAACTGCGCGTGTCGACGCCTGTGGCCGCTCATGGGAAATGTAGTTTTCATGTAAAGGGAGGCGTTGAGAGAGGAGTAAGGGAGACAGCTACAGCAGGGAACAGGAAAGGGAGCACATCAATCAGAACTTGGGAATTGCAGGGGAGCTGACTGTAGTTTAAAAATAACGTGAGGCAGAGATGAAAAGTACAAATATAAACTCAGAGCAGCCGAATTCAACAAGCACGGAACCTTGGTCCCTACACTCTACACTGTAGTGAAAATAGATGGGATGAAAGTCCTCAGTGAAATTCATTTATACGCCCAGCTGTTTCAGTCTGTGTTCATCTCCTCGGTCCCAGCTGATAGCCAACATTTATTAAGCATTCTAGGAGCTGTTCTATGTACTTTATATTATTAACAAATTTCCCCACCTCCCTTTCATAAAGTCAGTTTCAACTTGTGACAAAATAGTAGTGCAAAGTAGTGGCTCATGGGCTCACAGTGCTTTTTCAATTAAAATATTTCACCCCACATTTTACTATGAAAAAAATTTTTTTTTAAATCCTCACTTGAGGACATTTTTGCTTTTATCTTCAGACAGAGTGGGAGGGAGAGAAGGAGGGAAAGAGAGAGAGAAACATCCATGTGAGAGAGACACATTGGTTGCCACCCACACAACCCCAACCGGGCTGGGGACAAACTGCAACTGAGAAAAGTTGAAAGAATTGTGCAGTGCACACGCATATACACATTACCTAGGTGCTGCAGTGAACATTTTTGCTATATTTGCTTTATCACATATCTATCCATCCCTCTATTCACCTACCAATGCATCTTTTGATACATTTTAAAAATAAGTTGCAGACATCAGTACATTTCACCCCCTAAACACTTGAACAGTATTATGTGAAATTTGGATAGTTTGCCTGCATTTAAAATCAGGGGATTTCTCTATAAAACCATTTTAGGTTATCCTCTTTTTTTATATTAATTTATTTATTTTTGTTACAAATGTTTCTCCTTTTTTGCCCACAGACACCTTCCTCCCGATCCTGCCCCCCGCCCCCAGCAAGCATTGTTGTCTATGTCCATTGGTTACGCATACATACATATAAGTTCTTTGGTTTATCTCATCCCTTCCTCCGCCCCCCTCTTCTATTTTAAGTTATTCTTAAAAATATAGAAAGATGTAGCAAAATATTCTACCAATCTACAGTTCCTCATAACTGTGCTCTCCTTCCCTGTTAGATGGCAAAGGGTTTTCCCGTGTGCCACAGTCCCTGGCAGCTTTTTCTTTCTTTTCTAATTTTTTCTTTATTTGTTTTTAGGGAGAGAGGGAGAGAGAGGTAGAAACATCGATGAGAGAGAACATCGATTGGCTACCTCCTGCATGTCCCCACTGGGGGTTTTGCCCACAACTTGGGCATGTGCCCTGGCCAGGAGTTGAACTGGCGACCACTTGGTGCATGGATCAGTGCTCAGCCACTGAGCCACACCAGCTGGGCCCTGGCAGCTTCTTTCATTTGTTGTCTGGTCCTAGAAGACATTTGTGCTTTTCTCCAACACTAAAACAATTCTGATGCAAAGATCTGTCCTATAATCATGGAATTAACAGGGTTCTGGGGGAAGCTGAGCAGAGGGACCAAGGAAGATGAAAAGAAGTGGATGAACTGAAGAGATAGATAAGCTGTGGACCTGATGTATATTGGTGATGGATTGAGGTTGAAGAGGGGGAATTGAGAATGACGCCCAGGTTTCTGACTCCAGTGGTAGATGCTTGGTGACAACCCTCACTAAGATGAGGAACCCGGGGACGGTTTTTTCCTTCATGTGTCATCTTCCTCTGCTCTTTACCTATTAATCGAGCTCCATGGCCTGTTAATTCACTGGTGCCGACATGGTTGTAACTAACCTAGGTATTAATAACAGGAGAGGAACAAAGGGAAGGCCAATGTCATTTGGGCAGCTTTATCAAGAACCTACAGCTTTACCCTTCCCAGGGAGCCACAGGTCCATGCCCCACAGATCGCTGGGAGAAGGGACTCTAAAGGGTGGAGAATGTAAAGTTGGGGGGACTAGTGAAGGGGTTTGCTGTCAGTCTCACCTGACACCTGCCACTGCAAGTGAGGGAAGATTTGGCATACTTAATTCCCTGAACAAAGGCATTCGCTCTCTTGGATTATTGCTCTCTTGGGCTCTTGGTTTCTCTTGCTTGACTCCTGGCTTGTGGGGATCTCACACTCCTGCTCCCCCGTATTCGCCCACATGGCTCACAGCTGTGTGGACCCATACACAACAGACTAACGGACTGCAACTAGCCTGATGCTGAACGCTACCTGGCTGCAAATGGAACGGAAACTCTGGACACTGGTTTTGCTTTTAGCTCTACTGAAACCCCAATTACACTTTTTCCAGGGCTAGATTAAGGGAAATGGGACAATGCCTGGCCAGTGTGGCTCAGTGGACTAAGCATGGGCCCATGGACTGAGAGGTCCCAGTTCTATTCCCAGTCAGGGCACATGCCTGAGTTGTGGGCTTGATCCCCAGTAGGGGATGTGCAGGAGACAGCTGATCGATGTTTTTCTCTCTAAAATATCAATAAAAAATATATATAAAACAACGGGAAATGGGACTTTGGAAATGCAGAGATGTAATTCCATGCAGATAAAAATTACTCATTCTTCCATGTGAGTCTCAGAAAAATTTTTTTCTTAAAATATCATAAGGATTAGCCCTGGCCGGTTTGGCTCAGCGGTGAGAGCATCAGCCTGCGGTCCAGAGAGGCCCGGAGTTCGGTTCCCACTAAGGGCACGTACCTCGGTTGCAGTTTGTCCCCGGCCTTGGCCACTCAATGTGTCCCTTTTACGTCGATGTTTCTCTCTCTCTCTCTCTCTCTCTCTCTCTCTCTCTCTTCCTCTTTCTCCCTCCCACTCTGTCTGAACAAAAAAATGGGAAAATGTCCTAGGGTGAGGATAAAAAAAAAACAGATATCATAAGGATTCCACCCCCCACCACTCAGTGGGGAAGGGGAAGGGGATATCCCAAATCCCCTGATAGCAGTTCCTGGTGGCTAAAATCTCAACCTTGGTGAATCCACCTTCCTGATTTTGCTATGGCCTCACTTGGGATGTGGGCACTGTGGAGGAGTACCTGGCTTTGCCTGCTGTAGTCAGAATGTTTCCTAATTCAGATATGCCCCTCACTCTCCCACAGTGCTTATTACAATCTTTGTCAAATCAGAACCTCTGCCTCATCCTCAGCAGTCAACCTCCCTCCTAATTTATTGACCCCCTAATATTGTACAGGCAAGAACTGCCTCTCACCTGCCCTGTAACTGTATGTTTCCTTGGCAAGCCTTCTCTTTTTCCCTCCCTGCTCAGAAAAGAGACCCATTTCTTGCCCAAGGTCAGCCTCCCCTGTGTGTTCTAGTTCAAGTTTAGACCTGGCTCTGGCAATATGCCCTCCCTTTCCCGTGATATCTCCTTTAAGGCTCTTTCCTTCTCCATCCCTCATGTTAAATATGTCACTTCCTCCAGGGTTGCAACTCTCCTAGTTGCTCCTAGTTGTAGAGTAAATAAAAATTTCATTTTACTGATTTTATATTATTGCTATAGGACACACTTCCGATACCCCTACTTAGAATAAAAGTAAGACCAGAGTGTGGAAGGGTGTGAGAAAACAAGCATCCTCACACTGCAGGTGGAGCTGGGCTTCTTTTTGGAGGGCGGCTTGATGGTAACCACCGCAATTTACCATACAGATTCCCTTTGGCCCAGCAAACACATTCCTTTTTATCTACTCCAGAAAAACACCTACACAAACATACATGGAGGTGGACGCAAGAATGCTCATTACAGCACTATTAGGAATAGTGACAACAATGAATTAAGAACAACCCAACGCCCCTCTGTAGAGAGCAGTTACAGAGTAAATCTAGTGATCAAAAAGAACGATGCGCCTGTATGCACACACAGAAAGGACACCAGGCAGTGTCCCTACGGGACCAACCTAGGTGCAGAATAGCCTGGACTCTATAACAGTGCTGTGCAACAAAACAAAACACTTATGCATGTAAACGCATAGAAGGGTAAATATCTACTTGACAGATAATTACATTTACTTCTGAGAATGGAGCAGTATTGGGGGCTGTTAAGGGGCAATCTACTTTATTGCTCAACTTTTTTTTTGTTTTAATCCTCAACTGAGGATATTTTTCCATTTATCTTCAGATAGAATGGGAGATGGGGGGAGAGAGAGAGAAACATCCATGTGAGAGAGACACATCAATTGGTTGCCTCCCGCATGACCCTAACCAGGGCCTGGGACCAAACCACAACCCAGGTACATGCCCTTGACTGGAATCAAACCCGCGACTCTTTGGTTTACAGGCCAGTGCTCTAACCACTGAGCAACCAGCAGGGGCATAAAGTCTCTTCTCTTAATCAGACTATAAGTCTCTGTCTGCAGTGGTAGCCACCGGCCTCACAGGACTATTGAGTACCTGAAAGGTGGCTGGTCTAAGTGGAAAACTGTTCTGTGTGTAAATCTAAACCACATGTCAAAGTATAAAAAAGGAATATCTCAATAATTTTTATATTGATGACATGGCAAAACAATAACATTTTAAATATATTGAGTAAAATAAAATATACTATTAAAATCACCTTTATCTTATTCTTTTCTTTTCTTCAAGTGGCTACCAGACATTTAGAATTTAGACTTACGTATGTGGCTTATGTTTCTGCCGGGCAGTGGGGCTGTAATCTTTCTTTTTTTTAATTTATTTTTTTTCTTTATTGTTTTTAGAGAGAGAGATACAAACATCGATGAGAGAGAACATTGATTGGCCGCCTCCTGCATGGCCCCCACTGGTGATCAGGCCCACAACCTGGGCATGAGCCCTGACTGGGAATCGAACCTGCGACCTCCTGGTGCATGGGTTGACGCTCAGCCACTGAGCCACACTGGCCGGGTGGGGCTGTAATCTTTCAACCAGAGGGGCCAATGGTGCTTCACTTCTCTTTGTTCCCATGAGACTTGGCACTGTGGTTGTCAGAGAGAGGGCACTTAGTTACTGTTTAAAGGCACATTATTGAACAAAAGAAAGTTTCCAAGGAATGTGACCAATCTTGTTCCCTGTTTGCCTGGGTCGCTGGGAAACTCAGAGCTAAGTTTCCTGCTCAGTTGAGTTCCTGGGATCCCCCCCACACACACACACACACACTCATGGGCGAAGGAGACCAATCATGTGGAATTCAGAATTATTTCTGGAGCCCTGGAGCTGGGAAAGTGAGACCATCGCAGCCCCCTCTTACACACACACACACACACACACACACACGCACACGTGCCCTTCCCCCTCTATAAACTGAGGCCCAAGTGGGCCAGTGGACGAGGAGAAGTGAACTCGATGAGAGCAGCCATCCATCCTTGTTCAGGTTTTTCTGAACAGCCTGTGTGGCCGCTGGATCCACACGATGGACCGAGGTATGGTTTTGAGTCCCGGCCTTTGGGGCCAGACAAAATGTCTCTCAGATTGAATGATGCTTTGGAGAAACTTGAGGTTTCTTTCATTCAGTAAACCTTCCCGAGCATCTGTTCAGTGTAGCATCGTGTTTAAGGTCATAGACTTGAGCCAGACAGGCAGGGTTCTCATCCCCGATCAGGTTGTTTACTGGCTCTGTGACCTTGGTGGAGTTATCTCTGCATGAGTTTTCTCATCTGTAAAACGGGATGAAAATATTAATTAACCCACCCCATGGGATAGCTGTGAGACTGAAACAGGTAGAATGAAATGTTCCCCAAAATTGCCCTGAGTCAAGCCCTGCCAGAATTATGGCAGTTATCAATAGGTAGCTATAAGACTATGGTCCAGGATTTAACCTGACTTCTTTTAAGTTTGTTTTTCAGATCTAAAGCCACAGATCACAGAGACAAACTCAATAGTTGGTTGGGAAAATTCCTTCCTGCACCCCATAATAAGTGCTGCACAATCCCAGAAGGCTTCACTTCACTGACATATACCCAGACACATTGTTCCAAAAAAGGGAAAAGCCTGCTAACCTATACCCTGACTGGTCAACCCCAGCAACTGCCAAGCAATTGCCATGTTCCCAAGCAGTAAAAACCCCTAAGCCCCACACTTGTCTCCCAAAACCTGGGACCTTATCTCAATGTTCTCACCCACTGCAGAGCCTCAATAAATCTGCTTTTGCTTTTACCAGTGTCCCTGATCTAAATCCTTTTATATCAGGAGATAAGAACACAAACTCTTCAGTAACAAAATTAAATAAAATAATGCAGGCACAGTCCTTAGCACATAGTAAAGCATCTGGAATATAGCAAATGCTCAATTAGCATTGCTGGTGGTGTTTTTTTACATCTTTTTTTTTTTTTTAATCCTCACCCGAGGACATTTTTCTATTTTTTTGTTCAGATAAAATGGGAGGGAGAGAGAGAAAAAGAGAGAGAGAGAGAAGCATCGACGTGAAAGGGACACATCGAGTGGCCGCCACCCACACGACCCAGCCAGGATCGGGGACAAACTGCAATGAAGATACATGCCCTTAGCGGGAACCAAACCTGGGTCTCTAGGGACCGCAGGCCAATGCTCTAACCACTGAGCCAAACTGGCCAGGGCTACATTGTTTTTTTTTGTGTCCTCACCCAAGGATATGTTTTTACTGATTTGAGAGAGAGAGAGAGAGGAAGGGAGAGAGAGAGAGGAAGGGGGAGAGAGAGAGAGAAACATTGATGGGAGAGAGAAACATGATTAGCTGCCTTTTTTAAAAATTTTATTTTATTATTATTTTTCTTTCTTTATTTTTAGAGACAGAGGAAGGGAGAGGGAGAGAGAGAAACATCGATGAGACAGAACGTCGATTGGCCGCCTCCTGCATGCCCCTCACTGGGGATTGGGATCACAACCTGGGCATGTGCCCTGACCCACGATTGAACCTGAAACCTTGGCATTTCAGAACAACACTGTAACCAACTGAGCACCCGGCCAGGGCAGCATTCATTTTATTGTTTGGATCCACCGCCTACGCCAGGTCCCTGGGACACTGATCGATCTGATTCAGCTCCTGTTCTCCAGTAGCTCAGATCTGAGGGTAAGGGGTGGGGATACAGATAAATAAATAAGCATGATAGGTATCATAATAGGATATGGACAGGAGAGCACTGAGGAGGGCAGGGTATTGGAAAAGATGTCACAGAGCTCCAATCCTTAAGCTGAGGCTCACAAGACACTTAGGTGTTTGCCAGACCAGCTGACATTTGGCAGAATGATGGACTGAACCCTTCAGGAGCAAACCCCCCTCCCCATAACCTAAAAATAAAATAAAATTTAAAATACATCAAATAATTAAAAAAATAAAATACATTAATAATAAATATTGAAAGAGGTAAAGAAGCAAGTAAGAACACCGTTATTCTGGCTAAGCCATGTTAATAATTTGGGGCACATGTTTCCAGATCTCTCCTTAGGCAGCAAGATACCCTATGGTGACTAGATGTGCATCAGCAATGTCACACAGACGAGGTCACCACAATGCACAGGTGCCATGAAAGATGCTGGTGCCACTCCAGGGGGGTGCCGGGGGATTCCACGGCTTGGTCAGAGGTGGGGCAGTGGGGAAATAGGGAGCCGCTCACTGTCGCATGTCCCAGTGCTGCCACCTACAGGCTTTGTGACCTCAGGCACGTCACTTCATCTTCTGGGCCTCAGCTTCTTCATCTGGGAAGTGGAGATATTGTTAACAAAAAAAGAGGTGCTATAATACATCATAAATTCCTAACTGGGCAAATCATAGTGGGTAGCCACTAAAGGCCCCAGGCCTTTAGCTTCTTTACTGGAAGGTTTTAAGTCAGCCCTGTCCATTGTTCTTGTGCCTCTAGGTTACACACCTTTGAAATGCCAGAAGCAATACTCTTTGAAGGCACAGTCAAGAGAGCATATGCATTTGTTAACTACCCTGTAATCCAGTCCTGCTTTGCTTTCCCCCATCTTCATACAATCTTTCTTAAATGTCCTCCTTAATTCCAAATGCAGAAAAGAAACTCCAACTGTTATTGCCCAGAGTATTTTATTTTTTTGTTAATCCTTACCTGAGGATATTTTATTTTTCATTGATTTTTAGATAGAATGGAAGAGAGGGAGAGAAAAAGAGAGAAACAGCAATGTGAGAGAGACACATTGATTAGTTGCGCTTGCATGCAAGAGAGAGAGAGAGAGAGAGAGAGAGAGAGAGGGAGAGAGGGAGAGAGAGAAACATCAATATAAGAAAGACACAGGGATTAGTTTTGACCCTGACTGGGGCCAGGGGTCAAACTGGCAACCCAAGTATGTGTCCTTGATGGGGAATCAAATCCAAGACCCTTCTGACTCTTCTGATGCTCTAACCACTGAGTCAAACCGGCCAGGGCTTGTCCAGAGCATTTTAGACCTTGCTTCTGGCAATTGTCAGTTTTGGCTCAAATAACTCTTATAAAAATCCTCTGCAGGTTTGGACATTTCTTACCTTGGCAACCTCACAGGATTTCTATGATCGAATTCAATGTTATCTTTAAAGCACTCAGCTCATGGAAAGTGTTCATAAGGTGGGACAGATCGTCATCACTTTTAGTGCAAATAAACAACTTGGCATTTAGGTTTACATTAATCTTCAGTGTTTTTGGTTAGGGTGAGTTACCTCACCAAGTCACTATCCAACACTAACACATGGGCTCTTACCTCTGCTCTTGCAGATGGACACACAATGTGACTACAAGCAAAAGGACCATACTTCTATAATGTATAGGGCAGAGAAACCTTTCTTAAAAGAAAGATGTGGGAATATTTGGGCCAGAGATCAGGCTGCTGAAGCAGAAAGATGTGGCCAAGGAAAAAAAAAAAGGCTAGGGAGGTCCCAAACCATCAGGCTTCCTCCAAGACTGGAGAGGGGGGGCCCTAAGAACAGCTGTAACCAGGCCTACCCAGGGACAGTGAGGGTTAGGCGGGGAGAGCTGAGTGTGTGTGTGTGTGTGGGGGGGGGGGGGAGCAGGTAAGAAACACCAGCTGGAGTGAGGTGTCACTGAGCCCATGTGGAGGGTGAGCGGAAACACATCGGGATACCCAGACAGTTAGTTTGTCCAGTTTAATTTTAGCACCCGTCCATAACTGGCTCTCCCAAAACGCTCCATGCGTCGCCCTCTGGCGGCGACGACCGGCAACTACAGTGCCTTGGTCCCCCCTCTTCCCCAGAAAGGGGTGGGACTGCTGCTCTCCCCAGCCAGCGCTCCCTAGCCCTTCAATGGGCTTTCTAGCCAAGTGGACATCTTTGGTGACTCCATTCAAGAGGCTGAGAATGTGGGACAGACGTAGCTGCGGAGGTAGACGTGCTCCACAGAAACAAGAGGCAGGAAGCTGGCTTCCCAGGATTTGACTAGTGAATCCCACACACGAAGGACTGAATTTACTGTGATTCCACTGAGGTGACCTCAGGACAGGAATAAGATGGTAGCAAGCCAGTGCTACCAACTGCCCGGCTTCCAGCCCAGAGGAAGGCCATGTGAACAGGCAGCCGGTTAGCTTGGAGACAAAGGGAAAGGGTAAGAGCCAAGGGCTGGCAAGCAGTCAACGCCGCCCAAGGGGCAGGAGCCAGGCCTGGGGTACTGAGCAGGAAGGGCTCTTTCTTAGAAATGAGTGCTTTGGGCTTTTGTAGAGAGAAGCCATTAGAACCATCTAACTAGTTCTCCAGACCTCGATCTCATAGGCTTGGGGTTCTGGCTCCAAGTAACCTCTGCTTAGCCTTGTGCTTCTGCAGAGAGACAACAGACATGTCTGCCTCATGAATGGTGCAGATCTCCACAGTCACGGAGCGTTGGGGAGGATTCAGACCATGGAACTGGCCTCCGCTGCTGGGGGAATGTAAATTAGCATAGCAGCTTTGGAAAATTTGTTATCCTTGAAGAATGTTGATTGTGTGTTTCCCAAACCCAGCAGTTCCACTCCTGGGTATTCAGCCTAGGGGCTGGTCTTCAAGATTTTGTGCTCACATTCTCCCTTACAAGAATATGAAGGGTGTGGTTTTTCCTTTGTACGTTCTAAGTTATATAGAACTTTAACATAGGTAGGCACTTTTCACCACGTTTAAATAAACTTGCAAAGACTATAATTTCCAGCATCATCACGTCAACATTGTAAAATAAAGCAGCTAGTCACTCTTATAAATGTCCCTATAAGAATACAAATGCCACAGCGATTTGATACCCACAATTATCCACTTAAAATATACAAAAACAAGTTTTTCTTCAACAGTTGCACATTTTATTTTGTTTCATTTTCTCCTTGAACTTATATTTCCATTTCGCACAACCCTGGGAGTCTTCACGCACCCTGGATAGTCCAGAGTACCCTGTGGAGTAGATCTATGACCTTCTCCCTGTCCACTCTCCTTGCTCTGGCTGGTTGTGTTAACTCGGGTTTGGTTTAGCTGGGAGATTTTCCAGGAAGATTCAGAACCAGCTGAGTGTTTTCCCAGGTCAGTGACCCGCTGAGACTTAATTTCTTTCCATTACTCCTTGTTTACTCATCAAGAGGGGTCTGAACCAGAATATTGTTTAATCTACTTACCATACTATTAACTCATTGTACCAACAAAAGGAAACTATCTTCTAAAACCAAAAATCTAGCCTGCTAAGTAAAATTACTTATTAACATCCGGAAATTTAAAGGGCTAGGCAATATCGTTTTCCAGATGTTATTGATAATTTTCTATAAACAAGAAGCCACAGTTGGAGAAGTTAAATTGTATCCATCTTAATTGTATTGAGACCTGGTGAGAAGATGGTAACTAGGAACCAGGACATCTTTTTTTTTTTTTTTTAAATCCTCACCTGAGGGCACTTTTTCCATTGATTTTTTTTTTTGTTTTTTTTTTTTTAGATAGAGTGGGAGGAAGGAAAGACATCAATGTGAGAGAGATATCGATTAGTTGCCTCTGGCACAACCCTGATCGAGGCCAGGGGTGGAACCTGCAAGCAAGGTATGTGCCCTTGACTGGGAACCGAACCCAAGACTCTTTGGTTCCACTGCCGATGCTCTAACTGCTAAGCCAAATCACCCATGGCGGGATCAGGAAATTATTAAATTTTTTCTGTAAAGCGACTTTGCATTAGCTAAAATCAAAGCAAGATAGTGAGTGGGATAAATGGTTGGGGACCACAAAGTGTTTCAGGATACCAAGTTCAGTCCAGTACCACCAGGAAGATGAGATGTCTCTAAAGAGCAGGACAGCTTGGAAGAGAAGCCGCTAGAGGGCGTCAGAGCACAAAGGATCCCGACTGATCTTGGGAAACCCTGCCTGGGTCCGTGGGGCGAACCCAAATGAAAAAGCCTGCACACTTGCCAGAATGGCTACCATCAACAGATCCTCAACAAGTGCTGGTGAGGATGTAGATAAAAGGGGACTCTAGAACACTGCTGGTGGGAATGCAGACTGGTGCAGACACTATGGAAAATAATATGATGTTTCCTCAAAAGATTAAAAATGAAACAGCCATTTGACCCAGTGAACCCACTTCTAGGAATATACCCTAAGAAGCCTGAAACACAAATCAGAAAGCATATATGTACCCCCATGTTCATAACAGCACTATTTACAATAGCTAAGATCTGGAAATAGCCCAAGTGTCCATCAGTAGATGAGTGGATAAAAAAAGCTGTGGTACATATACACAATGGAGTACTATGCAGCTGTAAAAAAGAAAGATCTCTTATCCTTTGAGACAATATGGAGGGACCTGGAGAATATTACACTAAGTGAAATAAGCCAGTCAGAGAAAGACAAGAATCAAAATATCACATGATCTCACTTTTTTGTGGAATATAATGAACAAAATAGATCCAGAGACATGGAAGTGGGAAAGAGGCTGACAAACTTCAGGGGCGGAAGGGCTTGGGGAGGAGGTTGTCAATGGGGAAAAAAGGAGGGACATCTGTAATATTTTCAACAATAAATAAAGGAAAAGCCTGGCAGAGAGCACATCTTCCTAATCAGCCTTCTGGTACAACTTCTCACAATGAAAAGGCGAGACAAGTGGCTGGAAGAAGGTTATGGACCAATGTTGTCTAATAGAAATATAAAATGTGAGCCACATACATAATTTCAAGTTCTCCAGTAGCCACTTATAAAAGAAAAAAGAAACAGGTGGTGTTAATTTTAATAATATTTTTATTTACTCCTTAGATCCAAAATATCATTTTAACATGTGATTAATATAAAAATTATTGAAATATCTTACTTTTTGGTATTAAGTCTTTGGAATTCAATGTGTATTTTCTATTTACTTCTCAATTTGGACCAATCACATTTCAAGGGTTCAATAGCTGCTTATGACTATAGACATTTAATTTCCCGCAGGTAAGTACTTCCTGCAGGACAAGGGCCTTAGGAAGATTTCACTGTCGTCCCAGGGAGAGACAAGGTCAGGCCAAGGACCTCTCCTGGTGCTATCTACAGCCTTGACCTACAGAACCCCTCCAGCAAATACCTTCTGCAAATATTTCTACCAGGGCACTGCTGTCTCCTCACCTCTCAGCCGCTCTTTGCTACACCAGAGCTGCTTTCTAAAATTCCCAAATTAGGAAACTTTCATAACTCCTGTGCCCTCTACCCCCTCTGGTCTGAGACCAGAGCTGCACAGGCTTCAGGAGGTTCCAGAGTTCAGCTCCAAAGAGCTTCATTTCCCAAGAGCACAGGAATGGGAGGATCACAACTTGATTCTAGACCCAGTTTCCCACCGAGAGAGGCCGATTCTCGGAGAGGCGAGAGCAGGCTGTGGTCTCAGCTAGCCTGGTGTGGGTCCCTGCTGTGGTGGCCTTGGGCAAATGGAGTAAAGCTTTCTTGGAGCCTCAGTTTCCTCATCTGTAAGATGTGGGTAATACTAGTTATTTAATAGGCTTGTTGTGAGGATTAAACGAGCTACTTAAAGTTGTGCTTGACACACAGAGCTAAATAAATGTTAACTCTTAAAAAAAATCTATATTTGTATAACTGCATTTCACCAACACTTTTAAAGAATACCAATTTGATAAAGTATGTAACAGGCTGAGAACAGCCTGTTACTGTACTGGGACCAGCAGTGCTCTGATCAAACCTTTGCCCGTGGTGCCTGGACTGGTTTGGCATCACCTCCGCTCGCCTTCAGCCAAATCATTAATCCCATTATTATAGTCTGCCAATTAAAAATGTTAAACCACTTAAAGAAAAAGATTACCAATGAAAATACTTCTGAAAACAATTTAGTTATTCTCTAATAAATGGCTGAGGCTTACTGAATGCTTGCAAAGTGTCAGACGCTTTTTCTTTTTCAAATACGCTTTAACACATGATTTCCACAACAACTTTATGAATTAGATCCTCTATTTTATAGATGAGACAGATCACACATCTAGGAAGCAGCAGAAGTAAGATTCAAATCCCGACAGTCTGGCTCCTGAATCTGAGCGTGGGCCACCCTTTGCTATTTTTTCACCAGCAAAATCTATTCCTTCAACCCTCGGCCTCGCCTGAAAGGCTCTCACCTCTGTAATTTCCTCCAGCCAGCCCCACCCCTGCCCATCATGTGCTACGGGGCCTGCGTTCCAGGCACGTGGTTCAGGCTTCCTGTCATTTGTCATGTGACATCACCCTGAGTATACTGGAATGTAGTTCCTCATACCAGGGTGTCAGCCTGCTGCCTGGTGACAAGTCCCAGACCCCGGCCCAGGGAGGGAGCCTGGCAGGCCAAGGTTTGGTTTTCAGCTCTGCCACCTTTGTGCCTTTGGGGGTGCCACAAATAAAAGACTTACTTCCCTGTGCCTCAAAGGGGTCACAGGTATTTTTGGCAATATGTGTAAAGTTTCTGGCTCAGAGTAGATGCTTTATAAGTTTCTCTGAATTAAAAATAGGATTGTTGCTTTACAATCATAAGATGACATAATCAGTGAATGGAAGGCAATTTGGTTACAGTCTAAAACTCTTTATTTTATGTATGTACAGTGATACCTCGGTTCTCGAACATAATTCGTTCCAGGAGGACGGTCGAGAACCAAATTGTTCGAGAACGGAAGCAATGAAACCCAATAGGAAATAATGGAAACTGGATTAATTCGTTCCAAGCCCCAGAAAATGCCTATTTACTGGCCTAATTTGTATATAATATGTAGAAAAACATAAGTCTCAACAAGAAATAAAAGTGTACAGTATGTCTAAGGGTTAAATTCAGTGTAAAGCGTGACTCTCTCCACAAAGCGTGACTCTCTCTCTGCACTCACACTGATGACGCGAGCAAGGCGCGCTGGGCCGAATGAACGCCATTCGGCTCAACTCGGCTCATCTCGGAAGTTCGAGTTCCAAATATTTGTTCGGATTCCAAGACAAAAGTTTCTCGAATCTCCTGGTCGAATACCGATTTGGTCGAAATCCGAGGCGTTCGAGAACCGAGGTATCACTGTATGTATGAATGTATGTACTTATTTATTTATTTTTTTATTATTATTTTTTTTATCCTCACCCGAGGACATTTTTGCATTTTTTGTTCAGACAGAGTGGGGCGGGGGAAGGGGGGAGAGGAAGAGAGAGAGAGAGAGAGAAACATCGATGTGAAGGGACACATCGAGTGGTTGCCACCAGAACGACCAACCAGGGCCGGGGACAAACTGCAACCGAGGTACGTGCCCTTAGCGGGAACCGAACCCGGGTCTCTCTGTACCGCAGGCCGACGCTCTAACCGCTGAGCCAAACCGGCCAGGGCTGTACTTATTTATTTTTTAGAGAGAGAGGAAGAAAGAGATAGAAACATCTATGTGAAAGAGACACATCTATTGGCTGCCTCCTGCACACCCCCTTCCAGGGATCGAGTCTGCAACCCAGGCATGTGCCCTGACCGGGAATAGAACTGGGACCTCTCAGTCCATGGGACAACCAACGCTCAATCCACTGAGCCACACCGGCCAGGCTCAATCTAAAACTCTTTAAATATACTAGCCCGTTGACCCAGTAATTCCACTTCTGAGGAATTACCTATAAATATATTCCCGTATGTGACAAATGATCAAGCGTAAGATATTCATTGCAGCAAAAGACTGGGAAACACCAAAATTTCCAATACCACAGAATGTTTAAACAAATGGTAATACACCCATCAGAAGGGATGCCATGAAATCATGACATGAAGAGCACGGTTCTATGTACAATGGGATGAACCACTTCCCAGATTTAAAAAAAAAGAGAGAGTAAAGTGCAGAATAGTGTGGAAAGTATTACAATTTGGTAAAAGCTAAAGAGAAAGGCTATATATGTAAGTGTTTATGTGTGAACTGAATATCTCTGAAAGGAGATGCCAGAAACTGCTTTCAGAAGTGGCCTTTGAGTTGCTGAGCTGGGCTTCAGACTTGGGAAAATGGCTGGCTTTTCACTGACGACCCTGTCTGAATGTTGTATGATGTGCATGTATGTTGATTACATTTTTGAATAATTTAGAAATTAAAAAGAACACCTGAAGATATTCAAGCTCAGTCATAACATTTTTCCAAAGATGGTGTACGAATGGCCAACAGGTACGGGAACAAATGCTCAACATCCCTAATCATCAGGGAAATGCAAATCAAAACCACAGTGAGCTAGCATTTCACACCTGTTAGAATGGCCATCATCAGCAAGACAAGAGCTACGCGTTGGCGAGGATGTGGAGAAAAGGGAACCCTTTTGCACCATTGGTGGGAAAGTAAATTGGTGCAACTACTAAAGAAAACAGTATGGAAGGCCCTCAAAAAATTAAAAATAGAACTGTCCTATGATCCAGCAGTTCCACTTCTGGGACACATCCAAAGGAAATGAAACAGAGTATTCAAGAGATACCTGCCCTCCCACGTTCATGACGGCGTTCTTTACAATAGCCAAGACGTGGAAGCAACCTAAGTATTTATTGGTTTATTGACGGATGAATGGATAAGAAAATGTGGTATTGTATATATACACATATACATATGTACGAATATTATTCAACCATTAAAAAAAAAGGAAATTCTGCCATTTGTGACAACATGGATGAATTTTGAGGGTATTATGCTAAGTGAAATAAGTCAGACTGAGAAAGACCAATACTGTGTGATCTTAATGTGGAATCTAAAACAAACAAAGAAACCTGAGCTCTTAGAAACAGAGATTAGTAGTTACCAGAGGCTGAGGGATGGGGGAAATGGGTGAAGGTGGTCAAAGGTACAAACTTTTAGTTATAAGATGAATAAGTTCTGGTGATATAATGTACAGCCTGGTGACCATAGATAAACAACATTGTATTGTATACCTGCAAGTTGCTAAGAGAGTAAATCTTAAAAGTTCTCACCACAGCCCTGGCTGGTTTGGCTCAGCGGTTGGAGCATCGGCCTGCGGTCCAGAGAGACCCAGGTTCGGTTCCCGCTAAGGGCATGTACCTCGGTTGCAGTTTGTCCCCGGCCCTGGTTGGTCGTGGGGGTGGCAGCCACTTGATGTGTCCCTTTCACGTCGATGTTTCTCTCTCTCTCTCTTCCTCTCTCTCCCTCCCGCTCTATCTGAACAAAAAATGGAAAAATGTCCTTGGGTGAGGATAAAAAAAAAAAAAAAAAGTTCTCACCACATACACACAAAAAAGAAAACTAAGCAAGGTGATGATGTGTTAATTAATCTTACCGTGGTCATCATTTTGTTATATATATATATATATATATATATATAAAATTATATATATATATAATTATCACATTGAATACCTTAAACTTACACAGTATTATATTTCAGTTAAATCTCAATGGTAGAAAAAAATCTCATTATAGTAAGTGAAATGCAAATGCAAATGAGATGACACTCCCCACCCATCACTGGCCAGCATTTTCAAGTCTGGTGCAAGTATTGGCTCAGGCTGGTCCTGTGATACCATATTGGTGGTAGAGTAAAATGGTGCAGCTAACTTTCTTTCTTTCTTCTTTGTTGTTGTTAATCCTCACCCGAGGACATTTTTCCATTGATTTTTAGATCGAGAGAGAGAGAGAGAGAGAGAGAGAGAGAGAGAGAGACATCAGTTGGTTGCCTCCTGCATGACCCCAACCAGGGCCGGGAATCGAACTTGCAACCCAGGTATGTGCTCTTGACTGGGAATCAAACCCAAACTGGCCAGGGCAGGTGCAGCTAACTTTTAAACAGCTTGACCATATCTAGTAAAATGTACTTGCCTTATGACGGTGTGACCCCATTTTCCAGTGTCAGTTCGAAGCCAGAGGTAGACTAGGTCCCTGCCACGGCCCAACATCAGCTCTGCAGCAGCAGGGTCTGTGGGGGCTACGGCCAGGCTGGAGGGGCTAGTCAAAGGAGACTGGCCATGCTGGACTATTTCCCATTTTTTTAATGTGAGGAGAATGTACTCATGCATTAGTTATATAATTAAAAGTTTTAAACTATTTTACAAACATGGTTTTCAGGATATGTGTGGGGAAAGGAAAAAAAGAGAGACGAAAAACCATTTCTATTGATTGCCTTGATATTTTAGTCGTTTTTCCTCCATTGGATTTTTTATGCATTGTTTATGCCTGTGCAGTGCTAAGAAGGCACACAATTTTGTATTCTGTTTTCCGTTAACTTCGTAACAGCCTTGGTTATCATCTGTCACAGGTCCATGAGTCCCCCCGCTGTCTCTCAATGGCCTGAGGGAAAGAAGGTAGGTGGGCAGGGGTAAGTGGGCAGTTCTGTGTGCTCTAGGTACCCATGGGAGAGTTTCTCAACCTTGGCACTTTTGACATTTTGGTCTGGATGATTCTTGGTCATGGGCGTGTCCTGTGCACTGTAGGATGTTTAACAGCATCCCTGGCCTTTACCCACTAAATGCCAATAGCTCCCCACCCCCACCCCACCCCCACATTGTGACAAGAAAAATGTCTCCAGACATTGCTAAAAGTCAGCTGGGGGTAGGCTTGCCAGATTTAGCTAAAAAAATAGAGGACACCCAGTTAAATTTGAATTTGGATTTCAGATAAACAACAAATATATTTTTAGGGAAGTATGTCTTTAAAAAGATACTGGGGTGGGGCATACTTGTATTGAATATTTACTTGTTTATCTGCAACTCGAACTTAACTGAGTGGCCTGTATTTTATCTAGCAACCTAGAGATGGAGAGATCACCCTCTGCAGACGGCCCCGGCCACAGAGCATCAGATGTAAAGGAGAAGACAGAGGGGTCCTCTCATCGTGGGAAAGGAGCATAGCAGGGTGCTGACCGGCGCCGCTGAGGTTCCTCAGGTGCCTGGCTGGGCCCTTCAGCTGCTGTTTCTGCATCTGCCCCTCCTCCAACTCAAACTGCTCTCCCTTGGACTTTCCATGACCTTTTCACATTCTGTCCCCCACAGAAGTCACTGAAACCCAAAGAACCACACGGAGTCTCCCTCCAGGGGGCAGGTGTAAAGGGCTGGCGGCCGTCTGGGCCCCACTCCCACAAGAAGCACACCCCAGAGTCTGGCTCCTGGGGCCTCCTCCTTCAGGGTTTGGGGAGCAGGGGCGCTGGAGGTGGACCCGCTGGGCCTGGCAGGGTCCAGGGAGAGGGGATCAGATTCAGAAGCTGGAGGCAGTGGATGAGGCAGCCCAGCCATTTGATCAAGTTTACTGAATGCCAGGCCCTGTGCTAGGTGCTGGGGAGGCTCAGCCATCAGGCGGAGCTGGTCCTTGCTCAGCTGGGCAGGTGTGGAAGGGGCAGACAGGGGGCATCAGCGCCATCAAGGAGAGGGCATCCTCAGGACCAGTATGTCCGTCTGCAGGGCAGGGGGCAATCAACAGGTGGTGAGTCAAGCTCTGGACATATGTGGAGTCCGAAATGCCTGAGATATCCGGGGCGATGTCCAGGGGGCAGAAGAACTCTGGGTCTGGGCTAGGAAGAGAAGTGTGGGCAGAAGCCGGGGGGGATGATGGGGGCATGAGCTGGTGAGAGAGAGGAAAGACAGTAAGGACAGAGCCTGAGAGCCTCGGTGTTTAGGGGCATTGGGGGAGACTTAGAAGGAATGGTAGAGGGGTTGATGTTGGGAGGATGTAGAAGAGTTCCCAGGAGGGAGCAGTCACCAGCAAGCGGCATGGCTGGAGGCAGGCCAGCTGGGGATGGCGACGGACGGCACTGAGGGCACTAGCCAGCACAGTTCTGGGCATCGCACTTTAGGACGAACGTTCACAGGCAGAGAAGATGCAGGAGAGGACCAGGTGTCATTGGGGACCTGTTTGAGTGCACTGGGGAGGACGTGAGAAGGCAGCCTCCCAGGGCCACGAGCCACCCATAGCTGCAGCTCCTGAGACTCTGCGTACCTGGGGTGGCAACGCTGGTCCTCCCTCTGCCCCTGGCTCACTCCCAGCCCAGCTGGTCCTTGGGCAGACCAGACAGGCTCCTACCTCAGGCCCTTCACACCTGTTGTCACCCCTGCCTGGAACACTTCCCTAGTACATTCTCATTTCCTTCAGGGTTCTACTCAAATGTTATCTTCTCCATTAGGTCTTCCCTGACAATCCGCGTAAAATAGCAACACCCCCTCCCAGCATTACCTAGTCCCCTTCCCTGCTTTGTTTTTCTCCAAAATACATTTATCATCATCGAATAAAACCTATAATAAATAGTTTTTGTTTCGAGTTGAATAGATATGTTCACAAGTTCAAGATTCAAAGTTGTGCCCGGTCTTTGGCTATTACAAGTGGTACTGTAGTCAATAACCTTGTGCCCACATTATTTTACTGTGCAGATGAAGCTCTTGCCGAAGGTTCCAGAAGTGGCATTGCTGGGTCAAGGGTAAATGCATTTCTAATTTTATTTTATTAATTTCTTTCCTGCTCTCCTCATTAGAATGTAAGCTCTAAAAAAAAGACAGGACATATTTTATTTATTTATTTATTTATTTATTTATTTGAAGGGAGGGAGTGAGGAAGGAAATGAGGGGGGCAGAGAGAAAAACATTGATGTGAGGCAGACACATCAATTGGTTACCTCCTGCACGCACCCTGACCGGGGCCAGAGATTGAACCTGCAACCCAAGTATGTGCCTTTGACCAGCAATAGAACCTGAGACCCTATGGTGAACAGTTTGACACTCTAACCACTGAGCCACATGACCCAGGGCAGGACTTTTAATTTTTTTATTCATTGCTGTATCCCCAGAGTTTCAAACAAGGTTTAGCACATAGTAGGTGCTCAATAAATAACATGAATGAATGAATGAATGAACCATCCCTAGAAGCCTGAAGATCTGTTCCTGAAGACCAGTCCAGTCTGCCTCCTTCCCAGCCTCAGGGTATGGATCCTCATGTTGTAGTACATGAGAACAACACCAGGTATTAGACAAGTGGGGTCAGTCTGGACCTGGGTTCAGCAACCTTGGTACTTGAGTTCTGGCTGGGAAAGAATATCACAGAATTCTTTAGAATATCACAGAGGTAGAAGAAGTAACTCGTAGAAGAAATGGGCTGAGGAAACAAGTTATAGAGGTAAAGAAGGGCCCTTGGAGCTTGGGGGTGAGGAAGGTAAAGGTGTGGCACCTGGGGAAGGGGGAGCAAAAGGTGAGGGCATGTTCCCAGGAGGGAGAGTGCCCTGGGTCCTCCCGTCCTAAGTAGAGGTTTTAGGGGCGGTTCCAGGGGAAGATCTCAATAGAATATTCAGCAGTTTTGCAGGTACATCTTTTCAGGGTCTGGTCCTCCATTGATTGATTGGTCAGTGCCAGGGCAGGGATCATCAGTCAATGCAGCAGATCCCAAGGTCAGCCATGGGGTTGCTTGCCTGGTTTTGCTGCTTTTCTGGGCCTGGAGCTAAAATACAGCGGAGGTCTAGATGTTCTCTCTAGGAAGGAAAGGTCAGGGAGTCCAAACTGCATGACCAGAGATATACTAGGGGGAAAGGTAGGTCACTTTGGGTGTGAGGTCCCACCCTGCAATTGTCCTTTGCTAGGCACCGAGGGCTTTTCACCCTGGTGACCTTCTGTACCTGGCCTATCGTCCTTGCTCTGGTCATGTCTGTCTAACTGCCTACCACATTTAGAGACTCCTGAACACGGCACACGGTCCCTGTCAGTCCCACAACCCCTCCGGAAATTGAAAGCCTTTTTTCTAAGCAGACACAGGAGTGCTGTTCCAAGGCTGGTTGTTCCCTCCCTCTGCTTTTCTTCCTTTACCGAGGAAGGCATTTAAGAAATGTGTCTGCTACTAGGCAGCATGTCTCATTTCACCTTCTCAATTCCCTTCCTTCACTACAGTCTCTTTGTTTTAAAACATGTACAGAATTGCTAAATGCTTGAAGAATGATCAGGTGGCAGAGAGACTGGGCTAATTTTCAAAAATAAAATTCATTCATGGAGTGAGGGTTTATTTTGTGCCTGGCCCCGTGCCACCAATGAGAACAGATGATGAGAACATGTTGAAGATTATCCCTTCAGGGTTCATCATTCACTGGGACGGAGCACCCCCCACAAAAATGAGTCTTCCAGCCTGGCCAGTGTGGCTCAGTGGTTGAGCGTCGACCCATGCACCAAGAGGTTGCCAGTTTGATTCCCGGTCAGGGCATATGCCCAGATTATGGGCTGGAACCCCAATGGAGGGCATGCAGGAGGCGGCCAATTAATGTTCTCTCTCATTCATGTTTCTATCTCTCTCTCCCTCTCCCTTCCTCTCTCTCTAAAATCAATAAAGAAAAATAAAGTTAAAAAAAAAAGAGTCTTCCAGGCCTCTAGGGCAACAGTGAAGAGGTTAACTTAAATAATTCTCTGATTGTTCCCTCACCTGTCAAAGGACTGTTTTTTGTTGGTTGGTTGACTTTTGGTTTCATGTTTCTGGGAGTGTCTGTTGATATTTGTCTGAGTCAACTGTTTAACTGTAGGAAAGTGGTCATTCTGATCCCAGGTGTTCCCCCTTTGGGCCCCTCAGGGAACACCAGGTTGAATCAGGACTTCTCCCATTGGCTCCCTGGTTTCACCAGAGTCAGGAGGAAGGAGAGGGGGCGAAATCAAACCCTCCCTTGACAACTTAGTAGCTGTGAGGGCTTGAGCAACTCAGGTCAAAGCTCCCTTCATCCTGTGTTCCAGCACCGCCTGTCCTTTCTGCCCCTCCTATAACCAGCCATCAGATAAAGAGGGTTGGAAGGGTAAAGCCCGGAACCTGTGAGTCAGGGTTGGGCAGAAGAGTCCATAATGGTAATCTGTGTGCCTCAGGCCTGGCCACCTATGTCACCTTCATGGTGACATGGGCCCTTGTCACCATAGGACCCATGGCTACAGATCATCCCTGAAGGTCTTTTGCAGCTGCAGCTCCAAACAGGTTTTGGCTCCTAACTGAAACTTTTTGGATTTTCCCAAAAGTCTAGACATAAATTAGAGCATTGTTTAGATCTCTTGAATCGCACCTGGAACTCCAGTATCCATAGCCTGTGTGGCCGGGGGTGCTCTTACTAAACTCCAGTAAACAGAAAAGTCCTGAAGACTCCTAGACATTGGACACCTGCGTCTGTGTTCATGCTGGAATGGGGGACCCCACATTTCTTTTTTTTTTTTTATCCTCATCCGAGGACATTTTTTGATATTTTGTTCAGATAGAGTGGGAGGGAGAGAGAGAGAGAGAAACATCGATGTGAAAGGGACACATCGAGTAGTTGCCACCCGCACAACCCAACCAGGGCCGGGGACAAACTGCAACTGAGGTACGTGCCCTTAGCAGGAACCGAACCAGGGTCTCTGGGGACCGCAGGCCGACGCTCTAACCTCTGAGCCAAACTGGCCAGGGCGGGACCCCACATTTCTATATGGACTGCATCATCAAGAAAAGGTCCTTCAAGCCCGAAAGAAACTGTGGAGATTCTTTTGACTCTAAAGAAGAGTCAGCCTGAAGCAGCCTGAACTTGAAGACTACCCCGTGGTTATTTCAGGAGATGATAGTGATTAAGACAAAGGGTTTGGCTTTAAAACTGGAACAAAACTACCCCTGCAGATTTGAGATGGTGACTGGATCAGTAGAGAAGGAAATGCCATTTCAAGTCCTGTAACTGGTGCTGTCTAAAGTGGAATGTCCCACTGTAGCCTGGGAGAGACATAGGAGACATCACAACCACAGGCAACCTATAGACTTTGCTTGGATTCTGACTCAAACAAACCAACTGTTGAAAAAAAAGAGAAGAGGCTCTAGCTGGTTTGGCTCAGCGGTTAGAGCGTCGGCCTGCAGTCCAGAGAGACCAGGGTTCGGTTCCCCGCTAAGAGCGTGTACCTCAGTTACAGTTTGTCCCTGGCCCTGGTTGGTCGTGTGGGTGGCAGCCACTCGATGTATCCCTTTCATGTAGATGTTTCTCTCTCTCTCTCTCTCCCTCCCTCCCACTCTATCTGAACAAAAAATGGAAAAAAAATGTCCTCGGGTGAGGATTAAAAAATAATAATAATTTTTTTTTCCTTTATTGAGTTTAAAGAGAGAGGAAGAGAGAGATAGAAACATCGATGAGAGAGAACATCGACTGGCCGTCTCTTGCATGCCCCCAACTGGGGATCAGGCCCACAACCTGGGCATGTGCCCTGACCTGGAATCAAACCGGCGATCTCTTGGTGCATGGGTTGACGCTCAACCGCTGAGCCACACCAGCCAGACTAAAATTGAGATATTTTTAAAATATGTTTTTATTAATTTTTTTAGAAAGAGAGATAGAAACATTGATGTGAGAGAGGAACATTGATTGGCTGCCTCCTGCACACCCTCTATTGGAGATCGAGCCCACAACCCAGTCCATGGGCTGATGCTCAATCCACTGAGCCACACCAGCCGTGCAAGACGGAGATCTTGATAACCGTCGAAGCTGAGTGATGGGTACGTGGCATTCATTTGCTATTCTTTTTACCTCTGCATATGTTTGAATTGTTCCATAATAAAAGTAAAATTAAATAAGGCCAAAAAAAAATGGAATATTTCAAATGTTAAGATCAAATACTTGTCTTTCTTTACATATCATCAATTGTTTAACATCATGCCATTTTTGCTTACTTCATATTGGAATCACAATTTTCTGGAACAGTTTTATGTTTTTCCTGGAGTTTCTTGGCACCTTTCTCATTAGTTACCGAGAGGAGAAACGTACCTTTTTTGCCATATGACTAAGAGTTTCTAGCTTCCTCTTTTTTTTTTTTAATAGTTCCTCACCTGAGGACATTTTCGCATTTATCTTCAGGTAGAGGGGGAGGGAGAGAGGGGGAAAGAGAGAGAGAGAAACATCGATGTGAGAGAGACACATCGAGTAGCTGCCACCCACACGACCCCAACTGGGGCCAAGGACAAACTGTAACGGAGGTACGTGCCCTTAGCAGGAACCGAAGCCGGGACTCTCTGGTCTGCGGGCCAATGCTCTAACCATTAAGCCAAACCGGCCAGGGCCTAGCTTCATAACTGTAGTCTCTAGTGACTGGAATTCACTTTATTCTTTTTTTAAATAAAATTGACTTGAGAGAGAGACACAGAGAGAAAGAAAAACATCGATTTGTTGCTCCACTTACTTAAACATTCATTGGTTGTTTCGTGTATGTGCCCTGACCGGGCATCAAACCTACAACCTTGGCATATTGGGATGACACTCTAACCAACTGAGCTACTTGGCCAGGGCTATTTTATTCTTGAAGACATTTTTAACACATTGCTAATCAGAGCCTTCTGTTTTCTTGTTCTAATTTAAATAAAATACTTCTAGGAAAACAACGACCACCCTGGGGGTACTGTTCAATGTGGGCCTGGGTTCTATGGTGTCTTGGATATTATATGTCTTAGGTTGGGCTCCCCAGAAGCAGAGCCTGAGACAAGGGTTCTGGTGGACGTGAGACCGCTCTTTCAGTTAATCACGGTCCCCAGTATAGAACAGGGGAAGAAAGCTAAGCAAGGAGGTATTCTCAGCAGGAAACTAGGTTCAACCTGGTCCCATGGAGACTCTGGTGTTTGACCCCCTTGGAACAGGGGGCCGTTTTGTGCAGCAGCTCACAGCACAACTCACAGTCTGGGTGCACCAGACTGGTGACGGGGATTTGAGAGCACCGTCCACAGCTCCAGTGGTTCTCAAACGTGTTAAAACAGATCGCTGGGCCCCACTCTCACAGTTTCTGATTCAGTAGATCAGGAGTGGGGTCTGAGAATTTGCATTTTTGACATGTTGCCAGATTCAGCTCCTGAGACTATACTTTGAGAATCAAGGCATTACATTATATATTCCTTGTTTGTTTTCCTAGAGCACAAGCTCAAGTAATTTTTTCAGCAAGAGTGCACGGGAGGTAAACTTTATTTGTTTGTTCTCACAAGTCTATTTTGCCTCTACTAGTGTTTTTGTTTGTTTGTTTGGCTGGTTCAAAACATTTCTTCTCAGAACTTTGCAGGTCACTGTTTATAAAAGCTTCTAGCTTCAGAGAAGCCCAGTGCTAATTTGATCTTTATTATCTTATAGATAACCTGTTTGTTTGCTTTCAACTTCCAGAGCTGTTAGGCTTTCTGAAACCTCATGAGACCCTCAGTTGCATGATTTTTCTTTGATTCTGATCAACATTCAATGAGCGCTTTAAACCTAAAGTCTTTTTTTCTTTTATTTTATTGCTTTGGAGACATTGTCTTCTATTATTTCTCTGAGTATTTTCTTGCCTCTTTTCCATTTTTCTCTGGAATTCTCACTACACAGATATCAGGCTCTTGAATTGATCCCTTATAACTCAATTTTTTTCCCTCTTTAAAAAAATCTTTTTTATCTCTATATTCGTGGAGAATTTCATGACTTTTGCTTCTAGTCATTATTAAGTATCTTTTTAAATTTTGGAATGCAGAGATAATACAGAGTTCCCATGTACCCTTCCCTTAGTTTCCTCTCAGCGTCTTACGTAACAATAGTACATCAAAGCTAAGAAACGAACATCCATACATTACTATGACCAAAACTCCCAGATTTTATTCACATTTCAACAGTTTTCCCATGAACACCCTTTTTCTGTTCCAGGACCCAATCCCGTACACCACACTGTATTCAGCCATCAAGCCTCCTGAGTCTACATGTGACAGTTTCTCAGGCTTTCCTTGTTCTGTGTCTTTTTCTTCTTTCTTCTGATCACTTTGACAGTTTTGAAGAGTACTAGGCACATATTTGATGGAACATCCCTCACTTTGGATTTTTTTTCTCCTGATTAGATTAGGGTGAGGTGTTTTGGGGGAGCATACCGAAAAGGTGAAGGGCCCCTCTCATCATACGACATCAGCCAGTGACCATAACCTTGATTACTTGGCTAAAGTGCTTTGTGAGATTTACCCACTGTAAAGTTACTATTTTTTCCTTTCCATGCTCTGTTCTTTGGAAGTGAGTCACTAAATCCAGCACACTTTCGTGGCGGGAGAGCCAGTTAAACTGCATCTGGGAGGAGAGCAGCTGCATATGTTATCTGGGATTCTGCCGTGAGGAAGATTCGTCCCTTCTCCCATGTATTTATTTATTCAGTCATTTGTTTAGGTCGGCACAGACTCGCATATTTATTTTAGACTTTGGGTTATACTCCAATACTACACTATTTATTTTGTTGCTCAAATTGTCCCGGCTTCAACTATTGAGAGCTCTTTCAGGTATTTCTATGTCACTTTGACACACCCCATTCCGATTTATTTAAGCACTTCCTTACTTCCTGGCACTAGCTTCTAGACTGTCAAATTACATATTTTTTTATTTGGGCCATTCTATTTTTCGTTTCCTAGAAAATGTTCATGTTTTCTGACTGATCCTTTTTATTAGCAGTTCTCTCTTGTTTTATGGAGCCAACATCATCCCCAAATTAGAATTTACTTCTAACCATAGTGTTGTACATGTTGTTTATTGGATTCAAATGATCAGAATTACTCTCTAGACAAAGTAGGAAAGACCGTTTTAGTTACAATATATGTAAATAGGATAGCTCTTGGCAATGTAAAAGTGATAGTATAATTGTCAGAGTCCGAAGGTTGGGGTGGAGGACAGGTGGAGAGGAGTATGAGCGCTGACTTCATTTTACATGGAAATCATGAGATAAGGCAAAAGCAGATGGAACTGAAAACAAAGATGTTAAATGATCATTGAGCTTGAAGCAATAACCATTAAAAGAATAAACTAACACTGTAACTAACACAATGTGGAAGGAATCAGAAGATGAGCAGTAGTGTAATTGAGCAGATTTCTTTATTGTTTGTGAGTGGATATAATTCAAAATAAATATTAATTCAGTTCATCAAGAAAAGGAGATCTATGCATATTAAACAGATTTGTGGTTAAAGCCACGACGTCTCAAAGCAGAAAAGATTCTGGGTCTCCTTTAGAGAGGCGACCTAGACCAGGGTCAGACAGGATGGAGCAAGACTGAGTTTTTAGTAATATTCTGTATTGAAGCTTTTTTTTTTTTTTTTTTTATCCTCACCCGAGGACATTTTTTCCATTTTTTGTTCAGGTAGAGTGGGAGGGAGAGAGAGGAACACAGAGAGAGAAAGAAACATCGATGCGAAAGGAACACATTGAGTTGCTGCCACCCGCACAACCGACCAGGGCCGGGGACAAACTGCAACCGAGGTACGCGCCCTTAGCGGGAACCGAACCCGGGTCTCTCAGGACCGCAGGCCGACGCTCTAACCGCTGAGCCAAACCGGCCAGGGCTGTATTGAAGCTTTTAAAAAACAAACAAACATGTATTACCTTGATAAAAATAATATTTTATAAAAATAATTTCAAGGTATGTAACTGCTGAATGCAACAACATGCCAGTGTTTGACAGAATGAGCGGGGTGGGAAGGGAAATGACAGGGCCGGATGAGGTACAGTGTATACAGGGTTGTGGCTGCAGAAAACAGCCCACCTTGGGTAGGGGCTTTCCTGGAGGCAGGGCCCTTTTCCTCTGTTCCTTCAGCATGTTCATTCGTCCAGCAGTTTACCTAGTACTGGCTGAGTTTCAGTTTCAGACCTTGTTTTGGGACAGAGACTAGGGAGCTATCTTTGCTCTTGACATTTAAACCAATGGTTACAAAAGACTGCTCGCCCTAGAACTGCCCCCGCCCCCAGTGGAAAAGGTATATAGTCCATGTGCACTTTCCTTTTCAGGATGAAGGAGGCTGGGGGGAGGATTCTGGGAGGTATGGTGACCATACTTCCTTGTTTGCCTACCACTGTCCTGGTTTTAAAACTGAAAGTCCTTTGTTTCAGGAAACCCCTCTGTCCTGGGCAAACCTGGGCACTTGGTCACCCTTGTCCAGAGGGTAGTGCTAGCCCTACGTCTCACTCTTCTTCATCTTTGTTCTGCTAGAGGAGTCCAAGAAATCCACAGCTTGTATCATCTCTGGAGCTGATTGGCGGGGGTCTGCAGTCACAGAGTAGGTGAATAGCAGATTAGGGAGCTGAGGATACTGATTTCTGGATGGCTAAGGTGAAGGGGAGAGAGGATTCCAAGTAAGTAAACTAGGAGAGATGGGGTGGGGTACCTCAAGGTAGGGTGGTTTCTTCGCCTCCAAAATTGCATGTCTGTGGGCATACAGTTTGACCATAGGAGGAGACTAGATTGTTATATCCACCCCATTCCTTAAAATGCACGTATTTAATACATATTTATTGAGTAACTACTATATATTATGCTCTGATTGCTAAGTTACATTATAATCACTTACTAACTGAGTCCTGTTTTAGACTCTGGGGATGCCACACGGAACCAAACAGATTCAGATACAGATAGAGAGTTTACAAACCAGAAGAGGATGTTGACAATTCACCTGTGGGCCTATCTATTTTTTAAATCTATTTGTCTATCCTTACACCAGTACCATTCTGTCTTCATGATTGTAGCTTGATATTAAGTTTTTAAATTAATGGGTCCTCCATTTAAAACATTTTAAGTTTTAAAATGTATGGATCTTCCAACTTTGTCCTGTCCTTCCTCCCCAACATTGATTTAGCTATTTCCATATAAATATCTACTAAAAAAATGCTTATTGGAATTTTGATTTGGATTGTATTGGATTTATAGATCAATTTTGGGAAAATAACAGCCTAATATTGTCTTTCAAGCCATGAATTTGGTATACTTTTTTATTTACTTAGGTTTCCTTTGATTTCTCTCAACACTGTCTTATAGTTTTCAGTGTAAGGGTAAAGGTCTTGCATGCCTAAGTATTTTGTTTTTTATGCTCTTGTAAACAGAATTTTAAATTTCATTTTCAATTCCTTCCTGCTGGTATATAGAAACACAGTTGGGCCCAGCTGGTGTGGCTCAGTGGACTGAGTGTCCCATGGACTGAAAGGTCCAGGTTTGATTCCTGGTCAGGGCCCATGCCCGGCTTTTGCATTTGATCCCTCGTTGTGGGCATGCAGGAGGCAGCTGACTGATGTTTCTCTCTCACATGGATGTTTCTATCTTCCTCTAAAAAAAATCAATAAAAATATTTTTTTAAAAAGACACAATTGGTTCATGGGACGACGCTCAACCAACTGAGCCACACCGGGCTTTTTTTCTTCTTTTTTTTAGAGTGGAAGGAAGGGAGAAAGGGAGAGAGAATAAGAGAGACAGAGAGAAACATCAATGTGAGAGAGACACATTAATTGGGTTGAGGATCAAACTTGCAACCCAGGTACATGTCTTTGACCAGGAATTGAACCCATGATCCTTGGGTGCTCAGGCCAACACTAACCTCTGAGCCACACCACATCCATTCTTCCATATCCTTTCATGACTTGATAGGTCGTGTGTTTTTAGCACTGAATAACATTCCATTGTTTGATGCATCTCAGTTTATTTATTCATTCACCTACTGAAATACATCTCGGTTGCTTCCAAGTTTTGTCAATTATGAATAAAGCTGCTATAAACATCTGTATGTCAATTCTTGTGTGAACATAAGTTTTCAATTTATCTGGTAAATACCAAGAAGCATGATTGCTAGATTACACAGTAAGAGTATGTTTAGTTTTGTAAGAAACCATAAAATGTCTTCCAAAGTGGCTGTACCATTTTGCATTCCTACAAGCCTTGAATGAGAGTTCCTTTTTCTCCACATCCTTGTCAGCACTTAGAGTAGTCAGTGTTTGGGATTTTATCCATTCTAAGAGGTGTGTAGTAACATCTTGATGTTTTAAGTTGCATTTCCCTGATGACATGTGATGCAAAGCATCTTTGTAAGCTTATTTGCCATCTGTATATCTTCTTTGGTGAGGTGTCACTTCTTTTTCTGGGACTGAAATTACATGATTTGTCCACAAGTCAGTGAGGCTTCTTTTTTTCTCTTTATTATTCAAATTAGATAATTTAGATCTATCTTCAAGGTCACTCACTTTTTCTTCTGCTGCTGCCAATTGACAGAAAGCCCAACCAGTGAATTTCTCATTTCAAATACTGTATTTTGAGCTCTAAAATTTCCATTTTTTTCTTATTTTTTCCATTTCCATGCTGAAACTTATCCATTTACTCATTAAGAACCTATTTTTATTTAAATTCTTGAACATATTTATAATAGCTGACTTAAAATTCTTGTCTGATCATTCTAACAGTCTGTTTCTATTGACTGCTTTTCTGCTTGACCATGGGTTACATTTTCCTGTTTTTTTGTTTGTTTGTTTTTTACTTGCCTAGTATTTTTATTTTCATACTGAACATTTAAGATGATATGCTGTGGAGACTCTGGGTTTTGTTGTCTTCCTATGGAGAGTGTTAACTTTTGTCCTAGTAGGCAGTTAAATTACTGGTTGATCATCCTGAACTGTGGAAGCTCAGTTATATGCTTTGTTAGAGCAGATCCATTTCATTTATTTATTTTTTTGTGGTGTACAAAAGTTTCTTTCAGCTTAACTGTTATTGATAATGTCATAACATTTTAAGGTTGTTGTAAAATTTGGTACAAAATTTAATTTTTTTTTCATGTATGAGCTTTAAGGCCTTTTATTTATTATTTTTGCATACAGTAACTAATCATAGATGTGTTCTTACTCTTTAATTAGTTTGTCATTGAGGACCTCCCTGTAATGCCCCATCTTTATTTTTATGTTTTCTTTTTCAATGCCAACATTTTATGTCAAATCTGGAAAACATGAAAAATATTTTTTCAATGTGTTAGTTTGATTATTAAAACTATTCATTAATTGAATTTTTCCTAATGATTAGGAGGAATTGACTAACACTTATTCATTAATTAAATTGTCAAGCAATCTAAGAGAACTTCTGTTTGGAATTTATCTCTTCCTCTTAATTAACTGCCCCTTTAGGAATGATCTGAGAAAAAACTGTTACAGTTCATGGCTTAATGTTTAAATAGTTTCTGGTCATTTTATCACTTAGTTTTAAAAAATATAATCTCGTCCAACCAGTGTGGCTCAGTGGTTGAGTATTGACCCATGCACCAAGGGGTCGCAGGTTCAATTCTTGGTCAGGAAACATGCCCAGGACCCAATCCCCAGTGGGGGGCATGCAGGAGGCAGCCAATCAATGTTCTCTCTCATTGATATTTCTCTCTCTCTCTAAAAATCAACAAAGAAAAAAAATAAGTAAAAACTATGATCTTATTGAAGCATCTTTTATATATAGATACATCATATAATTGATAATTTCAAGTGTATAATTCAATGATTATTTTTAGTAAATTTATCAAGTTTTATAAGATTTCCTTCACCACAGTAAGATTCCTTATGCCATTTACTGTCAATCCCCATTACCCTCCATCTTACCAATGCCCAAGCAGCTATTAATCTACTTTCTATCTCTATATATAGGGTGGGGCAAAAGTAGGCTTACAGTTGTTTATATGGAAAATAATATAATAATTAATAAATAGTAATTCAAGAATAAACTCTGGCCCAGCCGGTGTGGCTCAGTGGTTGAGCATCGACCAATGCACCAAGAGGTTGCCGGTTCAATTCCCGGTCAGGGCATATGCCCAGGTTGTGGGCCCAATCGCCAGTCGGGGCGCATGCTGGAGGTGGACAACTGATGTTCTCTCTCATCGACGTTTCTATCTCTCTCTCCCTCTCCGTTCACCTCTCTCTCTAAAAAATCAATAAAGAAAAACAAGAGTATAGCCCTGGCCAGTTTGGCTCAGCATTAGAGCATTGGCCTGTGGTTCAGAGAGACCTGGGTTCAGTTCCCGCTAAGGGCATGTACCTCGGTTGCAGTTTGTCCCCGGCCCTGGTTGGGTCGTGCAGGAGGCAGCCACGTGATGTGTCCCTTTCATGTCGATGTTTCTCTCTCTCTCTCTCTCTCTCTCCCTCTCCCCTCCTCCTCCTCCTCCTCCTCCTCCTCCTCCTCCTCCTCCTCCTCCTCCCTCCCTCCCTCCCTCTCTCCCCTTCCCACTCTATCTGAACAAAAAATGGAAAAATGTCCTTGGGTGAGGATAAAGAAAAAAGTATAAACACTTTCGTGTACTCACTACTGTAAACCTACTTTTGCCCCACCCTGTATTTGCCTTTTCTGGGCATTTCATATAAATAAAAGTGCACAACATATGGTCTTTTGTGTGTATCTTTTTTATACATATATATTCATATTTTATTTCTTTTAATTGCTGAATAGTATTCCTTTGTACGGATATACTGCATTTGGTCTACCCATTTTGTCTATGTTGATGGACATTTAGATTATTTCCAATTTTTGGCTACTGGGTCTATTTTATTTTGCCTTTAATCTTAGGCCAAAACCCTAGTCTTGCAATGCTGTCTTTATTGTTAAGGTATAGTACTTCTGAGGTTTCAGCGGAAAGCCCAAGGTGTTTACTAAATTGCAATAACTTGGGGAGACTCAAGCTTATCTCCCTTGTGGTGGGAAATGTCTAAAATCTCTGCTTAGTTCTTCCAGCCTTCTAGTGACTACTTTCCACTGAGCGTCATCCCCACGTATGTAGCAAAGGAGTCCACCCAAGACTTGAGACCAGTCTGTATGCAGATTTGGAGTTTTAACCCTGCTTTGGCTGCCCCATTTTCAGAATTTCCCTCTTTGATTTCTAGCCATTTTAGCGACCCCAAATTCCTTCCTCTTATACTTTAAGCAGTCTTCTGCTCCCTCAGGGTTTCTGCTTGAATTCTAACTTCCTTACATTGCCCAGAATGGGGAGGTCCCTCAGGGGAAATGCATATAAAATTAGATTTTACCCAGTGTGATTCCCTTCTTTCAAGAATGAAATTCCCTCCAGTTTTGACTGTTTTTGCTTGCTCTCCAGGGCTTTCAAATCCTTGTTGTTATATTTTGTCCGAAGTTTGTATTGTTATTTACAGGGGGGTTTCTGATAGCAGACACTTTACCATTACTAGAATCAGCACCGTTGTCTCTCCTTTTTTAGAAAGCGAGCAATACTAAGACAACCTGGCAAAGCCTTTCTGAAAGGTATCTGTCCTTTCCTGTCATCTCCTGGCTGTGAGTTCTTACTGTGGCTCACTTTACTGCATTTCACAGTGAAGTGGATATTTATATTTTTTGGCTACTCAGCCTCTAAACTCTCTTCTTATGTCTGGGGAATTCTTCACTCTAAGGTTCTTGGAATAAGTTAAAGCCTGTTTCCCAGTATGGAAATCACAAATACCAACAACACAATTTCTGGGTTCTGGCAGCAAGGGCACAGTCACATGACCTCGGGACAAGGGTACACGACCAGGCACAGCCAATCAGGTGCATGGGGGACTTTGGCTCAAAGATGTAGGACCAGCAAAGAATCCTTTCTGGTTAGAGGTGGCAGTGGCCATATCGAGCTTCTGGGGCTAGGCTTAGGGCTGAGGATAGTGAGGGTGTGATTTGCGGTGTTCTTTATTCATCAGTAGCAGCTATCTGAATATCCTGTCAGTAAGTTCTTTGTCTATTTAAGTCAGCCAGAATTGGTTTTGCTGATTACAAACGAGAACCTTCAATTGTCCACTTAGTGATAGTTAAATACTAGTAATCTCATCACAAAGAAATCTTGATAGACAGATATAAAACATATTGGGAGCTGACTCATCTGTGAGCTGCTTCCTCAGGATATGGCCGCTCTTCCTTTTCAGTCCCTCCTCTCCCCTCTCTGTGCTCTGGCCACAGATCCATCTAAATCCCTCGAAAATATCTTGTCCTTTCCTTCCTCCCTGGCTTTGCAGCTGTTGAATGTCCTGTCGCTGGAATGCAGTTGCCATTCCTCCCCTAAACTGCAGACACTGCCTCCTAACTGGTCTCGCTCTCTGCATCCCCTCTGGCCCATGTCCAATTCATTCTTCACATAAAAGCCGAGCCATCTTTTTTTGTTTGTTTTTTCTTCATTGATTTTTAGAGAGAAAGGAAGGGAGAGGGAGAAATAGATAGAAACATCGATGAGAGAGAACATTAATTGGACGCCTCCTGCATGCCTCCCACTGGGGATTGGGCCCACAACCTGGGCATGTGCCCTGACTGGGAATTGAACCAGCAACCTCCTGGTGTATGGGTCAATGCTCAACCACTGAGCCACACTGACTGGGCCAGAGCCATCTTTTTAAAACACATGTCGCCCTGGCCAGTGTGACTCAGTTGGTAGAGCATGATCCTGTGCAATGAGAAGTTGCTGGTTGGATTCCTGGTCAGGGCATATACCCAGGTTGCAGGCTCATTCCCCAGTAGGTGGCATGCAGGAGGCAGCCAATAGACATTTTTCTCTCTCTCTCTCCCAAACAAATCCCGCAGGTCTGAACATGTCACCGCTCTACTTATAATCTGTTAAAACTTCTTTACTGACCTTTGGATAAAGATCAAATTCCTTAACATGATGCCCCAGATAGGGAGACATCTAAGAGGCAGATGTCCAGGATGGCTTGACAAGGACTGAGGGGATCAAAGGAGGAATCAAGGATCACACCCAGATTTCTGGTTTGGATAGAGGTAGGGATACTAACTTTTGACATCACCAAGGCATGCACCAGTCAGCCTCTCATCCTGTGTTGAACAGGGAGCTGAAAACTCATTCACCCACCCACCCACCCACTCACACTTCAATCTGACATTCAACTACCTGACCAACCAAGCAGAGGCTTTAGGTTTGAGCTGCAGCTCTACCTTTTATTTGCTATGTCCTTGGCTTCGGCACTTTCCCTTAAAGAGCCTTTCTTTTCTCATCTATACAGCAGGAATAATACTTCCTTTCTCTCTATCTTTTGGTAAAGAATTATTATTGTGAGTGGTAAATATTCAAACATGTGACTGGCCCAAGCTGGGCCCTATTTGGAGATGACCATCTCCTGTGAGCCTCAGTAGTCGAATCTATTTGCCTCTTTGGAAAAGTCACTCTGCTTTTCAGGAGGAGGATGTATTACAAATGGGTTGAGACACAGAAGACGGAGACTCTGGGCCTCTCAACCATCAGTGCCCTGGAGAAATGCGTGGGGCGGTGGCTGCATGGAGGGTGGAACAAACAGACCTGCCCCGCGCCTCAGAGTAAGCCTGGATCCTCCACTGTCCACAGTCGGTCCCTCAGCAGGTACTGTTGGCTCTATCTCCAAATACATATTAAGCCCTTTATTTTTTCATTTCTGCCACTACCACCCTAGTCTAAACCATTATCTGCTCTCCCTTGCCTACTGCAATAATGGAATGTCCTGCTTCTGCTCTTGTCTTGCTCCAAGACATCTCCTTCCAACAGCTAGCGTGACCTTTGAAAACGTAAAGCAGTCACTGTTACTCATCTCCTAGGTCCTCCACTGGCTCCCCAAACTCCTCAGCCCCAATCACAAGCACTGCATGATCTCCACCACTCCTTCCCCGTCACCCAAACCCAGGCACCCTGTTCCTGGGCTTCTGAAAGGCCCGGCTTCTGTACTTGCTGCTCCCTCGGCCTGGGTAGCTCTCCCCCGGCTCACCCCACACACCGCACAGCACTGGCTCCTTACCTGCAGGTCTCAGCCACAGGTCATTTTCTTGAAGAGCTTTTTTCTAAGTACACTTGCCCCCATTATGCCTTGACCGTCGTTTTATTTCCTTCATAACACTTATTACTGCCAGAAATTAGATTGTTTATATTTATAGAGGTCTCCTCAAGATTATTACTTTTACATTTTTATTGATTGTAATTACTCGAGGAGTACATGACAACGTTGTATTCCTGACAGGTGTGGCAAACGTACCACCTTCACTGCTCTTACCACGTGCTAGACCCCTCACTGGAATGACAGCTCCGCTTGTCCTATTGATCACTGTAAGTTTCTAGAACCATGTATGGCACATTCAGCAAACAGTTATTGAATGAGGAGTAAATCAAGGGCCAAGTTCTGGCTCTAATATATATTAGCTTCCTTTGGGGAGGGCCTTGGAGGGGAGGTCAGAGGCCAAGGTCCCCAGGAACTTATGGCTTTCAGCAAACTACTTAGCTTCTCCGGGTGTCAGTTTGCTCATGTATAAAAAGGGGAAAGAAGATTTATCTCATAGAACTGTGAGCATCAAGCAGTGCCAGGCACACCAAACGCCCCCTCATAAAGTTTATAGGCTAGCAGGAATGCACTTGAAATCCTGCATGTTGACTCCACGGGCTACCAATCTGTTCAGTGTCCCAAGAAAGTTAGAGCCATGCTTTCCAAACTGGTCTGGGAAGAGCTCTGTGCTGGCAGAGGTTCCCTGAATGGAGATCACATCGCTTGGTTGCACTCCTGTCTTCTAGGTGGGGAAGCTGGTGCAGAGAGTGGCAGGGCCTGGCCTCTCCATCCTGGTCAGGGTCCTCTCTGGCTCACACAGTGAGCCTCCTCTCATCACTCACAACTCAGGTGTGTTCCTCTCAAGATCCCTGACCTTCGTGGAAACAGCAGGTGGCTTCCTCTCCTTTCCCTGCTGGAGTGAGGGTGAAGCCCAGAGACCAAGGCCAGGTGGAGAGTTTCTAAGCCTTAGCTCTGAACGCTGTCCAGACCCTGGGCCACTCTGCCTGCCTATTGGTCCGCCAACCCCCCAAGCACCTGCCCTCTGGATATAATGATAGTAATTCTACTGAGATATACTTACCTGACTACATATATACAGCCAGCATAGGTATCTGTTTCTGAGTATAATTACAGGAGATGTTTACAGACCCACAATCACATCAGAGTAGATGATAGCTTCCTTTCCTCCCACTAATACTCCGATATTAGACACCTATCAGGGCCAGTGAGCCAAGCCCAGCAAAGACCTTACACTCTCCTTCTACCTGCAAAGCAGGAGTAACCTCAGACAAAGCCAGGTTCCAACCAGGATTTCAGACACCATGGGGCCTGCAGGCGGATGGGTTAATATCTACTAGGCACTTACTGTGTGTCAGGCACTCAGGGGAGACCAGCAAACACCTATGACCAGTTCTGCAAGCTGGTATTAGTCTCCCACTTTACATGTCTGGAGACTGGTTCTGAGAGGGCTGATACCCTGGGGCACCCACAGCAGCCTGTGGAGCTGGGCCATCACCAGGCCATACTCCCAGGCGCAGCGGGCCAGCTCTTTGCCCTCTTCCTTATCTCCTCTCTCACTGTTTCCTCTTTTCGGGCAGCCACTACCGCTGCCCCCGCTCCCTCCGGTTCCCCTCCCACTTTCATCAGTTCCCCAGCGTCGCTGTCTTCTCCGGCCCCCTCCACCCTGTTTCCTGTCTCTGTTGGGTTGTTGAGTGTTATCTCTCCAGAGGGTGGGGAGTTGGGTTGGGGGGAGGGTGGAACTGAGGGTGCCGGCCTTGCCAGTTACCCAGTCTCCCACCGACCTCCATCCCTACCCCACAGTGGCGCCAACCGGAACTCGGCCTTGGGGTGGGCAGACCCTCGGCTTTCACCTTCCGAAGACACAAAGGCTGCCCTCCGGGTGCGCGGGGAGCGCGCCTACACACGCACAGCTGCAGAAAGACGCGCACACCGCTCAATCTGCACACATACATTCCTTCTCGGCCCGCGCACACGGCGTGCAGCACTCTCGCCTGCACACACGCGCACGTATAGCCACCCCGGCGTGCGCCCTCACGTACATAACACACACATCTGGACACGCACCCGTGTGGACCCCCAAATGCCCTGCGGGCCCTGACGCCTCCACCCGCCCTGGCCTGGCGGCGGCTGGGAGGCGCGCGCACACCCAGACACGCGCGCACACACAGACACAGGCACAGACACACGCACACTCCCCGCACTGCTCCACGCCCCTGGCTGCGGCCTGGGTGCTGTGCAGCGCGGCCGGCGGTTCGGCGGGCGGTGATCCGAACGGAGGCGGGGGCGGCGGCGGCGGAGGCCCGAGAGCGGAGGAGGCGGAGCAGGGAACCGGGAGCCGGCTGGCCCGCGCTCCTCCTGCCGGCCGGGGATTTTCCAGCCTGGGCGCTTACCCCGCGGACTTCCCTGCGGCCGCCGCGGACCATGGGCGACAAAGGGACACGGTGAGTGCGGGAGGCGGTCGGGCCCAGTGCGCATGGGGCTGACCTGGGCGAGTGCACAGGCAGGGGTTCTAGTCCGCTCCCAGGCTCTGCGTTCACGGTCATCCCAGGACCGCCAACGCCCGGCTCAGCGGCACTGAGTTCCCCTCTGTCCCCGAGGTTTCCCGTGTAGTCAGTGGCAGGGCTGTGGGCGGGGGTACGCAAAGACGAGGACCCAGCTGCCCCGTCTGCTTCATGGCTCCTCGGTAGAGAGACACACGCAAACACACTCACTCCCTGACACCCAGCACTGGCTAGCAGACACAGAGACCCACGGGGGCAGGCTGACACACAGTGACACACACCCTCATGTGGACACAGGCACACTCATCCATGGGCACGCTCATGCTGGCACACACTCGCTGACATTCACTGCCACACACTGATCACATACAGTGACACTGTCACACACAATGGTACACACTTGTCAACACATTCTTGCTGACAGTCATGTTGGCATACACAGGTCACACACCAAACACATCAACTCTAACACATCTTAATGCTGGCACACACATGTTGGCTACAATGTACACACACACACACAGTCACTTTTGCTCACTGTAACAAACACTCTTACTGGCAAACACATGTTGTCCCCCCTCCTAACATGACCGCTTGTGCTGGCACATATCTCACTAACATGGTGTTCGCAAGACCAAACCAACACTGACCCACCAGACACAAAGCAGACTAATGCCCGCGCAGGCTGGCACTCCATGGTCACAAGTTGACAGACCCTGGGGCTGCTGACACACTGACTCTAGTTGCCACTTGGAGAGAAGTGGAGACACATATCACACAGTGGGAGGCCAGCCTGCAGCCTGAGAAAATAGAATCGTATCCACTCTATTTCCTCTCCCTCTGACCTCCCTGAGGCCTGGGTGGCTGGCCAGGATCTGTTTTGAGCTGGGGGGTGGGAAGAGACTTCTCTCTCTGAGGAGCCTGCCCTGACTCAGAAAGAGAGGGGATGTGCCTCTGAAGTGGAAAACTGGGACAAAACAGGGGAGGGGGCTGGAGCTGGGGAAGGGTGGCCCCAGTGGACAGCCCTGGCCAGGTGCTCGGCTTTGTCATCCTAGTCTGCCCCTGCAGTCTGACCACTTCCTTAAGTTCTGATAAAAGCTTCTCCCTTATCTCCTCCTCTTACTCCTTCTGCAACCCCTCTTGCATTTTTTTCTCTTTGCTCTCTCTTGTCCTTGTGCTCCACTCCTTCCTCCTCTCTTCCCTCTCTCCACCCCCCCCTCTCTCCTTGCTTTCAGTAGTTATTTATCGAGCACCTGCTGAGGGCTAGGCATAGTGTGGGGATCAAAGATGTGTGCTGCAGGAGCTACTAGACTAGGGAGAGATGACCTCAGTGGCCATCGTGCTCCGGGACCACTGACAGGGCTGTTGTACACCCACTTTCGTCTGACACACTCTCTCAACAGCATGAAAGAGGTACTCCAGAGATTATCAACATATTCCAGAAAAAAAAAAAAAATTGAGGCTCAGAGGTAACTAACTGGTGCGCCTAAGATTCAGAAACTGCTTCCCAGCCATCCTCCTGACAGCTCTCCAGAGAGGCTAACTTTCCTCTTCCCGTTTTCTGGAAGAGAAGTCAGCGCTCAGAGAGGTTACCTGGCTTGCTTAAGGAGAGGTCAGAGGCAGGGCCCGGACTGGAGCCCACCAGGTCCCATTTCTCTGTGACTTGCTATTGGGCACTGCCATGCCCTGGAGGATCCTGGGTGGGAGGCCAGGGGGGGGTGCCCTGCTCTGTGTGTGGAGGCCCAGGCTGGTGGGGGAGGTTTCAAAAGATTATGAGATGTCTGCACGTACTCCGATGGCTAGTCCCCATTACAGCCTGGCCAGCACTGTGACCCAGGTCTCTGTCCTCAGCAGGAGGATGTGTGACTCTCTCTTCCATATCCATGTCCCCTAAAGCCAAGATCCTTCTGACCATTGAGGTCAGACTTTTCTCCTTGAGAAAGTCAGGAGCCTTTGTTCTTCTCCTTCATTCTTCTTCTGCTGCTTTGCCATCAGGGTGACTCAGCCCCTCTTGAGCCTTGGCTTGCTTCTCTGTGACTTGGGGAGGAGTGTCATTGGTCTCCTGCTGCCCGGGGTTGTCATCAGGATGAGGACACCATGAGCAGCCAGGCATCTCTTGGAGACCCTATCCTTGGAGGCAGGACCTTTTCCGTGACTCCTTCTGCTCTGCCTCTAACTCACTGGGGGACCTTGGAGACCTTGGGCAATTGTCTTCACCTTTCTTAACCTTGGTTTTCCCACTTGTAAATTGGAGCTATGAATTCTTTAAAATTTGGAGGGTTCTTGTTGTGTTTACTGAATTCACAGGACAGGGTAGGAGGTGCTTCCTGAAGCCTGGAGCCCAGGCCTAGCTACACTCCACCCAACGATAGCCCTGCTCCCCTCTCCGTCTTTCCTGCAGCCCCAGTTGGCTGCCCCCTCCCTTCCAGGCAGGTTTCCTGAGTAATTTGGAAGAGAAGGGCAAGGCCAATACCTTGCCTTGTTCCATAAGCAGTGGGACTCTGCTTTATCTTGGCCTTAGAAGAGGAGACAGCAAATATCCAGTAGTCTAAGGATCAGTAGTCACCACATCCATCCCTGAGCCTGGATTTGCATCCCCCATATGAAAATGACAATGGGAATTAGTCAGAAACGGTCACTCCCCTCTAGGAACTTCGGGGTCAAGGGGAAAGACAAATACCTGGATAGGACTCCTTACAGGCAGGTAGGCAGCTGCTCTAACAGGGTGCTCTGGGAGCAATCCGACATCCTTTTGACAAATGTTGACTGAATGCCAGGGCTGGGGGTTCAAGATGAATGGCTCCACTCTAAATCCAAGTCCCCAAAGGATTTAGAGCAGTGCAGGTGATTATAATGCAGGGTGACATGTGCTGTGGGAGGCTAAGGAGTCCCCAACCCAGTCCTGGCAGGGGGCATGGTGAGGGTCGCTCTCCTGGGAAGGAGGTGGCATTGGGGCTACTGGGTTTCACCTGGAAGGATCAGGAGGCCGAGGGGTGGGATTGGGATGTCATTCCTGGCCCAGGGTGCAGAGTGTGCAAAGGCTTGGAAGCGTGAAGCCACACGTGCAGCCTGTGGACCGGGGATGCTGGCTGAGCCTTAAGCGCTCAACAGGCCAGTCATCAACAGCCTGGAATGTCAAGCCAAGGAGAGAGGCTTTTCTCTGAGTGGAAGGTGATTCGGGGAAGAGTGTGAGGAGGGGAGGGATGGGAGCAGACTTTCATTTCAGAGGGGGGCCTTTGGCAGTGGCAGGAAGGGTGGCTGGGAAGAGCAGGCCTGGAAGCAAGACCAGTGAGGAGGCTGAGGAGGAGCCTGAGAGAAGGGGAGCTCTGAGTGAAGGCTGTGGAGAGGATGGAACTGAGACACAGGAATAAGAAGGCGGAGCCATTTTGCCGACTGGTTGTGTATCTGGTACGCGTCAGGAGTTACGCGCACGATCTCATTTGGTTCTCCCAGTGATCCTATGAATGTAGGGACTGCTCTTCCCATTTCACAGATGGGGCAACACGCTAGGAAAGATTAAATAATTTGTCCACTGCCACTTAGCCAGTGAACTTCTGAATCCAGGCCTGTCTGCCCACAAAGTCCTGCTGCTGTTCTGTACTTTCCCTCAGAGGGAGGGGGCTTGTCTGGCTCCTAGTTAGACTCCCCCACCTCCCTGGTAACCCTCAAATTGTGCCTCCCTTCTGGTTCTTTGCTGTTTCTACTAATTCAACTGGCAACATGAAGGATCAGAGTTAGACAATAGGAGGGACTTCCTGAGAAGCAGTGGGATGGAATGAATTTTCTTTTCCTTCAGATGTTTATGAAATCTTCTTTTTTGGTCGGGGGAAGGGCGGGTATGATGAGGGTGTGTAATCACCAGCTGTCTGTGAGCTTGGCTGTTTTCTCTCTTGGTGGTTAAGTTCTGTGCAACTCATCTTGGCTAGAACATGGGGAAATCCTGTGGCTTTGGTCAGGGTCACTTGTGGGGCTACTGAAAACAGAAGTGTTGAGCCTGACCTACCGTCCATGATCCCCAATTCTAGGCCAGCCTCTGGGCTTCAGAATTCTCCATGGCTGTCTTCCCTCCAAGTTTGGGCCTTCTTGCATGACACTGAAGCATGGGTTCAGGGTTCCTGAGTCATGGGCTGACCACACCTCAGAGCTGTGGCAACAGAAGACCAGGCTTGGGGTCAGCATGCCCTGAGTGGCTTCTGGAACTGCTGCCAGCAGGACCATATTGACCATATAATGAGGCCTGCAAGAGGGAGCAGCTTGACAAGGAGCCAGCCTGGAAGTTGAGGAAGATGTAGGGATACTTCTGCACAGAGGGATCGGGACCTGGGGTTGCAGGGATATAGGTGGGAGGTGGGGATTTGAAAGTCTTGGGTTTAGAGATGGTAGTTGACATGGGGAGGGTGGGTAGCATGGTGCAGAGAGAAGGTGTGGCCTATGAAGAGAGGATAGTGAGGGACAGCTGGGGCCTTGGAGAGCACCGATGGCCATGGCTGAAGGTGGAGAGAGGAAGGAGGACCCAGGGGAGGGTGTGTCCTGGGTGCCGAAGCAGCAGGGAAGGACCAACAGAAGATGAGCTGGGGAAAAGACCCCTGGGATTTAGCCAGAAAGCACTTGCTGTTGACTGGTGAGGGGGTTTTGTTGGAGTGGTGAGGACAAAGCCAGGTCCAGGTGCAGAGGAGAAGGGGGGAGACCCTGTTGTTCTTTGTGCCTGGAGCTGGGGTGAGCCTCTTGGAGGAAGAGTGTGAGGCCCTGGGCAGTGGGGTGAGCCCAGAGGGCTGTGGGGACCTGGGGTGTAAGACTCAGCTGAGGGCCAGGAGGGACATTTCTGGTGTGTGAGCTGGTCCCAGGGGAGGCATGTCTGTGCTGACTCCTAAAAGAAGGGCATCTAGGGGTCTTGGGGAAGGCTTCCTGGAGGAGGTGCCCTCTGAGCTGGGTCCTGGGCATAAGGAAGGCTTAGGTAGTCTAGACAGAAGGAAGAACCTAGCCCTGGCCAGTTTGGCTCAGTAGTTAGAGTGTCAGCCCATGGACCAAAGAGTCATGGGTTCGATTCCAGTCAAGGGCACCTACCTTGGTTGCGGCTCAGGCCCTGTTCCTGGTCGGAGTCATGCGGGAGGCAACCAACCAATCAACCAGTCTATGTCTCTCTCACATTGGTGTTTCTCTCTCTCTCTCTATCTCTCCCTCTCACTCTGTCTGAAAATAAATGGAAAAATAACCTCGGGTGAGGATTAAAAAAAGATAAAATAAAAAAGAAGGAAGAGACTGTGCCAAGGTGCAGATAGTGGGTGCAGGTGCAAGCGTTTGAGGGGTGAGGCTGCCGATGGAGCCGGTAGCTCTGGTGAGAGGGCCTTGGGTGCTGGGTCGATAGGTTTTAAGACACTTTCTCATTCATTTATTTATACCCCAGGTGTCTCTGTTCCCCACCTGGTGAGCTCCATGTTATTGGTGAGGTTCCACGTTATTTCTGTTTCCTGTTGGCTGGTCTGGTCTACGGGAGCTGTCTGGCAGGGATTTATTGACTGGGCTGCACTTCTTCCTCCCTTCTTGCCTCTGCTCTCAGCCTAGGAACTCCCTCAGTGCTGAAATTAGGTCTTCCCCTCTGGGGAATCCTAAGCATGGAAGCCATGCTTTCCACGCTAGACGGGGTGCTGGGGGATCTTCTCCATCAGATCGGAGAGTCCGCAGGGAGGGGATGTATCACCTCTATTAGAATGGGGTTCTTATGAGTGAAGCCTGTTTCTCCCCCATGAGGCAGATTTCTGAAGGTGGGAACCATGCACCTTACACCAGAACAGGGGGTCCTGAGGGTGGGATGTGTCTCCAGCACAATCCCCGGGATTAGAACTGGTATTATCTCTCATGGTTCCCAGCACCCTCCCTCCCTGTGCCAGAGAGATCTTGCCCCAGGGGTGGCTTGTGTCCTAGTAGGGTATGTAGAACAGAGGGGGTGGGGCAGGACAGGATGGCTGCCTCGAGAGGGGAACAAAGGACTCTGTTGTCCCAACCCCCTCCCAATCCCCCAAGGGGCTCTGGCAGGGTCATCTCTCTGGAAACGGGCCTCCTCCTTCCTGTGACTGGCCCATCTTTAGTCCCACTTTAGAGGAACTGCTTGTTCCTTCCCAGGAGACTTGATGCCAGGCAAGGCCCCCAGGAGGCCAAGGCCCAGGGACTGGACCAGACAGGTCCCTGGAGTTCTATACGACTGAAGTCATCACAGCGGTTGAGCAGCTCTCCCTCTGCCTAAGTCTGGGCTGGGCCTGGCTGAGACCACAGCCACTCGTGGGGTCCGTGGGGTCCGCGTACATGGAGAGGGATCTATGTGTTGGTCTGAAGAGCGTGGAGCAAGGTGGGGTGCTATGGCTGTGGCAGGCCGAGGGAGGCAGGACTCTGCACGCTGAGCTGTTCAGTGGCCATGCAGGGTGTAGCTTCTCTCTCTGGGTGGACCCAGCGGCCCAGGAACTGGATGAGGGAGGAGGTCCCTCCCATTCTGGCCCTGGGCCTCTACTGGTGCTCAGAGAGAGAAGGGGCATGCTGTGTCCTTTTGCAGCTTCATCCCCTTCTCCCAGCCTGTGCAACCAATGGGCATCGGTGTTTTGGCAGAGGACAAGGGGAAAGAGTAGGGAGTGGACAGCTGGGATGTACCATCTCAGGAGGGTCCCAGAGGTGAGCTCTAATGCTTACTCTGCTGTGTGACATTGGGCATGACATTTATCCTCTCTGGGTCTTGCTGTTCCTATGGAAATCAAATCAGCCAGCATGTGTAAGGCCATCCTGGCTGAGTCACCCCTTTCCTGTGTTCTGTTAGCATGTTTGGGGTGACCTTTCTTCTGGAGGACGAGAAGTTGGGGTGCGCAGCTCAAGCCTCTGTCACAGATCAGGAAGCTGGGATTGCCAGGGAGCTGGGCCTGGGTTTTGGGTTGTGCTTTCTCCCACAAGTTCTTGCCTCAGCACCTCTCAAAGCACCTTAGTAACCCGCAGGTCCTGGACCGGTTCACTCTCTCCGCCCAGGCTGTTTCCTCCTCACGGACACCCTCCTCTGGACGTCCACAGCCTCCTCTGTGATCTGATTAGCATAGATTAGAGGCTGATTAGAATATGGGGTAGGCTCTAGCAAAAACCAGATTTCCTGGTTTTAAATGCCAGTTCTGCCACTTACCAGCTGGGTGACCTGCCCCAGTGATTTAACCCTTTCTCTGCTGCAGCTCCCTCATCTGTAAAATGGGGTAGTAATAGTGCCTGTGCTGCAGATTGCTGAAAGGATGAAATGAGTTAAAATAGGTAAAGTGCAGAGACCGTCCCGGGCACAAGGGCTGTGTTATTGAGGCTCCTGGATGACCTCTTACTGGGTCTGCCTCCCTCCCCAGTGAGGGACCCTCTTTGCTTCACTTTTGAGGCTCCAAAAGGCTCAGCACAAGCTGTTTTACCATTGGCCCTCAGTACAAGGGTGATGCCCTGACCCCACAAAATGCCCAATGCCCTTCTGTCCTTTGAGGTCTGGATCATAGGTGGCCACCTCTTCTGGGAAGCCCTCACTGATCTCCAAGTGCCTTGTGGCCTTCTGTGCCATTCTCTCTCTCTGGCACTGGTCCCACCCTCTCTGTGTGAGTTCATTTTTTGCACACTTGCGATGTCCTCTCTGTGAGGCCAAGGGCACCTAGGCTGGGTCTGTTGTCCCTAGCACCTGCGCAGACTTGGCATGGCACTGAGCTCCATAAATATTTGTTTAGTGAAGGAGGCTTAATATAGGTATTTCACTGGAAAAAGATATACCTGGAGTTGGTTGGTGTAAACAATGGGACATCACTGATGATTTGGAATGTGTAAAGGTGGTCCAGAGTCACAGGCATTAGATTATTCTTTGTGACCCAAAGGGCGGAGGTCACTAGATGATGGGCTTTACCTTGCTAGGAGAATGTTTCCCGACAGCCAGAGCTACCAGGCGAGGGGATTGGTGACTCACTGCAGCCACCATACCTTTGCTCCTGCCGCCCCCCCCACCCCCCATCTAGAATGCCATCCTCACTTGTCTCTGTTTATCCAAATCCTACTTCCTAAATAAGTTCCCTAGCCATGGAGCCATCCTTTCCTGGCCCCAGAGAGTGGGCTAACTTCCCCATCCCCAGCCTCAGACATCCCTGAGCCTCTTCTGGGTCTGGGCAGTGGTACGGGAGAATGGGCAGTTCCTCGTTAGGATGGACATCTGGATCTGGCTACAGTACACCCAATGTGGTTTGACCTGGCATGAGGAGGGGACCATGGCTTCCCATGACCCACTAGTGATCAAGGAGCTCTTTATGCAGCTGGAGGGCACAGAACTCCCCATCGGCTTCCACTGGGCAAGTACCCAGAACCCACCTAATTACTGGGGACAGAGTTCTGGGCACAGCATCCAGCAGGGCTGAGGTCATAATCAGCTAATTAAACCACCCAAGAATTGCTCCTTGGCCCAGAGGAGTGGAGGGAAAGGGGGTGAGAGGTGGTGAGGCTCAGAACAGATGTGAGAATGAGAGGGAGGCTGTGCAAGGGAGGGTTCAGACACTGGGCCTGCTGAGCACAGCTGGAAAAGGGAAGCAGGAAGTAGGTAGGGGAGCAGGGAGAGTGGTGAAGGGACAGATAAGATAAGGTGCTGTATGGGGACAGCACCCAAGAGACATGCCTCCAGTTCTGACCTGGGAGACAGGATCTCACCTCTTCACCGTCCCTGTGATACCGTGGAAGAGCTGCTTTTCTCCTTTGGGCCTCAGTTTCTCCACGTGTCACACCGGAAGTAGAGGACGCGTTGGCCCTGAAGGTCTCTAGGTCCTTTCCTTCTTGATTCCAGAGCTAGAAGGGAGGAAGGCATCAACAGGAGGCCGTGTTCCAGCGTGGCCTGCAGCATCCCTGTCCTCTGGAAGGAGCAGGCTGTGTACAGGTCTGATGTGGCCTCAAACTACGTGGCTGTAGTTTCAGTAGAAGGCGGGACTGTGGGGGCAGAAGGCAAGCCCTCGGCCTCTGTCACGACCTTATCCCTGCCCTGTCCTCATGACTGTCCTTGCAAATTAGTGTCCTCAGCGAGCGACCATTTAAGGCTGCACAGTGTCTTTTCCATCAGTCTAGTAATTTCCCAAGCAGCACCCCGAGATGTGTGGGGATGGGGCTCCCCGAAGGTAGAGCCACGAGGTTTGGAGTATGGATTCGAGTCCGACAGACTCGGCTTTGCTGTCCAGCAACACTGCTCACTCTCTCCATGATCTGGACAAAGGTATTAGAGTGTCCGGGTGTCAGTATTCATACTTGTGAAACAGGTGTCACAGTCACACCACTGCAGGTGGTGGCTGGGGGCAGAGAGGGTGAGGACTTGATCAAAAGTCACCATTAGTGTTCAAGACCTAGAGAAGTGGATCTCAGCTTTTCTGTGTCTGCCCCTCTTCCCAGCCCGTCCTGGACTGTGCACACAGCTGGGCTGCAGGGCTTGGGTGGGGTGGCTGAGCTGGGCCGGAGGAGGAGCAGCGCATACGATGGCAGGAAAGGGAAGTGAGATTGCCCAGGGCGGGCGGGCGGAGCAGAGTGATGCTGGGGTGGCCGGGGTTCCCCTCCCTTGTGACCCCTCCCACGGGTGATTCTCTAGGAGGAAGTGAGGAGAACTTGAGGTGCAGGGGCGTGGGTGGGCCTTGTGGAGGGACCGAGGCCTCTCTCCCTTAGCCGCTGCCCCCAGGTGTCAGGGAGGAGCAGAGCCTGGTGTTCTGCCAGGGAAGCCAGCAGGCCCGCGTTTCACACACTCAGACAACAACCCCTAGTGGGAGGTGCTCCCTTGGAGCTGGGGTGCTTGGAAAGCGGTGCCGGCTGAGGTCTGGAGGAAAGGCAGCAAAGGCGGTGAAGAAAGCCGCCTTCCCCTCCCCCGACCTCTCCCCCCAGCTCTGGGCTGTGACAGCTGGGGCCTCTGACTCCGAGGAAGCTGGTTACATAACTCAGCACGACTCCCTGCTTCCTTCTTTCATTCCTCCCCAGAGGGGCCACGGAGGAGTGCGGCAGCTCTGCTCAGAGTTCCTGGGTCTGAAAGGTCCCCGTGACCATCCCTTGATTGGGGTGGTGGTAGGTGCTGCCCATGCCATTGTGGGAGGAAAGCTGTGGGCACTGCCTGGGTGCAGGCCACTTGGCTGGCTGTGTGCACCGCCCGCCTTCCCACACGCCGGGGAGCAGAGCTGCAAAGGGGCGAAGCCTCATCAGAGGAAACAGGCCGTGTCGTGTCCTGAGATAATTTGCCTGCATAGTGCCCCCAGAGGGGAGCTTCTCTGAAACCAGAGGAACAAATAGCCAGCATTTTCCAGTTTGTTCCATTCAATTTCACAAACATTTCTCAATGTTTGCTGGGTGCCAGGCCTGTCCCAGAAGCCGCTTGCGCCCAACCCCCCCAGTGGCAGTCTCTCTTTTAGTGGGAAGCTGATTCAAGAAGCAGCTCTGCTCCTGTCTCCCACCCAAGACCATGCCCTTTCTCATAAGGTGGGGCTTGGCCCACCTGGGTTCTGGGATGGCAGGGAACATTATGACAAGGAACACCCCCTCACCCCACCTTCCAAGCTAGGGGTTTCAGGGTTGGCTTATACCCTTTCTATTCAGCTACCCCTGCCCTTCCAGGGAGGTGCTCATTAACAAATACTACTGTGAGTATCTGCCACATTGCAGGTCCTGGGTTGGGCACCTAAGGTATGAAAAGAAAACAAACAAGTCTTGGCCCTCGGGCTGCTCATAGCTTTTGGGGGAGAAGAGAGAGATCATCACAGCACACTCTAAGAAGGGGGGTAGTGAGAATCAGTTTATACTCAAACAAAGCAAACCCAGTGGGTAAGGGTCAGAGGCAGCCCCTCAGAAGGGGAAACACTGGAGCCAGTTTGGAGGCGAGTTTGAGGTGAGCCAGAGCGGATGCTTGTCTTGGTGGTGTTTGTGACAGATGTCAGCCAGGACTGACCTGCTTCATCAGACACTTGAGAACTCACTGTGTGCCAGGCAGTGTCGGGCACTCGCTTCATCTGCTGTTTGGAAGGGGTGTCCCGGGACTGCAGACTTCTTGAGGACAGAAAATCTAGGGCGAAAGTGGAAGTTCTGCCACATGGCATCCAGCGAGGGTTTGGACCTGGACAGTGGAACTGGGCCAGGTATATGAGGAGACACCAGGCTCAGCAAACTCACCATTGGGAACCAGGGCTTGCCCAGGTCTTCTCTGGTGGAGGGCAGGGGGAGCAAAGGCTTCTCTCTGACTGAGGAGACCCTGGGAAGGTCTGATGACTGTTCCCAGATGAACAATGAATACGAAATAGGAAAGGAAAGCATGTCTTATGAGAAACACCTCTAGGCTTTGGTGCTGTGGGGTGGTAGTGGGACTGAATAGGTGCTGTCTCTGCACCTCTGAGGGGCCCCGGGGTGTGCTGGGGAGAGGCGGGGGCTGGGCCAGCCCTTCCCCCTCCCCCCTATCCATAGCCTCGTGTCTGTGGTGAGTTTTTCAGCCTCTGGGCATAAAGTTTCCAAGCTTGCTCTGTTCTGTCTGCGCTAATGAAAGCACCCAGCACATTAGTAGTTTGATTTTATTATGGGTCTGTGTAGCCCCAGGGCAGTGGAAGAAACCTGGAAGCATTTTTAAACTCAGTAAGAACTTTTTTCTTTTCAATAGATTTTTAAAAAATATCTTAAAAATGACAAAGATGATCACACGGCAGGCATAACCGAGTGGCTGATAGGCACGTACTCATTCCTCATATTATTTGGAGTGCTTACTTCAGCAGCAGCGACTCAGTATGCATAGTTGAAACAATCCAGCCATTTCTGTGCAGGGTCAGCTTTGCAAAAGAAAAATAAAAAGTAAAAGTTTTTCATAGGAAGAACTTTCACACATAGAACCATGATCCCGTCCCAGACTAGGCCCTGACCTAGACCACAAACTGACCTGACTCCCTCCAGCCTCAGCTTCCTTTGGAGTGTAGAGCTGGGGGAGGGGGTGTGTGCAGAGAACTCCATGGAGAGAAGAAATCCAGGGGGAGCCCAACCTGATGTGATGGATATGTGTCCCCATCACCAGCGTGTTTCTTCTCCCCATTCCACTGTTGCCAGCTCCGTCCAAGCCCCACTTCCGGCCTGGACTGTTGCAGTAGTATTCTGGCTGTTGTCCCTCTGTTCAGTCTAAACCCTCCAGATCCCTCCTCTTGCTCTGACCCTGTTCTTCCCCAGCTTAAAAACCAATGAGTTGCTCCCCATTTCCTCTAGGACAGTCCACATCCTTCAGGTGGCCCTGGGGGCCCTTCATGATCTGTGCCAAACTGCTTCCCACACTCCTTTCCCAACTCTTCAAACCACAAGCCAGCGCTCTGGCGACACTGACTTTGGGGATGTTCCTCCACACTCTTTGTACTTTCCACACTTCTGTGCCGTTGTTCAAACCATTCTGTCTGGATAGCATTCCTCCTCTGATCAATGAAATCTCCCATATATTTTAAGGTTGAACTTGACGTCAGTGCAGTTCAATTGAACATGTAGCACCGGGCACCTCTGCGTGCTTGGGCATGCCACCTTCCCTTGCTCCCTGCCCAGGCAGAGAGGTGCCCTCCTCCACACTCGTCCGCCGCCTTGCAGGCTTCCACGTTGGCGTGTTGTATTGGAGTTGGCTGTTGACATGTCAGTTTCCTGTAAAAGGGCAGATGTGTGTTTGGTACCTCTTGGACCCCAGCACCTGATAGGGGCCTCAAATAAGTGGGGGAGTGAGTCCGGGAAGAGTCCCTGGGGGAAGTGAGCCCCGAGCTGCTGACCCAAAGGAGAAGCACTCTTTCCCTCTTCTCACTTCCTTCCTGGTCTTGGTGCTGGAAGGAAACAGCTGAGACTGTGAAAAGGGAAATGTATATATTTTGAATTAGGGGTTGGGATTTCCCAGCCTGGAGATAGGGCCCTGGATGGAGTGACTAAGTTGGTTGGGTGTCGTCCAGTGCATAGGAGGTTGCCCGTTGGATTCCTGGTCAAGGGCACATGCCTAGGTTTTGGGCTCACCCCAGTAGGGGGCACGCAGGAGGCAAATGCTTCTCTCTTAGGTGTTGTGCCTTTACATGGATGTTTCTCTCTCTCTCCCCCCCTCCTCTCTCTCTAAACGTCAATAAACTATTCTTAAAAAAAATAAGGTGTATGCCTCTTCCCTTTCTCCCTCCCTTTTTTTCCCTTCCACACACATTTTCTGAACCTCTAGGACGTACCAGACACTGGGGCTACAAAAATTGATTAAATAAAACATCCTTATATTTTTCTTTCTTCTTAATGTTCATGCTAGAACCTGCCTTTTCCTTATCTGTCTCGCTGGATCTGAGTTCCCGTCTTGGCACGTCACTGAGAGCTCTGTGAGTGTGGGCAGGCCGCGTCGCTTTTCTGAGCCTTAGTTTCCTTGTGTACACCACAGCAGTGATAACGCCCTCTTCATAAAGTTGCCGTTGATAATATGTGTGAGGTGCTGAGCAAGTGCCTTGGACAGCGGTTCCTCATTGAGTGAGAGCCACTCTCGAACGGGAAGCTTCCTGAGGGCAGTGACCATGTCCATTGTGTCCTCCGTGCCCAGGACAGGGCCTGACACATAGTATGTGAGAGTGATCAGTCATCTCTGTTCTTGTGGGACTGTATCAGTCGTGCATCTTGGGAAGCCCCCAAGTATTGGGTGAATGGAGACAGTTGGTCACCCTATGCTACAGTCTCCATAAGGGTTTGTAGAATGGATTTATGACTCACGAGGGAAAGACAGAGGGGGCACTTGGATGAGCGAGAGCAAGTGCTGGATGGCTGGTTTGTGGGGTGAGAGGTGGTCTTGTGAAGGGTCTGGAAGGCCCAGCAGGTGGAAGGTGGGAGGCGGCAGGTGGGCATGGCACCCTCTGCTTCTTAGCAGGGTGTGTGGGAAAACACAGGGCCTGGAGTCTATAAGGCTATTGCTTTCAAGTAGGTTTTAGGCTTCTGAGGCCCGTGTGCTCTTCCTCTGACTCATCCAGAGAGAAGTCAGTCGTTGACTTCTACTTTTTCTGGGAAGGCCTATAATGAGCCCCCAGCTGCTCTCCGCCTCAGAAGCTGGAGACCTCTTGCTCCCTGACCCACTGTGTTCTGGCGTGTCTGCCCATTGTCTTCTGAGCCAGGGCTGGGAGGTGGCAGAGCAGGGCTGCAGCCCCATCATCAGGCCCAGGACCAGAGACTGAGGCCTCAGTTTCCCCACGTGTTCCATGGGGATAGAGCTCTTTTTGCCAGGGTGTCTGTGAGATGTCACTTGTAGAAGCTGCCTTGCCACGTCTTGCACATAGTAGGTGCACAAGTGTCATTTGTTCTCTTCTGTAAATGGGGGCAATACAACTTGTTCTGTACACGTCCCAGGGCTGTTGTGTGGGCCAAATGGGATGTGGTACATAGGAATACTGGTAAACCGTGTCATACCCTTCAAGTATTGGGGGGTAGGGTCTCGTAGAGCTGCTCCTCCTGGTCCAGGGTTCTAGGCACAGGTCGGGGCTGGCCTACCCACTGAGGCATAACAAGGTCTTCTGGGTTGTGCTCCAGAATCACACAGAAATCCAGCGGTGCTGTCCGCGTGCGCACACATGCTCTGCACTCAGACGGGTTCTGCTCCTGAAACCATGGCAGGAGAGGCAAACAGTCAGACCTGGACCGACGTGGAGGGTTTAGTAGCGGCAGGAAGCGTGACAAGAAGAAGGAGCCTCGTCTGTCTGTTGGGCTGGAGGCAGGGCCTTTGTGAAGGCGGGTTGTGCTCAGATCGCCTCTGGGCCCTTCCTCCAGCCCAGAGGTGGATTCACCATGAGGCTGGTGCGGCTGCAGCTTCGGGCCTGCATGATCCAGGGCTCTTTCCAAGGCCTAGCAATGTGTCTGCCTGCCCAGGGGTTTTGTGAAATGTGCAAAAGGAAGAGTTTTTGGTGCCTTTTTCTTTTTCAGAGGGCTTCCAAACTCTGTGAATTTCAGGCCCATTCAAGCCTGGATCTGTCCCTGCTCTGGCTGGGTGGTGCTTTGTGCCCACACGCTGGTGCCACACATTGCTGCATGTCCTCAGAGAGGTCGCATCCCACTTGGTTATCAGTTGGATCCCTCCCTGCTGAGACAGGATCTGAAAGGCATCTCACAGAGCCGGTTCTGGGCCAGGCCCAGCTCACAGCTCCTGCTTGCTGTGTGAATAAGAGACTGGAAAAGGCCTCTCACCCCTCAAACTTTCTCATCTGCAAAGTGGGCATAATTCCTACCCAAAAAGCCTATGGGAAATTTGAGATAACATACAATAGATAAAACAAACCCCAGGCTTGTCATGGGAGCGCAGTAAATGCTGGTGGAAGCCTGGATGGAGTTGGCCCAGGGGAACCCCCCCCTTCCACTGGGATGGAGCCAGTTCTGCCATGGAGTTCACCTGTGCTGAGCCTGGTGCTAGCCCCTGGGCATACAGCTGCTGGGCCAGGGTGGTGGTAGTAAGATGAGCTAAGAGGGAAAACAATGTTTTTAAGCTGTGAAGTTCAGCTCCCTGGGAAGGGGCTGTTGTGGGAGAAGGGCAGGGTGGAAGTCTGGACTGACCTTTCCTGTTCCTGGGTTGGAGTTTGTGTGTGTGTGTGTGGGGGGGGGGGGGGGCGTGAGTGAGGAGCCTGACCTGATTTTGTGCCTGAGTCAAGTTCTCTCCACCCCGCTGAGCTGACCTTTCTTGCTCAGAAGGGAAGCGAAGCCAGCAGGGTGCGCTGCTTCCCCCTGCAGTGGAGAAGGGTTGCTGAGTAGTGGTTGCCTCCTGGTGCCCCCCCTCAGGGGAGGGAAGGAGGGAGGAGACGGGTGGGGGGCTATGAGGAAAGAACATGGACTTTGGTGTCAGGCCAGGTTTCAAATACAACTTGCATTACCTGTTATGTCTGTGACCTTGAAGCAGTTCATCTTTCTGAACCTCAGTTTTCTCATCTTTAGAATGGGGGTGATAGCATTCTCCCCCCCCCACCCCACGGTTGTGATAAGGCTTAAATGAGATAATGTAGGGGTTAGCACTGTGCCTGGCACAATGAGGTTCTCAATGAATGTTGATGGTCTCCCTTTTCTGTCCCATGACCCTCATCAACCTGCCTTGCACTTCACCCCTTTACCCACCGTTGAACTGTGGGCTCCCTTGGGTATGTCTTGTTCTTCCATCATTACACTCTCAGCTCTGGTACAGCACCTTGGAAACCCTTTGAATTGGTTGGTGAAAAGCTGCATTGGCCCAAAGAAAAAGCAGAAACTCACTCACTGTGTACCTACTGTGAGCTCCTGCTGAGGCCTACTGTGTGGTCTCTGCCCTGCAGGGCTCAAATGGCCTCTTGTGACTTGCTGCACAAGGGACTTTGTTTTCTTTTTTCTTAACACCCCTGTAATTGAATCATTATTTGGTCAGCATTTAAGATCTGCCCGTCCCCACAGGAATGCAGGGGCCCCCAGAGCTGTGTCTTCAGGTCCCTGGTATGGGGGCGTGGATACATTTTTGTTGAATGAACGGCTGTCCTTTCCTTCCCCTTCTCTGAAGTTAGGCCTGGTGGCCCTTCCAGCCCAGCCACTTTCTAGCCGGGGCAAGTCATCCTGCCTCTTTCAGCTTCAGTTTCTTCTTTAAAATGAGGAAAATAATGGTCCCAGATCATCAAGTGCTCAGCTGTACCTGGAACAAGGTAAGCGCCCAGCCGCATCAGCTGCTACTTTTCCAGTGATTTCCCAGGTGTCCTTCTAGTTCTGACCTTCAGTGACCTCACTGCCTCTGGCTAGGAGGAGACCGGGGAGAACATTTCTTTCCTCAGACCCTCTCTACTGGCCTCACAATGGATTTGGAGCTCTGTGCAAACTGTTTATGTTTCCCCCGGCAGAGTTTATTACCCAGCCGGGCCTTCTGCAATTAATTACAAGCAGAGCAAATAACTTGTCTCTGGGAGGCTGGGCTTGGCATAAACAGTGGTATCCAGCCAGGAGCCAGCCTAGGGGCGAGGCTTTTCCCTCTAGCCTTTGGAACAGACTGGGATTCGAGGATTAGAGCTGGGAGGGGTTGGATGGGGTAGAGGCTCAAGAGAACGGCTTTTCCTTCAACAGTTTTTCCTGGACTCCTCCTTAGCCCTTGGGGTGCTGGTATATGCTTTCTCTTTTAATCTTCCTAATGACCACACAAGCAGTGTCCCTGTTTGCAGACGAGGAAACCGGGGATCAGCTAAATGAAGCAATTTGCTCAAGGCCACACAGTTTGCAGGGGAGGCAGGATCTGAAGGTTCACTTGCAGCTGAGTAGAAAAATAGACCAAAGAAGAAAGCTGGAAATTGGAAATCACCAAGGGATTGTTCGTTCATGTACTCGTTTGTCTATGCATTGATTTATTCATCACATATTTGTTGGGCCCCGTCATGTGGGAAGGGGGCCTGAGGAGGCAGTGGTGATTGTTAGTGACTGGGCTGAGACTCTGTGAGATACTCCCTTAGGATAGTCCCAATAACAGGCTAATGTGTGGCAGAAGGCAGTTTCTTGGAGGCCCAGGAAGGGGCGGCCTCTATGGGTCTCTAGTGGTCATAGCCACACCATCTTACACAGAGATGGCTTAGGGAGTAGTCCTCCACAAGAAGGGCCTTCTAATGCTGATCCACTCCTCCCAACCTAGAATCTGGAATTCTCAATCCTTGAGTCCCTACCTTTGGGCAGAGAAGGTTCAGGGAAGGTTTGGCTCCAGGTTACACAGCGGGAAAGTATGGGGACTCCTGGCTTTTTCTAGTGCATTTCTGTCTGAGGGGAAATGACTGACGGGCCGGGGAAACCCTCGCTGGCTGTCCTCATCCCACACGCCCTCCCCACACCGGGGTTGTGAGTTCAGTGTTTCCTGAAGGCTCTTCCAGTCTGGCCATCCCTGCTCTACCAGAGTCTTGTGCAGATCTCTGGAGCCTTTCGTCTCTGCAGCGAGGAAAGCTGAGGTCCAGGGCGGAAAAGGAGCAGGCACTCCTGCCTCTCTACTCTTTTTGGACAAGTTGTGCTTGGATCCTGGAACCCTCGGGCTGAGCCGGAGCCCATCCCTGTGGCTCCAGGCCGTGGTGGAGATTGTGGCTCCGCCTGAGCCATTCGCTCTGGGTCACCAGCACCTGGCCCAGAGCCTGGCATGTAACTGATGCCCAGGAAAGGTGTGACTCGGGGGACGAGTGGCTGGCTGGTGGGAGACGAGGACATAGGGAAGGACTCTCTAGTCCAAGAGGCAGTGGGCTTCAGTCCAAGTCACCATCTCTACCACGAACGAATCTCAGTGTTGCCTTCTGGGGAAAAAGATAGACCAACAATCCTCTCTTACAGGGTCATGGTGTGTATGATCAAAAGGTAGCAGTCACTATTCACAGTTGCCAAAAAGTGGAAACGGCCCAAATGGCCATCAGTGGTTGACTAGATAAACAAATTGTGGTGTGTCTGCTTGGGGCTGCAGGAACGGCACCAGGTATTAGACCCGTGGGGTCAGACCGAACCTGGGTTTAGTAACCTTGGTACTTGAGTTCTGTCTAGGAAAGATTTATTTGGAAAATCACAGCGGTAGAAGAAGTAATTTGTAGAAGAAATTGGCCGAGGAAGCAAATTATAGAGGTAAAGAAAGGGCCCTTGGAGTTTGGGAGCAGGAAGGTACATGGGATGTGCCTGGGGACGGAGGAGGTGAGGGGGAAGGGAAAGGCACGGTTTTGCTCCCCGTAGGGAGATCAAGCTGGGTCCTCTGTCCTAAGGTTTTAAGGGTGGAGATTTTAGGGGAGGTCCCAGGGGAAGATTTTAATAGACTATTTAGCAGTTTTCCAGGTGTGTCCTTTCAGGGTCTAGGTCTCCCCTGATTGATTGGTGGGCACCATGGCAGGGGGCTGTTATCCAATGCAGCTGGTCCTGAGGTCAGCCTTGGCCATGGTGTTGCTTGTCTGGTTTTGCTGCTTTTCTGGGCCTGGAGCTGAAGTACAACTGAGGCCTGGATGTTCTCTCTAGGGAGGAAATGTCAGGGGGTTCAAACTGCATGACCAGCGATATGCTGGGGGTTGGGGGGAAAGGTCACACGTGGGATGAGGTCCCACACTATAGTTGTCCTTTGCTAGGCCCCCAGGGCTTTCCACCTTGGTGACCTTCTGTACCTGGCCCAGCATCCTTGCTCTGCTCACATCTGTCTGACCGCCTACCACATATCCATATGATGGAATAATGTTCAGTCACCAAAAGGAATGAAATACTGCCCTGGCTAGTTTGCTCAATGGTTAGAGCATCGGCCTGTGGACTGAGGGTTACAGGCTCGATTCCCAGTCAAGGGCATGTACCTGGGTTGCAGGTTCCATCCCCGGCCCTGGTTGGGGCTCGTGCAGGAAGCAACCAAACGATGTCTCTCACATTGATGTTTCTCTCTCTCTCTCTCTCTCTGCCCCCCGCCCCCTTCTCCCTTCACTTGCTAGAAATTAATGGAAAAACATCCTTGGGTGAGGATTTACAATAACAATAAAAAGCAATGAAATATTGACGCATGCCACACCACCAATGAACCTTGAAAACATTGTGCTCAGTGAAAGAAGCCAGTCACAAAGGCCACATATTGTGTGATCCCACTTATATGGAATGTCCAGGATAGACACATCCATTGACATAGAAAACCAACATTGGTGGTTGCCAGGAGCTGGGGGAAGGGGAGGATACAGGAAGAAGCTGTGCTGGGTGAGGGATTTTACTGTGGATGGTAGAAATATTTTGGAACTAGATAGAGGTGGTGGTTTTGCACAGCACTGGGAATGTACTAAGTGCCACTAATTATTCACTTTAAAATGGTAAATTTTATGTCATGTGGGTTTCACCCCAATAAATTATTTTTAAAATTGCTAATTAAAAAAAGGCAACATCTGTTAGAAAGGGATGTTGGAGATGAGACCTGGGTGTTGTCATGAGGCTACTGGGGAAGGAGGGTGTGGGAGTGAGCGGCTGTGACAGGGTCAAGGTGTTGAGTGGGCGGCAGGAGTTCTGCAGGCTGGTTAACCCCACGGGTTATAGAACAAGACTGCCCGCGTTCAAAGCTGTGTGACTTGGACAGGTTATTTAACCCTCTTTGTTTCCGTTTCCCCACCTATAAAAAGTCATAAAGTTTATTATGGGAATCTTTATCTTTTATTATGGAAACCTGAAAGTTTTTCTGAGGATGAAATGAGTTAATATCTGTAAAGTGCTTAGAATAGTAGTTGGCACAAAGTAAATACTACGTAAGCGTTAGCTACTGTTATTAACACTCATTCCCATTCTTATTTATGTGTCCATTTACTGCACACCCCTGCTGAGGCAGGCCCTGGGCTGCATCCTGGGGACACAGCTGTGAGCATGACTCAGGGCTGGCTCTCAGGAGCTCCCTCACATCCTGGTACAGGAGTCACACCCCTGGCACCCGCCTCCCCTTGCTGCGCCTGCAGCTTCAGCTGTTAATGAAGGTTGTTCATCACCTTCCGCTTCGCCGGAGCTGCCTGAACAGACACCATCTCCCCCAGGATCAGGCAGGCCTCCGTCATGACATTTGAAAATGCCCTGGGCTTGAGGGCTGGTGCCTTGGGCTTGTGGGGACCTTAGCAAGTCCCCGGGCCTTCGTTTTCCTGTGTCACTGGAGAGGTCAGGCTGGCTGAGCTCTGGGGTTCTTCTCAGCGTTTCCGACCTCCAGGTCTGAGCCCCATGGTTCACTGGCCTCTGTGGGGGATAAGCCTAAGGGGCCTGCTAAGATTTCAGTTATAAAAAGTGGACAATCTTTTTCGGCTGGCCAGCCAGGGTACGGGTTGGGGTGGGATTTGGGGCATCCTGCCTGAGCCTCGGCCTTCAGGGACTGGGCTTCTGCCCCCTTTTGGGGGTAGCCACCCCACTGGTGTATTCATACACAGTTGTGCTCAATCCACACTGACATTTGATTACTGCTTCTTTTCCTCCAGCATTTCCCATGCTATTAGCTTATCCTAATTTCTGTATTTGTTAACGGCATTCATGAGTTCCGCATTCATGAGTTCCTCATGCGAATGCTCCACAGTTTATGGAACCCTCCCCTTATTTGACATTTACATGATTTCCAGTGTTTGGGTCTTGTAAGTAGAGCTGAAATGATTAGCTCTGAAGCTATCTGATCACTTCCTGAGGGCAGAATCCTGGAGATGGCTGAGATTCCTGGCTTGGCTGACGCCCTCCCCCCTCCCCTCTGCACACCTTTCTTGCTCCTAAGGTGGGCTGGCTTGTGGGGAGAGGAGGTGCCCTCCAGGGAACTCTCAATATGAGTTGTTTCATTGTCTTTTGCTACATAATCAGTCACCCAATAGCTTGGTAGCTCAAAACAACAACATTCATCGTCTCGTCTCCCGGTTTCTATGGGTCAGGAATATGGGCAGAGCTCAGCTGGGCAGTTCTGGCTCAGCGTCTCTTGTGGTTACAGCTGGCTCAGGGGCTGGAGCAGCTCGGTGCTTACAACAGGACCTGCTGATGTTACCCCTGGAACCTGGCCAAGTCTCTCTCTCTCTCTCTCTCTCTCTCTGCTACCTCTCTAATCAGGACCACCTTCATTTCTCACCTGGATGAATAATAGCAGCTAAACACTGTGCTGTGGGCCAGGTAGTGTTCCCAGTTCTTTACACACATGAAGTTGCTTATTTAATCCTCATAACAACCGAAGGAGGCCGGTGCCGTTGTGAACTCGATTCCAGCTAATAAATGGCAGATCGGGTATTTGAACCCGGAGTCCTCTTGTTATTGACCCTGCTCTGTAACTGGTCTCCCTGTGTCCACTCTAGCCTCTCGGCCCTTCCATTTTCCACCCAGCGGCCAAAGTGAGCATGTTAAAGTGTAACTACATCATGTTTCTTTCCTGCGGAAGCCCCGTGAACATCTTCACACAAATGACAGTAAATCCTGACTCCTGACCGAGGCTGTCTGGTGACCAGGCCCCGCTGCCCTGCCCCTCCTGGCTTCGCCTACCCACCTCCCTTCGTACCTCCAGGGAGTCTTGCTCCATCCCCCAGAGCCTTCCCATTGCAGGTTTTGTTCCATTTTGCTTTAATGCAACATCCCCACCTTTTTATTGTTGCTGTTAATCCTCACCTGAGAATATTTTTTTTCCCATTGATTTTTAGAAAGAATGGGAGGGAGGGACGGAAGAGATGAGAGAGAGAGAGAGAGAGAGAGACATGGATGTGAGAAAGACACATCACTTGGTTGCCTCCCACATTCGCCCTGACCAGGGCTGGAGATGGAACCTGCAACCCAGGTACGTGCCTTTAACTGGGAACTGAACCTGCGACCCTTCGGTGTGCAGGCCAATGCTCTAACCATTGAGCACACCAGCCGGGGCCCCACCTTTTTCCCCTTTCAGAGTTCTACTGCTGCTTCTTTAGCTCGTAGTTCAGATTTCACTTCTACAGGAAGCCTTCTCGACTTTTGAGTCTGGTCAGGTCATCTTCCTGGCCTCTCAGAGCACGGCATTTGACAGCACTAATCAAATCACTCTATCCTGTTTATTTGTTCGATGCCTGTCTTGCAGGGCTGTCGTACTGCACACTTGCAGGGGATACTATTGGCATTGTGATCTGCACCATGGCTCCCCCTGGAGTTGTGCAAGATCCTATTATCTTCCGGGACAGAAGGGAAACTTCATGTAGACAGGTTCCAGTCCATGAACCTGCCCTAGTCACCATATCTCTGGTGGCCAACAGTGTCTGCTACACCACAGGTGCTCCATAAATATTTGTTGAATAGTATTAATAATAATAGAGCGAATATTAGTACTAGGTGCCAAGCACTGTGCTCATTTAATCCTCAGAACAACTCTTGGGGTAGGCCCTATTGTCACCCCTTCTTCACAGATGCAGAAACAGGCTGAGGGCGGAGGAGTCACTTGACCGCTAGCCTTTAGTGCAGCGGTTCTCAACCTGTGGGTCGCGACCCCTTTGGGGGTGTCGAACGACCCTTTCACAGGGGTCACCTAAGACCATCGGAAAACACATGTTTCCAATGGCGATTCGTAACAGTAGCAAAATTACAGCTATGAAGTAGCAACGAAAATAATTTTATGGTTGGGGGTCATCACAACATGAGGAACTGTGTTGAAGGGTCAGGGCGTTAGGAAGGTTGAGAACCACTGCCCCAGGGGGTGCAGGTTTCAGCCAAGCAGGCTGCTTCACTGGGAGAAAGGGAGTGAAAGAAGCACCCCGAAGTCCTGGCAGCGTGGAGCCAGGCAGATGAGGGTTGTGAGGGAAAGCCCAGACACGAGTCATCACACTAAAAAGCCTCTCAAACGAGTCATCACACTAAAGCCTCTCAAACAGTGGTAAGGACGTATGTGTGGGGAGGGAGAGAGGAAGGAGAGAAGAGGCCCCTGGCCCGGAAGCGGGTTTGCTTTGGGGACACTCTCCCCCTTAGATGCCAGGCCTGGCTGTCTACTCTCCTGACCACAGCCTGTCCCTGGCCTAGCTGTACCATATGGAGGCCGAGGAAAGAGGGTCCCAGCCACGGTAGGGAAGAGGTGAAAGTTGGGGTGAGGGTGGGATTTTCTCCCATGTGCTGAAGGCCTCAGTTCTTACCTACTTGGAGGCCTGTCCTTCACCTGTCGCCTGCCCGGAGAGGAAGGGGGGCAGGAGAGCCCCATCGTACAGGTGAGGGAATGGAGAGAGCTGCAGAGGTCGTGGGATTTGTCCCAGCCCTGGAACCAGGACCAGAAGCCAGGTCCCTGGAAGCCCCACAGCTCCCAGCATGGAGCGTGAGTGTGTGCGTGCGTGTGTGTGTGCGTGTGCGTGCGTGTGTGTGTGTGTGCGTGCGTGCGTGCGTGTGTGTGTGCGTGCATGTGTGTGTGTGTGTGTGTGTGTGTGTGTGTGGTGGGGGAGTGGACAAAGAAGATGCCTCCCTGCTCCTCAGCCCCACAGCTTCCAGACTCCTGATCCCAGCAGTGCGTTCCACCTGGGAAAAGGCCTCTGCTGAGGCGCCGTGACTGGCCTGAAGTGACTGTCAGCCCCTGGTCACCGGGGAGCCCAAAGCAGCGTCAGGGCCCACACTCCCAGCTTCGAGTTGCAGGGTTTCCCACTGGACCGTGGGCGGACTAAGGGCTAGGCCTGCACTCCCCCAGCCGATCAGTTTTGCTCCACAGTATTTCCTGAGTTTGTGCTGACCCCGGTGTGGAGCCCAGCCCAGCCCAGAGGCTGGGTCTGGGGGCTTTTGGAAGAGTTGGTACCTGAGTGGGTCTTGAAGGAGCAGTAGCAGTGACCAGGTGGAGTCCACCTCCCCATTCTTCTGAACCTTTGCCCATGTGGGCACAGAGCTGGGCAGGCCCTGGTGACTGATGGGGCCTCTCCACCACCATCCCCTCCCCCCAGGGCTACCCGCCCCTAACGCTTCCAGAGGCTCCAGTCCCCAGCGCCTTCCCAGCCACCTGACCTCTGAGGCCTCAGCTTCTATCCCTGTCTCGTTCCTCACAGGTTCAGTCTGCTGGGGATTCTGTTTTGGTTGGAAAGAAGAGGCGGAGGTGTTTGCGTGTCTGGCTCTTTCCTCCTTTCTCATTCCTCCTCCCTTCCTCCGGCTTGCCTCTCAGGATGTTTCCTCTGTCAGCCTGGCTCCACTCCAGCCTCTCCCCTCCTCGGGCGGGCAGCAGCCATCCTCTCCCACACGGGGCTTCTGTGGGCTGCGGCTTTCCAGAGGGTGTCCATTAATGCCTTCTGCCCCAGAGGAGGGGTCTGCAGGGCACGGCCCTCGGGATGGGGTCACACCGCCTCCACCTTCCTCCATTGTTTAAAACCCACATCTCCTGGGAAAGGAGGCCACAGGCCCACTCCACGCTGCCTCCTGCTCTGCTGGGGCCTTGGGCTCATCCCTTTCCCTGTTCCGGGCCTCAGTTTCCTGGGGGAGCCCATGGCCAATGCGGCCCCTTGGCACAGAGGCACATAGCGCGCCTTGTGTTCATTTGGTGGTAGTTTTGTGCTGCTTTGCCGAGGATCTTCACTTCCGGCATGGGGGCATTGGGGAGCTGCCCCCGACAACTTGGCAGTGGCTTGGGACGCAGAGTTTACAATACTTCCCCCCCTACCTCCTGCCCCGACTTTTTCATGTCCCAAGGGTGGGAAGGGCATTTCAGGCAGAAGGAATAGCTGGTGCAAACTCTGAAACAGAGGTGTGTGATCTGGGGCTTAGGGTATGTTGGGGGCGGGGCTAGAGGGGAGGCTGGAGAGAGGGTGAAGGGCTCTCTCTGATGGTGGGGGGGCACTCTGGCCTGTTGAAATGATACCAGCAATAGCCCCCTCAGCTGGGTCCCAGGTCTCTGTGCCACAGGCCTGGGCTTGGAGGGTAGGCAGGCAGTGGGGGATGGGCCCTGGGGGCTGGCCAGGGCTTGGGACGGTGAGAATCCATCCCAAGGTTACTGGGTCTGCTCCCCTGGGCCAAGCGGGTTGTGGGATTAGAATCTGTCAGGGCCAGCTGGTTAAAGCAGGCTTTTTGACAACATGTGAAATAGAACCAGGTTCAACTGTGGTCTCCATAATTTCCTGGCTGTGCCCCTGGGCAAATTATTGACTTCTTTATACTGTAGTTTCCCCTGCAATAAAGATAATAGAAAGTATCTCTCAAGAATGTTACAGAAATTGAACAAGGTAACTTGTGTAACGTTTCCACTTTTCTTCTCCCTTTCTCCCCTTCCTCCCTCACATTCCTCTCCGCAGTAGGGCTGGCCCTTTAGACGGAGGCCTGAGTATATTTTAAGGACTCTGGGCATCCTCTGTCCTGATAGCTTATCCCTAAACCTCTCCTCCCAAAAGGCTCCGGATTAGGAATGCCCCTGTTCAATATGCTTTCCCAGGGCAGTGGGTCTCGGTGTCTCAGGGCTCCAGCATCAGCATCACCTTTAGAAATGCAACAGTTAGAAATGCAAATTCCCAGGCCCACCTCATACCTCCTGAATGGGAACTCTGGGGGTGGGCCCTGAAGGCTGGGTGTGCACAAGCCTCCCAGGTGATTCTGACCCAGACTAAGTGTGAGAACCACTGCCTTATGGACAGGTGGCTGAGGGCATCTCAGTGTGGGGAGCCTGGCTTTGGGCCTGGAGTCAGAAGACATGGATGCCCAGGCGGCCGGCTTCATAGGCCTGTGACCTGTGCAGTCACACCGGGCACTGAGCTCGGAAGGGCTCATGATTGGTTTAATGCTCTCTGTCTCCATCTCAAAGCCTGAGCAAAGGGCCTGGCATTTTCATTTTGCACTGGGCTCACAAATTATGTCACTGGTCCTGGGTGCAGGTCAGCTGGATGTCCTCGGGAAAGTCACTTTCTCTCTCTGAGTCTCACTGCCCTCATCTGTTTAGGGGGTGATAGTCCCCATGTTCTAGAGTTATCCTTAGGATTAAACATGATGCCTACGTTCAGCAGTTGGCATGGTTCTTGGCCTAGGCGAGTGGAGAGTGGCTTCCTGAGGCTGTGTGCCAGCCCTGGGCACACCTCTGGGGACACCATGGCTTAATGGGGTTTATGGCCTGGAGCAGGGAGACAGCCAGCCAGAGATGCACACTGTGAGAAGTGCTCTCAGAGAGCCTAATGGGGGGATCTGACCTAGCTGGGGGTCACTGAAGGCTTTTTGAAGAAGTGCCTAATAATGAGTAAAGTCTGCGATCAAGTGAGACGAAGTGGACGCGAACTCGGTGCCAGGGTGGATGGCACTGTCCAAGTGGAGGCAACAGCATCATGGTTATGTTCTCTTCCTAGTTATTAATAACAGATCTTTGGGGCAGGCTGAGGTGGAATGAGAAGTCCTAGAGGGAGGAGGTGGGCCACAGGGACTGAAGATGGGTCAGGAGGTGGCCTCGGGGCCTCACCGCCGGTCTGGGTGTCTTTCCTTCAGAAAGGCCCTAGACCACAGTGCTGGAGAATAGGAACAGGCCCTTGCCCAGGGGCCTCCTGCAGCAGGGTAGGAATGCGGCGTTGCCAGCTGGTGCCGCGGGCAGGCAAGTTATTAATCCTCCGGAAACCTCGGCTTCCTCTTTAGCAGAATGGGCCTCATAACCCCATCTCAGTGGGCTGTGGTGAGGTCGAAGTAAGATGATCACACAGCAGCCCCAGCACAGCATCACCTGCAGAAGTGCTCAGGCCACAGTCCATTTCTCTTCCCCTCCATCCATGTGGAAGTGGGGAGCCCGGGTTTGGCTCAGGAACCCCTCTAGCCCAGGCTTGCTCCCTTAGTGGTGGTGGTGGGTGTCTTTTCTTTAACTGTAAGGAAAATTAGGCTGATAATCGCTTTCCTAGAGATGCCGAGATGAGATTGAAGACTAACCAGCTTTGGAGGCCAGAGTAGTGGCTTTGGAGATAGCTAAGTGCCCGTTTTCCCCTTGGGGGTGCAGCCTGGGTTAAATTAAACCACCAGCTGTAGAACAGAGAGGGCTGAGCTCCCCCCTCTGGAGTCCCAGTCCAGGCTCAGCTCTCTCAAGGTGACAGCAGCTTTAATTTATCACAGGCTTCACCGCACCAGGTGCTTCCCATGCATTCATCAAGAGAGGCACTATCTCAATAGGGAAGAAGGGGGACATCTGTAATACTTTCAACAATAAAAGAAAAGAAAAGAAAGACACTATCATTACTCTCATTTTAGAGGTGAATCAAGGTGATTTGCTCTTTGCCTAAGGTCACCCAGCGTGAGTGGCAGACCCCAACGCTTTAACCACTATGCCAGGACTGACTCCCATAGTGACACACTGAGGGGCGGGGACAAGCCCTGCATTTCTCTGGGCCTCAGAGTTGCCTCATGTGCCCAGCAGGGAGGGACTTGCTGTGTCTCTGAGGCCCCCTCAGCTCCAGTGTCCTGGGGCCTGCATTTCAGGGGGGGGGCTGCCTCTCAAGGTGGTGACACCACACACCCTGTCCTGCATCCAGGCTGCTGTTGCCTTTACTGTGTAGGAAATGACCAGCCTACTTGGGGCCTCTCAGCTCCAGCCTCCCAGGCCCCCTGCCATCTGGGGCTGACCCCGGGCCCTGCTCCCTCTCCCTTACCCACAAGGAGGAGCAGGCATGGCCAGAACCCATGGTTTCTCCACCACAAGTGCATGTGGCCCAGGGCTGGTGGGGCTGCAGCCCTGTGGGAGAGTCCAAAGATAGAAAGAGTTTGCCGGAGAACTGACCGAGGTCAGTGTGGCTGGAGGGTATGGGGGAGGGGCAGGGAACCCTGGAAGAGGAGGTTGGGAGGGAGGCCAGGGGCCAGATTGCAAAGGGTTTGTGGGGAGCAGTTAAGGGTTTTTAGGCAGAGGAGGGACTTGATCAGGTCTGCATCTAGAATGACTGACAATGCCAGCATGAGTTAACACAGTGGCAGGCACACAGCATTTATAGCCATTAGTTATGGTTGTCATGCTTTTCATTAAGTCAGTCATTTGTGAATACCCAGATTCCATTTCTTACTAGCTGTGAGACTGTGGGCCAGTCACTAACCTCCAAACGTTATTTTTTTTACTAGTAATGTGGGAAGAAGGTTCTTCCTAGTGATTATATCAGGATTAAAGAGAGATTGTGAGGGGATTTCATCTAATCCCCAGTAATCCTTCTAACACTGACCTACCCAGCCCCCCGTGTGTAGCCTGGGCCCTTCCCACCTGCCTCCCTGCTTCACCTTTGGGGCAGGGCAGGAACTCAGTCACTGGTTCCAGAGGGCCCAGCCATAGTATAACCCCTTGCAGGCGGACCTTTACTTTCCCAGACTCCTTCCTGTCCTCAGCCTCAGCCCTGCACTGGCTGACCCCTGCCTCCTCCTCAGACTCCTCAGGCCTGAAGCCCTGGCTGATGGGGCTCTGGCCTTAAGAGCCCACAGAGCCCTGGCCGGTTTGGCTCAGCGGTTGGCGCGTCGGCCTGCGGTACAGAGAGACCCGGGTTCGGTTCCCGCTGGGGGCACGTACCTCGGTTGCAGTTTGTCCCCGGCCCTGGTTGGTTGTGCGGGTGGCAGCCAATCGATGTGTCCCTTCACATTGATGTTTCTCTCTCTCTCTCTTCCTCTCTCTCCCTCCCGCTCTATATGAACAAAAAAATGGAAAAATGTCCTCGGGTGAGGATAAAAAAAAAAAAGAGCCCACAGAGATTCCCAGTAAGCCAGTGTGGTGTGTAGTGGAGCATGCAGGACCTGAGGTAGTCACGTGCCTTCTTTTTTCATCTGCAAAATGAGAATGGGACTACCTACCATATTAGTCTCCTACAGTCCTATGACAAATGACCACCAACTTAGTGGCCTAAAACAACGTGGATCAGAGCTCCTAAAGCGGGTCGGCAGGGCGGTGTTCCTTCCACAGGCTCTAGGGGAGACTCATTTCTTTGCCTTTCGTAGCTTCCAGAAGCTGCCTGCACTCCTTGGCTCCTGGCTCCATCCCCCATCTGAAAGCAGCAGTGTAGTCTCTCTGTCAGTGCGTCTGTCCTGCCATCAAGTTGCCTTTTCTCTCTGCCCCTCCTGCCTCCCTCTTATAAGGACCATTGTGATCACCCCGGGCCCTCCCAGATATCGCAGGAATCTTCCCAGTTCCAGATCCTCAACTAAGCAGTCTGCAGCCCTGCTGGTGTGGCTCAGTGGTTGAGTGTCCATCCAAGAGGTCGCCAGTTCGATTTCTGGTCAGGACACCTGCCTAGGTTGTGGGCCTGATCCTCAGTGGGGGGCATGCAGGAGGCAGCCAGTGAATGTTCTCTCCTTCATGTTTCTATCTCTCTCTCCCTCTCCTTTCCTCTCTAAAGTCAATAAGGAAAAAAAAAAAAAAGCACATCTGCACGGTTCCTTTTACTGTGTAAGGTAGCATTCACAGTTCCGGGGATTAGGACGTAGGTATTTTGGGGGCCATTATTCAGCCTTGCAAGGTAGTTGTGAGGATTAAATGAGGCAAGAAGTGTGAAAGGCTCAAATAGTGCCTGGGACATGGCACGCAGTCCCTCACGACACTTTCTTTCCCTCCTTTCTCTGGGCCCGTCTCCCCATCCATTAAATGAGGCCTCATCCGTCTTCAGCAGTGGGATCTACCTTATTGACAGTGTGCAGTGTGGACAGGCTGACCCCCTTGGCCCAGCAGGCATTCCTAGGAAGCAGCAGCACTGAGCCCTTCCCCTAGGACACCCCCAGAGGCCCTCAAATAGCGCCCCCCTCTCCCCCTCTCTCACTGGGGCAGGCCTCCTCTGTTCCTGGCCTGCCGAGCACTTCCCATCATTCCCAGGGATGACTGATGGGAAAAGGCTGAGCTCACTGATCCCTGGGGAGGGCAAGGGGTGGAGGGAGGAGAGGGAGAGGCTGGCAGTAGCCTCAGTGAGAGAAGGGAAGAGGAGAGGCCAGGAGAAGAGATTTATAGGGGGAGAGGTTGAGGTTATCAGTGCTCAGGATGAGTGGGAGAGGGTGGGGCAAGGCCTGCAAGCTGGGCATTAAGAATGGCCAGCCTTTCCTCTCCTTCCTGGGCCTGGCCCTGGCCACACCGCCCTGTCCCTCTGCCAGCCACCCCTTCTAAGAGGCCCTGGGACCCGGAGGAGTGTGTATGCATGTTGGGGATAGGAGAAGGGTGTGATGGGCCAGCAGGGACTGGAAGTGAGGGATTGCTGCCTGTCAGAAATACCCACTGCCCGCCCTGGCTGGTGTTGCTCAGTGATTAGAGCATCGGCCCATGCACCGAAGGCACGGGGTTCGATTCCTGGTTAAGGGCACATCAATATTTCTCTCTCTCCCCCCCCACTCTCCCTTCTACTCTCTCTAAAATTCATTGGGAAAACTATCCTTGGGTGAGGATTAACAAAAGAAAAAGAAATACTCACTGCCCTTTGTGAGATGAGGGCCATCTCTGCCAGTGTCCATCCGCACCCCTTCCCTCTGCTTAGAAGTCAATCCCCATTTGCCCTTGGGCTCATCATCTGCCTTTACTGCACCTCACTTTTCTTATTTGTGTGTGTGTGAAGGGCGCAGAGGTGGTAATAACACCATTATGGATCTGAGAGAATCGAATGAGATAGCGATTTTGAAACGTACACTCTGCTGTATGAGGATGCGTAATTCCGTGTATATGCATGGGACTTAATGTCCTCTCTTCCGCACCTTGACGGCCTGGCCAACTCCTAATCCTCCTTCAAGTCCCAGCGCAGATGTCCCCTGCTCTCTGCAACTTCCTCAGCAGCCAGCCTCTGTTCATCTGGAAGGCACTGAGCCTCTGGCCCGCCCCGGAGTTACTGTCACCCTCTTTACATCCCCTTGTGGCACCTTGTGCAAGACAGTTGGTGTGTACATCCGTCACCCATCATATGTGGGCAGGGCATTCACCACAGACCCTCTGTTTCTCAAGGTGACTGTAGTTGTGGCAGGACAGAGGCAGGATGGCGAAGCCATGGGGGAGCTGGCCTCCCGGGGTCTGGCCTGGGCAAGGCCCCCACATGGCAGTTTAGCCCTTAGAATTGAGCATACCCCATGATTGACTCAGTCAGACTCACAAGAGACCCTTCTCCAAGCTGATGACAAGTCATCCAGGTTCGAGGGCCCTTCCCTTTCTGTGAGGTGAGTGCTCATGCCGGTGCCAGGGGCCTCCTGCTGATGATCAAGAAGACATCAAGGGGGGCATGTTGATCATAAGGTTTCCTGATGAGGTGAAACCTGAACCAAGAGCCCAAGAGACGAGGGGAGTGTTGAGGGAGGGGTTGTCCAGGCCTTAAGGAGCACATTTCATAATTTCACCCATCACACTCTAAGCTCTCCCAGGAGGCCCACGCCCCAGCGCCTCCGGCCCACTAAATACACAGAGTGCCAAACAGTGTTGGAGATGCGGCATGGTAGTCAAAGGCTCCTCCACTCCCTGGCTGTATGTTCTGGCATGTGATCCCTTAAGTCTTTCCCCCCACTAAACCCTAAGCCACATGAAGGCGGGGCCCTGGATAGCCTTGTTCACCCTGGCACTGTTGCTTCCTCTCAGTGCACTGATCCTCCCAGATATCAGACTCGGACTGTGTGCCAGGAACAGGCAGATATCAACTTGTTCATTCCGCTCAACACATGGGAGGTAGATGTTACCCCATTATCCAGGTGAGGACAGGTGAGGTAAAGAACCATTAAGTGGGCCCTGGCTGGTTTGACTCAGTGGTTAGAGCGTCGGCCTGCGGTCCAGACAGACCCGGGCTCAGTTCCCACTAAGGGCACGTACCTCAGTTGCAGTTTGTCCCTGGCCCTGGTTGGGTCATGTGGGTGGCAACCACTGGATGTGTCCCTTTCACGTTGATGTTTCTCTCTCTCTCTCCCTCCCACTCTATCTGAACAAAATATCGAAAAATGTCCTCGGGTGAGGATAAAAAAACAAAAAAAAAACCACACAAAAAAAATTAAGTGGCCTGGCTGGTGTGGCTCAGTGGTTGAGCATCGACCCATGCACCAAGAGGTTGCCAGTTCGATTCCCAGTCAGGGCACATGCCCAGGTTGTGGGCCTGATCCCCAGTGGGGGGCATGCAGGAGGCGGCCAATTGATGTTCTCGCTCGTCGATGTTTCTCTCTCTCCCTCTCCTTTCCTCTCTCTCTCTAATATCAATAAAGAAAGAAAAAAAAAAAGGAACCATGAAGTGCCAGTGTAGTGATCCAGACCCTCTTCCCAACTGCTGTTCCATGTCTGCCCCAGTTATGTGGCCTCCCTGGGGCTCAGCGGAACATGAGCCTCTAGGGTGGGGCAGGTGGAGCAGGCTCCGAAGTTGTCACTCTAGACAGGTTGGGGAGAAGGACGAAGCTAGCACTACTTCCCCTGGCAGGCTTTTTACAATCTCCTAGGAAAACGAAAGGGAACCCGTGGGGGGGGGGGGGCAGGTGGAGGGTTTGGAGTGGGTATGGGGTGTTTATTACTAAGTCCCAGATGTGGTTTGGGGAGAGGTTTGGATGTGCCCCAGAATGTTCCTCCCTGCCCGCTGCCTCACGTTCAGCTGCTCTTGGCTGACTTCACTGTGACCACCTCATCTGCAGGCCTGTGTGTTCTTGGAAGTAATGGAAATGCATTTCTTAAAAATGCTCGATAATTCAGCCTTGTCCTAATAACAGACCTTTGTCTGCCCAGCACTCTGGCCTCCCAGGAACTTCTCATATCCATTATCTCCTCTCAGCTGCCCAGGCCCCTGTGAGGTTACATGACCCCCACTGAGAACCCATGAGCCGGCTAGGGCCAGGTTGGCAGGGACCTGCCCAAGGCCACCCAGTCAGTCTGTTTATTGTGGTGGTGGTTAGTATCTCACCACTTACAAGCTCTGTGTGCCAACGCCTCATGGAACACTCCGGACAGCTGAAGTGCAGGCTGATGGTGATAGGCCTGCCCAGCCCCAAGCCCATAACTCCTTTGTGATGGTCCTTCTCTGTGCCAAGCACAGTCCCTGCCTAGGATGGAGCAGCTCCATCCTGGGGGTGCAGTGCAAACCCCGAGGAGGTGTCCATGAGATAGGCACCCTCAGCCTGGCGGCACAATAAAGCCTCCCTGGAGGGAATAACGCCTCTTCTCCTTGTGCTGTTCCTCCACATTAAACAGGAGATAAAGTTCCAAGCCTATGATAGATAGATAAATGATAAATCTTAAAATAATTGGTTTTTGTTTTCCTAAATTATTATTATTTTTTATCCTCGCTTGAGGACATTTTTCCATAGAGTGGGAGGGAGAGAGAGGAAGAGAAAGAGAGAGAGAAACATTGACGTGAAAGGGACACATCGAGTGGCTGCCATCAGCACGACCAACCAGGGCCAGGGACAAACTGCAATTGAGGTACATGCCCTTGGCGGGAACCGAACCCGGGTCTCCCCGAACCACGGGCCAACACTCTTATCGCTGAGCCAAACTGGCCAGGGCTGTTTTCCTAAATTTTAATAAAGCTGCTCAGTTAAAACTTTCGAAAGAAGGATAACTATGATTTTGAGATGCCTAATGAGCATGTTTTACACTGTAATGTTACTGTTTTAGAGGACCTCTTGCATCCTAAACTATACCACAGCACGTCCAGTAATGAATGTATTTAGTTTGGAACACACTTAGGATAAATTGTATCTTTCAAAAGTATCTAATTCTTTTAAAATTCAGAAGCATTATTCTATTTTTCCTTTTTAATTTATCAAGCAGATGGTACATTTCTTATTTTCTGCTCTGTGACTTTGGGCAAGCTACTGAACCTCTCTGTGTCTAAGTTTACTCATATGTAAGGTAGAGGTAAAAAGAGTATCTACCTAATAGGGTTCTTGTGAGAAATGAGTTAATATAATGTTTAAAATAGTGCCCTGCGTGTACTAAACACTTCATAAACATCAGTTATAATAATAATAAATATTACTATTTCTTAATCAGAAATATACCCAGATTAAGTTACCAAATCCAGTCAGGTTGCTTTTCAACAAATGTGCATTCAGCTAATATTTACTGAGTGCTGGCCCTGGGCTTGTCTGGGCCTTAGACTTGGGGCTCAGCTGCTCTCTTGCTCTGCCCAGTGACCTGGGTTCACTCATTTCCACTTCTTGCTCCCAGCCTCCAAGATTGAGCTCATAAAATGTGTAGGCAAAGCACTTTGTGGATCGATGCTAACTAATAGCAGCTCCCTGGAGCTGGCGTGTCTGTATGGGAAGACAATTGTGGAGGCGACTGAGACCAGGCTCTGGGACGGCCCCCAAGGGGAAGACCAGGAGTGTCCTTAAGGTGGGACCTGGGTAGGCCCTTGCTTTCCCTCCCCCACGTCAGCCAGGAGTGTGTGTTGACAGAGTTGGGAGATTGGGGAGTGGGGGATTAGTGGCCATAGGCGAAGAGTTTTTCCCGATTAGTGGCAGAGCCAGGAGCAGAGACCCATTCAGCCCACATATTTGGACATATCCAGGCTAGAACTAGATACACAGCCCGTCCTGAGCATCCTGTTGTCGGGGATCTTCCAGTGACCCACTTCATGGTCTCTCAAGAAGTTGATGGCCCTGGCCAGGGCAGACAGCCGCTGGCCTGTGCTCAGACACATGGCTGTCTTAAGGATGGCAAGGAAGCTTCAGTTTCGCTGAGGGCATGAATGGGAGGTTGGCATGGGATGAGGTGGGCAAGGTTCCCTCCAGTTCTGCCCCAGGGGGAAGCCCTTCTCTGTGTCTCAGACTGAGCATTCTGTTCCGGGAACTGTTGTGGGGGTAACAGATGGGGACTGTCCCTCTGAGAGGTCCTAATCTGATGGAGGAGGCATGGCTTTGTCCTCCAGGAGAGAGACTCCTGTCTGATGGGGGGAACATGGCTCCTGTTCCCTGGGATTTCCTATATAAGGACAGGACAGAGTCCTCTTTTCCTCTAGGAGCTCCTCATTTGAGGAAGGAGGTGTGATGTCTATCCTCGGAGGCCTCCCATCTGATGGGGGAGTCATGGCCACCTCCCTCAGGGAAATCCTTATCTGATAGAAGAGATCTGACCTCTGTCCTTGCGAAGGCCCCTCTGATGGGGGAGACTCATCTGACCAGCTCTCACTCAAGAAGCCCCATTTGATGGCTTCCACCTTTGCCTTCCTCCTCCCTGCCACCTCTCCCTCCCCCCACTTTGCTCCTGGGGAGCCCAGCTCCGTAGGTAATAGCCACAGAAAGCTGGGTGGAGTAATGTGCTTGGCGGCTGTGGGGCAGGGAAGAAGGGAAAAAGAGGGACGGTGGAGGAGCCCCTATAGCAAGTAGGTCGTCATGGAAAATTCCCAGTGGAAGTGCCTTTATGGGATACTCTGATGGGCAGGAGTAGCCTAATTGTACCAGGTATCCGCTGGGGTTAAAGGGTGGAGGCTGCCCTAGGCTGCGCAGGGAGACATGCGTGTTTACTCCAGGGAGCCCCTGTCTCCCTGCAGGCCAGACTGCTGGGGAGGAAAGAACCCAGAGACCCTCACCCTGGAGGGTGCACATGCAGGCCGAGTGCTGCCAGCCCAAAGACATCCGCCCTCTAAGGCCTGAGAAGCCCAGAGGAGGAGAGGAAACAGGACGCGTATCAGGAACGCCTTTTCCTTTTCTTTGTAACCAACCCCCTCACTTGAGGCTGGGGAGAGCTGATCCTGCAGGGCCTGCCCTGGCTCTGGCTCTTGCAGGGCCCCCTCCATCCCTCGCAGCCTCCCGCCTGGGCTGCTACTCCTGGGTTGGTCCTTCACTTCGCGAAGACACAGGGCTGGCGTCTGTAACATGGGGTAAGACTTCCTATCTGCCTCGTGAGGAAGCTTGTTTTTCTCCTCTTTGTCAGATCTACATGACTGAGATGTGCACTGAGCACTTCCTGTGTGCTGACCTCTGGGAGGGGCGGGGGCAGAGAGCGGAGGGTAGGAACAGGTGTGGGCACAAAGGAAGTCTGTTTGGGGCTTGTCTGAGAAGTCGGGGGACATCTGAGTTGAGATGTCCCAAGGCTGGTGGGTGTGGGGTCAGAGAGGGTCTGGCTGGAGATGGAGGTGTGGACTGATCAGCATCTGGTGGCAGCTAACGTGGCTGAGTGGGTGGAGTCATTCAGGGACTTGCTTGTCATGGAAGGGGTGGAGGCCAGGCCCTGGAGGCCACAGCCAGTGGGCTCAGCTCCGCAGCCTGTGGAGAGCTGGGTACAGAGCAGGATAGGGGACCCCTCAGCTAAGGCTCCAGGGGCCCAGAGGACTGGGTGCTGAGATGGGGTCACTGGGTGGTGCTCCTGGGGGATGCTGAGACCTTCACTTCAGCAGGCTGGGTGTGGGGTGTGTGGGGAGTGGTGGGCATAGATGAGGAGGTAGTAAAGGTCAAGTTGCTCAGACATCCAAGAAGGTGGTCAGCCAGACTGGCATTCTTTTATTTTCTCATTATTTGAGTTAGTCCTCTGCTGGCTAGAGGGCTACTGTGGGAGCACACATGTATTTTTGTAGTATGTGTATGGTGTAGGAATGTGGGGTTGTAGGGGAGATGTGTGTGGGGTGTGTTGTGCAGGTATGTATATGGGATGTATTTAGAATTTGTGTGTGTGGTGTCTGTATCTGTCTGGTGTGTATGTGGTATGTGTGAAAGTCTGTGTATGGTGTACATGTAGTGTGAGGTGTGAGGTATATATGGTATGTGTGTGGTGTAGGTGTACTGGCAAGTGTGTACAATGTGTTTGGGTGTCATGTGTGCGGTATGTGGTGTGTTGTGTAGATGTGTGGTGGGTATGGTGTCTGTAGGTATATGTGGGGTGCATGTGTCTGTGGGTGTAGGTGTGGGGTGGATATGGTGTGCATGGTGTGGATGTGGATGAGACGTATAGAGTTTGTACATGTGGCCATGTTCAGATCCTTGTTCACTCTGCACACAACAGCTGGTGCTGAGCTGTCTGCCTGGGCTGGACCTTAGAAGCATCCACCAGGTTTGTGAATTTCTCTTCTCTACTTAGGGTTATGCCCAATGGTGTACTGGTAACAATTGGCCTTCTAGAAAAAAAGGGGCAGAAATTTGCCAATTTCTGTGGTGTGAATTCTCACCCCATGGATTTCACAGTACTCACATGTCACTGAACATGGAGTTGGGAAGAGGTACACAATAGGACACCGTCATATAGCATTCCCACCGTATAGATTCGTAGACATGAATTATATCAGATCCAGATCATCATAGCAAAATTCAGTAAAATAATTAGTGATCGGTTTTGAGTAGGTATTCCCTTTGTTTTTATTTATTTATTTATTTATCTATTTATTTATTTATTTATTTATTTATTTATTTTTTATCCTCACCCGAGGACATTTTTTTCCATTTTTTGCACAGATAGAGTGGGAGGGAAAGAGAGAGAGAAACATCGACGTGAAAGGGACACATCGAGTGGCTGCCACCCGCACGACCAACCAAGGCCGGGGACAAACTGCAACCGAGGTACGTGCCCTTAGCAGGAACCGAACCCGGGTCTCTCCGGACCACAGGCCGATGCTCTAACCGCTGAGCCAAACTGGCCAGGGCTGAGCTGAGCACATTATACATCATCTCATTTCACCCTCCCACTCTGCTTTTGAGGGAGGGTTCGCTTATCTGCGGAGCATCTCTCCCTGCTTCAGAGTGCAGGGCACCGGGGCTGTGTCTCCTCAGAGCCCAGGGCACCGGGGCTGTGTCTCCTGCTGGTAAGAACAGTGCCAGGGCCAGAGATTGGAAAAATAAAGGGAAGACAAGAAAGGAGGGAAGTAGGAAAGATGAATGGAAATAGGAAAGAAGGGAAGGAGGTAGGGGGGAGGAGCATGCAAAGCCCCTCGTCCCCCAGATGAGAGGAGTCAGGGCAAGGGCACTGAAGCAGGCAGGGAGGGCTTCTTGGAGGAGGTGACCTTGGGAAAAAAGGATGGAGAGGATTGCAGTAGGGAGAACTGTTGAAAAGGCTAGTACAGAAAGAGAGAATGCGCGGGAGACAGACAACTAAAAAAACTTCCCTGTCTTCAGCAGGGGCAACATCACCACCTCCTCTAATCCCAGAGGGACGTTTGGCAAGAGCTCTCCCTGGGCACTGGAGGGGAGGACAGAGTGTCGGCGATAACAGTAATAATTATAGTCCACTGATGTCGGCTGCCCTTTACCAATTCCCCACTAGGGAATTTTTTTTTTTTTTGTACTAAGTCTTTATAAATACCTTCAACTATGGGGTAGATATCACCCCCTTTTCAGACGAGGGGACGTATTCCTCAGAGAGGATGCTCTACTCACCTGAGGTCACACAGGACTCAGGCAGGGTCTGCTTACTTCAGTGTCCACGCTGTTTTTCCTGCCAGCAGCCTTCCCTTCCTGCCTCCAACCCTAGAGAAGGCTGGAGAGCGTTCAGGTGCCATCTGTGTGCTCTTTGGGATCCAGCCGCCAGCCCACTGGGTGACATTTTCATTAGGCTTTGACTTGCAGATCTCCAGTTTCTTGGGTTACCAGAAAACAGGTTGTGCTCCTTTAAGAAACTCTGCCCTTTGTCATGGCCACCTGGTGGCTCCTCTTCTTCACTCTGCACCCCCTGAAGATCTCCACAAATACGGATCATGGCCAGAACCGTGAACCCGTGAAGGCAGCAGGGTGCTGGGGGAAGTGCTGTCTGCTTAGAAGCCAGAGGCTGGGAGCTTGACTGGGTCAGACCCCGCATCCACCACCCCTGCCCCTCGGACCTGCCACACACCACCATGTGCCCTGCCAGCCTGCAGAGGCCCAAGAGGGTCATGGGGGATTTTGAGCCAGGGTACGACCGGAGCAGCAGAAGTCTGGGGCTCTCCTCTTTGTCACCAGTGTGTCTCAGAGCCTGTTTCCTGGCCCCAGCATAAGACTCTTCCCTCCCTCGGGTTTTGATTTTTCGGTCTGGGAAATGAAGCCGGCTGCACTGTGATCCCTTAGGCACATCTGTGAGATGGAGTGGCACTTCTGTCCTCCTGCCTCCTTCCCCCTCCTGGGCTGTCCTGAGAAGCAGGTGCTCTGGTGGCGGGTAAACAGGCAGGCGGTGTTCTGACGGGGAGGGCGGTTCGATGCTGGCAGAGCAGACAGGCCTGTACACAATACCTCTGATGCCAGGGAGAGTGTGATAAGGGCCCTAGAAGCCTTTCTGCCGCCACAGCCACCTGCTCCTCACGCCTTCCTGCTCCCTGGTGGCTGTTCCCACACCCAGGAAAGTGGGTCAGAATGTAGGGCGGCTGCACCTGACAGTTAATGCCCCCTGCGTGCTCCCCACACTACCCAGCGAAGCCATGATGGCTGTCAGAGGCGGTGAGTGAGGGTGAGTTATGGGGTCTGGTGCATCTCTGTGCCCAAAACACAGTCCTGGCCAGTCATTTGTCCTTCCCCCAAATGCCCATGACTTCTCATTGCCTTGTATATGGTCCAGGTTCCTTAGCTTGGCATTCAAGACCCTTCACACCTCGCCCAGGGCCGGGTACATGGAGGTGCTCCAGGACTATTTGGCAGTGAGTGGACCCTTCTCTGGCCCATCCTCCTCCCTGGTGCCCCTCTCAGGCACTCAGGACACATTTTAGCCACATCAGTCTGCCCACTGTCTCCCAAGCACCCAGGGGACTCGGTTGCTGTCTTCAGGCCTCCGCCTGAGGTGCTGTCACTTCACCGCTGAGTGTGGTTCAGGACCTCCCTCTTGGCTACATCCTCCCTTTTAGCCCTTCGTGACTCCCCAGACAGATTCCACCAAAAAGGTGTGATCTGTGGAGCCAGGCTGCCTGGGCTCTGATATCCAGCTCTCCCCATCACTAGCTGTGTGACCTAGGGCATATTACTTAGATGCTCCTTGCCTCAGTTTCCTCCTCTGTGAAATGAGGATGATAGTAATACCTACTTATAAGGTTGTCGGAGGAACAAACAAGTTCATATTTATGACACACTTAGAACAGGAACCGGCACTTGGTTTCTCTCCTGGGTAAGTTTTCTGATGTTGACTGAAGACTGGCTAATATTTGAAGGTCTTCCCACATTCACTGTTGAAAAATATAACATTTTTCTCCAGCGTGAATTTTCCGGTGCTCACAGAGGAATGGATTGTTGCCAGCACTCTCTCAAGCGGCTGGTGATGGTGAACCCGCGTTCATGGGTGGTCTCCCCAGGATGGTTTCTGATGTTAAGACGTGTTTTGTCTACATGATTTCTCATAGGTGACCCATTCATGGGGTTGCTCTCCTGATACTGGCCTTATGACTTTGGATAAGTTATTTAGTCTCAGGTTTCTCCTCTGAAAAAAATGGGAATATTTAGGTGGAATAAACAATATTGTAACGTATGTGAAAGGCGTCCGTGAGCACAGCACCTCGCTCATAGGGAGAACTTAATGCACAGAGGACATCGCACTTGGTGGGTGTCTCTAACTTGGCCTTTTGTCAGCAGACCGTGACTTGTTTATCTTAATGCCCCCAGAACCTGGCAGTGGTAAGGGCTGTGTGAATGTGGGCAAGTAAATAATAACTGGGAGAGCCTTTGGTCAAAGCTGAGCAGACACCTGTTTGGGGCGTATCAGTTATATTCCTGACTCAGCCTGCTGGTGACTGGGACCCTGCCCCTATGAAGCATTTTCTTTTTTTTTTTTTTATCCTCACCCGAGGACATTTTTCCATTTTTTTGTACAGACAGAGTGGGAGGGAGAGAGAGGAAGAGATAGAGAGGGAAACATCAATGTGAAAGGGACACATCGAGTGGCTGCCATCCGCACGACCAACCAGGGCCGGGGACAAACTGCAACCGAGGTATGTGCCCTTAGCGGGAACCGAACCCGGGTCTCTCCGGACCGCAGGTGGATGCTCTAACCGCTGAGCCAAATCGGCCAGGGCCCTATGAAGCATTTTCTAAGCCCAATGACCATTGATCCTGACAGCCAAGGAGAACTTTAGACAGAAGAAGAGATCTCTGGAGTCCACTCACCTAGAGAAAAGGATCATTACCAACCACTATCTATTTAAACTTCATCCATACTCACTTTTGACTAATTCTCTCTTAGAACATTCACTCAACAACATTCAACCTGTATTTATTTATTATTTTTCAATATGTTTTTATTGATTTTTTCAGAGAGAGAGGAAGGGAAAGAGAGATAGAAACATCGATGTGAGAGAGAAACATTGGTTGCCTCCTGCACGCCCCCTACTGGGGATTGAGCCTGCAACCAGGGCATGTGCCCTGACCAGGAATTGAACCGGGACCTCTCAGTCCATGGGGTGACGCTCAAACCACTGAGCCACACCGGCCAGGCTCTACCTGCATTTATTTATTGAGTACCTACTATGCCCCAGTCACCATGCTATGCCCCAGGGGTCTAGTGTCAATAACACAAATAAAACCTCTATTTTCACTGTGGTCCATTTGGCTCAGCAGTTAGAGCATTGGCCCCTGGAACAAAGAGTCTTGGGTTCGATTCTGGTCAAGGGCATGTACCTCAGTTGTGGTTCGGTCCCCAGCACTGGTTGGGGTCATGTGGGAGGCAGCTGATCATTATGTCTCTTTCACCTGGATGTTTCTCTCTCTCTCTCCCCCACTTGAAGAAAGGTGGAAGGATGTCCTCAGGTGAGGATTAAAAAAAAACCTAAAACAAAAAAACCTCTATTCTCATTGAAGTGATGTAAGGAAGCAGAGGGTGAGTAGACAGACCATTAGAGAGTGTGGGAAATGCTGTGACTGGGGATACACTGGGTAGGGGAGTTGGGAGGCATCTAACCCAGTCTTGGGGGAGCCAGGGAAGGCTGCCTGGAAAAAGAGATAGCTGAGCAGAAGACACAGCACAGGAGTTCTAGCAACTGGCACTGCAGGCCTGCGGAGGGATCAGGAATCAGAGGTGTGGAGTCCAGATTGTAAAATTGCAGAACCGGAGATTTTAACTTCGAAGAGTTCCGTCATAGAATCCGTATTTCTCTACTTTACTTACAACATTTTTTCCAGACTCTCCTTTCTCCAAGACTTGAGACATGTTTTGTTAGGGAAGTCCTGGAAACTTTATAAAGTAATTTATGCATGTTGTACAAAATGGAAAAACAGGAGATATGAAGAAGTGGGTGGGGGGGTGGGGGGAGTCTCTTTCAACCCCTGTTAGTATTGAGGCACGTCCCCTTTCCTTTCATTCATTTTTTAAGAGTTTGTTTTAGTTTTTTAAATTGAGATATAATTTACATACCATAGTAGTCACAGTTTTAGTTTGTTCACAAGGTTGTATAACCATAACCACTATCTAATTCCAGAACATAGTTATCACCCAAAATAGAAGCTCCTGTCCATCAGCAACCACTCCTCGGTTCCCCCTCACACCAGCCCCTGGCAACCACTACCTTTTGTCTTTATGTATGTTCCTATTCTGAACATCATATAAATGGAGTCAAACAACATATGGTCTTTTGTGGCTGGCTTCTTTCACTTAATGTTTTCAGGGTTCTTCCATGTTGTAGCACGAATCAGTACTTCATCTCTTATGGTGGCTGAATAATATTCCACTGTATGTATATATCACATTTAAAAATACATTCAGCCCTGGCCAGTTTGGCTCAGCGGTTAGAGCGTAGGCCTGCGGTCCGGAGAGACCCGGGTTCGGTTCCCGCTAAGGGCACGTACTTCGGTTGCAGTTTGTCCCCGGCCCTGGTTGGTCGTGCGGGTGGCAGCCACTCGATGTGTCCCTTCATGTCGATGTTTCTCTCTCTCTCTCCCTTCCTCTCTCCCTCCCACTCTATCTGTACAAAAAATGGAAAAATATCCTCGGGTGAGGATAAAAAAACAAAAAAAAACAAAAAAAAAATACATTCATCAATTGGTATTTGTTTTGTCTTTTATGACTATTATGGATAATGCTGCTATGAATATTTATGTACACATTTTTGTGTGAACATCTGTTTTCCGTTCTCTTGCATATATACTTAAGAATGGCACTGCTGGGTCATATGTTAACTCTATGTTTAACTTTGAGAGGAACTGCCAAACTGTTTTCCAAAGTGACATTACCTTCCCACCAGCAGTATATGAGGGCTCCAGTTTCTCCACATCCTTGACAACACTTGTTATCATCCTTTTTTTTTTTTTTTTTTTCCAATAGAGCTATTCTAGTGGGTATGAAGTATCTCACTGTGGCTTTGATTTGCTTTTCCTCAATAACGAATGATGTTAAACATCATTTCATGTGCTTATTGGCTACTTATATATCTTCTTTGGAGAGCTGTTCATTCAAATCCATTGTCCATTTCTAATTGGGTTATTGAATTGAAATAAGCTCTTTGTATATCCTAGATAGTAGACTTTTATCAGATACATGATTTGAAAACATTTTCTCCATTCTGTGTGTTGTCTTTTCACTTTCATGATAGTGACCTTTGGAATTCAAAAGTTTTTAATTTTGATGAAGTCAATTTAATATAAATATATTTCTTTGGTTACCTGTGAATTTGGTGTCATATGAAGAAACCATTTTCCTAATTCAAGGTCATGTTTTCTTGTAAGAGTTTTATAGTTATAGCTCTTACATTGGGTCTTTGGTCTATTTTGAGTTAATTTTTGTACACAGTATGAGGTAGGGAGTCTAATTTCATTCTTCTGCCTGTGGATATACAGTGTCCCAGCATCATTTGGTGAAGAGACCATTTGTTCCCCATTGACTTGTCTTGGCTCCCTAGTCAAAAATCAATTGCTCCTAAATATATGGGTTTATTTCTGGTCTCTCCATTCTGTTCCATTGATCTATATGTCTATCTTTATGTAAGTATCACATAGTCTTGATTATTTTAGCTCTGTAGTAAGTTGTGAATTCAGGAGTGTGAGTCCTCCAACTTTTTCTATTGTTTTTTTTTTCAAAAATTTTTTTGGCTAGTCTGGGTTCTTTGTATTTCCACATGAATTTTAGGATCAGTCTCTCAACTTCTGCAGACAAGCCAGTTGGGATTTTGATAGGGATTGCATTGACTCTGTAGATCAATTTGAGGAATATTGCCATCTTATAATTTTTCTTTTGGTATTTATTGACTACAACTTGAGCTCATGCCAAATATATTATTTTGAATCCTGATATATTCTGCTTAGTATTCTATCACAGGCATTTTCCCATGTTCTGAAAGGTGCAAGCATAATTTCACTGCTATGTAATATTCCATTGCTTGGCAGTACCACATAGGATTATAAACTCTTAGTTTGGGTGAGCTATCATGGAAGGAACTTGTTCTGGGTCCCTTGTGGGGCCGGCCTCTTCCTTTAGGCACAAATGGACACTGGGAAGACTGGGGTTCACAGAACAGCAGTGGAATATTAGTGTTAAGTTATCGACAGGTACCCCATGCTGCAGGTGGGGTGTGGGGCTCCCTGGAGAGGCCAAGATTCTGGTTCATGGAGAGCTGACCTGCCGGCCTTCCTGGCAGCACCATCCTGATGAAGTGGAATCAGAAGACAGGATTCGATAGGTTCGTAGACACTGATAGAGCATGTTTGTTTTAGGCATGTTTCTCCAGAATGGTGGATTTTAAGGGGGTGGGAAGAGATTAACTAAAGAACTTTTATGCAGGTATCCATAGCCCATGAATACAGACAACAGTGAGGTGAAGGCCTGCGGTGGGGCAGGCGCCAGGTGCCGGGGGCCAAGGAAGAAACACGGGGGACATACTCTCAACAATAAAAATTAATTAATTGAAAAAAGACTTGGTCCCACTACCACCGCAAACTTTGCAGCATGAAATTCATTTAATGTTGTATCTCACTCAATTCACCTGAAATGAACATTTCATTGAGTCGTACTTACTTTTTGTATCAGCCAGGAGAAGCTAGTCTGCTACAGTAACAAACAACCCTTAAATCTTAGTGGTGCTAGAACTTTCTTTTTCTCTCAATCCACAAGTCTATCATGTAGCAGGAGTGCCCTGGAATTTAGGTTGCTGGAAGCTTCCTCATCCAGACCTTTGCTGCTTTCTGTGGCAGAGGAAGAAAGGACCCCCCAAAGATGTCTACATCCTAATCCTTGGAACCTTTGAATATGTTATATTACATGGCCATGGGGAATTCCAGTTGCAGATGGAGTCAAGGTTGCTAATCAGTTGACCTTACAGTAGTAGGGCACTGAATATATTCATAAGGATCTTTAAAAGTAGAAGAGGGAAGCAGAAGAGGTCAGGGTACAACTGCACTGGGATAACTCAACCTGCTGGCTTTGAAGAGGCCATGGAATAAGGATTGTGGGTGGCCTAGAAGCTGGAAAGGGCGAGGAAACAGATTTGTCCCTAGAGCCTCTGGAAAGGAACATTGCCCTGCCAACATCTTTTTTTTTTTTTTTTTTTAAGATTTTTAAATTGATTTTTAGAGAGAGAGAGAGAGGAAGGGAGAGGGAGAGAGAAACACCAATGTGAGAGTCCCGGACCAAGGACTGAACCCACAACCTAGGTATGTACCCTGACCAGGAATCGAACCCACAACCTTTTGGCATACAAGGCGATGCTCCAACCAACTGAGCCACCCGGCCAGGGCTGTGAGGTACATTTCGAACTTCTGAACTATAAAACTGTAAGAGAAGTTTGTGTTGTTTTAAGCCATTAAGTTTGTGGTCGTTTGTTAAAGGCTCCAATGAGAACTAATACAATGGGCATGCACCAGCCCTTAAATGCTCTGCCTAGAAATGCCACGTGACACTTCTCCTATTTCATTGGTTAGAGCAAGCCACATGGCATGCCTAACTTCATAGGACTGGAGAAATTTGCCCAGACTTAGTGGGGAATGGAGTGCTGGTAAATACAGTAATGTCTACTATACCCTTGTTATCTGCACTTCATGCTTATATCTTCTATTCCATTAACACAACAACAACAAATGCTGGTAGCAGTTCTTTTTTTTTTGCATTTATCTTCAGATAGAGCAGGAGGAGACAGGGAGGAAGAGAGAGAGAGAAACATCAATGTGAGAGGGACACATAGAGTGGTTGCCACCCATACGACCCCAACTGGGGCTGGGGATGAACTGCAACCAAGGTACGTGCCCTTACTGGGAACCGAACCCGGAACTCTCTGGTCTGCGGCTGACACTCTAACCACTGGGCCAAACCGGCCAGGGCTGGTGGCAGTTCTTTAAGTTGATTTCATGATCAACTAATGGGTTGTGGTCCCTGGTTTGAAAGCATTGCTCTCTGGACTCTCTTCTGCCCATGTCTCATGGACCACATGACATATCCTAGGCAGAGCTGATTGGCCCAGACGTGGGACACCTGACCAAAGTTGACCAATGAAATTCCCCTCCTGGGAATTGGAATTGGGCCATTCAGCAGTTAACAGAGGGAAGCTGAGTGAGAGGCAGAGTAGAAAGAGGGTCAGAGTGAGAGCCAGATGCAAGCCGTAATGATGGAGGAGCAGAAAGGCCCTGAGTAAGCAGAGAGCAGTGGTCCACAGAGACAATGGAGCAGCCGCGCAGAGAGCAGTGCTTCCGGGAGAACATGCAGCCCCAGAGGGAGAGGTGGAGAGACAGAGCAACCATCTGAGAGGCTGATGGCTTCCCTGTCCCTGGCTCCAGCTCCAGTGCATCCTGCCTGCGAATTCTTCCCGTGAGATTTCTCTCTCCTTATCATACCCCGTCCTCCTTTTCTTGAGCTACCCTCGGTGGGTTTCTGGTCCTTGTCTCCAGTGAGCCTTAATCAGCTAGAACACCACTGGTATTTCCTATGGGACCTGGCTTTGACTCAGAATCAGGCTCGTGGGGCATAGACGGAACTGGGGGTAAACCTGTCCCACAGTCTGGAAGTTTGGCTTTGGCCACAGTCTTGTGCGTGTGTGCTTGCTCTTCAAAGTGGACGGGCAGAAGCCATCTCTGTGGTGCTGCACCCGTGGGGAGTCCCGGTGACCTGGGAGCACCCCCACAGGGGCCTTTTTGCTCACAGCCCTGGAGTCTGGAAGCCGGTGGAGTTGCTTCAGGGAGGGGCTTCGCTGTATGACAGAGTGGAAAGGTAGCCACAGTTTGCCAGTCTGACCCTTGGTTTTCTCATCTCTGAGATGGGATTGTTGAAGGATCAGCAGTGTTTTGGGGAAAATACTTCGAGACATGACTAAGGCATAACGTGCTCTCAAGTCATGGGCAGCTGCTGTTGTTTGAGGAAGCCATGAGTGTCCCCCCTTCCTGAGGAGGTGGCCCCAGGGCCTGACTGAATTAGTGACAGAACATTCCCTACCAGTGGCCACGCTTCCTGCCTCTCCCCACCCTTAATCTCCTCACCCCTTACTGGCCCTTTCATTTCTTCCTCTTCCCCTCCCCTCTCTTGCCCTCATTTCCTCTCTCTTCTGTTCCTGATCTTGATAAAAACACCTGCTTTAGAAAGCAGCAGGGTTGGATATAAAGCACCCAGCTTCTCAGGCAGACAGGCAGAATTGGGTCTGAATCCTGACTTAGCCCCTTGCTTGCTGTGTGTTCCTGGGCAGGTTACACAACTCTCTGAACCCCTAGTTTATTATCTGTAAAATAGGGGTTATAATGCCCATTTTATAGTGCTGTTAGCAGAAATAATTAATTAGGCACTTAACAAATGCTAGTTCCTTCCTAGCTCTCTTCCTCCCTTCTTGATTCTCATTCCTTTGAGCCTGGCCTCCAGCCCCTTCTGTGCCCAGGTGACCGCCTGTCCCTCTCAGGCCTCTCTGGCCTCCTCTCAGGGCTCTCTGGCCAGCCCAACTCGGGAGCTGCTAATTCAAACCATGTGATCTGTATTTTTTTTCTCACTTTAGCAATTATTACACTCCAGCTGACTGTGGCATCTTCACACTCCAAACATAAATATTTATGAGGAGGAGAAAAGCTCAGAACTCCTAGGGGAGGTGGGGGAGGAATGTGCCAGGTCCTTCCTTGCAAGCCAAGCTCAGACTCATCAGTGGTCCCTTGGGCCCCACAATAGGGGGCTATGGAGGTAACATAGAGCCACCCCCCACTCCCCTTCTTGGAGGAACGACTGTTGCTGTGACCCTGTTGACCATGCCTTGCCTTGGATGGCTGCTGGACCCCCTGCTCCTGGGAAGGGTTTGGGTTGTGCGATCCCTCTCGGCTGCGTGTGGGCCTGCTCCATTGCCCTGTGTCTGTTCTGTCTCTCTCTGCTTGTGACTGTTTCTCTCCTTTTGTTTTTTTGTTTGTTTGTTTTTCATCTCTAATTTCATCTTTTAGTTTCACACCTCCTGGGTCACGTCCCTCTCCCTCCTCCAGCACCTTCTCTTACCCCTGGGTCTCTGTCTCTTTCATTTTTCTTCTCTCCCTCCCAACATGACTCTGAGTATTTCTGGGGCTCAGTGATGGGAGACAGGTGAGGGGTCTCAGACTCCCACCCAGCTGCGGGGGAGGGCAGGGGAGCTGCTGCCGACTGCAGTGTGCTCCGGAAGGCAGAGTGAGCACTTGGCAGGAGTCGGAGACCCGGCCTCTCATCCACTCTACATCCAGTGCCCTGCTGTGAGGCCATGGGCACATCCCTTCCTTTCTTGGGTCTCAGTTTCTTAGCTAATTTCTTCACTAGTTCATTCATTCCCCACTCAACTCATATTTACTGAGTCCTTGCTACCTGCCATTCATTGACCCATTTATTGAACACCAGCTAGGTGCACCGGTCTAGGGACTTGGGACACATCAGTGAAGAAGAGAGACAAAGACGCCAGCCCTCATGGAGCTGACACATTAGCAGAGTAGACAGGCATAAGTGTAATCAGCAGTTATGCAGCAGGTTAGAAAGTGGTGAATGCTGTGGAAAAAGGAAAAGTAGAGGGAGGGAAGGAACAGGTGTGTGGGGCAAGGCACTGAGTGAAGATCCATAAGGCTGGGCAGGCAGATCTGTGGGGGGAGAGTGTCCCAGGGGAAGGGACTGCTAGAGCAAAGGCCCTGAGGCAGGTACCGCCCTGGCATGCTGGAGGAACTGCAGGGCGGCCATGTGGCCGGAGGGATGAGGGAGAAAACTGGGAGGTGATGCTGGGAGGTAAGGGAGTCAGGGCAGACACACAGACAAGGCTTGTCCTCTGCATGAACTCCAGTTTGAGCAAGTGAGCAGCATGGTCTGACTTACATCTTGAAAGACTCCCTCCACCTGCTGGTCGAAGAAGAGGCTGAGAGGGCTGTGGCCAGAGCCCAGGAGAGCTATGATGGCAGTAATGGTGCTTGGGCGGGGTAGTGGCTGAGATGGTGAGATCTGATTATGCTGAGCACCGTTTGGGCTCTCAAGGCTTAGACAGTGCCTGGAAATCTCTCCAGGCCTCGTGTCCTCCGTCTGGCTGACAGATGTCCTGCAGGAGCCCCCTGCTGTGTGGAATATGCTAACTCTGGCCTTCCCTCTTTCTCTGCACAGGGTGTTCAAGAAGGCAAGCCCAAATGGGAAGGTGAGTCTGCAACAGCTGCACCTCAGCCCCTCCCTGACCCCAACCTCTTGTCCTCTCTCGGGCATGTCTACTGACCTTGCAGGACCCCGCACACCCCCACCTGAGGCTGTTAGGAGCCCTCGGCCACAGTGGGAGTGGCCTCCTCAGGAAGCTATGTGTCTGGGGGTGGGGTGGTACGGCTCTCCTGGACTTTAGGGAGCCCCTGCTCTGGTGTGGGGAGACCTGACCTAACAGAGAGAGACTTGAGTGCCAAGGCCTCGGGGGCACTGCTTCCCTTGCTGTGAGAGGCCCGGGAGCCTCTCTGCCGAACCCTGGTGTCATCTCCTTCTCCCGGGCAGCTCCCAGTGCCTGGCCTGCGTCCTTTCTTCCCACAGGCCCCAGGCTCCACCCTGCTGTCCTCTCCGTTCAGCAAATAGATATTACTGACATAATCGTGTCAGGTCCCAGCGCGTGGATGGGGACTGGGGTGGGGTGTACCAAGACACAGAAGGTACAGCCCGTGCCACCCACAGCCAGATGGAGTAGGCAGACGTGGAAAGTGATCATTCAATTTAAAGTGGCAGGTGTGAGATAAAGGGCTGCCCAGGGGCTGCAGGACCCAGCCTGGTTGTCAGGGACAGCTGCCCCTAGGCAGTGTGTGTTTCCAGGCAAGGCCGGGTGAAAAGGGCATTCTGGGCTTGCAGAGAAATCACGGGGACTGTGGGAGGATCACAGCAGTTGCATCTGAGCGCCCAAAGGGAGGCCGAGGGAGCAGGAGCTGAGGTGGGGAGGCTGCAGGGCTGGGTCCTGGTACCTCGTGTGCTCCCACAGTAGACATAACCAGCCACCTTTCCTGCTGAGCCAGGATTCCATCCCAGATTCCTTCTCAGCTCGGGGCCCCAGGCACTCCTACCAATCGATCAGAGTTGGCTTTTGGAATGAAAGCCATTTGTCATCTTACCTCTCGGCACTGAGGAACCATTAAAGGGTTTTCAGACTGAAATAGCATCATTAGATTAGCATTTTAGGAGGGCCAGGCTGGCCAACGGGGGTGTGAGGCTGCAGGCAGCAGACCACGGAGGGGCTGGTGCACAGTCCAGGCAGGAGTGGCCGTGGGGACGTAGAGCAGGGGGTAGATCGAGAACTATGATGGAAGGACTCATCAGGATTTAGGGGTTGTGGAGGAGCAGGACGTGTCTAGGATGACCCCCTGGATTCTAGCTGCAGGTCTTCCCTGAAGGCTGACCACCAAGGGGGGCACCAGCGCTGGATTCCTCACTGCTCGGAACCCTCACATGAGTGGGTTTCCGCCGGACTGTGCAGAACTCAGTGTTCACGGCTTCACACGTGTGTCTCTGCTCGCGGTTCCCCTGGCCTCTTGGCCACGCGCCCGCACTCCGGCTCAGCAGACCCCTCTGCCGCTGCGGCGGCTCCGCCCTCAGCGGGGCTTGGCGAGATCTCTCCAGGGCTCAGGGTCTCCTTTATAAAACGGAAACAATAGCAACTCTTCACAGGGATGTAGGATGGACATGTGTTTTCAAATTTGTGCAAGGATTTGTTATTCTTAGTATTGGGGCTTAGGTCCAAGGCCAGTTAGGATTTTATTGAGGGTCAGGGATGGGTCTTGGAGTTTCAAGGGCAGCTCCCAGGGTTCTCCAGGGCATGGGCTAGTGGCTTTTCAGGACTGTGTTCTCTGGGCGCACAGCTGCTAATGTAACCCTGTGCCTCTCTTCCCAGCTCACCGTCTATCTGGGAAAGCGGGACTTTGTGGACCACATCGACCTCGTGGACCCCGTGGGTGAGTCCCCTTCCAGAGGAGTGTGCACTGAAGCAGCCCAGGGGTAGTCCTCAGGCCTCTGGTGCTGAGAATGGAGCATGAGAGGCTTCCTGCTTCCCGTTTATTGAGCAGCTATTTTCCTCGTAGCTGAGGGTCAAGTGAGAAGGACTGAGGTGAGAAGCAGGGAAGGAAGGCACCTCCTGATGATAATAAAGGATGAGGATGAGGGGACAGCAGCCACCCCCATTGTAAGGCTTTAGGGGGTAGCTACTGTTATCATTCTGCTTTACAGATGTGGAAACAAGGCCCAGCGAGGTCAAGAATCCCGATTCAAACCCAGGCAGCCTGGATCCACAGAACCTTTGTTCTGCTGCCTCCTGATGGCAAGGGGGGTTCTCGCTGACAGGAGGGTCCTCCCAGAGCCTGAGGCACCTTCCAAAGTCCTATTCCAGCTCGGGGTCTCTCAACTTCAGCACTCTTGGCACAGATTGGACAATACTTTGTTGCTGGGACTGTCCTGTTCATTGTAGGACATTTAGCAGTATCCCTGGCCTCTACCCATTAGACCCCAGGTGTATTCCATCCCTGTGTGACAAAACTTGTTTTTAGATATTGCTAAATGTCCCCCTAACCCCTGGTTAGGATTCTAGGACCGCAGCTGTCGTTAGAAGAGCTTAATCTCATTGCCTCTTCCCATAACTGTTGGAGGGAGGGAGGGAGAATCACCCTGTTGTACATATGGGGACAGTGGGGCCCAGAGAGGTTAAGTGACTTTTAAAGTGAGAGATGAACAAACCAAAGGGAGGCCAGTGGAGGTAGCAAGTTGGGAGGGTGGGCTCTGGCAGCTGCCTGAGACCAAGTCCCTGTGAAGAAATGGGGATGCGTTCCCTGGGGGGGAAACTCAGACCGAGGCCTCGTTGTCACATCCCTGGGGGCTGTCCTGGGGCAGGAGGGCAGGAGCCAGCGGAGCACGTGGTAACAGAGCCCAGATGGGAGCAGAACTCAGCAGCTGCTGTCATTTCACAGCAAAACCTGACCTGGACGGGTATTTGGCCTCAGTGAGAATAGTCGCGCTTCCCAGTGGGGGTGGCAGTGGGTTTGATCATGGGGTGCTGCCCAGACCCTGCAGAGGGTGTTACAGAATACATGGAAGATACGCCCTTTGGCCTTCCTACAATTCAAAACTTCTAAATTCCAAATTGTACCCAATCAAAGGGGTTTTGGACCCATATTATTGTTGCCACAGATGAAGTAGAGAAGTTCAGTAACCTGCCAAAATTCACCAGCTGGGTCTGTACGGCCAGCCTGGGGGTGGGAGGTGGGCGTGGTGGTGCCATCCTATCGTGCCCGCCTCCCCATTCTCTCATGGTGCTTTTGACAGACAGATGGTGGGTTTGGGTTTGGCTTGGTGTTTGGGGCTTAGGAGTTTGAGAGGTCAAGCTGGGAGGGTCTGCTCAACTCTCCGTCCTTCCCCCAGATGGCGTGGTCCTGGTGGATCCCGAGTACCTCAAGGAGAGGAGAGGTGAGGCCCCCACCCCTTCCCACCTGCAACCTAGGGCCTCCCTAACTCCCAGACAGGACAGCAGCCATTTCTGTTGCCTCTCCCTCCCACTCCCACTGTCCTTCCCCCAACAGCCCCAACACGCACTGCACCCACAGCACGTCAGAGCAGGTGCCCTGGCCTCCTCCGGCCCGGGGCAGCCCTGCCCATGCCCAGCTGGGAGAACCATTCTAATGCCCTGTGCACTTTTGCATCAATATATCGTGATGATCCGAGGCTGGGCTGCGAACAGGGCAGATGTTAGGGTCACTTTACAAAAGAGAAAATTGATTGTTGGGGAGGTGAAGGGCTTGCCCAAGGTTAGCAGGAAGACAGGAGGCAGAGGTCATATTGGGATAAGACCTGATGCCTCTGGATCCCACCCAGCCTTGTTTTCCCCTCCCTCTGCTCTCCCCAACCGTGTCCCTTCACACATGCCCGGCTGGGGTAGGGTGGGGTGGAGGACACAGCCGATCCCCAGTCAGCCCCCCATCTCCCAGGAGCCAGCCCCTGGGTGGCTCTTCCAGGTACCCAATCCCCTGTCCCAATGGGACAGCCCTCCCCATGGGAACTTTGGGACAGACCTGTGACTATCAGTTGGGTCATTCTCAGGGCTACAGCTGCTGCTGTGGGGGGCTTGTTTGCTGCCCTCCCAGGCCCCTCTTCAGTTCCCCCTGCTCCCACAGTCTATGTGACCCTGACCTGCGCCTTCCGCTATGGCCGGGAGGACCTGGATGTCCTGGGCCTGACCTTCCGCAAGGACCTGTTTGTGGCCAACGTGCAGTCCTTCCCCCCGGCCCCCGAGGACAAGAAGCCCCTGACGCGGCTGCAGGAGCGTCTCATCAAGAAGCTGGGCGAGCACGCCTACCCGTTCACCTTTGAGGTCAGGGACTGCCAGCCCTGGCCCCATCCAGAAACACCACCTAGAGGGAGCCCCTGGGCGGGCACCGCGGGACAGTGGGGGCAGCAGCTCCACGTAACCTAGTTTCCCAGTATACACTGGGACCTGGGGCACTGTCTCACTGCCTGGTGTCTCTTGTCTGGCCTCTGCCAGGGGTGTCACCCTACCTCTGAGCCACTCCTCAGACCCTCCTGGTTGCAGGTCCCTGGTGGGAGGAAGTGGGTGTAGGGGCTGGAGAGAAAGAAGGAGCCCTTTCTTGGCCCTGGGTCACTACAAGGCCGTCTCCTCCCTCGGACTGGCTGCCCACTCGCCCAGCTTCAGCCCAGCTCACCAATGAGGGATGGCACGTAGTGGATTTCCCTGTCTGCCATCTTCCCATTCCAAGACTCCAAGAGTCTGGGTTTTTAATGTCCTGTTTCCCAGACTCTGATTCTGTGACGAAGTGAAATCTCCTTGTTCTGTGGAGGGTTAGAGAGGGGAGAGGGTATGGATCGTCCTCTCCTTCGTGGAGGTATTGGTTTCCTGCGGCTGCAGGAATAAACCACTGCAGACCGGGTGCAATTAAACTCACCAATTACTGCCTTAAAGTTCTGGAGGTCAGAAGTGAAAAATGGGCCTCCCCAGGCTAAAATCTAGGTGTCAGCAGGGCTGCATTCTTCTATTATTATTATTTTTTATTTCTCACCTGAGGATATGTTTCCATTTATCATCAAACAGAGGGAGAGAGAGAGAGACAGACAGAGAGAAACATAGATGTGATAGAGCCACATTGACTGGTTGCCTCCCACACGGTTGGGTCAGGGCCAAACTGCAACTAAAGTACGTGCCCTCGACCGGAATCGAACCTGCGACTCATTGGTCCGCAGGCCGATGCTCTAACTGCTGAGCCCGGCCAAGGCAGGGCTGCATTCTTTCTGGAGGTTCTGAGGCAGAATGTTTCCTTGTCTTTTCCAGCTTCTAGAGGCCACTCACATTCCTTGGCTTGTAGCCTCCCCCGCCCTCCCACCCAGTCTTTCTCCTCCCATCACTGATGCTGACTGACTCTTCTGCTTCCTGCTTTCACTGTTGAAGGCCCTTGTGATTGCATCTGGCCCTCCTGGATCACCCAGGATAATCTCTTTATTCCCAAGATCCTTAACTTAATCACATCTGTAAAGTCCCTTTTGCCATTAAGGTAACATAGTCACAGATTTGGGGGATTAGGATGAGGTCATCTTTGGGGCCATTATTCTGCCTACTACTGGAGACATCATGGAAGGATTTGTTTTAACCACTATTTGTGAAGACTGGGCTAGGCTAAACCCTTTAGGTTAAAAAACAAAACACTAGCCCTGGCCAGTTTGGCTCAGCAGTTAGAGCCTCAGCCTGTGGACCAGAGAGTCCAGGGTTAGGTTCCCGCTAGGGGCATGTACCTCGGTTGCAGTTTGTCCCCGGCCCCAGTTGGGGTTGTGTGCGTGGCAACCAGTTGATGTTTCTCTCTCACATCGATGTTTCCCTCTCTCTTCCTCCCCTTCTCCCTCCTGTTCTACCTGAAGATAAATGCAAAAATGTCCTTGGGTGAGAATAAAAAAAAAAACCCAAACATAAAATCAAAACACTGACGTCCTTGGCTTTACTGGAGGGGCCTGTGGGGTATGGCTTGAAGGTGTCTGATGGGGGGAGACAAGGTCTGTCTCTGGAGCCCCTAGTCTGATGGAAGAGACATGCCTGTCCTGAGGGGCCCCTGGTTTGCTGAATGTGTTTGAGGGTGGGGGACATGGGGAACGTGACAGGAGGCTCATTCTGTCTGTCCTCTTAACAGATCCCCCCGAACCTTCCGTGCTCGGTGACGTTGCAGCCAGGGCCTGAAGACACAGGGAAGGTGGGTCACCCCAAAGGGAGCACCTCTCTGAGTACAAGATACTTGTGTCCCCAGGTCCTTGGCTTTCTCTCCAGGAGGTGCCAGAACCCTCCCTGTAGAAGCCTCCTTGTGTCCAGGCCAATCTACTCTGACTCTTTACAGAGAGGGCGGCAGACACCGCATTGTCCTTACCCCACATTCCGTTATGTGGCCAAAGGCTCTTCTGAGTCACTCTCACTGACCTTGGTGTTGGCTAGAACGGGACTACCACGTGGCCTCACCTCATATGGAGGTGCAGTCATTTCATAGGTGGGGAAACAGGCTCAGAGGGAAGTGAGCACTAGGGTCTCAGGCCCCAGTGTCCTCATCTGCCAGATGGGGATGATAGGATGCGCCTTGTCGTGTAGTTGAGAGGGTGGAGTGAGACACCGAAGCAACGTACCCGGCGCCCGTCTGCCCACGAGGTGCTCCCAAAGCGCTGCCGGGGCTCCCGTTATGTCTGGGTGGCCGCCGTGGTGAGGATGGCCACCCCGACGGGGTAGGAGTCCATAGAGTAGAGCCAGTTCGGGGTGCCCTGTGTTGTGGGAGCTGGGAGCAGCCCTGTGGGAAGGTCAGGAGGGGAGGCAGCCACAGGGGGAAGCAGCACAGCCCTGGAGCTGAGCGCGAGGCTCCTGAGTCAGACTGCGGGAGCTTGGGTTCCATTCCACATCCTCATTTGTAAAATGAGAGGGTGGTTGGCCGGGCTCTGGGGCCGCTGCCCGCTCCAAGGCCCCGTGGTCAGTGACCCCTTCCCCACAGGCCTGTGGTGTGGACTATGAAGTCAAAGCCTTCTGTGCTGAGAACCTGGAGGAGAAGATCCACAAGCGGTGAGACGCGCACAGCTTCCGGCGTGGGTGTGGGCTGCCTGCTGGCAGAGAGGGGGAGACAGGCCAGGGCCGAAGAAGAGATAAGCAACAATACCTGGAAGTGTTCAAGGAGGGGCCACACATTCCAGCATTGGGACACTGAGGAGGACACTCTGGCAGGCTGGCAGGCCCTGGAGGGCTTCCTGGGGGAGGGGGCTCAGTTGCCATGGCTCAGGCCTCAGCTTTTTTCCCTTTACACCATTGTACCTGCTTCCTCCATCTCCCTGCCTCTAGTTCTCCCTTTCAGACTGCATGTCTTTTTATTTCATTTTGTAAAAACTCGAAATTCAGATGGTTTTAAACAGTGAGCTAGTTCTTCCCAGGCCGTCCTAGAACCCATTTCCCAGTTCCCCTGGGAGGCCAGCAGCAGGTGGTGGTGGTGGTGGAGGGTGTCCATGGGGCTTCTAAGCAAGGGAAGTGGAGAAAGTGAACCCACCTAGGGGGAAAAGAGGGGGAGGTCCGCTCATATCTCAGAGGGGGGAAGTGTTCTGGAGAGGTACAGCTCTGGGAAGACAGGCTGGCAGCTGGAAACAACTGGCCCTGACTTCTGGGGTGGGCTGCCTCAGCCCCAAAGGCCAGATGCACCCTGCCTGGGGCAGTTTTTGCAGGAGGCTGGCTGAGGACACTGCAGTTTCTTAGGGAGTGGGCTGAGTGTGCCACCTGGTGGCTATAGGCATATTGCAGGCATTTCCATCTGCCTGGGCAGTGTGTGTGTGTGTTGGAGAGGGTGGGGAATGGGGCCCTTATTCCTTGATTCTCTTTCACCTGTTGCTTCTTAAGGTCTGAGACCACAGGAAAGGAGGGGGGTTGTGGATTTTGGAGGTGGAACCTGATCAGAGCAGGAAAGAGGAGCACCACTGAGAACCACTGCCCTCACCTCACCACCAATGGGACATTTTAAGTCCTCACCAGAGTTACTACTAATAATGATATAGCAACTATCATTTATCAGAGATTTATTAAGTGCTGGATAGTATTCAAAGTGATGGGCATGTATGAACTAATGTAATCCTCATGGCTGCTGTAAGAGGTTGGTCCTGCTACTGTTACTATTTTACAGACGTTAGTTTACTCAAGGTCATAGTTAGCAAGGGGAGAGCTAGGACTCTAATGCTGGCTGTCTGGTTCCAGGGAATGGAGGTGGTTATCTGAGGATACCAGCATATCTAGCATATCATGGAGACAGCCTCACTGGGTCCCCGTCCCCTACATGTCCTTGTTCCTCTCCGAGCCCCTGTCACCTTCACTGAGTCCCATCCAATCTCTGGGCCTCCACCTTCTCACTGATCTTTACCCTCTTCCCTGGCTGCCTCCCTGACTGAATCCGTGCCCTGTCCCTGAACCCATCACCTCTCTAAGGCCCCATTTCTTCATGGGGCCCATGTCCCCCCTGCATATTTATATTTAATAGCAGGTGTTTGTTAGATGGCAGACACTGTCACTGGTGCTGAGGACACAGCAGTGAACAATGTAGACAAAATCTCTGTCTTTAAAGAGCCTTCACTATCAGATGATGTAGGGGATACAGGAAGTGAAGATGTAGCCTCTTTCTTACCATCCTGCTGGCTACCAAGACCCAGACCCACAGAAGGGCTGCCGTGGGGTGGTCCGGCTCTGGTGCGTGGGAGGTCAGACCAGGAGATCCAAGGGGTAGATCCAGGAAGCTTTCCGGGAAGGGGCAGCAGTGGTGGGAAGAGGGAATTATAGGCAGGGACCCAGTGCAAGTGAAGCTTCAGAGAAAGGACTAGATAGACCATCTAGGATGATAGTGAGGCGGTGGGGGTGGCTGGGGACAGAATGGGGTGCGGGGCTGGAGTAGGGCCAGATGGTGACAAGGCTCCTGTGCTAGTCTCTGCAGTCTGGACCGGAGTCTGCGGCCATGGGAAGTGATGGCAGTCTCCTGAGCAGGAGAGGGATGTGAGGATTGCAGGGAAAGGCACGGGGGCGGGTGACTGGTCCTCTTTCGCTCTGTCTGTCTCCATTAGGAATTCTGTGCGCCTGGTAATCAGGAAGGTTCAGTATGCCCCGGAGAGGCCTGGTCCCCAGCCCACAGCCGAGACCACCAGGCAGTTCCTCATGTCAGACAAGCCCTTGCATCTCGAGGCCTCTCTGGATAAGGAGGTAGGAGGCTCAGACTTGGCGGGGGTGGGAGCTGCTCTACCAGGGCTGGGACCTTGGATCCCAGCTCCTTCATGGCCTCGGGACTCCTCAGTAGGAGCTTCACCCCTCAGCTCTAGGACCACAGGGCTCAGGGGACCTAAGATTTCCCTTGGGAGATTCACGGAAGCCTCTTAGGACCTAAAGTGGGGGCAGGAGGGGGCATGACTTCGAAGGATGCAACTGACTTCAGAAATCAGTGTGCCTCTCGAAGGGTCCTGGGTCCTGGCCATCTCCCCGAACCCCCATCCGCCCTCGAGCTGTGAGCGTCCCTTCTCCCTCCTGGGAACAACAGCAAGTGCTTGGGCAAGATTCAAGTTGAGGTCCTTCAGTGATGATTCAGAGCTGGTTCCCTCAGTGTTCCCAACCCTTCCCCCACCTTTCTCCTGTATCTTCTAGACCCTCCTGTGTCTAAAATTCCAGGCAGCCAGAGCTGGCAGAGACTTGATACAGCATCACCTAGTCAACCCCCCCTCCTGCACAGAGGGGAGAGCTGAGGCTCAGGCAGCCTGTCCAAGGCCCCACCCCTCTCATCTCACTGTTCGTATTATGGTTATCATTATTCTGCTACTAAGCCAAGACTGGAGCCCAGGAATATCACCTTCTGACCCAATTATTTTTCAAGGTCCCATAGAAGAACTGAAGTCTAACACGCCTGGTGGCTTAGCATCAGCGGGAAGTGTCTGATGAACTAAGGGCCAATGTCAGAGTGGCCAAGATCTGGGGGACCCCAGGAGATATGTGTGAGGCCTCTTCTGCCTCCCCCTCTCTCGAGCTTTGGTGTCCTCCGATCCAACCCTTCTCCCTTCTTACACCTCCCAGATCTATTACCACGGAGAACCCATCAGCGTCAATGTTCACGTCACCAACAACACCAACAAGACAGTGAAGAAGATCAAGATCTCGGGTACCCCAGGCAGAGGGCCAGCCCAGCGGACGGGCAAGAGGGAATCCTCCCAATGATAGGGGGTAGCTGAAGTCTCCTCCCTTGCTAACAGCCTTGTAAATAACTGTTGGCTGCAGGGAAGCCCAGGGCCTGCTCTAAGCCAAAGGGTAAGGCTTTTGAGGCTGCTTATTGGCCAGGTAATGAGTTTACTGTTTAAGCCGCCTCCTCTTAGGTTCCCTGGGTTCAGGGCAAAGCTTTCCTGAATGGGTATGTTTGGGCTGCCCTTTGGGTGGAGCATGGGGATGGTCTCCTGTGGAAGCCCCCAGTGGACTCTGACCATTGCCTGGGGCTAAACATCCCCAACTCAGGGGAGCCTCGAATGCCTGGGAGCTGCATCCCTGACTCATACCATCTCTTTTCCCTCTTTGTCCGCAGTGCGCCAGTATGCAGACATCTGTCTTTTCAATACAGCCCAGTACAAGTGCCCTGTGGCCATGGAAGAGGCCGAGTAAGTGGGCATAAGCCCAGTCTTGGATGCGTGGGATTGGGTGGGGAAAAGAGAAACCCTGGGTCCATTTACAGGCCCAGATGCCTCTTCCGCACATGGCAGAAAGCTGGGCCTCAGACATTCTTGCCGCTCATGGTAGATGATCCTGAACAGCCTTTTCAAACATGTGCTCTTGATTTAGCTCCAAGAAAATGCTACAGCCAAGAAAACACCCACTGAAACTAGCACGACAAGATACTAGCTAATGAATTCAAGGGAACTGGGGTCATAATTATACTGTGCCAGAAACCTATATCGAAGGGCAATACTTTGCTCTGAGCTTCCTGGCAGCCAAAGCAAAGAGGGTAAGGCACTTGGTATGCAGCTTTTCTAGTCTGATAAAGGATAATCCAGCTCACTGGGTAAAAGGAGTTGTGTGGGAGGGTAGAGAATAATTATTTTTAAAAAATCTAGGTTTAAGAAGAGCTACCACGACTGAGCATGGGACTTTGTTCCAAGCTTATTAGCAGCTAAGGAAAGAGGAGACATCTTAAGTGAAACATTTTTTTTTCTCACCTAAAGGAAGGAGATGCTGCTATTAGAAGACACACTTGTTTTTTCTCCAGACTCTGCATAGAATTTTTTGAGCAGTTGCATTTTATTTAACATTTCCTGCATGTGTGTGTTTATTTACATGTAATAGCAATCAGTATTTTTGTAACTTAAAACATTTAAAAAATATTACTTTGTGGTCTTTGAGATGTCCTGGCCATGCTGGGGTTGGCTCTGGGGGGACATTTGTATACCTGCCTCTATTCTTCCCAGCGACACAGTGGCACCCAGCTCAACCTTCTGCAAGGTGTACACGCTGACCCCCTTCCTGGCCAACAATCGAGAGAAGCGGGGCCTCGCCCTGGATGGGAAGCTCAAGCATGAAGACACGAACCTGGCCTCCAGCACCCTGTGAGGACTTACCCTCTGTAGTCCCGAGCTATGGAGTGTTCACCCTGCCCCAGTGGGTCCACACCGCCTTGGTCCCACCAGTGCCAGCCCAAGGCATGGGTTAACCTCTTCCCAAGCACTGTCCAGGGCCCATCCTCAGGAGCCTAAGCTGCCAGGGAAGCTGTCCCTTTGCTCCTACCACTATCCAGGAATAGCCCAGAGAGCACGATGGACTTCTAGATCCAGATCCCTTAGTTAGTGCTGGGCTCTGCTGGCTTGCTTTGGGGGGAGCAATCTGGAGAGGCTTCCTGTAAGAGGCAGCAAATCCTAACCTAATGTTTTCAGTCAGATGGGATTTGTCCTTGAGGCATAGTGAGGCTGGAAGGTAGGGAGTAGCTCCTGGATCAGTCCCAGAAAAAAGGATGAATCAGGAGGGGGTTGGGAAGGCTGGAGAGATGAGGGCAGATGTGGGGGTGCCCCTCAAAGGCAGGGATTCCAAGGCCACGTGGTCGTTCCTTTCCAAGCTTCCACCCCCTCAAGGCAGAGCTTACCTTGCTCACACACTGCTCTGCTTGCTCATGGCGGCTGAGCGGTCCAGGAGAGGCTCAGATGGCCTCTGCCCCCACTGCACACCACTGCTACCATGTCTCGCCCACCGAGGGGGCTCCCAGGAACCAGCTTCCCTCTGTCGCCTTGCAGGTTGAGGGAAGGAGCCAACAGAGAGATCCTGGGCATTATCGTTTCCTACAAAGTGAAAGTGAAGCTGGTGGTGTCTCGGGGCGGGTGAGTGCTGCAGTCCAGCCCGGCACCCCTCAGCGCAGAGCGCAGCGCCCCTACCACCTGCGGCCTGCTGCCCTGTTCTGCCACCCACCTCGAGGGTGAACCAAGCTCCGGGGCTTCCTGTTCTGTCTCTTCTTCCTTCCTGCTTCCCCTCCTCCTCTGCCCCTTTACCCTGTCTTGCTTCCCCTCGCTTGTCCCTTCTGTCTTTCCCTCCTCCTCCTCCACCCTCCTCTCCTCTGTCCCACTCTGGGCACATGGGCAGAGGGAGGCTTCCCGGAGTCTATGCTCTGGGGTGTCCAGGGGGTTCTGTGCCCCTCATCACACGTCGGGGTACAGCACCCACCCCAACTCATGCCCATGCTGATCTGCTGGGGAAATGGCTAGAGGGGCCGAGAATCCCACAGCTGGATTGGGGGTGTTCTGACTCTCCCATTTTACAGGTGGAGAAACAGGCCCAACAGTTCCCCAAACATTTCCTGCGGTCTCCTCCCCTAATCTCAGGTCCCAGGCTGGGCGCTGGGGTCACGGCCGTGGACCAGACATCGTCCCTGCCCTGGAGCACAGTCTGGTGGAGGGAGGCTCAGAAAGAACTGCTTTCCCCCTGTATTGGACCTACATACCGTTATAAACCTAGATTAGGATTTATAATTGGTCACAGGGATTTTTTTTTCCTAATTCATACATTTCTACAAAAAGATTGGAAAGCTAATAGCATTAGCTGTTCAGTCTCCTTTATTACAAGAACAACGCCTCATGCAGGCGGCAGCATGTAACACTGGCTGCAGATTATAGGACATCTCAGAATGGCAGATCCCAAGTCCCATACCCTGTGACTCTTGCAGGACCCAGTCTGCCTCAGGCTGCCTTCTGGAGAAATCCTCCGTGAACCCTAACGTGCTTCCTGCACTAGGAAGGCCTCCCGGAAGAGGCGGGGGGGGGGTATAGTTTTCGTGTCTCCTTTGCAGATGTGAATCCTGGGGCTCAGAGAGGCCTTAGAGGGGGTTTGGCTGAGCTAGAGCTGGATCTAATTCCCCGGGGAAAGGCGAATGCCACGTGTGTGTCCCTGAATGAGGGGGGTGGGAGTGTGTCCCAGGGTCTTCTCTACCCAAAGGGCAGCAGAGGTAGTGAATGAACATGTTTTCTGTTTTCTTCCCCTCTGAACTCTCTCCTGACCACTTCTCCCGCCTCCTCTGACCTACCCAGCCTGTTGGGAGATCTTGCGTCCAGGTAAAGTCCCTCCCTTCAACCTGATTGACTTGCCTTCCAGAACTGCAGGGCACTGGCTGGAAGAAATCTTATGGGTCACTTTCGATTGCCAGGCTCAGCCCTCCCCCGAGGGACGAGGGGGATGTGTGTTTCCTTTGAAAATCTCACCCTGCTCTTGAATTACACTCAAGTGACAAGGACCTTTGCAGACAACAAAGCTGGCTTTACTGATCTAGGGAGTAGCCCCCAATTAGTCTGAATTATAGAATGTTTTGGAGAAATGCCAGCTTCATGGCTTTCAAACTTCTACACGAATGAGAATGAACTGCTGGCCGAGTGTTGCTAAGGCGAGGTCCTGTGGAGATCTGCTTTTGTAGACAGGATTCCCGTTTTACCAGCTGGATCCACATACATTCCAAAACGGCACTGGCCCCAAATGCAGTGGTTTTGCCTCCTTCTGCCACAAGGTGGCAGTACTACTCACCCGAAGAAATCAGACCATTCGGAGAGGTGAAATTCAACTCAGTTCAGTTCAATTCAGTGAATTTCAGTAAAGAATTCGCGAACCCAGCCTTGTGCCCAGCCTTGTTCTGGGTGCTGAGGTTCTAGACAGGGGTCAGGCACACCCCATCCTTGATCGATCAGGCCTGGTGGAAAGTGAAAGTCCAGATTCTACCATCTGTATCCTGAATGGCTTTGGTGAAGGTTAACCACTCTATCTCCTACCAGTTTCCATTCAGAAAGCTCGCTTTTCCATGTGAATCTGGAAAAGCAATCCCCCTGGGAAGCAAAAAGAAAAAAAAGACTTATGCAATCTCCATGTTCTTCCTGAGGGGAGGTGATGATGCAGCCAAGCCTTTTACCTGCACCAGCTCCTGGAAGCCGAGTGGCTCTGGAATGGAGGTGTTGTCCTCATTCTCCAGATGAGCTCATGGGGCTTGAGCTGTAAACTGCCCCCAAGTGAGTGGTGGGGCTGGCAGAACAGACCCTTCTGTTTGCCTGTCCCCTCCGTTCTCCTGTCCCTTCCTTTCACCCAGCGGGGCCTCGGGCAGCGAGGTCAGTAAGGTGAGGATGTGCCTGGCAGCACCCACAGTTGGTAGGGCCTCCTAGGCTGACACCACCTCAAGCTGGGAGGAGGAGCCTTCGGGGCTCCTTTTGTAAGAGGAGAGCCGACAGTAGGTGGGAATCACTTCAGTTCTGAGCTGTGTTCACTCAGTGGTGAAGGGTGTGAATTAGGGAGTCAGAATCCTGTCTGTCACTTCCCGTTAATAACCGTGTGCCCTTGGGGGAGGTACTTTTAGTCCTTGTGCCTCAGTTTCCCGATCTGTACATTGGGTGCAATAAAGGCATGGCTGTGAAGATTAGAGTTGCTCTAGGCTACATGTTGCGACGGAGTTGGCACCATGTAGCTATCTGGTCTTGTCTTTTTGTCAGAAGCACTGGCTGGTGGCAGCCCCTCCCGTTTCCCCCTGCCCCACCCTCCGTCCCCACGCAGCTCTAAGCCTCTATGCATAATGTAGACGCCCCAGGACCTGGGTCCCATCAACTTGAATTGGATTAATCTGACCTTAGCAGTTCATTGTCCAGGTGGTAGGGGACCAGGGCCATCTGAACCCTTTCACAGGAGCCTCCTGGAGATGTTGGGAGACGGACAGAGTGAGGGTGGGTTCCAGCCAGGAAGTCGAGGGGGCAGTGTCAGGGAAGGCTGGGCTGGCTGTGGCGATTTGAGGTTGGCAGGGCCCCTTGATGCCTCTGGAACCACCAGTGACCAAGATGCGCACGCTGTCCTGGGCAGTCCCTTCCCCACCCCTATGCCTTCCTTCTCCCAGCTGATGGGAGTCCAGGTACCCTTCTCAGGAAAGGGGAGGCTTCCATTCTTTTTGGAGCCAGGAGAACAGGTCTCTTAGTTCAACTCCAGGAGAGACTGAGGCTCAGAGAACCAGGGTCTGAGGCCAGATTTCCTACCCCTACCTCTTCTACCATAAACCCTCCCCAGTCCTCACACAGCCAGAGACCGGGCTCAGGGCTCACTGGGTCTGGTCTCTGTTTCAGTGACGTCGCCGTGGAACTGCCCTTCACCCTAATGCACCCCAAGCCCAAAGAGGAACCCCCACATCGGGAAGGTGAGCCGGATCCGTGGGTCACTGGGGTGGGGGTTTCCAGATAGCCAGCCCCCTTCTCCACCAGCTGCTGTGTTTTCACATCACCCCACCCTGCTCTGGGTCAGCCTTCAGCCCAAGGACACCCCTGTTCCCCAGCTCCCCAAGATCTTTTGTGAGGCCCACACTCCTCTTTACATCTAACTCCCCAGGAGACAGAAAGGTCTGGCTCTATTCTCTATGGGCGTGAGGGTGGGGGCCTGGGAGTGGAGGGGGGCCCACTGGCCATGCTTGGAACCCTCATCTTGCATCCGGGTATAGGAGAGAGGGCTACATGGATAAGGTGACCCCTGGACACGCCATCTCCATAATTATTCCAAATGATAACAGATGGATCATACTTCATTAAGTCTAAGACTATTTCAGTCAAAAGAGACATTATAATATGTACCACAAAGAAAGAAAATGTTCCCACAATTAAACTATGCAATGCTGTTGATTGTAGAACACCCAAGTTCAGAGATCTGAAAAGGTGAAAAAATGGTTGTTTTAGAGTCAGTGAAAGTTACGCATGCAAGAATCTAAGTCACATTGGAAATATGCCAAAAGGAACAGGGTCCAGAGGCTTTCTGTTCTCCTAGGGCTACCGTGGGCTGGGGACCCTCCCCGCGCCCTCCAACCTGCCTTTAGGATGATTTGGGGTATTTCTAAGACAAGGGACCAGCTTCCTTCCCACTCCCTTCTTCCTTTGCCTTCTTCATCTTAGCTCGGTTGTTTCGGGGCAGGGACCTGTGCCCCCATACCCACTCACCACTAACCCATGGGTGCCCGCCCACCCTGTGTTTAGTTCCAGAGAACGAGGCGCCAGTAGATACCAATCTCATAGAACTTGACACAAAGTAAGCCAAACCCTGCCTGCAGACTTCTGGGGGTGGGGGTGAAGGGTGGGGCTTGGGCAGTGGGTGGGGAACAGTATCATTTGCATATGTGCTGATTAACCCCTGAGGAGCAGCTGGGCTAACCCTGCCTGCTGAGAGCCACCTCTGCTCACCTCTTCAGCAATGTGCTTGCCTGCATGTGGCTTGAAGGACCCTCCGTGCCAGGTCCTCTTCCTCCAGCTTTGGTGGCGTCTGTCTTCCTCCCTCATCCTTTGCATGTCCGTCAGTCCATCCACAGCACCTGCTCCGCTCACACAGGGCTGGCTTGTGGCACTGGGCTGGGGCTCTCCGCCCGCCTGCACCCAACCAGTGGGTTCAGGCTGTGGGGTGGGGGAAGTTCTGGGGATCTTGTTGTTTCTGAACCAGAGGACTGATATGGATTTCCCTGCGGCCAAAGGTCATCAGCTCCCTGGACAGTGGCCCGAAGGGGAGGACCTGGGCCGACATCACGAACCACCTCCAGGGCAAAGCCGCTTTCTCACCCCAGTTCCAAATCTACTCTTCCCTGGTCTCCCAGGAGCTATCTGGGATGTGGGTCCCAAGTCAACCCATGAGGACACTCCACACAGCTGACTGAATTCTGGGCACAGGGGACTCGGGTGGGCCTAGTGACATGTGTCATGGTAGACAGGAACTCATTGTTCTTGGAAGCAGTCCTTAGTCCCGAAACTCAGGCACTCCTGTGCCGGGGATCCAGAATATGCTGTAAACCGCGGCTGGCCTGGCCTCTCAGTGGGGATACGGTCTTCCTGTGGTCCCAGCCCAGATACACTACCCGCCCCACCCAGCCTCTCAAGAACTGGGTCAGTGGGCATGAAAGAGAAGCGTATGCCTTCCTCTGGTATTTCCACAACTGACGAGGCCAGATGTGACAAGTCCCACTGTCACTGGTGGGTGTCCGGAGGTGCCAGCCTGGCAGGCCATTCTGCCCAAGGTCAGCCCCAGAGGCCTGTGTCTGAGTCCCATCAGCAGGCCGTCCCCCTGCCCCTCTGAGTACCTGCTCTCCCCGCCCTGCAAACACCTCCCTGTCTTCCTTGTCTTTCCCACCAGCGATGACGACATCGTGTTTGAGGACTTTGCCCGTCAGAGACTGAAAGGCATGAAGGACGACAAGGAGGAGGAGGAGGATGGTACTGGCTCTCCGCAGCTCAACAACAGATAGACGGGCCAGCCCTCCTCCCGGGCAGCTCCAGGTCCGCCCACCTGCGCGAGGCTGCTCATTTGTCTTCTTGTTCTGGTGCCCCGTCCCCTTTGTTCTTCCAGTTTCTACCGGGGCCCAGTGGTCTTCCAGGTTGTGGTGGTGACCCTCTGGCCGCAGGTTGGGCCCCACATCACCATGCCAACGGGGCCACATGCACCACCATAACCCTGTCATTGCAGTCACCTTTCCATCCTCCCTCTTCCTGCTGACCCCCGGAAAGGCCGCCATGGCTCTGGCCTTGGGATTTGACTCGAGATGGGGAGCAGGGGGCAGGGTAGGGCACAGGGCGTGGGAGGGTGGGGATGAGGGGTCAAGACATGTGAGAGAATGTCCACAGTCCCAGGTGGCTAATACAGTCTGGCAGCTAAAAGATGACCACGTTGAAGGCCACTGTCTTCTGGCTGGAATGGCGGACTGTGGATAGATTCTCAATGCCTTTTTGCAGTCCTGACCCGCTAAACACTTCTCCCTTTCTACCCCTGTCCCTGCCCCATGTCCCTCTGCATCTGACAGTGACATTGGTGTAGACCCCAGGAGTGGAGAAAAGCTACTAGACTGACTTTCTTACCAGCAGTTACCTAGTCTAAGGCAAGCTGTGTGAACTAGCCCAGGTCTATCCCAGTATTGTCAGGATGTAACCTCCTAGCTACCTTGTGTCTTATGTGTGTGTCTATCTATAAACATGCACACACAGAGAGAAAGGGTCTTTAGGAAGTCCCCCCTGCCCCCTCTTCCAGGCAGCGTGAGCCGAAGCTCCGGAGCAGGTGGCCTGCAGGGTGGCTCTGAGAGATGGGTGCGGGGGCTGGGAGGGGAGAATCCGCCCTGCTCCCTTTCTTTGTGGACTTGTGATTGGTGATCCCATGGGAAGCAGGGCTGGAAGTCCAGAGGGAGCCGGGGACATCGGAGTCCTCCTGCCTCCCCTTGCTGTTCTCCAAGGCTGGGTTGGGCTGGCCCTGCAGGCTGAGAGGCAGCACCTGAGGCCACCACGCCCACAGGCAAAGGGGTCCTTCCCCGGAAGGTGGCAGGGTCCAACGGGAGGCCCTCACTAAAAGGGAGGGGACTGCTGAGTAGCAAGGAACTTCTGTTACCTTGGAGAGCTAATGACCCCCTCACCAGTAGCTCCCAGTGTTATGGGGACCCAGTACCCTTTGGCGGGTGTTTGTGTGATTGAGACCTGGGGTGTTGCCAGGGGAACAGGGCAGGCAGATGATGAGGTAGAAAGTGTTCAAAGGTCTCTGTTGTCTGGCCTTTGCTGCTCACTTACTGTGTGACCTTGGGCAAGTTCCTTTCCCTTTCTGGGCCTCAGTTCATCACCTGGAAAACTAAAGGGCCCTTCCAGCTCTGGTCTCCAAGAATCTGTGAACATTGAAGTTTCTGGTTTCGTGGGTGGAGGCCGAGTCACTGACTCTGGTCTGGCTGACTGCAAAGGGGACCCATTAGACCCTGGAGGTGGCAGGACCATGGAGAGCTCCTACTTCCCCACCTGGGGCCTGGGAAGGACCCTTCTTAGGCCTCTGGAGGGTTGCCTGATAACAAGGTGTAGCCATACCTAGCACGAGCTGCTTGCCCCCGGTCCCGAGTATTACAAAAGGACAGAGCATGTATTTGCGGAGCCTCCGGGGGGTAGAGGAGTTTCAGGGGGTGGAGGGGTGCTAGTGATAGGGCCTCCAGTAACCCAGCCCCCTGTGGGTACAGACACCTGAGGTTCACCTTATACCCAAACAAGTGTATTGATTATGGAGCAAGAGGCTCTCTCCCCATTTTCTGCTTCCTTCTGTCTCTAGCCCATACTTGCCTGAGGGGAGACAACAACATTTTATTATACAAGTTGAATCTCAACCCTTTTCAGTCCAGTCCCTCCTGGGGTGGGCTGGGCAACCATTTTCCGTGGTGAGATTACCCGGTTCCTGGGCTTGGCACTGCACTCTAGCCCTTCCCTTTGGAATCTCATGAAGACTCAACCCCAGGGACCCCGCCCAGATGAGAATCAAGTCAGCTCAGGACAGTCACATGGCCAGACCGGGGTCCCAGCTACAGGCATCCAGCTCCTCCCAGAGCTGGCTGGGCAGTGGGCACCGGAGCTGTAGAGTTGATGAGGGGCTGGACCAACGCACCACAAGCATATGGTCTCCAGCGTCTTCCTCTGGAACCTTTGGGCTGGCATGAGACCCTCTAGGATTTGAGATAGTCACTCCCCCACACACCTCCTCCAGCCCTCCCTGTGCACACAAAAGACTTGCCCCTGGTTTCTTGAGCTTCCACCCCAACATCTCACTCACCCTTTTGGGTTTATCCCAGTGTTTATCCGAAGTTTCTCCAGGCACAGGAAGCATCATAACCCCATCCAGCCTTTTACTTTTTGGGTGCAGGAGTGCAGAAGGGCAGTGGTCAAGCTCATTTGAATTTGGCTTAATCATCTTTGCCTGATAACTTACTGCTCAGTGCTGAGCACTGGAGACCCAGAGATGGGTCCGTCCCAGCCCCTGTCCTCAGGAAGCTCATGGTCCAGGGAAAGTAATGGGGGAGGAACGGGGTTATTTTATTCAGAGCTCCATGGCTGCTGTTAGTTCATATAGTGCCTTGATGTGAATTAGGAACTGCCCCTTCCAGGTGGACTCCGCCCACGGTAGAATGTACGGTTTTGTGAATGGCGCACAGGCTGGAGTTGAGCCCTACTTGCCCGGGGCTGGCAGCCTCCTGCGTACCATGTGCTGCAGCTCAGAGGACACTCAGACTAGTGTTTCCTCCGGCCTCTTCCGGAGAGAAAGGCCCAGGTCATCTCTCCAGGCTTCGGTCGGCTCTACTCCCCCGGCAGCCTCCAAACATGACTGAATCCTTCTCTGCAAGGCCCCTCTCCATCTAAATCATGTGAGATCTTGGAGTGAAACTGGGGTTTGGGGGGCCCCACTAGGCCCCAGGCCCCAGCCCACAGTGTCAGTTCTTTCCATGCACACATCTGGGGCCTGTGCTGGCCATGTCATGTCACACTGGGACTTTCCAGCGGGCCACGAGGGCGGCATGTAGGTCTAGGCCGGAAGGAGACCGTGGCCCTGCGTGCACATCCCCAGGCAGAGGGCCCCCCGGACTCCTGGGCATTCCCACTGTAAGAAGAGTCAGTCCCAGTGAAACTAAGGACTGGGCTATTTGGCTGGACTCCTGGGCCTCCTCAGCCTCAGGGCCCAGGCAGGCGAGAGTGGGCTCCCTTGGGGTGTCAGCTGGGGGAGCCGCTGACAAGCTGGTTCCCACGGTGCAGCGAGAAGCACGCTGGCCTGGCGGTCCACATGGCCTCGGTTCCTGCCACCATCAGCCAGTTGAGTAGGCTTGAGCAAGTCACTCTACCTCTTGGGCTCGGTTTCACTGGTGGTATAGCAGCCCCTTCCCCGCTCGACTCAAGGAACTGTGAGGCCCAGATGGATGGAAGTGAGTGGAGATGAAAGTCAGCCTTGTACGTTGTAAACAGCTGCATGGGCCATGGTCCTGCCACCGCAGGAGAGTGGCCCAGGGTCACACAGGAAGTTTGCTGTGGGCTGAGCCCTCCTTCCACTGGTCACCTTTTGCCCCCTTCTCACTTAGGCAGATGTCAGCCAGAGTGACATGTAGTGAGGTCGGCTTTGGGACCCAGCTGAGCGGGGAACTGAGGCACTATTTAGGAATGCCATCCCTACAGATAATGGTCCCAGCAATCAGGACAGAGGCAAGACCTGGATATTGTCAGTGATTGGGGCTGGAAGCATCTTAGGCCCTCCCAGGCTTGGTCCCACCCACATCTTCCATCTCTCAGACCCCACAGAGCCAGAGAGCCTTGGCTCTGGTCCCAGGTTACTGACAACCCCCAGCCCGCAGACCCTGAATTGGCACTTCATCAAGGAACCCAAGGGCGAGGTGGAATAGCAATGACCTGGCCCGCCCCCTTTAAAGTACAGGGTCCCCTCCAGGGTCAACCGGAGCTGCCAATGCTTCTTGATGATGCTTGGGAGGTATCTGGGCTCGAGGAAAAGCCAGGCTTCTTACACAGAGCGCTGACTCCAGCTGCCCTGACCCCCAGCGGTTTCAGCAGCCCACAAAGGCAGCTTCTCTCCTGCCAGCAACTGAGGACTGGTCACTCTCTACCCATCCCAGAGGAAGGCATTAGGCCCCCATCTTGAACTCTTATAGGGTCTCATGGACATAGGCCTATACCTGTTCTGATGTTTTTATTTTTAACGTCAACAAGGACCAAAACAGACTCCCTCCACCCTCACGCATAAGCCTGCACTGGGCCCGCATCTTGGCCCAGGCAGCTCCATCACTTTGTCCGTCCTCCAGGACTGAAGTGGCCTACCTGTTGGGGCAGGATTTCCACCTCTGAGGCTCCCCTGCTGGGTCACTGCCCAGTGGCTTCAAAGAGAGGCCCATTGAAAGGGGAACACCCTCCCCCATCACTCCCAACTCTTCACTTTGAAAGGGAGGTCAAAGCACAGGTCCTCAGGACCCATGATCTGTAGACACGCTGACACAGTGGTTTTCAAACCAGGTGCTGTGGAACCCCTGGTGTTCCACAGAGCTTTGTCAGGGGCTGCTAAAGTGGGAAGAGGGGTGGAGACATAGCACAGGTCTCCAGCCCTCCCCCATTCTCACTTCCACCAGAACAACTCTGCTTTTATCTGTCTTGCCTATTGAGGTTTCACCTTCAAACTTTCTTTTGAAGAAAAAATTCTTCAAACCATCATTCTGAGGTTTGATCTTAGACCAGCAAGCACAGGTTCTATTCTTGCTTTTCATGTTGGAATGGATACTTTGTATTGGAACTTGGGTCACAGACCCAGGCCTAAGCATTGGCTTATACACACACATACATACACACACACACACACACGCACACATTAGACAGTTTTGTAGACCCCACCCTGAAGCTGGGCCCTAGGTTTCATTTGGGCGGGGCCCGGTGCTCAGTGAGGATGGGTCTTGACCCTGAGATGGGCCCATGCAGCATAGAGGACTGTGCAGCAAAGAAGCAGGCCCAGCCCTCACCCTAGGACTTAGTCTGTGCCCCGGTATGATACCCCACTCTCCTGGCCCAGGCACATGGGATGACAGAAGAACAGTGTGATGGGTGGAGAAATGAGTCAGGTCCCTCTGCACATAGAGCCAGACAGATGGAAGTCCAGGTCTCATAAAGGAAACACCGAGGCAGGACTTGATAGCAAAAGTCTCTCCTGTGAGTGCAGGATCTGTCCAGAACTTCAAAACAAATTTTTTTATTGATTTTAGAGAGGAAGGGAGAGGGCGCGCGAGAGAAACTGTGGTGAGAGAGAACATAGATTGGCTGCCTTCCACATACCCCTCACTGGGGGTTTGGCCCACAACCTGGGCATGTGCCCTGACCGGGAATCAAACTAGTGACCTCTTGGTGCATGGGTCGATGCTTAACCGCTGAGCCACACTGTCTGGGCTGTCCAGAGACTTTTTAGGTAGCAAGTTTCCTTGAGAAATTCTAATAAGATTCCACTCCCAGATTTGAGGACAATCAAGTGTGTGGGCCACAGGAGGGGGCCTGAAGAGAGGCTGGTCCCCACCTGCAGTCTCCGAATTCTCTCCCTGCCAGCCTACCCCTCTGCCCAGGCTGAGGGTGGGCACTTTGGTGAGACCTGGAACAGCCCTTGGCCCAGAATCCCGCCTCTGCCCAGCCCAGGCCATTCTAGGTGAAAATGTGAGGCTGAGGGCACTGCAAGCATGTGACCTGGGAGAAAAAGTGTTGACTGCTCCACGTTCAGTTCGAGTGTGCGCTTGGAACCCACTGACCTCGATTTCTCCACGTGTAACGCGGGGCTAGGGCTAGGCTCTGCCCACCTCACAGGAATTGCTGCAAGGATCATTGGAGGTGTGGGCACGAGAGGTGGAGTCACGTGCGAAGTGGGAGTCACGTGCGAAGTGGGGGTCACAAGCTCGGGCTGCAGTCACGGCCTGCGCTGCCGATCAGAACAAGTGCAGGGTGCACGGTTGCTGGAAGCTCTCTGCTCAGTGTTAAGGGCCAGCCACAGGCACTGGGGGTGCAGGGGCTCTTCCTACTCAAGGGGAGCCAGTGCTCAGCCTGGTGCAGTGACTATGTGTGGGTCCTGGGTGTGGGGAGTGACAGGTGACTGGGACAGGTCTCCAGGTCTGTGACCCTTCTGTGAAGTGATTATTTTGTGACACCTTCATTCCAGGTTTATTTGTTGTTACCTGTGGCATTCCTTATGAGCTCAGATAAGTTATTACAGTTTATTCAACTCTAACAGGACAGTGAACAAAAGAACCATAAGTAGGAGACCATTAAAGGTCTTTTGTGACAGGTGCTGGCTGTGCTTTTATTTGTCTCATAAGTCCCCGGCAGGACATAGACCAGCAAATGCTGTCCCTGATGCCCGGGACTGGTGGAAAGGACCTGTGGCCGGGCCAGGTGTTTTCTTTCCCTGGCTGTGGTCCCAACTCCAACCTGGTTCCTATACCCCCTTTTGGAGACTGCCAGGAAGCTTTCTCCTCCCCCTTCGCCGTTTACCAGCCTAAGGCCTTGGGGAAGTTGCCAAAACCCTGATCCCTACCAGACAGCACTGGATCGCGTGACCCCTGGTTTGCTTCTGGGGTGAAGCCATCCCAACTTCTCTTTGGCACCACCGACCACTTCAGCTGGAGTCCTGCCCCAGTCCCAGCCCTGATTCTTGCTCAGTCCTCTCCTGCTCTGCCGGGTCTTCCTGAAGTCACTTCAGTTCTCTACAACTTACCCTCTGCCGGTTCCAAAAGAACCACATGGGAGGAGTAAGGATATAGGTGCGAAAGATTCAAAATTCTAAATGATAACATACTGTATTAACACAAAAGGAAGATGCTGATGAATATAAGATGACTTTCCTAGGGAATGGCTAATATATGGAAAAACAGTTTTACATTCCTGTAAAATCATGTGCAACTTAGATCAAAGCAGTGCCCTCCTGGTTGGCCAGAAGGTGGTCTGTTTCCTAATGCTTCCTTTCCGCCAGAGAAGGGCAGCAGGACATACTGACATCTGAATCAGGAGACCTGAGCCAGAGTTTCATTGTGCCCTCCCACATGGATTGTATCAGTCTGAGTCCAGATAAACAAAGCCTATGTCAGTATTTCAGTAGCAAGAATTTAGTTGAAGAAACTGGTTATTAAAATGTTGCAAGAATTGCCCTGGCTGGTTTGGCTCAGCAGTTAGAGCGTCAGCCGGCGGACCAAAGAGTGTTGGGTTTGATTCTGGTCAAGGGCACGTGTCTCAGTTGCAGTTCGATCCCCGGCCCTGGTTGGGGTCATGCAGGAGGCAACCAATCGATGTGTCTCTCTCACATTGATGTTTCTCTCTCTTCCCCCCACCCTCCCTCCCACTCTATCTGAAAATCAATGAAAAAATATACTTGGATGAGGATTTAAAAAATATATATTGCAAGAGTTGAAAGGGTAAATGAGATGTGAGGCAACCCAGAGATCAGGTACCACAGGAAACCACAACAGCCTGCAGGGTGGACAAGAGGGAAAGGAGGTGGTGTAAGGGAGCTGAGGAGCCAGGGCGGCCCAGCAGGGGCCACTGAGGGAGAAGGGATCTGAGGAATCTAGACCACAGAAGAACACAGCTATTGCTGGGGGTGCTGCCCAAAGCAGAGAGAACTCGGGTTTCTCCTCTCCTCCCACCCTCCGATTTCTCCTCTCCTCCCACCCTCCAATTTCAATTTCATGTGTGTGCCTCCTATTGGTGGAATCTAATTAAAGCTAATTTTCAAAGAATCTTTGGAAATGTAGTTTGTAATGGTTGGTGCCCTGTAGTACAGAGCAGAAGAAGGTCGGGGGACTAAATCAGAGACCAAATGAGAAAATCACCAGCTCTTCCTTAGTCTTCTCGTCCAGAGAACAGAAACAATTGCATTGGTCCTATATCACAGTTTAGAAGGAGTGCCCTGACACCTAACCAGGACTCTAAATACGGGAGAGAGAGTTGCTATTGCCTCTTAGCTTGGAGTTTTTTTCCTGCTGTCACTGTCTTCATGGTGCTTTGGGGCTTCATTTATCTAGCTTTAAAAACCATAGCAAATCAAAATAAACTGGGTAAGAGATTCAAATTCTGGCCAAGACTAAGCAGAGTAAGTCCACTATAGTTTATCTCTCCTACTGATTGCATAAGAACTCTGGACAAAAATACAAAACAACTACCTTATGACTCTGAAAATTAGACAAAGGCAGGAAGATGGTGCAGAGGAGTCAAAATTTGGAGAAGTAATTTGCGTGGGGCAAATTTCAATTTCTTTCCTCTTTTGTGGATTTGTGCTGAAATTAGAACCACCAACAATAGAAGGTGAGACAGAACTTAGGATCTGAACCTAAATTAGTTGATTGCCTCTAAAAACAACAACAAAAGCAACATTCTATAAAGGACTATAATTGGACAGAGTCTACACAATATAACATTTCTAATGTCTAGGATATAATCTTAAATTATTTGGCATACAGAGAACCAGAAAAATATGACCAGTTCTCAAGTGGAAACACAATCAACATATGTCAACTCTAAGATGACTTAGATGCTGGAATTATTAGAAAAGATTTTGAAGTAGCTATTATAACTTGAAAGTGATGGAAAGATAGTTATTCTCAATAGAGATGTAGAAACTAGAAAATGAGTCAAATGGAATTTTTAGGACTAAAAATAAAATATCTGAAATTAAAAATTCACTGGATAGTCTTGATAGCAGAATGAAGGTGACAGAGGAAAGAGTCAATAAACTTGAAGATAGATGGGAATAAATTATTCAAACTAAGAAACAGAGGGGAGCCCTGGCCTGTTTGGCTTAGCGGTTAGAGCGTCGGCCCATGGACCAGAGAGATCCGGGTTCAGTTCCCCCTAAGGGCACATACCTCAGTTGCAGTTTGTCCCTGGCCCTGGTTGGGGTCATGTGGGTGGCAACCGGTTGATGTGTGTCTCTCGCTGTCTCTTGCCGCCCCCATCCCCACTCTATCTGAAGATAAATGTAAAAAAAAAAAAAAAAAATGTCCTTCAGTGAGGATAAAAAAAAGAAAAGAAAGAAAGAAACAGAGGGGAAAAGATTGAAAAAGATGACCAGAGACCTAGGGAATAATATCATAGAGTCTAAAATTCATGTCACTGAACTCCCAGAGGAGAGGAGACACACTGCTGTAGAAAACAAAAAATTGCTTGAAAGGCATAAATTTACAAATTCAAACAGGATAAACACAAAGAAAACCACATGATACACAGAAACAAACTGCTGAAATTCAAAGATAAATTCTAAAATCTTGAAAGCAGTGAAAGAAAAATGGCACATTCTTGTATGTTCTTCCATACAAAGAATGGTGATTTGATGCAGCTCTCTCAACAGAAAACATGGGGGCCAGAAGAGAGCAGAACAACATCCTTAAAGTGCTAAAGTAAAAAGAATTGTCAACCCAGAATTCTGTATCCAAGGAAAATATCCTTCAAGAACGATGTAAAATAAAGAGATTCTCAGATGAAGAGAATGGAAGAGAATTCATCACTAGCAGACCTGCACTAAAAAAAAAAAAAAAAAGCTAAAATAAATTATTTGGGTTGAAAGAAAATGTCCATATCTTCAGGAATTAAGAGGAACAGAAATGGTTATTTGGGTAAATATAAAAGGCTACATTGGTCATCTTAAGTTCTTTAAAATATGTATGATTGTTGAAAGAAAATATAAATTGTCTGATAGGGTTATCAATGTCTATAAATGGAACACATATGATAGCTATAATGTAAAGGTTAGTGGGGGAAGATAAAGAGAACTGTTTGTTTGTAAAGAGAACTGAACTGTTTGCATTAACTTGAAGTGACCCAATATTAATCCTAAGTATACTGTGAAAGGTTATTTATGTATATTGTGATTCCTAGAGCAACAACTAAAACAGAGCCAAAATATAGATAAATTAAAATGACATACTAAAAAATATTCAAATATTCCAAAAGAAGGCAGGAAAATTGGAGCATCAGAATAAAAAACAGGGAGGACAAACAAAAAATAAAAGTAATAAACTAAATCGAACCATATCAATAACTATATTAAAAGTAAATGGTCTTGCCCAGCTGGTGTAGCTCAGGGGTTGAGCATTGACCCATGCACCAAGAGGTCTCTGGTTCAATTCCCGGTCAGGACACATGCCCAGGTTGTGGGCGCGATACCCAGTGGGGGGCCTTCAGGAGGCGGCTAATCGACGTTCTCGCTCATCGATGTTTCTATCTCTCTCAATAAAGAAAATCAATAAAGAAAAACATTTTTTTAAAAAAGTAAATGGTCTAAATATAATTAAAAGACAGAGATTGTCAGACTAAATAAAATAAAAAACAAGATCCAACTACATTCTGTCTACAAGAAACCCTCTTTATATATAAAGACAAAGATAAGTTAAAAGTAAAAAGATGGAAAAGATAAACATACAAACAATAATAAAAAAGAAAGCTGAAGTGGTTATATTAATATCATTCAAAGTAGAGTTCAGAACAAAGAATGTTACCACGGATAAAGTGGGACATAATATAAAAAACAAAAGTGTCAACTTACCAAGAAGATGTAACAATTCTAAATGTATATGCATACCTAAAGTGAAACCTGACAGAACTGAAAGGAGAAATATACAAATCCACAACACTTCCAGAGCAAGAAGACAGAAAATTAGTAAGGATGTAGAAGACCTGAATGAACTACACTATCAATTAAATTGACCTAGTTGACATTAATAGAGCGTTTCACCTCAAAACAATAAAATGTGCCTTCTTTTCAAGTACACATGGAACATTCACCAAGAGAGACCATTTTCTGGGTAAAAAACAAAACAAAAACCTTAACAAATTTAAATCATAAAAAATATATTTTCTGACAATAACAATTAAACTAGAAACAAAATAACAAAAAGGTACCTGGAAAATTCACATATACTGGGAAATTAAGCAAAATATTTCTAAATGGGTCAAAGAGAAAATCACAAGGAAAATTAGAAAATATTGTGAATTAAATAAAAATAAAACCACAAATATCTAAAGGTATGGGATGCAGCTAAATTATTTTAATAAATGCAGAAATGACATTTGACAAAATTTAATATCCATTCATTAAAAAAACAAAACTTTCTTAATTTGATAATGGGCACAGCTAACACCGTACTTAATGGTACACTCCTTTCGACATCCTCCTGATGGTCCTAGCCAGTGCAAAGAGGCAAGAAAAAGATATAAAAGGCCTACGGATTATAAAGGAAGAAATAAAATGGTCTCTATTCACAGACAATGTGATTATTTACATAGAACTACTAGAACTAATAAGTGAGTTTATATAGGTTGCAGGATACATGATCAATATGCAAAAATCAGCTGTACTTCTCTGTATAGTAACATCAAACAACTGGAAATGAACAAAATAGAAGTATTTAGGTATAAATATAAAAATATGTGCATAATCTCTCTGCACATCTCTAAACACGAAATGTTGAGGAAATCAAAGATGGCCTAAACAAATTGAGACATGTATTATGTTCATGGATTGGAAGATTCAATATTGTTAACATACCACTTCAAATCAAGATCTTTGCAGGACATTTTTTGTAGATATAAATCTTATAAGAAAAAGTTAAGAAATTAGAATAGCCAAGCAATTTTTGCAAAGAAGAACAAAGTTTGAGTTCTCTACTACCTGATCTCAAGACTTACTATGAAGCTACAGTAATCAATAAAGTCTGTTGGTTGTGAAAGAATAGACATATACATTGATGAAACTAAATCTAAAATCCAGAAGTAGACCTGCATAAATACTGTCAATTGATTTTCCAAAAAGGTACAAAGGCAATTCAATCGTCGTCTGTTCGGTGAGTAGTGCTGGTGAGGATGTGGAGGAACTAGAATGCTAGTGGTGGTAATGCAAAATGGTAAGACACTTTTTAGAAATTTTATTTTTCAATACAGTTGACGTATAAGATTATATTAGCTTCAGGTATACAACACAGTGATTAGACATTTATATACCTTATGAAGTGATCACCCCAATAAGTCTAGCACCCATCGGACACCATGCATAGTTATCACAATATTATTGACTATATTCTCTATCCTGTGGTACAGACACTTTGGAAAACAGTTTGGCAGTTTCTTATAAATTTGTATTACAAGATAGTACACCTGAAACCTATATAATTTTGTTAACCAATGTCACCCCAATGAATTTGATAAAATTTTTTTAAATTAAAAAAAAAAAAAGATACTGTAAGATTTAGTGGTTCTATTCCCAAAAGAAATGAAAAGTTACTTTCCTACAAGAGCCAGTACAACCCTGGCCAGTGTGGCTCAGTTGGTTGGACTGTTGTCCCGTACACCGAAAGGTGGTGGGTTCAATTTCTGGTCAGGGCACAAACCTAGGTTGCAGATTAGATCCCTGGTCAGGGCGCATATGGGGATTCAACAGATTGATGTTTCTCTCTCTTTCAAATCAATAATCATGTCCTCAGGTGAGGATTTTAAAAAAGCCATCTGTGCAAAAGCCAGCACATGAATGTTTATAATGTCTATGTTCATAAGTGTCAATAACTAGAAGCAACCCAAATGTTCTTCAACTAGTGTGAATGCATAAACTATTGTACACCATACAGTGGGATACTGCTCAGCAGTAACAATGAACAAATATGGGTGAATGTCATATGAAGATTCTACTAAGTAAAAGAAGCCAGACTTAAAAGGACACATTTTATGATTCTATTTATATGACATTCTGGAAAAGGCAAAACTATGGGGACAGAAAACAGAACACTAGTTGCCATTGGCTGGGGATGAAGGAAGGTGGTCACAAAGGGGCAAGTAGGGATTTGGGGGTGGGTAATGGAACTGTTCCACATCTTTTTTTTAAATCCTTACCTGAGGATATGTTGTTGTTGTTTTTTTAATTGATTCTTTTAGAGAGAAAGAGAGAGAGAAACATCGATGTGAGAGAGAAACACTGATTGATTGCCTCCTGTACGCGCCCCAACCAGTGATTGAACTTGCAACCTAGGTATATGCCCTGACTGGGAATCGAACCCATAACCTTTTGGTGTACAGGATAACGCTCCAAACAACTGAGCCACCTGGCTGTTTGGCAGGAACTGTGCGATATCTTGATTGTCTAAATCAACTGTATGCCCCAAAGAGTAGATTTTACTCTACATAAATAAAACACCAAAGGGGTCAGGGTGCAGAAAGAAACTAAACAATTTATAGCTCATGAACTGCAAACAGTATTTACTTGGATGTACCATTTGGTGGGGCTTATGCTGGGTCTTGAAGACACAGATAAATAGGACAATCCCTTCCTTCAAGGCGCTCACAGATTCATAGGAGGATAAGGCAGGACAACAAAGGTTTAGAGTTGCTGTTGGATATTGGAGACGGGGCTTGCCTGAGAGCAGTGAGGAGGGGCCATCACGTTCAGCTGGGGTGGGTGGGATGGGTAAGAAGACAGGCTTCCTAAAGGAGGAATTGCTTCAACGGAGTTTTGAAGGATGAAAAGGAGTTAGGTAGAGGAGAGGCTACGAACATTCCAGGTAGAAGGGAAAGCACATGGGAAGCCTCAGGGGGTGAGACAACCTGGGCCCTCAGGGAATTGTTAGGACTTTGGTGTAGCTAGGATAAAGGGGACCAGAGGAGCCAGCAGGAGATAGGACCAGACCATGGCTATGGAGAGGGTGTTACAGATAACCAATCCAAAGAGCTTGGTTTTTATCCAGAAGACAGTGGGCCAGGTTTTAAGCAGAGCAGTAAAAGGGATCGGGTTCATGCATTTTTAGGGTCACTCTGCTGCATTGTGGAGGATGGACCAGAGCGGGAGGCTAGAGGCAGGGGGACCAGAGAGGAACTGGGGCAGGGATCCAGCTGAGAGATGTAGAACATGGGATCAGGGGGAAGCAGAAGGATGGCTGGAGAGGTATTTAGGGGCAGAATGGCCAGGACTTGCCTCCCATTCCATATTTGAACATTCGTTCTCAAAGAAACTGCACTTGCTGTTTCTTCTGCCTGGATTGATCTCTCCTGGGCTCTTCACAAAGCGCATTCATTCCCATTCTTTAAAGTAAGCCACCTTGCAGGGGGAGGGGTGTTCTGCCTAACTACCCCATTTAAAGGACACCCTTCCCATCACTCTTCACTCTGTTTATTTCCCTTTTAAGAAGTATATTGTGCCCTAGCCGGTTTGGCTCAGCGGTTAGAGTGTTGGCCCATGGACCAGAAAGTCCCGGGTTTGGTTCCCTCTAAAGGCACGTACCTCGGTTACAGTTTGTCCCCAGCCCCGGTTGGTGTGGGTGGGAACCGGTCAATGCTCTCTCACATCGATGTTTCTCTCTCTTTCTTTTTTTTTTTTTATCCTCACCCGAGGATATTTTTCCACTTTTTGTACATATACAGTGGGAGGGAGGGAGAGAGGAAGGGAGAGAGAGAGAGAAACATCGACGTGAAGGGACACATCGAGTGGCTGCCACCTGCACGACCAACCAGAGCCGGGGACAAACTGCAACCGAGGTACGTGCCCTTAGCGGGAACCGAACCCGGGTCTCTCCGGACCGCCGGCCGACGCTCTAACCGCTGAGCCAAACCGGCCAGGGCTCTCTCTCTTTCTTTACCCCTCTCTCCCTCCTGCTCTATCTGAAGATAAATGCAAAAAATGTACTCGGGTGAGGATAAAAAAAAAAGAAGTATATTGCTTGTTTATTTACTTGTTTACAGTCTAAACACCTGACTCTCGGTTCTAAGCCTGACTTGCCCCCTTATTAATGGACCTTGACAAATTATTCATCTTCATGTACCTTAGTTTTTTCATTTGTACAGTAGGAATAATAATACCTACTTCATAGAATTGTCATCAGGCTAAAATAGATTCATATGTATTAAATGCCTAGAACAATCCTAGCACAAATTTAGCATATATGTGTTATTTATTACTATTATTATCTTACAAGGGCATATACCTTGCCATTTTTCTTCAGTACTGTATCCTCAGCTTCTTCCTAGCACAGTGCTTACTTAGTACATAGGCACTTAAAATACTTGTTGAATGAATTGTGACTAAAGTAAAGAAAGAACTTCTCCACCTTCACCAGCAGATGACGCATGTATGCAAAGAAAAGTTAAAACTGCTTCCACTTCTACACAACTCAGCCAACAGATGTCGCTGCAGCGCCCTGGCGGCAAGGAACCTAGGCTGAGCCAGTGACTCAAGTTGATCAGACAGGACTCTGGATGAGTATTCCAAGTGGAGGAGCCAGAAAGCTATAATTGTATTAAAAAGTCAAAGTCAAGAAACTAAGGATAAATTATGCTTTGTATGATTACATATTCTAAAGCTGCATTTTCTTGCTCTTTTCTGCCTTGATTCAGCAGCAGCAACAAGGAGCTGGCCGTGCAGGCATCTCAAGTAACAGAAACCTCAGTTCAGTGAGGTGGGAGATTATGGGAGTCCAAGGGAGTGGGCATCTGACACGCAGCAGAAGCCACCAGCTCTGCTTGATGCTTCTCTCCCTGTGCTGTGGACTTTTGTGGGGGCAGGGACAGCACTCACAAATCTTGTCTGTGCACTAGGACTGGTGACATGAAAGGGAACTGGGCCCTCGAGAGAAGATTCTGGTCTGGTGCCAAGAGTGGGCCAGAAAACCAATCAGTACAAATAAAGGTCTGGGGTGTGGGGGGGTGTACAGTGACAGAAGCAAGAGGGCGAGGTAAGGAGCGCATAGGGGACTCTTGGGCTGTCCTGATGCTCTCGATGTGGGGGAGGCATCCCAGGCAGAGTGCACTGTGTGAATGAAAGTATGGGGATGGAATACCCTGGCTCAGTTACTGAAATCTGAGCAGTTTGATGTGGTTGGAGAGCAGTGTTCAGGACGCTGTTTAGTGTGGCTGGAAGACAGGGTCAAGGGCAGGGAGTGAATTAGTTTCTCTAGTGCTGGCAAAGTCCAGCAGTCTAGCACTTTTTCTTTTCCCCTCCAGGTCTTTTCAAAAGTCACTGGAGTCCAGGGCCCACCAGCCTGGTATAATCCTTGCTTATTCTTGTCCCCATGTAATTATTAATAGTGGCCTCTTTCAGTCTCCAAAATTTCCTAGTATGGATGGTCACATTACTTAGGGGCCCTCGATGTACTTCCATTATCACAGTGACCCCATCTTTACTGAGGGCAGGAGCAGGCTCCGGTCCATCTCAGCAGCTGCTCAGCAGAGACAAGAGGCTCAGAAAGAATGAGTTATATGCTTGGGACCTCAGAGATTGGGGGTCCAGAACAAAACTCTTTTTCCTCTCGGGGAGAGGTAGAGATGCCCTTTCCATCCAGAAGGATCCCCCAGCAGGGTGTCTGCCTGCAGGAGGCTGGGTTTCTGAGGCCTGCTGGTAGCTGCCAATGGAGGCTGACGAGTCCTCCCCACCCGTTCCTTGTTTGCTGTTCTCTGAGAGGCCACCACAGGCTTGGGTCTGGCTGCAGGAGGCAATGACCACAGGGGTGGAGATACCGACGTAGGAGATGAGGCAGCCCTGGGTCAGACAGTCAGACCCAGAGCAGGGCAGGGATGGCCCCAGGGAGCATCCCGGGCTCTGGATTTGCTCTGTACCTGATGCCATTTATGACTTGGAAGAGGGCTGCTGGGCTTTCTGGGCCTCCATTTCCCCACCAGTACAGTGACGGGTTAGTTAAGGTGACCTGCATGGGACTGGCCAGCCCTGGGTAAATTGCCTCGAGGCAGCATTGAGGGAAGAGAGGGGGCAGTGAGGGAGGGGGGATGGGGGGAGGGGGGGACTGTGAGGAGCCACGTTCATTTCCCCAGGGATATAAACTGCCCCCATCACTTCTCTCAGTTCGGGAAAGGCAATGCCCATAAATTAGGGCTGTGAGTCTGCCAGGCAGAGTCTTAATGCAGAAGGAGATGGACTCCAGTGAGAGCAGGCAATGCCTTTGGAGGCCGCAAGTCCAGCCCCGGCCTGGACAGAAGGAACCTGGAGCCAGAGACAGGCAGGGGTGTCCAAGGTCAGGGTCGGACTGGGCCAGGATGGCAGAAGCCAGCTCTGCTTTGTTCACTGCTGAATCCCCAGCACCCAGCAGGGTAAGATCCCAACCGGTACTTCTAAGGACCAAATGACAGCTTTCAGACGGAAACCTGGACTCCAGCTGGGCCCTCACTGGTTCCCACCCCAGACCAAGGGGCATGGGGAGGAAAGGGGTCACAGAAATCACCTTCTCAAGGAGATGGCTCCCTGTGCTTTTGAGAGGAAGTTTCACAATCCTTACAGGGTCACAGAACTCTGAGGAGTCTGACATGTTTCTCTTAGTGAATAGCTGGTGTCATGTCTATCGCGTCTCCGACAGTTACACCCCTGTTCTCTCCCTCTCCTGCTCTCTATCATACTGTTCTCCAAGGGGACATCCTGGACAGAATTTCCCCCCTGGCACTTGGCCCCTGCAGTGCCCTGCGGTCTCATGCCCACCACAGACTTCCAGCAGCATTCCCAGCACATGCTTAGAGGGGAGGCTGGCCATTCGGTGGGGCCCTGCCACTGCTGAGGGGTCTGGGGCGGGTGGGTGGCATCAGGGTGTCAGGGCAGGGCCAGCCAGATCCCTCCATCTCACCTTTTCCTATACTATATCTTCGGGCTTCTCTGGAGGCCACTTCCCTTATCCCCTTGCCCACCTGGCCTCCGGTAGGCACGGCTTAGTTCTGATTCCTCTCTGTTTCCAGTCCCCAGCGTGAGACCTGACACAGAAAGGATGGGCAGAAGGAAGGAACAAGTGAGAGGCACCATGCAGCTCCCCTGTCCCACATATCACACCCCTCCACTTCCCTGACTTCTCCGAAGACGGAGGTCCCTCTACTGCCGCCCAGTGGAGAACGTGGGCACGCAGATCCATCTTACCCACATACACCCTTTCCGCCATGAATGGTCTTCTCCAATTCTCAGACTAACAAGATCTTTCTGCCTGCAGGCCTCTGCACAAGCAGACAACTTCTGGTATTTCTCTGTTCTGCAAACTCCTACTCATCCTTTAACACCCCACTCAGATGTGACTTCCTCTGAAAAATCTCCTTAGGTTGGGTCAGGGGTCCTTACCCTGAGCTTTCAGTTTCCTGGGACTTCTTTTCTCTAAACCTTGATTAAATATGACTCCTCCCCAGGATCATGAGCTTCTCTGGGATGGCAAAGTTGTATTTAGTAAGTAAAGGCTGAGTGAATGGCTGGATCTGCAGAGGAGGCAAAGCTGTGGCCCCTGGGGACCTGTTGATAGCCCCATAAGACCAAAGGCCACTAACAGGCTGCAAGAGGATAGCAGCCCAGAGACAACATTTAATGAGCACCAAGGTTAAATATCAACTGGCATACATTAGGCACTCAATCAATTGATTTTTGACAACTATTGATTTGATACTTAGCTTAGCAGCAGCTCTCATATAAAACTCTCAAAGATTTTTGCTGACAATGAACCCACAGCTAATAGCATGTTTTATTTGCCAGGACTCTCTGGCTACATTCTCAGAGGACATGCCTTTGGAACTGGAGGGGTGACTTGTTAAAGACAGTTCTCTAACCATGTTAGAGACACTAACACTACTTTGTTCTAGAGAATTGGCAGCGCATCCTTTGAAGGTCATTGACAGATGGGAATGCTTCAAGAGAATTTAAACCCTTCTCATGAGGATTTTGCTGGGAGAAGATAAGGACTCATGCACTGTCTCCAGCTCTGAGTGTAAAGAATGTAAAGAGCTATCCTGAGGTGAGCTGTGCTCCTGGCCCCAAGGCAAAGCTGGGACTGACTGGTCAGGAAGTCAGATTCTCTGGCGATAGAAGGGATGCTCCTAGGAAGAAAGGGAGTGAGCACTTTATGGAGAGAGGGTGTTCTTTGTTGAGATAGCTTAGGAGATGGTTCCCACATTACCCCTGAGGTACTTTTCAATGTTTATAAGGCACCATTTATAGGATGATGCAGACCTAAAATTTTGACATGCTAGAGTTCTGGACTTCCACCATGTGGTTCTAGGGCTTTGAGATCCTAAATGTGAAATAACCCAGCCTGGAGACTTGAGGCAGGAGATAAACCTCTTAGCCTAGCCCTACTGACCCAGAACCCACCTGCCTCCTTGCTCCACATATCTTAAGGGGTCACTTTATCCATCCCCACCTCTGGGCTGCTCCTCCTTTCAGCCTCTCACATACCCAAGGGGCAATTCTTACCCCTCTAGCCAGGACACTGGGACATGACAAAGCATACAAGAGAGTATCAGGTGATTCGTCAAGAGGTGATGATGCCAAAGCAGGATATAATGATCTATCCTCTTGTCTGAAATAACGGCCTCAGTTCTCTGTGGCTGGATTTTCTCCCTGGTAGCCTCATCTGAGGCTAGCATTAGTCAGTCCAACCACATCTCCCCCACAACCCCCACCCCCACTGCTGTGATGAGGATGGAGGGGTAAGAGGATGTAGGCTCCCACTCTGGCTGTGTATAACCCCATCTGAGGATAAAAAGCAGACTGGTTTGGAGAGCAATGCCATTCCATGGGAAGTCTATGTGCCTAGTCTCAATCCTGCTATGTGCAGCCACAGCCCATTTCTTTTCCCATAGTCCAGGAGAAGACACCAAGGAACACTGCACCTTGGGCAGGTCTAAAATGCCCTCCCAAGTGCCCCCTCCAACTCCCCTCAACGCCCCACGGTCAGCAGAAATGACATGGCACCACTTACAAGAGCAGAGTATCAGAGATTATTGCAGACTTTATAGAAAACTGCCCAAGGGACATCCAGATTTCTTGGGTAGGGGTGGGAAGGCAGGCCTCAAGCCAGTATGTTGAAGGAGGGTGACTTCCTGTGTGCGGAAGCAGCACAGGCCAGCCATTCTGCCTGACCAAGAGGGTGGGAGTCAGGGAGAGGCAGCCCCCTCCCCACTCACCAATTGTGCTTTGGGATCATGCAGAAGGCAGGGCGCTGAGGCTCTGACCCTGAACAGAAGGGCCTGTACCTAAGACAGGAGGTAAGACCCCCTGCAAGAAATCCTTAGGGGAGGAGTCACATGGGTGGAAAAGAGCATGTGGGCAGCAGTTTCCAGCCCTTCAGAGTCCCCTTCTTACCCCCCTCTGAGGCCATGATGGGTGGGCGACCCTGGTTCTGAGGCCGGACTTCACACCTCCAGGACTCTCCTTTCTCTGTGAGGATATGCCAGTATGGTTGGGGGTGTGGCACTTGCACCTGTCTCGCAGTGCTGGAGAGCTCATTTTAGCAGGTAAAGGGGGTGGGCACATCCCAGGGATGGATTCCTCACTGTATCCCGGTCTAATGAGTGGCAGAGGTCAGTACTGAGTGAAAGCTATGGATGTAGGTGGAATCAAGAGCCTAAGACTTGGGCAGGGGGATGAAACTCAGATTGGGGCAAAGAGCTGAGAGTCTGAGATTGGGGTAACCACTGAATTCTGGGGGATCAGAGCCTTGGTGGGAAAGGCTGAGGACCAGCTCCACACTAAGGCTATAACAGGGTGTGCCTGTCCCTAGAATGGGAGAGACCAAGGGAGCTGAGCCCCAAACCTGGGCCAAGGAAGGGAGGGGCCTGAGCCAGAGCTGGGGTGGTGAGTGGTATGAAATACATCCTCTGATGGGGGAGGGTGCCCAACCTTTAGAGCCCCAGGATGTGAGTCTCTATGCAGGATGAAGGGCTCAGAGATCAGGTATGAGAAAAAAGGCTCAAAGTCCACAAAACCTTTTCATGGGAGTGCTCTGTTTCTGAGACCAGAATGGGATGTGAGGACCCAAGCTCTGGGAAGGGAACTGAGGGCTCCAAGCTGGAGATGGCTGTCCATGAAATCTAGGGTGATGTTCCCCACTGAGAAGCCAGGGCTCAAAGAACAGGGTAAGGGAGGCAATCTCTGGGCTTTAGGGTTTTAGGACAAGGTGTCTTAAAAGAGGAGAGGGGTGGCTGATGGGTCCCTAGCCTGGAATGGGTGAGTAGGGCTTCTGAAATCAGAAGGGGTGTCTCTGGGACTTTGATGGTGAGAGCTCTCAGAGGCTGGGAAGAAGGGGGTACAGCTTGGGGACCCTGTGTGTGTGTGTGTGTGTGTGTGTGTGTGTGTAGGGGGGTGGTGATGCCACAATCCAAAGGTCTCAGGCGGATCAGGGGCAAGTCTCAAAAGCCTCAAGTTCGAGAGTGTCTCATATCCACTTTTTCAGGCCGGGTAGCCCTAATAAAGTCACCAGCTGGCAGGGGCATCCCCAACCTCCAACAGGCGAAGCTCAGAGGCCCGAGCTTGGGGAAGTGGCGCGGGAGCTGGCAGGGGCGGCCGGAGCGGGCGCGCGGCGCGGGTCGGCGTCCTGTTCGTAGCGGTAGTGGTAGCCCTCCATCTGGTCCCGGCAAGCCTCGCGCAAGTTGCGCATCCAGCGCTGGATACCGCGGCGGTTTAGGTAGAGCACCATTAAGAAGATGAGGCCGATGAGCGCCAGCACCAGCCCGAAGAACACATAGGAGGCTTCCAGCTCCGGGCCGGTGAGTTCTACATCCCCGGGACCTTTGGCGTTGCTGTCAGCGCAGTGCAGCCACGCCTCGTCCAGGTCCAGGAAAGGCCGGTTGTGCAGTTGCGGGGGGTGGGCGCATCGCAGTCGCCGCGCGTCGGGGACGCGCTCCGTGGCGTTGCGCAGCCAGGCCAGCAGGGGGCGCGCGGCGCAGCCGCAGCGCAAGGGGTTGTCGGCAAGCAGCAGGCGCGGCGCGGGCAGTCCGCCATCGCGTTCAAGCGCGCGCAGGTCGTCGGGGCCCAGACCGGCCAGCGCGTTGAGGCGCGCGTCCAGCTGCTCGAGGCGCGGCCGGAGCAGCGCGTTGGGCGGCAGGTGGCTCAGCGCGTTACCCGCCAGGCCCAGGAGGCGCAGCTCCTCTAGCGGGACAAGCGCGGCGTTTAGCGCGGCCAGCAGCGCGGGGCCGCCCCGCGCCAGCGCGTGGTTGAGCTGCAGCGAGCGCAGCGTCGGCAGCCCGCGGAAAGCGCCGACGCCCAGGGCGCGCAGCGGGTTGTGGCTCAGGTCGAGCGCCGCCAGGCTGGGCAGCCCGTCGAAGGCACCGTCCTCCACCACCTCGATGTTGTTGTGCGTGAGGCGCAGCGCGGTCAGTAACGGCAGGCGCACGCCGCCCTCCGCCGCCGCCTCCTCCTCCCCATCCGCGTCCCCGCCGGCGAAGGCGGCCGCGCGCAGCACCGTCAGGTTGGCGCCCACGATGGTGAGGTTACGCGCGTCGGGTGGCACGTCCCGCGGCGGCTGCCGGAGCTCTGCGCCCGACGCGCAGCGCAACAGCAGCTTGGGGCCGCCAAAGCAGTAGCACTGGAAGGGACAGGGCGCGGCGGGCTGGCTCAGCGCCGCCGCCACGAGCAGCAGCCCCTGTAGCAGAGGCCCCCTTGGCTCCGGCTGTCCCGCGCGCGGGGCCATCGTGGCTGCGCCCGCATCCAGCGCCTGGGCCGCCGCGCTCACCAGTGAGTTCGGAGCGCCTTGGGGGCGGGGAGGGGGCGGGTGGGGCAAGTCCTTGACCTGGAGAGGCTGGCAGTCGCAGTCGGTCCGTCCGTCGGCTCTAAAATCCGAGGAGCCTTCACTTTCCTGGCTGGGGCAAGAGGGGTCAGGCAGGGAGCAGAGCCCCCCGCCCCCTGTGCCCTATTCGCCCTGCGCGCTGGCCTCCGGCTTCCGCGGCCGTTCCGGGCTCCGAGCCGAGTGGGCAGGGTTTGCCTCCCCCCTCCCCGCCTCCTGGCCACCTCCTCCGCCCCTAGCGGAGTCTCCGCGCCCTCCTCGCAGAGAGGCGGGGTAGGAGGCTCCTGAGAATCTGAGCTTTTGGTTGCTGTGCCTTCTCTTCCCCCTCTCCAGCTCCGGGTCTGCTGAGAAGTTTGGCTCTCCCAGGTTCTCACTTGCAGCCTCATCTCCCCTACTTCCCGTGTTTAAGCTGGTTTCTTCCCCTACCCTCTCTGGCACTGTGGGTCTGGGCCGGACCAAGGAGAGCAGGCAGGTGGGTCAGCATCACCGAGTGAGAATTTGGGGCAGGTCTTTACTACGTCTCCCCTACAAGAGCAGGAAGGGATGAGGGGTGGGCTGAGAAAATTAGTGATTTTTCAGCCACTTCCTAATCTCTGTGATCTAGGAGAGGGCTGTGTCAGGAGAGACTGGAAAATCCCCAGCCTCCGGCCCCCTCCCCAGCGACCCTGGTTACTCTAGGCCTGGCTGGGTTACTACCACAGCAAGTCCCATGGGACTAGTGTTTTCTCGACCCCCATTCCACTCTACTTCCTAGAGTCAGCCCCTCAACTCACTGGCTGCTATGCCTGGAGTTCTTTCATCTGGTTTCCTCCACCAGGCTGGACTCCTCCTCCGAGGATTCTCCCAGGCCTTGGGATCAGTGGGTGTGGTGATTCAGCTCTTTGCAGTCCCCTCCCTGCTCCAGCATCCAGGCAGGAACCCCACTAGACTGCTCTATTGGGTGTCAGGACTCTGGGCTTGTTGGATGTTGTCAACTGCCCCTCCTTCCCACCAGGATACCCCACCTGTAAATGATAAGTGGGTGGGAGGTTTGGGGTTCCAGTGGTTGGGAGAATAGGAGCAGATTTTGCAGCATGGAATTAAGGGATGGTCTCAGAGGGGGCCGGGGTTGAGCTGGTTATGGGTTTGTTTTGGACTTTTTTTTTTTTAGAACTGGGAGGCTCCAGACCTGATTTGAAGAAACAGGCTCCTGAGAAGGGAGCACTCCTGGTCTTGGTATGAATTATTCAGGCTGGAGAGGCTGACACTTGATCCTGCAGGCCATTCTGGTATCAGCAGAGCTGGTTGGGATAGAGGCTCCCCCCACCTAAGATCAGTCAGTCTCTTTCTCCTGAATTAAGGATGGTTGTTGGGTTGACTCCTCCCCCAAGGTTATATTTAACAGATCAATACCACTCAAGGAGAAGAAGCAGACCCTGCGGTGGCTTGGGTCTCCGGCAAGGACCACTGTTAAGGACTAGAGCCATTGATGCTGGGGAGAGGGGGAGCTGGCCCTTCCTTCCCCCTTCCCTCTCTTCCAGGTATTGGCAGATGAGAACTGCAATTTGCACATGCATGATTGGACATGTCTGTACATACGTACATGTGAGATTGTCCACATGTGAATACACACAGACTCATGCTCATTTGGGTGTGCAAGCACATGCATAGAAAGGCTTGCATGAACTTGTGCAGAGTTCCAGGCAGGCTCAGATGTACCTCATCTCATGCAAGTACATGCGGGCTCATCCATACATGTGCACGAACATTCATAATTCTGGGCCCATGCAGGTTCCTGGGTGTGTTCTGCAGGCTTACAGACCCATGCATGCAAGCATGTGCATCCCGAGATTAGCCAACACACTCTGAGCCCACCCCTGCCCTCCACCAATGCCATTGGTTTGTGGTGGTAACCATCTGTGGTGTCTTTTCTCATATAAACACAAATGCTCAGACAGATGCCATTGGGGCTGGACCCTCAGCTCTTGTACTCCCTCCAGCCCTGGTCCACATCAGCTCCAAGCCCCAACTGTGTCATCCCCGCAGAGGAGGCACTGGCTCTTCTTCACTATCGTGTTTCTACTCCAGGGTCTAGCACAAGACAGTGTAAAGTGAATGTTTGTAGGTGAATGAATGACTGAATGAAAAGGTCTCTGCTTCCCTGTCCCACTGCATAGAGCCCCTTTTGCTTCCAGCCTCTGAGGAATCACAGTCGAACTACCGAGGTAAAGCCCCCTCCCCAGGTCCCCATGGTGATTGGTTCCTGGTTGGCTGATGGCCCCTGTGAAAGGGCTGCAGGGCAGTAGGCAGCCTTGATTAGGGGTGCTAAACATCTCAGTTGGGGAAAGGAGACCCAAAGAGAACCAAGAACCATTAGGTACCACAGCATAAGGCAATGATTGTGTTTTATAAATGGAGAAACAGGTCAGAGGGCCAGGGACTTGTCCCAAGGCCAGTGGTTGTCAGGGCTTTGCCTGGAAACCTGGCCCTAGGGTCCTTGTCCAGGGCTTTGTCCAAGGTAGTGGCTGCATCTGAGAGGGTCCAGTGCCACAGGGAAATCTCATCTCCTCCTGACCCCAGTGAGCTGAGGCCAGGAACAGATGCTGGGGTGGGTCTGGTGTGACCCTGGACCTTTCTCTACCTCTGGGCTGTTAGCTTCTACTTCTGGAAAGTAGGTGGGCTTCTGAATTCCTCTTCTTCCTTGTCCTCTCAAAACTGCTGTGATAAAGTGAATGGAAAGTGCTTTGAAACAAGAAAAGCCATATTCCCTAGGGTCTGGGGGCCTAGCACCCTCTGCCATGCTTGCACCGTGTGGCTCTGGACCAGGCCTTGCCCCTTTATGTGACTAATTAGCTCCCACGTCATTTTGCCTTGTTCCATCTTCCTCCCTCCCCAACACAGCAGGTTCATAGTAGACAGTAAAAGGAGTGAGTTGCCACTTGCTGTCTCTCTGGCCTCCTCCCTGCCCTCCCTTCTTTGTGCAGGTGTCCCCTTCTCTGTCCAGGTTCCCCCAGGAGCTCAGTCTGTGAGCCATTTGGAGCCAAGCCTGATCTCTGGAGGAATGGCCCAGGCCATCTTAGGGCTGTCGGTGTTCAGCATGTGGTAGCTATTCAACAAAAGTGTGTCCAGTTGCATTTGAGGCTGTGTGTTTATCCTGAGGCATCCAGTGGCAGTCTTTGCTCAGACTGTCCCACCTGGGTGCCCTCTCCCCTTCACTCTGTTTCTCCAGTCCAGCCCACTGGAAGCCTTCATGGCTTCCATCTCTCCTTTGAATTTCACTCAGTGGTCAGAGGGCTAGAGCTCCCCTGCACCCCCCGCCCCCCGATTGTCAGCAACTGGGGCTCAGGACTGGTCTGATTTCCTGTCTTGTCAGCATACAGCTTGGAGCTCAGCATGGAGAAGGGCACTAGGGAACATTATTGAATGAAATAATGATTTTAAAATCTCTGGCTTGATCATCCCATCCCTGTGAGGCAGGCTAGCTGAGGATCCTCCCTCTACACTTCACACCAGGAGACACCTGCCCAGAAAGGTTAAGTGCTTTCCCCCAAGGTTGCACAGCTGACCGGATGGGAGCCTGACAGGAGCTCAGGTTACCTGCCCCTCTCCTTTGCTGCAGCTCTCTCATCCGAGGCTCTCTCCCCCTGGGGAGTGTGACTGGGTCAGATCCCAGGGGAGCCTGTGGGCAAAGAGTTCAGGCCCTGAGGGTTTCCTTAGGACTCAACAATAGTCACCCCAGGCCCACCCAAGCATAGTGATAGTCTGCCCTGTGCTAGGTTGAGAATCCCCCTTGTCAGCCACTCTGGACCCCAATTCTTGAATTTATTATCTCATTAAGTTTCAGGGCCCCTCTCTGAGCCTTTGAAGATACGCTTCCCTCCCTCCCCTAGTCCAGCTCCTCCACTAGGGTCCTTTTTTTGCCCCACAAAGGCCCTGTCCTCTGTAAGCTCCACGTCCTTGGTAGGAAGCCTAGGGAGATCTGGCAACTTTCCGAGGTCACCCAACAGGTAGCCCCTTCCCCATCCACCTCCCACTCAGTTTTGTCAATTCGAGGGTCTGTGGCAAGTTTACCTTCCCAGATCTGAGTTTCCCAGTCTGCAAAGAAGGTGTGTGTGTGTGGTGTGTGTGTGTGTGTGTGTGTGTGTGTGTGATGGTCTTGGAAGGCTTTTGAGTCCTGTGCCCCTTGGCTTTTTAGAGATTGGGGTCATGGAGGGGGAGGTAATGCTATGATTTTCCCTAGTTGGTGCCCCCACCTTCTCAGTGTGTGACCTTGAACTTTCCACCCCAACTAGAAAGTGGTGGTGGGATGGTTTGGGGGTTCTGATGCTGTAGCAGCCTGCAGGGTCCCTTTATCCTGGTGGCCTCCCTCCCCCTCCGCCCCCCTTTCCACCGAGGCAAGTGGAGGAGCAGCCGGCAGGGCTGCCGTGATGGAGCTCAGCCATTAGGTCACAGTGGGGGAGGCCCCAGGCTCTCTCCTCTGTGTAGCTTCTGCACTGGTGGGAGGGGAAGACTCCACTGCTGGCTCTGCTGTTCCATTTCTCACTCCTTCCCCCATGTGAGACATGGGAAAATCCATAGGCTCAGGATTCATGTTCTCCATTGAGTCAGCAGAGGCCACACTGCTTCTGAGGAGTGGACAACTGGCTATTAAATAACTCTGATATTTTATACCCTCCTCCTCTGCTCTGTGGCCTGGGCCTCTGGAGAAAGGCTAGAGTAAATGAGCTGGTGAGTCCTCTGAAAGGCATAGGTGCTCCTGCCGCCGGCTCAACCCACCCTTACCGCCGCCCCCAGGCCCCGGCCAGGGGAAAACCGTGTTCCTTCCTACCGCTTCACAGTGCTTTGCAGTTTCTAAGTGGTGCCCCAGGCTGGATTTGTTATCCCTGGTTTAGAATTGGAAACTGCAATTTGGAAAAGGGAACTGACCCCATCTGGCTTTTGTTTTTGGTCTGTTGCTGGCTGGCTGTGCAACTGTGAGCAGGTCCCTGTCCCACTCTGGGCTTCTGTTTCCTCATCGGTGTCTCAAGGTGGTTCAGCTGGTGGGTAGCCACTGGTCCCTCTAGCTGTAACATGTCATGAATTGCTGCCCTGGTCTAGATCTCTTCCCATGGAGCTACTGTTCGCCTCCACACTCCTCTTCTTGGGGAAGCTAAAGGGCAGAAAAGCCTGAAGCTCAAGGTTGGGCAGGGGCTGGCCCCAGGATTCCGGTGTAAATTCAGCTGAGTCAGGAGCAGGACTGGGGGGGGGGAGCAGAGTTGGACTCTTTCTTACCTCTTCTGCTCTCTCTTCCCCTCCTACCTTTCTCTTTCAGGTAGAGATCAGGACAGACCAAGGGCAATAACCTATTTAAATCTTAATTTCCTTAAAACTCAGAGTCTCAGAAGCTGTAGATGCAGTTGGAGAAAGTGGGGGCAAAACCCTCTTCTTACTCTGCAGCAGGGTCAGGCTCCTGATAATGGGAGTTAGTGGGCCCAGGTCCCTGGCTTCACCACTGTTTTGCGTCATTCGGAAGACAGGGTTGCTGTCTCTGTTGGTTATATGAGAACACTTGGAGGTTAAGAGCTATGCTTGGGGTCACTCCAGATTAATTCTGTACATTTTCTGATTCCCAACTTGGTGCTCATGCCGCTGCTCTTCTCCAGGCAGGGAGTCGGGGGCTGAGGGATGGAAATGGGAGGGGCAGGTGGGTTCTCGCTTCGATCTGGGAGTGACCTTAGTGTGCTTGGCTTTCTTTGCATCCTCTTCGGTCCTCACGATCCTCCTCGGCTGTACCAAGCCTTCTACTTCTAGAATTACAGAATTTTGGAATCAAAACATTGAATTCAAAGAACCACCGACTCAGAGCTGTAGAACCATGGTCTATTTGAATCAGAACATAGACTCTTATGGTGCTGACAAGACGAATGGTGGTGAATGAAATACTTAGAGGCTGCAGCAAGTTGTTGTAAGAATGTTCCCCAGTGAATGCTGCCTGTTTCCACACTCTCGTGCTGTCCCTTTCCACACTGACCTGGGTTTGGCCATGTGAATTCCTTTGGCTATTGAGGCATCAGCCAATGTGAAACAAGCAGAGGATTTAAAAGTGCTTGTGCATTAGGACTCCCCTCTTCTTGCTCTCCTGAGATCTCCATGTGTAGAAACTCAAGCAGGCCTCTTAGAGGGAGAGACCAGAAATGAGCCATCCCAGCTGAAGCCCTCTAGACCAGCCAGCTCCCAGGTGATCGTCCAGCCGACTCCAGCTGTGTGAGTGGCCCCACAGCAGTCCAGGAAAGCTACCCAGGGGACACAAACCCACATTGCTGACTCAGAATTGTGAACAAATAAAATGGTTGCTGTTTTAAGCCATTAAGTTGGAGGAGGGAGGAAGTTGTTAACACAGTAGATAACTGATTCAGAGCCTTGGAATTAGAATGGTAGAATCTTAGTTACAGATTCCATACATTCACAGGATCATAGATTCCTGGGATGAGAAACTGAAATTTTTGATGGAGTGTCTGAGGAATAGAAGGGGCCTGAGAACTCTTACTTTAACTCCCAGCTACTGCTACTCCTTTAATTCACAGACCAGTCAGCTCACTCACCCCCTTCCATCCTGGAGCCCCACCCCAGGATTCCTTAATTCTTCAGTGTTCTGTTTATTCTGTCACACAGTCTTGTCCCAACCCTCAGCTGGCTTCTCAATCCTTTCTCCTGCTTTAGGAAGCTTTCTCATGTTGATCTGTTTGCTCTGGTCTGGGAGCTAAATGTGGACTTGGTGGAAATTTGTTTTGGTATTTATCCCAGTTCCTGGCACAGTGCCTGACACAGAGTGGGGGTTAATGAACATATCTTGAGGAAAACCACCACCACCACAAAACTCTTCGCATTTCCCTCCCCCCCACTACTGTCTTCTGTGATCTGTCCGTGGTGCTGAACGTCTTTATCCTCCTGGCCTCTGTCTCCCTCAGAAGGGAGACAGAGGCCAGGAGGGTAGGAATCATAGAATCATTTTCATGTCCTAGAATTCAATCTCTCTCTCTCTCTCTCTCTCTCTCTCTCTCTCTCTCTCTCTCTCTCCATATCCCATCTCCCCCCACCCCATCTCATGGAGATAATTGGCTTGGACCAGTTAAAAGCAAACTAATACACGGTGATGTATATTAATCAGGTTTACATTCAGCTATATGCATCAGAATACCCAAAACAACAATCTCTTAAGTGATATATAAACAGAAGTTCATTTTTTTCTCATAAAAATCTAGATGTCTAAGTAGTTTTTCCACAGTCTTGAGAAACCAATACTCCTACCAGCCTCCCACTCTACCTTCTCTAGTATGTAGTCCTCATTCTGGTGTTGCAAAATGGTTGCTAGACCATCAACCATCACATCAGGTAGCAGATGGAAGCAAAGGATAAATAAGGGGACCCCTTCCCTTTATGGGTATTTCCCATAATTTCATTCAACACTTTCACTTACATGACCACATCTAACTAGTTTCAAAGGGCCTGGGAAATATATCTATTAACTGGGAGTCAATGTGTCCAGCAAAAAGTTGTGGCCCTTACTACTGAGGAAGAAGAACACATATCTATTGAAAAGTAACTAGAAATCTCTGACATTAGTAGTGGAGCAGTGGTGTTGATGGTGACAGTCAGTGGTGGTGATGGTGACAGTCACTGTGGTATACTAGTTGTGGTGTTCATAGTGACAGCAATGGGAATAGCGGTGGTGTTGATGTTGGTAGAGGGGATGATAATGGCAATGGTGATAATGAAGAAGAAGGAGGTCATGGTGAGGATGGTTATGATGAAGTTGGTAGTCAGTATAAACTCTGGTCCAGTAGCACAGACTTACTCAAGCATCAGCCTGGGTCAGGAGAGTACCAGAAGGGGTGTGATTTGTGGCACCCTGCTCCTTTGCCGTTCGTCAGCCATGAGCCTCTCATCGTCTTGAGTCCAAGTCACCCCCAGCAGAGCATAAATCAGATTCTCTCCATTTAGGCTGGAAATAACTCTGGAATAAAAACATAGGGCCTTAGGGAGGTGAAGCAGGAAGGGTGATATTGAACTTCCTTTTATTGGACAATAAACACTGATAGAACTTGTTGTTACAATCGAGAAAGGCTTTGCTGTGAGGTACACAGAGAAACACGTGGACACATAGCCTCAGAAATAGAGACAAATGGTTGCAAAGACACACATGCAGAAAGAGTTACAGATACACAGAAAGAAACAGGCCCACATTTAAGGAGACTCTCAGGCACAGACATGCTTGGTCTTGCAAGGGAGCACCAGGCCAGCCCTGGTTCTGCGGCTGAAGGTGACCAGCGGGGTGGGACTTGGGTAGGAGGGAGTATGTCCTTCAGGATGTCTCCCCCAAGGACACACCTGGAAGCCATTAGCAGAGAAGCCAGCAGATTCTGGCTCCAGGTGAGAAGGCGTGATGAGAACATGTGGCAGCTTCCTGCCCGCTGGAGCTGGCGCATGGAGGACACCTTGGCCTGAGTAGCTCCAGCATCACTCCCCAGCACCCACTAGAATGCAGGCCCTGGTGCTCAAGATGGTTGGTGAGCCCACTTTCCGTTCACCTTCTGAATCTTTGACACCAGCTCTCCTGACTTCCATAGTGACACTCCTTTTCCAGGAAGACTTCCTGATGATTCCTCTGTTCCTTTGCCTTTGTCTCTTTCTGCTTCTGCTCAGAGCTCCTGTATATCTTTCTCACCTCTCTACCCTTACCATTGATCTGTGCTTTTTTGTACATGGCAGCCATGCCTGGCTCCAGCCACTGTGCCCTTCTCTCTGCCCAGCTGGAGCAGCTTGGTTTGACTGCAGTTTCAGCCCTTTCTTAGGAGATGTTTGGGTCCTACCCTGGCTCTCAGCCCCCTCTGCTGCTACTCCTTGGTCCTGGGACTCATGACTGACTCATTTCCCACCACTGGAGTGCTGGAGCCCTGCTCGTTGCAGACAGACCATCTATTCCACCAGCCTGGGCCTCAAGAACTGGAGGTTCTGTGACACCCCAGAGTCTGGCTCCCTTTCCAGTTTCATGCTGGTCATTTCCCAGGATGATCTCGCGCTGGTTTTCCCCAGGGGGTCAGGTTCGAGGTCTTTTGATTTTCCCAACTGTATTTCAGAATGGTAAAGAAAGCATTCAGCCTCAGGTAGAGTTGGGGTAGCTTCCCCCACCCTAATAAAGGCATCATGTCCCTGAGCATCTCTAAGCTCATCACTCTCTGGAAGGCTTGAGTGGGCAGGGAGACCTTGAAGACTGGCCAGAAGTTTGAATATTGGCTGCCCCACATATTCCTGGACTTAGGACAGGAACCTCAGGATGGATGGATCCGAGCAGTCACGAAGCAGTTTCCTTTGGGGCCACCCCAAACTTGTGCCTCAGCAGCCCCTGTGGCACACCCAGTATAAACAGCTCTCACCCCCTCTGTAGTGCAGGGCCTGACCGAGGTTGGGGTTTCAATTTAGCCCTGCCCTGGGAAGGAAAAAAGAAGCCATTTGGAAGTTCAGAAAAGGAAAGGCTAAAAAGGAGCCCACAATCAGCACTAATTAGCCACTGGGAGAAAGAAAAGGAGGCCAGAGGACTGAGTCTACTTCTGAGAGAAAGCACCTGTCAGGCAGAGAGCCATGCTGGTCTGCACCCCAACACCACCCAGCGTGGGGCTTGGCCCCGCACAGGCCAACTGGCCCTGGCTCCTAGGTCCCCCTGCTGGGGGAGGGCTCTACCTCCCATGGACCCCATCATGACCCTCTCCTCTGAAAGGGGCAGCTGGTCAGAGGGATGGAGGGAAGGCAGGCAGACTTGACTGAGCACCTGCTGTATACAGTGCACTGAGCTCATTTTACATACGTTATTGTATTTATTTCTCACAGGGGCCCTGAAATGGAAGTACTTTGGTCCTCATTTTAAAATAAAGACATGGACACTTAGGTTAAGCAGTTGACTCAAGATCACACAGCTTAAAAGGGGCCGAGGGGAGAGTCCAGCTCGGGCTGTGTGCTCTGCAGCCTGTGCTCTTGTTGCTATAAAATGAGTGCTTGGAGGGCAGAGCCCTGGCCTGTGGCATCTCTCTTCCCCCAGTGCTCAGTCCCGGGGAGGGACAGGCACGTGGCAAGTGCTGAGAGAAGCTGTTGAACAGCACAGGCAGGACAGGCTGAACCAGGGAAGGACATGAAAAAGGGGGGCAGAGGGAGGGATGCTGGAGGTGCTACAGAGGGGCAGATCCTCTGAGACACTATGTGGGGGGGCCCTGGGGGGAGCTTTCCTGGGGCTGAGGACAATGTGGAATGAATGCAACCTGTGCCTGGCCATGGGGGAGACGGGGGAGGAAGGAGTGTGGGAACAGTGCTTTTCTTCTCCCCTCTTTGCCACTCCTACCCTTCCACCCTCCCCAGATGGTTAAGCTGTAGAGAAAACAAAATGAAGAACCTTTAGCCCTTGCTGGAGCCAAGCCACCCCTGCTCAGGCTGGGCAGATCCCCAGCAGTTCAGCTGGGCCAGGGCCAAACGTGGTCCAGGGTGGGGTGAGGGGCATTGAGGAGGAGAGAACAAGTACACCAGGCCTCAGGGCAGAGCACAGTGCCCCCCTACGCAGGCTGGAACTTCTACAGGGGCCAAGTGTCCCGAAGGAGAGGCAGCAGGATGGGGAGGGGGAAGGGACCCTTCTTTGCCTTGCCTGTGAGCCCCCCAGTAGCAACCGGAGAGTAGCAGAGACACATTTTGAATCAGGCAGACTTCCCATAGCAGCTGGTTCAGTCTTCGTAACCTCCACCCTGAAAAGAAGTGATTCTCAGCTCTTGCTTTAAACATGAGGAAACTGAGGCACAGAGTGAGTAGGAGGATGGCTGGGATTCCAACCCTGGCTGGTTGTCCAGGCCTGCTCTTAATCATCATGATCTCCTGAGAGGAACAGCAAGAAGCTTGCCTGTCTGCACCCACCAGCAATTAGGGGCCCCTCGTGTTGTGAAAAATGTCAGTGGAGTGTGTCTGATTAGGCTCATCAGTGCCCAGCATGGGACACATGAGTTTTTAAGATGGATCGCCATTATCCTTGGCTGAAGAATTGCGTGGGGTTTTCTAATTACAAATTAGTCCTGCTGGATTTCATTATGCTCCCTCTTGTACTGGCTTTTTGTGTTCTCAGTAATCTTACAAAACTTTGAAAATCATAGTCAGCCGAGCTTATTTTCTCGGTCTTAAAATATACAGCTAAGCTTTTATTAAGACACAATGTTGTTATATTCTTAACAAGTACATGGTTGACTCAAGATTACAAGAAGACAGCAGTTATTTGAATTGCACCATTCCACGTTGATGATGAATCAGAAAAGCAGGACAGATATATACCTTCCTATAGAGAACCTTCCTTCATTCAAAAAGCACATTTCCTGTGGTAGAGGGAGGTTCTCACTTAAATATTTTAAACTGTTTTCAACCAACAACCGGGCAAGTAGCCTGGGTTAATTTGATCATTTCCAAGTGAGATCCTTTTACTGAGGACTGAAAAAAATCTCAGATTTAACAGCACTAACAAAGACAGCAGAAAAACGATTTATTTCTATGATTAAGAAAATGAAGAAAATGTGGTGGGCACCAGGACCCAGCATAGGTTTACGTAAAGGAAGTCAGGCTCCCCTCCCTCCTCTCCTGCTTTGGGAGAACTGAGTAATAGATCAGAGGTGTATCAGAGTCCTGAGAATCTTGACTTTGAAAAGGCATTTGGAGCCCTGGCCAGTTTGGCTCAGGGGTTGGAGCGTCAGCCCACGGACCAGAGAGTCCCGGGTTCGGTTCCCACTAAGGGCACATATCTTGGTTGCAGTTTGTCCCCAGCCCCGGTTCGGGTTGTGTGGGTGGCAACCAGTCGACGTGTCTCTCTCACATCGATGTTTCTCTCTCTCTTTCTCTTCCTTCCCCTCTCCCTCCTGCTCTATCTGAAGATAAATGCAAAAATGTCCTCGGGTGGGGATAAAAAAGAAAGAAAAGGCATTTGGATTATCTCCCAAAGTATTTTTTATGGTGAGATGGGGGCAGGATCAAATCGTGCTACACTAGGGGAGTCCCTGGCTGCGTGGACGGCCAGGGGAGGAGAATTGCTTTGTGGATCAATAGCAGCCTGGAGGGCAGGCTAGGGGCTCAGTCCTCTGTGCTGCCTTACATGGTCTGATGTATTTCTGAAGTACTTGGCCAAATAAAACACATGTATCAAAATCTGTGGGCAGGAGAGTGACTGGGTTTCAAAATGACATAGATTGATTTGACCTATAGGTGACAACCATAGGCTCAAGTTCATGGAGGTAAATGTCAAGTTCTTATCGGGATCAAAGGTTGGGGTGGAGGAGAGGAGAAGGAATCACTGATCATAGACTGTATGCCATACTCTGCATAAGATAGCTCATTTAATAATGAAAACCCTTAGAGGAGAATGTTACTCTCATTTCATAGGGTAAAAAACTGAGGCCCCAAGAAGCTCCGCATTTGCTCTAGGCCACAGCTAGTAAGAGGTGAAGCTGAGATAAAAACTGAGGCTGGTCAGACTCACAAGTGCACCTTCTCAAAAAAGTTCAGGAAGAACGAGACATGGCTGAACAGTAGTTTATGTAAAAAGAAAACAAACACACGTATTTATGTGATGTTAGTCCCAAATTCTAATGCCGAGGCTTTTCTGAGCCTCCCCTCTGGGACCACCCTTGAGCAGGGTCAGGGTGCAGAGATGAAAGCACAGCCCGTGACAGCCGAGCGGTCTCAGGAGAGAAGCAGACACAACAGTGAACTTGACGGTGCTGGGCACACTGAGTGCTCTGGGAGCCCACGGAAAACCATGGCCTCACACTTCAGGGGGTCCCAGCAAACTGCACAGAGGAGGCAGCGTCTGGCCTGAGGCCTGAGAATGGCTGGCTTGTGCGGGAGCCCAGAGCACACATGGACTGAGGGTCCAGGTGGGGTGTACCAGCCTGCGCACGTCACTTCTGGGCTCCACTATGAGGCCCAGGAAGGGCCCAGGCTGCAGGGATGGGGAGGCTTGCCAACTCTCCACCCCCAGCCCCCAGCTCAGAAGTGGAGGAAGAGAGCAGGAGGGGGGCGGGGTTCTGGAAGCCCCTGGGAGCCAGAGTCAGGGACGTGCCTCTGGGAATGCTGCGGAGGTTCTGGGGCCGTGGCTCTGAGTGTGCCGGGTCCTTTATAACCACCGGCTGTGTCCCGCAGCTGTTCCTTCAAGTGAGAAGAGCCAGAGACAGGTGTTCAGAAGCAGGCAACACATAAAGAACAGATGTCCCAGGAGTCATTTGGAAGAGGAAAGGAGAGCAGCCCAAGTCTTTGTGATATGGGGGAGACTGTGTGATTGACATGTACAGAGGTCTCTGAGATGGGGTCCAAGCCAGGTAGGTCGGAGACAGAGGTCGCGAGATGGAGGAGCGCTGCTGAGATACCACTGGGCAGGCCATGCTGGGCCGTGCAGGCTGTACTCAAGATTTTAACCTTTATCCTACAGCAAGGAGAAGCCACTGAAGACTTTTAAGTGGAGAGGTGACAATTTTATTTGCACTTTGGAAAGATTACCGTCACTGCATGATTGAAGGAGGCTGAGTGCAAGAAGGCAAATGAGGAGACGCTCGGAGGAGTACACGTGTGAGACGGTGGCGCTTGGGCTGGGTGGTGGTGTGGAGGTGGGAAGAACTACGGTCTGTCACTAGGGGCCTGGTGACAGGCTGGATACGGGGCAAGGTGGAGGATGGCTGCAGGGTGTCTGGCTTAAGGATGCTGAGATCATTCACTGACAGAAGGAAAACCAGGTGCAGGGTGCACAGAGAGGGTGGACTTGGCCATGGTCCTGATAAGCTGGAGATGCGAGATATCCAAGTGGAGACATGGAATGGGCAGTTGGGTATTTAAGTCTGGAGTTCAGGCGGTGTCAGGGCTAGAGGTGCAAAGTTGGGAGTTACCAGCATTTAAGTGGTGACTGAAGCTGCTTGCTTGTTCAGGGTCCCCATGTGAAGCAGTTCCTACCTTGCCTGAAGGCTGGCCCATGGCTGCCTCTGGGCTCCCACAGCTTCCCTATCACAGTGTGTGGGCAGTATCTGCCTCACCCCTTAGATGGTGAGCTCCTGAGGGCAGGGACCACATGCATCTCTGCACCCCCAGAGCCCAGCACAGGTCCTGGCACAGTGGAGGCATTGGTGACAGTTGATAATTGACGTATAAAGAAACAGTCATTGGAGTGGGCTGCCATAGAAGGAGTGAGCTTCCTGCCCAGAAGGCTTGTGAGCAGGGGCTGTACAGCTCATGGGGAAGGAAGAGATTCCTATATCCAGCAGGTGTCCCCTTATTCCTGAGTCCAGGGTTTGGGCTGGAACTCTGTGATCTCTGGAGAGATCTCTGACCTCAGCCCCTCCCCCTCAAGCCTCTCCACTCTTGAGCTGCCACCCAAGTGTAGATGCCTTGCTAGAGTTTAGCAGAAGCTGCTGAGGTAGCTTTGGCCTGAGCTGCTAGGGCTGGCTGCATGCCCTGCCCAGCCTCCTCGACCTCTGCCTTGGCTTGGGCCCTCCTCCCTCCTCCCTCCCCAGCCACGTCTACTCTACCCCACTGCATCCCTTACTGCAGCAGCTTGGCCGCTGCAGGAGCCAAAGTGGACCTCTGCCTGGAGATTCTGAGGGCTTGGCAAGGAGAGGGTGTACCTGGAAGGAGGAGGAGAGGGAGCAGATCGGTGAAGATGCTGGCAAAGGAGAGGGAAGGGGAGGGGCTGGGAAGGAGCTAACACGCCACAAAATGTCCCCCCAGGTTGGAGGACCTTCAAGATTCCCTGGCTCCCTCACTTTCTCCAGAAAGAAACTGAGGAGTGGGTTGGGTGTGGTGGTGGGAGGAGGTGGTGACTTGCCAGAGGATGCACAGGGCACCAGAAACCTTCTTGTGCTTGGAGAGGGGAGAGAGGGGAGGGAGCAGAGGGCCCTGGAAGCCAGGGGAGGCCATGATGGGGACTGTCCCACCTGGAGGAGTAGGTGGAGAGGTGTGGGGGTCCTGGGGCAGAAGGTTCAGGAGTCAGGGTAGGCTGAGACTGATTTCTTCTTGTACTAATCAGCTTCAGACCCCCAATTGTCTCCCCATCACACTAGGAGCCCTGAAAAATAGCCTTTTCCATCTGATTGGGATATTCCTAAATCAGGGAATAGTCTGGAGTCTTCTTGAGGTTGGAAGACTGGCTCTTCCACCAGACTGGGGCCAGGACAGGACCAAGCCTCCATCTGTTTAGCCACGGCACTCGGTGTGGGGCAGTGCAGAGGGAGAGCGGACTGGGACCAGGAGATGCAGAAGGCCCCTCAGAGGGGCCTAGGCGTCACATGGCTGAGCAGCCCTGCCCCACTCACAGAGGGGAAGGTAAAACTTGAAGCCTGGGAAATAGATAAAAGCAGCAGAAAGGAGAATTCCAGCTTCCAGGTTAGAATTCTCACAGGAGTAGCAGGGCCTGGTAACATACACATTGTTACAAGAGGTGGGCACACTGGGCTGTTCCCAGCCTGGCTCAGAGTGTTCCGCTTGAGATAAGTGGGGACTGTGTCCACCCCAGCTATGCCAGCTCTGGTGGCAAACACAAGCACTGCAAAGGACTGCCAGGCTGCCCCAGAAAACCCAGAGCGACTTTGGCTCCTGAACTACGCTAGGACATGACTACAGAAATTTAAAAAGACCGACACAGCAGTACCACCTCCTTGTTAATACCATTTGTATGCTTGGTTTTAAAATACAACTTACTTTACTATATTTTTAGTGTGCTCACCCTAGAAAAATTTAAAAATATAAGTTGAAAGCAAGATAAACATATCTATAATCCCACAATCCAGAGACTTTAAAAAGTTTTTATTTTTCAATTACAGTTGATACCCACTATTATTTTGTGTTCGTTTCAGGTGTACGGCATAGTGGTTAGACGATCATAAACTTTACAAAGCGTTCCCTCCATTATTTTCGGTGCCTATCTGGTACCTTACACAGTTATTACAATATTCTTTACTATATTCCTTATGCTGTACTTTACATCCCCAGGACTGTTTTGTAACTACCCATCTGTACTTCTTGGTCCCTTCACCTTTTTCATTCAGTGCCCCGCACCCATCAGTTTTTTCTCTGTGTCTGTGAGTGTTTCCATTGTGTTTGTTAGTTTATTTTGTTCTTTAGATTCCACATGTACGTGAAATACCTGGCATTTGTCTTTCTCTGACTGGCTTATTTCACTTAGCATAACATCCTCCATCAGTGCTGTTCCAAATGGTAAGATTTTATTCTTCTTAAAATTTTTTTTATTCCTCACCTGAGGATATTTTTCTACTTACCAGATAGAGTAAGAGGGAGGGAGAGAGAAAGTCAGAGAGAAACATCGATGTGATAGAGCCACATCGACTGGTTGCCTCCAGCATCAGCCAACCAGGGCTGGGGACAAACTGAAACTGAGGGGATTTCATTCTTTTTTATGGGTATTAACCCTTTACTGGAAGTATCATTGGTGAATATGTTCTCCCAATGTTGTCTTTTCATTTCGTTAATGGTTCACTTTGCTGTGCACATACTTTATAGTTTGATGTAGTCCCATTTTGTTTAGTTTTCTTTTGTTTCTGATAGCAATATAGCAGGAAAAAATATTGCTAAGAGAATGTCAGAGATTTTACCGCCTATTTTTTTTCTAGGAGTTTCATGGATTCGATTTTCACATTTAAATCTTTAACCTCTTTTGAGTTTATTCTTGTAAATGGTGTGAGATGGTCTAGTTGTATTCGTTGCATGTATCTGTCTAATTTCCCAATGTCATTTACTGAACAGGCTGTCTTTACCCCATCGTATGCTCTTGCCTCCTTTGTCAAATACTAACTGACCACATAGGCATGGGCTTATTTCTGGGCTTCAGAGACTTTTTTGACAAATTTTCTTCCAGTCTTTTTTCTATGCATATTTTCTTTGAATTCTGTTAATACTGCTATAATCTTTAAAATGGTTTTCCTTTATTTTTCTTATGGTTATTAAAGTATTTAAAAAATGAAAGTAAAGACAAACATTAAGCAGAAAGAATTACTCATGATCCCATCAGCCATTGTATGAAGACAATGGGATATTTTTCTTTTAGTCATTTTCCTGTGCTCCACACTTTTAGAAAACATGTTAGAACCTTAAGTGCTCTGTTTACAGTTTGGAAGGCAGCATGATGTATTTATAACAACAACCCTCCCTGTGCTCCCTTTCCCCCCACACACCTGTATTTGAATCCTGGCTCTATCACTTAATTTGGGAAAGTTGCTTCACCATTAAAACTTCAGTTTTGCCCTGGCCAGTTTGGTTCAACAGTTAGAGCATCAGCCTGCAGACCAGAGGGTCTCAGGTTCGATTCCCGGTCAAGGGAATGTACCTGGGTTGCAGGTTTGATCTCCTGAGGGAGGCAACCAATCGATGTGTCTCTCTCACATCGATGTTTCTCTCTCTCTTTCTCCCTCCTTTCCTTCCACTCTATCTAAAAAATCAGTGGGAAAATACCCTCAGGTGAGGATTAACAACAACAATATCATAACATAAAACTTCAGTTTTCTCAGCTATGAAATGGGACCAACCGTTACCCAGTTATGGAGTTGCTCCTGGCCACCCACGCACGCAGCACTTAACAAGTCCTCGATGAAGGTGCAGTGGACATTTCTCACATGTTTTGCTGCCTAAGACTAGTCTCTTACTTTGCATTTGAGTGAATCTCCCAGTAGGTGAGTTCTTATGAAAACTAGGACCCCACCTTCCACTTCAAAGCCAAAGGGGGACAGTTACCCTCCCACTGCCAATTTGCCCAGCTGCACCTGGCTCAGGACTTTGATGTGACAATTAGTGAGGCTGGGAGGAAGATTTGTTAGAAGTCACATGTGCTTACATCATGTAGCAGTGCCACATCTGGCTGTACAGTGTGGCGCTGATGTTTAAAGGCCGTCTTGGGACCAGCTGTTCCTATGGTATGACCTTGACTCTGAATCCAGCTGCCCAGTCATTTGGTTGTCCAGCTTTCTCATCCATTGTGAGCTGCCCGGTGGAACTGCCAAACAATGTTTTTTTCTGTTTTGCTTAGTCTGAGTCAGTTTCTGTTGCTTGCAACCACAAAAGTTAGTTCCTAAATCTTTTCAACAGTAGAATAAATTTCAGGCACTAGTTTCAATTTCCAGCCAATGTTTTCATGCAGATAAGTCCTGAATGTGTTAGAAGTGTTGTACTTAATGCTGGTCTTTCGGACAAAGAACAGGGCAACCCTGTTCAGCGAGATCTGTCTCACTGCTCACTTGAGAGCCTGCCTAGAGAGAGGAGGTACTGAGAGCTGCTGAAGGAAAGAATGAAGGAAGGGAGAGAGCAGGCAAGGGAGGGGTTTCCACATGCCCACTTCCTGCAGGCAGCTTGTTGTGGGCCCTGCTTGGATTCCTAAGGCTCCTTGGCTTCCATCTGCTAAATCCTGTGTCTTGAGCAGCCTGAAACCGCTGCAACTCATTTTCTTCTCCTCTCACCCTTATGTGCCTCTGTGTTTCCCGGAAGATGGCATGACCCAAGATTAAAACCCTGGGTGTCTCCCAACACCCTTCCAGTCTACCTCCTAAACATTTCTCAATCCATGCCTTGCCTCCCCAGGACACCAGCTTGGCTTGTCACTATCATCTATTCGAGGTTGCTCATGGGGACCTTGCTCGACACAGGACTGGTCTTCAGGAGGCCAGTTGGGTGGCAGGAGCAGGCGCCCCAGAGGCCAGCTCACTTTTAACAAGCAGTACTGCTTGCCTGGGATTCTCAGTGTGTGGGCAAGGGGCTGTGGGCAGGCCCAGCAAATGAGCAGCGCTCCAAAGACAGGCCAGACCTGAATCCCACCTAGAGAGAAACTGGGACTATCCATCTTGGCAGAGAGAAATATTTGTGTGCCCTTCTAGAACTTCCGGTAGACGGCCTGGTTCTGTTTTTATCTCTATTTCTTCCACTCTCATCTGCCCCCTGTTCCAGGGCGGGGCCTGGCCTGTTGTCAGTGCTCAGGAAGTGGGGTTGATCAGAAACTCTGGAATCATTGCCTCAGGCCTTTCTTGGCATGCCACCAAAAGTGAGACCGGGACCCAGTTACTTCTCCTGCCTCATACACCCCAATCCTACCTTGCGCTCTAGGCTCCATCCACACCAACCCGTTCCCTGAATGTGTGCCAACCTTTTGTACATCTCCATGCCTTTGGACATGCTGTTCCCTCCACCCAGCGCCCTCCCTCCACCAGGTCAGCCTATGAACTCCCACTCATCCATCCTTCCTTCAAGGCTCAGTGGGTGCAAGGACTGCCTCTAGGAAGCGTCTGGAACTGGCCCAGGAGGCTCCCACATTTTGCCCTCTCTGGGCCCTGCCCACGCAGGCCTCTGTTATACCACTTGGCACAGAGTGTTGTGGGTATGTATACCCCCACTAGACAACACTTCTGAGGGAGCTGGATCTGTTTCTTTTATACTTCCAGTGCCGAGCCAGGGCCCGGGACAAAGGGGAAGCCAGGATGTTTCCTCTCTACCCACCCCCGCCCCTTGGAAGCAGGAGATTCAGCTGGAAAGCTCACAGGAACTTGAATGCCAGGCTAAGGAGAGAGGCTTAATCAGGTTTTAATTACTGAAGGATAATGGTGGCTGGACCCCCTTATTTGGGGAAAGAAGTGTGATTTTTTAATTTGGCCCTCTCCCAGCCCAGAGATCAGGGAGTTAGTTCTCAGCAAGATGAAAGATGGGCCTCTGCTGCCCTCTCCCCTGGATTTCACCTCTGCATTCACTCCCAAGTCCTAATGTCTCTCCTTCTCTCCCCAAAGGGCTGGGATCCACTCCCACTACTCAAGGGCCAAGTCCAAACCTCAATCCCGTTATGTAAGTGAATTATCTGCTGTTACCAACCAGCGCCAGCCAGCTTTCCTCCTCCTCCTAATTGATTTAATCTTCTCATACTAGAGAGCTGGGCGGGATTGGGGAGACAGTGTTGATCAGAAGCCAACACATCAGTGACGTAGGCTCATTAATTACAGGGAATCTAGGTCATGGATTGGCTCTGATTCACCCCCTCCCAATCATTTGGGTCTCTGAAAGGACATTTTCAGCTCCTCCTCAGTCTTCAAACCCTAGTGTTACATGGAGAGAAGGTTGAAGGTCCCTTTAGACCGTGTCTATCTCTTAACTCTCCCTAAACCACCATCGTTGGACAGAAATTTTCGACATTCTGATCTGAGCACAGGGCACAGCTGAACCCACCTTTCTGAGGAATGAAGAGATGAACAAATGATTTAATTTTGAGATGAGAAGAGACCTCAGTGTTGCCTTTATTTATTTCCCACACCAAACAAGTCTCCACCTTTCAGCTTCTCTAATAAAATATGTCCAGATTCGACTTGTACATCCCCAAGATGGGGTGCTCACTCCCTGAACATAGTCCTTCCCTTGTATGATGTCCTTTCTCACAAGGGGATGTGACATCAGCCTTGTAACTTCCTCTGTGACCCAACATTGCCTCTGGAGCCACAGGACATGCCCCAGGAAAGCCAGCCAGATCCTGAGACATGGTGATTGTCATCCATGACTTTGCTTTTCTCTAGGCCAAACACCCTGGTTCTTTCACCAGTTTCTCACTGGTGACTTTAGAAATTACTTCTCACTGTATCTCCTATGGTGATACGCCAATGGATGTCATCATCCTAGATGTGACGAGTGAACACAGACTCCAGGACTGTGTGAACAGCTCAGGTCAGGGCAGGACCATCACCTTTCCAGATCTTGAAATTAGACTTCCATTGATACGCCTGAAATTGCCTGAGATTGTTTGGTGCCTTAGCATGTTTTTTACTTAGCTTAAACATGGAGCATCTAACCCCCATAGTCATTTTTCTGACATTAGCAAAGTCGCCATGAAAATGGTCTTTGTGATATTAGAAACACCTCCATCTTTCTTTCCCATATTTCTTCGTTCCATCTACCATGACATTTATCTTTCCATACAACCATGCAATTATCCATCCACTCCTTCACCCACACAACTATCTATATATTAATCCACCAACCCCAATATCTACCTACATACCCTTCTATTCAGCTGTGCATGAATTTACTCCTTCATTCATTCACCTGTTTATTTACCTACCTATCTACCAACCCACTTACCCACTTATCCATTTTCTATCCACCTATCTGATCATGGACTTATCTTTCCATCTACGCATTCACCCACCATACACCCATATACCCATTCACCAATCCATCCATCCATCTCTTCATCTACTCCCTCTCCTAGTTACCCATACATTTATATTCATCATCCATCCATCTATCCAATACTTACTGAGATTCTATTACATTTCAAATCTTGAATATTCTGAATGATTCAAAACTAAATAAAATACAAGCCCCCCACCCCCCTTCTGTCTCTTGTCTTTATTCTTCTTCGGGGAGAGGATGGGAGCCATTAAGGCAGATGATGCTGAGTACTGTAAAACAGAAACAAAGAAAATGCTTTGGGGATTGAGGGGAGGGAGAAATGGCACCTGGATAAGGTTATGGATACCTTCCCACCAGGGGAGACTTTTGGTTTGGGCCTTAATGCAATAGCAGCATTTGGACATACTTAGATGCATTGGCAGTAATTCCAAGTAGAAGAAGCAGCGTATCAACAATAAAGAGAGCAGAATTTGTTTGTTTTTTAATCCTCATCCGAGGACATTTTTCCATTTTTTGTTCAAATTGAGTGGGAGGGAGGGAGGGGGAGAGAGAGAGAGAGAGAGAGAGAGAGAGAGAGAGAGAGAATCATCGACGTGAAAGGGACATATCGAGTGGTTGCCACCCACATGACCCAACCAGGGCCGGGGACAAATTACAACTGAGGTACATGCCCTTAGTGGGAACCAAACCCAGGTCTCTCTGGACCATAGGCTGACGCTCCAACCGCTGAGCCAAACCGGCCAGGGCGAGAGCAGAATTTGTATAACACTCTTTATATCCATGCCTAAGGGCACCATACAGAGCTAGACACTCTGTAATAACCTAATTTGTACTTGTTGATTGATAGTTTCCCTTCTCCAATAGAGGCACCCACCAACACTTGATCTGGATAAAATTTTACTCTTTATCTTTAAGAAGATTCTACTAGATGGCCTTGGACAAGTCACAGAAACTTTGTTAGCTTCTCTGAGTTTGGGATTATATTTCTGTCTCTATCAGGTGGTCCCCCTACCCCATTTTAATGATTTCTACTATGCTTTCTACTGAGAGATCAGCATTTTCACATATCTCAGATTTTATTTTCTTCTGTGGACACCAGTTAACTCAACCCCACCTGTCTTCAACTTCCTCAATCCCATACCCAGGCAACAAAGTCTGTGATGTGGATGAAGGAGGAAGTTCTGTGCAAATGGAACAGGATTGAAGTACAAACCAGTAGCCATGAATTCAAACCCAGCTTTGCCATGAGCTTGCTATGTGACCTCAGGCAAGTTTCTTTCCCTCTCTATTATTTTCAATTTTTTTCTTTATTGATTTTTGAGAGAAAGAGAGAGAGGAATGGAGAGGGAGCTAGAGATATCGATGAGAGAGAACATCTATTGGCCACCTCCTTCATGCCCCCCACTGGGGATCGGGCCCACAACCTGGGCATGTGCCCTGACTGGGAATCGAACTGGCAACCTCTTGGTGCATAGGTCGACACTCAACCACTGAGCCACACCAGCTGGGCTCCCTCTCTATTTTAAAGGTCCCCCCACCCCCCATAGAACCTTACCACTGAATACAGCATTTGAAATGGTCTAGTCCAACATTCTCATCTTATAAATAGAAAAACCAACTCATAAAAGCCATGTGACTTGCTCTAGATCATATCTAGATTAGTGTCAAAGCCATAACTAAACTTCAAATTTTCTGACTTTTGGTTCAGGGTTTTCTTTACCCTACTACCTCATTTCAGACTCCATTCACAGCCCCTATTTTCGTTGAGGGAAGTTTCCTCTCCCACCTTCATTCCCCAGGAAGAAACGTGTGAATCTTCCAAGTGTTCCTCTGGCTGTGTGTTAGTGATTCATGTCTGGGTGGGGGCTGGGCAGGCAGTATTTAAGAGCAAGTATTCCCAGCCTGGCAGAGTTAATTATGTTCATCAGGAAGAGAGAAGAGAACGGAACAAGGCGCTCTGGTTATCTACTGGTCTTTAATCAAATTGAGAAACGAGGAAATCCATCACCCAGAGGCTGAGGGAGTTGGAGAGCTTGGCTTCCGCTGGCTCCAGAGTCCTGTAATGGGTTGGGCGCTGTCCAAGGTGCTGACATCTTCACTTACTGCTCCCAGTTGCTGGGAGGAGCTGGGAGGAGCCCACTCCCACAGAGGGATGGCTTGTAGAAGATGGTCCAGGATAGAGCAAGAAAGGATCCAGGATAGGCCCAGGATATTGGAGACCCAAATCTTCCCTTTGCATCCTGAATCTTCCCTTTCCATTCATTTGTCTATCTGTTTTAGGAAAAATATCATTATGGCCAGAGTCCTGAGCTGGGATTGTAGAAATAGAAAAAGAGGGGAGATCCCTAGACTCTTTGCTTTTGAGGACACAGCTCCCAGTCACTGGCCTTGGGGACTTTACCATTTGAAGGGAAGATGTGGCTTCTGCTTTTATAAAATCTTCAGTGCAATGGCAGAGACATGAAGTTGCCTTTGAGAATTTATTAATCTGGTGGAGGAACATCATTCTGCCTTTAACTCTAGCTCAGGTATGATATAACGGAGTCATGGCTCATGTCTACATGGAGCCTCCAGTCTGGTGGGGGAAGACATGGTCTTTCTCTAGAAAACTCTTAGATTGTTTGAAGACATGCTTTTGATTTAGGGGAGAACCTCAATTATAATCAAGGAGACAGATGGACAGATCATTTAAAATGTGCAAAATAACCAACCAATGAGTTCAGATCTTCATGTAATTGTGGTTATTGGTGCTAGCTATTTAGTGTCAGTCAAGGAAGTCTTCCTGGTAGAGGTGAATTTGAATAGAGTTTAAAGGAAAGCAAGAGGCTTGGGTCCTTCAATCTTAGGCACCTTGAGAATAAGGACCATACCTTCTCATTACTTTATATCCCCTTTGTAGTAAGCACTAGCCTGGGTACTGAGAAAGCTCTTGTTTAATGAACAATCACCAGCAGATAGAGAGTGAATGTAGCTATTTGGTGGATTGGGAGACAGAATGGGAATGGAGTAGGGATCAGGTTGGTTGGAATGGAGAACCAGAAGTTTGTGTGAGGACATGGCAGTGGAATAAGAGGGACAGAGGGAGTAGCTCTATGTATGTGCAGGCCACAGAAGCACATTTAGAGCATCTACCTCATGTTTCTGGAGTTGGTGAGAGACACTTTATTGAATCTTGGGTAGTTAAAGCTAGAGACTATTAAATTACAAAATCAGACTGCTCAGCTTCTAGGGCTATACAACACAGGAAGTTAGAGTATTAAAATCATAGCATCTTAACAGTGCAGAATCACAGTGTGTTGAAATTATAAAACTGTAGAATCTTAAAGCCAAAGAGCCAAAAATCCATATTAGAAAATCTAAAATCCAAGAAATCTTAGTGTCAAAGGGGAAAAGAAACACTATTTTATGGCCCCCCTCTATTTTTATCTGTTATGGTGCCCAGAGTATTTTAGTACATTATTTCATTTAATTCCTATCACAAGTTTTAAGCCATCCAGTCCCATTTCTACTCAATATAGTACTTCTGACAAAGATTTATCAAACACAGGCTTCCATAAGCTTCTTTCCAGAGGAGTCATTGTCTCTTTGCATACCTCTACCCCCTGCTGAATAGCAGCTGGGAAGTCCTAACTCATATAAGCTATACTCCCTCTCCTTGTAGTGTCCCCACATTGGTCCAATTCATGTCCTTTGGGCCACACAGAGTAAGTCTGATCTCCCATTCACATAGCCCTTTAAATGGCTAAAGACAGTCTTTATTTCTTCTGTAGGATAAGCTGGTTTGTTCATCATATAGCTAGAAATGGAAGAGCAAATCAAATAATATTTGAACTGGAAAGGCCCTTCAGGGCATGTTGTCCAGAGACTTCCTTTTATTGCCAGGCAGTACAGCATTATGGTCAGAAGCCTGGGCTTTAGAGATAGACAAGCCTGACTTCAGAATCCAGAGGTTCAGCACTAACTTGCTATGTAACCTTTGGCAAATTACCCAATATCTCTGGGCCTCAGTCTCTTTATCCATAAAACAAAGAGAATAATAATATTGACATAGCAGAGTTGATGTGAGGAGTGAATGAGATAATGCAAGGGAAGCTCTTAGCAGAGTGTTTAGCACACAGTAAGCAGTCGGTAAATATTAGCTGTAATTATTAGAGGCCCAGAGGGGCAGGGGCTTGGTCAAGATTACAGAGCAACTCAGATGCAGAACTGGAGTTAGACCAAAGACTCCTGCCCCAGCTCATTGCCCTCCCTGTTCCACATTTCCACTCACCTTCCTCAGGAAAAGGAAATAACCCCAGAGGGGCTCTTTGATCACTGAATTAGTTAGAATGAAAGTAAGAGAAAACCTGGTTTAGAATGGCTTAAACCTTCTATTTCTTTAACAAGGAGGCCAGAGGGAGGTGGATCCAGGGTTAGTCTGGTGATTCAGCCATGTTTCTGATGACCCAGACTTTTCTCATTCTAAGCCTTGAGAGAGACTCCCCTTGTGATCACAGAATGATTGATGTGACCCCCAAGCACCATGTCCCCCCAAGCAGGAGCAAAGGGCATGGGAGCAAAAGGGGTCTCTTCTTCTCACACCTCTCTCTTATCCAGGAGGGGAGCGTTCTAAGCAGACCATCCCCTTATATGTTACTGACCAAAATGAGGTCACATGCCCACTCTTAGACTACTCACTGGCAAAGGGGAAGGCATTTCCATGAATGACTTGGCTCGTACCTGTTGCTGGGCATCTTCTTTTTTTAAAAAAAAATATGCTTTTACTGGTTTTAGAGAAAAAGGAAGGGGGAGGGAGAGATAGAAACACTGATGAGAGGGAGAAACATCAGTTGGGTGCCTCCTGCACGCCCCTTACTGGGGATTGAGCCCACAACCTGGGCATGTACCCTGACTGGGAATCAAACCTGTGACCTCTTGGTGCATGGGACAATGACGCTCAACCGAGCCACACAGGCCAGGGCTGGGCATCTTGCTACTGAAATAAGGAAGAGGGAACAGCTGTGGGAAGGCAACCAATAGTGCCTGCCGTACTCACCGTCATTCTTCTCTCCAAATTGGCCTCCCATGTCCTCTCCAATGTCTGCCAGGGAGCCTTCCCTGATTTACACTTCTTTGACCAACACCCTCTTCTACCATGTAGTCAAACATTACCCAATTCAAGTCACAGTCTACTTTGTCAAGGTCTCTCATGTTGTCATGTCCAAATTTTGTCTTCTCAACCTGTCGGCATTGGGAGATTGATAGTATTTTCTAATGAATAAGTACCTATTGTGTGCCAGGCACTGTTCTAGGCACATGTGTAGCCATCTTCCAAATGGCTCCCAATGATCCACCACCCTTTTGTATTCCCCTCCCACATTTTACCAAGTTCAGTCTGTGAGAACAACAGAATATGGCAAAAGTTATGGTATGTCACTTCTAAAATGCGATTATAAAAGATGTGTGGCTTCCATCTGGGTAGCACACATTCCCTTTCTTGGATCATTGATTCTAGGGTAAGTTAGCCACCATGTCCTGAGCAGCCTTGTGGAGAGGCTTGCATAGAAAGAAACTGAAGCCTTTGACCATGGTTTCAGAATAAGCTTGGAAAAGGATCCTCCAGCTACAGTTGAGTCTTCTGATGACTGCAGCCCTGGCTGACCCTTGACTGCAACCTCATGAGAGATCCTGAGCCAGAATCTCCTAGTTAATCCACTTCTGGGTTCTTGATCCTCAGAAACTGAGTGAGATAATAAAAATGTGTTGTTTTAAGCTGCTAAGTTTTGGGGTAATTTGTTACTTAGCAATGGTTAACTACTTACTGTAGTTCTACATTTATCACATTAAATCCTCCATTTTTCAGATGAGAAAATCAAGGCTGAGAGAGTGCAGTGACTTTTCCACACCTGGAAAGTGGCCGAGCTGGGGTTTGTCCCATGTCCATTGGATTCCAAATCACGGGGAACCTGGTTCTGTTTTCTCAGCTGGAGTGTCTCCAGCTCCAGGGTGAAGGTTGAGGAACTGAGGACAGGAGGAGATGGTCTCTTTGTCTGAGATGTTTTCTCTCCCTTTCTAAATTTCAGTCATGTTAGTTAGCAGATACAGCATCTATCGTGTATATGTGATTCATTGACAAGTAGGTTTATCAGAAAAAGCATCAGAGTTTTAAGAGGGGGGGATCCCTGGGCTCTTAAGTGACCTTGGACAAGTTCCTGCACTCTTCTGGCCTCGGTTTCTTTATCTGCTATGTGGGGATAATGATCCCTGTTCCACATTCCTCACCAGGGAATCATGAGCATCAAGTATGAAGGCACTTTGTAAAATGTCCAGTATTGTGATCCCAGAAAGGGTTGCTTTGAGTGAGGAGCACCCTCCCCCAGGGCTCTCACCGTCTGCAGGGAGGTAGCCCCGTTCAGCCACCGCTGCACATGTGGCCAGCGCGCCCTCTTCTCTCCCACCCGAGTCTAGGTGCAGGAGGCAGAGAATACTGAGAGAAATTGAGAGCCCCAACTCACTTCTTCAGCCTCGTTCCTCACTGTGACCTCCCTGTGGAGCAACACGGCAGCCCTACTGAACAAGTGGAAATTTCCCAAGCCTGCCAGGAGCTTTCTGTATGCCGAGCCCTTATCCGTGCAGTTTCCTCTCCCTGGACATCATTCCCAACTTCTCCACCTGGTGTGTTACCACTCATTTTTCAAGACTCAGATTTCCCCACATCTAGGATTCCTCTCTTGACCTGGTTCAAAGCCTTCTACTTCTCCTCTGGATTCGTGCACCAGTCTCCTGCCTGAGCGCTTGGCCTCCAGCTCCTCTTTTCTCCTCAAAGCCCCCAGGGTGCAGCTAGCAGCCTTTCAAAAACACAAATCTTGGTCTGTCACTTCCTGCTTAAAATAACCAGCCAACAGAATAATCCATCAATCAATGCTTCAAGAACTCCTCCTTGCTCTCACCTTCAGCTGGAACTGAAGGCTTGCTCCCTGCTGGTGTCTCCAGCCTCCAGCCCTCCTCTCTTCTGATCACCCTGATCAGGTGGTACACCTCAGCCACATTGCACTTGTCCCATAACTGTGACACACCTCCCTCTCTCTTGCCTTCCTATCTGCTGGTCCCATTGTTTTTCGTGCCCATTCTCATCGTTTCCACCTGTTGACTTCCTGCCTGTCCTTGAAGGCCAGCTCTGATTTAACCTCTTCTGGGAAGCCTTCCCTGGTGGCCCCAGGAAGAGTCTTCTTCCGTCTCTTATGACGACTCCAGCTTTTGTTACTGTTTGTCATCTTGGCTGCTTACACTGGGAGTTTTCTGTATCTGACACATGGCTGTGTCCCCAGCAGGGTCAGCACAAGTGCTTGGAGCAGCCATGTAGGATTTGTTGGTTGGTTGAATGAATGAATGAATGAATGAATGAATGAATCCATCCTTGAACCATCTCTTCTTGGCCAGTCTCAGAACTGCTGTTTTCCAGGGCAAATCCATTACAGCAAGAGAGTAAGCAGAAAGAAGGGACTGCTCTGGAAGGGAGAAGGAAAATCAATAAAAATGTAAATCTGGTTGAGAAAAGCTGTCCCAGGTTGGCTGTGGGGAGAGATAAGACTGGGGTGGCTGAGCCCTGGCTGAGAGTTGAAGAGAGATTAGGGGACAAGCAGAGCTGCTGCCAGGGCAGGGCAAAGGGAGCATGTCTCCCCTCGGTGGCACCTCCCCTGCCCGTCTTCACCACTTCCCTGCCCCCAGCCTCTACGCACTCCTTAAGTTCTTTTAGAGATTCTGGAAGAAGAAGAAAACAATAATGGTGGTCATCAGGTGCACTGCCTGTGAGTAAGTATGTTATCATTATTTGGGCTTCACAACTTTTGGGAAACAGGAGATGGGAATGATCAATCTCACTTTCCAGGTGAAGAAACTGAGATGCAGAGAAGTTAAATCACTTGTTCAGCGTCACACCATAAGTAAGTGGCAGAGTCAAGATTTGAATTCAAATGTGACCAACTCTAAAACTGTTCTTTTCCCTCCACTTCACTGGAGGTCTTGAGTGAGGCTTCAGATGGTCCCCAGCCTCTGCAACCAGATGCACAACTGTGTAAGTGTTTGTGTACCTTTTTTAAAAGGTTTATTTTATTTATTAGTTTTAGAGAGAGAGGGAGAGGGAGAGAGAGAGAGAAACATCGATAAGAGAGAACATTGATTGGCCGCCTCCTGCATGCCCCACACTGGGGATTTGGCCTACAACCTGGGCATGTGCCCTGACCAGGAATCAAACCGGTGACCTCCTGGTGCATGGGCCAACATTCAACCACTGAGCCACATCAACCAGGCATTTGTGTGCATTTTTTATGGAGAGGCTATATCTTTTATCCTCCAAGGTGATTGTCACCCCACCCCCCCCTGTCTATACCATGTTGTCTCCTTGGAGGAGGGGGCTTTGAGCTGAGTATAGAAGATTGGGATACAGTGGGGTGGGATGAGGAAGGCAAGCTGGGTAGAGAAGAGCACATGTAGGGAGGAGTATGTTGTGGGAAAGAATTCTATAGGCCTAAAGAATGCTGAGGATGCCGTGGGTTCTTTCTTGCTCCTCATTTATTTGTGCTCCAGTCATGGCTCCTGGCTCCCAGCTCCTAAGGGTCATCTGCCTGCCCTGCAACTTCTCAGTATGGGTCTACAGGACACAGCCACTCCAGGCTAGGCACAGGATATCCATTCTTGTCCCAGTCCTATCTTCAGCTGGATTTTATCACCGTAGAATCTTGCAGGAAGATTTCATACCTTTTCTTCTCAGTTCCCGAGTACAGGGTGGGAAGAAAGTGAGCACAAAAGTACAATTGCTTGTGGCTCCTCAATGACCAGAGGCCAATATTAGGAAAGAGGGCTGCTCCCTGGGGCCCCTCCATCCCTGGGAATCCCTTCAGCCCTTACCTGCTCCACTCCTGGCTCTCAGCCCCACGTCTCTTGCGATGACTCCTGGAGTTTCCTTGCCCTGACCAGCCTGAGCGATTTTAAGCACAAGGACCTTATCTTCTCCTTCAAATCTCAGCTCAACCCAGAAGTGGATTCAGCATGAAGCCCCAGAGAGGGACCTCCACATGTGTTCTTGGGAAATTTGCAAAGGTAAGGTACTTTAACCACAATCAGTCAATATTGCTAGTTCTTTTCACTCCAACTTCCCTTATGTCCCACCTTCCTCTTGTGCCAGGTGGTTGGAGGGGCCATGGGCATCTCTGGGATCTGGCTAAGCGGGAGTTGAGTTGGGCATCAATTTAATTTGGGTTCATTGAGATATATTTATGTGTTTCTCAGTCATCTCTACATGTAGATAAATCATTGCTAGCCACCTCTATGTACAGAATGGCTTCTAGGAACCTTCCTATGCACTGTCCAACTCACTCAGAATTGTGACACCAGGGTGTCATATCAGAGGTGGTCTCGTGGCATGAATGGGTTTTATGCCACCTGGCCCTGGAAGCATATGGGCAGTGGAGGAGAAACAGGTTTGAAATGTACAGAAACAGAAGCTAGTCTGTGGGAAATCCTTCCAATTGTCAGGGGAAAGCATGTATTTTAGAGGTGTGCCTGGCAGTTAGTAAAAAATACTATGTTATTTTTCTAAATTGCGTGATGCTGACTTCCGGTCAAGATGGCGGCGTAGGTTAACGTGGTATCACCTCCTTTCACAACCACATCAAAGTTACAACTAAACTACAACACAACCATCATTTAGAACCTTCTGAAATTGAGCTGAATGGAAGTCCTACAACTACGGAATTAAAGCAGCCGCCGCATCCAGACTGGTAGGAGGGGCAGAGGCGGACGGGCTGGTCCCACACCCACGTGTGGCAGATAAAAATCAGGAGGACACCTCGGCTGGGAAGGTCCTCCCTGAGGACTGAGGGGTCCCTGTCCCACACCAGGCACCCAGCTCAGGGTCCCAGTGCCAGGAAGAGAAGTCCCCATAACTTCCGGCTGGAAAAAACAGCGGGAACTGAGACTGAGGAAGGCTGAGGCTTCTGGAGCCCCAGGCAGCTCCTCTTAAAGGGCCTGCACACGGACTTACTCAGACTTGTTCCCTCTGAGCTCAGAGGGGAGGCAGCTTGAGGGGCACCAGAGAACAGGGAAGAACTGAGCTCTTTGGCCTCAGGACAAGGGCTGGAGGGGCAGCTTTCTCCTGGATACACTGTGCTGGTGGAGGCTGATGTTCCTTTGGTGAGCCCTTCCCTGGGGTGGCAGACAGCCACCATATCTGGGACTCCAGCAACCTGGCTCACACTGTTTGCCCCACCCTAGTGAATCCCTGAGACCCTGCCCCACCCAAGTTTTGGGCCCACCCAAGCTGTTTCCAAAGGCTTTACCATAGGAAACTGCTTCAGTTTCCTAAAATCTCTCAAACAAGCAGCATCTGGTCAGTGAGCCCCATACCTCTCATTAAGTGGCCCCAGGTCTGGCATTAGAAGCAGCCAGCCTTGGTTCACAACTTGGCTTTTCCTGGACACCTCCAAGCCCAGCACAAGAAGCAGCCATCTGCAGATCACACTGTAGCTTATGCCATGTGGCCCTGGATAGAAAACAGGCAGACTGACCTTGCCCCAGAGCCAGCACACCCAGTGGACAGCTTCAGACCACACCGAAACACCACTACCCAACCACCTCCACAAGTGACACACTCAATGAGTGGACTCAGTGGGTACCAGAGCCCTGATTAAGTCTTGCTCTGTGTGGTGGGCCCCTACACAGCTGATCCTCCAAGGTAGTCAGAGGCCAATGGTCAGTGGGCACAGCCAGTCCTTGAAGCTGATCGGCCTGAGTAAATCCCTCCCATTGACATGCCAACAGCAATCAAGACTCAAATACAACAGAAGTGTGTACAGTCCACACTAGGGGTGTACCTCGAGGGACCAGCTGGGGTGATCAGGGAGGCTGTGCCACTGGATCCTACAGGACACATACAACAGTAGGACACCCTACGAAGCCTAGGAGACATAGCAACTCTGCCTAGTACATAGAAACAAACACAGGGAAACAGCCAAAATGAGGAGACAAAGAATCATGTCTCAAATGAAAGAAAAGAACCAACAAAAAAACTAAACAAAATGGAGATAAGCAATCCATCAGATGCAGAGTTCAGAGAACAGGTTATAAGGCTGCTCAAGGGACTTAGTGAGACCTTCAAGGAACTTAAGGAGACCTCTGAGAAACTTAGAACATCAACAACATAAAAAAGGACCAGTCAGAAATTAAGGATGCACTAACTGAAATAATAATTTACAGGGAATCAATAGTAGAGTAGGTAAAACCAAGAAGCAAACCATTGATTTGGAATATAAGGAAGCAGAAAACACCCAACCAGAAAAGCAAAAAGCAAAAAGAATCAACATCCAACCAGAAGAGCAAAACGAAAAACGAATCCAAAAAAATGAGGATAGTGTAAGGAGCCTCTGGGACAACTTCAAGCGTGCCAACATTCACATCATAGGGGTGCCTGAAGGAGAAGAGAGAGAGCAAGAAATTGAAAACCTGTTTGAAACAATAATGACAGAAAACTTCCCTAACTTGGTAAAGGAAGCAGACATACAAGTCCAGGAAGCACAGAGAGTTCCAAACAAGTTGAACTCAAAGAGGCCCACACCAAGACACATCACCATCAAAATGCCAAAGGTTAAATATAAAGAGAATCTTTTTTTTTTTTTTTTTTTTATCCTCATCCGAAGACACTTTTCCATTTTTTTTATTCAGATAGAGTGGGAGGGAGAGAGAGAGAAACATCGATGCGAAAGGGACACATCGAGTGGCTGCCACCCGCACGACCCAAGCAGAGCTGGGGACAAACTGCAACCCAAGTACATGCCCTTAGCGGAAACCGAACCCGGGTCTCCTGGGACCGCAGACCGACGCTCTAACCGCTGAGCCAAACCGGCCAGGGCTATAAAGAGAATCTTAAAAGCAGCAAAAGAAAAGCAGTTTGTTATGTACAAAGAAGCTCCCATAAGATTGTCAGCTGATTTCTCAAAAGAAACTTTGCAGGCCAGAAAGAAGTGGCAAGAGATATTCAGGTGATGAAAAGCAGTGAACTACAACCAAGATTACTCTATCCTGCAAAGCTGTCTTTTAGAATCGATGGACATATCAAGTTTCCCAAACAAGAAAAAGCTAAAGAATTCATCACTACCAAACCAGTATTATATGAAATCTTGAAGTGTCTTCTTGAAGGCAAAGAAAAACAAAAATATGAACAATAAAATGGCAATTAATACATATCTATCAACAATTGAATCTACAAACAAAATGAGCAAGCAGAACAGAAACAGACTCATAGATACAGACTCAAGCAACTTTTTGTTACTTGCCAGATGGGAGGGGGCTGGAGGGATGGGTGAAAAAGATGAAGGAATTAAGAAGTACAAATTGGTTGTTAGACTGATGAACCTCAAAGGGAAGGGGGGGAGGGAGGGAGGGATGAGATAAACCAGAGAATTTCTATGCATATATGCATAACCAATGGACACCGACAATAGTGTGGGGAAGGCAGGAGGGGGGCGGGATTGGGGAAGAAGGGGTTAATGAAGAAAAAAGGGAGAAATATCTGTAATATAGTTAACAATAAAGATGAGTTTAAAAAACTAAAATAAAATAAAAATAAAAAATAAATTGCGTGATGTTGTTTTGACTTCTCTCTTTCTAGGTAAAGAATGACTTTCTCACCTCATTTTGTATTCTTTTTCTTGGAGGGCTCCCCAAACTGTATAAGCTTCCGTTTCCACAGAATCTGGATGGAGTCCTCGTGTCACCATTTATTTTCTGTGTAATCTTGGGCAAGTTACTTACCCTTTCCGAACTGTTTCCTCTTTGGTAAAACGCAAATGCCGATTTGGACAGGTGAGTACTCAGAAAGCCTCCTGCCCTTATTCCATTTCTGAAACCATTACTAGAGGAAGCAGCCCAGCCGAGTGAAAATGAGACCAGAATATACAGATAGGGGAAGATGTAACATATAAGAAGTAATGGTGAGCAATGAATCCAGTAAAACTTAAATCTTAATAATTGGAAATAATGCAATTGTTGCACATTCTAGTGCAGTTTGTAAGAAAGGGTTTCTGTAATAGGAGAGACATTACGCAAGAACAAATTTAATAACAAGCTGTATCTATAATTCCATATTATTTTTGCAAAACCTGGGCAATAGGAGGGAAGGAAAAGGAATATAAACATACAAACAGCCTCATCTTGTTGAGACTTTGAAATTCTTGGCGTTGATAAGTAAAGGCTCAGTCAGATATTTGTTGAACATGTACAGGTGTCAACAAAAGTAGAATAAAGTGGGAATTAGAACTTCTGTACGTCCGTCTTCTTTCACGTAGGAGAGCCTGCAGCCTGCTGCTGGGAGCTGCTCAGAGGGCCACAGGCAGTTGAGTCCGTCCGCTTCTCCCCAGGCCCCAGCACATGGCTGGACACAGTGCTTGGGGAGCTGCCGCCGAGGGCTCCATCTCCTGCCTCTGGAGCAGCAGGCCCCAGCCAGGTCAGACGTGACGGCAACAGAACGGGCTGGGAGCAGATCAGGAAACTCTCTCCCGTCCCAGGGAGAGAACCAGGCCCGGCCGTAAGATCAGAGAAGGCTCGAGTGCACAGGCCCAGTTAGTTTGGCTGACCCAAGCGTTCCACAGATCGACTCGTTACAGCTGGGCGTTACTGCTCCCAGCATGACAAAGAACAGGTCCTTATGCCAACCCAGGCATCACGTTTACCCCCAAACTTGGGTGTCAGAGAACCAGACATTATCTGTGTAGCCCCAGGTGACACCCAGGAGGAAATAGTGAAATGAAGATTCTAGTTACAAAAGTCAGTGTGACTTCGGTGGGGGGCCCTGGTCAAATGTGAAATCTTGGCAGTGTATAGGATACCAGGGAGTGTGTGCTGGGTGCATTTGGTCTTTGAAGGTAGAAAATGCCCGAAGGAGGGGCTCAGGTCTCCCTCTGCACCGAGCCCCTTACCCAGACTGTGGCTCCTTGAGGGCAAGGTCTGAGACTTCCTGAGTCCAGAGGGAGAGTCTCCCCACAAAGCTAAAACCCCTTGGGGACCTCACACCAAATTTCCTGAGCCCTGCCCAGCCTGGGTGTCCTGAGGGTGAGGCCATCTCTCCCCAGTGGATCTCTCCTCCGAGCTCAGGGCTCCGCCTCCAGGGGGCGCCAAACGGACACTTCTTGACAGAGGCTGTCCTGGCCCCACCCCCAGGTTGAGTGGGGCTGGGAGGAGACCTGAGTCCATCCTGACTGCACAGATGGTCACAGCTGGAAGGGGCCTGAAAGCTGGTAAGCCCTTTTCCACCTGACAGACATAGTGGCCGAGGCTCAGAGAGGTGGTGGCAGAGCAGGGCTAGGATCTGGTGTGCAGGGCGGCCTGGCTTAGTATTGTCCACTTCTCTACCCTAGGACCCGTGGGGAAAGATGTGGTCCCTTCACCCCACCTGGGAAAGCCTGGTGTCAGGTCAGCCTGTCTGGCTGGGGGAGAAAGGAGAGAGACCCTCTTGCTTCGGAAGTGGCCAACACAGCAAAGCCCCAAGGAACTCCTTGGTTCAGATGAGCAAACAAAGACCCAGAGAGGGTCAGTTACTTGCCTGAAGTCACACAGCAAGTCAGTGTAGGAGTCAGGATCGTAAAACAGGACTCCTTACAACCAGTCTCAGGCTAAGGCCTAGAGGAGGTACTTGCCATGGCTGCCACTCGGCCAGCGTGGGGCCCTGGGACAGCTCACACTCTGGAGTCTTCCGGCTTCTTCTCTGGTTCTGACACCAATGGCTGCTGCTGTAGGCCAGGGCATGTCACCACCTTGGTCCTTTCCTCTTTGTCCTGCTGCCTTAGGATAGCCAAAATCAAGGCGAAGCAGGCCAGGGTGCCCGTCTTGAAGAAGAACTGGAGGCCAATAAACCTGGGAAAGAGCAGGGGACCGTTGGGCTCACTACCTCCCCATTCAGGGCTTGGATGTCCTTGGGCTGGGGGTAGAATGGGGTCAGCAATCACCACCCATTGTGCACTTGGAGACATTGAGGCCCCGGGGGGAGAAGAGACCTCCAGCCCCAGTGGACTCCACATGGCCATAGCCTTGGAATTGGGCTGTGGTGGCCCTTCTCGGGAAGAGGGGGATAACCTTGCAGGGGTCCGAGGTGGGGAGCAGAAGCCTGGGCCCTCTCGCTGCCCTGTCCCTGACTGCCTTGAGGCCTGGGCCAGCCCTGCCTCTGTCTAAGTCTCTCTAACAGCTCAGGGGGCCTGGCATTCGCAACTTTGGGTTCTCCCCCGACTCCGGCCAAAGAAGAGAGGATTCCTTCTCCCCTGTTGGTCTAACTCGGTCATTTTTAACCGGTGCGCCACAAGAAACTTTAAAACATGCAATACCTGACTATTTAGTCGGGCACTGACCTCATTTTCCTTAGATTGTCAAATTAAAAAAATGACAACAGCCAACACAACAATAGCTGTTCAGTGTGAATGAATCAAAATTATATTTTTTTTTTGTCAGATTGGCAAAAATATATTTTTTTTGGTGTGCCACAGAATTTTAGTGATTAGTTTATTTGTGCCATGAGATGAAAAGGTTAAAAAACCCTGGTCTAACTTACCAAGTCTCTCATTTGACATTTTATCCCCTAGGAAGTCCCTGGACAGTCCCAGCCCGTAAGAACCATGCCCTCCTCAGAGCTGGAAGTGACCAGCTCCATGACCCCGACACTGCGGCAAGGCGCCCCCACGACCCAGCCCCGGGCCAGCAGCCTCTGCTTTCAGGTTCCTTTGGGCTTCCCATTATACAGGCAGGAAGATCGAGCCCTGGAAAGGCAGGTCTCACATCAGGGAGAAAGAGCTGGGCCTGGATCCCAGCCCCCAGCGTTATAGATAGGGCCTTCTTCCCACCACCCCCCGATTTCCTGTCTCTCTCACAACCCGGCTGCTCCCCTGGTTCACTCGCACTCAGCCATGACAACGCATGGGTTCAAGCAGCGTGGGTTCAAGGCCCAGCTTTGCCAGTTATCTGCCGTGTCTTTGGGCCACTTTAACTCACCTTTCTCTTCCATGGGGGACAGTGTCTAGCTTGCAGGACGGGTGAGCTCAGCCCTGGACATAGCACCTGTCACCACCAGGACTTCTCCTCCCTGCTGGTCCCTGCCTGGGACCCCTCCTGTACTTTCAGCACCCTTCCCATAGTCCCCTGGCAGCCCCCACCCCAGGTCTCACCGGTTTCGGAACAGGTCGTGGTCATAGTAGCGGCAGACGGCTCGACGCCCACAGCTCTGGGCCCAGTGCATACAGGTGGTGTCGATGGCACTGCCGTGGATCACGGGGCTGGGCATCCAGGCTGGAGGAGGAAGTGCTCAGGGGACAATGGGCCTGGCATTCCTGCACCGCCCCCCCCCCTCACTCCCTGGCATATAAAACCCCTCAGGGGCGCTGAGCCTCTGGAGGTCTCTCGGCCCACCCCCCACCTGGCAAGAGATGCTGCCTCTCTGATGGGCCCTTTAGCTGCTTACACACCCACTCCAGGTACCTGGGTACCTGTTTCCCCGTGGGCCTGTGAACCCTAAGGTCAGGGACTGGGTCTCACTCATCCCTGTGCCCCCCAGCCCCGGCACACAGTGAGAATCGGGACCAGTGGTTCTTTACCCAAAACTCTCAGGAGCATGAACTGGATTCCCACGGCCAAAGTCTTGTCTTCTTTCTTCACTCCCCTGACAGCAGGAAATGGGTGACATAGGATCAAGAGGGTTCCAGCCCTCAAGGGGCTCTCGCCATTCCTCTCCCACCACCACGCCAGCCTTCCCCTAGTCTCAAGGTCCTTGGGGGGATGGGGCCAGGGCCTCAGGCTCCACACTCCATTTCTGATCAACCTGCAGAGCCTGGTCCCCATGTACCAGCCAGAGCCCTGACCACCAGGGCCCTGTGCTGACCTCCCTGCGTGCCTGGTCACAGACACCTCCCCTCTCCCCACCCCCTGGCTCCACCAACTTCTCCCCTTCCTCCTACACTTGACCAAACCCAGAGCTGGGCAGCTGGACATGCCTTCTAACTTCCTTGACTACTGTGATGCCATAGCCCGGAACACCCTGAAAAGCACTGGCTTGTCTCCTGAGACACCAGTGGCTGACACTTATGGAGGGCTGACTGCAGGCTGTCATTCTCTGTTGCAGCTCCCACTTCACCCTCATGAGGTAGGTGTATCATTAGCCCCACTTGACAGATGAAGAGACTGACAGATTCTTGGGCAGGTTAAGTGACTTGGCTAAGATCCCACGGCTGCTGGGTGTCAGGAGTAAGAACTTATACAGCACTTTGCCTGCCTTAACTCCCCAGGCAGGTGGCCTGTGGGGCATCTGGTTCCTCTACTTTCTTTCTTATGGCCAGACTCTTTTATGGATCTACATGTCTTCTCCTGTTTGTAAGGTGCTCCATCCCCATTCTAGTTTTCTAGAAAACAGGGAATAAAATAATCCCAGCATAATGAAAAATTGGAGTTATCCTTCTATGAGGTCCCCTGATTGCAGCCCCCACCCTGGGAACTGCTGACTTTGGCCTCAGGTGACAGTTTGTTGGTCCCAGCAGGCACCCTCAGGACAATAGCCAGACAGATCTTGGACCAAGAAGCTGTGCTCAGCATGGGCTGGTTGCACAATGGGCACTTAATGAGTGCTTGTTGGCTTGAAGTGGCATTCAGATCGTGGGCCACCCTGATAGAGTTTGGTGTTCTGGATGCTTCTCCCGTGGCCTGCCCCTGTCAGAGAGGGTGGGGGCGGGGAGTCAGGGGTCACTCCTCCACTTCCTCCTTGGGTATGGCCTCCCCTCCGGAGTCATGTAGGGGCCTGGGCTCTGGGCCCCACCACCAGTACTATTCCACTTGCTACGTGGCCTGGGGTTAGCTCCTGAATTGCTCTGAGCCTTAGTTTTCTTATCTGTAAGATGGGAGAAAACTTCATCTCAACAGGTTGCCACGAGGATGAAGACAGGACAATGGGAGCCTGGTCTGTTTGGGGGACCCACCCATCCACTCTCCTTCCCAAACTCCTCCCTCAGGACTCCTTGTCCTGCCTGTGGTTAAGGCCTCTTGGAATCCACCAGCTCTGGCCCGCCCCTGCGTTCACCTCAGGATGAGCATGAAGGAGGGCGTGTGGGTGACACTGCTCATGGCTGCACTCAGGCTGACTAGGAGCATGAAGGGCAGCACCAGGTGGCTGCAGGCTGAGTCGCAGGAGCCCGCAGGCACGGGGCCACCCCCCTCCACGCAGGTGCAGTTGGTGTAGAAAACCTGGGGAAGAGGGAAAAGAGCCTTCAGGAACCTCCAGGGGCAAGCAGCTGGCCAAGGGCCGGAGGCCCCAGAAGGCTTGTGAGAGACTCGAACCATCTGGGACAGAGCTGACGGGAGGCTGGGATTCCGGACCCCTTGCTGAGTCAGGATGGCCGGAACAACCAGGCAGGTAGGTCCTGGACTCAGGCTGTCCGTCTGCACACAGAGGGGCTGAGGCTATGGGGGGAGAGGGAGGTGGAAAAAAGAAAAGAGAGAGGGGCCTAGAAGAGCATCACCCCCACCACACCACACATACATACTCACACACATACCACGTACACTCACACACACATACATATACACCACATACACTCACACACACATACGTACACATCATGTACACACACACACACACCACGTACACTCACACACACATACACACACCACGTACACTCACACATACACACCATGTACACTCACACACATACCACATACACATACATACACACTCACACACATACCACATACAATCACACACGTGTGCGCACACACCACACACACGTGCATGCACGCGCGACACACATGCATATATGTTCACATACACATACATGCTCACACACACCATTCACACATACATGCTCACACATACCACATACACACACCCCACACATACATATACATTCACACACACAATACACACACACTCACACGTAGACACACCATACAGGGTGGGGTAAAAGTAGGTTTACAGTTCATATGGAAAATACAATAATTAATAACTAATAATACATGAATAAACTGTTTTGTGTACTCACAACTATAAACCTACATTTGTCTTACCTTGTATACACATACACATACATACATACATACACCATAGACACACACATTCACATACATACACATTTACACTCACACATATACACAGACACACACCACACGCAAACTCATTCTTTTACTTGGTGATGTCAGAATGTTCCAAATTCCTGACCATATGTGCAAGGAATCAGCAACAAAGAGTTTTGGGGGGAGGAACTCCAATTTTTCAGCTCATGGTTCCCCCTCCCCCCTTCACTGAGGCCTTCCAGGGTGCTGGGTCCTGCAGTGGACTCTCAAGGAGAGACTGAGGCACAGGATGAAGGGGTGCAGTCAGCACCAGGGGAAGGAGGCTTTACCGAAGAGTGATGTTGGATTTGGGTCTTGGCAAGTGAATGAGAGTTTTCCCAGAGGAATGAGTAGAGGGAGGGTCACATGTAAAACCACAGTGGCATGAAAGACCCCAGCAAATCTTTCTTTCTGCCTGGAGCAGAGCGCATGCGGCAGAGGGCAGAGGGCAGAGGGCAGAGGGCAGAGGGGACGTGCTCGAAGGGGGCATTGGGGTGACATCGTGAGAGGAGCCTTGACTGCTGTTTCCAGAGACACAGTGGACCAGGGGCCCTGCCAATCATCCTGCTGACAACTTAAAATACTGGATACGGTATTGAACGTATTGTCCCGAATGCACCCACAAACTGGCAGTATGTAAAAAATACTGAGGTTCGGTGAGCCCAGAATCCAGAACGATGAGCAGAGTTCTGAAACAGGCTTTGGCCCCAAGGCATCTGCAGAACCTTGTACAAAGGCGTATAGCTTTCTGCGGTTTGGGGAGCTACAGGGCCCGAGTCCCAGCCCCATCCTGCCAGGGTGAAAAGTCTCATAGGAGATGCCCAGAAAACTGGGACCCCTGTAAGGGCTGAAGTAGGAGTAAAAGCTGACCTCTTTCCATTTGCAGGGAGCCACCCCAGGTGGCTAAGGGTGTGTTTGACTGCAGCCCGTATTCCTACCCTCTCGTGGCCTGGAAAACCTCCAGCCAAAGATCCTCTCAGAAGTGGCCTAGACCAACAGTGCCCTCAGGTGCCTGGCCAAAGCAAAGCCAAGCCAGGAAGCCCAGGCTTTTCTTTTGTTCCCCATGTTTCAGAGTTTCCCGATCAGTCAGTGTGCCCCAGGGACCCTCGGGCTTCAGCTGGGAGACAGGTGTGCAGGGACTGGCCCCAGTGTGACGGGGCTGGCCCAGGACAGCTGGAGCGCGCCGGGCCTCTCACCTTCAGCCCTGGCAGCCTCAGACACTGCCCACTGTGACAGGGGTTGGAAGCCCTGCGGTGGATGCTGGAAGCAGGGGATAGAAAAGAGCAGATGGAACAGAAGCTGCTCTGGCAGCCGCAGGGGGAGGGGATAGAGAAGAGGGCGTTGATTTGAGAGGGAGCGAGGACACCCAGGACTTGGGCAGTGGGTGCTCTTGCCTGCTCTTTCCATTGCTCTGCAGGGTTCCTGGGTATGGTGAGGCCGTGAATCCACATGTGAGCACACACCATGTGGACCTTCACCTATAGGCTGAGCAACCCACTGGGCTGTAGGCACACCACAGGGACAGGAGAGTAGCGAAATAAGCCAGGGCAAGGTGACTGGAAGAGAACTACCCTGCCCTGTTCCTTTTCTGAGAGGCCGGGGTGGACACAACAGTGAGAGCCTTTCTCTTGGGGATTTTCCTAACCCCTTCACTCACATTCACCTAATTCTATGGCAGAAAGTTCTTATGAATGACTCCAATCCCTCCATCCGCCTCTGATTCCGCCCTAATCCCTGAGCCCTGGATCCTGCAGTCACACCACCTTCCCCACCTTCCCGGTCAGTTCTCATTCATAAACGCTTACTGGGCACAGCTGTGCCAGGCACGGACCCGCCCATCTCGGGGCCCAGGGGCTCACAGTCGGCCACCAAGGGACCATTCCAGGCCAGAGTGACAGTTCCTGAGTGCTGACCGGGGCTGGGCTGCACCCTCCTCCAAGTACTATACCCAAACACAGCCTCTGAGGGTGCTCCGGAAAGGGGGCCGGGCTGGGAGGTCGGAGCCCTGGGCTCTAGTCCTCGCCCTGGCATTAAGACTTTGGGCAATGCCCCAGGGCCTCTATTTCCCATGTGTTTAATGTGTGCAGACAGGAGGAGGTATTACTGAGCACTTAAACTTCCCAGGCACTGTGCTAAGTGCCTATCGTGGATTATGCCACGTGGCTCTTCACTTACTATGTAACGCATTCATCCAGGGAAAGCATTTAGCGCAGTGGCTGGCTTATAGTAGGTGCTCACGACTATCCCCTCCGTACAGACCAGAAGACGGGCACAGATTAATTTTCCTAAGATAACAGAGTCAGAGGCAGAACAGGTAGTTGAACCACATGGCCTGGCCTTAGTGGTCAGGGGCCCATGTTCTCAGGAGTTCACTGTCCCCTCGGGGATCCTGCCCTGGACTCTAGGGCCTGGAGGCTTCGGGAGTGATGTCAGGGAGGTCAAACCAGGTCAGGACAGTGAGCGACAGGAGACTCCAAAGGCTTAGATTGTGATCATTCCGAACGCAAACAGTTCACACAGCCCCGTGCCGCCCGGCTGGCTTCAGAAGTGCAATCAGCCAGGTGCTTACTCTGCACCAGCCGGTGGGGAGCAGGTCTCTCCCTGCAGGAGCTGCCGGCTTAGATGCTGGTGCCAAGTAGGACACGATGGCAGGTGGGAAACTCTGGGGAGAGGGAGGAGTTGTCATAACAACAAACCCGACAGTACAACCCTACTCACACATGCTTTACAGCCTGGAGGCTGGCTCTTGTCCCCTTTGTCATTTAGTGGGACTGAGGAGACAGGGCAGGAGGACCAGCTGGTCTTGGCGGCCTGTCTAAGGCTCACACCGAATGCACTGTTGCTGATGCTGCCCCGTTTCCCACCCTGAGACGTCCCGGGCTCTGGGTCCCCAGCTCAGACGGTGGCTGACTGTGCAGCCTCCCCACTGGTCTCCCCATCTCCCAGCCTGCATGCTGATCACCTTCCTGCACACCATGGCCTCAGTGTGATCAAACACAGGTCCGACTCTGTCACCTTCCTGCTTAGAAAGTCACCCAAGGCTGCCCATTGCTCTCTGGATAAAGTGCCCACGCATGGTCTGGTATTCCAGGCCCTGCTTGGTCTGGGGCTTGCTTTCCCTCCAAGAACCCTAGCTTCTGCTCCAACAAGCTCTTTGCAATTTCATGAAACATCGTGTGTGCGTGTGCATGTGTGTGTGTGCGTGTGCATGTGTGTGTGTGTGTGCATGTGTACATGCGCGTATGTGTGTGTACACCATGTGAGCGGGCTTGCTTCCAGACTCGGCTTCTGCTCTTCCCCCGCCTGGAAAGCCTTCCCTGGTTTGCTTGCTCACCTTGAAGACCCAGCACGCATACCATGTGAAGCCTCGGACCCTCACAGGTGGGCAGTGTCTCCTTCCATCCTTGTCTGTGTTTGTGGGGACCACTTCTCCTGCCTAGCAGCACCCCTGGAATTCCTGCGTTATTTCCCTTTGCATCCCTCCTGCATGGACAGCTGGGGCCATCTGGTTCCCCTTGGGGTCTGGACACTGGCACATGGCTGGGCCCAGGCGGGCAAAGAAGGCTTATGGAGAGAATAATATTCCACGTCTGCCAACAGAAGGCGACAGACAGACAGAAGAGCCAGAGGGTGAGAACACTCAGAGCTGGGGAGCGTGGCTGGCACAGAGATGGGGTGAGAGGCAGAGGGAGCAGCCAGACGCCTGACCCACCTTGCTTTTGTCCAGAGCCTCTGTGCCCGCCCGCTGTGTGCAGCCTGCGTGGCAGGGTGTGAGGTACTCCACACGGGTGCTGGGGTCGCACACAGGGTTGAAGTCATCCGAAGGACAGGAGCAGGGCTTCGTGCAGCCTAGGAGCTCCAGCCCGGGCTGGGCGCTGGTGGGAGAGAAGGCCAGAGGGTTGGCTCCCCCCCACCCCAGGCCACAAACCAGATATACCTCAGCCCTCGCCTGGCTCCCCGCCGGAGAGAGCAATGGCCAGAGATGCCACCCATACAGGCTTTTCACCGCCAGGCCCGCTCCACTGACATCACTGGCTCGTGGTGGTGAGCTCCTTGCAGTGGAGGTATGAGTGGGAGGACGGGCTGGCAGCTTTGGGAGACCTCCCAACAGGAGAAGTGGGGAGCAGAGTCTGAACCAGAGGCCTCCGGAGACCGCCTCCAGCCCCAAGAGCCTGTGTGTATTGGAACTGCTTCTGTGAACATGTGCTCCTCAGTGGCCCTTCTTTAGGGAACATAAGATAAACTCCCTTTAGAGTTTAGTCTTAGACGAAAAGTGCCTTTTCCTCAATGCAGCTGGATCACATCTTTTTCTTGGAAAATCTGAGCTATGTATGTAACTCAGGATATCTCACTAGCTGTGGGGTCTCCGGCCTGCTCCTGCCTCTCTCTGGGGCTCAGTTTCTCTGTCTGTCACCTCAGCTGCAGACCCCCCGCCCAATCACCATCCTTCCGTCTCATGACCTCTCACTCTCTCTACACTGTTCCCTGGGTCTAGGGCACGTGTTTGTCCCACCTGCCTTCCTTCTGAGAGTCTGCCCCCCAAGTCCAAGGAGAGCCCATACTCCAGCCAGCCAGGGCAAGATGGGGCAGGAGGTCAGAAGAGAGGCGGAGTCCCAGGGGCAGGTCACCTGGGAGAGGGCCAGAGGTGCCCCTGGGACTCTGAGTGTGACCTGGCTTCACAGTTTGGAGGGAGAAAATCTGCCGAGGAGCCAGTGGCCCAGCTGGGAGGAAGAGGCCAGAGGGGCCTCTGGAGGACCTGTGGGCTTGGGTGGGGATGGACAGAGGGGGGGGGGAGGGGGGAGAAGAGGCGGGGGACAAAGGTGAGCCCAGCTCCCTCCCGAAGGTGGGTCTCCATCTGAGGGGGAGGGAAATCATGGGCCAGCAAGTCCTCCTCTCCCCTGGCAGGCAGTGCCGTGTGTCCAGCCCTGTCCCACAGGAGGGGAATAGCCTGGCACTGTCTGAGCGGAAGGCCCGTCAGGAGGTGGCTCCGGGGACCTCTGCTGGGGGGGGGGGCCCTTCTCAGAGCCCCCCTGGCAGCCGCTGGAAGGCTGAGGAGGTGAGAGCTACCGCTCTTCCTCAGCCCCTTGCTCCTGGGGGGACAGTCCTGGCTCCAGGCCCCGCCCCTCCCAGCCAGGCAGCCAGGGTGCGACTCCAGCCCAGGAGCCAGCTGTCCTCCTGTGTGAAGTGGAGGGAACAGCCGGCCCGTCCCAGAGGTGCTGTGCGGGCCAGTGAGATGGGGCGCGGGCGTTGGGCGAGGCCAGGCCTCTGCTCTTGGCAGCTACTGTAGCAGCAGTTGAGCTGGAGTACGAGAAATTCTGCTCAGTTTGCTCATTTGGTCCTCAGAGGCTTCTCCAGTGAATTAGAACCCAAAGTTCAGTGAGTAAATTGTAAGAATATAGATGAGAACACAGGTGAGATGAGATGTCAGAGTCAAGGTGAGAGGGAGAAGAGGAGAAAGAAGGCATGTGGCATAGGCTGACTTCTTAAAATCCTCACCTGAGGAGGGAGGAAAGGGGGGAGGAGAGAGAGAGAGAGAGGGAGAGAGAGAGAGAAACATCGATGTGGAGAGAAACATTGATCAGTTACCTTCCCTACGCTCCCTGACAGGGCAATCAAACCCGCAACCCAGACTGGGAATGAATCGGCAGCGCCTAGGTGCATAGGACGACACTCAACCAACTGAGCCACTCTGGCTGGGCTAGACTGATCATTTTTTTAAATCGTGGTAACATATTCATTTACTTTTTATTCCAAAAATTAATTCAAGGCCCTGGCTCCCTCAGACCCAGGCCTGGCTGAAACCCTGCTGCTGCTGTGCCTAGAACAGGGCTCTGCACAGAGGGCCCCATCCCGGACAGCAGAGATGCCCGCGGTTGGGAAAGGGGAGGGAAGGGAATGGGGAGAGGTCAGTGAGGTGGCCCCTGGGACGCAGAGGCCAGGGCTGAGCCCCCACCCCCACACCTGTCACACAGAAGGAGCCCCATGGGTGGAGGAGGAAGATGCCCTGGGAGAGACAGGAGCAAAGAAGGTTGGGAAATTCCAGCCGAGTGGGCCGGCCTCAGCCTAAGCCTGGAGTAGTTCCCAGGAAAAATGAAATCATTCTGGAAGAGAGGCAGCAGTAACTTCCAACATCCTCTCCAAACTGCTCCCCAGGGGAAAAGATGTATGTGAGGGTGGGGGATGGGGAATGCCGGACAGGGAAGGAATATAGGCAACAGAGGATTTCCTCTTGGTGGGTGGAGGCAGGTGCTGCCCCACAGATGTGGGAAAAGAATTCTGGAATTTTAGGGCCATGGAACAATAGAGTTTAGCTCCCAGGCTCTAAGAGCCAAGAATCTCCTAGGTCTCCAGGCCAACCCCTTCCCAAAACGTAAGTCCCCTCTGCAGTGTCCCTGATAGGAGCCTTCCAGCCCCTGCTCACCGCCTCTCCCATCCTCACCACCCAGGGATGGAGAGCCCTCCCTCCTGGGTACGGCTTTCCTGTGCCTGGAGCAAAGCCTTCCTTCGGCCGAGCTGGGTCCTGCCCCTGTGAGGCACCCACCTCCACGGGCACACAGGGCTCATCCACTCGGGAGATGTCATGCCCACAAGTGGCTTTGCCCTGACTCAGCCTCCATCCTCCCCCGGCCTCAGCTGTCCTGCCGTGAAGTTCCTCCCATCCCTGTCCGTTCTAGCGCTGCCTGCCGCTTTCACTGGAGAGACAAGTCCTACTGCTTAAAACTGAGTCCAGTGGGGAGGGGAGGAGATAGGGCTATGGGGGAGGTGAGATTTGAGGTACCCCACTGACCTGGCCCTGTCTGGGTCACCCCCTTCTTTGTCCCCCCTCTTCCATGCTTTGGCTCACATGCTCTCGCACACACTCACCGAGGCTGGTGGCTGATGCCTATGATCTGGTGGGTAGAGCAGCCCATGAAGAAGAGGGGCAGGCTGAGAAGTAGGCAGGACAGCGCCCCCAGCAGGCAAAGGGCACTGCAGTGCATGGGGCCCAGGTGGAGGCGCTTGACCAGAATGCCCCCCACTATGATGCCCAGGATGGCTGAGGGGATGGAGAGACAGCCAATGAGCATGTTGGCATAGGACGCTGTGACGGAGAACTGGCGCTCCAGGAACTTGGGCAGGAAGGTGGCCATGCCTGCTACCATGGACGACAAGCACACCTGGGACAGGACCACCAGCAGGAAGATGGGGTGGCGCAGGGTTCGCAGCAGCACCTTGGGGAAAACTGTTGGGGTGAATGGGGAGAAGGTCAGTGGGCAGCCAATCATGTCCTTCATTGCTGTCCCATCCTGCCCTGTTCAGTTTACACTGTCCCTTCCTCCCGTCCCATCTCATTCCATTTTATTCTGTTATACTCAATTCTATCCTATTACATCTGACTCCTTTCCTTTTATTCCATTTTTGAAATTCTGTTTCATTTTATTCCATTGAGTTAGACTGCATTTTATTCCATTGTGTTTCCATTCAATTCTGTTCCATATATTTCTGTTCCACACCATCCTGATTCTATTTCATTCATTCTATACCATCTCATTTCATTTCTTCTGTTCTACTCATTCATCTCTTCTCCTCCTCCTTCTCCTCCTTCTTCTTGTCACTCAGCCCTTTCCATCCTGTCCTGCTATAGCTCTTTCAAAGCCAACCCAGGCCTTTGTCTCCGCTTCTGTGTCCCCGACACAGGACAACATCCTCTCGCCTGATCTCCCCATTCTTAGTTTATGTTTCTCCACATCAGCATTTTACCTAACATACTACACATTTTACCCATTTGGCCATTTTTTTTTGTCACCCCACCAGAATGCAAGCTCCATTTAGAGTGGGGATTTTTGTCTGTTGTGTTAATTGTTGAATTTCCAGAGCCTGGGGGACAGTAAGCACTCAACAAATATTTATGGAATGAATGAGGGAATGAATGAATGGACATACAGACTAATACGTGATCAAATGTCAGAATCTGAGACCTCTGGATAAGGTGAACCGGGAGCAGGCGGGGCGCAGGAGGGGGCCCGCGGAGTGGGAGGGTCTGGAGAGGGGGGGTGAGAAGGAAAGGAATTCCTAGCAGGGGCACAGCAGGGGCAAATGCTCGGAGACAGGATGAGAAATGATGAGCTTCCCAGACTCCTGCTGGCTCCGGGGAACAGTATTCCTCAGGCAAGTCTGCTAAACTGAAGGGCACGGACGCTGCGCTGCGTAAGCCCCAAGCTCTAGGCTCAGAGCCTTCACCAGCCGGGCGGCCAAGATGACAGCCGAGAACAGTCTGACTGTGTGACTCTCTCCACGCATGAAAAGAGGAAGAGCTGTGTTTCTGCCCGCGGGGGAAAGGCCTTCCTAAGAAGAGGCACAGGGGACAAACCACTCGCCAGGCTGGGCTGGTCGGGAAAGCCGGCCAAGGGGCTTCTCGGGGCTGAGTGGGTGGGGTGGGTCCCTTCCGTTCCTGGAACAGAGGACCAAGGCCTCTGTGTGGGAAATTTCTGCCTGTCTTCAGTATGGCCCAGCCAGCTGATTTCCTCGCCCCTGGGCCAGGCCTGAAGCTGGGAGCCAGAAAATAAAGACGAACAGTCCAGGCAGGGTAGGTGGGAGCAGGGGTTATGGAATTCTCCCTCCTTCCCGTCCCAGGCCTGGCTCTTATCCCTCGTCCCTTGTCACAGCCAGGGTTTGAAGCAGGGAGCTGGGACACTAGGACTTCGCCCAGGTAACTGCTCCAGTCTCTCTTCCTCCCTCCATGAGCTGCCCTGGCCAGGATGGGCCTGGGTTTGGCCCAAACTGTACAGGTGCCCTCATGGTACAGGTGGCACTCACCCTACTTCACCTGGAAAGGCTGGGCAAAGCCAGGAGTTGTCGGGGATTTCCTGACTCTCAGTATGAGGGCCATTCCCCCATTCCAGCCCTCCCCCACCCCATATTCCTGGGCCTCTGGCTATTGTTTCCACCCTTTCACTTGTGCTAACCATTGCAATACAGTGGGTACCAGTTCTCCATCTGCAGCATCTGCAAACTGTCCCTGGAAGAGCTGGAAAATTCCTGGAGGGCAGGGCTGCGCCTGTCTCAGCTAGGGCTACCTAAGAGGAGACTCCAGGTTCCAGCTCCAGCTCCGAAGGGTTCTTCTCCATTACACAAGCCAGAGCCTCTCAGCTCAGAAACCGTTTCTCCCTTACCAGACAGGGCCTGCCGCAGCTCAGAGGCCCGGTCTCCTCCATTGGACAAGGCAGGTAGAGTCTCCCTCCATTCGATGGAGGCCTGTGTGTCCGCTGCACAGGGACCTCCCGCCAGCTTAGACACTTGTCTCTCCCCTCAACCAGGGCCTCTCCCAGCTCAGGGACGTGTCTCCCCTATCACTTGGGTTGCAGTTTTGATCCCCAGACAGGGGCCTTCCTTAGCTCGGGGACCGTCTTCCCCCAAGAGTTTAGGGCTCCTCCAGCTGAGGACCATGGTTCCTCCTCCCTTTGCTTCCTCCAGGGTTCCAGGTGGTCAAGGCCAAGCCTCGGTGTCAGATTGGTCCCTCTGGAGCTCAGCAGAAAGCCTAGCAGCCAGGTGGGGTGACCGGGCACAGGGTCTGTGGCCAGCCCTGCCTCGGTTTCCTCCAGGCTCATGTAGAAGTCGAAACTACCAGAGACAATCGGGCCCAGGACATCCACTCCAGGATTCAGTTTCAGCGACTGGCTGCAGCTTCTCTCTGGGCAGGAGCCAAAGCAGTGATTAATAAGCTCTCCCGAGGAGCGGGTGCCGGTGCCTGCCAGCAGCTGAGGGTGACCTGAGGCGAAGGAGCCCAAGCCCCTGCCTCTAATCCAAGCTCTGTGGGGTGCACACCCCCTTTCCCTGGGGATGCTGGAGAACTGGGGGCTAGATTACTGGTATCCAAACATCGTGTCTTAGGAAACACTTCCCAAAAATTGGGCTTAATGAACTTCCTGTTGCAAAAGGGAACATGACGCAAACCCCGCGGTTATCACCCACCCCCTTAAACCACAGGCAGCTCAATTTATTGTCCCAGGACATGGTCAGAATAACAGTGCGGCAAAAGTGATAATTGAAATAGTAATCGCACCTTGTGTAAGTAGAGGTTTTTAAAAATAACATACAAAGGACTTTCCATTCATCATCCCATTTGATTTTGCTAAAAGTCCTTGAGAAAGGCAGAGTGAGGATTACAGACCCCATCTTTCAGGTGAGGAAACTTAAGTTAGGGGAGGAAAGAAATTTCGGTAAGACTGTAGGCTGGTCATTGTTGGAGCGAGCCCCTGATCCAGGCCTCTGACTTGCCATCCGCGGCTGTAAAGGAGCCTGGGTCACGGCAGGAAATCAATGGTCATGGGATCAGAATCCTTAGAAAGGACAACCTGGTTGCAAGAGGGCCCTGGTTACTGATCACTTGAGTTCATGGTCTCAGGATCAGATTGACATGGATCTTAGATCACTGAGTCTACCCCCCCACCCCGCCCCCCACTGCACAGATGGGGAAGCTGAGGCCCGGAGAGGAGCAATCACCCAGGACAAAAGTTCAGGTTTCTGCACTGTAGCCCAGGGCTCCTTCAACCATACCACAGCCTGGGAGTTGAATAAATATTTACTGAGAGCCTTCTGTGTGTGGGCTCCGTGGTAGCGGGGGGAAGGGACACAGATGAGCCAGCACAGGCGCTGACCTTCAGGGGCACACTGCTTGGGGGAAGGACTGAACTAGTATGCAGCACAGATCTGAGCTGACCTAGAAGTGCTAAGGGTTTGGAGAGCTGAGGGGGGGTGAGCCAGGCTAGGCGAGCGAAAGAAAGAAATGGCACTTGATTATAACCTACAGGGACAAGAAAGATTTTGCTAGATAGCAATAAAAAATGATGTTCTAGGCAGAGAAATCATATGAGCAAAGACTCACAATGAGTGTAGGGTGCTCCTGAAGGGCCTGTAGGTATGGAAGATGAATTAAGAAAGGCAGGAAGGGGCTAGATCTTATAGTCTCAAATGCCCCTCCAGCTCCATCTCCCCATAGTATGGCCTGAGCTCACCCACCTTTGATGAACTGGATCACGGTCAGGTCTGGTGCGATCTGGGCTGGGCCATCCTTCTTTGGAGACTCCTCAGGGGTTTGCCCAGAAGAGGAGTCTTCACCCTGGGAAGACACAACCAAGGGAAGTCAGCCGGATGAGACATTCTGCTCACGATGCTTGTGGGCTGGGTAAGGAGAGTCTGGGAGACGAGAGGGTGGGGGCTGTCACCTCCTCAGAAGCAACAGGGGCCAGCAGTGTTCGATTTGTTCTTGGCCCATGGGTACTTAACAAGTGGTTTTTTTTGGGTTGGGGGTTAAGAAAACAGATTTTATTGCCCAGCAATTAAAAGTATTCAAACACGCCCTGGCTGGTTTGGCTCAGCGGTTAGAGCGTTGGCCTGCAGTCCTGAGAGACCCGGGTTCGGTTCCCGCTAAGGGCGCGTACCTCGGTTGCAGTTTGTCCCCGGCCCTGGTCGGTTGTGCGGGTGGCAGCCACTCGATGTGTTCCTTTCACATCGATGTTTCTCTCCCTCTCTGTTCCTCTCTCTCCCTCCCACTCTACCTAAACAAAAAATGGAAAAATGTCCTCGGGTGAGGATAAAAAATAAATAAATAAATATAAAAGTATTCGAACATGTATTTTCCACATAATTTATTGCGATGTGATCAATGTTGAATAAAATATTAATTTCTATCATTTGCTTCAACTCATGGCTTCTTGACTAATTCTTTGTTTTTTCTTCCAAAATGTCGCACACCACATCTCTGAGGCCATGAAGAATTTTTAAACACCACAGCTAATAACTTGAATATTCTTCATACTTGTCTCATACTTGTGCTCCTCGTGGTTTAGTCATTCTCTATGATACATTGTTGGACAACATTCATCATGACAAGTGGTTTTGAAAGAATGGATGAAATTCCAGTGGTTAAACTTTGTCATCACCATTCCTAATATCATAATAATCAGCAACATTACCATGAAAATGACCACCATAATTACCATTATCATCATTGTTCCCATCATCCTAAATACCACTCCCATCACATCAGCAATGTCGTGAATAAATGACCAATATTGTCCTTACTATTACTGTTGTCTCTGTCAAGGTCACCAGCACAATCATTCTCATCGTCACTGTCACCTGGCACTTCAGAATCACTAATGAAATCAGGACTATAAGAATCACCAATATAAGTGAGATCATATGATACTTGTCTTTCTCTTATTTGTGGAATATAATGAACATAACAGTCTGAGGAATGGGGTAGTCCCAGAGACGTGGAAGTGGGGTACAGACTGACAATCCCCAGAAGAGGGGGTGGTGGGGGAGAGATAAACCACAGAACTTATACACATGTATGCATGAACAGTGGACATGGTCAACAAGCTGGGGACAGGGCAGGGAGGGAGGGGGAGGTGGGAATCAGTGGGGGAAAAAGGAGAAACATCTGTAACAAAAATTAATTAAAAAAAAAAAAAAGAATCACCAATATAGCCCTGGCTGGTTTGGCTCAGCAGTTAGAGCGTTGGCCCACAGACTAATGAGTCGCAGGTTTGATTCCGAGGCACGCACATCCGTTTTGGTTCGTCCCTGGCCCTGGTCAGGGTCGTGCAGGAGGCAGCCAGTCAATGCATCTCTCTCACATCGATGTTTCTCTCTCTTCTCTCTTTCTCCCCCTTCCCTTCCACTCTCTCTAAAAATCAGTGGAAAAAACATCTTGGGTGAGAATTAACAACAAAAAACGAATCACCAATGTCATTATCACTGTCTCTAACATCATCATCATCTCTGCCACTGTCTTTATCACCATCGGCATCACCATCCAAGGTTAACACCATACCGCTGTCTTCAGTTATTATGTCCATGGCTATCATCACTTGGAAAGTCACCATAAGCAAGAGCCCCTGTGAGCTATGCCTTCCTAGGGGTTGGGGCGGTATGGGCCTATGGGCTTACTGTTCTCCACTGTCTGCTTTGAGAGGACGAGAAGTGGGTTGGGGGAGGCAAGAGGCAACAGCTCCTCTCCTCCTCTTGGATGAGTCAGGCCACACGTGGAGAGGATTGCTCAGCTCTAGCATCGCACTGTGAGGAAACTCAGGGACACCCTGGAGGGTGACCTTCCATCTGCGTGAGGATGGCCTACATGAGAACCTTGAGACGTCTTTTATCCTGGGAAGGAGAAGACTTTGGGGCCATAGTCACAGTCTTCTGCTTGTCAGGAAGGAAGGAGGAAACCATGCTAATGATTAATGGTTACTAAGCACCTATTACAAGCCCAGTGCTATTCTAACGACTAATGCATTAGCTCATTGAAACCTCACAACAATTTTCTGAAGTAGGTACCATTATAATCCATATTTTTAGGGGATAAAACTGAGTTACAGAGAGATGAAGTCATTTGTTTGGTCACACAACTACTAAGTGATCTGGCTATGATTTGAACTCAGACAGCTTGACTCCAGAACCTCTGTGCACCTGGTTGATTCACCTTGAGGGACAGGGAACCAAGGTCACTGAGTTCTGGGTATTCTACCTGCCTAACTCTAATATGACATTTTCACTCTGGTATTATTTTTATTATTGTTGTTATTATTTAATCCTCACCCAAGGATATTTTTACATTTATCTTCAGACAGAGTGGGAAGGAGAGAGAGAGAAACATCAATGTGAGAGAGACACATCGATTGGTTGCCTCTCACATGAACCCAACCATGGCCGGGGACAAACTGCAACCAAGGTATGTACCTTTGGCTGAAATCGAACCCATGACTCTTTGGTTCGCAGGCCGACGCTCTAACTGCTGAGCCAAACTGGCCAGGGCTCAGGTATTATTATTGTGCACAATTTTTAGGTGAGGAAACTGTCCTTCTTGGAGAAGTTGCTACTGGCACAGAGTCATTTGAATATAAGTGATCGAGTAGGTTTGATTTTACTACATTTTTCTATGCAGCCTAAGACCAGAATTAGAAGCAAAAAGTTCTATGGAGGAAGACTGAAGCCCTATGTAAAAAGCACTTCGGATGAGGCTGCCCCGGGAGGAAGTGAGTTCCCTATAACTAGAAGCAAGCAAACAGAGTCTGACTCCTCCCTGCTCATGGGGAAAGGCAGGTCGGGCTGGAAAACTTATCTGGGGGGAGAGGGGGGCCTCCAGTTCTGCCTCTTATGGGCAAAAAAAAAGATTCTGTAATAAAACTGGCAAGTCCAGTAATAGAAAGTAACCTCACAGGGTGATCTGATCCTAAATTCCTAACTGGGCAGGTCCTGTGGGTTAGTCATGCCCAGGCCTGTGACGTTTTTAGTAAAAGATTTATCTTGGCCTTAAGCACGCCCTGTGCATCTTGCGTCTAGATGAGCACACCAGAGCCATCCTCTCTCAGGCCACGCAGAGACATTCTCGAGAGAACACAATCTCATTCACTGTCCTGTCCCTTGCCTTCTCCACCGTCATTGCTCCCTAATTCCAAACGTGTAAAGGAAACTGCAGAGCTGTTATTCTTTGGAGCATTTGGAAGCTTGCTTCCCAGCGATTGTCATCGGTTGGCTCAAATAAATCTTACAAAGCTGTTCTCTCCCCATGGAGCCTCTATCCCTACAGACTTCACCACTTTCTCTTTCCTTTCTTACCTTTTTTCTTTTTTAAAGAGAACTCTGGAGGTAACGTTGGATTTCCCCACATTTCAGAACCTCATGCCTCCCCACCCCCGATCCCAGGGGTACACTGTTTCAACCTTCTTCCACCTGTCTCTCTGGTGTGGTTGGCCCAGCAGAGAAATTCATTCAAACATCTGTTCCTGTGTGTTTCCCCCATGCTGGGCTTTCCCCTGTCTTCCCTCTTTTATTTCAGTAGGTAGCAAGGGCTCTGGGTTTCCTGGCTTCGATCTTCAACTGCCAGATTTTCCTTCCCTATGTTTGTTTCCAAAGCCTGAGTCCACTGAGAAATGATGCTGGGTGTTGGGGGGGGGGGGTGCGAGAAGAAAGAAAGGCCTCTGAGAATGGGGGGTGAAAGGATGGGGATGAGCAGTCTGTGGGTTCCATGAGCAGCAGAGAGCCGCGTAGCCTCTGACATTGCCCAAGGAAACAGCTCACCTCGAGGGCCAGGATGCAGGCTGACCTAGGGAGGCTGGGCTCCATTGTCCTCAGCTACACCAAACTCCTATGCTCCAAGCATATTGAAGGGGACCTCATGGCCGGGATGAATTTATGCTGATGCCTGAAGGGTGGGGGTGGGTCCTTCCTGGTGCCTGGGAATCCTGTAAGACCTCAGGACCTTTGCTTCACCCTGGTGGAGGAGCCCCGAGAAAGGCTAAGGTTGAATTTCTTGCTGATCTGGCAGGAGGGACACTCAGAGTGAAAATTAAGTTGATTTTCAGAAAAATAATGACTGTCTATTTTATACACACTTGGGTCTGCATCTGACCTTGTTCACTGTCTCTCCCCTGCTTATTTCAGATTTGCAAGAGCAGGGACCATGTTTACCTTGTTCTCTGTCGAAACTCCCCGCCTAAGGCCTGGGGCAGAATAACCAATATCTAATAGATATCTTTGGAAAGGAGTGCAAGAGATGGTTCCAACAGGTAGTGGGTACAGCCCATGCCAGGCTTTGGGAAGAAAAATGAGACCATCAACAGGAGATACTATCATGCTGCAAGCAAGCTCTTAGACTGCTGCTGGCTTAGAGGTGACAGAGGGTCCACACTGGGAGCCCAGGGGCCTAGCAGAATGGAGATTCCATGTATGCCAGGCACTGGCTCAGCACGTTGCTCCTGCTCCATCCTCACTGGGACCTGTGAAGGAAGGAGACTCAAACACCCACACGCAAGCAAACAAGCTGTGAAGTTAGGTAACTTGCTCAACATCACACAACTAGAAAGTGCCAAAACTAAGATCTAAGCTCATGCCTGCCAGAGTGGAAAACTCACGCTTTATCCGTTGAACCCCGTGAGTCAGAGGCCCAGTGCAGGACTGGCAGAATCAGGGGGCACCTTTGTGATGTGATGTGAAGGGGCCAGAAATCCCACCATTCTGTTCTTTTTTCCCAGTGAGGTACTGTGGGTCTATTATTCACTTACACCTTAGAGCTGTGCTATGTGAGCCAGCAGCCCCCAGCCACATGTGGCCACCGAGCCCTGGAATTATGGCTAGTTCCCACTGGAATGTGGGGTAAGTAAAAAATACACATTGAATGTCACAGACTTAGTATGGAAAAAAAAAAAGAGAGAGTGGAACTATCTCATTATTAATGTGGACAAGAAGGAGGCTCTATAATAAATCTGACAAGTCCAACCCTGGTCGGTTTGGCTCAGCAGTTAGAGAGCCAGCAGGTAGACCAGAGAGTCCCGGGTTTGGTTCCCGCTAAGGACATGTACCTCGGTTGCAGTTTGTCCCCAGCTCTGGGTGGGGTTGTGTGGGTGTCAACCAGTTGATGCGTCTCTCTCACGTTGATGTTTCTCTCTCTCGCTTCCTCCCTTTCTCCCTCCCACTCTATCTGAAGATAAGTTTCCAAAAAAATGTCCTCCGGTCCTCATTCTGACAAGACCAAGTAAACTCACAGGGTGATGTGATCATAAACCGTTAACTGGGCAGGTAGGTCATGGTGGTTAGTCACTCCCCAGGCATATAACTTTTTTAAAAAAGTATTAATCATCACCTGAGTATATGTTCTTCATTGAGTTTGAGAGAGAGAGAGAGAGAGAGAGAGAGAGAGAGAGAGAGAGAAACGTTGATCAGTTGCCTCCCTAGGTATGCGCCCTGACTAAGAATTGAACCTGCCACCTATTGGTGTACAGGACAATGCTCCAGCCAACGGAGTCACGCAGCCAGGGTACAACTTCTTTAGTAAAAGTTTATCTTTACCTTAAGCAAGGCCTAGCCATTGTTTCTGTTCATCTAGGTGAGGAACCTTTGAAAAGCATTCTATCAGACCCCTGGGAAGCTTAAGTTTCCTTAAGGGAGCACATCGTCTTGTTAACAATCCTGTGATTCAGTCCTTGCCTCTCTTTATCCCATCTCCATGTGATCTCCCTTGCTTCCCTCCTTAATCCCAAACATATAAAAGAAACTGCAAAACTGTCCTCCGGAGTTTTGAGATCTTGCCTCTTAGCATTGTCATCAGTTTGGCTCAAATAAACACATGAACATTCTCTACAGGTTTGGAAGTTTCTTATGCTGACATTATTTTTTTGTATTTATGGTATATAAAATGAGGATATTTGAGATGTAGTGGGTTAAATAAAATATATTATTAGAGAGTTATTGAATCTCCAAGCAAATAACATCCACAGAAAAGCAGGTGTAGCCATATTTATATCTGACAAAATAGGTAACAAGAGACAGAGATGGATATTTTATAATGATAAAGGGACACCACATGAAGAAGACACAACACTTCTCTCTATACATGCACCCAATCAGGGAGCACCAAAATATGTAAAGCACCTACGAAGAGAACTAAAGGGAGAACCTGACAAAAACACAATCATAGTTTGGGAAATTAATTCTCTATTGACAACTTTAGATAGATCATCCAAGCAGAAAAATCAATAAAGAAACATTGGCCTTAAGTGACACATTAGACCAAGTAGACATAATTGACATTTACAGAGCCTTTTATCCCAGAACATTTTTCTCTAGTCAATATGAAATATTCTCAAGGATAGACCATATGTTAGCTCACAAAACTAGCCTCAACAAATTCAAGAAAATTGAAATTATATCTTAAAAATGGAACTGCCTTATGACCTAGAGATTCCACTTCTGGGAATTTATCCAAGGAAACCCAATACACTAATTCGAAAGAATATATACACCCTTATGTTTATTGCAGTGATATTTACAATAGTCAAGATTTGGAAGCAGCTCAAGTGTCCATGAGTAGATGAGTGGATAAAAAAAGCTGTGGTACACAATGGAATAATACTCTGCCATAAAAAGGAAGAACATTTTACCCTTTGTGACAGCATGGATGGACCCGGAGAACACTATGCTAAGTGAAATAAGCCAGAGAAAAACAAGTACCATATGATTTCACTCATATGTGGAATTTAATGAACAAACTGAACTACCAAGCAAAATGGAGACAGACTCATAGATAAAAAGCCAGCAGACAGCTCTGGTTGGTGGTGGGTAGAGGGACTGAGCAAAAAAAAGAGAAAGAGAACTCATGGGCATGGACGACAGCATGGCGACTGTAGAAGGGCTGGGGAGTGGAGGTGGAAGAGGGCATAGAGGGGATAAATGGTGATGGAAAAAAATGAAATAAAAACGAAAAAATAAATAAAAGAAATTATACCAAGCATATTGTTTGACCACAATATTTTGAAATTAGTAATCAGCTTCAAAAGGGAAGTAAAGAAACCCAAAAATATGTGGAGATTAAACAATATACTACTAAAAAATGACTGGGTCAAAGAAAAAATAAAAAGTTGAGATCTAGAGATACATAGAAACAAAAGAGAATGACAATCCGACATATCAAAACATCTGAAATGCAGCGAAAGCAGTAATAAGAGAGAAGTTTATATCATTATGGGCCTATCTCAAAAAACAAAAGAGATCTCAAGTAAACAACCTAACATTACATCTTAACAAATTAGAAAAAAAAAAAAAAAGAACAAAAGCAACCCAAAGTCAGCAGGACAAAGAAAATAATAAAAATTAGAGTAGAATTGAAAGAAAGAGAGAACAAAAAGACTATACAAAAAATTAGTACAATAAAGAGCTAGTTGTTTGAAAAGATTAATAAAATTGACGACCCCTGGCTAAACTCACTAGAGAAAAAAGAGAAAAGATTCAGATAAACAAAGTAAGAAATAAAAGAGAAGTTGCCACAGACATCACAGGTATACAAAGGATCATACCAGAATTCCATGAAAAGCTATATGCCACCAAATTCAATAACCTAGAAGAAATGGATAAGTTCCTAGAACTATATAATCTTCTTAGATTGACTCATGAGGAACTGGAAACTCTAAGTAGACCAATCAACAGTGAGGAAATGGAAACAACCATCAGAAATCTCCCAAAAAATAAAAGTCCAGGATCAAATGGCTTCACTAGTGAATTCTACCAAACATTCAAAGATTTGAAACCTATCCTTCTCAAACACTTCCAAAAAAAATCGAACAAGAGGCAATACTTCCTAACACATTTTAAGAGGCCAACATAACCCTGATACCAAAACCTAGCAAGGATAAAAAAAAACCAAAAAACTACAGACCAATATCTCTGGTGAATACAGATGCAAAAATATTAAACAAAATACTCACAAATCCAATACATTGAAAAAACTGTACATCATGATCAAGTGCACATTTTAGGGGCACAAGGATGTTTCAACATATGCAAATCAATGAATATAATACATCACATTAACAAAAGAAAGGATAGAAATTATATGATCTTATAAATAGATGCAAAACAAGCATTTGATAAGATACAACATCCTTTTGTGATTGAAACACGCAGTAAAATGGGTATAGAAGGAAAGTACCTCAACATAATAAAGTTCATATGTGACAAACCCTCAGCCAATATCATGCTCAATGGTGAAAAACTGAAAGCTTTTCCTCTAAAATCAGGAACAAGACAAAGATGCCCAGTCTCACTACTCTTATTCAGCATAGTTCTGGAAGCCCTAGCCAGAGAAATCAGGCAAGAGACTGAAATAAGAAGCATCCAAATTGGGAAGGAAGAAGTAAAAGTGTCACTTTTTTCAGATGACATGATTCTATATATAGAAAACCCTAAAGCCTCCATCAAAGCACTATTAGAAACAATAAACAAATACAGCAAAGTTGCAGGATACAAAAGCAATGTACAATGCCCGGCTGGTGTGGCTCAGTGGTTGAGCGTCAACCCAGGCACCAAAAGGTCGCTGGTTTGATCCCCGGTCAAGGCACATGCCAGGTTGTGGGCCCCATTCCCAGTGTGTGTGTGTGTGGGGGGGCATGCAGGAGGTGGCCAATTGATGTTCTCTCTCATTGATGTTTCCATCTCTCTCGACCTCTCCCTTCCTCTCTCTCTAAAATCAATAAAGAAACAAACAAACAAAGCAATGTACAAAAACCCACTGCATTCTTATATACTACCAACACAATTTCAGAAAAAGAAATGAAAAAAACAATTCTTTTGCAATTGCAACCAAAAGAATAAAATAACTAGGAATAAACGTAGCAAAGGATATGAAGGACCTATATACTGAAAACTACAAAGCATTGTTAAAAGAGATTGGAAAAGCCCTGGCTGGTGTGACTCAGTTGTTTGGAGCATCGTCCCATATACTGAAACACTGTAGGTTTGATTCCTGGTGAAGGCACATACCCAAGTTGTGGTTAGAACCCCAGTAGGGGCACATATGAGAGGCATCCAGAGGCAACCAATTGATAATTCTCTCTCACATCTATGTTTCTTTCTCTCTCCCTTTCCCTTCCTCTCTTTAAAATCAATAACATATCCTCAGATAAGGATGAAAAAGAGAGATTGAAAAAGACATAATGAAATGGAAAGATATTCTGTATTCATGAACTGAAAGAATCAACATAGTTAAAATGGCCATATCACCTAAAGAAATATAAAGATTTAATGCAATCTTCATCAAAATCTCAATGTCATTTTTATTTTTATTTATTTATTTATTTTATTTATTTATTTATTTATTTATTTTTTTATCCTCACCCGAGGACATTTTTTTATTTTTTGTTCAGATAGAGTAGAAGGAAGAGAGAGAGAGAGAAACATCGACGTGAAAGGGACACATCGAGTGGCTGCCACCCACACGACCCAACCAGGGCCGGGGACAAACTGCAACCGAGGTACGTGCCCTTAGCGGGAACCGAACCCGGGTCTCTCTGAACCGCAGGCCGTAGCTCTAACCGCTGAGCCAAACCGGCCAGGGCTCAATGTCATTTTTAAAAGAAACAGAACAAAATAAGCATCAGGTTTGAATGGAACCACAAAAGACCCAGAATATCCAAAGCAATCTTGAGAAAAAAAGATTGAAGCTGGAGGTATCACATTACCTGCCTTCAAATTATACTACAGAGCTACAATAATCAAAACAGCATGGTATCGACAGAAAAACAGAAGTGCAGACCAATGGAATTGAATTGAGAGCTCAGAAATAAAACCACACATATATGAGCAAATAATTTCTGACAAAGGAGCTAAAAACACACAATGGAGAAAAGAAGTTCTCTTCAGTAAATGGTGCTGGGAAAATTGGAAAGCCACATGCAAAAGAATGAAACTAGATTACAGTTTGTCCCCATGTACAAAAATTAATACAAAGTGAATCACAGACCTAAATATAAGGTCTGAAACAATAAATTACATAGAAGAAAATATAGGTACTAAACTTATGAATCTTGGCCTTAGAGAACATTTTATGAATTTGACACCAAAGGCAAGGAAAGTAAAGGCAAAAATAAATGAATGGGACTCTATCAAACTAAAAAGCTTCTGCATAGCCCAGCTGGTGTGGCTCAGTGATTGAGCATTGACCCATGCGCCAAGAGGTTCAATTCCCAGTAAAGGCACATGCCCAGGTTGTAGGCCTGATCCCCAGTGGCCGATTGATGTTCTCTCTCATTAATGTCTTTATCTCTCTCCCTCTCTCTTCTTCTTTTTCTAAAATCAATAAAGAAAAATTATAAATAAATAAAAATAAAAAGCTTTTGCACAGCAAAAGAAACTGGCAACAAAACAGAAAAGCAACTAACCAAATGGGAGATGATATTTGCAAACAATAGCTCCAACAAGGGGTTAATATCCAAAATACATAAAGAACTCATACAACTCAACATCAAATAAACAATGCAATTAAAAATTGGGCAGAGGACCTGAATAGACACCTCTCCCAAGAAGACATACAAACAGCCAACAGATACATGTAAAGATGCTCAACTTGCCCGATCAATGTGGCTCAGTGGATTGAAAATCATCCCATGGACTGAGAGGTCCTGGTTTGATTCCCCGTCATGGCACATGCTCGGGTTTTAGGCTCGATCCCCAGTACGGGGCGGGTATGAGGCAGCTGATCCATGTTTCTCTCTCTCATCGATGTTTCTATCTCTCTCTCCCCTCCTCTTTATCTAAAAAAATTGATAAAAACATATTAAACAAAGAAAAAAAAGAAAAGGTGCTCAACTTCACTAGCTATTAGGGAAATTCAAATAAAAACTACAAATGAGATACCATCTCACATCTGTTAGAATGACTGTTATCAGTAAGACAAGTAATAACAAGTGTCGGAGAGATTGTGGAGAAAAAGGAACCTTCATTCGCTGCTGGTGGGATTGTAAACTGATACAGCCACTATGGAAAATAGTGTGGTGGTTCCTCAAAAAATTAAGAATTGAGCTACCCTATGACCTAGCGGTCCTTCTTCTGGGTATATACCCAAAAAACTTGAAAACATGTATTCACAAAGATACATGCTCCCCTATGTTCATTGCAGCATTATCTATGGTGGCCAAGATATGGAGACAACCAAAATGTCCTGCGATGGAGGATTGGATAAAAAAGGTGTGGTACATATATACTAGGAAACACTACTCAGCCATAAGAAAAGATGAGACACTTTCATTTGTGACAACATGGATGGACCTTGAGAATATTATGCTAAGTGAAATATATGATTTCACTCATATGTGAGGTAAAAAACTGAAACTCATAGACACAGACAACAGTATGGTGGTTACCAGAGGGAAGAGGGTGGGAGAGCAGTAAATGGGAAAGGGGGCCAAATATATGGAGATGGAAGATGATTTGACTGGGTGGTGGGCACACAATGCAATATATAGATCATATATCATAGAAATGTGCACTTGAAACCTATATGATCCTATTAACCCACGTAACCCCAATACATTTAATAAAAATATGTATTATTAAAAAGAATGTTTTTTACTTTTGGATGTAGCTATTAGAACATTTAGAATTAACATATGTGGCCTACACAATATTTCTTTTGGACATGCTGCCTAAAAAGAATCAGCATCTCTTTGTCCTGTCTCAGTCCTAGCCAACCTGTGAGAGAGCCATGTGGGAGGGCCATCCCAGCTTGGTGGGAGGGTCCTGGGCACCTACGGGAAAAGGGCGCTAGGAATGGGGAGCTGCTCCAGGATGGAAGTAGGAAGGGCTTGGATAGACTAATAACTTCCCAGCTTTTCTTAGCACGCAAGAGCAGGCTTTCCCTTTCAACAAGCAGAATCTTGTGAATTCCTTGCCTGGAACATTTTGTCCTCAAGTAAACAGTAAACACAATTACAATGTCATCTGCAGCCACATGTGCAACCTTATATGGTCTACACTGTACTTTCACTTCCACTCTGTCAATTATTCCCACAACAGTCTGGTGCAGGGGTTATTACTGCACCTATTTCACAGAGGAGGAAACTAAGGCCCCAAGAGGGGGAGTAAGGGTACTTGGCAGAACAGTCTCTTGAACCCAGATTCTCTAGCAGCCCCATCTCACCCATGTTGTGCGCTGTGAAAAAGAACGTGGAGCCTGGAGATGGGAGGGGAGGGACAGACTTTCAGGGGCTGGGGGTTCAGGGAAGGTATCCAGGGAGAAGTGAGGTTTGAGATTTGGATAGATAGGAAGAGAGAGATTATTTGAAGCTGGGGCATAGTGAGACAGACTAGTAAGCAAGGACACAAGAAATAGGGAAACTGAAACGGATAGTTAAATGGCCAAATAGTTTACAGCCATCCAGTAAATCACAACATCTTATCATCTCTAACCAAGGTCTCCTCCCCAAGGAGAGGGTAGATAGCTTCAATCACCCTACTCAGGGAGACAGATAGTAGAAATCCAGTTAGTGCCATTTACGCCAACCATATCAAAGGACAGATAATGTCAGGGGAATAAATCTCATTTTGATTCATCAGCATAAAGCTCATGACTATTCTATTGAGATCCTTCCCTAAGACTTCCTCTAAATGCCCAGCCTTTAAAACCCTGAAGACAAAGGACAGCTTGCTGTTTGCTTCCCTCTCAGGAGCATGCACACCTGCTCCTTCCCTTCCCCTTCTGCATCCCCCCAGTTGTGTTACCTTTGCCTTCTTTCTCCTAAGTTCCAAGAGCCCTTTTTTCCTTTTGTAACTCGTTTCCTGATCCTAACAGCCCAGCTGGCTCACTTTTACTACCTCTGTAACTTTCTAAATACACTTTATCTTATAATTTGGGTTCCTGGCTCTAAATTCTTTCTTTGCTAAATTTAAGAACAAGGTCCAATTTTGCTGCCAACACTGACAGTACCAATAGTACCAGCAAAAGTGTGCAGGAGGTATGCCCACCAGGCTACTTGGGCCAGGTTGCCCACAGTGCTTTGGTCAGGTTGCCCAAGGCCAGGCAGGGACAGTGATTCACATTGGCCTGCACCAAAGAACTGCCCAAGAGGGCAGGGACCCATACACCAAGGGGCCATATCCAACAACATTGGAGCAAAATCCAGTGAGCTCCACAAATAGCAGATCCAAGGGTTTTGGTCGATGTTGTTATTATGGTGGTTGTTTTTGAAAATTCAATTTTCTTCTTTTCCCATTTTTTACTTTTCTATTCTATATTTTATTTTATTAAGCATTATTACTTTCTAAAATTATTATTATTATTTTATACCTTTTACTTTTTATACTTACCTTATTTCTGGTCTCTACCTTCTTTGTTTTCATATTCTTTTTTTCTCCCTCCTAATTGTTTTGGTCTTGTGCCTTCTAGTATTCTGTGTGTGCGTGTATGTGTGTGTGTGTGTGTGTGTGTGTGTGTTTATTTTTTGTCTTTTAATCTCTTTGTTGAGGTTGTCATGTTTATTATTGTTGCTGATACTACTTTGGGGTTCTTTTGGTTTGGTTTGGTTTGGTTTTGCCTTGCTTTGTTTTGTCAGCACTTATATAACAGCTGGCATGACAGGGTCAAGGTTGAGACTTACAATCAGCAACCCTGAGGGCTGAACCCACCCACAAATGGACAATATCAATCAAGACCCAAATTTGACAGGAGAGCCCACATAACCCATACAAGGGGCATTCCTAGAGCACCCAGCTCAGAAGATCAAGGAGACTACTACACTGGGTCTCATAATAAGGCCACCCCACCAAGACTGGGAGACACAGCAGTCTTATTTGATACACAGAAAAAACACACCATAAATAGCAAAAACAGGGAAACAAAGAAACAGGCCCCAAATGAACAGGAGGGATCTCCAGAAAAGGAACTAAATGAAATGGAGGCAAGCAATTGATCAGATAAAGAGTTCAAAGAAATGGTTATAAGGATGCTCAAACAACTTCAACTACAATGAACTTATTGGAAACTTTATCAGCATGAAAACAGAAATAGAAATGATAAATAAGAACCAATTAAAAATCAAGAATGACAGAGTTCAAATAAAAAATAACCTGGAAGGATTCAACAGTAGATTAGAAGAAGGTGAGGACAGAATCAAACAATTACAAGACAAGGTAGAAAAAAATACCCAATCGAGAAGCAAACAGAAAAATACAATGGAAAACAGGAGGATAGTTTAAGGAAGCTTTGGGACAACATGAAAGGTAACAACATCTGCATCATAGGGGTATCAGAAGGAGAAGACTCAGCGCTAGCCCTGGCTGGTTTGGCTCAGCAGTTAGAGCATCAGCCTGTGGTCCAGAGAGACCTGGGTTCAGTTCCTGTTAAGGGCATGTACCATGGTTGCAGTTTGTCCCTGGCCCTGGTTGGGTTGTGTGGGTGGCAGTCACTCAGTGTGTCCCTTTCACATCAATGTTTCTCTCTCTTTCTCTTCCTTTCTCTCCCTCCTACTCTATCTGAACAAAAAATGGAAAAATGTCCTTGGGTGAGGATAACAACAAAGAAAAGAAAAGAAATAGAGAACCTGTTTGAAGAAATAATGGCAGAAAACTTCCCTAACCTGGTGAAGGAAAAAGGTCACTCAAGTTCAGGAAAAACAGAGAATCTCAATTGAGATAAACCCAAAAGACCCACACCTAGGCACATCATAATTAAAATGGCAAACGTTAAAGACAAAAAAAAAAAATCTTTTTTTGTGTGTGGGAACTAAACCCTGGACTCTCTGGTCCGCAGGCCGATGCTCAACCACTGAGCCAAACTGGCCAAGGCCAAAAAAAAAAAGAATATTAAAGGTGGCAAGAGAGAGACAAAAAGTTACCTACAAGGGAGCTCCCATTAGAATGTGAACTGATTTCTCAATAAAAACACTGCAGGCCAGAAGGGAGTGGCATAAATTATTCAAGGTAATAAAAGCAGGAGACTGAATCCAAGACTACTTTACCTAGCAAGGTTATTGTCCAAAATTGAAAGTGAAATAAAGAAGTTCACAGAAAAAAAAAGAGACTAAAGGAGTTTATTATCATCAAACCAGCACTGCAAGAAATGCTAAAGGGACTATTATAAGAAGAAAAAATAGAGACAGAGAGGAACACAGGCATAAAGAATAAAAATGGCAACAAATAAGTGCTTATCAATAATAACCATAAATGTAAATGGCTTAAATGTTCCAATCTAAAGACATAGGGTAGCTAAATGAATAAGAAAACATGACCCATATATATGCTGTCTACAAGAGACCCACCTCAGAACAAAAGACACACACAGGATGAAAGTGAAGGTATGGGGAAAAATTTTCCATGCAAATGGAAATAATAAAAGGAACAGCTGGGGTAGTAATACTCATATCTGATCAAATAAACTTCAAAATGAAGGCCATAACAAGAGACAAGGAAGGCCTCTACATAATATTAAAGGAATCAGTTCAACAAAAGGATATAACCCTGTAAACATATAAGCATCCAATATAGGCACTCCAAAATTTATTTAAAATCTTCTGCAGGACTTTAAGGAAGAGATGGACAGCAATACAATCATTGTAGAGGACTTGAACACCTCACCGACATCACTGGATAGATCTTCTAGACAAAAAATTAACAAGAAAACCGAGACCCTTAACGACAACCAGATCAGATGGATTTAATTGATATTTACAGAAAATTTCACCCAAAGCTGCAGAATACACATTCTTCTCAAGTGCACATGAGACATTCTCAAAGAAAGACTACATGTTATGACACAAACTAAGTCTCTGCAAGTTTAAGAAGATTGAAATCATATCAAGCATCTTCTTGGATCACAATGGCATGAAACTAGAAATCAATTACAATAAAAACATTCAAACATATGGAGGCTAAATAACATGTTATTAAACAATGAATGGGTTGCCAATGAGATCAACGAAGTAATCAAAAACATCCTGGAAACTAATGAAAATGAACATACAACAACACAATATCTATTAGACACAACAAAAGCAGTCCTGAGAGAGAAGTTCATAGCATTACTGACCTACCTCAAGAACAAAGGAAAATTTCTAATAAACTATCTAACCCTACAACTTAAATAATTATAAAGAGAGAGAGAAAAAAAGAAAAACACAGAGTAAGTGAAGGAAGGAAAAAATAAAGATCAGAGTGGAAATAAATGACATAGAGACTTAAAAAAACAATTCAAAAGATTATTGAAACCAAGAGCTAGTTCTTTGAAAAGATAAACCAGATTGATGAACCTTTAGCCAGACTCACCAATAAACAAAGAGAGAGGAAATAAAAGATGTGAAGTAACAACTGACACCACAGAAATACAAAAGATTGTAAGAAAATACTATGAACAATTATATACCAACAAATTGGACAACCTAGATGAAATGGACAAATTCCTAGAATTGTATAATCTTCCAAAACTCAAGCAGGAAGAGTCAGAAAATCTGGACAGACCAATAACAACTAAGGAACTTGAAGTAGTAATCAATAAACTCCTAGCAAACAAAAGCCCTAGTCTGGACAGCTTCACAGGGGAGTTTTACCAAACATCCAAAGAAGAACTAACACCTATTCTCCTCAAACTATTCTAAAAATTTCAAGAGGAAGGAAGACTTCCAACCTCTTTTTATGAGGCTGGCATAATTCTAATTCCCAAACCAGATAAAGACACTACAAAGAAGGAAAATTACAGGCCAATATCCCTGATGAACATTAACGCCAAAATCCTCAACAAAATATTAGCAAATCAGATCCAGCAAAAGATTAAAAAAATTATTCATCATGACCAAGTGGAATTTATCCCAGGGATGTAAGTTTGGTACAATATTCACAAATAAATAAATGTGATACACCACATAAACAAAATGAAAAAAATCATATGATCATATCAATAGATGCTGAAAAAGCATTTGACAAAATCCAGCACCCATTTTTGATTAAAAAAACTCTCAGCAAAGTGGGAGTAGATCAACATAATAAAGGCTATATATGACAAACCTACAGCCAACATCATACTCAATGGACAAAAACTAAAAGTATTTCCCTTAAGAACAGGAACAAGACAAGGATGTTTGCTTTTACCACTTTTATTCAACCTAGTACTGGAAGTCTTAGCCACAGAGATCAGACAAGAATAAAAAGTAAAAGGCATCCAAATTGGAAAGAAGGAAGTGAAACTGTCCTTATTCACAGATGACATGACATTATACAAAAAACCCTAAGAGACTCCACCAAAAAACTACTAGATTCAATAAATTAATTTATTAAATTCAAAGTAAAAGGATACAAAATCAACATCCAGAAATCAATGGCATTAAAAAATATATATATGTTTTATTCATTTTTTTTAAAGAGAGAGAGGAAGGGGGAGAGAGAGATAAACATCAATGTGAGAGAGAAACATCAATGGGCTGCCTCCTGCACACCCCCCACCAGGGATTGAGCCTGCAACCTGGACATGTGCCCTGACTGGGAATTGAACCAGAACCTCTCAGTCCATGGGATGATGCTCAATCCACTGAGCCACACTGGTCAGGCTCAATGGCATTTTTATACACCAATAATGAAAACTCAGAAAGGGGAACTAGAAAAGCAATCCCATTTACCATTGTAACAAAAAAATTAAAATATCTAGGAATAAACTTTACCAAGGAGGTAAAAGAACTGTACTCAGAAAACTACAGGACATAGAAAAAAGAAATAGAGGAAAATATTAAAAAGTGGAAGCACATACCATGTTCATGGGTTGGAAGAATCAACATCATTAAAATATCCATACTATCAAAAGCAATCTATAGATTCAATGTAATTCCCATTAAAATACTACTGGAATTTTACAGATTTAGAACAAATACTCCAAAAGTTTATATGGAACCAAAAAAGACCCCCAAATGGCCACAGCAATCTTGAAAAAGAAGAACAAAGCTAGAGGGATCACAATACCAGATATCAAGTTATACTACAAAGCCATGGTAATCAAAATAGCCTTTTACTGGCACATGAACAGACATATAGATCAATGGAACAGAACAGAGAACCCAGAAATCGACCCAAGACATTATCCTCAATTAATATTTGACAAAGGAGGCAAGAACAGAGTAAAGACAATCTCTTCAATAAATGGTGTTGGGAAAATTAGATAGGTACACACAAAACATAAAACTAGACCACAAACTTACACCATACACAAAAATAAACTCAAAATAGATGGAAGACAAAAATGTAACTCATGAAATCATAAAAATTCTAGAAGAAAAGGTAGGCAGCAAAATTTCAGACATCATATGTAACAGAATTTTCACCTATATATCGCCTTGGGCAAGAGAAACTAAGGAAAAAATTAATACATGGGACTACATCAAACTAAAAAGCTTCTGCACAGCAAAAGAAACCAGCATCAAAGTGAAAAGGGAACCCACTGTATAGGAGAACATATTTGCCAATGATACATCGGATAATTTCCAAAATATATAAAGTACTCATACAACTCAACAAAAGGAACACAAACAATCCAATTAAAAATGGGAAGAGGACCTGAATAGATACTTCTCCAAACAGGACATACAAATGGCCAAGAGACATATGAAAAAATGCTCAACATCACTAATAATCAGAGAGATGCATATTAAAATGACCATGAGTATCACCTCACACCTGCCAGAATGGCTGCCATCAACAAATCATTAAACAACAAGTGCTGGCAAGGGTGTGGAGAAAAGGGGACTCTAGTACACTGCTGGTGGGAATGCAGACTGGTGCAGCCACTATGGAAAACAATATGGTGTTTCATCAAAAAAATTAAAAATGGAACTGCCATTTGACCCAGTGATCCCACTTCTAGGAATATATCCAAAGAATCCTGGAACACCAATCAGAAAAAAATGTATGCACCCCTATGTTCATAGCAGTGCTAGTTACAATAGCTAAGATTTGGAAATAGCCCAAGTGTCCATCAGTAGAAGAGTGGATACAAAAGCTGTGGTACATTTACACAATGTACATCTTACACTATGCAGCTGTAAGAAGGGAAGATCTTTTACCCTTTGAGATGACATGGAGGGAGAGCATGATGCTAAGCAAAGTAAGCCATTCCACGAAAGGCAAGTATCACATAATCTCACTTATTTGTAGAATATAGTAAACAAAATAAGCTGAGGAACAAAATAGATATAGAGATATAGATGTAGGGAACAGACTGACAAATCTCAGAAGGAAGGGGGTGGTGAGAGGACAGGGAGAAATAAACCAAATATCTTATATGCATATATACATAACCAATAGACACAGACAATAGTGCAGTGAAGGTGGGTGGGGGGCAGCAGGAGTGGGGAGGAGAGTGTCGGTGTGGAAAAAAAGGAGGGATATCTGTAATACTTTACAATAAAGATTAATTTTTTTTAAGTGTGCAGAAGGTAGTAGACCAACCTAACTAACGCCAGGAATCTCTGGGGCAGGAGCTGAGCTGTTTGGAGGGCCAGGCTAAGGGACTTGGGCCTTATCCCGTGAGTACCAGGAGCACTGTCTGTCCCTAACTCCTGTCTCTGTGCTCTCCACAAATTTCCACCCCCTCTACCCAGATCTGTTTCGAGGACTCCTGACTAATAGCAGGCTTCAGAAACAGGAAACGTGCCTCTGCTCAGAGCAGGGCTTGGGGTATAACCCATCTGGCTGCGGTTTGCCCAGGTCAGCAGGCTGGGCTGAGGGAGTTGGTTAGAATTTCCTGTCTTGGAGCTATGTGCTGACTGCTGCAGGCCTGCAGGACACGGGACACTGTGTGATCTGGTACATGGAAGGCCCACTGTTTGCCAGGCCACCAGGGATCCAGGAGCTGTCGTTAGAGAAAGCTGGATTCTTAGAAGGTCCATCCGGAGCTGTGTCCCCAGCCACAGGGATGGGGTTATCCACAAAACTTCCTATCCTCCTCAGGAGGGAAGTCGTGTTTTGTAGCAGAGTGCCTAGAGATCTGAACTTCTGCAAGGAACACGACATGCTTCTGGTTTTCTTATAATGAGATTCATGCAACTGGCCATGCCTGCCTCCCTTTGGCTGCCTGAACGCTCAGAAGCAAATAAGAGGTTCAATGATATCAACTGAGTTTATCTTAATTGTCCATGCTTCATTTGATGCTTCTCTCTTTCATTCTGATAACCTTTTTCTGTTATTTCTATTTTCCTGCGTCTTGGCCTTGATTGAGTGGATCGGCACAACTCTTGCAATGCTCTTCCTGGGTCTGAATGAATCAGGTTATTTAATCTTTCTGTAACTCAGCCCCTTGGGTGTAAAATGGGGATAGCAACCAAACCTACTTCCTAGGTGGGTTAAGAAGATTAAATGAGATAATACATCAAGGGCTTAGAGCAATGCATGGTGCAGAGTAAGCCATATGTGTTAGCCTAATTTCCCACCCATTTTATAGTACTGTACATGTGTTTGGTGTAAGCTGTCTTAAACATTTTATGGAATATAATGAAAGTAGAATATAGAAAAGCATATAAAAAGAAAAATTAAAAAAAGGTAATTTTTCTACTATTTTTCCTCTTAAGAGTTGGCCTAATTAGAGAAAGATGCTAAGAAGAGTGCTCCTGTCCGGCCGGCGTGGCTCAGTGGATTGAGCGTCATCCCATGGACAGAAGTCTCGGTTCCATTCCCAGACAGGGCACATGCCCGGGTTTCAGGCTCGGTCCCCAGTAGGGGGCGTGCAGGAGGCAGCAGATGGATGTTTTTCTCTCTCTCTCTAAAAAGTCAATAAATGCATGTTCAAAAAAGAAATTAATAAATAAAGAACAAGTGCTCCTGGTTATGTGTCAAGTGCTCCTGAACCTGTGTGTCAGGCATTAAACCACCTACCTCACCACTTTGCCTCAATTCATTCCTACAAAAAATTCAAGATGTAGATTTGATGACTATACCTATTTTACAGATTTCAGAATTAGTAAGTGGCTGAGCCAGGATTCACACCAAGGCCAGTGTGGTGCAGACACCATGCGTCTAACTTCTGCCGCTGTTGGTGCCTCTTGGGCCCCATCAGCTACCAATCATCTCTCTTCTTTAGCCTCAGTCTATTAGACTAGATAAGTGTTTTAAAACTGGTTTTTAGCAACAGAACCCTTTTACTAATTGAAATCTCACTCAAAAGACTGGAATAAAAACACATAAAAGCAGAACTTGCCTAATTGGGGTGTGTGTGTGTGTGTGTGTGTGTGTGTGTACACGTGCGCATGTGCACATATGTGTCTAGAGGGATAGAGGCTGGAAATCACCTCTACTCAGTGTTCCTATGGTGACATACTTGGGGTTCTGTGGGGAGCAGATCACCTCAAAGTCCCCTCCAGCCCCCCCCCCGGAAGCTCTAATATGCAGTAGGTTGGGGAGGGAGAGCCTCTCCTTAGCCCTATGGGGCCAAGACCTGGCCTTGTACATACTGGTGCAGGGGGAGGTGGTGCTGGCCAAGCTCTGGGCACAGCCTTGACCCTCTCTGGGCCTCAGTTCCTCTATCTGTAAGATGGAAGGGGGTTGAACTGAATGATCACATAAGACCTTTTATCTTAGAGAGTTGAGATGGGGTGAGGGTGGAGTCACAAGGTCTGGAGGGCCAGGCATGGAGAAGGACACAGAGAGCTCTCTGGCCAGGGGGTCTGGAGGGAGTGATATGGGGCACAAGGAGGACCCGAGTCACCTTGGACTTCACATGGCCTACAGAGGGAGCACAAAGTCCCAGGAAAACAGGGTCCTCTTGGCTGGGCAGACCTCACTAGACCCGTCATAAGTCTTGGGTTTTAAGGGCCATTGCCACTGCCCATTCCTGTTCTCATCCTTGACCATACTCCCAAAGCAGCACATAGAGGTTACTCTTTGGTTAAAATTCTAGTCGTTTAGAAATGTGAATTTTGGGAATCACACACCATTTGTGTCATAGAATCTTAGAATGATAGAACACAAGTACCTGAGAATCTTCAACTACTAGAAACACAGAACTTTTAACCATATAAGTATAGAATCCCTGATTCTGGGAGAGTCCCCAAAATAATAGACACAGAGACTCCAAGGAAATATGAACCAAGAGAAGGTGACAGAGGCCAGTGGTACTTAGAGGCTGGCCAAGGGATCTCAATAGCAGAGGCCATTCCCAGCCCCTGGCCAGCCCCATGGGTAGGCGCTCAGAAAGACCTGAGGATGTGGAGGGACAGGAGGGTTGCTGGCTGCACGGGGCCTTAGCTCTACAAGGCCGGATGGGACCAGACAACTTGCTGGGGAGCCCCTAAGACGCCATCTTTCCTCCGTGGATTCTGCAGAGCCATCTACCAGGAGTCCTGGGACTTGACAAGACCTTAGAAACTGGCTGGTTGCAGACAGGGAAACTGAGGCCCAGTGTAAGGTAAGACCTGTCCTGGTTCACTCCTAGAAAGATGTCTAGTGGCCACCAGAGCTCAGAGGTAACAGATTCATGAACTAAGCCAAAGGCAGGAAAGCAGAGCTCCTGCCCCCTCCCATGCTCTGTATGCCCCACCCCCATCCCTCATCTCATAGTCTTCTCTGTGGAAACAAATGTCCCCCTTCCCCCAGGCAGAGAACCCATATACTGGTCCTGGGAGAAACTGAGCTGTCATTCAGTCATGTCCTGTTTGTCTGCACCTGGCCTTCCTTCACTACCTGAGAGCTCTTTGGGGCAGGGGCTATGGGATGCACCCCTCTGTCCCACTGTGAAATTGCTCCAGAGACAGGGAGCCATGTAGAGGAGATGTCACTGAACCTGGCAGACCTTGTCCAATCTTCTGCCCACTGTACAGACTGGGAGACTGAGGCCAGAGACATTCTCTGGGTCACAATCCTTGCATTACATACAATCATCTCCTGGATGCCATTAGAAGCTGCATTTACTTCTAGGAGGGTATTTAGGGGACCCCTGAGCCTGGGAGGAGATGTTCGAAGGGATTTCAGAAGAAGTCCCTTCTTCACTTTCTCCCCCTGTCTGTTGTCACTTTCTGCAGAAGATAACACATGCCAGGGGCCTGGACTCTCTGGCAGCCTATCCCACCTAACTGGGCCCTTCCTCCTGGACCATCCACCTCCCGCCAGTGACCTGAGTGGGCTGGGCCAGCCTGGATAACTGTTAGCAGACACCGTCAAGGCAGCCTCAGGAGGTGAGGGAACAGTTCCTCCCACATCAATATTTATTGCCTGCGATCTGCTGGAAGCAGATCATCATGTTCTCAGCCTTTGGTTCTTTTTAAAGAACCTCTCCCGCCTCCCCCAGTGTGCTGACAGAATAAATCCAGACAGCCAGACAAGTTCATAGCCCGGAACCAGGGTTTCAAGTCATCCCAGAAACACAGCTCTTAAAATCTAAATCTGCACCACAGCAGCTTCAACTCAAGGAATCACGCATTCTCAGAATCCGAGGTGCACAGAATATGTCCCAGGAATCCAGTCTCAGCACCACACACAACAAGACAGAACACGGAAGTGATTTGCTCAAGGTCACACGACTGACATGTGATTGAGCCCAGGGTAGACAATACTCTTCCACCGATTCCACTCCAAGGCCCAGTGGCTGTTCTTTTTGTTCAAATTTATGACTCAACTTGGAGATGATCTGTAATCAGCAACCCAGGCTCTCCTCTGATCACCCTCACTTCTAAGAACTCTTCCCCAAATTCTAGGAAATCTAGCTCATTTAAATTTTGACCTGAGCTAGGCAGGACCAGGAAGGACCATCCATGGTTCCAAGCATTCTTCTTCCCCTGAAACTGGTCCCTCTCCAGTGTGCGCCTCCCTGACTCAGATCCAGCATCAACCCAGCCCTTCACTGTCGCTGGGACATTCCACAGCACAGCAGCTCCCGGATCGGTGCAGCCCCCTCCTGGGTGGCTCCTGGGCTCATTCTCATGCTCCACCTCACTGCCAATGCACTGGTTCCTCCCTGGACCAATGCCAAAGCTGCCACCTCGGTCTCCCTGCCTCCAGCCGCTCTCCACACACTCTACTGTCTGTTGCAGTCCAGTTTCTGCCCAGCACCTGGTGATGGAGTCACAGGACCCCCTGCTGACCCTCCCTGGAGGCCCACCCACTGCTGGTGAGGCTGACAGGCAAGGCTTTTCTTGTCCCGGCCCCTGCTGGCTGTTCCAGTCATTGTCAGTCCTTGCTCCTAGGCTCAAGAAGGAGGCCACATCATATATTACAGCAAACATGTTTAAATGTACCAACCTGCCACATTGAACAGAATTATTCTTGCTGCAAAATATTCAACATGATTTATAAATGTTCCTTTGAAATTGGAACTACTTATCAACAACTAACTTAATTTATGCTTGTGATTTCTCAACAATGACTTTCCCATGAAATAATTACATAAATATTGTATGTTGTAATATTATATATTATATATTATACATATGCAGGTCTCTGTCCCTGGTTCTTGACAGAGAGCTCCTAAAACTCTTGCAAATAGGTATGTTAGGAGAATTTTTGGTTCTAATGTTTAGTCTTTGACCCCAGTTCTGGACACAGAGATCCTAAGATCTCAGGAATTTCCTGAGTGGTAGGAGCATCTTTTGTTTTGCTTTGTTTGCTTGTTCTGAATAGGACGTTTTAGTGGGCACCTGGATGAGGTTGGTCACCGGAAAGGCCAAGTTATGATTAGGAACTTGGAACTTTCTGCCCCAACCTTCCATTCTTCAGAGAGAAGAGGACTGGGAATGAAGTTAGTAACTGATCAGGACCAGGTGACGAAGCCTCCAAACAACGTGGGACTCAGGAGCTTTTAGGTCAGGGAACACATCCACATGCTGGTGGGTGATGCACCCCAACTCCACAGGGACAGATGCTCCTGGACTCGGGACCTTCCATACCTCGCCCACGTATCTCTTCATCTGTATCCTTTGTCATATCCTTTATTGTAAAATAAGCTGGTAAATGTGTTTCCCTGAGTCCTTTGAGCCATTCTAGCAAATCGTCAAATCCCAGGAGGGCGCTGTGGGGACCTCTGATTTGTAGCCAAGTTGGACAGAAGTTGCGGGTAACCTGGAGCCTATTCTTTGTGATTGGCTTCCAAAGTAGGGGCCCTAACGCATGGGATCTGATGCTATCTCCAGGTAGACAGATAGAGTCAGAATGCAGTTAAGTTATAGGCCACCCAGCGGATGTCACGGAGAATCTGGTCACAGAAGTTTGTGTGTGGGGGTGAAGGAGAAACACAGGAGCGCTATCCCTTCACCCTCCCATAAGGAAAGCATCTAATGCACAAGTTTTCAGAATATAATAAAATTTGTATGACTATTAAGGAGAAATGAATGAAATCGATATTGGTGATATAATTGAGCTTATAAAACATTTCTATTTAGTCATTCTCTTTTGTATTTTTGAGCCAATGTATCATTTTTCAGGCCTCATGTTTTTGTACGTCCCTGGAAAATTTGAAAGCTCCTGGCCCGGAATCATCTCTCCTGCCCAGTAGTCACATGGCCCTGCCCTCTTACCAGCTGTGACGTTGGGCACATCCCTGCACCTGCTGGGCCAGTGTCCTCCTTTGAGGAAAGACCACCCACCCCACAAGCCAAGCAGAGGGCTCTGTGAGATACCCCTGGGGCACCTTGCCTGTCGACCTGTTGCTATGTATCATCGCGTCTTTGTCCTGACCAGGCTGTGCCTGTTTTGAGGGCAGAGACCACGTCCTGAGCTCCACTGTCCAGCCTGACGCCTGGTACAGGGAGGCACCCAATACATGTTTGTGCCCTCACTGCCCCTAAATGTGCCATTTCTATTGCCAAGTGCTTTGCCCAGGCTGTTTTCACACCAGGAATGCCCCCCCCCCCTTCCCACACTTCCACACATCCTATAAATTCCAGTTCAAATCCCTCCTCTTCGGAGAAGTATTCCTGGGCCTCCCACACACCCTCCTCCCAGTTCTCAACGTTGCTACAGCGTGCTCAGAATTTACAGAAAAGACTTGAAGTGACCAGCAGAGAGGCAGTAGTGCAGTGGTCAGAACTACGGCCATGGGCTCAGACAGGCTCGGGCTCTCATCCCAGCGCGGCCCTCGCTGGCCTTGTGGTCCTGGGCAGGTCACCTCCATCTCTGGTCCTTGACTCTGAGAGAGGCAGGGGATGCTCACTGCGCAGCGCTGCTGGGGGAGGCAGTGGAGCCCCGGGAACGGCTTTGTAAACTGTGAAGTGCAGTGCCCAGGAGGGATGACATTCAATGTTATAAAGGAGGACACGTTGGTGGGGGCTGGAGCCTGGACCAGGGTGGGATACAGAGGGAGCTTACTTTGCTGACAACTGCCAGGACCCTTCGCCGGAAGTGAAGCTCATCTTTCTCCTTGGCCATCTCCCTGGGGAAGAAGAAGTAGGGGGTGGCAGCCAGGGCCACGGCGACTGCAGAGATGAGGAAGCCCAGCCACCAGGCACCCACCCATCGGGGGTCCTTCGAAGTCAGGCTGATACCACCTGGAAGAGAAGACCGTGGTGATGGTAAGTTCAAGATGGGCCCTCACCTCTTGGCCACCACCCTGGGACTGACCTCTGAGGCATAAGGTAGCCTGGGTGGGAGTCAGGAGACCTGGGTTATGATCCTGGCTCTGTCATTTATGTCCTGCATGACCTTGGGCAAGTCCCTGACCATTTGTGGTCCTCAGCTTTTTCCACTACTGAGGCAATGTGTGTAGTGGTCAAGGTCCCGGGTTTTGGAAATGAACTGCTGGATCTGAATTCCATTACTAACGTAACTTTGGGCCGGTTTCTTAACCTTTGTGTCTCTGTTTCTTCCTCTGTAAAATACAGATATTAGTAGTACCTGCATCAGAGAGTTGTGAGAATCATAGAAATGAACACATGAAAAAAGCACTCAGAATAGTGCTGGTGCACAGTGTGGTCTCTACAGGTGTTTGCTCTTCTCTGTCTCACTGTTACTATTGTGATTACTATGATTAAATTGATGGTTAGGACTACTTTTGTGGTTCTCAGACCTGCAGGATGGTTAAAGTCACCAGAGGTCCTTATCAAAAATATCTGGTCTGCCCGGCTGGTGACCTCCCATCCCATGGACTGAGAGGTCCCAGTTCGATTCTGGCCAGGGTACATGCCTGGGTTGCGGGCTTGATCCCCAGTAGGGGGCATGCAGGAGGCAGCCAAGCGATGTTTCTCCAACATCAATGTTTATACCTCTCTCTCCATATCTCTCTCTCTAAAAAAATCAATAAAAACATATTAAAAATATATATAAGTATCTGGTCTTACCCAAGACCAACTTAGAACTACCATGGGGGAGGGGCGGTGAGAAGGTGACCAAGGACTCTGCACCTGTAACATATTCCCCAGGTGACTGTGATCTTCCACCAAGGGTAATCAGGACTAGATTATCTTAGATGTAGCTGCTGTCTGAAGTGCCCACATGCCCCATCAAACTCTTGACCCCAAGGCTGAGTTGGGTACCTCCTCCTCTAATCACCAGTGTCTGCAAACACTTTATAATAATATGGATGCATGATGACACCAGCCCCATGAGTCAGACTGGTTCCCAGGTCACTGATCCTGAACCTCCTGGGCAGAGACCAGAGTAAACAGTTGGTACTCAACAAACGTATCTGTGAAGCTGGGGATGCAGCTGGCTCTAGTACTGATTCCCTCCTCCACTTATTATTCCTCCTACCTCTGTGCCAGGGGAAATAATAAGTGACTCCCCCACTTTTCACATACCAGTCTGTGCCTGCAGACATGATCCGCCCACCCCATGACGTCCCCAGAGAGAAAGGATTAGGAATGTCACATCTGCCTCTGGAGGTACCTCATCTGTAGAACGACGCCAAAGAGCCAGAAAACACCCCTGAGCTGGGTGTGTCATGGAAACCTAGGAACCTTGACTCCCAGGAGTTGTACTTCAAGAGAGGGGAGTCACAACCAGAGGTCACACTTGGCTCCTAGGCCCAGCTTTCTAGAAGAAAGGCGGGTAGAAGTGGGGCAGGACTGTGCCTAGAGACTCTTGTTCAGAGTTGCCCAGACCTGTCCTGACGAGACAATGCTGAGCAAAGCCTGAGAACGAGAAGCAGAATCTGCATGTCCACCTCACCGTACGCTATCACCTGAGGCTTCTAGGGCTTTCTGGGAAAATCTCCAAGTGAGGGAGAGAACTTCTGAGCGGCAGAAGGCATAGTTGGGAACTCAGAACTGCCCGGTGTGACAAGGAGGCAGCTGAGATGCCACAGTGAACTGTCCTAAAAGGAATGCTCTCCCACTCCACGCAGGGGGCAGAGCACTGGGACCCCAAAGACTCCACCCTCGTGACCGCCTTCACACCAAGCTTCGGTCCCACTCCTTGGCCCCCTCTGACCACTACCTGGATCAGAGTGCAGTGTCCCCAAACGGTGCCCTTGACTCAGTTTCCCAGACTCTGAGATAGTCAGAACTAGAAGGGTCCTTAGAGGTTACGCAGTAAATTCCCGTCATAGAGACACCGAAGGGAACCAAGCCCTGCTCCAAATATCTTCTCTGGCATACCAGTGTCCTCTCTGTTTCACCTGGGTTTCTTCCCCCTGAAGATGGGGGCTCCCCAAAGGCTAAGGAAGTATGTGCCCCTGTGTGCTCACAGTGTATCTGAGCATGGGGCTGGGAGCCTGGGGGACTCAGGTATGGAGCAAGGTAAAGACATAATAATTACAGTGACAATAGCCACAGCTCTTCATCTGATGTTTACAGCTGATCATCATTTCACTGGGTTCCAGTTGTGTCTTTGGGAAGTAGAATGGACAGAGATAAGGAAAAAAGAGAGTTAAGAAGCATGTCCAAGGTCAGGGAGATTGCCGGGATTTGAACCTGGACCCCCTGGCTCAGTGTCTCCTGTGAGACCAGTGGTCAGCTAGCTGTATCTGTGTGCCCCTGGGGACAACTGTGTGCCCTTGAGAATCACCTTCTGGCATTCGGTCAATGTCCACATAAAGGCGCAGCATGAGGCCACCCAGCCCATAGGCCATGCCTGGCCCCATCATCGTCGCTGCAAACAGGATCCCTGCAACACAAAACCTAGGTCAGGCCTTTCTGCCCCCGGCTTCCCTCGGCCGCTCAGCGCCTGCCCACTGGCAAGAGCAGCCTCTCTCCCTGGGTGGGGCCCAGGGCACTCTCCAGGGCTTCTCCAGATCTTTACTGGCCACGCGGGACAGAGGCCAGCCCCACCCCACCCTCCTCACTCGAGGCCTCAGGTCCTCCCTACCTGAGCCTGACCCTCCCTCAGAGCCCAGGGCTGGGACCATTCCTCACCGAGGTAAAGGGGCGAGTTGTTGTCGTGGGCAAAATCATCAATGTAGGAGATGCCGAAGGGCTGGATGGGCACACTGCCCACGCCGAGCAGGGTCTGTGCCGTGAACATCATCCCCACCACGGCCAGATGTCTGGCCTCCGTGTAGCTTGAACAGCTGCTGCCATTGGAGGGGGCTGGGGCCGAGGTTGTGGGCAGGCACAGGGAAGCCTCCGAGTCCTGTGACATGTCTGCTGAGAGGTGATAAACATATTATGACAACAGCTAAGACTTTCATACAGCACTTCCTGGATACAAGTACTTTTCTAAGTGCTTGCGCATTTCAATCATCCAACCCCCTCCCCCAACAACAACCCTCCAGGTTGGGTGCTCTCATGACTCTTATTTCAGAGGCAAGGAGACTGATGCTCAGGCAGCGACTAGGAGGATGGGGTCAGGACTGGAACCTGGGCAGCCTGCCTTTGAGTCCACACTCTTCAACCACTCTAGGCCACCTTTCTGAGCAGAGGTATATGCTCTTGGATGGGGTGAGGCATTTGAACTGGGTCAAGAGGAACAAATAAGATTTTCCAGAAATCTTATTTCTGGAGGGATATTCCAGGAAGTGGTCATAGTGCAAACCCAGGGGCTTAAGAAGCTGGGCACTGCTGGCCCCAGGGTGTGAGGGGCAAGGCCAGGGCTGAGGGCAGGGCGGGGCAGGGCGGAAAGGGGGTCTGGGGTGTGGAGGGCTCTAGTGCCCTTGGCCTTCATTCTGGGGAGGGCTCGGTGTCAGCTCAGGACACATGAGAAGTGTAGTAAAAGGGCATTTCTTAATTTAGTCCCAGGCATTTGTTCCCTGTAGCTCACCAATATTTGGTGAGCAAACTTAAGGAGATCCTTATGCTAATATTATCCCAAATGTGGATCTAGAAGTGGCCTTTCCTCTGTGGCCTGCCCCGCCCTTTCCAGGAGCTGGGGCTCTGAGAACAGCTGGGTGAACCAAGGTTAAAACCCGGACCTTCAACCAAGTCTGCCTGGGCTGAAGACTGTGACACTTTTCAGACGTTCTACAGAAATACGGAATATTCAGAAACAGAATAACCCGGTGGCTCAGAGCAGGGGTTCTAGGGCCCGGCCACCTGGGTGTGTCATATCTCTGATAGCTGTGCACCTCGGGGACATCCCTCCCTCTCTGAGCCTCGGTTTCCTCACTTGTAAAATACAACACCGGCCCAGAGGTTGTAAAACGAAGAGTGGGGAGTGGTGGGTGGGTGAACAGGTGAGTGGGTGGATAAGCAGGTGGGTGGGAGAAGGAAGGAATGAAGCAAGTGCTCAGGTTGCTTGGACTGTTCTCCAAGGGACCGGTGTCCATCTGTCCAGTAGGCCCTTGACAAAAATCCCACTGGGCCGGGCAGGGCCTTCACTACTCCCGTCTAAAATTCTTTTATTTTTTAATTTATTCATTCATTCATTCATTCATTCACTCATTCATTCTTCCTTTCATCAGGTCTTGGCTTCTTGTGAGAATTAAATACATTAACATACACAAAGTGCTTAGAACAGTGGCTAGTGCACAGTAAGTGGTGTGTGACAATGTCATTATTCCACAGACATTTCCTGAGGACCATCTACTACCAGGACCCAAGGTAGACTGTGGTGTAAATTCACCTCCACCTCAAGAAAAGCCATACAAACAGGCCCTCACCAAGACTGGCCCAGAGAGCCTCACCCCAGGACTGCACCCTGGCCCACTCCCCAACACCACTGGAGCTGGGACTGAGGGAGGCAGTTGGGGGGCACCGGAGGTGTCCTGGGAAGTGAGTCCAGGATGAAGCCTGCACATGAGCCCAGGCACCTGCCCAGCCCCTGCTGCTCTTACCGGGGCTGGTGTGGTCATAGCGGTACGGCTCCGAGATGAAGTGTGGGAGAGTCATGAGCAGGCCTGCCAGGGCCACAAGAATAGCCCCACAGCCGATTAGTCGGGGTCGATGTACTCTGCTGCCAAAATAGCTCACAAACACAATCAAGGCTGTGTTCCCCACCTGCAGAAGAATGAGGGGACCCATTAAAGTGGAACAGAACCCAGAGCTGGAGGCCTACACCATCCTTGCCTCTATTGCCAACCTCAGTGTTCCCTTCTGTACAATGGACTAGCAGGCTAAGTAATTAGATTCTGGGTCTTCCTAGGAAAGGCTCTACTTCCCCATCAGGGGAGAAAAATGAGGCAGAGTGGACAAGGTTAGAAGTTCATTTCATTCTGGAACATGGGTTGGCTCCTATATTACAGCAATTGTCAACCAGTGTGCCATAAGATATTTTAAAACATGCAATATCTGCCCTGGCTGGTTTGGCTCAACAGTTAGAGTGTCGGCCTGCGGTCCTGAGAGACCCGGGTTCGGTTCCCGCTAGGGGCGCGTACCTCGGTTGCAGTTTGTCCCCGGCCCTGGTTGGTTGTGCGGGTGGCAGCCACTCAATGTGTTCCTTTCACATCGATGTTTCTCTCTCTCTCTCCGTTCCTCTCTCTCCCTCCCACTCTATCTGAACAAAAAATGGAAAAGTGTCCTCCAGTGAGGATAAAAAAAAAAGAAAAGAAAACATGCAATATCTGACTGTTTAGTCAGAGGCACTGACCTCTTTTCCATTAGATTATCAAATAAAAATATGACAACACTCTGTCCGGTTTGGCTCAGTGGTTAGAGTGTCAGCCCACAGACCAAAGGGTAGCAGGTTCAATTCTGGTGAAGGGCATGTACCTCAGTTGCGGTTCAATCCCCAGCCCTGGTTGGGGTGGTGCAGGAGGCAACCAATTAATGTGTCTCTCTCACAGTGATGTTTCTCTCTCTCTCTCTCTCTCTCTCTCTCTCTCTCTCTCTCTCTCTTCCTCTTACTCTATCTGAAAATCAACGGAAACGTGTCTTCCTTCAGTAAGAATTAAAAAAAAAAAAAATGACAACAGCCAACACAACAATAGCCGTCTGGTGTGAATGAATCAAAATTATACCTATTTTTATTTTTGTCAGATCGGCAAAAAATGTAACCTATATTTGGCGTGCCGCAGAATTTCAGTACTTGGTTTGTGGGTACCGTGAGATAAAAAAGGTTGAAAATCGCTGCCATATTAAAATATGAAGGGGGCAGTCAAGGAAGGGGGTTTTGAGTTTCTGAGATGTCATGAATGAGAGAAACAAATAAAGAAAGTCGAAAGCCAAGTGACTAAGGCTTGGAATTTGAGACTTGGAATCAAAATTCGAGGATGTGGGCACTGGAGGGGACTTGAGAGCGTGCAGGTAAAGAGCCGGCGCGGCTCCCCCGTCAGCAGGTGGGGCGTGCGTCCCACTTCACAGCTCACGGGCTGCTGACTGTGGGCGAGGTCCTCACACCTTGAGCCCCAGGCTCCTTGCTGGTGGAGTGGGCAGTATCGGCACAGGGTTGGTAGGAGCACTGACCCTGGAAGGACAGCCACTCTCCATTTTCTACAAAGGACACTGAGGCCCAGAGACAGAGTGACTTGACCAAGGTCCCAGAGCTAGATAATGATTTTCCCTTCCCACGCCTGAGATCTGGAGGAGTCTAGGAGACATCTGGGCATCTGTGTAGCTGGCAAAATTTGGTTTGGGAGGAATGTGACACCTCAGCGAGTGGGGAGAGAATTTCATGGAAATCTGCTGGGGTCCTGGGAAGAAAGACAGTGTGACCTCTGGACAGTGGCCTTCTCCCAACATCTGGTGGGGGAGGGCGTGGCACCGCCGGACTCTGATCTCCAATCCACCCAAACAATTTATCTACTTCCCCCTGACTATTGGTCCCAGAAACAGAGGCCATGGATCCTTGCACAACTCTGAAAACAATACTTCCTGCTATGGTATCACGAACTGCCCAACTACCCCAGGGTTCCAAAGTTCTGCCTTTGATCTCTCACTACTATTGAAGTGACTTCCTCTGATTCCTTCCTGGGACAGGCAAGAGCCAGGTGCCTGAAAAGGGAGAGGGTGTATTATGGAGACACTAGCTAGCTCTAAAATACCCCACATCCCCCACTGAAGTGCCCCCAAGGGCAGAATTGCCAATACCCTGACTTTATAGGGAGGGGAGGTCTCAGTCCCCTCACTGGCCAGGACAATGCTGAAGGAGCCGGCTAAGGAGGTCTGGGGAGCAGCTGTGAAGGAGTAGCCTGCAGGCATTTGGTGGGGGAAGGACTTACTTGGAATAGCCAGAGAGGAGGGCGGGGGTGTGAGTCTACCTCAAGTCCGCCCCTAGGGCTGTGGCAGGGCCCGTACCTCATTGAAGGCAGCCAGCAGCCCCGAGGTCTGGCTGGAGAGGCCAAAGCGCTTCTCCACCGTTGAGATGGAGCTCTTGAGGTAGCCGGAGATCATGAGCTGGGCCAGCTGCAGCAAACTGTGGCACAGGACGAAGAACTGCCGGAGGGAGGGGCCACAGCGAGGGCAGTGGGCAGGGGACAGGGAGACAGTGGGGCGGTAGTCAGAGGGTGGCGAGACGGAGGTGGAGTTGGGGAAAGAGGGAGAGTAAGGCCGTGAGAGGAGCAAGAATAGAGACGGGAGACACACACAGGAGGAGGGGAAGGGACGGTCAAGAGCAGGAGAGAGAGAAAGAGAGAGAATTATTGGAGTACCTTAGCTTCCCACACAAGTGAGAAAAGCTATCAGGATATCAGGATACCCTCAGGTGCCTGGGGGTTACCTGAGACCCACATGACAGAATAGGGTCTTCATAGGCTTAGAACGGTGAGAGTCCCCTCTGACCCGCAGAGCTCCCTGAGCTGGACTGGACCACCTTCCTGTTTCACCTCCCTCCTCTTTCTCCAGGAAGCTATCCCAGATCCTTCTGCACCCCACCATCCATCTTCCCCAGAGCTCCCCTGGGAGTCAAGTCCCCAAGCTGCTCAGCCCACCCTATCCAGCCCCACCTCCTCCCCTCATCCCCTCCTGCTTCCTAAAAAAAAAAAAAAAAGGCAGAATTTCTAAGAGAAGAAAAACTAGCCTCAAAGAATTAAAAAATAGAGTTTTTATGCCCGAGCTTAATAACATTCACTCTGTTATTCGGAGACTCGTTTCCTCATGCACAACAGGACAACATTCCTCCCCCCAGGGTTACTGTGAGACTAGATAAGATCACGGGGGAACAGCACTTGGCCTGGCACCCTGTCGGTGCCAGCGGATGCTTGGATGTCGAGGGCTGCCTGTGCCGGAGCCAGCACTTGCCCTCTCTTCCCAGAGGTGCAGGATCCCAGGGCCCTTCTCTGTCCCTCTAGGGAAATGACAGGAAGGGAGACTGGTCCCTTGCTGCCACAGAGCAGTTCCTTCTTCATTTCTGGAAGAAGAGAACATCTTCCGTGTACCCAAAACCAAGCTAAGTGTTTTCATTGACCATCCCTTTGATCCTCACAGCCACCCATTCTACAGATGAGGTCACTGAGGCTCAGGAAGGCAGCAACTTGCTTGGCGTCACACAGTCAGTAAGTGGCAGAGCTTGCTCTGCCAGGCTTGGATGGTTCTGCTGCTGCCAGGCCCTGAGAGGTACCTTGATGCTGTGGAACACACTTGTCCGCAAGTTCTGAGAGTCTGGGCTGACTTTGTCTCCAGGTGTGTCTCCTGTGCCCATCATAGCCTTGTTGTCCTTGTCCGGCACCTGGGGCTCCACATCCACTGGCCCTGTGGGACAGACAGCCAGGGGGTGACAGTGAAAATGGAATCCCAGAGAATGGCTTTGACCCAGGTAGCCCAAGGTATTTCAGGGTTGGTGAGAATCTGAGAGTCAAAGCACCTTCAGACTTCCTGAGTCCCAGATGCTGGAAGGGTCCTTCCTAAGAGGGGTGTACTTCTTGTGCCCACTTTGACCAGATTTTGACTGGGACAACCTATTTACACCTTCATTCCATTTCTAGTGTAAACTTGCCTTCTAAGAAGAAGCTGCTGACCCATGACACAACCTCTGAGCAGTGGCCCCAGTGGAAGGGATGCACAGTCTGAACCCACCCTGGGCCTACAGCGGTGAGATATTGGTGCTCCTAGAGACTGAATCTGGGTCTGAATCTGTCTAGCGTGGCCTAGGATCAGATGTCTTGGGCCAGGTGCAAGGTCAAATCTTGGTGCTTAGTCAGAGCATAAAGACTTTTCCTGGGGGTAGTTTGAACAAATACCAACACCCCTATAGGACAGCACCCTTTGTGTAATCACAGAGCTAACCAGCCAGATCCCCAAATCATACATCAAACCGTGTTGTTGTTTGGTGCAGAGAGGGTCCTCAGAGGTCATCCTATTTAATGCCCCCCAACTGAGGCCCCAAGTGGGGTGATGACTAGAAGGGAGAGCAGTGGTAGAACTGGATACTGACCCCATTACACATGTCCCTCCATTTTCTCCCATGGCAGCCATGGCAACCATGTCAATCTCTCACTCGCTGTAGTGAGAGGAAAGCTGAGTCCCTTCAGAGGCATCTCCTGGGGTCTCTTTAATCTCAGAGAGGAGCCAGAAGTCCAACCTGGGGAGACTCCACCCCTCTACTTAGATGGAAACCCCATACCTTCTGGCAGCCAGGGTCTCCTTGGCCTTCCTGCCCTCCTGGGGCCCCACTTCCTGGGGAAGCCCCCTCCATTGTTCCATCTGCCTCTTAACCTGGCAGGAGTTTCCTCTCATTCAACAGACTCCCTTGGGAGCCTGAAAACTGACTTGAGGACACCTTTGACCAGACCTGGAAGGCAAACTCAGAGAGGGGCCTACGGAGGCTGGGAACTGCCACAGCAGAGGGTGTGTTCCTTGCACCAGGTACCTGGAAGCCTGAGGAAGTTTGTAAAAATTGAGATATAATTCACGTGCCATACAATCCACCATTTTAAAGTACACAATTTAGTAGTTTTTAAAATAGTCAAAAAGTTATGCACCATCTCCACTCTCTAATTCCAGAACAATTTCATCATCCCCGGAAGAAATCCCATACCCATTAGCAGTCACTCCCCAGTACTCTCTCCCCCAGCTCTCCCTCCCCCAGCTCCTGGCAACCACTGATCTATTTTTCTGGCTCTCTGGCTTTGCCTATTCCAGATATTTCCTATAAATTGATATAAATGAAATCATATGCTATGTGGTCTTTTGTGACTGGCTTCTTTCACTTAGCGTACGTAGCTTTCAAGTTTCATCCATGTTGTAGCATACATCAGTACTTCATTCCTTTTTATGGCTGAATAATATTCCATTGTATGGGCATATATCACATTTTGTTTATTCAGTCTTCTGTTGATGCACATCTGAGTTGTTTCAGGTACTCTGAACATTCATGTACAGATTTTTAATTAGACATATGTTTTCAATTCTCTTGGGCATATGTATCTATAGCCAGGAGTAGAATTCCTGGGTCCTCTGGTAACTCAATGTTTAACTTTTTGAGAAACTGCCCATCTGTTTTCCCAAGTGGCTGTACCATTTTATACTCCTGCCAACATTGTATGATGGTTCAAATTTCTCCACATTTTTGCCAGTATTTATTGTTCTCTTTTTGATGACAGCCCTCTTTATGAGTGTGAAGTGATATCTCATGTGGTTTTGATTTGCATTCCCCCAAGGGCTACTGATGTTGAGCATCTTTTCATGTGCATGTTGGCCATCTGTATATCGTCTTTGGAGAAATGTCTGTTCAAATAGCTAGAGGAGCCTGACTGAAGAAATGAAAGTGTGTGGTGGGGAGGAGTCCCTTCTGGGGACATCCACAATCAGAGGAAACAGGAGATACTGAAACAAAGCAACACCTGACAGGGGGGGTAAGGGGTCGGCTTAGTGAAGGGGAGTGAGGGAAAGTCATCAAAGATCATTGAATGGTTCCCAGCAAACTTTCCCAGAGGACATTGGCGGGACCATCTCTGAGCCCAGTACTCTCGGCAGCAGAGACCCGTCAGCCCCTGCGGCAGATGCTGCACTACACGCCCTACGCGCCCCTGCAGGCGCTCCACACTCCGCGCCTTGGGAGCTTTCATTGCCCCTGTGCTTCTGAGGAGGGCGCGGACTCCAAGGTGACTAGCTCTGCTGGTTGACATTGGTGCAGGGACTGAAGCTCAGGTGTTAACCTCAGCATCACTCTGTGCTCCTTGTGCCGGTTTGATGAGGGGAAGAAGCACAGTGCTCCAGCCCAACCAAACCTAACCAGGCCACCTGGAAGACAGCAGGGAACCCTGAGGCAAGCAGCCCCAACCAAGGCGCCAGGCCAGCCAGGTGATGGGGCTGGAGCTGAGGCTGGGAGGGCAGGAGTCACTGAGCTGGAGCCCCAGATCTGAAAGAAACGCAAAGGATGGATGAGGGAAAGGGACAGAAGGTCAGTGGACCAGCTCAGAACCTTCTACTTCCTTGTAGCCCAGTCCGCAGCCTAAGCAGAAGAGGGAAGTAGTGGCCGACCCCCTGGGTTCTGAGAGCAGCCATCAGTCAGTGTGTTGAGTGGTCAGTTGGTCACTGAATGGGGCTGGCCAGCCAGGTTGTTAGTCCCCTCTGAGCCCTTCCTGTGGGCTGAGGCCTCTACTGAGGGACCAGCAGCAAACAGTCCAACTCCTTCTAAGAGGAGACAAGAACTCCTCTTAGAAGGAAGGTCCTGAGTCCAGGGCTATGTGACCCCACATGTGACATCCTTGAGGCCTTCCTGTCCTGTGAAGACTGTCAGGGGCCAACCTTGACAGGAGGGGAACAGCTGTGGGAGTCAACCTGGGCTGGGCCAGGGTGGCCTGTAGGAATGAAGGGAGGGGCAGGGACCGAGACTCCAGGAAAAGATCCCAGCCCCAGGCAGGCCAGGCGGTTCCCACAGCGGGAGCCCACAGCCCCAGAGCTGGCACGCAAGGGGTCTGTGTGCCTGTCTGTGGGTTGTGTGGCTGGTCATTCATACAGGCCCACTCATGCTCGTCAGCTGGCAAGTCACGAGTCACTAGTCTGGCTAGTCTTTTAGGGTACTTGTCTACTTGGGCTGTCAGCTGGCCACTACCTGCAGCTGCTCAGCAAGCTGGTCAGATAGTCGCCCTGAGACCTTGTTTACCACTTCAGCCGGACTCCAGAGGTAGGTCCACAGGGCAGAGGGTCTGCCTATGGCTACCCCTCCAGGGGCAGGAATCATCTTTCTTTATACCAGTTGAGTCCGGGTGACGAGGGCCAAGGTTTCAGAGAGCTGTCTGAGAGGGAGGGCCAACTTTCCCCCTGCTCTTTCTGGAAAGGGTCAGGGGCCTGTTTCCTCCATCACCTCCCAGCTGCCAAAAGCCAATCCCAGGCAGATGGTAGGTTTCCAAGTCATCAGACCTGGGTCTGAACCCCAGCCCCTCCTCCACTGGCCTGCTGTGTGAGCTGGGATGAGACCCTTTGTATTTCTGAGCCAGTTACCTCATCTGTAAGGTGAGGATACAGCGTCTATCCCAAGGAGTTAAGGCATTTAGGGCGCCTGGCCCAAGCATGGCACACTGCAGGCCCCACTGAAGGCCGCTGCACTCCCCTCTCCCCATTAACTTCCAGCGCCTCCAAGACCACAAGGCCCAACTGATCCCATTCTTTTCCATGCACACCTGACTCCTCCAAATTAACACCACCTCTGGACTCTCCCTTTCATCCTAATCCCCGTCAACCATAAATCCTGAGGACCTGGACCCCTTCCCTCCATGCACACTCACTGTCTTAGGAGGCAAGCACCCAGGTTTGACTCCCCCAGCAATCCTTTTAGATGGCTGCTGTGACTCCATAATACAGATGAGGAAACTGAGACAGAGAGGGGAGGTGACTACCCAGGGTTCCTGGGCTGGTAAGTGGAAAAGCCTGGACTGGAACCCAGATCTGTCTGACTCCTGTGTTCCTAACAGCAACCAGAAGATGGTGGCTGTAATGATGGCCTTAGCACAAATTAACAATAATCCTCATAGAGCCATTTCTTATTCAAGCCTGGCTTTCCTCCAGTGACGTGTCAAAGGGGGTTTCATGGGGACAGTCTGTCATTCTACCAGCTGATTCTTCGGCTAATCAGTCAGTCAGTTCTATGGTCAGTGAACACTCTCTTCTGATGGCCTCAGAGAGCTCTGTCAGGGCTACCGGAGAGAGGTGTGGGGAGGACATGTGGCCCCCAGCCCAGGTACCTGAGTACGGTGGGAGTTCAGGACTCATAACCAAGGACCAGATTTGAACTTTCAGGAGGGACGTGCTGAGAAATGCCTGAGGGTGAAGGTGGAAGTCTTGGATCAAGCAAGGACAAGGCAATGGCACTTTCTGTCTAGAATCTTCCAGCCTTTCCCTCAGCAGAGAGAGCAAGACCTAGGTTCACTTAGACCCAGCATGGCCTTGGGCCAGCAATTAGACCTCTCTGAGTCTCTCAAATAGAACAATAGCCTTGCCTCTCAAGCCTGTGATGCCTCATAAATGCCAGTTTTGTCAGCTTTTGCCTCAAATTCACCAGGGAGTCTATTTCTAAGTCTGGCCACGAGGCCTCAGAATAACTTATTTTCCTTCCTGTGGGGGACTCAGCCCCAGCATTACTCTCTCACCTCCTTCTGATCCCTGAAGCAACACCAACCCATCTGAACGCCTCCCTCTGCAGTTTCTTCTCCTCCCTCCCCACCCATCCCCACAGCTGCATTCCCCCTAAGAATTTCCCTATGCAAGAGAAGGAAAGGTCCCTCCCCCACACTTGCCACCACGCACTTTGCCAGAGCCATCAAAGGACCTGGCAGAGATCAAATATGAGGCAGAGGTTACAACTGGGAGGCCCTGGCCCACGTGCTGCTGTGAGCTGTGCACCATGAGGTGAATGACACCCTCTGGAATTGTGCAATGCCTGGCAGTCCTGTCTGGGGTTACAGCTGACTCCTAGACATGTTCTGGGGGCTTGCACAATGCTTGGCTTGTTGAGTGTTTGTAAGTCAGTTTCCAGCATTTGAAACCCAGGAAATTTCACATAAAACTCCAGATTTTTTTTTTTCTTGGAAGATGAGCAGATCTGGCAACAATGGGCCCACATGTGGCAACACTCAGCCGGTTCAAGCTGCTGGGCCTGCATGCAGCAATTCGCCCTATTGGAGCCTCTTTGGGGTTCCTGCCTGCCTGCTCCCCGGACCTTCTTCCCCTGCCTGGAGGGTTCCCATCTGTGACCCCACAGCAACACTGGGCCTGGCGAGTCATTGGACAGGAACCCATGGCTCAGTTAACCTTTGCAGGGTGAGGAAACAGAGCCAGATAGGGCCGTGACTTGCCCAGGGTCGTCATGCAGGAACAGAGTTGGTCTTTGCTGGTTTAAGAAGGAAATTCATTCTATACACACAGACAGCTTCCTGAAGCAGGCTGCTGGGGACCCAGAGGCAAGCAGCCCCAGGCCCTGCCCTTGGGGAGCTCCCAGTGTGTGTGTGTGGGGGGGGGGGGCAGACACCTAACACAGAATCACAATGATACGTGCTCACCGATGTGACACTAGGAGTTTTGAGACTCATAGAAACACAGTGTAGGGTCCCTAGCCTAGGTTGGAAGACTCTGGAAGGCTTCCGGGAGGAAGAAACATCAAAGAGAAGGGCAGAAATATGGAAGGCAAAGACTGCTTAGGGAACAAGTAGTCTGGCAAGGCTGGAACGCCGGGGTCAAGGTGGGGAGGTGCGGCTGGAATGGTTGGAGGGCCCAGAGGAAGGACTGGGCTTTGTTCTGAGCCCAGTGATGAGGTCCCATTGGGCCTCCTAGGAAGACCTCCGTGCCTGCGGGGGGAGAGTGGAGAAGACAGGGGAGGGCAGAGTGGGGTCTAGGGGAGCAAGTGCTAATGGAACGGGGCCAGGCAGTGGCGCATGGAGAGTGGCGAGCGGATGCACCACACTGGGGAGGAGGGTGAGGAGCAGCAGTGGGGAGTGCCAGAGGCCGCGGAGTCCTGGAGGCCAGACAGGCGCAGGTTCCCGGCCGGTGTGCCACCACTGAGGGCCAGAACTGCAGAGTGGTGGTGAGTACGGCCTTAACCATGGTGCGTTTGGGGTGTTACAGGGGCATGGGCTCCAGGAGGGCCCGCGAGAGAATACAGCCTCGAGACACACGTCTGGAAGTCTGGGAGGCATGTGCGGGGGAAAAAGGTAACAGAAGCCACTGGTGGACAAATTTGCCCAGTGAGCCTGAGGAGCCCCCAGCGTGTGTGTCCCAGCTGAGGGCAACAAGCAAAAGGAACCATCCTGGAACTCTGTTCAGGTGCCAAAGGGAGAGAGCAGTGTCAACAAAGGAGCTAAGCTGTTTCTGGTAAATACCCCCGCCTCCAGCGAGAACACACCCCCAGCCCAAGCCTGCAAAGGGAAATATTCCCGGAAGCCGTTATCAGTCAACCCATCCTTCATAATGATGGTACGTAGGTCTCTCTGGAGGTGCTGGGTGGGCGGAGGCGGCCTCATCATGGCTAATACCTGCCTGGAGCCCTTCCTGCTGCTTAGACTGCCCGGTTTCCCGATCTGCTGGCCCTCCTGCCTCACTCCTGTGGCGCAAACCAGCATCCCTCTCTTCCTAAACCCCCTTCTGGGCCAGTTCCCTCAGCCCTTTCTTTAAAAAAAAAAAAAATTTGTTTTTCCTTTATTGATTTTAGAGAGAGAGGAAGGGAGAGGGAGAGATAGATAGAAACATCGATGAGAAAGAACATCGATTGGCTGCTTCCTGCACGCCCCCTACTGGGGATCGGGCCCACAACCTGGGCATGTGCCCTGACAGGGAATCGAACCAGTGACCTCTTGGTGCCTGGGTCGATGCTCAACCACTGAGTCACACCAGCCAGCCCCTCAGCCCTTTCTCTGGGCTGCAGAGCTGGTCATTCCTTGCATTATTTATGTCACCTCATATTGATTAGGCAATGACCAACCCGATAGGGCAGAGGCTGTCCTGACCTGTGTCCTGAAGGACCATGTTAGGTCCCTGCTGAAACCTTCTGGTCAGAGACTTTGGATTCAAATATTTGCTTTGCCATATTGTGGCACTGTGACCTTGAGCAGCTTATTTAGCCTCTCTAGGCCTCCACTTCCTGCGCTGGAGGTGGGAGAAGTGTCTCAGGGACGTGCCTGTCTGTTACCCTGGAGTCCTGTGGTGGGCAGTGAGACCCAACAGAGCACGGACATGGGCCGGGTACAGAGGATCACCAGGGCAGAAAGCCCCAGGCACCGAGCAAGGGGTAATTGTAGGTTGGGAACCTTGTCCCCAGGGTGACCTTTCCTCCCTAGAGATAACATCTAAGCCTCAGTTGTTTTTCAGCTCCAGGCCCAGAAAAGCAGTGAAACCAGACAAGCAACACCATGGCCAAGGCTGACCTCAGGACCAGCTGCATTGACTAATGATCCCCTGCCCCGGAGCCCACCAATCAATCAGGGGAGACCCCAACCCTGAAAAAACACACCTGGGAAACTGCTGATAGTCTACTGAGATTTTCCCCTGGGACCTCTCCTAAAATCTCCACCCTTAAAACCCTTAGGATGGAGGACCCAGCGTGCTTTCCCTCCTGGGAGCATGCGCAAGCCTCCCCACACCCTCCTTGCCCTGCTCCTCATTCCCCCTTGACCTTCCTCACATCTAAGCTCCAACAGCCCTTTCTTTACCTCTATAACTTGTCTCCTAAGCCCATTTCTTCCTAAAATTACTTCTTCTACCTCTGATTTTCCAAAGAAATGTTCTCTTAAAGTCTGAATCTTGACTCTGAATTCTTTCCTAACCAAAACTCAAGTACTGAGGTTGCTGAACCCAGGTCTGGTCTGACCCTACTGGTCTAACCCCTGGTGCTGTTCTAACTGCAGCTCCCAACCATCCTCAGCAATGGTCAGCCCCTCCTTCCTCCCACCCCATCTGCAAAGCCTGAGTACAGTAGCCTCCGCCTCAAGGAGGTCAAGACCACTAGGAGCCACTATCTCATCTCCCCATCCCTAGTGAACATGTTCTCTGGCCCCAGTAGATGCTTGCCATTCCCCAAATTCACTGTGTTTTCTTTCAACCTCTCAGCATTTATTTGCACATGCTGTAGTCAGCCTGGAGTGTTCTTCCTCCTCGGCAAACCACTTCTCATCTTCCAGGGTCTGGCCCAGCTTAAAAACACGATTGTCGAATTGAGATATACTGAATGAGGGAGAAAACAGGCTGGGGTGGGGGTGGGGCTGTAGGGGGAGCCCAGGGCAGGGGGGCTCTATGGGAGCCCTGAGTGCTCCAGGTCCCAGTGTGGCGGGGCTGGGTTTCTGGAGCAGGGAGACTTACAGGCAGGGAGAGCAGTCTCCAGGCATAGATCTTGGCTGTCATCTTTGGGAAATTCCTCCTCCCAGCAGAACTCTTGAGGGGTTCTGGGAGGACAATAACCTGCTTGAGGTCTAGCTGTTGCAGACCTCCCAGCTGTTGCTTCTAGAGGGAGATCCATGCAGGGTGGGGGAAGGGGCCAAGCATTTTCTGGTGGTTTCCAAGCCAGGTCAGAGACCCTGTGCTGGGACTTTCTGTTCCCAGTTCTGGCTCCAGCTACCCATCTAGACCCAAGATGACCCTAAAAATAGTGATGAGGGCTTTAGGGGGAGGGGGAGCCCTGAGCCTGAGACAGGCCAGTAAGCCAGGACAAGCAGAATAGGAAAACTGAGACGAATAGTTAGACGGTAGTTTGCAACCATCTAGTAAATCCTATCTTCCCTAAACCAGGGACACAAGAGCAAATGTTTGCATTTCTCCCAACCAGAGGGTAAATAGCTTAAATCACCCTACTCAGGGAGAGAAGTAGCAGAAATTCTATTAGTGCCATTTGCCAACCACATACAAGGACAGATGAAGTAAAGAGAATAAATTATTTCGGTACATCAACATAAAGCTGATGAATATTCCACTGAAATCCTCCCTTAGACCTCCCCTAAACACTCAGCCTTTAAAACCCCTCAAAACACGCCCTGGCCGGTTTGGCTCAGCAGTTAGAGCGTCCACCTGCGGTCCTGAGAGACCCGGGTTTGGTTCCCGCTAAGGGCACGTACCTCGGTTGCAGTTTGTCCCCGGCCCTGGTCGGTTGTGCGGGTGGCAGCCACTCGATGTGTTCCTTTCACATCGATGTTTCTCTCTCTCTCTCTCTGTTCCTCTCTCTCCCTCCCACTCTACCTGAACAAAAAATGGAAAATAAAAATAAAAATAAAAAAAATAAAAAAATAAAACCCCTCAAAACAAAGGTGCCAGTCTGCTCTCCCTCCCAGGAGCACACCCATGCCTCCCTGACCCCCATCTTCCCCCACAGGCATGCGTCTCCTAGACTCTAAGGGTCCCCACCAGGCTTGTAACCAGGGCAGCAATAGGCAGTGGCAGTTCATCCCACATAAACCCCTTGAACCTGTCCCCAAGGCCCCCTTTTCTCTGTCTTCTTAGTGAGCCAAAGAGACCAGCCTAGGCTCATTTCCCCAGCCCCTTTTCACTGTCCCCAGCTTTAATAAAAGTCCCCTAAAATACACCTGAACTCGTGTTATGAATGTTTCCTGCACGAAGCCAAGAACCCACACGCTACTGGCTGGCCCTAGGCAGACCCGCCCAGGACCAGGTCCCCTTTCCTGTAACAAGCCCAGTTTCCTTAGGCCAAAAACGTGGAGCCTGAGGCTCAGAGATAAGTGCTGCTGGCTCAGGCCATGCTGCCTCCTCCCACCACTCTCCCAGCTCATCTCTCTCCGTGCCTTACTGCCTTACTCCCTAAGAGCCTCGTGGTACCCTACCTCACTCCATATTACAGGTCTCCAGTCCTCAATTAGAGTAGGCTTTCAAAACTTGTTGGAGGGAGGGAAGGAAGGGCATGAGCGGAGGGGGAGCATGAAGAGGAAGAACAGTTTAGCACTGAGCCTCCCCCAGGACCACCTCTGCCCAGCCTGTGCTGGGTTACAGAGCCTTAGAAATGGGTCAAATCAGGCCCCATCCCCTGGGGAGCTCCCAGTCTGATGAGGTGGGTGTTGTTCTTTATCATTTCAAGTGTTAGTGCTTAGGGCTCTGGGCTGCAGCCGTGAAGAATGGCAGGGACCAGGTTTATTTCCTCTCCACCTCCGGGGTATGGCTGAGGCCCAGGCTGGCCTCCTGGAGAGAGCCAAGCCCTCCAGCACTGAAGGGAAGACCCTGTCCCTAAGCAGAAACCTCTGCTCCACTGCTCCCATCGGAGACAGAAGACGGAGCTCCTCAGTACAGAAAAACCCCAAGTGACCACCTTGGCCAATGCTGTGAAGATGGAGAAAGTGAGTCCCAGAAAGGGACAGAAGCAGACTGGGCATTGGTTGCCTGACACCTGCTTGTGGCGTCTAACCAAGCTCTCCATTTGGTTCGCAGCTCCTGACATCTGGCTCAGCTGGTAAGGCCCAGCCTGGAAGGAAAGAACTCCCTCCACACACTGCCCACTCCTCAGTCACTAGCTCCTGGAAAATAGCTTGCTTTGTCTGGAGAGAGTGGAGAAGTACCCAGTGTGGGAGGGGGCTCACCAGTGTGGGTCTGTGGAAGGGCAGAGGAATCCCCAAGAGCATTCACACAGAGAGGAAAGGGCTTTAACATCAGGTAGAGCTGCGTTCTAACCTGCTTGCCTGCAGAGTGACCTTGGGCAAGTCACTTGCCCTCTCTGAGCATCTGTTTCCTCACCTATTGAAAAGGGTGAGAACATGTCATTGCTTTCTCATAAAGCCAGTGATGCAGAGCTGAAATTTGAACCTAGGGCTGCTGGTGTTTTCTCTTATCCCACCTGTCAGGCCCTGGATTGGCTGACATTTGAGCCCAGAAGAGCTAGAGAGAGCAACAGAAACAACGCCAGGAGCAAGGAAGGATGAACCACAAAGAGAGGGTCAAACAGCATATGGGAGAGAGGTTGCTGCCAGCTGGGAGGATCCATCGCAAGGCTTCCTGGAGGAGCTGGCGTTTGGAGGAACTGGATCCCAGCGCAGATTTCACCAGAATGGGATGTGGACTGGGGGGTTGCTTCCAGGTGACGGTAAAGCTGAGCAAAGGCATAGAGGTGGGACAGTGGCTTCTCCGAATCACAAAATGGGACTGGCCTTGGATCCCTCAGCCCTCCCCCACAGACAAGGAAGCTCTGCCTGTCGCCCAGGGACACGTGGTGAGCTGGTGCTAGGTCTCGGCTGACCCTGACTCCTCTCTTATGCCTGCCCCTGCGTGGGACAGCTGGCCCTCCTCCCTCCAGCGAGCAGGGACTGAGTCTCTTTTCAGGCCCAGGCCCTGTACCTGCCCACACCTCTCCAAGTGCTCTCAGACCAGAAAGAGAGCCTGGGAAGCCTGGCTGGGCTCAGGCTGGGGCTCAGGAAGAAGGCCAGGTGTGGCTTCTGGTGACAGTGGGTAGACGCTGGGGTCAGCCTCCTGCTGTATGTGTGGGAGAATATTCCAGAACGGAGCCTGGCAGGGGTCAGAATAATAGTCAGGGGTAAAGCAGGGCCCAGGGGCAGGTGCCGTAAAAGCCAAAGTCTCTAGTTTAGTTTCTTCCCGTACCCATAAGATCACCAACCTTCCCATCCTGTAGCTCACCAAGGCCTGTTGGGAAATTGGTTTGTCAGTGGCCCATCTCCAAACCAACCCATCCAAAGCTGACTTCATTGTCACCTCTCCTGTGAGGCCCTCAGAGGAAGTATCCAGCTCCACCCTCCCCACCATGCCACAGTCCCCAGGCCATGGCTACGACATAGCCCAGTCTGCCTGCTGGGCCCACAAAGCCTTCGCTGCAGGGCTCCAGGGAGCAAGCCCATTCTTGCCTGAGTGTTTGTGAGTAACACAGTCAGGGGGACAGACAGCTGGAGGGAGGCCAGAGGTGATCTGCCGCAGGGTATCCAGCCCCGGGTAGGGGCACCCTTCCAAAGGTCCTTTGTTTCTTTCACTTCCCTCTCCCTACCTAAGAAGTGCTCAGCTGGGTGCTCTGTTCAGAACCACCGCCCGCCCTCTCTACAGGGTGCTTCAGCCACTCCCCAGGCTTGGCTTCTCAAAGCTTCAAAACATTTCCCCTCTGGCCTCCTTCCCACCCTATGGCCATAGGTCACCGCAGTCTCTTCTGTGCTGATCTTTCTGCTATTCTGTCTGCAGATCTATACATCTGTCCTGTATCTGTCTCCTTCTGGTTCTCTCTCTCACTGTTTCTTCTCCGGGTCTTTTCCGCAGCCCTGTCCCTGGGGCTGGTCCCTGCCTGCTTCCGCAGACACCTGCTGGTCTTTGCCTTCTCCCTCTGTCTCCGTCCTTCTGTCTCCGTCTTTGTCTGGCTCTGCATGTCTCTGGACTTGCTCTGTCTCTGACTACACTTGTCTCTCTCTCTCTTTTCCTCTACTGTGTTTGTCTCTCTCTTTGGCTGCTTCAGAGAGGGGAAACAGGGCTTGGTGAGGGGCTCAGGGGGACCGCTTTCCGTTGCCCTGTTGGTCGCTATATTGCATAAAGGTGGTTAGGCTGGTTCCCTGCTTCCAGCTGAGTAAACAGTGTCCCGTCCTGCCCCTCCTGCAATTCACTCATTCATTCGACATACTCTCACTAGGGCCAGCCACGTGCCGGCTCTGTGTAAGGAACCAAGAGCCCCCCACCTCACCCCAGCACACTCGTCTTGGCTCAACAGCTGCACCCTCCACATTGAGCATATGGCCCCATACTCCCTCCCGCTACCCCTTCCTTATTTCGTCCGGACTTACCTATCCTGGGTCCCATGACTGCTAGGGTGCAGTGAGTTCCAGCCCCTATTTCAATCTCAGGACTGGAGCTTATCAAGAAAGAGGGAGTGAGCCCTTATCAGGGACTCCCAGAGACACAGCCTCAAGCCACAGCAGAGATACACTAACGTGGGGGCTCCGGGCACTGGGCCGATGCTCCTTGGACCCCGCTACACAGCAACGACCTCTTCCAGGTATGGGCTAGGAAGCTCTGCCCGCACTTGACCCCCTCTCCAGGTGCCTATCTGCCTTGACCACTTGTTCCCTCTGTCTTCTCTGCCCTGGCCCCCTGTCTGTGCCCTGGCTTACAAACTCACAATCTCTCTCTCTCTCTGTCTCTTTCTCTCTGTCCTGGGCAGTCCCGGGCCAGTTGTGTAGGAGGCTGGATTTGTTTAGATCCAGCCCCGCTGATGGGAGGAGGCTGCTGTCTGGCCGCCCTTCAGCCTGTTCCTTCCCAGCCTCTTGCCTCAGCATTTCCCTTGGATCTTTTCTCCTCCTCCCAGAGCAGTGGAGAGAGGTGGAGCCTAAGGGAATGTCCCCAAGCCCTGTGGTCATTCAGTCCTGATTCTTCTCTCCTCACTGTGCTCCCTCTTCCACCAAGCTCTTGTCCCCTCACTGAATTTTTGTTCCTGTTCATGAGCCCCCTAGAGAGCCCCTGTCTCCCCACCACCCCCTTCGCCGAACCCCTGGTTCCCTCTCACTGAGCCCCCATCTCCTCTCCAAGCTCCCAGGATTTAGAGAAAGGAGGGGTCTGTTCACTGGGAATGCAGAGGCTAGCCCGCCTGGTGGGGACTCCCAGTAGCAGCTCCATAAAGCATGGCCGTCTCCTTTCAGGGGAAGGGAGGAACAGAAAGGCAAATAGGAAATTTTCAGAGTTTCCTGGACTGAGGCTGAGGCTGAGGCTGGAGGACTTGGAGTCAGACAGACCTGAGTCCCATCGCAGCCCAGTCACTTGCTGGTCAAATGGCCCTAGGCAAGTCTCTGCACCTCTCTGAGCATCAGTTCCGCCATCTGTAAAGAAGGGACACTGTTCCCCACTTGCGGGGCTGCTGTGAAAATTTCGTGATCAAGAAAGAAGCCAGGTCTGAAGGCCAGGAGCTCAGAGAAGGGAGCGGCAGAGGGGACTCAGAGTATGGCAGCGAGAGAAAGCGGACCTGCCTATCGATTCCTGCTCACTCAGCACTTTCCCCCAGGCGCCCCTATGGGGCCCTGCTATGGGAGTGTAGGCAGGAATGTATGCCTGCATGTGACAGACAGGGCATTAAGTTTCTGGATCTTCCCAGAGGTCACCGAGCTAGAGGGGAGCCTGATCCAGGTCCAGGAATAAGGTCTTTGCATGAAATGGGAATGTGGGTTTGGAGTCCCACTTTTGGGGTGCAATGGTTGAGCAATATCATCTGCACCACTTGGCTCCTAGTGGCTGTATGAGGATGTTAGGAGGAACTAACAAGTATTTGGAATAATCAGATTGGCCTGGCATGTAGCAGGCACTCAATAGATACTTGTTGCATGAATGAGTCTTTGAGAAACCAGAAATGTGAGCACATGACCACTGCACTGGGAAAGATCAATAGTTGGATTGCTGAAAAGACTAGACCCTGATCCTATCTGAGCAAACCAAACTGAGTCTATCTCTCCAAATCCTTCAAACCAAAGTCAGCACTACGAGAACTCACTGAGAAGGGCAGAGGGTCAGCCTTCCAGATTCCAAATGGAAGGTGCATGGTTGGAAGGGGAAGGCCCCTTTAGACTTTCTGGAAGCCCAGTTTTCCCCTTCTTGGCCCTGGAGGATGAAGAAATTATACACATGGACTGTGCTGGGAGTAGCCTGGCAAAGTCCATCTCCTCAGTGCCCACCACCTCACAGGGCATGGAAGATACAGGAACAGTCTTCATTTAGCACCTCAGCCTCCCCAGGCTGACACAGCCTGGTCCAAGAATATTCTTGAGCTCCCTTGTGGACATGGAGCAAGGGTCAGGTACCCGGGAGCCTCTGGGAGTTAGGCTAACAGGCCCTCAGAGGGTTCTCGGGCTGATCCTGCAGTGAGGTCCTACTGTGAGGCCCAGGCTGTTTGACCAACCTGTTTGCATCCTAGCTTTGCCACTTGCCAGCTTGGTGTTCGCTGAGCCCTGTGCGCTTTCCAGAGCCCCACGATGGATGTGGATCCCAACACCATCTGCGAATTCCCCAGTTTGCAAACTTGATGCCTTTTTTGAGTCCAGTGCTGTTGGCAAAGCCTGGCACAGTTTGCAGCTTGCAGGCCCCATGACATTCTCACAGTCCTGTTTGTAAAAACTCAAGCTGTTTGCAGAACCCAAGCCCTTCCCCTCTTTACGTCAACCCGCGTAGGGAAATGCCTTTTTGCTAACCGGGCAAAAAAGGAGACTTCATTTCCTAGAACTCTCTAAGTTTGGGTACAAGGGAAGAATCCTGGCTCCAGACTGGAGACATCAGTTCTGGTCCCAGCTCTGTCACTCCCCTGCAGTGGGACTTTGAGCAAGTCCTTTCTTCTCTCTAGGCCTTGGTTCTCTCGTCTCTCCGATGGAGTTCGTGAGGTCAAGCTGCCTACCTTCTGGACTGTTATGAGGATCACTATGAGGATGCCCAGAAGATGGGGGGCAGAGGAAAGGAAGAGTGGCTACAGGCTCCTTCCCGAAAAAGGTTCCAAACTGCCATCTCAGCACCTTTGTTCCCACTTCCCCCTGGTCTGACAGCCAGGGAGCGGATGTCTATAAACGGACCTTTGTCCTGGCAGACAAATGAGAGCCTGAGTCGGAGCCTCAGCCTTTCCTACCACCAGATGCTGCCTGGGGGGGGGGGGGTGTCAGACCCCAAGCTGTGCAGACAAGTTCCCGTGCATGGCTCATTAAATCTGCCCACAGAGAACAATGCCATAGTTATTTCACCCACTGAGGACTCTGACACTCGAAGAGGCAGTGTGACTTGCCAGGGCTACATGTCAGGTATACAGTGGAGGTTGGGATCTGAGCCAAGGACAGAGAGGATGGATGCGTGACATTCAGGCAGGAACTTGCAGCTCATTTAATTTAGCCCTTCCCTTTTTTAGCTTGGGAGACTGAGGCCTGCAGAGAGGCAGGCTCTGCTGTGTGCGCCCTGACTGTCCTGGGGTTTCAGTTTCTCTCTCTGGTGGATTAGACGCAGACCGCACCCTGCCCAAAGTTCAGGACTTCCCCTCTTTGTTGGCACGGCTCTTGGATCCGAACACATGAAATTTCCCATCCCTCCGAGGAGAAGCTCAGGTTGGCAGGCAGTTTGGTATCTGGCCTGGCCCCTCAGCCCCACCAACTTGGCTCAGCACAGGCAGCCCTGGACAGCTCATGCCATGCTCTCTCCACAGCTTAACCCCTCCCCCTCCCGCCCCCTGGAGGTTCCTCCTCAGGAAGCCCTTTTGCCCCAACTGCAGCCTTCCCCTGGGTCCACCTGCTTCCACTTCCCACTTGCCTCTCCCCGAGCCTGGAGAGAATACACACCGTGCAGGAAGCTTGCACCCCTCCCTGAAAGTGGCAGCCCTATGCCCCAGAAAGAGCATGAACTTGGGTATCTGATAGTTCTATCCTAACCCAGAAAGAAGATCTCTGAGACTCAGTTTCCTCATCTGTAAAATGGAGATAACAGGAAACCTCCGGGCAGAGCTGCACTAAATCCAAACTCCTCAGAGGCCAAGCTGGGTGACCTGAGGCTGGTCACTCGCCCTTTCTGATCCTCAGTGCCCTTGTCTGTGAAATACCTTCCCATGGCTGTCATAAGGCTCAGACGAGCGAATGGATGGATTAGTCCTTGCTAAGTTCTGAGAGCAGAGCAGACACAAGGCATTATTAATATGGTGATGATGGTAATGGTGATGACGTGGAATTCTGGAAGCAGAGGAAAAGGAGAAGTAAATCACGTGAGTGCCAGATTGATCTGACCTAACTGACAACCCCATGGGAATAAATCACAGTAAAGGCCCCCTGAGGTGGGAGGAAGCTCAAGGGCAAGACTGGGGTTCAGCAGGCAGGCAGGATGCTAGTGGGTCATTGTTAGCAGCGGTTGTTCTGTGGGTGCTACAGGGCTGGGCCCTCACAGGGTCCAGGCTGGGCATTGGCTGGCCCGTGGCCCCCAGCCCTGGCTCTGCCACCAAACCACTAGCATCGGTCAGGTTTTATTTCCTACCTGATCCTCAGTTTCCTTATTATAAAATGATGGGAGTGGTGGGGATAAGAAGAAAGGTCTCATTCTGCTCCATCCCTGCATCAGATAAAGGATGTACCACTGCTTTTGTACAGTGACAAGTGTAGGACATGAGGGATCACAGTTATTAATAATCAGGCTCCTGGGGGAGCGGTCATGGGGAGGGGGTACTGGGAAGGCTGGGAGAGAAGAGCAGAGCAGACCAGGAGCAAGCATTTGTGCCTGGATGCGGGCAGTTTGAAGCAAGAGCCTGTTTCCTGAAGACTTGCAACACTGCCCCCTGGGGGTCAGAGAAGAGGTCTGTGCCCAGGATTTTTCTGCAAGAGGACAATGGGGGAAAGGGGGCTGGAAGGACTACTACTCAGGGAGGCAGAAATGGATAAGCCAGAAGAAGCCAGGTGAGAGCAATCGCTGCCTGCTCCTCCCTCTCCCTCCCCTGCACAGTCTATTCCACTTCTCAAGTCTCTCAAACCAGCCCACTTCTTCCCGTCCTGCCGTCCCCACCCTGGTCTCTGCCACCAGCGGCTCTGGCTGGGCCCTGCCCCAGCCTCCTCCCCATCTCCAGTTTCACCCTCCAGCCCATCTTCCTGGGAACCAGAAGAAACTTTCCAACTGTCAAATCTGACCATGCCCCTCCTCCTTGCTTAAAACCCTGTCCCTGCCCCCACCCCGGCCCTCGGGATAAACCCATCTTTCTCAGTCTGAGACAGAGCACCCCTGCCCCTGTGCCTCTGTCTTCTTCCAGTTCAGTATCCACTTGCAAGTGAGATGAAATAGTGGGTGGTCAAGAACAAGGCTTTGTGGCAGGACCGTGTGGGTGTAACTCCTGGCTTCTCTACTTAAGAGCTACGCTACCTAATTCTTTCTTTGTAGGGTTTTGTTGTGGTAAATATCCATAATGTCAAATTCACCATTTCAACCATTTGAAGCGGACAGGTCAATGGCATTAAGCACACTCACATGGGTGTGCAGCCATTACCACCATCCCTCTCCAGAACTCTTTCTTCTTCCCAAACTGAAGCTCTATCTCCATGTGTTACCATACCAGCCTGTTTTCTCATATGTAGGATGGGGCTAACAAAGGGACATGCTGGGCACAGGGCCTGATAGGTACGTAGGACCTCAAAAAATACTACTATAATTTCTCTCTCTCTCTCTCTCTCTCTCTCACCAAACAAAATATATTTATATTTCTGCAACCCTTTTTATTGAATTTATTGGTTAATAAAATCATGTAGGTTTCAGGGGTACAATTCTAGAATACATCATCTGTATATTTTATTGCGTGTTCACCACCCCAAGTCAGGTCTCCTTCCATCACCGTTTCTCCCTCCTTTAGCCTTTTCTACATCCCTCCACGCCCCTTTCCTTCTGGTAATGATCATGCGATTGTCTGTGTCCATGAGTTTTGTTTTTGTTTTTCCTAATCCCTTCACCATTTTCACCCAGCTATAATTTTTTCTCCTGAGGAAACCTCCCTGGATAGGCAGTGCAGCGGCACACGTGGGTTATCTCTAGAAATCCAAAAGTCAGTCCTGGCCATGTCACAAGGACACAAAGACCGCCGAGCAGACCCACTGACCATGCCGTCTCGGGCGGTACCCTCTGCTGTCGCCACAGCAGCCCCCTCTCCGCGGTCACCTTGCGGGTGACAAGGATTGGGCACACTGGGCACCATGTCTTGCCCCTGTACCACCTCTTCCTGAATAGGGAGGAAAAGTTCACCATGGGTTGATCCCTGAGAAATTCTTCCAGTTCTTTTATCCTAAACCAGTGTAACAGGACCCCATGTGCTCAGAACTGGGCTTATCCTATATTTTCTATCCGAAGAAATATATGTGATTACTCCAGAGACTATCTCTGCCATATCGACAATAGGGTTGATTGTCTACATAATTAAAAAATATGGTGCCTGTATTGGGGAATTTGCTGATAAACTCAACAAGCAAAACATTGCCCAACTAGAAGAGGCAAAACAAATTTCCATCAAAATATCCAGGATGCAAGGGATCTGTAGAAGTCCCACAGGCCCTGATTCCAGGGTTCCGTTACTTTATTGATGTCCAGAGGAATAACATCGCTTTGGCCTTGGAGATTACCTCCAGGGAACGGCCACATAGAGTTGACAAGGAGTAAAGAATTGCCTGGACTGTCATATTTCTGTGCAGACTAGGATGCGTCGAAAGGAACAAGAGCACGTGATAAAACCAGTGGAGGAGCACGTGGTGCAGAGCATCTCTGCACAGAAGGAAAAGGGGACAGTTGCCAAGGGCATTGCAGTTCTGAAGCTGCTTGCAAAGAAGGCTCAGTACAGCCAGTTCTGTAAATACATCTATCCGACGGAGACAGCTAGGAACAGTTCACTGACTAAATGGAAACTAGGCTGTGTGACAACATCTTTCTGCATCGCCGTGTACTGGAGTTACTCTTTACCCCACCTAAAAATGAAAAGCTTGAGCTTCATCTAGTGAGATAATTAAAACAATCGATTGGCTGGTGGAGAGAAAAACAAAATTCGAAGGCCATTACTGCCCCGATTCATTTCTGTGACTGGGCAGAGCTTAGGACAGCTGCTGGGGCAGCATGCAGCTTCATCTAGCAAGATGAGTCACTTCCTCTCCTGATGGGGCCGTGAGCCCGAGATGGCGAAGGTAGGAAGCAGAGTGAGCGTGGGCAGCTGCTTCTCAGCCAGGCTGGCCCTCTGCAGATGCTCCCATGAGAAGTGCACGAGGAAGGAGAACTCTGCCTGGTGTCGGGCCCAGGCTGGGCCGGCATAGCACCCCAGCTTGCCTCTGTTCTAATTCTTTCGGGAAGAGTGGAACAAACAACTTGTTTTCATCAGTGTTGTTATTTGGAGCATTGTCAGCTTGCATTTTGCTTGATTCTCTCCTTCTCTTGTTCTACCCTCAACACAACTGCTCCCTCCTCTCCGCACACACTTTTCCTAGATTCTCTTACTCCAACTGTTCCTGGCACTCATGTCTAAAATTCTTTCACCATCCAAGTGGTGCTGTTCTTATTTATGTGCCTCTCTTTCTTGTTTTTGTTTTTGTGCTCTGGGTGGAGCACGGACGTGTCTTCCTAGGGAGGGGAGAGATTAGGCCTGTGGTGTCCCACATGGAGCAGGCCTGGTCTCTGGCGAGGGCGGGAGGGGTTCTCTCCAGCAGACAGGCTTCATGGTGGTGTTACTGGGTGAGGATTGGGCCTGAGCGCGTCTGCTCTGGGCCGGCCTGTAGTGTGTGGGACCTTGACTTTGTGCAGGAAATATTTCACAACATAAATCCAGGTTATTTTTAGAGTATGTTTACTAAAGCTGGGGACAGTGAAACAAAGGAAGGGCTTAGGGTAGAGGAAGCAACAGGAGAGAGCCTAGGTAGGTTGCTTTGGCTCCCTAGAAACAGTAGGAAAGAAGTGAGCCACATTGGGCTGTGTGAACTCACTGAGAAGTAAAAGTCACAGTGCAGAAGTGAGCCAAGTCCGGCTGCTGTCAGCTCCCTGGAAAGTCAGAGAAAAGGAGGCCTTGGAGACAGGTTCAGGGGGTTAGCCCGGGATGAGCTACCGCTGCCCATTGCTCCCCTGGTCTCATAGGGACCCTTAGAGTTTAGGAGAAAGTAAGTAAAAGTTCATGTTCAAGTAAAGGCAGGGGCATGCTCCAGAGAGAGCCTATTCTGGTCCTTTGTCTTCAGGATTTTATCTCTCTTCTGAAGTGCATCTTAGAGGAGATCTCAGGGAGGGTCTTTTTTTTTTTTAATTATTTATTGATTGATTTTTTTTAGAGAGAGAGAAAGGGAAAGAAGAGAGGGAGAGAGAGAGAAACATTGATGAGAGATAACATCAGTTGGCCTCCTCCTGCATGCCCCCTACTAGGGATCAGGCCCATAACCTGGGCATGTGCCCTGACCAGGAATTGAACCAGCAGCCTCTTGGTGCATGGATTGATGCTCAAGCACTGAGCCACACTGGCCAAGCATCAGGGAGGGTCTTAACAAAATATTTATTAGTTTGCCAGGTGTGTCCTTCAACTTGTTGATTCATCAAAATGAGTGTATAGAGGTGTCAGGGTCATTCTCTGGTCAGTTTCATCTTTAAAGAATGTCACTGAATGGTTTACACATTCTAGACTGTGCAGGAATAAGATCGATCTGTTACTGCACAGTCTAGAATGTGTAAAAAAAACCATTAGCTCCTAAGTGTCCTTGGTTAGGGAAAACAAGACCTTGTGATTCACTAGCTGACTATAAATGACTTAAATTGTTTGGCTTTGTTTAATTATTTTGTCTCTATTTCCCTCGTTCCACTTGCCAAGAAATTTTTCCTAGCTTCTTACTATCCTGCCTCAGCATCAGAATCAGAGCTGGGTCCAGACAGGGAGCCTAGAGGGCCATGGAATCTCCTCTAAGGGTCCTTAAGTTGGATACTCCTGTCTCTTGAGGGAAAAACACCAACCACATTCCAGAAATAACTGCAAGAGAAGGCACTTCAGCATAAACAAACCAGTGCAGTCTTTGGAGTCATGTAGGCCTGAGCTGTGCCAACAAATAGCTGTGTGACGTTGGGCAGTTAGTTCACTTTTCTAAGCCTCAGTTTCTTCAATTATAAAATGGATATGATCATTGGGACCGGCATTCATTACATGTCAAGCACTGTTCTAAGTACTTTACTCGCATTAACTCAGTTAACATTCCCAAAGACCTATTATAATCCCCAGTTTACAAATGAGGAAGCTGAGGCAGGTAGAGGCCAGGAGACTTCCCCTAGGTTAAACAGCTACCCAGAATTGAACCTAGACAGTCTGGCCCCAGAATTTATGTCCTGGACAATGGGACTTAACTGTCTCAAAGGGCTAGTTTGACGTCTCTATCATTGGTCCATCAGTCCCTAGGCCATGGGTTGAGTACAGAGTTGAATACTAAGCTCAGCACCATCAACTGGGTTCTAGGCCTTTTCTACTGGTGACCATCTGAGTGACCTTTGTATGTCACTTTCTTCCTGAAATCTCAGGCTTCCCTCCTGTAACAGGAAGAGCCTGATCCCCTAGCTGGTGACCCCTAGATTCTGCTGTAGCTCAGACTCCTTTCTGGTGACCACCTGTTCCTGGGGGTCCCCCAAGCACCTCCAGCTCAGCAAGGAGCTCATCATTGGCCTGGAAACCTGCCCCTCCCAGGTCCCTGCTCTGAGCTCCCAGTATCGTTGGAGTCAGGCTCATCCCTGACTTCCTCCCCACAGCCTGTGGCAACTCTTAGTTACTTAACCTCTCTGAGCGTCGTCATCTATAAAGCACCAGTAAGCGCCGAGTGAAGGGCAGCGGCTTCCATCACCGTCGTCATTGTTACTTCTCCCCGTTCCTCTCCTTGCTATCCAGCTCCCTGCCGGGTGTCCCTGTCTTTAGCTTCTCCCACTCAAATCCATTCTCCATGTGGCTATGGGTGTGATCTTTCTGAAACATGCAGCTGACTCTTAGTCCCCTGCCTGAAGGCTGACCCTGGCTCTCCAATGTCCATGTGCTGAGTTCTTATTCCCTGGCCTAGAATTCGAGATCCTGCTCACTCTGGACCCTGCTCTTTGGCTTCATCTTTTGAAACTCCCAATCTCTCCTTCAACATTGCATCCCAAACACGCTTAGATCTGCCCTCTAATATACTTCCTGCTTTTTTCACCCCTTCCTGTCTTTGTCCCTGCGGTATGGGCCTAGAGTGCTCTCCTCATCTGCTCATAATTCATACCAACCTGAAAGATGTCTTCCATGACGCAAGCCCATTGTTTTCTCATCTGAGCCCTTCAACTCTGTAGTAGCACAGACCACACTGGATAGAATTGGTGGTCAGCGTTTTCATTGGCTCTCCCTCTAGACTATGTCGGTTCACTGTGATCAGGTACCCAACAAAAAGCCAGCTTCATCAATGTGGAATGAATGATGAGCCTCAGTTCTCCTAATCTTTAAAATGGGCAGCAGACACAGCCAGGCCTAGTTAATCCAGAGAAGCAAGAGCACTGGGGGCTGGAGGAAGGTGAAGTCACAGAAGGCTCCCTGGAAGAGGTTGGACTTAGAATTCTAAGGCATTTAGGAAAGAGCAGAGAGTAAGCAAGAAAGAACGAGTTTTGGAAACTGAGTGGCTCTTCACTCTGTCACACAAAACACTCAAAGGGACTCCCCCCCCCACCCCACCCCCTCCGCCCCGCCCCTGCCACCATCCTCTGCCCAATAGCACAGCACTTTACATTTACATGGAATATTTTCACAGCTTTTTTTCTTATTTGTGTGGTTGGTTGGCTCAGAGGCTAGACTGAGAGTTAGCAAATCTGAGACCTCAGATCCGTGTCCTTGGCTTGCTGTGTGACACGGGCAATCCCTTTCACCTCTGAGCCTTGGTTTCCTCATCTGTCACATGGGGATACCAATTACTGCTCAGTAGGCAGGAAAGGCTCCATAGACCACAGAGCCTGTGCCCCAGTGAAGACTATTAATTTTGTTCTAATGTCAGCAAAACCCAGTGGTACCTGCTAACCAGCCACTTGGGAATCCTCAGAAAAACATCACTCAGGGCCCCAGTAGAAGGGGACCGCAGAGGGCAAGGGCCCCAGCAGGCTAAGGATGGGCAAGGCCTGGGGGTTTAATGGGACCAGGCTCAGCCCCAGTCTGATCCTCCCCATTAGGGGAGCAAGCAGTTAAGGACCCTCACCCCACGACGACAGGGGCTCTAAGAGAAGGGAGATGGGCTGTAATATCCGTGCCCCAGCTTCAGCATTCTCGGCTCACTGGCTCTGCTGCTGACTCGCTAACTGTGTGAGGCTGGCCAGGTCATAGCCCCTCTCTAGGCCTCCCTCGCCCTATCAGCAACAGTGAGGGAGCAGGACCAGAAGCCCTCCATAAAGTCGAGTACTGTCTGACTCCACTGGAGAGAAAGGCCACGGTTGTCAGCCATCTCCTGTCTCTGCCGGCGGAAACACTGAGAAGCAAGGTGCTGGGCCCCACGGAGACGCCGGTTTAATAGGAAAGGAGTCAGAGCCAACCTCCAGCCCTGACAAACCCCAGACAGGTAAAGGAAACAGGATGACACACTCAGAACCACCTGGGCTGCCAGGCAGGAACACTGCAGTGCCTCTCCCATGGAGACCCTGAGGAGCCCTGGGCAGGAGCCCTGGGCAGGAGCCCTGGGCAGGAGCCCTGGGCAGGAGCCCTGGGCAGGAGCCCTGGGCAGGAGCCCTGGGCAGGAGCCAGGAGTCTGGCTTTTAGTGCATCTCTGCCAACAACTCACTCCCTATGTGACCTTGAGCAAGTCACTACCTCCTCTGAGCTTTCTCCATTTGAAAAAATAAGGGAATGGGGATTGGACAGCATTGCTTGCACTTTGAGAACAGTTCTGGCTCTGACATTCGGTGATTGCCCAGCAAACCCTGCACGACTAGCTTCATGGGCCTGGTCAGTGGAGCGAACAGCTCTGGAGGAATGCAGTTTGTATCTATTTAGATGCTAAGATAAAAGAAAATAAAAATCTCTTCTGACTAGTTCATTATAGGAACAAGTTCAATTTAACTCAGGTGAACTCATTCATTCCTTAATTCATTTACTTAAAAATATTTGTTGAGTGTTTATCACGAGCTGGGTTTCCCCAGGCACCAGGTGTACCACATGGCTGCTCAGTACACGGGACCTGGCTGCCATGACCACTTTCCACACAGATTTGCCCAGTCCCTCTTCCTTAAGTCATTTCCTGAGAAGAGCATTTTTTTTCTATCCATATAAAACGTCTATTGAGTAACCAGTCCATCTGAAACTGAAAATGGCCCCTCAGAACAAAACAGAAATTTACAGTTGTCTCTGGAATCAGCCTGAGAAATGGAGAGAAGAAAATAAAACCTTTGGACTAATTTTCCCCCCGGGGGAAACCAGAGCTTCCGAATTCTCCAGGTGGCCTGGCTTCAGAACCACACCTGGCACTGACCTGCTGCCGACCTGGGGCTGCTCCCATCCCCACCCTGGTTCTTCATTTGTGAAGGAAGGTTCAGGGCCTGAACTATCTGCGGGGCCATTTCCACTCTTATCTGTTCTGTGACATGAGGAGGGTTTTGTTAGAAGGGGGAGAAAGGAGGTGGCTTTGGAAAACCAAGTAGAAGTGCTCCAAGGTTTGTGGGGGCAAAGAAACAGTGATCTGAATGTCAACATAACCGAGTCCTGGATCACTTAGTCAAGGTAAAGAATGAGTCAACTCCTCCCTCAGCTCAGTTCTCTGGGTTGGAAAGCCTCACTTTGAGGGTCTTGGGCTGCCATGGGTGTGCGGTAACCTTCTTCACCACAGAGTGCTTGGTCTCCTCTCCTGACAGTGGTTCTGAGACTTTTCAGTTCCCTGCGGTGCCCTCTGAGCTGGGGCCAAGGAAGGAAGGTTCCAGGGTGTGGGCATAAAGTGGCTAAACAGTAACACCCGCTGAGCTGCAGCAGTCAGGAGAAGGGAAGACATGGACTGGCTTGGGATGTCTTAGAGTCTGTTTTTTCCCAAAATGGGGGAGAATTCAGCTTTAACTTGGATTCCATTCAGGAAATGACTCCTACCAGAGGCGTATACAATGCCTCTACCCACTTGGGGTGACCAACATCTGGGTTTGCTGGGAACTGAGTGATTTCCTGGGACATGGGACTTTCCGTGCTAACACTAGGCAGTTCTGAGCAAATTAGGATGATTGGTCCCTACACATGACCAAGAGACAGGTCACAGGGCACCCAGGATAGACTGAGACAGACAGAGCCCTAGCAGCAGCTTAATCCATTCTTGAGTTAAGCAGACAGCCTCCTGGATCGCTCCTTGGAGGAAGAGACCCCCCCCATCGATACCATGATAAGATATCACAGAGTGGGCATCCTCAAGTGAATGGAAATGTAGAGACAAAGAACACTGACTCAAGGGACACAACATCTCAGCTCAGAAGAAGTGGGATGAGAATGGAGTGGGGCATAGAAGAGGAACTGAATCAGAGCTGTACAGAAATAGTTCTTCCAGCCATCCCTGAAGAAGGGTCCCACCAGTTCCTCAGAGCTCATGAGCTGGAAGTCTTTATCAGAGGCTACTGACAATCATCTAGGCTCAGAGGTACATAAGTAGAGTCAATGGAACCTTAGAGTAAGGTGCATGGAGTTTTCACTCCTGGGTTTAGCTTCATCGCTCTCAACCAGTCATCCTGTTGTCTTCATAAGGCCTCAAGTTAAAGATCTCCATTCAGAAACTGCTGTGTAGAGATATCTGGACTGGATGGGCTTGTGCCAAAGGACAGCAGTCAAGATTCCAGTGCTAACAGCGGGCAAAATTTGTTAAGTGGTTCATCAACATTATCATACTCAGAGTGTTCCTCCTGTGGTAGGGGGAGCTAAGCTAACACATCAGACATCCTTAAAGGAGCTACATGAACTAATAAAAAAGCTACTTGATTTTTTGGCATTTGAACATAAATGGATGCTTCTCAAGAAATTTTCTCTCAGATAAAACAAATTTGTCTCCCAAACCCTACAATCTGATTGGTGTGCTTCATTTATGTTACTTTTTAAAACAAAAATCAATGGACCCATGTTTAGAAGGTTCCTTAAAGGTCTTTCTAGCTCCTTTCCAAATATTAAACTTCTTCTGTAGCATTTCAGCCAAAAAGACCCCAGCCTTGCATAACTCTACTTATGTGGAACTCACTCATTTTGAAGCCACTCTTTTGCCTAATGAGATAGTTCTAAATATAAGAAATGTATTCTATATATGGGGCTGAACTCTGGGCCCCTGGAGCTGCTAATACTGGCCCTAGTTCTCTGTAAGTGCTGTTCCTGCCCTTTGATAGCCCTTCAGAGGTTTGTATGCACTTCTCTTCTCCACCAGAGAGGACTAGACCTTTGAGCCATTGCTCATTAGACACCTCACCATCCTGGGCATCTTAACTGTGCAGTAAAATTCCAGGCAAAAAGGAACTGTAAGGATTGAGATTCACAATTGGGGGGCAGGGAAGACGCATGTTTTAGTTAATGTTTCCCTGATTGTTCTGATTTCCAGATGTGCTGGTGTTCCCAGTGTCTGTCTGCAGACATCCAGCCCTGACCCACTATGAAGCCATCTGTAATGGATCAGAGGACTCCTTATAGGTATTCTAACTGCCTGGTAGGTTTTTGTTTGTTTGTTTGGTTGGTTGGTTTTTGTTTTTTTTTAGAGAGAGGAAGGAAGAGAGAGAGAGAGAAATCCATGCGAGAGAGAAACATCAATCAGCTGCTTCCTGCACGTCCCCTACTGGGGAATTGAACCCACAACCTACCTGGGCATGTGCCCTGACCAGAAATCAAACTGGGACCGCTCAGTCCATGGGATGACACACAATCCACTGAGCCATACCAGCCAGGCTTAATTTTCCTCCTAATCTACCTGCTCATCCCGACGGGTAGCACCCTGATCCTGGTGGCTGTGGTGGCAGAGCCCAGCCTCCACAAGCCTATGTACTTCTTTCTCACCAACCTCTCTGCCCTGGACATCCTCTTTACCACAACCACTGTCCCCAAGATGTTGTCCCTATTCCGCTTGGGGACCACTTCCTCAGCTTCCCTGCTTGCTTATTGCAGATGTACCTCCTCCGAAGCTTCACGTGCTCAGAAGCCTTCATCCTGGTGGTCATGGCCTATGACCGCTATGTGGCCATCTGTCATCCACTGCAGTACCCTGTGCACATGACCCCACAGACCAATGCGGCACTGGCAGCCAGTGCCTGGCTCACTGCCCTCCTCCTACCCATACCACCAGTGGTGCAGACATCCCACATGGCGTTTGATAGCACTGTTCGCATCTACCACTGCTTCTGTGACCACTTGGCTGTGGTCCAGGCCTCCTGCTCTGACAGCACACCTCAGAGCCTCATGGGCTTCTGCATCGCCATGGTGGTGTCTTTCCTGCCTCTTCTCCTGGTGCTTCTCTCCTATGCCCACATCCTGGCCTCAGTGCTTCGCATCAACTCCCGAGAAAGATGCTCAAAAGCCTTCTCTACCTACAGCTCCCACCTCCTGGTGGTTGGTACCTACTACTCCTCCATTGCCATAGCCTACGTGGCCTACAGGGCTGAGCTGCCCCTGGATGTCCACATCATGGGCAATGTGGTGTATGCTATCCTCATGCCTGTCCTCAACCCTCTCATCTACACGCTGAGGAACAAGGATGTCAAAGCAGCCATCACCAAAATGGCATGTCTCAAGACCCATTCTGGCATAGGAGCCCTTCACCTTTAGATGCAGCTAATCCTACTCTCAGGACACCAAATAACAGTGCCCAGCACAGATTAGGAACTCAATAAATATTGTTAAATGAATAAATTAATGAATATAATATGGCAAAAGAAAATCAGTTAAGCAGGTATCTCTAACAGTGATTCTCACACTTTGGTTTAGGGCTTTCCCCCTGGTACAATGGAATATGTTAACCTTTATAGGACATCTTCACTTGTTACATAAGCATTTCATAATGTTGTGACTGAAACCCATCAATATGGCAGCAATGGCTGGGCCGCTTGCTGAAGAACCTCCGAATATGAGCACCTGATAACTTAAGGAGATTCTCCCAAGTGTGACCAAATTGCAAGGGATTTCAAAGATGAGAAAGCTGAGTCATTTGAATAACTTTACTAAGCTTCTTTGTTATATTGGCCACAGTGAAGAAAAACTGGGTCTTAACTATGAGGACGTTATAATTTACTTGCAGTTAACTTTATTGAATCGAAGCAAAAGCAGTGTGCGCAGCAGGGCTACAAGCTCTTCAACATCTCATCCAAGACTCCAGTATTCTTCAGAAGGTGCTTACATTGAAAATGGACTATTTAATAGCCAGGTAATTTTCTGAGAGCTGTCTATGTTTTTATATGTTTTAAAAATTATGTGGTAAGTTTCAGCGTACCTACCATAAACTATAACATTGAAAACAGTCCTGTGATGGAAATTCATAGCATTACAGGCCTATCTCAAAAAACAAAAAAATCTCAAAAAACAAACCAGTCTAAACTTATACTTAAAGGAACTAGAAGAACAACAAACAAAGCCCAAAGTGAGTATAAAAAAGGAACTAATACACAGAAGAACAGAAATAAACAAAATAGAGTCTAAAATAACAATACAAAAGATCAATGAAACCAAGAGCTGATTCTTTGAAAAGTTAGACAAACCTTTAATCAGACTCATAAAAAAGAGAGAGGACCCAAATAAATAAAATCAGAAATGAAAGGGGAGAAATAACAACTAACAGCACAGAAATACAAAGGATTTAAAAAATATATTATTGCCAACAAATTGGACAATCTGGAAGAAATGGAAAAATTCCTAGAAACATATACTCTTCCAAAACTGAATCAAGAACAGAAGCCCTGGCCAGTTTGGCTCAGCGGTTAGAGCATCGGCCTGCGGTCCGGAGAGACCCGGGTTCGGTTCCCGCTAAGGGCGTGTACCTCAGTTGCAGTTTGTCCCTGGCCCTGGTTGGGTCGTGCGGGAGACAGCCACTCGATGTGTCCCTTTCACATCGATGTTTCTCTCTCTCTCCCCCTTTCTCTCTCTCCCTCCCACTCTGTCTGAACAAAAAAATGGAAAAATGTCCTTGGGTGAGGATAAAAAAAAAGAAGAAGAAACAAAAAATCTGAATAGACCTAATACAACTAATGAAATCAAAGTATTAATTTATAAAGACTTCCAACATGCAAAAATTCTGGACAAGATATGGCTTCACAGATGAATTTTACCAAACATTTGAAGACAAACGCCTATCCTTTTCAAACTATTCCAAAAAATTCAAGAGGAGGGAAGACTCTCAAGCTCATTTTATGAGGCCAGTATTATCCTAATTCCAAAGCCAGATAACAACACTACAAAGAAAGAAAATGATAGGCCAATATCCCTGATGAACACAGGTGCAAAAATCCTCAACAAAATATTAGCAAACAGAATCCAGCAATATATTCAAAAGATCATCCACCATGATCAAGTGAAATTTATTTCTGAGATGCAAGGTTGGCACAATATCCACAAATCAAATAATGTGGTAAACCACATAAACAAAATGAAAGATGAAAATCACATGATCATATCAATAGATGCAGAAAGAGCATTTGACAAAATCCAGCATCCATTTATAATAAAAGTACTCAGCAAAGTGGGAATACAGAGAACATATCTTAACATAATAAAGGCCATATATGAAAAATCCACAGCTAACATCATACTCAACGGGGGAAAACAAAAAGCATTTCCCTTATTATCAAGAACAAAACAGGGATGTCCAGTTTCACCACTCTTATACAACATAGTACTGGAAGCCCTAGCCACAGCAATCAGATAAGAAGAAATAAAAGGCATCCGAATTGAAAAGGAAGAAGTAAAACTGCAATTATTTGCAGATGACATGATATTGTATATAGAGAAACTTAAAGATTCCACCAAAAAACTGCTAGAACTGATAAATGAATTCAGTAAAGTAGCAAGATACAAAATAAATATTCAGAAATTGGTTGCATTTTTATACACCAATGAACTATCAGAAAGGCGAATTAAGAAAACAATTTCAACTTCCGGTCAAGATGGCGGCGTGGGTAAACGCGGTATCGCGTCCTCCCACAACCACTTCAAAGTTACAACTAAACTACAGAACAACCATCATTCAAAACCGCCTGAAATCAAGCTGAATGGAAGTCCTACAACTACGGAATTAAAGCAGCAGCCACATCCAGACTGGTAGGAGGGGCAGAGGCGCGAGGGCCAGTGGCGAGACGGGCTGGTCCCACACCCACGTGTGGCGGATAAAAATCAGGAGGATACCTTGGCTGGGAAGGTCCTTCCTGAGGACTGAGGGATTCCCGTCCCACACCAGGTGCCCGCTCAGGGTTCCAGTGCCAGGAAGAGAAGTCCCCATACCTTCTGGCTGGAAAAACCAGCAGGAACTGAGCTCAGGGAAGCTGACGCAGCTGGAGCCCCAGGCAGCTCCTTAAAGGGCCCGTACACGGACTTATCGGACTCTCTCCCTCTAAGCTTGGAGGGGAGGCAGCTCCACGGGTGCCAGAGACATACAGGGAAGAACTGAGCTGTTTGGCACTGGAGCGAGGGCTGGAGAGGGGGCTTTCTTGGGACAAACGTGCTGTCAGAGGCCATTGTTCCTTTGGTGAGCCCTTCCCTGGGGCGGCAGATAGCCGCCATATCTGGGACTCCAGCAACCTGGCTCACACTGGTAGCTCCACCCTGGAGACTCCCTGAGGCCCCGCCCCACCCAACTTTCAGGCCCACCCAAGCTGTTGCCACTTGCTTCACCATAGGATTGGCCTGTCTTGGATCCTGCTTCAGGTTTTTCCTAAATTCTTTCAAACGAGCAGCATCTGCTCTCAGCTAGCCCCATACCACTCATTAAGTAATACACAGAAACAAACACAGGGAGGCAGCCAAAATGAGGAGACAAAGAAACAGGTCCCAAATGAAAAAACAGAACAAAACCCCAAGAAAAAAAACTAAGCAAAATGGAGATAAGCAACCTAACAGATGCTGAGTTCAAAATACTGCTTATGAGGATGCTCAATGAACTTAGTGAGAACCTCAGTGAACTCAGTGAGGGCCTCAAGAGCATAGAAAAGGACTGAAGGAGGCATTAACTGAAATAAAGAATAATTTACACAGCTTTAATACTAGAGTACGTAAATCCAAGAAGCAAACCATCGATTTGGAATCTAAGGAAGCAAAAAAATGCCCAATCAGAATAGCAAAAAGAAAAAAGAATCCAAAAAAATGAAGATAGTGGAAGGAGCCTCTGGGACAACTTCAAGTGTGCCAATATTCGCATCTTGGGGGTGCCAGAAGGAGAAGAGCGAGAACAAGAAATCAAAAACCTGTTTGAAACAATAATGGCAGAAAACTTTCCTAACTTGGTGAAGGAAACAGACATACAAGTCCAGGAAGCACAGACAGTCCCAAACAAGATGAACCCCAAGAGGCCCACACCAAGACACATCATCATCAAAATGCAAAAGGTTCAAGACAGAGAGAGAATCTTAAAAGCAGCAAGAGAAAGGCAGCTAGTTACCTACAAGGGAGTTCCCATTAGGCTGTCAGCTGATTTCTCAAAAGAAACTTTGCAGGCCAGAAGGGAGTGGCAAGAAATATTCAGAGTGATGAAAAGCAAGAACCTACAACCAAGATTACTCTACCCTGCAAAGCTGTCATTTAGAATCGATGGCCATATAGAGTTTCCCAGACAAGGAAAAGCTAAAGGAGTTCATCACCACCAAACTGTTATTATATGAAATGATGAAGGGTCTTTTTGAAGAAAAAGATAAAATATATGAACAAACAAAATGGCAATGAATACATATCTATCGACAATGGAATCTACAAACAAAATGAACACGTAGAACAGAAACATTCTCATAGATACAGAGAACATTTTGTTGGTTGCCAGATGGGAGGGAGGTGGGGGAATGGGTGAAACAGGTGAAGGGATTAAGAAGTACAAATTCATTGCTAGATTGACAAACTTCAAAGGGAAAGGGGTTGGGAGGGTGGGAAGAAATAAACCAAAGAACTTATATGCATAACCAATGGACACAGACAATAGTGTGGGGAAAGGGGGGAGGGGTGTGGAAGTGGGGAGGAGGGGGTCAATGGGGGAAAAATGTGGAACATCTGTAATTCATTCTACATTCAACAATAAAGATTAAAAGAAAAAAAGAAGAAGAAAACGATCTCATTTACAATTGCCTCAAAAAAATACCTAGGAATATATTTAACCAAGGAGGTTAAAGACTTGTACCCAGAAAATCATAAGACATTGAAGAAGATACAAATAAATGGAAGCATATAACCTGCTTATGGATAGGAAGAATTAACATCATTAAAATGTCCATACTACCCAAAGCAAACTATAGATTCAACACAATTCCTATAAAAATACCAATGGCATTTTTCATAGAACTAGAACAAATAATCCAAAAAAACTATATAGAATAAACAAAGACCTCAAATAGACACAGCAATCTTGAGAAAGAAGAACAAAGTCAGAGGTATGACAGTATCTGATGCAAAACTATACTGTAGGGCTATAGTAATCAAGGTAGCATGGTATTGGCATATAAAGTCGCATAGATCAATGAAATAGAATAAAGAGCCAAGAAATAAACCCATGCCTATATGGTCAATTAATATATGACAAAGAAAGCAAGAACATACGATGGGGTAAAGACAGCTTATTCAATAAGTGGTGTTGGGATAATTGAACAGATAAAGGCACAAAAAAAGAATGAAACTAGACCACCTTCTTACACTATATACAAGAATAAACTCAACATGGATTAGAGACAAATACTAAGACTTGAAACCATAAAATTCCTAGAAGAAAACTTAAGCAGTAAAATCTCTGACATCACTTTTAGCAATATTTTTTTCTGATATATCTGCTTGGGCAAGGGAAACAAACAAACAAACAAACAAACAAATAAATAAACAAATGAGACTATGTCAAGCTAAAAAGTTTCTGCACAGCAAAGGAAACCATCAACAAAACAAAAAGACAACTTACTAAATAGGGGAAGATATTCACCAGTGATACATCTCATAAGGGTTTATTATCCAAAATTTATAAAAAATTTACACAACTCAACACCAAAAAAAGAATCCACTTAAAAATGGGCAGAAGACCTGGACAGACACTTCTCCAAAGTGACATACAGATGGCCAGTTGACGTATGAAAAATGCTCAATGTGACTAATCATCAGAGAGACGCAAATTAAAACAACAATGAGATATCACCTCACACCTGGCAAAATTACTACCATTAATTAATCAACAAAACAAGTGTTGGTGATAATGTGGAGAAAAAGGAACCCTTGTTCACTGTTGGTGGGAATGCAGATTGGTACAGCCACTATGGAAAACAGTATGGAGGGTCTTCAAACAATTAAAATAAAACTGCCTTATGACTGTGCAATTCCACTTCTGGGTATATATTCAAGGAAACTCAAAACACTAATTTGAAAGAATATATGCACCCCTACATTCATTCATGTTATTTACCATAGCTAAGATATAGAAGCAACCCAAGTGTCCATCAATAGACAAGTGGCTAGGAAAGCAGTGGTACATATATACAATGAAATACAACTAGGCCATAAAAAAGAATGAAATCTTACTATTTGCAGCAGCCTGGATGAACCTAGAGGATATTATGCTAAGTGAAATAAGTCAAAGCATGACAAATACCATATAATTTCACTTCTATGGAGAATCCAAAAAACAAAATAAATACAAAAACAAACAAAACAAAAACAGACTCATAGATACAGAGAACAGGTTGCTAGGAGAGAAGGGAGGTTGGGGGACTGGGTGAAAAAGGTGAAAGGACTGAGCCCTGGCAGGTTTGGCTCAGCAGTAGAGCTTTGGCCCGCAGACCAGTGAGTCATGGGTTTGAGTCCAATCAAGGGCACGTACTTCAGTTGTGGTTAGTTCCTGGCCATGGTCGGGGTTGTGTGGGAGGCAACCACTCAATGTAGATGTCTCTCTCTCTCTCTCTCTCTCTCTCTCTCTCTCTCTCTCTCCCACTCTATCTGAAGATAAATAGAAAAATATCCTCAGGTGAGGATTTAAAAAAAAAAAAAGGTGAAGGGATTGTGAAGTACAGATGGGTAGTTATAAAACATTCATGGGGTGTAAAGTACAGCATAGGAAATACAGTCAATAATAGTGTAATAATTATATATGGTGCCAGGTGGGTACTGAAATATCAGAGGGAATGCTTTGTGAAGTATATGAGCATCTTACCCAGCGGTTCTCAACCTGTGGGTCGCGACCCTTTGGGGGTTGAATGACCCTTTCACAGGGGTCACCTAAGACCATTGGAAAACACATATTTCCGATGGTGATTCATAACAGTAGCAAAATTACAGTTATGAAGTAGCAACAAAAATTTTATGGTTGGGAGTCACCACAACATGAGGAACTGTATTAAAGGGTCGCGGCATTAGGAAGTTTGAGAACCACTGGCTAACCACTATGCTGTACACCTAAAATTAATACAAAATAATATTGAATGTAAACTGTAATAAAGTAATTTAAACTCAATTTAAAAAGAGTTTTATATAAGTATTTTTATTTGTTTTTGTGGGGTTTTTTTAATCCTCACCCAAGGATATTTTTACATTAATCTTCAGATAGAGCTGGAGGGAGAAAGGGAGGGAGAGAGAGAGACAAACATCAATGTGAGAGAGACACATCAATTGGTTGCTACCCACACACCCCAACTGGGAACGGGGACATACCGCAAACGAGGTACGTGGCTCTTGGCTGGAATCAAACCCAGGACTCTTTGGTTGGTGGGCGACACTCTTACTGCTGAGCCATACTGGCCAGGACTGCTCAGTACTTTTTAAAAGTCACTCATCTCATTGCATGTATCAATACTTCATGCTTTTTATTACAGGAATTATTTTATTGTCTGGATATACATATTCATTAACCGGTCGATTGACATTTGGGTTTTTTCAGTTTGGGGCTATTTTAAATAAAGTTTACAAGAACAATTTTATGCATATGTGTGGAGATAAGCTTTCATTTCTGTCGGAAAATACTGAGGAGTGGGATTTCTGGGTCACATGATAGGTGTCTTTCATTTAAAAGTAACTCTGCCACTGCTCTCAAAGCATTCTATTTCTACAAGCACCATATTATCATTCCAGTTGCTCCACATGTTCACCGTCTTTTTAATTCTAGCCATTCAAATGTAGTCAAAGATCATCATGATTTTCTTTGTACTTCTGTGATAACTAATGATGTTGGGCATCTTTTTATGTGCCCATTGGCCATTCATATATCTTGTTTCTTGTTTTCATAGTATCTGTTCAAATCTTACCTATTTTTTAAAAATCGTTTTTTTCATTAATGAGTTGTAGGAGTTCTTTATATATTTTGAATACAAGTGTGTGTGTGTGTATATACTATTTATATATATACTATATATATACTATAGTATATATAACTATATAAATGTATAAATGTGTATGTGTGTGTGTGTGTGTATACTATCCCCCCCCCCCCCCCAGATTTTGGCTTCCCTTTACATTTTCTTAATGATGACTTTTGAAGAGCAGAAGTTTTTAATTTTGACAAAACCTAATTATCTTTTTTTCTGTTATGTATTGTCTTTTGGGGGTCTTATTTAAGAAATCTTTGCCTATCTCAAGCTTAAAAAATGTATCTTCCGTGTTTTCTTCTGAAAGTTTTATAGTTTTAGTTTTTAGCATTTAGGTTTATCATACATTTTGTATTAATTTTTTTACATGGTCTGAGCTAAGGATCAAGTTTCACTCTTTTCTATATGGATATCTTGAAAATCACATAGCATATGTCCTTCCAATTTTTCTTCTTTTTAAAAATTGTTCTGCTTCTTCCAGGTCCTTTTCCATTTCTATATAAATTTAGGATCAGTTCCACATATTCTACAGAAATGTCTGCTTGTATTTGATAAGGATTGTATTGAATCCATAAAACAATTTGCATATACTTGACTTCTAAACAATGCTGAATCTTTCAATTCATAGTTATGGTTTATCTCTCTACTTATTTAGTTCTTCTTTAATTTTTCCCAGCACTGTGTTATAGTCTTGAGTACAGGCCTTGCATATATTTTATTACATTTAACAACACCATTTATTCTGTTTTTTATGCCATTGAGAATGACATTTAAAAAGTTTTAAATTGGACAGCTATATGCAAAAAAATGAAACTAGACCATCAACTTACACCATACACAAGAATAAACTCAAAATGGATAAAAGACTTAAATGTGATTCATGAATCCATATAAATCCTAGAAAAAATATAGGCAACAAAATTCCAGACATTATATGCAGCAGAATTTTCACTGATATATCATCTAAGACAACAGAAACAAAGGAAAAAATGAACACATGGGACTACATCAAAGCTTCTGCACAGCAAAAGAAACAACCATCAAAATGGAAAGGGAACCCACTCTATGGTAAAGCATAATTGCCAATGATACATCAAATAAGGGGTTAATTTCTAAAATATATAGAGTGCTCATACAACTCAACAAAAGGAAGACAAAGAACCCAATTAAAAAATGGGCAGAGGAGCTAAATAGACACCTCTCCAAACAGGACATACAAATTTCCAGTTGCTTGTTTTTTGTATACAGAAATAAAACATTTTGTATAGTGATTTTGCATATTGGTATCTTGCTGAACTTACCTATTAATTCTAGTAGCTATTTTAGGTTTCTTAGGATTTTTAACACATATGATCATGTCATTTATGAATAGCAACTTTTATCTATCCCTTGCCAATATTTATGACTTTTATTTTTTTTCTTGCCTTTGTGCACTGGTTCAGATGTCCAGCACAACATTAAATAAAAGTGGTGTGAGAAAATAGGCTACTTCCTGATCTTAGAGTAAAAGGGATTCAGTTTTACACCATTAAATATGCTAGCTGTGGATTTTATATAGATGCCTTTTATCAAGCTGAGGATGTTCTTTTCTATTTCCCATTTTGCTGAGAGACTTTAATCTGAACTCTATTTTGAAACTCTAATAGGATATTTTGGTGAGTATAAAATTCTAGGCCAGAAGATTTTTCCGTTTAGCACCGTAAGATGTCATTCCATAGTCTGTTGACTTCCAAAATTTCTATTGAAAAGACAGCTCTCAGTCCTATTGTTGCTACATTAAAAGAAAAGTTTCTTACTTTCTCTGGATATTTTTTAGTTTTTGCCTTTAACATTGGTTTTCAGAAGTTTGGCTATGATGCAATGTTGTTTCTTTGTGGGTTTTTGCTTTTTTGGCTTGGGATTTGCTGAGCTTCTTAAATCTGTAAGTTGATTTGTTACCAGTTTTGGAGATTTTTCAGACATTATGTCTGCATAAATTGTTTCTGCATCATTCTTTTTCTCTTCTACTTCTGGACTTAAATTGTATGCATGTTAGATCTTTTGAACAGCTACCACAATCATTTGTGCTCTTTTTAATTTCTAATTATTTTTTCCTCTGTGATGCACTGGTTATTTTCTATTAATCTGTCTTCCTTTCACTTATCCTTTCCTATTTATACCCATCCAAAAAGTTCTTAAGTTCATGTGCTTTTTTTTAGTTCTGAAATGTTCATTTATTCTTTTTTATAGATTTCAATTCTCTCTTGAAATTCCTTATATTTAGATTATCTTTTCCTATTTGGGGGGTGGGGCTATATTTGTCATAGTTAATTTAATGTCCCTGTCTTCTAATTGTAATATCTAAATCATCTGTGTCTGTTTCTACTCCTATTTCCCTTCCTTGTTTGGTCTTATTTAACTTTTTTAACCTTACCTCATACTTTTTGATTGGGTGCTGGACATTAAAGATGAAAAAATTTTAAAGCTCTAACTTATCTTTCTCTAAGAAGGGTATTCTTCTAACACACTGAATACCAATGGATCATCTTTGTTGTGGCTTGGTTTTAGGCTATGCTATGTCTCATCTACTCTAATTTGGTTCTTACATTTAGGGTTTAGCCATTACTCCTAGAGCCAGGGCCTCAAATGAAGTCCTGGGGAACTTATCAAGGTCCGTCTTCTTAGATAGGGCTCAGATTCCAACCTCTGCCTCTCCAACATCATGTGGCTGCTCAAGTCCTTCTGCAGATCTCTAGCCTGCCAGTTGCTGTATTCCTCTAGATTCTTCAGTCTTTCCCTATACATGCACACCTTAGGAGTTGGTCAATGACTTGAAGGGTATTTGTATCAGATTGTGATAGTCTTTCTTTGTAGTACCCTCCTTTCCAGGATTCTGCCTCTCAAGTGTCAGTCACTTTGGTTACCCAAATTCCAATCCCGAATCTCCTCAGTCTAGGAAGACTTCTCTTCTCTAGTTCAGCTCTATTCTCTAATCCTGCAAATAGGGAAGTTCCCTCAGGTAAACAACTGGAGTCCAGTGGAACTCACCTCATAAGCCCTCCTTCTCTCAAAGACTACAGTCCTTCAAGACCTGCCATCCATTGCTCTCTGAAGCCTTCAAACAATTTTTTTATATTCTGTCCAGCTTTTATAGTTGTTACCAGCAGGAAGTTTAGTTCAAACAAGCTATTCTGTCATAGCCAAAACTTTAAAGCCCTCTTTGAATTTTTGAGGTAACATACACTAGTAATAGGAGAATCACAGTGCTGGTCCTAGAATTTTAGAATGAACCCATATTTTCTTTCTGTAGACAACTATTCTCCTTTTGAGAAATAGTTTCTAGTCCTGGCAGACTGAATGCCTGACCAGGGAACACTTAGTGACTATAGGTCCTAAGCTGTCCCTTATGTATTGGATATTAATTTGAACAAACAAAATATAAAATTGGATATGTACAGCAATATTCCATCATCAATAGCAAGTAATGAATGTTCTATTAGGGCAAGCAGATCCCAAAGGCATAAGTGAATTGCATGAGCAGTTGGCTTGGACTCCCATGATGCACAATATTGCTGCATCGACACCTTTCCATCAACTCTAACACACAGCCTTATGGGAAATATCCGATAACCAACTCCCTCAAGAAGAAAAAATTCAGATCAGATTTACAAACAGTTTTTCAAAATTTGCTGAGACCACCCCAAAGTGGACTGCTGCCACATCACAGCCCCATTCAGGGGCCCCTGAGTGATCAACAAGAAGGTAAATCCTGTCAGTGTACAGATCTTGGGCTGTGTGTCCGGCTTTTTGCCTGGCAGAAGGTGAAATGGAAGGAGGTGTGGATCTATATGAGTTTATGGGCAATGGCTAATGGTTTTGCTGGAATATGAAGGAACTTGGAAAGAACAAGATAAGAGGATTGGCAAAGAGGAGATCTAGAGAAGAGTTCAGGTGTTACATCTTTCAGAATGGTCACAGATTGTGAAGATATATGGGTCTCATGTAACTATTTACCAAAGGGTATCCATGGTAGAAAAAGCTCTCCAAAATCAAGAAAAGGCAAAGTCAGGTAGACAAGATGATACATCCCATGAATATCGGTCAGACTCATAATGAGAATGAAAGTTATACCATTGGAGTGAAGTGCTGAGCCCTTGAGAGCTGTTGATGATGCTCTCCTCATTATCAGCAAAACCTGAGGACATCCTCCCCCACACCTCATGTTTGCTCTAGGAGATGCCAGGAAGTTGATTCCTGAGGGATGGTGGGTGCAGTGTCTCATAGAAGCACCATCTTGAGGGAAGTACCCCAGGAGACTTCCCTGAAAGAATGGGGCTGAGAGTTTATTTAATAGGCCATGACTCAGCCTTCAACAAGGTCTTGCATAGAGAAACCACAGAAAACACCTGTGTGGACCAGGCTTAACAGGTGAGAAGGGCTAGAGATGGAGTGCCTGGAGACAGGCAGAGAGAGCTGGGGTGGGGAGACAGGGCTAGGGAGGCCAGAGCCTATAAACCAGGGATCAAGAAGACTTATTGGGTGTGCACAAGAGGCAGGCAACTAGGATCCAGGGTGGCTATGCATACAGGGCCTGTGAGACCCTGGACCACATACCCTGGCAGGCCTGGGTAAGGGAGTACACTCACAGGTAGGATTCAAATCACCTTGACCAAGGTCTTCCCACAGGAAAGCAAGACTGATGATAGTAGTAACCACTGGAAACACTAGCAAACGTTGCACTCTTACATGTTCCAGGTTCTTGCATAAGCTTTATCCAGCATTCTCTCACAATAACTCCAGGAGTTTACAATGAGGGAAAAGGGTTCAGAGAAGGGAGAGTGACTTGCCCAAGGTCACACAGCTGAAGGTAGGAGCTGGGATTGCAATCCAGTCCTTTCTGACTCACAAGTCCACACACTTAACCACTAAGGACCACATGACACAATGAATGTAAAGAACCCAGCTGGCAGCAGGTGCTCACTAGGTGGGCTTTTCCTCTAAGCTACTCACTGAACAGATGAGAAAACACAGGCTCAAGGGCCCAAGGTCACAGCAGCGACTGGCAGAACTGGTCCAGAGGCGCAGACTCATGGCTACCAGGCGGGGCTCAGGCCCTCACTACAGGCCGGCTACAGAACCACCTCTGCCCTCACATCCATGGCCTTGGACTATTGCCTGACATTCTATGATCCCCAGTTTCTCATCTGTTGAAGGGGCAAAGCCACACCCTGGCAGAGCTGGACGAGAAGTGATGATATACGTAAGGTATGAAGAGTGGACATTCGGGTTATTGGTTTTTCTGTCCTTCTCTGTCCCCAACAGCACTGTCACTGGCTCACAGACAACCCTGACAGGGAGAACTGACTACGGCAAGTTCTGTGCCCTGAGAAACAGCATCCTTTGGGCCCTAAGCACAGGGCTGCATCACTCAGGTGTAGTATGTAATTTAAAATAAAACAAGAATGGTGCTTTGAAATATCAAATGTGAAATTCTTTTAGGAAGTGTTTTTGGTGCTCCTGCCTTGTGGTGACCCAGCACGTGCCTGGTCTACCTGTTGGATAGTCCAGCGACCACCTGGCAGTGAAAAGTGCGTACCGCCTCTCCGCCGCGGTCTCATACCCCTACCCCCTCTGTAAAGCAGTGGGACAGAGCAGGTGAGAGGGGGGCAGCTGGACTTGATGGCCCCTTAGGACTCCTCTGGCTTTGGCCTTCTTCATTTCTGCCCCTTAGATCCCCTACTCTGCCTCACCTGGGACCGGCAGCATGACTGTCTCTCTGAGAACAGAAATGTCCAGGGCAGTTTGCATCCCTTCGGATGCTAGTAAAACTGGTGACTGAACTGGTTGGATAGGGTTCGGTTAACTAAGGGATAACCCTCTCAATTTGGGACAAAGCAGGTTCCCTCTTTTGCTAGGTCCTGAGGACTGACTTCTGGATCATTATTTTAAACATGGATTTGCATCGTCAGGTACAAGTTCTTAATTTAGTACTTACCATAAACAGACTCAAATAAAATTCTGAAATATAGATTTATCTCACATTATCAATGCAAAAACAGGAAGGGAAATAGAAAACCTTGGTGCTAATATTTTCTCTTCTGTAAACTTGAACTTCTGGGTTCTCCAGGAAATGTGGCATAGAAGAAGTGTCCTGTCCTGAGAATCAAAGACCTGAGTTCGGGTGGTGACTCTGTAACCAATGCCCGTGGCACCCGAGACAGGCCCTGTCAGTCCCTGGCCTTCAGGGGGAGAAACTGATTGGCCTTGAAAATAAAAAATGATTTTTCCAGTTTTACATTGGTGCTTTTATGCATAAGAGGTGTTGTGAGAAGAGAAAGAAACTAGAGGTGACTCTAGGAAAATCACAGGGACACTGCTTATGAAATCACCAAGATCAAAGAGGCAGTCATACCAATGTCAACATGAACTTGCCAGGGGTTTGGGGGGTCACTTAGTCTGAGGGACAAGTCTAAAGTGGGGGGGTAAATCAGTACTTTAGTTCAAATCTCCCAGGTCTGTGGGTTGAAAGCACTCCCTTCTGATTCCTCTGGGAAGAGTTCTTTGAGCAGCTACAGCAAACAGACCTCCGGTTCCATCAACTGTGCCTCCCAAGCCCTGCCGGGTCACATGACAACTTCTGACCAGGGACTAGGGAGGCCTGCTGGGTGGTGGGCACCCAGTGGTTAAACAGGAGCACCTGCTGAGCTGCAGCAGCCAGTAGGGAGGCAAGTTCAATGGAGTAACACAGACTGTCTTGGATTCTCTGTTGCTACCCAACTGTGGGAGAATCCATTATGAGTTCAGACTCCCATCGGGAACGACTCTTCCCACCAAGAGCATGTTCATTGTCAATCCCCTCACTGTAGCATGACGAACAGCCCACACTCAGAGACAAGACACAGAATAGTTATCTTAGATGGAGACAAGCAGAACCACAGCACCAGGCAAAGGAGAGAGAAAGGAGCCATTCCCTGGTTAATAACTACGGTGGGAAGACAACATGTTGCTGTAAACCTTGCAGAAATCAGCCCTCCCTAGCAACGTGGTGATAGAGATGTCACTTTTTAAAAACTTAAAGTAAATGCCAAAAGAAGAAGGAGTTTAGAGGCCTGGCTTAAGAGATCTGATATCTCCCAAAGGATCATATGTTACATCCCCAACGGAAGTTCTTCTATAACACTTAACACAACTGCAATAAAATGATTATGTGATTTATTGCTTAGTGTCTGTTTCTGCCACTAGAATTTCAGCTCCATGAGGTTGGAGACCTCCTCTGTCTTGTTCAACTTGTCTACTACATACCCAGCAAATAACACATGTTTTTGTATATCTTAGGTACTTTTTTCATACTCGATTGAAAAAGGAAGGAGGGAATTCTGGGGTAAGATAAAGACAGGGCCTGTCATTTTTCTTTTAAAGTCATTGTAAATAAATGTGGTTACACTAACTATACAGTGATCATTATTTAATTCTCATTCCAGAATCACTGATTATTCTGGTTTCCAGATGTGCCTGGTTCCCATGTTTTCACTACCTACCTTCTGGGCATTCAGCTTAACCCACCATGCAGACTACAGCCTGTAATAGATCAGAGGATTCCTCAACCATCTTCTATCTTACGGGTATCCCCTCTCTGCCGAAATCACTCTTCCTTTCTACCTTCTTTGTCTTTTTCCTCCTCTACCTGCTCATCCTTGCAGGTAACACCCTGATCCTGGTGGCTGTGGTGGCAGAGCCCAGACTCCACAAGCCCATGTACTTCTTTCTCACCAACCTCTCTGCCCTGGACATCCTCTTTACCACAACCACTGTCCCCAAGATGCTGTCCCTGTTCCTGCTTGGGGACCACTTCCTCAGCTTCCCGGCCTGCTTCCTGCAGATGTATCTCTTTCAAAGCTTCACATGCTCAGAAGCCTTCATCCTGGTGGTCATGGCCTATGACCGCTATGTGGCCATCTGTCATCCACTGCAGTACCCTGTGCACATGACCCCACAGACCAATGTGGCACTGGCAGCCAGTGCCTGGCTCACTGCCCTCCTCCTACCCATACCACCAGTGGTGCAGACATCCCACATGGCGTTTGATAGCACTGTTCGCATCTACCACTGCTTCTGTGACCACTTGGCTGTGGTGCAGGCCTCCTGCTCTGACAGCACACCCCAGACCCTCATGGGCTTCTGCATCGCCATGGTGGTGTCTTTCCTGCCTCTTCTCCTGGTGCTTCTCTCCTATGCCTACATCTTGGCCTCAGTGCTTCGCATCAACTCCCGAGAAGGACGTTCAAAAGCCTTCTCCACCTGTAGCTCCCACCTCCTGGTGGTTGGTACCTACTACTCCTCCATTGCCATGGCCTACGTGGCCTACAGGGCTGAGCTGCCCCTGGACGTCCACATCATGGGCAATGTGGTGTATGCTATCCTCACGCCTGTCCTCAACCCTCTCATCTACACGCTGAGGAACAAGGATGTCAAAGCAGCCATCACTAAAATGGCATGTCTCTGGGGCCAAAAGAATGCTGGGAAACCCTGATTCATAGGTGCAACTTGATCTACTCACAGACGCAAATAACAATAGACAGAAAAGTGGACTATTCAAGCAGCCAGATAGAACAATAATTCTCAAAATGCAGTCTTAAGTATTCCTTCATTGTAATAAAATAATAATCTTCTTTCCTTAATTCACAGACAAAATGGATGGGAGTTTTCTATTTAATTTTTTAAGCTGTGAGTACCAATTTCACAAGATTGTGAATACAATTGTGGTCACATTTCCATTAATTCAAACTATTTTGATTCTCAGAGACTCCAAGCATTTGACCAGGAAGAAATTCAGTCCTTTCCCTTGGATTTCTTCTTCCAGTATTTCTAAACATCCCCAGGGCTGTTGACACCTAGATGTGAATCAGTCTTGCCCTTATTGCTAGAATAGCCGTTTAGAAACCCACTGCAGGGATAGTCTAACACAACTACCATTTCAAGCCATGTTGCCTAGAAATTCACTGCCACTACCAAAGTTTCAACACCAGTCACACGAGAAATTTACATCTGGTATCTAGGCCCTCATGGTGTTATTAAAGAACATGCCCTTCCTCTAAGCTTATGCTCAGGCAAGCGGTGTCCCTTACCAAACCTGTGTGGGCATCAAAGCGTTACAATTCTTTCGGTTCTCAGCCACACCATAATGTTCCCATCCAGACAATGGGGAGCTAAGTAGAGAAGTTTCCCCTTATCGGTAGGATCCTGTGTCCAGGACCTCTACTCTCCTCAAAATACAGGAATTCCTCTTTCCGGCCTTAGTGGCCAGCCCAGGCTCCTATTCTTTTCCCCTTTGCCACATTTCCTCTTGAAAACCTGCCAGGTTTGCCCATCCAGGGACATATAGAACATATAGTTAAAAGTGTTTGGGGGGAATTCGAGTGACAGATATCCTCATCTCTGACTCATTACAGATATTTTCATTCCAATTTCTAGGGCCCAAGTTTTGACAATCGAAGGATTGACTTTAACCGTTTTCCCAATGCATGAACCAAATGTCGATGAAAATTCAATTGATGCAATTCATCCAAGGACAGGGTTTGTTCCTGGGCTCAGCTTTCAGCAGGCTTAGAGATCCTGCTATAGTCAGAAAGGGCTTCCTGAAGCAGAATAATAGAAAGGCTCTTGCGTACTGACCCTGGGCAACTGGAACCGGCACTCACGTTCCTCTATCCAAGCCTTATTCAATCTGTAGTACTTCCATTCCTCAATCCTTGAAATTGACGTCTAGACTTCGGTAGGACCACAATCCTCCAGGTCTAAAGGAGGTTTTAATAAATTGCCTTGCCTCTGACTTCCACGAGCTATTAAAATTTAACCTAAGGACTTGGAGAGAAATTATTTTGCTCTCTGCTCCACTACCACCCAATAAACAGCTCTGAGAGTGCCCCATGTTACCACTACAGTTCTATTTTGTGCAACTTCTCTTCTGGCATCAATTTCCGTTTTGGTTCTGGACTTTGGTTTCCTGTGTCCCTGGATGAGCCTCAAGACATCCTTTCAGGTTCACTTCTCCTTCTAGATGGAACAATGACTTAATCACGTGGACAGTGAATCACAGCAATATGGAATCCCAGGCTAGTTCCACCCCCCACCCACTATCTCCTTGTGGCTCCTCCTAAACATTTTTCATGAGTGGACATGAAATAATAACAACAATAATAATGTTTTTCACCTGTAGCTTTACCTGCTAATTGGCACAGTCTCTCTGTATTTCCCAATTTAAAAACCAGTTTCAACTTTCTTCAAAGGACACTATCAAGAGAGTGAGAAGATAACACAGGAAGGGAGAAAATACATCTAATATATTGTCCGGCTAGTGTGGCTCAGTGGTTGAGTGTCAACCCATGTACCAGGAGATCTCGGTTCGATGCCCAGGTTGTGGGCCTGATCCCCAGTGTGGGGAATGCAGGCCAGTCAATGTTCTTTCTCATCAATGTTTCTCTCTCTCTCTCTCCTCACTTCCTCTCTCTCTAAAAATCAATAAAGGGAAAAAAAATTTTTTTTATTTTTTTATTTTTTTAATTTTTTTTTTATCCTCACCCGAGGATATTTTTCCATTTTTTGTACAGATAGAGTGGGAGGGAGAGAGAGGAAGGGAGAGAGAGAGAGAAACGTCGATGTGAAGGGACACATCGAGTGGCTGCCACCCGCACGACCAACCAGGGCCAGGGACAAACTGCAACCGAAGTACGTGCCCTTAGCGGGAACCGAACCCGGGTCTCTCAGGACCGCAGGCCGATGCTCTAACCGCTGAGCCAAACTGGCCAGGGCAAAAAAAATTTTTTTTAAAAGAAAATCATATATCTGATAAGGGATTAATATCCAGAATATATAAAGAACTCCTGTAACTGAACAACAACAAAAAACAAACAACTCGATTCCAGAAATGGGCAAAAAACTTGAATAGCTATTTCTACAAAGAAGATATACAAATGGCAAATAAGCACATGAAAAGATGCTCAACATCACCAGCCATCAGATAAATCAAAACCATAATGAGATACAACTTTAAACTCATTAGAGTGGCTTTTATAAAAAATAGAAAATAACAAGCATTGATGAGGATGTAGAGAAACTGAAACCCTTGAAAAAATGGTGCAGGCACTGTGGAGAACAATATGGTGATGCCTCAAAAAATTAAACATAGAAATACCAACGATCCATCAATTGCTCTTCTGGGTATGTATTCAAAAGAATTCAAAGCAGGGTCCTAAGAGATATCTACGTTTATAGCAGCATTATTCACAATAGCCAAAAGGTGAAACCACCGAAGTGTCCATTGACAGATGAACAAATAAACAAAATGTTGCCTATACCTACATGGAATATAATTCAGCCTTTAAAAAAGTGAAATTCTGATACATGCTGCAACGTGGATAAACCTTGAAGACATTATGCTAAGTAAAATAAGCCAGACACAAAAGGACAGGTATTATATAATTCCATTTGTATGAGGTATGTGGAATAATGAAATCATAACAACTGAAAGGAAAACAACGGTCACCAGGAGCTGGGTGGAGAGGGAAAGGGAGAGTTACCGTTTCGTGTGTATGGAGGTTCGGTTTGGAACGATGACACCCGTCTGCAAACAGGCAGTGGTGATGGCTGCGAAACATTGTGCATAGACTTAATGCCACTGTACATTACATCTAAAAATGGTTAAAATGGTCAATTTTATATTATGTATACTTTACCACAATAAAAATACATTAAAAAAACAGCTTCGCCAGGCCATGGGTCACAGGTCCCCAAGTAGCCGGGGGCCTGGCTGCCCTCCATCAGATGCCCACCTCTGGGTCAATAGCTGTGGCCAGAGGAAAATGTATGTTGTTCGGCACGTGGTTTAACATGGACACAAAAATCAGTGAAGCAGTTTGTCTTAAAAAGTGGGGTGTGAGCCCTGGCTGGTTTGGCTCAGTGGTTGAAGTGTCAGCCCGCGGACCAGAGAGTCCCGGGTTCAGTTCCTGTTAAGGGCACGTACCTCGGTTGCCGTTTGTCCCTGGCCCTGGTTGGGGTCGTGTGGGTGGCAACCACTCAATGTGTCTCTCTCACATCAATGTTTCTCTCTCTCTCTTCCTCCCTCTCTCTTTTCCACTTTATCTGAAGATACATGCAAAAAAAAAAATGTCCACGGGTGAGGATAAAAAAAAAAGTGGGGTATGAGGATAGGCATTTGACATCTGGGACACTTAGGGGAATCCTTTTCCTGTCTATACCAGGTGATTGTTGTGAAGATTTGAGTGAGAAGGTCATTTCATCTCCCCAATATCTTGAGGCTGCATCCACCCCTCTCCATCCCCACTCGTCAACGCTGGTGCCCATGTTACCACTTTCGCTCTCTTGAATGAGCAGAGCAGTCTCCTCACTGGTCCCTCTGCCTGTGTGCCCACCCTCCATTCCATAAGAGGGCAGAGTGGGCTTTCTGACATACAAATCTGGTTACCCTCCCACCCTCCACTTAACTTAATGTGGCCCCAAATGGTCTCTGACCTCAACTCTCACCATTGCCTCTCTCGTGGCAATTCTGAACTTCCTTCAGTTGCTCAGACACACCAAGTCCTCACTTTCACCAATGACTCATTCTTCCCTCTTCCCAAGGCCCCCTTCCTCTTTGTCTATGTCAGCTGAACTCTTACTCAGGCTTCTCCTGAAACATCATCTTTTCGGGGAACCTGCCCTGGCACCTCACCCTGAAATGTGAGGTGGATGCCATTCGTATGCTCTCCTTCAGCACTTTATAATTCCCATCGTGGCCCTTCTTTGTTTCTGGACCTTAGGAGAAGAGAGCTCTGAGCACATTATACCCATTAGTCTGTGCACGCTCCTTGCTTGTTTTATTCATCTTCCTCTATGCCTCCAACCCCCAATTCCCATCCCACTCCTCTTTCCCCACTTAAGCAACCATTCGGATGTGTTGGATGTATGCCCACAAATATAAGCATATTGCCCAGCCAGTGTGGTTAAGTGGTTAAGCATCGACTCATGCACCAAGAGGTCGCTGGTTCGATTCCCAGTCAGGGCACATGCCCAGTGGGGGGCATGCAGGAGGCAGCCAGTCGATGTTCTCTCTCATCCAAGTCTCTGTCTCTCTCCTTTTCCCTCTCTCTCTCAAATTAATAAAGAAAAAAACTTTAAAAAATACATAAGCATATCTTTGTAAACTATGTAATGTTCTTTTATGTATGTATGTACAGTTTTAATTTATATAAAAAGAATTATGTTGCCCTGGCCGGTTTGGCTCAGCAGTTGGAGCATCCGCCTGCGAACCAGAGAGTCCTGGGTTCGGTTCCCACTAGGGGCACATACCAAAAAAAAAAAAAAAAAAAAGAAAGAATTATGTTACACATCTCCATTTATTTCTTTCATTTGCATTCAGTTCTATGTTTCAGATCTGTGTTGATGTTTATACATCTTGTTTCTTTCTTTTTTTTCCTTAATCCTCACCTGAGGACATTTTTTCTTTTCTTTTTTTTTTTTATCCTCACCTAAGGACATTTTTCCATTTTTTGTTCAGGTAGAGTGGGAGGGAGAGAGAGGAACAGAGAGAGAGAGAGAAACATCGATGTGAAAGGGACACATCGAGTGGCTGCCACCCGCACGACCGACCAGGGCCGGGGACAAACTGCAACCGAGGTACATGCCCTTAGCGGGAACCGAACCCGGGTCTCTCAGGACCGCAGGCTGACGCTCCAACCGCTGAGCCAAACCGGCCAGGGCTATTTTTTCAATATTTTGTTCAGATAGAGTGGGAGGGAGAGAGAGAGAGAGAAACATTGACATGAAAGGGACATATTGAGTGGTTGCCACCCACATGACCCAACCAGGGCTGGGGACAAACTGCAACCAAGGTACGTGCCCTTAGTGGGAACCGAACCCGGGTCTCTCTGGACCCACAGGCTGACCCTCTAACCGCTGAACCAAACCGACCAGGACTATACATCTTGTTTCATTGGTTCCAACTGATGTGTAATATTCCATAGTATGATTTCATCACATCTTACTTTTCTCTTCTCCTAGTGGAGGTCAACTATATTACTTCCAACTCTTTGCTACCACAATGTCTTCCTAAATGTCCTTGTGCATGTCCTTTTATGGGCCCCTGGAGGATTTTCCCTGGAATATATAACAAGGAGTCAGGTTAGTCATCGGATATGCATAAACTTCAGCTGAACATAGTCTCTCCTCATTGTTTGCAGATTCTGTATTTGAAAATTTGCTTACTCACTAACCCCAAAACCAATACCCATGGCACTTTCAGGGTCACTCCCGGACATGTCCAGAGCAGCAAAATATCCGAGTCACCCATGTGCATGCTGCCAGTTGAGGTCTAACAAGGCAACACTCTGCTTTCTTGTTTCAGTTCTACTGCATACAAGTATCCTTTTCATGGTCTATTTAGTGCCATGGGTTTGGTTTTGTTTTTTTTTCATTTTTGTGCTTTTGGGGGTGGGGTAACTTTGCTATTAAAATGCTACCCAAGCATAGTGCTGAAGTTCTGTCTAGGACTCCTAAGCACAAAAAAGTGTCTGATGTGCCTTATGAAGAAAATACATGTGTTAGATGAGCTTCATTCAGGCATGAGTTCCAGTGCCATCGGCCAAGTTCAATATTAATGAATCAACAATATATAGGGTATCCCCCCAAAATGTATACACACTGAATAATTATACATTCCAATGGGTTCAATCTGAAAAGAAAGAAATAGCAATTGAGCTATCAGCTGTTAAGTGTGTATACATTTTTGGGGGACACCCTGTATATTAAATAACATGCTTTTAAATAGAAATACACATAAAACAAGGGTATGTATTTGATCAGCTGATGAAGATACCATGACCAGAGGCTCACAGAAACTAGCACAGTATTTCCCCTTGAAGAATGATGCAGTATTTGCTAATTCAGTGTGCGCAGCTACTTCATAGAACGTAACTACCACAAATAATGAGAATTGACTTTAATTTAATATTGTTTCCTAGAATAGCTGTACCATTTATACTCCCAGAAGTAATGGACTTTGTAGTTCTTCTCATCTCCCCACATACTCACTAACATTTGATATTATCCAGCTTTCTAATATTTCGCCGTCCTTGAAAGGCTAAAGTGCTACCTCATTCTGTCTAATCTGCATCTCTGTGAATACTTGTTAGCAACTAACATTAACCTCTATGTGAACTGCTTATTGAGAACATTTGCTCATTTTCTTTGGAATTCTTGTATTATTTTATTGCTTTCTTTCAGGACTCCTTTATGTTTTTTCCTTGGCAATTTTAAATATTGCAAATATATTTTCAGATTTATGATCTGTCTTTCATGTAGCAGAATTCTTAATTTTGATATACTCAAATCCATCACATATTTTACCTTTTAGTATGTGAGTTTTTAGCCTTTTCTTACCACTATTTCACCAAGATATTCCCCAACATTTTCTTTCATTAGCTTCCTAGTTCTATCTTTTACATTTATACTTGAATCCATGTGGAATTTCTCTCTGTTTAACATGTAAGGTAGGAATTCTGTTTAATTTTTCTTCATGTTGAAAGCTATTTTTTTCAAATCTATCTAAAAAAAATTGGTCTTCCTCATTGTTTTATAGTGCCATCTTTATTAATTTCAAATTCCTATACACCTACTTCTACTTCTGAGCTATCTATTTAGTTCTATTATCTGTTTGCCTATGGCTAGGCGAGCACCACATTATTTATTTTATTTTTTAAATACTGGGTTTACTTCACATGTATGTTTTTGTCTCCCCACCATTCCCATTTGTCTGACTACTACTACTACTATGTCCTATCAAAACTTCCCATACATACTTAAAACCAAGCAAAGGGTGGAGTTCCATCTTTAAAAACTAAACAGGCATTTCAGACAATGCATTCTTGGCCCTAGAACCTGGACAACACTTATCAGAAACGGTAGGGAAAGTTCTCACTCTGCATTATAAAAAGGACAGCCAGAGATCATCTGAAATAAGATGGAAATTTTTAATAAACTGTTTAAACTATTTTCTTTTTTTCTTTATTGATTTTTAGAGAGAGAGGAAGGGAGAGGGAGAGAGAGATAAAAATATCTATGAGAGAGAACATCAATTGGCCGCTTCCTGCATGCCCTGCACTGGGGATTTGGCCCACAACCTGGGCATGTGTCCTGACAGGGAATCGAAACAGAGACCTCTTGGTGCGTGGGTCAATGCTCAACCACTGAGCCACACCAGCTGGCCTAAACTATTTTCTTTTTTTTTTTTTTATCCTCACCCGAGGACATTTTTTCCATTTTTTGTACAGATAGAGTGGGAGGGAGAGAGAGGAAGGGAGAGAGAGACAGAAACATCGACGTGAAGGGACACATCGAGTGGCCGCCACCCGCACGACCAACCAGGGCCGGGGACAAACTGCAACCGAAGTACGTGCCCTTAGCGGGAACCGAACCCGGGTCTCTCCGGACCGCAGGCCGACGCTCTAACCGCTGAGCCAAACTGGCCAGGGCCCTAAACTATTTTCTTAAAGAGACTTCCTCCACTGCCAGAGATCTTGAATAGCCTCTAGGTCAGTCATCTGGAAGTAATTCTACACAGAATGATGAACTTGGCTTCGTCTTTAGGAAGAGAACCATCCTTTTCTATACTTGCTTGCGTTTTTGCTTTAATGTCTTCTACAGAACTAGGTCCCTTTGGTATTTTAGTTTTTTCCTGTTTTTTGAAGGATTCTTGACCTTTTGATCTTGGTGTTGAAGGTCTTGAGTCTTTTTCATTCTGGTTTGATCTTTCTTTACTGGAGCTTTTTCTTCGGCTTCCTCATCATCAAAATCATTATCATCATCCTCATCATCTTCATCAGCAGCAAGTTTTATCTTTTTTGGTGGAAACTTGTTACTACTTCCAGGGGCAGAACGCTTTCCCAACATACTTAGGAGTTTCACATCCTCCTCCTCTTCATCTTCTGACTCTGCATCTTCCTGCACAGCCAGTGAGTGCTGTCCACTAACATGCACAGGCCCTGAACCACACTTCAACTGTAAGACCACAGGTGGTGTTATTTCAAAGCTATCAAGGAAAACCATGAGCTGTACAGACATTTTCAGAGTTGCTAGTGTTACTGTAATTGGACTGCCTTCATAATTCATTGCCTCTGCTTCAACAACGTGCAGTTCATCCTTTGCACCAGCCCCTAAACTGGCCATTTGTGAAGATAATTGGTGTTCATTTTCATCATTATCCACCTTAAAGTGATCATCTTTGTAGGCCTTTAGTTCATAACCAAAAAAGATAGTTCTGGAACCTCAGAGGGCTCATGTCCATGTCCATTGAATCTTCCATGGGGTGGTAGCTCGCACTTAGGTGAGAGAGAAGGCAGATGAAGATCAATGACTTGTGTTCCGCAGCACAGATGCGCAGGACAGAATCGCACCAAGAACTAATTTTATTATGGTAACTTTTCAGTATGTCTTTTTACCTATTTGTTCAGGACACCTCTTTTCACCTTTTATATATATATAATGAAACTGACTTACCTATGTGTTTGTCTTTATTCTTCCATTTATTTATTTATTTATTTATTTATTTATTTATTTATTTATTTTTGTTAATCCTCACCTGAGGTCCATTGATTTTTATTTTTATTTTTTTTCACTCATCTTTATTTTTGAATGTATTACAGATGTCTCCCCTTTTTTTCCCATTGACCCCCTCTTCCCCAACCTCGCCCCCCTCCCCCAGCCTTCCCCACACTATTGTTGGTATCCATTGGTTATGTATATGTGCATAGAAGTTCTTTGGTTTATCTCATCCCGCCCTCCCTCCTCCCTTCCCTTTGAGGTTCATCAGTCTAACAACCAATTTGTACTTCTTAATTTCTTTATCTTTTTCACCCAGTCCCCCAGCCCCCTCCCATCTGGCAAAAAGTTCTCTGTGTCTATGAGTCTGTTTCTGTTCTGCTTGCTCATTTTGTTTGTATATTCAATTATTGATAGATATGTGTTAATTGCCATTTAATTGTTCATATTTTTGTTCTTCTTCACCTTCAAGAAGACCCTTCAACACTTCATATAATACTGGTTTGGTGGTGATGAACTCCATTAGCTTTTTCTTGTCTGGGAAACTCTTGATATGCCCATCCATTCTAAATAATAGCTTTGCAGGATTCTTGGTTGTAGGTCATTGCTTTTCATCACCTTGAATATCTCTTACCACTCCTTTCTGGCCTGCAAACTGCTTTTCTCTTGCCACTTTTAAGATTCTCTCTTTTTATTTAAACTTTGTCATTTTGATGAAGATGTGTCTTGGTGTGGTCCTCTTTTATTTTATCCTCACTCGAGGATGTTTTCCCATTTTTTGTTCAGATAGAGTGGGAGGGAGAGAGAGAAACATCGACGTGAAAGGGACACATCGAGTGGTTGCCACCTGCATGACCCATCTAGGGCCGGGGACAAACTACAACGGAGGTACACACCCTTAGCGGGAACTGAACCCAGGTCTCTCTGGACCACAGGCTGACGCTCTAACCGCTGAGCCAAACTGTCCAGGGGTTGGTGTGGTCCTCTTTAGGTTTATTTTGTTTGGGATTCTCTGTGTTTCCTGGACTTGTATGTCTGTTTTCTTCACCAAATTAGGGAAGTTTTCTGTCATTATTGTTTCAAATAGGTTTTCAAATTCTTGTTCTCTCTCTTCTCCTTCTGGCACCCCTATGATGCGAATGTTGGTACACTTAAAATTGTCCCTGAGGATCCTTACAATATCCTCATTTTTTTAAATTCTTGGGTTTTTTTGCTGTTCTAATTGGGTGTTTTTTCTTCCTTACATTCAAAATCGATGGTTTGCTTCTTGGTTTTACCTACTCTACTGTTGATTCCAAGTAATTAATCTTTATTTCAGTTAGTGCATCCTTCATTTCTAACTGGTCCTTTTTTATGTTGTTGATGTTCTCACTAAGTTCCTTGGGGGTCTCCTTAAGTTCCTTAAAGGTCTCTCTAAGTCCCTTGAATGTCTTACCAAGTTCCTTGAGCAACCTTATAACCTGTGTTTTGAACTCTGCATCTGATTAATTGCTTATCTTCATTTTGTGTCATTCTTTTCCTGGAGTTTTGTTCTTTTCTTTCATTTGGGACTTGTTTCTTTGTCTCCTCACTTTGGCTGTTTCTCTGTGATTGTTTCTATGTATTAGATAGAGTTCCTATGTTTCCTAGGCTTCGTAGGGTGTCCTACTATTGTAGGTATCCTGTAGGATCCAGTGGCACAGCCTCCCTGATCACCCCAGCTGGTCCCTCAAGGTGCACCCCTAGTGTGGACTACACACCTTTCTGTTGTAAATCAGTCTAAATTGCTGTTGGCACATTAATGGGAAGGATTTACTCAGGTGATCAGCTGCAAGGACTGGCTGTGCCCACTGACCACTGGCCTCTGACTACCTTGGAGGATCAGCTGTGTAGGTGCCCACCACACAGAGCAAGACTTACTTCAGTAGGGTTCTGGTACCCAGTGAGTCCACTCATTGAGTGTGTCACTTGTGGAGGTGGTAGGGTGGTGGTGTTTCAATGTGGTCTGAAGCTGTCCACTGGGTGTACTGGCTCTGGGGCAAGCTCAGCCACTGCCTGTGTTCTATCCAGGGCCACCCTGCATAAGCTACAAAGCAATCTGCAGATGGCTGCTTCTTGTGCTGGGCTTGGAGGTGCCCAGGAAAAGCCAAGTTGTGAACCAAGGCTGGCTGCTTCTAGTGCCTGGCCTGGGGGCACTTAATGAGAGGTATGGGGCTCACTGAGACCAGATGCTGCTTGTTTGAGAGATTTTAGAAAACTCTGAAGCAGGATCCAAGACAGGCCAATCCTATGGTAAAGGCTTTGGAAACAGCTTGGGTGGGCCTGAAAGTTGGGTGGGGCAGGGCCTCAGGGAATAGCAGGGCAGGGTAAACAATGTGAGCCAGGTTGCTAGAGTCCCACATATGGTAGCTGTCTGCTGCCCCAGGGAAGAGCTCACCAAAAGAACATGCTCAGCCTCCTCCAGCATGTCTATCCAGGAGAAAGCTGCCTCTGCAGCCCTTGTCCCGAGGCCGAACAACTCAGTTCTTCCCTGTTTGTCTCTGGTGCCCCTCAAGCTGCCTCTCCTCCAAGCTTAGAAGGAGCACGTCTGTGCGCAGGCCCTTTAAGAGTAACTGCCTGGGACTCTAGCAGCCTCAGCCTCTCTCTGCTTCAGTTCCCGCTGGTTTTTCCAGCCAGAAGTTATGGGGACTTCTGTTCCTGAACCCTGAGCTGGGTGCCTGGTGTGGGAGGGGGACCCCTTACTCCTCAGGGAGGACTATCACAACTGAAGTGTCCTCCTGGTTTTTATCTGGAACACGTGGGTGTGGAACCAGCCTGTCAGCACCTCTGCCCCTCCTACCAGTCCCGATGTGGCTGCTGCTTTAATTTTGTAGTTGTAGGACTTCCATTCAGCTCAATTTCAGGTGGTTCTGAATGATGGCTGTGTTGTAGTTTAGTTGTAATTTTGATGTGGTTGTGAGAGGAGGAGATTCCACGTTTACCTACGCCGCCATCTTGACTAGAAGTCTGGTCCATTAATTTTTAGAGAGAGTGGAAGTGAAGGAGGGAGAGAGACAGAGAGAGAGAAACACTGATGAGAGAAAAACATTCATTGGTTGCCTCCCGCATGACACCGAACAGGGCTGGGGATCAAACTTGCAACCCAGGTATGTGCCCTTGACTGGGAATTGAACCTGAGAGCCTTCAGTCTATGGGCCGATGCTCTAACTGCTGAGTCAAACTGGCGGGGCAATTCTTCCATTTAAATTTTGGAATATGTTTGTAAGCTCCCTCAAAAACTTTGCAATAAATTTTTTGAGATTGCATTATGCTATCCCTCCCACTCATTTGATACAGCTCCCCATTTATTAAAATCTTACAAAGCCATTGTAATCAAAACAGCCTGGTAATGGCACAAGAACAGGCATATAGATCAATGGGACAGAACAGAGAACCCAGAAATTGACCCAAGACATTACCCTCAATTAATATTCAACAAAGAAGGCAAGAGCATACAATGGAGAAAAGACAGCCTCTTTAATAAATGGTGTTGGGAAAATTGAACAGGTATGTGCAAAAAAATGAAACTAGACCACCAACTTACACCATACACAAAAATAAACTCAAAATGGATAAAAGACTTAAATGTGACTCATGACTCCATAAAAATCCTAGAAGAAAATGTAGGCAACAAAATTTCAGACATCACATGATACAATGCCTAAAGCAAGAGAAACAAAGGAAAAAATTAATATATGGAACTACATCAAACTAAAAAGCTTCTGCACAGCAAAAGAAACAACCATCAAAATGGAAAAGGATCTCACTATATGGGAGAGTATAATAGCCAACAATACATCAGATAAGGGGTTAATTTCCAAAATATATAGAGTACTCATGCAACTCAACAAAAAGAAGACAAAGAATCCAATTAAAAATGGGCAGAGGACCTAAATAGACACCTCTCCAAAAAGGACATACAAATGGCCAAGAGACATATGAAAAAATGCTCAACATCACTAGTCATTAGATTAAATCATGCAAATTAAAATGACTATGAGGTATCACCTCACACCTGTCAGAATGGCCGCCATCAACAAATCAAACAATAAGTGCTGGCGAGGGTGTGGAGAAAAGGGGACTCTAGTACACTGCTGGTGGGAATGCAGACTGGTGCAGCCACTATGGAAACCATTATAGTTTCCTCAAAAAATTAAAAATTGAACTTCCATTTGACCTAGTAATCCCACTTCTAGGAATATATCCTAAGAAACCTGAAACACCAGTCAGAAAGAATATATGTACCCCTATGTTCATTGCAGCACTAGTTATAATTACTAAGATCTAGAAACAACCCAAGAGTCCATCAATAGATGAGTGAACAAGAAAAAAGTATGGTACATATACACAATGGAATACTATGCAGCTGTGAGAAAGAAAGATCTCTTATCCTTTGAGATGACATGGAGGGACATGGAAAGTATTATGCTAAGCAAAATAAGCCAATCAGAGAAAGACAAATATCACAGGATCTCACTTATTTGTGGAATATAATGAACAAAATAAGCTGATGAACAAAATAGACTCAGAGAGTTAGAAAGGAGTAGGGTTCAGATTGACAAACCTCAGAGGAGGGGGGGGAGGGAAGAGATAAACCACAGAACTTACATGCATATATGCATAATCAATGGACATAGATAACAATGCTGTAGGGGTGGGGGGAGGGTGTCTATGGGGGGACAAAGGAGAAACATCTGTAACAAAAATAAATAAATTAATAATAATAAAAAGAATAAAAGTTCATAACAAATGATAGCAAAAGATAAAATAAAATCTTATTTATGCCTTTTATTTAAATTTTTAAATTTTTTCAACAACACAGTAGTCACTTTTGACAGTATAACTTTGTGTTGCTATTGTAAAAGGCATCAAAATTTTTGTTCTAATTGTTATGCTAGAAATAGAACACCACCCCTGGCTTGTTTTGCTCAGTGGATAGAGCATTGGCCCATGGACCAGAAGAGTCCCGAGTTCGGTTCCTGCTAAGGGCACATACCTCGGTTGCAGTTTGTCCCCGGCCCCAGTTGGGGTCATGTGGGTGACAATCACTCGATGTGTCTCTCTCACATCGATGTTTCTCTCTCTCTCTTCCCCCTTCTCTCTCTCCCTCTCTATCTGAAGATAAATGCAAAAATGTCCTCAGGTGAGGATTAAAAAAAAAAAGAAAAAGAACACCAATTTCTAGCTAGTATCAGACGTTCACAATCATAGCCCTTATCACACTGAATTATAGTTACTTTGCTCTTACTTGTATGTATTCTTCATTAGAAGCCAAGCCACATGAGGATTGGCACTGGGTTTGCCTCTTCTTATCTCTGTACGCCTAGCCCCTCTCATAGGGTCTGGCACACAGTGGTAGCTTAATAAATGGCTCAGCCCTTGATACGTGGTGTCATTCAGCATTAGTTCCATTCCCACTCTCTGAACAATCATCTCACCAGATACCACATTGTAGAGATGGATGTCCTCACACCCAGAGAGAGAGGATGTATTTCCCAAGGACTCAAAATAAATTAAAGAAAAACCCAGGTCTCCTGGCTGAGATCCATTTCATCTGCACTTAGCTGTCTCTGCTCATTAAGTGCTCCTCCTCTTAACCTCCAGGGAAGAACGGATAGCAGATTCTGTGAGAGATGGAGCAGAGAGAGCAAAGTTATAACTTGAATCCCTGGATCAGCCTTATCGGAAGCCAAACTATGCCCTTGGACTTCCCAGTTAAGTGAAAAGTAGATCCCACATTTTACTAAAAGTTGCTTAAATATCGGGAGACCTCAATACTTTAAAAAGGGCTGCCTTGTCCGGCCGATGTGGCTCAGTGGTTGAGCATCGACCCATGCACCAAGAGGTCGCCGGTTCAATTCCTGGTCAGGGCACATGCCCAGATTGTGGACCCTATCTTTGGTGGGGGGCGTGCAGGAGGTAGCCAATTGATGTTCTCTGTCATCAATGTTTCTATCTCTCTCTCCCTCTCACTTCCTCTCTCTCTAAAAATCAATAAAGGAAAAAAAATTTGTTTTTAAAAAAGGACTGCCTTCAGCAACTATTCTGATTTAGCTACTTTCCTTACTGCCTTTTTCTTTTCCTTTGGATCAAATTGGTAACATTTCTTCATTCAACAAACATTTATGAAGAAAAAAATATAACTAGGCATAGGAAATAGAAGAGGAACAAAATTCTTGCCCTTGTGTAGTCTATATTCAAGTGAGAGCACAGACAAGAAATAAACAAATAAACAAGATAATTACAGTTTATGTGGTGCTATTAATAAAATAAGCCATCAGATACATAGGTGACAGACCTAACTAACAGTGTGTCTTCAGGTAAGTCACTTTCCCATTATAGGCTTCATTGCTTCTCTGAAAGGGGGATAATGATCCCGGGGGGCAGGTGAGGGCATGAGCACAGGATAATTTTCCTGCGGTATAGCTATGATGGTGAGAGACACAGTTGTTGGCGGGAACACACCCATGCTGTGGTTAAGGAAAGAAGACTTACTCAGGAGACAGGGTAAGGGAATGGGTGAGGAAGGGAGGAGAGAAGGAGAGAGACCCAATAACCAATATCACTGAGCACTTGCTCTGGGCCATACACTATGGGGCTTTCAGTCCTTGTTTCTAAGTCTCACAATAATCTAAGTAAGCATTTCGGTCTCCATTTTACAGAGAAGGAAACTGAGGTTCTGAGAGATTATGTGACTTTACAAAGTAGCAGAAAGAGAATTCATTCAAAATCAGGTTTCTCTGACACCAAATCTGATGCTGATTCAAATATTATGATTTTAATGAGATACAAAGAAGTATAATATTGAGACTTTGCATTCCATGGGAGAAGAGATGTATGAGGGCTGAAAGGTTAGGAAAATCTTCCTGGACTAGGTGGGTTGTCAGCTGGGCCCTTGAATGAGAGTGATTTGAGAAAAAGAAGAGAGAAGCAGAGAGCACGGGGCATTAGAGTGAGACCTGGCCACTGGATCAAGTAGGGGTACATAAAGGTAGTTCAGGAAATACGAGGCTGTGGACTGGCTCAATGCAGAGCCTGGGGTGCCTTGTTGAGGAGTATGGTCTTGGTTCTCAGGCATTCTGGAGCTGTAAGAGGTGTGCAAATAGGGGAGGGACATGGTACAGGCGAGTAGATTTGAAGTCAAAAGACCGAGAGTGGAGTCGTGATGCTCCCACTTATTAGCTATGTGGCCTTAGACAGTTTACTTCATTTCTCTGAGCTTCAAATCCCTCATCTAAACTATGCCCGACTTAAAGAGTTGTATTCATCGTGCCCTCAAGCATCAGGATCCATCATTTAGAAGGTGTTCCATAGATGTTTATTAAGTGAACTAAGATGAAAAACGTCCTGTCCCAAAGACCTAAACATAAGAGCTAAAAGTGTAAAACTCTTAGAAGAAAACATTGAAGAAAAGCTTCATGACACTGGATGTAGCAATAATTATTTTATTTTATTTTTTTTTATATCCTCATCTGAGGACATTTTTCCATTTTCTGTTCAGATAGAGTGGGAAGGAGAGAGAGGAAGAGAGAGAGAAACATCGACGTGAAAGGGACACATCGAGTGGTTGCCACCCACACAACCCAACCAGGGCCGGGGACAAACTGCAACTGAAGTACGTGCCCTTAGCGGGAACCGAACCCGGGCCTCTCTGGACCGCAGGCCGACGCTCTAACCGCTGAGCCAAACCGGCCAGGGCGCAATAATTATTTTTTGATGTGACAACAAAAGCAAAGGCAACAAAAAAAAAATTAGATAAATTGAGCCTCATCTAAATGAAAATCTTTTCTTTATCATAGGATACTATCAAGGGAGTAAAAAGACAACCCACAGAATGGGAGAAAATATCAAGGGATTAATTCCCAACATATATAAAGAACTCAACAAAAACAATAATAACAAAACCAAACAACCCAATTTAAAAATGGGCAAAAGACTTAATACACATCTCTCCAAAGAGCATACACAAATGACCAATAAGCACATGAAATAATGCTCAAAATCATCAAAATGCAAATCAAATTACAATGAAATACCATTTCATATCCATGAAGATGGCTAGTATCGAAAAACAGGGAACAAGTGTTGGTGAGGCTGTGGGAACATTGGAACCTTGTGCATTGCTGGTGGATCATGACTGTAAAGGACTAGCCCACAGCTTGGCCCTAGTGAGTGCCCGTTACAGAACAAGACCATGGAGTGGGAGGGTGGTTTTGTGATGAGGATAATGCACTGCATACAGTTCTTAGATGATGAAACAGTTCTGTGATTATATTTGCACTTGTACTTTTCCTCTGAGTTGACAGGGTGCCCCTGAGGCCTACTGTCCCCACACAGGGACCCAGCCCAGCAGAGTACAGATGGGCCTGCCTCGGGCACATGCACACGTACCTACCTCTGCTCTTCCCACTGCCCCAAGTTTCCAGACACACTAATTGGCTTCCAGAGGGGAAACATCTTATTGAAGAGCCCTAATTAATCCCTAGAAATCTGGGTCCCCACGTTCTCCCCTCATTCCACTCCAACTCCCCAGTCATATGTTCCAGACAAGAAAGGAACTTTGCAGACTCCCCAAGGAAAGAGAGGTCTTGGGAGAGTCTCGTGTGTTGTCTGTGCTAACTGTCATAATGAGACCCCAGGAGAACCTGCCTCATCAAGACAGACCCGGACTTGGAAAGTGAGTGCTAAGTACCCTTCCCAGTACCTCTTCTGGCTGCACACCCACACCCACCGTTGCCCCATGTCACAGGCGTGTGTGTTCTCACCTGGCTTCCCCAGGGGCATCTAGTTTGGGCATCTCTGTTCACATAGCTCTTTCCATCCCATGGTCTGTGTCACTGCCTTGGCTGGTTGTCACCACTGGAGGTCCTGTCCTCACAAGAGCTATTTCTGCTCATCCTTCAAGGCCCAGAGCAAACACTTCTCTGTGAAGTGTTAGCCAAGCGCCAGACAGGCCACCTCGTCTTCCCTGGGGCACCGTTGCTTCTGGATCCTGGCAGAGCTCGGAGCACTGTGGTTCCTGGGGCAGAACTGTCATTTGCTTATCACTCCTCCTGGCCAGACCCCAGATCCACAAACGAGTAGAAGCTGGATCTGAAGAGGCCTCACTCTTGGTTCTACCCGACTATCATCTTTACTCCAAAGTGGATGTCTGCATTGTGTTCATAGCTGTTATTTAAAAATGAGTTCTAGCCCTGGCTGCTTTGGCTCAGCAGATAGTGTCAGCCTGTGGTCCAGAGAGATCTGGGTTCGGTTCCCGCTAAGGGCATGTACTTTGGTTGCAGTGTGCCAACCAGTCGATATGTCTCTCTCACATTAATGTATCTTTTCTCTTCCTCCCTCTCGCTCTATCTGAAAAATAAAAATAAAAATAAGTTCTGTAGTCAAATAAAGTGAAGAAACAAGACATATAGGGTTACTTACTGCAGAGCTCCTCAGAGACTTTACTGTGTCCATGTCCTGGGATACAACGGTTCCTAAGCTTTTAAACTACAGATCTTTTTTACTCCAGAGCATCTTATGGGACCTGTGTTCTGTAGAATCACTCTGGAAAATTCTGATCTAGATTACAGTTCACATGTACTCAGTCCAACTTGGGGGAAAATCATTTTATTTTATTATTTTTTTAAGGTAAATATAATTTTATTAATTTTCTTTTTTGTTTTTTTATTTAATTTATTTTTGTTACAGATGTTTCTCCTTTTCCCCCCACTGATACCTCCCTCCCCCACCCTCCCTGCCCTGTCCCCAGCTTTGTTGTCCGTGTCCATTGTTCATGCACACATGCATATAAGTTCTGTGGTTTATCTACCCCCCTCTTCTGGGGATTGTCAGTCTGTACCCCACTTCCATGTCTCTGGGACTACCCCGTTCCTCAGACTGTTATGTTCATTATATTCTACAAATAAGTGAGATCATGTGATATTTGTCTTTCTCTGCTTGGCTTTTTTTGCTTAGGGTAATACTCTCCAGGTCCCTCCATGTCGTCTCAAAGGATAAGAGATCTTTCTTTCTTACAGCTGCATAGTACTCCATTGTGTATATGTACCACAGCTTTTTTATCCATTTGTCTACTGATGGACATTTGGGCTGTATCCAGATCTTAGCTATTGTAAATAGTGCTGCTATGAACATAGGGGTACATATATTCTTTCTGATTGGTGTTTCAGGCTTCTTAGGGTCTATTCCTAGAAGTGAGATCACTGGGTCAAATGGTAGTTCAATTTTTAATTTTTTGAGGTAACACCATAGTATTTTCCATGGTGGCTGCACCAGTCTGCATTCCCACCCGCAGTGTACAAGAGTCTCCTTTTCTCCACAACCTCGCCAACACTTGTTGTTTGATGATTTGTTAATGGCGGCCATTCTGACAGGTGTGCAGTGATACCTCATTGTTGTTTTAATTTGCATCTCTCTGATGATTAGTGATGTTGAGCATTTCTTCATATGTCTCTTGGCCATTTGTATGTCCTGTTTGGACAATATGCCCAATTAATATTTGACAAAGGGGACAAGAGCATACAGTGGAGTAAAGACAGCCTCTTTGGGAAAATTGAACAGCTACATGCAAAAAAATGAAACTAGATCATCAACTTACACCATACACACGAATAAGCTCAAAATGGATAAAAGACTTAAATGTGACTCATGAATCCATAAAAATCCTAGAAGAAAATGTAGGCAACAAAATTTCAGACATCATACACAGCAGAATTTTCACTGATACATCACCTAAGGCAAGAGAAACAAAGGAAAAAATGAACACATGGGACTACATCAAACTCAAAAGCTTCTGCACAGCAAAAGAAACAACCACCAAAATGGAAAGGCAACCCGCTCTATGGGAGAGCATCATTGCCAATGATACATCAGATAAGGGGTTAATTTTCAATATATAGAGAGTGCTCATACAACTCAACAAAAGGAAGACAAAAAACCCAATTAAAAAGTGGGGGAGAAATCATTTTAGAGTTTCACTTTATATCATACGTCCAAGTAAACCCTAAGTGAGTTAAAGAATGAAATGTGAAAATTACATTATAAAAACTAAAGAAATGTAAGCATGGACTGTGGATCCCCCAAGCCTGGCACTGAGTCCAGCCCACAGTGTTCTCACTATTTGCAGAATGAACACAGGGCTATGACGTCACAGACAGACATGCTATGTAGGTCCCATTCAGTCATAGGCTGCCCAAGCTGTCAAACTGACAAGGTTCTATTTTGGCCATATTCGTCTTGTGAAATTACATCTAGGAAACAATAACCTCATACTTGGAAAAGATCCCTAATGCTCTCACTTAATACAGCCGTCATGTTGGGCCTGCGCAGAATAGCCTTTCATGCAAAGCGGAGACTTCAGCCCTGAGACAATGGTTCCCTGGAAACCTGGAGGGGCAGGGGAGAACCTTTGGGCCTTTCCCCTAGTGGCCAGTTTTGGGAAAGCCCAGGCCTGGTGTCCGCTGAAGAGAGGGCAGGGAAGGGTGTAGGAGCGCAGCTTGAGCAAAGGCGTGGAAGAGCGAAGTGAGGTGGCAAAACTGAAGGTGCAGACAGTTAGGAGACAGAAAGACAAGGCCAGGCCATGCAGCATCTTTTATTTTATTTTATTTTTTTATCCTCACCCGAGGACATTTTCCCATTTTTTGTTCAGGTAGAGTGGGAGGGAGAGAGAGGAACAGAGAGAGAGAGAGAGAGAGAGAGAGAGAAACATCGACGTGAAGGGACACATCGAGTGGCTGCCACCCGCACGACCAACCAGGGCCGGGGACAAACTGCAACCGAGGTACGTGCCCTTAGCGGACACTGAACCTGGGTCTCTCGGGACTGGGACCGCAGGCCGACGCTGCAACCGCTGAGCCAAACTGGCCAGGGCCATGCAGCATCTTAAATACCAAGCTGAGGAGCTCGATAGGACAGTGAGTCGCTGAGGAAGGGTTTGGCACAGCGAAGGGGGCAGCATGGTCAGAGATACGCTCTGACTAGGGTATGGAGAGGGGTGGGTGGAGATCATTTGCTGCGAGACTGATCGGGAGAAAAGGAGTTCCAAGGTGAGGCATGGCCATATGGGAGGTGAGAGAGATGGATTAGGGGCGCTTACAGCTGAGACAACAGAACTGAGTCATTGACTGGTTCTTAGGGATGCTAATTGCCTCAGAGATCACGTGCAGAAATCTTACAGATGGGGAAACAGTCCTGGAGATGGCCCCGTTCAAACAGCACACAGCAAGGCACTGTAATACTGGTCCAGCCCCGGGCCTCCTGGCGCCCAGCCCCAGCCCCTTTCCCCACTGTGGCAGAAACAGCAGTGGGACCATGCAGGTTTCACAGAGCCCTGAATGCCAGCCTGGGGATTTGGACCATTTCCAAGAGCAACTGGGAGCCAGGGCAGGTTCTTAATATTTGGCGGCATTTCTTTTTCTTTCTTTTTTTTTTTTTTTTGCCTTCCCCTACAGAAGACTTCCAGTGCTGTTGCTAAAATGCACAATCTGGCTGCTTGTAGCCAACCCAACTCCCTCAGTCTTTATACAGAAGAAAGAGTCGTCATCTCCTCTTTATAACAAGAAAGCACAAAGCCCAGAGAAGTAAAGAGATTCACCTAAAGCCACACAGCAAGTTAGTAGTCCAGATGTCCCCAAATCCCAGCACAGCTCTCCCATAACCCCATAACCTGGTTTGGTTTTGTTTTTTTTTAAACACCCAGAAGCCTGAAATTATGGGCTTGGAGAAGGGTTTGATCAAGGTCATCACAAGTGGGTGGCAGGAGCAGGACCTTGGACCTGGGTCAGAACCCTGGGGCCGGGGTAGCAGGCAGCTAGCTGCCTCCCTTCTCTGGCCTCCGTCCATGGCTGCAGTCCTGTGAGGCAGTCTGTGCCTGACTTCCTTCTTCACAGTTATTGTGCCCCATCTGTCTTGCTGGGGGCCAGGACTGGGACACATCCAGGCTGCCTTCAATTATGAGCCAATAAATATGAGATGTGCTGGGCCATGAGCAGTCCCACCCCCACCGCACCCCTGGCAGCCTCTGCACCAGGGAAGATTGGATTTTGCGTCGTTCATTTTTTATCTCTAGTCCATGTCAGATGGCAAGATACAGACGTGGGCAGTGGATAATTTTATCCTTCCCCCACTTATCAGGCACAGCACTCGGATGAGGTGTGTGATGTCCTCAGGTTACCTGCTGCCCTCATGTGGAGAGGTCCTCCACCCCAAGCCACCAACCCTGGGCTCCTGTTCTGCTGGGAGGAGAGAGTCCTGGGCAGGAAGACACGGGACCTGGGTTCAAGCCTTGGCCCTGCTGCCCACTCACATTGTGAGCATGGGCAAGTGTCTGAAGACGTCCTGGGAGGCCCTTCTCTGCACCAACCCCTGTGCAGCGAGGCAGGGGCCACAAAGAAGAATCCAACCTGCTCCCAGCCCTCAAGGAGCTGATAGTCAATTCCAAGTAAACAGACTCCCTGTGGAGGTAGGGGTGGCAAGTGTTGGCACTGGGCTTGAAGGGTGAGGATTTTCCAGGTGGGGTGTGAGGAAGTAGAGGAAGAGGAAACATTCAGACAGAGGCAAAGGGAGTTGAGTACAACATGGCAGAAGGCAGTGAGTGACTGTGTGCTTAGAGACCTGAGAGTATGGCTGGGGCTGGGCCGATAAAGTGGGGGAGAGAAGTGTTTTAGGCAGGTAAGTGTCACTATTATATTTGCATTTTCCAAAAAAAAATCTCTTCAACTACTGTCTGAAAAGCAGATTTGGGGATAGTGATAGAGAATAAAGTCAGGGACTTCAGGGAGGAGGCTGACGTAATGGTCCAGGAGAAAGACAAGGTCCTAGATTACAGCAATAACAGCGAATCCAGAAATAATACTCATTATCATCGCTATGAATACTATTACTAAGTGTTACTATAGGACAAGCACAGTGTTTACATCATTGCTTCTAATCCTCACAACAACTCTTCAAAGTGGTTATTATCCCATTTTGTAGATAAGGAAATTAAGCCCTGGGTGAATTAAGAGTCACCGAAAGTCATATAGGCAGTAAGTGGCTGGGGCAGGATTTCAAGTCAGGTGTATCTAACCCTAAAGCCTATACTCTTTCTACTGTGTTCTTCATTCTAGACAGGGAAGCACCGTTTCCAGAGAATCTAAGGGGGTACGGAATCTGTATGATTTCTGCTGCTGGTTGGATGTGGAAAGCAAAGGACAGAGAGAATTCAAGGAAACTGTGAAGGTTTCTGGCCAGGGAGGCGGGGTGGAGAGAGGGAGCACAGGAGGAGGGGCAGGTTTGGAGCAGTGATGGGTTTGGTTTTGGCCAGTTAAATTAGAGAGTAGTTGAATATCTGCATTTGCAGCCAAGACCTAGCCTGAAGACAAGGATGTGGGGATCACTGACAAGTAGCTGTGTGAGTGGACTGGGTCATTAGGCGGAATGTGTACAGTGAATGAAAGATTGAGCCTGGAACTTCAGAGACTTCCAACCCTTAGAAGATGAGCAGCAGGAGGATAGGTAGAGAATCTGAGTGATGCAATGTGGTGTCAGCCCAGGAGGAATGGAATTGTTTCAGGACGGTCAAAGAGTAAGTGGTCCCTGATGCTACCCAGTGGTCAGTAACATGAAAGCTAAAAACTGGGTTTAGGGACCAGCAGGCAGCAGTGCAGTGAGTGCTCCATGCAGCAATCACTGGGAAAGTTGGCAAAGTAGTCTTCAAGGGCACAATGTAACTAAATGGTTGGAGGGGTCTATACATACCCCACCCATGGCCCTGGATTATCTCTCTGCACTAGGCTTTGGCAGGGGGGGGGGGTTTGACCCTGGCACACTAGTGACTCCTATCCAACCTCTCCCAGAAATCCCAAGCCAGGTGACAAAAATAGTAGTGTTAAAAAGAGAGATAGAGATGTGAAGGGAAGAAAATAAAAAGATTGTAGGAGGAAGAGAGAAAGGCTGAGACCTGCATAAAAACTGTTAGGGAGGTATGGTAACAGAGAAAACACAATGAAGCAAAGGAAACTATTTAGGTGCTATTTTCTAATAATTATAGTTACCAAGAAAGAAGCCATAATTCACCATGGCTGAATGTTAAATAAGTAAAGAAGAGTAAGAACAGTGTGTACCCAGGGAAATACATCAGTGCAAGTGTCAATTCTGTTGCTTTTAAAGACATGGGCTTTGCCTTTACACTTGAATGACACTTTGGCTGGGTATAATATTAGAGTGCATGTGAGCAGAAAAGTAAGACTCGAGCTGGAAGGAGAAGACTTGACTCCAGTGTCATCATCATTTGGGTTATGCCAAAGTATTGTGTTTGTCTTTGCAACTCTTCTCAATCTTGATTAAAATTTTGTTTATAGCTGTAACATGTTTTACACTTTACATAGCTGATTTTGTGTTTGATTGACAGGGTTTTTTTTTTAGGCTGTTGATGGGCATATAATTTTTCCCTCTGGGAAGGTGGGATCACAATCTCCATATGCTTAGAATGAAGGTTAGGAAGGGTGTGAGGAGTGGAAGCCAGTGTGAAGAGGGGTAAGGAAGTGTAGAGAGCATGCAGAAGAATCCAAGGAGAATGGGCTGTGCTGTGATCGTGAGGAAAGAGGAATAGCTGTATGATAACATGGGATGTAGAACATTTTTGAAATGGAAAAGCTATAAACATGCTGATTGCTAAGGAGTCTGCGGAGAGAGAGAGAGAGAGAGAGAGAGAGAGAGAGAGAGAGAGATTAAAGAGGGGAGACAGTGATTGGTGGAACCAGGTTCTGGAGGAAGTGGGCAGAAAATGGGCTCCAGGCCCTTCAACTGGAGTTGGGCAGCTTTGTGGCCATCTTACTACATTTAGCATTGTGAGTAAGAGCTTGGAGTATACAGCAAGATGGTCTGGTTTTGAAACCTGCCTCCATCAGGGTAGCGTGGCTTTGGCCAAGTTACTTAACCTAAGGCTGAGACGTCAGTTCCTCGTTTCCAAAATTGGGGATACTGACGGTTCCTATCCCATAGAGTTATTGTAAAGGTCAAACGAGTTGATACATGTAAAGTGCTCAGAACAGTGCATGGCACATCTTAAGTGCTTGATAGAAGTTAGCTGCTAGTGGTCAGTATAAACTAGCTATTAGCAAACTCATCTTGTAAAGCTAGAGAGAAGGGGGAAATATTGGAGTGGCCTGTGGAAACTCCACTTGGAAGGGAGGACTGAACAGAGCCCACACCAACAGTGTTGTTCTTGAGCCAGGTTGTGGAGCTAGAGCTGGGTTCCCCTCGTTTTACCAAGCCAAAGCTCAGTTCTTTCCCTGAACGGACAAAGCTCGGTCTGAAAGGGGATTGTGAAGGCCAGGCACTTAGGGGTGCTCAATGAATGATAGCTACTTACAATTATCACCTACTTCCTTCCCAACGACAGAGACCTTGACAGGAGGTCTGCTGAGAGGGAGAGCAGAGCTGGGGTTTGGAGCTTCAAGTGCAAGGTTTACAGGGGAGCAGGATGCTGGGTGCTGCAGAGGGTCTGGATGGGGTGATCCCCAGGCTGCCAGGAGAGGAAAACAGGTCAAGAAACAGGTCAGACATCCAAGGCTGGAGGCCTTCATGAAGGCAAAGGCAAGAGGAAGGGGCCATGAGAAAGGTCTATGGTGTGAGAGGAGGTTTGCTGAGTTCCATTCAGTCACACTTTTCTGAGTACTCCAGTATCCATGTACAGCATTTTCCATACATGAAGTCATTCAACCCCTACCCTTACCCCCCGATCCAGTACCAGGCATATCAGTAAATCCAGGGGTCTATCGCTCCCACAGACATATGAGGGCCTTGTGACCCCCTGATCAGGTGCAGACCACAAAAGATTCCCCTTTTTTTGTACATTTACTCTTTTTTTTAATACTTAAAGTTTAATTTATTTTAAAATAAATCATTCGTGTTCATCAAGATTAATTTTTTTCCTTCTGATCTTCATATTTAATCAAAAGCCCCACATATTTAAGTTTGCATATTTGCCAAAAGAGGGCAGTATTCACCTATAGAATGTAAAGGGCCAGAAAAATTGCTGGAGAGATGGCCAATGAATTTATTTTTTCTCGTCAGGCCTGATAACATTTGACAAACTAGCTCTCCACTCACTAGATTTGTCTCCCAGTCTGGTCATCTGGGATTGTTACCTAAACTGGACCATCCAAGTTTTAATTTATTTTTCTATTACTTTTACATTTTCTTTTTTCCCACCTCATTTTTCTCCTTTTATTCATTCTTAATTGTTTTCTTTATTGATTTTTTTTATTAATTTGTTTTTGTTACAGATGTTTCTCCTTTTTCCCCCATTGACACGACACCCTCCTCTCCATCCCTTCTGCCCCATCCCCAGCTTTGTTGTCTATGTCCATTGGTCATGCGTATATGCATATAAGTTCTGTGGTTTATCTCTTCCCACCCAACCCCTTCCCCCTACTGAGGCTTGTCAGTCTGTACCCCACCTCTATGTCTCTGGGTCAATTTTGTTCATCATTTTATTTAGTTCATTATATTCCACAAATACGTGAGATCATGTGATATTTATCTTTCTCTGCTTGGCTTATTTTGCTTAGCATAATACTCTCCAGGTCCTTCTATGCCATCTCAAAGGATAAGAGATCTTTCTTTCTTATAGCTGCATAGTACTCCATTGTGTACATGTACCACAGCTTTTTTTATCCACTCATCTAGTGATGGACACTTGGGTTGTTTCCAGATCTTAGCTATTGTAAATAGTGCTGCTATGAATATAAGGGTATATATATTCTTTCTGATTGTTGTTTCAGGTTTCTTAGGGTATATTCTAGAAGTGGGATCACTGGGTCAAATGGCAGTTCAATTTTTAACTTTTTGAGATAACACCATATTGTTTTCCATAGTGGCTGCACCAGTCTGCATTCCCACCAGCAGTGTGCTAGAGTCCCCTTTTCTCCACAACTTTGCCAACACTTGTTGTTTGATGATTTGTTGATGGCGGCCATTCTGACTGGTGTGAGGTGATACCTCATAGTTATTTGTATATTTATTCTTAAAATGTAGAGCACATAGTGTAAAGATTTCATACTGAATAAATGATATTAAGACAAAAAAGGAGGAATTTACATCAAGTTTTAGCTACATTGTTTGAAATACAAATATGCAGATTTTATCACTGAAAAAAATCTCAATTGTGTTTCTTTATCAGGAAGTTCAATTGCACAAAAGATTCTATAATGTCCAGCAAGGTTGGCCAGGACAGATGATCAGGGCCAATCAGGTCCCCTCTGTCATGCATATGAATTGGGAAGGTTGGGGCATCTGGTAGGGAGAAGTGAGAACTGACTGCAAGGTGGCCCAGCGGGAGGAACCACGGAGTTAAGTTGCAGCCATAGGTGGTCGTATGTTAACAAAAGTTGTGGGAGCACAGGGCCTCTGAGGAAGGAGGAGCTTCGAGGCGGGGAGAGGAAAGGCATCACCATGAGTAGTGGGAGGCAGGCAGATAGCAACAGGGACCCACTGACCAAGAGGTAGGGAGAGGCGCCAGCTCCCCAGGGGCCTCAGTTCTTCTCAAAGTTTAGGTCCAGTTCCAGCCCCCAGAGCTGGCTCCTTCCCTAACTCCCCTTTGTCTAAGTGGGCTCAAGTGATTTTCTGTTTTTTGCAACTAAAGAAAACTCCACTTTTTTTTTAAAAAAAGGCCAGTTTATTGATTTTTAGAGAAAGTGAAAGTGTAACACCTATTGGCTGCCTCCTGCACGCCCTCCACCAGGGATCAAGCCCACAGCCCTTGACCAGGAATCGAACCTCCTGGTGCAGACAACACCCAACTGAACCACACCAGCCAGGGCAAGAAATTCCCATCTTTATTTGCAAATGAAGTATGTCCCATTTTGCAGATGAGAAAACTAAGGCTGAGATAGGAAATGAGTTAAGTCATACAGAGCCAGCTCGCTAATTGGCAGAGCTAGAATCAGAATCCAAGAGCCTTCTTTCTCCAGAGCACACTCCGACTTGTTCCTTAGCCCCAAGAAGGCCAGGCCCCTTCTCTTTATCCCCAGCTCTTATCCTGTTACCCCTGAAAGAGGGGGATAACAAACCCCCTAAAACCCAGGCAGAGTCCCTCCGGGTGGGAGATGCCAGCAAGAGGCTCTCCTAGCTGGGGGGGTGGCTGGACTCAGGACTGATTCGTTCTCCAATTCTGCCTTCCCCTCAGAGCCTCTTCTTGGGATCCCCCAATCCCTAGTCACTTTTGGATTTCCCATCCCACCAGGGACAGTGGCCATTCATGCAGAAAGTGCCCACAGTGGCTGGGCATCACATTTTAGGGCTCTGGGGAGGGGGTGAAAGGGCTTGCAAGACCCAGGCAGGGGGGACCGGGCCAGCCCTGAGCAGTGGGGGTGAGAATACGTTTCCCCAGAGTGGGTCCCAGGTCTGCACAGGGCCCGACAATCTCCTTGGATCCTCACAACTTCCTGGTATCAGTACTATCATCCCATGTGATAGCTGGTTCAGAGATATTAAGTCACCTTCCTCAGGCCACACAGCGAGTAAGAAACAAAGCTGGGAAGGACCCCACGTCCAAGCACCCCTGCTGCTGTAGCTGCCCCTTCCCAGGAGCCAGCCGCACTCAGGGACCGGCTCTCACCCAGCTCTGCTGCTGGCCGCTTGGCTCTGGGCCAGTCGCCTCCCTCTCCGGGCTCAGCTTGAGTAGGGAGGGGTCTATCGATCTCTGAGGCCAGCCCACCGGCTCTCCCGATGGGTGAGTCTCCACCGCCAGCAATGTCCAGGCCACTCCTCGTCCTCCCACACAATCTCCAGCCAACAGCCCGCTGCAGTGCTTTCATCATCCAATTACCGGAGTAACTGGCTCAATAAATCTTGGTCACACAAATGCAGGCAAATCTGCGGCTATTTTCATGGCCATTACTGTGTGCATAGGACATTGAGACTCAGGTCATTTGCCTTTTTGATGTGGAGTCTTGCCTGCCCCTGCACCCCATCCTCCCTGCCTTCTTTTATTTCTCACTGTAGCTGCCCCACACCCCCTCTCTTGTCCCCCCCATAACATCCCCCCCTAAGCGCACACACTCTCTCCCCTCTCCTATCCACAGGCAATGGGGCCAAGAGCAGAAGACTCCGTGTGACCTTGGCCAAGTCAATTCACCTCTCTGAGCTTCTGTTTCTTCACCTGTAAAACAGAAATAGCATTACTCACCTCGTAGGGTTTTGTGAAAATTAAATAAGCCAAGTATGATAGATACTTCATTGGTGGTACATAGGATGTCTGTTGGTGGTCTCTGCTATTTTTTAAATACCTACACATTTATTTGAATGTATTAAGAAAACATATAAGATATCAAGTCTGTGATCACATGAGTACTGTTACCTAAGAGACAATGACATTGAGTATATACATAAATATGTTAAAGAAAAATACGAATACTGATACATGGGTTTAGCAAATATTGTGGAGGTGGAATGAGACAGACAAGCTTGGAAACATTGAGATAATGGCTGCGTGATGCTTACCTCAGTAAACATTTGTTCTGTTCTCCACCCTGCTTCCCGTGGAGGGGAATGTGGGGAGCTATAGAGGGAGGGGAGCCCTTCTTGCCCTGAAAGGTGACTCGATCTAATCTGGGGTGGTAGGATCACCTCAGGGACCTTCATTCATGTGAGAAAGTTTCCCCAATGCCAGCTCCCTGCCGGCCCTGTGATAGGGGACACAGAGCTCAAATGGCAGGTCCCTGCCCCATAGGGGGCCCCCAGCCTCTCTCACTTCTGAATTAAATGCTCTCAGGGTCCACCAAGGTAGCTGTCATGACCGTTACTGGAAAGGAGGTGGACTAGGACTCCTTACGGCTTCTGATCTGGGGACAGCAGTGAAGCCCCCACACTAAGGACAAGAGGCTCTAAGCCCACATTCTAGAAAGAGATACAGAGGAGCGCTCACGTGTGCACACACGCACGCGCGCACACACACGTGGGAAAGGGGAGAAGTCAACCATAGCCTTGTGAGGCGTGCTCTGTTCACGCCGAGAAGTTACTGCCGTGATGGAGAGCGGAGAGGGTTCCAGAGCTCCTCACAGACACCGGGCATGCCAGCCAGGAGGACCTCACCTTTATCCAGGCGGAAAGGGTGCTGAGCTGGGAACCCAGGGGCATACCCTCGGGCTGCCACTGAGCACACAGAGCCTGGGACAGTTTCCGGGAGAGCTAGCCGGTGGCCGGGCTCCCACTGGGAGGTGGGGGGGGGGAGGGTCCATTCCTTATGGAGCAGAGAAAGGAGCATGGTGAGGTGTTCCAGGAAGGATTCAGAGGACGCCCTCCCAGTTTTCCCTGGGTGCAGGCAGGCTTGTGAGAAGATCACAGCAGTTCCACACAGGGAAACAAACACAAAGGAAAACTCAGCTGCCATCTCTGAGCAGGGCCTTGGCAACAGAGGGGGCATGCCTCTGCATCATCTCTCTGTTGACCAGTGGTCGTCTCAAATGGCCCCAGGCTGAAGCAGACCATGTACTCATGCTCACGCAGAACTTAGAGCGTGGTCCCTCTCTGGCATCAGTTTCTCCTTGGGGACAACAGAATTAGTAAATGATGCCTCAGGCAATATTTAAAGACTGACACAGATTGCTGCTCTGTCACCAACCCCAGGCACTTTTATTTATTTTTTAACTTATCTTGATTGTTGAATGTATTACATATGCCCCTCCCCCCCACGTTGACCCCTCCTCCCCAATCCCGCCCTCCTACTGCTTTCCCCACACTATTGTCTGTGTCTATTGTTCATGTACAAATGCTTATAAGTTCTTTGGTTTCTCTCTTCCCACCCCACCTACCACGTTCTCTTTGAGGTTCATCAATCTAACAACTAATTTGTACTTCTTAATCCCCTCATCTTTTCACCCACCTCTCCTCCCATCTGGCAACGAACGAAAAGTTTTCTGTATCTATGAGTCTGTTTTTGTTCTGCTCGCTCATTGTTTATCGATTTAATTGTTGATAGATATGTATTTACTGCCATTTTATTGTTCATATATTTTTATCTTCTTCAAAAAGATCTGTCAACATTTCATATAATACTGGCTTGGTGGTGATGAACTCCTTTAGCTTTTTCTTACCTGGGAAACTCTTTATATGGCCATCGATTCTAAACGACAGCTTTGCCGGACAGAGTGATCTTGGTTTTAGGTCCTTGCTTTTCAGACCCCAGGCACTTCTGCCTAAGCGGTCAGGTTGTCTGTGGCCAGCAGGGAGTTGGGAGGAGATTGCCACCTGGTGGTCAGTGTTGGCAGTGCCACAAAGCTACAGGAGAAAGGAAACGCTGGTCTGGAAGGCCCCAGGCTCAGAGCCAGGCCTGACTTCAATTTAATGAACTTGGGCAAGTCACTGCCACTCTCTGAGCCTCGTTTTTCTCATCTCAAATGTGAGACAATTATGCCAGCCTCGCAGGGCCTTAGTGAGCATTAAACTAAATAACTGATGTTCCTGTCTTGGGCAGGCCTCTGAGTTCCAGCAGGATGCAGAGCAAGGTCAGCCCAGGAGACAGAGGGAGGGCAGGCACTCACAGAAATCCCAGCTCCTAGGTGTCCCTCACTGGCCCCATCTAGGATTGCTGTTCTGTGGGGGGAACTGTTCTTAACCCACACCTGGACAGCTCCGGGGGTTACAGCCGTTCAGAAACTTGAAATGCCGACTCTAGACGGTTCTGGACCGCCTGGTTCCAGCCTCAGTCCACCACTAAGTTGTTGTGTGACCTTCAGCAAAGCACCAGGTCACTGTCTAAGCCTCCACATCCTCTTCTGTGCAAAGCAAGTAATCGCTCCTGTGCTGGAGGAGCAGGGAGGAGCGGAGCCCACGGCTCAGGCACCAGGGCCCCCTCGGGGGAGAGGCCAAGCTCCTGTCTCTGTCCCACTGCATCACACAAGCACACTGAGTCCTCAGCTACTGCGTCCACTTTACAGAGAACAAAGGCAGGCGCAGAGAGTTTTAAAAATTGCCCCAGGTCTCACTCAGCTGGGAGGGAGGACTAAGAATGAAAGAGCCAGCATCTAATTAGGACTAAGACCCTTTACCTCTGCTCCAAGCTGCCCCTTGATTCCCAGTATAACCCTAATCTCCTGTCATTTCTGCTCGCAATGAATTACCTTCTCTTAAATGTCATTTAAGTGTCACCCTCCTTACCTCCCAGTCTTCAAAGAAACAATGTTTTACTCATCCCAACGCATAAGCCAGAGGTACCATTGTCAAGTACAAAGGCCTTTTGAGAGTGGTCTAGAGCGCCCCCTCCCTTTAGATGCAAGGCAGGCACATCCCAGGCCCAGGTCAACCTCAAACATGTCAAGGAAGAGAGTCAGCCCTTGGTCCCAGCACCCCCACCAAAGAAGCCAGGCACAGGCTCCCCAGCCAGAGCTTAGCCCCACCTCAGACACCCCAATCCAGGCTTTCCCAAGGGTTACTCTGTACTAATTAGAAGAAGGTGCACCCTCTGGGTGGTTGCAGCCCTACAGATGTATGACTTGGGGAGCTCCATGTGGCCGGATTTCAGGCCCCAGTTGGCCCTTGGCCAGGCACTTTTGCATGGTACACCTATAGCAGCAGCCCTCCCCACACACATCACCTACCTGAGATCCTGAACCTGGAACCCATCGGTCCCTAGCTGGCGGGATCAGACTCAGCTCCCCGGCAAGTATAGTTTTATTTGCAGCTGCAGATGCTTGTCAGGCTCCACTGGGCTTCGGGAGGTCTGAGGGGGTCTGCCCACCTCCCGACTCTGGGCTGTGCCCTCCATTTGCAACGCTGAAGCACTTGGGATACTCTTCAGCCAAGAATGCACATGTGAAGCCCACCCTACCCTCCTGAGAGTTACTTTCCTGCGAGGGGGAATCAGCACTTGAGGACTGGAAGGCAGATGACAGGCGACTCTGACCTCATTTCAAGAGTCAAGTACCCCTTTAGGGCTTCTCTCACCGATCCCTGCTGCCACCACCACGATGGAGCCTCGCTCTCCACTTCCAAGGCTCCAGGTCAAGTGTGCCCACAGCACCGTGCACACCTGGCTGCAGGGGTCAGGTCAGGCTTTAGGAAAGGTTTGTGAGGGACAACACAGAACGTGCTATGAACCTGGATTACTGGATGGCAAAGGTGTTCCTCAGCTCAAGCCTGGCATTCTCTTTTTTTAAATCCTCATCCAAGGATATATTAGATAGATAGATAGATAGATAGATAGATAGATAGATAGATAGATAGATAAACATCGATGTGAGAGAGAAACATCGATCAGTTGCCTCCTGTACACGCCCCAACTAGGGATGTAACCCACAACCTAGGTGTGTGCCCTGACCGGGAATCGAACCCACACACTTTCCAACCAACCCTCAGCCACCAGGCCAGGGCGAGCCAGGCATCTAGGGTTCACTTTAGGTTGAACTACCAGTGATCACCTTTTGTGTCACTTGGATGCCACGAAGTCTCGAACTCCCGAACTCCGTGAGGGTGGGGAAAGCAGGGGTGTCCTGTCCTGCCCAAGCCACTTCTTCAAGTGACTGAAACTGGAAAGGTCATTCATTCATTCACTCAAATACAGGGTGGGGCAAACGTAAGTTTACGGTTGTTCATATGGAAAATAATGCAATAATTAATAAATAATAATATAAGAATAAACTCTCATGTCGTGTACTCACAACTGTAAACCTACTTTTGTCCTTCCCTGTATTATTGAGTACCTACTGTGCTAGGGGATAAAATAATACTGTGGACAAGTGGGTGTGGCACCTTCCCCTCAAAGCTCATACCTGTCCACAGGACTTGGCCTTAACCCAAACAACATGGCCTATAACCATCATTTAATTTCAATTAAAAAACAACTATACCTAGCCGGTATGGCTCAGTGGTTGAGCATTGCACCCATGCACCAAGAGGTTGCCAGTTCGATTCCCGGTCAGGGCACAGGCCCAGGTTGTGGGCCTGATCCCCAGTGGGGGGCATGCAGGAGGCGGGCAGTCAATGTTCTCTCTCATCAATGTTTCTCTTTCTCTCTTCCTCTCCCTCCTCTTTCTCTAAAATCAATAAAGGAAAAACAGTAACAACAACTGAGCTTTCAAGCCAGGTAATAGAGTAGCAGCAAGGATGCTGCAGATTCTTGACTGTTTTCCAATGTTTTGACCCCAAAGAAATCTAAGTTTGGGGCCCCTGAGGGAAGAGAGCTCAAGAGAGGGGTGTCAGGAGACAGTAGTGAGGATTTTTACCTTATGAGCACACATGGTGTGACCACCAAGAACAGAACATGACACTCCAGACCAGATACAGGGTCAGATTACTGTCTGACTGATGGGTACCATGTAGCCCCAACCCTTTTGCCCCCTGAACCTCACATTTGACTGTCAAATCCATGGGGTTCAGCAATCTCTAGCTTGGCAACTGTCCAGGCTTAGCTCCTGCTCTGTGCTGATCCTCTCTCCCCTTTGCAGGCATAAAAAAGCCCCTTTTCACAGAGCTGAGTCCCAAGTCCTCTTTGTCCACTGCCTCAATCCTTGGCTGAGCCCAGGAGTCTTGCAAACCTGCTCTATAAGTGGAAGAGCAGCCTGTGCCCCCAGGCCCAGGTCTGTGTCCAAGCTGTGGCGTCACCTTTAATCGCTATGAGATTTGGCAAGAACAGCAGTAGTAACGTCAGGCAATTACCATGCCATGGGAAAGCTGAGTTTCTGACCCAGGAAAGACACAGCTGACTGGCAGGCTGCAGAAATTGGACATCTATTTGGGAACGGAAACTTGTTTCCACATGGACATTAGTAGTGGAAGTCTGTGTTCCTCCAATCCCACGGGCTGGCAAGAGCTTGAGTAGGGGAGGTGGTAGATGCAGGGGTAGGTACTGTGACACAGTGCTACTCAAAGGGTAGTCCATGGACCTGCAGCATCAGCATTCCTGGAGAGCCTCTTAGAAATGCAGACTCTCAGGACCCACCCCAGACCTACTGAATTAGATTCTTGGGGAGAAAAACAGGAACCTATTTTTTTAAGCCTCTCCAGGTGATTCATATGCATACATAAGCTTGAAAAGTACAGCTAACACACTGCACTCGTGATGGGCTAATATGATTACCACAGGGAAAAATCTTAACAATTATGGCAGCTTCTATTTTTTTGAGTATCTACTATGTGCCAGACACTTTTAAATTTTTATCTAAGTCTAAATACATTATCAGATAACCTTCACAACAGCCCCATGAGATGCTTTTATTGTCCTAGTTTTTACAGATGAAGACATCATAGTTAAGATATTTGCTCAAGTTATTTAACCTTTCCAAGACTCCGTTTCCTTGTCTGTAGGTTGGGGACAATAATGTCTCGCTTCCCTTGTTTTCGTGAGGTTTGGAGACAATTGCCTGATGAGGTCAGACCCGGCCACGGGTGCAACTGCAGGGACTGGTCCATAGTGGGCAAAGGCAGAGGCAAAAGCGTTGCCATCTCCAACTTGTGGCTCAGTCAGAGACCTGCCCAGTGCCTGTAGGTCCCTGACCTTCTCACTTAACACTAAGTCATCTTCACCTGCTGTCAAGTTCCATGTTCACCTCTCAAGGGAATCCATGTTCTCATTTCCGATTCTATTCCTAGTTGATGACAACAAAATCTATGTTTAGGATAACTCTGGGTCTTGTAAGACAGATGCTCCGAAGGTTGGAGGTACTGAAAAGTAATCTCCAGTTAGATCTGGACTTCCAAGGAAGAGAAATGATTTCTCTTGGATAAAATAGAAGGGGGAGATCTTTGGTTTGAGAGGCCACTTAGTGTGACTGTGAGATATGTTACTACAGAGTCATTACCAGTCTCTTACCAGCTGCTGAATGCCCACCACGTTTCAAGGACTTCAGAGGTACTAACTTTGCCTCACATCAGGCGGCAAGGTATCACCCCTAGTTCTGCCTCTTAGTTGCTATATGACAAAAATATAGGTTTGGAATCAGATCCGACTTCACTTATAGGTGTGTGACATTGGGAATATGTCATGTAACCTTGAGTCTCAATTTTCCTATCTCTAAAATAAGTTGTTGAATTGAAGTACATATAACTCAAAATACATAGTAGGTACTTTTAAAATGTTACTCCCCTTGTACCCTTCTTTCCTATATTGTGCTATGTATGCATGGCTGTATGGTGGGCACGGAGAACAGAGATGGCTCAGATCAAGTCCCTTCCTCTTTTATATGTCCAGGCTTCGTCATTCCTCAAAGTAAGGGAGCAAAAGGTCTGGGGTAAAGTCAGAAGGCTGGGCAAAACCACAAGGCCAGAAGTTTGTTAAGGACATGATGGAGGTGAGGCGAGATGGCTGTCCAGCCTTGGCGTGCCTCCTCAGTGGGCCCTGCCTTCCTCCTCTCCTCTCTCCATCACCCTCATTTTCAGCATTCAGTTGCCAAACGTTGCCAATGCTGATGGATCATGGAGATCAATGGTGGAAGAAAATTTATCTGCTATTTCTATTACACTGCACTGTTTCCTAAACCCTACTGAGGACTCATCAGATCCACTCCTCTCTGGTGAGCGGCAGGGCAAGGATCATGCTCCTGCTGCAGCTGAATAAGTGGGTTCCCAGACAGGGCCAGTGATTGGCACAAAGTCGCCCAGCACAGTGGCAAGCTGTGGGACAAGGACCCTGCACTTCGGACTCCTCCCAGTCCAGTCCTTTCTCCATTTTATCCCAATGTCTCTCCCGTTAATGTACCCTGTAGATAATCGTGTTGATCCAACCTTAATAGACTGAGTTAAAAGCTCATTTCTCATGGCTGCAGTGTTACTCCACATCATGACTAACAGATTGTTTTGCTAATTAATCACATTTTCTGTAAAAATGTGTATCTTCTTTTGGTTTCAAGCTATAAACATCCAACTCAAACTAGCTTAAGAAATAAAAATTAAAGGTTGGGTTTAGAAGTTCCCTAACAGGGAGGACCCCAGTGGATGGCATAAGGGCTGCTTCTGCCTGGCTCCACTCTTTCAGGCTTCTAGTGCACACGGGCATCCTCCACAGGCCGGGGAGGAGGGGATGGCTGTCTTTGGTCCCAGGCCTCCAACCTTCCAGTTTAATGCTCCAGTGGAAAGAGAGCTTGTCGCCCTGACTGGTTTGGCTCAGCAGTTAGAGCGCCAGCCCGTGATCCAAGGAGTCGCGGGGTCAATTCCAGTCAAGGGCACGTACCTTGGTTGCGGTTCGTCCCCAGCCCTGACTGGGGTCATGCAGGAGGCAACCAGTTGATGTGTCCCTCTCACGTCGATGTTTCTCTCTTTTTCTCTCTTCCTCTCTCTCCCTCCCACCCTAGCTGAACAAAAATGGAAAACCTTGGGTGAAGATTTAAAAAGAAAAGAAAGAGAGCTTGTCTGAAATGGTGTTCTTTTTCCTTTGGATCTGCTATTACTAAATGCCTAGGAGGTTGGAGGGGGAAATCTGGTCAAGTTACTAAAACTCTAAAGAGGTTCAAAAGCTAGAAGTCCCAAAAGGTGTAATGATGATGAGAAACACAGTTAAATCCATGGCATCAACTCTTTTGGTATAAGAATGTGTTTCATCAGAAGTAGGGTACAGACTGACAACCCTCAGAAGAGGGGGTGGGGGAGGTAGGAAGCGATAAACCACAGAACTTATATGCATGTGTGCATAACCAATGGACATGGACAACAAAGCCGGGAAGGGGCGGGGGTGGGGGGTGGGAGGGGGAGGAGGGTGTCAATGGGGTAAAAAAGGAAAAACATCTGTAACAAAAGTAAAATAAAATAAATAAAATATAAAAACACCTCAATTTGGCATGAAAAAAAAAAGGATGTGTTTCATAATCATTGGATTTATGTTTTTCTACTATGTAGGGTGTTTGTACTGTTGTTCAAAAGGATCAGCTAAAGCGAAATAATCAGAGAAAGGCAAGTATCACATGGCAGCTGTCAAGAACCTCACATGATACTTATAATTATCATTATATGTGTAATCTAATGAACAAAAGAAACTGATGAACAAAAAGATCCAGTGACACGGAAGCAGAGGACAGACTGACGAATCTCAGAGGGAAGGTGGAGTGTAGGGGGAAGCGGGGCTGGGGGTGGGGTGGGAAGAGACTAACCAAATAATTCATATGCACATATGCATAACACATGGACACAGACAATAGTGCCATGAAGGTCTGGGGGTGGGGGTGGGGAAGGCGAGAGCGGGGTGGAGGGGGTCAATGGGGGGACAGCTGTAATACTTCCAACAATAAAGCTAAAATTTTAAAAGGTTCAGCTATACAAAATTTGTAACTGGTATTTATGTTTAAGGTAGTTTAATCAAATGTTATTGTTGAAATACTCAAAGAGGTTTTTCATTGTTTTCCTGAATGAGTTTAATAAACTGAGCACTAAGTTATATAGTAGTGCATACGCCTCTCAAACCCAGAGGTCCTGCAGACATTAAGCAAGCTAACAGAACACAAAAAAATATAATAGATCATTGGACTTTAAAAAATGACTATATAATTATTGTAAAACTGTTTTTAGAGGTAAATTCGCACTTCTCTAAACTTCATTTGTTCATTATGACTCTCGGAGGTATGACAAAAGCTATGTCCATTTGAAACTTTTTCAATGGTCAATTTGTTTTGAAAAAGCAGACTGACCTACTGACAGGACCGGAGGGGTCATGCTGAAGCACTCAGGAATCGGCAGTGCCTGAAGCACCCCAGGGGAACAGAGTAAGTCAAGCAAAAGATCCTGAGTTGACGCTATCACCCTGCTTCACTGAGGTAAATATTTGTGCCTCTCCAACTTCAATTTGAGAGTGATCTCAAGGCATTTTTGCAAAAAGAAGTAAGATGTGCAGTGACAAGCACGGGGGTTGGTGTCAGAGGGGGACTGGGTGCATCCTGGCACCTCCACCTGACAGCCAATGTGTAATATACAAGCAAACCAGTCATGGTCATCTCTGCCCTGCTGCCCTCAGTTGGTAACTATGTCCAAGTAACAATGTGTAAAAAGTGCAAAGGATTATTATTAATAGTTTTCTGAAAGCAAAAGTTATGAAAAGTAACAAAATGCCTCAAATCCAAAAGAAGTTGGATACAAACGAGATACAAGTATTAGGATGGTTATGATCTCACTATTTCCGTAACAATAACAACAAAACCAGTAGTCACTAGAATTGCACTCTTTATTCATCTTCCTTGTTTGCAAGAGTCATGGTGGTTTTTACAGTAGAGCATTTGTGGCACCTGGTGTCACAGAACCAAGACACACATGCACAGGCTGAGCCCCAGCACCTACCCCTGAATCCTGGAGCAGTGGTAGTTATAAACAGTCCAACTAGATGGGGGAATACCAGTGAAAGGAGAAGCCCAAATCAAGGCTTCGCTTTGGGCTTGGGCTGTGATCCTTGGCATATCCAGGCAGCACCACGCTCAAGCCAGAGAAGTGCGCATTCCCAGGAAATGCTGGGGCTGGCCTGGAGGCGGGCCAGCACAGAGAGGCTCATTTAGGGTGGTGTTCAGCCTGGTCAGAGCGCCATGAATCCAGAGGGACGCGGCATGCTCCTCCGAGAGGGACCTCACTCTAGCCTTCTCAGTTAGCTCTAGAAGGCCAAGGGTCTTTAACTCCTTTATTAATTCAGCAGAATTTTACTGTTGTCTATTGTGCACCAGGCCCCGTGCTGGGTGCAGAGGACAAAGAGGACTCGGAGTCATAATCTTCAGGAAATTCAAAATATGTTAGAAAAAACATGTTTATAAACAAGTTACTGTGATTCAAAGTAAAGGATACAGTGAGGAGTCAGACGTGGCCCTCAAGGAGTTCACAGCCTAGCAGAGGTCTAGAGGGCACAACACAGACAATAACCCAGGGCAGCCTGTGGTAAGGCGCAGAGGGAGGCTCGGACTGCACTGTGGCAGCGCGGGAAGGAGGACGTGACACCTACTGAATAATGAATGGGGAAAACTGACAGCCTACTGAAGAAGACTGAGCTACTTAATCTGGCCCAAGTGTTAGTACTGAATCCCACTCTCCTGGGGCGGAGGTTGTGCTGCTCTAGGGTGGCCTCTGTGGGTCCCTTGGGCTACCCCACAGGCAGGCTACAAGGTCTCTTACCTATGGCTGTAGTTACATGATACCCTGTGGATATCTGAGGGGAGACTGGTGACCAGGAAAAATGTATCCAAATAACAAGGGCCAAATAAAAAAGACCTGAGGTAAATATGAGGAGCCTAAGAGTGAGGAACCAGGAGTTGGGGAGCATGAGCAGGACCAGCAGGTTGAATGGATGAGAGGCTGGCTGGTCTGGGTACATTCCAGCAGCAGGCCTCTGCCTGTGCTTTCTTGCACTTCCAGTGGTGGGCCATGTGTGCTAGATGGATTTACACTAGGGTCCAAGGACGGGGTGGGGCGTCTGGGAGCAAAGGACCAGAGCCCGTGTGGTTAGTCCTATCTTCATGCCTCTAGATTATAGGCCTTCAGTCTGCTTTCCTCTTTTCTTCACAGCTGCCATCATCTGCCCTATCTTTTCATTCTACCAACCTGAAAGTGGCTGAAATGGGCTTAGTTAGGACACCAGTATCGTGGTTTAGGTCCCAGGACTTTGAAGATCTGGGTAATTGGCACACACAGAGTTGGGGTGCCTACAGTGGTTTCTGTTGGTCACCTGGAGCACGGACAAGTTGAGCCAGCTCAAAGTGACAGGACTGGGTAGGGAATTTTCTGCAGCCTAACCTGCTGCCTATGCAGGCGTCTATCTGTTCCCACACATTTTGGGAAACAGCTCCAGCCTGTTATTTCTTCTTCACAGCAACCGCCATCTACAACCTCTAGATGTAGATCCTACCCAGCCTAGGCCTCATGTCTGTGCCTTCTCTTCCTAAAAGTGCCAGGACTTCTGCCTGCTGTTCTTTTTCTGCACAGCTGCCATCGCCCATTCTGCTCCTCTCTCTAATCCTCATTCCGGATTATGCCTGTCCCCAACCCACTTTTCTTGCTATTCCTGAAATGTGCACATAGGCTCTTGCTTAAGGGAATTTCTCACTAAGGAGAAGCAGACATGAGGCAAAGGGGAAGGAGAAAGGGGAGGGCATTTTAGAGCCGGATGAGACATCTAATGAATACTGGAACTGGACATCTGTGGTTCACACCGGCATGTGACTGAAGTCCCTTCCTTGACGCCTCCTTGGATGGTCCCAAGGAAGTCTTGATATTCTCATTCTTTCCACCCTTTTGCCCTGATTGTAGAGCTTAGCCATCCTTCCTATTCCTATTTATTTAGAGTATAGTGCTCAGGAAAGCTTTGCTGAACAAGAACTCAGGAGGGGGATGCCTTTTTAATCTTCCCCCCTGCACCACCGCTCTGCCCACCTCCAAACCCCCACCACTTGCCAACTTGACAGAGGCCTTCTTGGACAGCGGGCTTCGTCTAAAGACGCAGAGATAAGTAAGCATGATTTCACCCAACAAATGAAGGTCCCATATGCCAGGCCAAATGTAGCCTTTAATAGGCAATGAGGGGCCACAAATTATTTTTAATGAGGGAATGCCAACAGAAGGCACCTTACATTATGCACAGGCACTCAAGAAATAGTTACATAAATATATAAATGAGTAAAGGATCATAACTCACTACTGGGAAGATAATGGAAAATGCATGAGAGGTCACCCTTCACCATATGCTGAAGTAGGTGAAGTTAATCTCTACTTTCCTCCTGTAGGACTCTTCCCCCATGTAACGGGTGCATTCTTGGCTATACTCTACCACTAAAGACATTCCCTAGCGCCACATATACAGGGTGGGGCAAAGTTGTGAGTACACAAAACACAGTTTATTCTTGTATTATTATTTATTAACTACTGTATTATTTTCCATAAGAACAACTGTAAATCTACTTTTGTCCCACCCTGTATTTAGCTAATATACCAGTTTAAGAGGGACAAAAAAAGAAATCTCTCCTGATAGGATTTCTCTCACAACAACAGGCTATAGGGGAAATTATCTAAAATAAGAGCAACACAACGTTTCCAAGATGGCGGCGTAGGTAAACACGGTATCCTATCCTCCCACAACCACATCAAAGTTACAACTAAACTACAGAACAACCATCATTCAAAACCACCTGACATCAAGCTGAATGGAAGACCCACAACTACGGAATTAAAGCAGCAGCCACATCCAGACTGGTAGGAGGGGCGGACTGACGGGCTGGTCCCACACCCACGTGTGGCGGATAAAAATCAAAAGGTTCCCTCAGCTGGGAAGGTCCTTCCTGAGGACTGAGGGGTCCCCGTCCCACATCAGGTGCCCCCTCAGGGTTCCAGTGCCAGGAAGAGAAATCCCCATAACTTCTGGCTGGAAAAACCAGCAGGAACTGAGGCTCAGGGAAGCTGAGGCGGCTGGAGCCCAGGCAGCTCCTTAAAGGGCCCACGCATGGACTTATCGGACTCTCTCCCTCTAAGCTCGGAGGGGAGGCAGCTCAAGGGGCACCAGAGACATACAGGGAAGAACTGAGCTGTTTGGCACTGGAGCAAAGGCTGGAAAGGCGGCTTCTCAGGGACAAATATGCTGTCAGAGGCCTTTGTTCCTTTGGTGAGCCCTTCCCTGGGGCGGCAGACAGTCGCCATATCTGGGACTCCAGCAACCTGGCTCACACTGGTAGCCCCGCCCTGGAGACTCCCTGAGGCCCCGCCCCACCCAACTTTCAGGCCCACCCAAGCTGTTGCCATTTGCTTAACCATAGGATTGGCCTGTCTTGGATCCTGCTTCAAGTTTTCCTAAATTCTTTCAAACAAGCAGCATCTGGTCTCAGAGAGCCCCATACCTCTGGTTAAGTAATACACAGAAACAAACACAGGGAGGCAGCCAAAATGAGAAGACAAAGAAACAGGTCCCAAATGAAAGAACAGACCATAACCCCAGGAAAAGAACTAAGTGAAATGGAGATAAGCAACCTAACAGATGCTGAGTTCAAAATACTGCTTATAAGGATGCTCAATTAACTTAGTGAGAACCTCAGTGAACTTAGTGAGGGCCTCAAGAGCATAAAAAAGGACCAGTCAGAAATGAAGGATGCACAGTCAGAAATGAAGGAGGCATTAACTGAAATAAAGAATAATTTACACAGATTCAGTAGTACAGTACGTAAATCCAAAAAGCAAACCATTGATATGGAATATAAGAAAGTAAAAAACACCCAATCAGAACAGAAAAAAGAATCCAAAAAAATGAGGACAGTGTAAGGAGTCTCTGGGACAACTTCAAGCGTTCCAACATTCGCATCTTGGGGGTGCCAGAAGGAGAACAGAGAACAAGAAATTGAAAACCTGTTTGAAACAATGATGGCAGAAAACTTTCCTAACTTGGTGAAGGAAACAGACATACAAGTCCAGGAAGCACAGACAGTCCCAAACAAGATGAACCCCAAGAGGCCCACACCAAGACACATCATCATCAAAATGCAAAAGGTTCAAGACAAAGAGAGAATCTTAAAAGCAGCAAGAGAAAGGCAGCTAGTTACCTACAAGGGAGTTCCCATTAGGCTGTCAGCTGATTTCTCAAAAGAAACTTTGCAGGCCAGAAGGGAGTGGCAAGAAATATTCAGAGTGATGAAAAGCAAGAACCTACAACCAAGATTACTCTACCCTGCAAAGCTGTCATTTAGAATCGATGGCCATATAGAGTTTCCCAGACAAGGAAAAGCTAAAGGAGTTCATCACCACCAAACTGTTATTATATGAAATGATGAAGAGTCTTTTTGAAGAAAATGATAAAATATATGAACAAACAAAATGGCAATAAATACATATCTATCGACAATGGAATCTACAAACAAAATGAACAGGCAGAACAGAAACATTCTCATAGATACAGAGAACATTTTGTTGGTTGCCAGATGGGAGGGAGGTGGGGGAATGGGTAAAACAGGTGAAGGGATTAAGAAGTACAAATTCATTGCTAGACTGACAAACCTCAAAGCGGTTGGGGGGTGGGAAGGAATAAACCAAAGAACTTATATGCATAACCAATGGACATAGACAATAGGGTGGGAAAAGGCCGGAGGGGGTTGGAAGTGGGGAGGAGGGGGTCAATGGGGGAAAAATGAGAAACCTCTGTAATACATTCAACAATAATGATTAAAAAAAAAAAGATTTGCAAACAAAAAAATAAAGAGCGCCCTGGCCAGTTTGGCTCAGCGGTTAGAGTGTCGGCCTGCGGTCCGGAGAGACCCAGGTTCGGTTCCCGCTAAGGGCACGTACTTCGGTTGCAGTTTGTCCCCGGCCCTGGTTGGTCGTGCAGGTGGCAGCCACTCGATGTGTCCCTTCACGTTGATGTTTCTCTCTCTCTCTCCCTCCCACTCTATCTGTACAAAAAAATGGAAAAAAATCCTCGGGTGAGGAAAAAAAAAAAAAAATAAGAGCAACAAATCTGGTATCATTTGAGATACACAGTACTGGCAGTTCAGCCCCAAAACTAAAGTGTCACCCCACTTCACAAATAGTAATTTCAGTAGGGCCAAACAAATAGGCCAGATTCAGTGGTTTGGAGGGTCCAGGGACCTTCCTAAGAGTGGAGACTTATCCACTGGCAAATGGAGCAGGTAGGCCAGGACAACATTCAAAAAAAAAAAAATCTTAGGGGAAACCCAGCAGCCTGGGCAAGCCCTGGGGCAGATGATTCCAGGCACAATAAAGATGTAACTAAGACAATGAGCTACCATTACACTAACTTAAAGCCCAACATCTACAAACTAACCCACCAGCTGCATTTATTTTTTTAATTTTCTCCCTATTCTAGCCTCATAAACTGTGAGCTCCTTGAGGGCAGAGACTGTGGGAAGTTTTGTCCAATGCTTTAAAGCCCTAAGCCATGTCTTTTCCCCATCAGGAACCATAAATGAACTTTAGGTTCATCTTTCATAGGAGTAATGCCATCAGAAACAATACGGACTACGGGTATCGAGCCTCTCATTTTCTCTCTAGGAAATAACACTTTCTGGGTGAGGAAGGGCAGGTTGACCAGAGCTGCAAAGCTGAAGTAGGTAGGTGACTCCCTGATTCTACTGTTTTGCCCAGTTCCTCTGGGGTAGCATGTAAAGCTCTTCAGCTATTAAAAACTGAACAAACCATCCAGATCCTTCTTCATGACATGATACCTGCTTGTAACCTCACACTTGGATGAGGGGGGAGTCATTTGAAAAGATGAGTCCTCTGATTTCCATTTTGAGGTCAGAGTCCTATATGCAGCCAAGACTTGCTGATCATAGAGCAAGCAGGCACTCGGCCTTCCCTAGAGAGAGGAAGAAGAGAAATCACAGAACCAATCCTCTCATTTTACAGATGGAGACCTGTGGCCCAGAGAGTTCAAGATCCAAGAGCCAGCCAGTGACAGGCTGAAGATCATATCGTGGTCTCACAATTCACATAGTTTAGTGCTATTTCAACTGCAGAGGCTATGGTAAAATCTTGTTCTCCGGAGAGCTGAAAAAAGGTAGGGAGCAGAATATTAAGTTTTGGGATTCCCTGTAGGCTTCAGTAACCTCTGTTATCTTGGCCTCCATTATCCTGGCTGTGGTTATCTTCTAATGATTTCCCTTCTGTGGAAAGTTGGATCCTAAGCCAGCTGGTTTTGGCTGGCACAGTCACCTTGCACATGGCTCAGGATCTCTCGGTCTGTAAACAGGCGGAAGGCAATCTGCTCACACTCCCGCCTGGTCCCACACTCAAACAAACACCCAAACAAGCCCTCCTCCAACGCAGCTAAATCAGAGTAGCCACAGGGCCCACAGTGCAAGATCCAGGGAGAGGACCAGCAGGCAGCCTCCAAGGGGGTCCGGTTGAGGTAGACGCCTAGGTTAACCCTCCGTTTCTTACTGGTTGGGTGTGAGTACAAGAGCCAGGATTCTGATAGTGCTCCAGCTTCCAGCTCTAGCCTCAGGGAACTGTCCAGCAGAGGGTTCTGCTGACTGGTAGGAGCATCTTTGCCAGTAGGGTCCTGGAGCCCATGTGGGATCTCCAGGGGCCGGAAACTCACCACACTGCCTTGGCAGCCATGCGGGGGCTCACAGAGCTGTTGGCTCAGGGCTGGTCTCTGAAAGCATTCACCATGGTCAGTGCTGAGAGCCTCTGCTCGGCATCTGTTTGGTGTCCGGGCACTGCAATACAGCACAGGGTGGCCAGCCCTCCCAGTCACCTCTGCCACTTCACACTCCACTGTCACCATCGGCTTAATGAGCCTGCCATGGTGCCATGTGGTGCCTAGGTCATCGCTGTAGATCATCAGGGAATGAGGCCTGGCTTTACATGGAAGCCGGAAGCAAAAGAACCAGTAAGGGATGTAGTAGGCGTACGCAGGGATGATCAGCCTCCCCGACTGCAGCTGGATGCCATGACCTGGGCCCACAGCAAATGTGGCCCAACGCTTCACTTCTGAGCCAATGACCTCCTCAGTCAGGTCCCTCACGTTGCTCCATGAACAGCCAGAATCCTGACTGCAGATGAAGCAGAGGCGAGCAGCATTCCTTCCTGACATAATCTGCTGACGCTCAGTGACATGGCCCCGCACACAAATGAAGAATAGGTACACACAGCCATTCTTCTGCTCCCACACAGGACAGGGGTTCATGGTCCGATGCCCAGGTAACGTGGCTTCTGTCAGTGGCATTAGTGGTCCCCACTAGACAAGAGTAAGGGAGAGAGAGAAGGAATGAGCTACTAATAGGAAGACATGAGGCTCATTAAAAGCATTGGAACTTTTCAGAGAAAATAAATAAATGGTATTGAAATCTATAAAATTGTGAAGACCCAAGTGTTCATTTAATTCTCAAACATTCTTTGTCTGAAACATTCCTCTGTCTGAAACATTCTTCCTTACTTTGTCTAGATGCCCAAATCACCCTCCAAAACCTAACTCAAAAGTCACCTCCTTTAAGAAGCCTTCCATGAAAGTCCCATCCTGTACCAAAGGCTTTCTCTTTGTAGATACAGAAGTTACAGCAATTATTATATAAATTATATATATATATATAAATATGTTTTTGTTGATTTTAGAGAGAAAGGGAGATGGAAAGAGAGAGAAACCGACGAGAGAGAGAAACATTGATCAACTACATCCTACATGCCCCCTACGGGGAATCAAACCCAAAACCCAAGCATGTACCCTGACCCGAAATCAAACCAGCAACCTCTTAGTGCACAGGGCAATGCTCTACCAATCTAGTCACACTGGACAGGGCTATATAACATTATATTTCTTATGTGACTGGCTCCCTCTCTAAACTATGAATCTTTTGAGGGTAGAAATCAAATTATTCTAATTTTGTATCTCCAGAAGAAAAGGAAGAAATACAAAGCAAAGCAGACAAACATGGAAGTTTTAGGCATATAAAGGGAAATTTAAGACAAATTTTTTTTTGTCCTCTACTACATTGGGGAGGCAATTCACAACAGTGTCATTAAAAACTCAAGCATGGCCCTGGCCGGTTTGGCTCAGCGGTTAGAGCGTCGGCCTGCGGTCCTGAGAGACCCGGGTTCGGTTTCCGCTAAGGGCATGTACCTCGGTTGCAGTTTGTCCCCGGCCCTGGTCGGTTGTGCGGGTGGCAGCCACTTGATGTGTCCCTTTCACATCGATGTTTCTCTCTCTCTGTTCCTCTCTCTCCCCACCCCACTCTACCTGAACAAAAAATGGAAAAATGTCCTTGGGTGAGGATAAAAAAAATAATAAAAAATAATAATAATAATAAATAAATAAATAAAAACTCAAGCATGGAGTTAGAGATACCTAGTTCAAACCCTGCCTTCACCACTTATTGTGTGACCTTGGACAAGTTATTTAATCTTCTCTTACTTCAGTTTCTTCATCAGTTAAATGAAGGATGTGATAACATGCTCAGAGAGGAATAGTTGCAAAGATAAAATGAGATCATGCCTAATCAGACATATTACAAAGAGAGGCCTAATCTCCTTAATATATTTTTAAAACAATATTAGAAATTGGTAAGAAAAGTACCAGAAACCCAACAGAAATAAACAAAGAGAAAGATCAGACAACTCACAGAAAGAGAAAAATGAAAATATGTTCAATCTCACAATATAAAAGAGAAAAACAAATTAAAATTAAGATAGTATTTTTCATCTAGTGAATTGGCAACATATAAATTTTGACAAAACTCTTCTGTTGGCAAAAAATGTGAAAAAACAAACACTCTCAAATATGAACTGGAATGCAAAATAGTTTTTAACACTTATGTAGTATCTATCAAAATTATACATGCATGTATTCTTTCCCAGCATGCCCAATTCTGGGAATTTATCCTAAGATATATCTGCTCATCAAATTAAGTATGTATAAGATTACTCACTGCGTGGGAGATCAAAGATGGTAGTGAAGTAAGGGGAAGTTACACTCACCTCTTCCCAGGACCAAACTGGAATTACAAATAAATTATAGAACAATCAACCTGAATAACCAACCTGAACAGCTGAATAGAAGTCTTATGACCAGATTTACAGAAGAAGCCACATCAAGACTGGTAGGTAGGGCAGAGATATGAAAAGGGCTGGCCCTAAAACCAGATGTGGTAGTTGAGAATCAGGAGGAATAACTCAGCTGCAAAGGTCCCCCCTGAGGCACAAGGGGTCTCAACCCCACACTAGGCTCCTTAACCCAAAACTCCAGTGTCAGGAAGAGGAACATAACATCTGGCTATGAAATCGGTAGGAACTGCATCCACCTGGGAGAGATCAGTCTGCGAGAAACCGAGGTACCCTCTTAAATGTTCAGTGCACAAAATCTCATTTCCACGGCTCACTCTGGGCTCTGGCAGGGAGGGACAGTAGCTCAGAGCAAACTAAAGTCATACAGGGAGAGCCTGGGTTGTGTGGCTTCAAGGAGAGGGCCACAGGGACAGCTACCATTGTCTCTGTGCTGAGTCTTTCTCCCGTACCACCTACAGATGCCATCTTTCCCAAACTGAGCACTCCCATCCATGCTGCATCAGCCTGTGGGGATGCACTAGTCCCACCCTCCCGACTCCTTGCAGACCCACCCTGTCAAGCTCATGCTCTGAGGAAGAGTCTGCTGTCATGGCCGGCCTGGGCCTGCAGTGCAGACTTGCCTGAAAGGCTCTCAAGGAGATCCATTTCCCACCTCAACCCCCACTCCCCAATACACACACACATGCCCAGACCAGCACCACAGCCCTCCCTCCACACAGCCAAATTTTAATCTGTTTTAGCCTGATGAACTCTACTGGCCTCACCTTGACAATTCTTGAGTCCTTGCCCCACCACAAAGGTCTGTGGGTGGTGGCTGGTCTTGGTGTACCCTATGACTTTTTCTGAATGGCCTCAGACCCAGCACTGGTGCTAAGTCTGAATCTCTATCAACATGGTGAACACCACTTGCCCCCACCAGGTGACTCAATGAGTGAGAACCTACTTCACACAACTCACGTACTACCAAGGGCTATTTCAGTGATGGAGTCTAACAGGCAGCCAGCAAACAAAGGCAGGTTTCAGGGTGCCTTGGGCCTTTTGCTGACCTGCCCCCAGACTCAGGGCTGGAAGAAGCTGGCCTTGGTATGCAGCTTGGCGCCTCCCCAATACACCCAGATCCAGCAGAGGCAGCCACAAACTGTGGATTGCTTTGTAGCTCCTAATAGAAAGCCCAAGGCCAGTCACAGGCAGCATCTGACATAGGCCTGCACCTGAGTCTCTCCAAAGAGGCCCCAAACCAACACACCCAATGGCAGGCTTCAGACATCAGAGCATGATCCAATTAGCTCCACAAGCAACACACCCAAAGGGAGATCTCAGCAGGTACCAGACCCTACTGGGGTGAATTTCAGTTCATGGGGTTAGCCCCCACACAGCAGCTTGTATACTGTGGTCAGGGTCAACACTCATAGTTAGCCAGCCCAAGAATGAACCCCACCCATAGATGTGCAAATAGCAAGCAAGACTAAGCTGCAGTCCTGGCCAAGTGGCTCAGTTGCTTGAAGCAATCCCATACACCAAAAGGTTGTGGGTTCAATTTCCAGTCAGGGCACATACCTAGGTTATGGGCTTGATCCCCAGTCAGGGTATGTATGAGACACAACAAATTGATGTTTCTCTTTCTTTCTCTCCCTCTCTCTCTCTAAAAATCAATAAACATATCCTTGGGTGAGGATTTTTTAAAAAGAACTAAACTATAATAGGAGGGCTTGCATAATCCACAAAAGAAGACATTCCTGGAGTACTTTACTAAGGTGATCAGGGAGATTGTGCCACTGAGCCCCACAGGACACCTACTACATAAGGCCACCCTACCATGACTGGGAGATATGCAGATCTACCTAATACACAGAAACAAACACAGAGAGGCAACCAAAATGGGGAGACAAAGAAATATGCCCCAAATTAAAGAATAGGAAAAATACCCAGAAAAAGAACTAAATGAAATGGAGGCAAACAATCTACCAGATACAGAGTTCAAAACAATGGTTATAAGGATGCGCAAAGAGCTTAGGGGAAAGATGGATGAACTCAGTGACAACTTAAACAAAGAGATAATAAACATAAAATAGGACATAGAAAACATTAAAAAATAACCAGTCAGAAATGAATATCTGAAATGAATAATACACTATAGGAATCAAAAGCAGATTAGATAATAAGAGGACCAAAGCAGCAATTTGAAAGACAAAGTAGCAGAAGATACCCACTCATAAAAGCAAGAAGAAAAAAAAAAACTTAAAAAATGAAGATAGCTTAAGGGACCTCTGGGACAACATCAAGTATAACAACATCTGCATTACAGGAGTACCAGAAGAAGAAGAGAGAACACAAGGGATTGGGAACCCATTTGAAGAAGTAATGACTGTAAGCCTCCCTAACCTGGTGAAGGAAAAAGACACAAAGTCCAGAAAGCACAGAGAGTCCCAAACAAAAAGAGCCCAAGGAGGCACACAACAAGATACATCATAATTAAAATGCAAAAGGTTAAAGACAAACAGAAAACATTTTTTTAAAATATATTTTCATTGATTTTTTTAGATAAAGAGGAAGGGAGAGGGGAAGAGAGATAGAAACATCTATTAGTAAGAAACATTGAATGGCTGCCTCCCGCACGCCCCATACCTGGGCATGTACCTTGACCGGGAATCAAACCAGAGACCTCTCGGTGCATGGGACAATGCTCAATCCACTGAGCCACACAGCCAGGCAACAAACAGAAAAAAAAAATTTTTTTTCCTTCTTTATTTTAGAGAGAGAGAGGGGAAGGGAGAAGTAGAGAGAGATAGAAACATTGATAAGAGAGAACATTGACTGGCCGCCTCCTACATGCCCCCCACTGGGGATTTGGTCCACAACCTGGGCATGTGCTCTGACTGGGAATCGAACTGGTAACCTCTTGGTGCATGGGTTGATGCTCAACCACTGAGCCACACCAGCCAGGCCAAACAGAAAATCTTAAAAGCAGCAAAAGAAAGACAGTTACTACAAGAATGTCTCATAAAGAGTGTCACTTGAGTTCTCAACAGAAACATTTCAGGTCAGAAGGAACTGTCATAAAATATTCAAAGTTATGAAAGCATGGACCTACAACCTAGACTATTCTACCCAGCAAGGCTACCTTTCAAAATTGAGGGTGAAATAAAGAGCTTCTCAGACAAGAAAAAGCTAAAGGAGTTCATTACCACCAAACCAATGTTGCAAGAAATGTTAAAGGGACTTCTTTAAGAAGAAAGGGGGAAAAGAGAGAAACACACTTATAAAAAATAAAATGGCAATAAATATGTACCTATCAATAATAATTTTAAACGTAAATGGAATAACTACACCAATCAAAAGACACAGGGTAGCTGAACAAATAAGAAAATAAGACCCATATATATGCTGTCTACAAGAAACATACTTCAAATCAAAAGACACACACAGACTGAAAGTAAATGGATGAAAAAAGACATTTCATGCAATTGAAAATGAAAAAGAGGCTGGGGTGGCAATACTTATATCAGACAAAATAAACTTTAAAACAAAGGCTAAAATGAGAGACAAAGAAGCATATGACATAATAAAGGAGTCAATCCAACAAGAGGACATAACCCTTGTAAACATTTGTGCATCCAACATAGGAAAACCTAAATATATAACACAAATCTTGATGAACATAAAGGGAGAGATCGACAGTAATACAGTCATAGTAGGGGACTTTAACATCCCATTGACATAAATAGACAGATCTTCTAGATAGTAAATCAACAAGGAAACAGCAGCCTTAAGTGACACATTAGACCAAATGTATTTAATTGATATTTTCAGAGCATTTCGCACCAAAGCAGCAGAATATACATTCTTTTCAAGTGAACATACAGCATTTTTCAGGGTAGACTACATGTTAGAATGCAAGACAAGTCTCAATAAATTTAAGACTAAAATCATATCAAGCATCTTTTCTGACCACAGTGGTATGAAACTAGAAATTATAAGAAAAAAACTGAAAAACACACAAACATATGGAGACCAAATAACATGTTACTGAGCAATAAAGTCAAGTAAGAAATCAAAAGTTACCCTGAGACAAATGAAAATGAAAACACAATACCCCAAATCTATGGGACGCAGTGAAAGCAGTCCTAAGAGGGAAATGCATAGCAATACAGGCCCACCTCAAGAAACAAGAACAATCTCAAATTAACAATCTACCCTTATATCTAAAGGAATTAAAATAAGAACAACAAACAAAGCCCAAAGAGAGCAGAAGGAAATAATAATGAAAAGAGTGGAAATAAATAAAATAGAGATTAAAAGAACCATACAAAAGATCAATAAAACCAAGAGCTGGTTCTTTGAAAGATAAACAAGGTTGAATAAGCATTAACCAGACTCACAAAAAAAGAGAGAGAGAGAGAGAGAGAGAAAATCTAAATAAATAAAATAAAAAACTGAAAGAGAAGTAACAACTAACACCACAGAAATACAAACAAATATAAGAAAATATTACAAATAACAAACAAATTGGACAATCTGGGAGAAATGGATAAATTCCTAGAAACATCTTCCAAAACTGAATAAAAAAATAAGAAAATCTGAACAGATCAATTAAAACTAATGAAATAGAAGCAGTAATTTTAAAAAATCCCCAAAAACAAAAGTCCTGGACCAGAAGTCTTCACAGGTGAATTTTACCAATATAAAAAAAAACACAACTAACACCTATCCTACTCAAACCACACCATAAAATTCAAGAGGAGGGAAGATTTCCCAAGTTCATTGAATGAGGCCAGCATTATCCTAATTCCAAAACCAGATAAAGGCACTACTGCCCTGGCCGGTTTGGCTCAGCGGTTAGAGCGTGAGCCTGCGGTCCAGGGAGATCCGGGTTCGGTTCCCGCTAAGGGCATGTACCTTGGCTGCAGTTTGTCCCCGGCCCTGGTTGGGTCGTGTGGGTGGCGGCCACTCGATGTGTCCCTTTCACATCGATGTTTCTCTTTCTTCCTCTCTCTCCTTCCCGCTCTATCTGAGTAAAAAATGGAAAAATGTCCTCGGGTGAGGATTAAAAAAAAAAAAAAAAAAAGGCACTACAAAGAAAATTAGAGGCCAATATCTCTGATAAACAGACAAAAATCCTTGACAAAATATTATCAAACTAAATTCAGCAATACATTAAAAAGATCATATACCATGGTACAGTGGAATTTAATTCCTGGGATGCAAGGATGGTACAATATTCACAAATCAATTAGTGTGATACACCACATAAACAAAATAAAGAATAAAAATCACATGATCATATCAACAATCCAGGAAAAGGCATTTGACTAAATCCAGCATCCATTTATAATAAGAACTTTCAGCAAAGTGGAAATACAGGGAACATATCTCAAAATAATAACATCCATATATGACAAACCCTCATCTGACATCGTACTCAACAGGGAAAAACTACAAGTATTTCCCTTAAAATCAGGAACAAGACAACGATATCCACATTCACCACTCTTATTCAACATGGTACCTGAAGCCCTAGCCACAGCAATCAGACAATAAGAAGAAATAAAAGGCATCCACACTGGAAAAGAAGGAGTTAAACTGACATTATTTGCAGGTGACATAATACTGTGTATAGAGAACCCTAAAGAGTAAATTAAAAAACTAATAGAATTAACAAATAAATTCAGTAAAGTAGGATACAAAATAGATATTCAGAAATGGGTTGCATTTTTATACACCAATGGACTATCAGAAAGGCAAACTAAGAAAACAATCCCATTTACATTTGCCTCAAAAACAAAACAAAACAAAACAAAAAACTTAGGAATAAATGTAACCAAGAAGGTAGAAGACCTATAGTTGGAAAATTATAAGACACTATAGAAAGAAACTGAAGAAGGTACAAATAAATGGAAGCATATATCCTTCTCATGGACAGGAAAAAGTAACATCATAAAACTGTCCAAACTACCCAAAGCAATCTACAGATTCCACATAATTCCTATCAAAATACCAATGGCTTTTTTCACAGAACTAGTACAAATAATCCAAAAATGTATATGGAACCAGCAAAGACCCTGAATAGCTATAGCAATCTTGAGAAAGAACAAAGTCAGAGATATCACGCTACATGGTATCACACTATACTACAAGGCTATAGTAATCAAGATAGCATAGTACTGGTATAAAAAGATACATAGATCAATGAAACAGAATAAAGAGCCCAGAAATAAACCCACGCCCATATGGTCAATTAATATATAACAAAGAAAGCAAGAACATACAATGGGGTAAAGACAGGCTATTCAATAAATGGTATTGGGAAAATTGGATACATGAAAAAAAAAAAAAAAGAAACTAGATCACTTTTTTTTATCCTCACCCAAGGACATTTTTCCATTTTTTGTCCCGATAGAGTGGGAGGGGGAGAGAGAGAGAGAGAGAGAAACATCGATGTGAAAGAGACACATCAAGTGGCTGCTACTCGCACGACCCAACCAGGGCCGGGGACAAACCACAACTGAGGTACGTGCCCTTAGCGGGAACTGAACCCGGGTCTCTCTGGACCGCAGGCTGACACTCTAACTGCTGACCCAAACTGGCCAGGGCTAGATCACTTTCTTACATCATACACAAGGATGCAATTCATAGAAGAAAACACAGGCAGCAAAATCTCTGACATGTCTCTTAGCAATATTTTTTCTGATATATCTCCTTGATGCCAAAGAAACAACAAAAAAATAAATAAATGGGACTACATCAAACTAAAAAGGTTTTGTGCAGCAAAGGAAACCATCAACAAAACCAAAAGAACCTACTGACTGGGAAAACATATTCGCCAATGATATATCTGATAAGGATTAATATCCAAAATTATAAATAACTCATACAATTCAACACCAAAATAATCCAGTTAAAAAGAGCAGAGGGCCTTAATAGACATTCCTCCAGAGGACATACAGATGGCCAACAGACATGAAAAGATGCTCAATGTCACTAATCATCAGAGAAACGCAAATTGAAACCAAAATTAGATATCACCTCACACCTGTCAGAATGGCTATCATCAATAAATCAACAAATAAGTGTTGGCAAAGATGTGGAGAAAAGGGAACCCACCTGTACTGTTGATGGGAATGCAGATTGGTGCAGCCATTATAGAAAACAGTATGGAGGTTCCTCAAAAAATTAAAAATGGAACTGCCTTATGATTCAGTCATTTCACTTCTGGTTTTATATTCAAAGAAACCTAAAACACTAATTTGAAATAATATATACACCACTATGTTTATTGCAGCGTTATTTACAATAGCCAAGATATGGAAGCGACCCAACTGCCCACCTTTAGACAAGTGGATAAAAAAGCTGTAGTACATATATATTCAATAGAATATTACTCAGCCATAAAGGAAAAAAAAAAAAAAGAATAAAATCTTACCATTTGCAAAAGCATGCATGAATCTAGAGGGTATTATGCTATGTGAAACAAGTAGTAAAAGAAAGACAAATACCATATGATTTCACTTTAAATGTGATCTAAACAACAAAATAAATGAACAAACAAAATTCAAACAGAGGACAAACTGATGGTTGTGAGGGGGAGAAAGGTTGGAAGACTGGATGAAAAAGCTAAAGGGAGGCCCTAGCCAGGTGGCTCGGTTGGAGCATTGTCCCATACACCAAAGGGGTACGGATTCAATCTCTGGTTGGGGTACATATGGGAGGCAACCAATGGATATTTCTCTCACATCAATGTTTCTATCTCTGTCACTCCCCCATTTCCTCTCTCTCAAATCAATAAAAACATATCCTCGGATGAAGATTAAAAGGGAAAAAAAAGGTGCAGGAATTAAGAGGTACAAATTGGTAGTTACAAAATAGTCATGGGGATGTAAAATACAGCATAGGGAATATACTCAATAATACCGTAATAACTATGTATGGTGCAAGGTGGGTACTGGAAATATTGGAAGGGAATGCTTTGTAAAGTATATGATTGTCTAACCACTATGCTGTACACTTGAAATTAATGAATATAAACTGTAATTGAAAAAAAAATTTAAAAACAGATTACTCATTGTGGCATTACTTGAAACAACAAAATGCTGCAAACAATCCACATATTCATCAATAGGAGACTGGGTCAATTAAGACACAATGCAAAGTGTGAAAAAAGAAAAAGGAAAACCTCTATATATCGATATGTAAATATCTTCATAATATATGTTTAAATGAACAAAGCAAAATACAGAATGTTGTATGTGGGATGCTACTTTTTGCCTAAGAAATGTGAAGGAAAAGAACTTATAGTTATAGCAAACTAAATAACTTAAACCAACTCTTCCACTGAAAGCTGGAATAGATAAAATATTAAAACAAAAGCATCTGTTTGAAAGCACCAAACAGCAAACAAGGCAATGAAGAATCAGAGGTCAAGAACTAGAGAAGTTCATTCAGAGAGTTTGGCCTGGTATTTCAAGTCTCCCTTTTTCTCAGAGTATCTCTATAATTCTAAAAGAGGTAACTAAAAGGTTGAGAAGCTGAGCAAGTCCTCACAGACATATGGGGCTAGGAGGACCAAAAAACAGAGGCCCTGGTAAGGCACTGTGCTTTGAGTTGGAACCTTAAAGGCTAAATCCCAGGAGTAAGGGTGAAACTGAAGTAGACCAGCCCTCACAGTCACTACTCTAAAAATTCATCTGGTATTATCTACTGAAGTGGGACATCAATATATCCTGTAATCCAGTAATTCCATTTCTAGACATAAACACAACAAAAATACATGCACATAGTACTGAAAAACACACAGGAGAATATTCAGAGCGACATTATCTATACACATAATAGCTAACCCAAATATACAACAACTGTAGAATGGATCAATTAATTGTTGTCTAGTCATACAATGGAATTCTATGTAACAATAAAAATGAACACATCACAGCTGTAAACCAAATTTGGATAAACCTCAAGGATATAATATTGAACAAAAAAGCCAAACATAAAGGATATACAGATTATATGATTGTCCAGCCATTATGCTGTATACCTGAAACTAATACAAAATAATATTGAGCCCAGCCGGTGTGGCTCAGTGGATTGAACATTGTCCCATGGACTGAGAGGTCCCAGTTCAATTCCTGGTCAGGGCATGTGCCCGGGTTATGGGCTTGATCCCTAGAAGGGGGTGTGCAGGGGGCCGCCGATCAATGTTTCTCTCTCACATTGATGTTTTTCTCTCTCTTTCCTTTCTTTTCTTTCTAAAAAATCAATAAAGACATACTAAAATATATACATATATATTGAATGTAAACTGTAATTAAAAAATGAACTTTAAAAAGGAACACACAGATTAAAAACAAGCAAAACAAAACTCAAGAGCTATAAATCAGGATAGTAATTACCTCTGGGAAGGAGAGAGGAGACATAAGAAGCTTCTAAGGTGCTAGCAATATTCTATTTTTGAGTTGAACGGTAAAGGCACAAGTGTTGGCTGTCAATTCAGAGCTGACATTTATGTTTTGTGCATTTGACATTTATGTTATGTCTTATGTTTTCTGTATAAGCATTATCATTTCACTTTAAAAAGTTTTAACATGTAGTATTAAGGATAAATACTTGTATTTCTGTTTCTGTATGAAGCAGCACTAGGAGGATACATAAGAAACAACAGTGACTGCCTAGAGGAGGTAGAAGACTGGGAATGGGATGTATACTGTTTTAATTTTTCAGCCATATAAATGAATTAACTAACAAAAAATAAGTTTTACAATTTTAATTCCTATATAAATGGGCAAAAAATATTATTAGGCAAAGTTCAGATGACAGATTCTCAAAATCATAAGGACCTCATGCTAACTCCCATCCTACAGAAGTTTTCTGGTTCAAGATCATTCAGGCTCTCCTTGAACCAGTCTCTACCTCTGGAGCAGCCAGTTCTAAAGCAGAGTGCCTTGTGCAATGTAAACACTTCAAACATATGTACCAAAGTCAACGTAATTATAGGCTAGAAGCCCACCTTCCTCCAAGAAGCTCTCCCTGATTGCTAACTAACTGGAGACTGGTTCCTAAATCCTCCCAAATGGCACTGCTACTCTCTGGAAACTCTGTGCATGAAAAGTTCACATCACCATCTGTCTGTATTTTAAACCTCTAGAGGCAGGACCTCAGTTCCCTGTAACTCTCAGGGAATCAAAGGCCAGGAGGCCACCAGTGGGAGGGAGGCAGCCAGCCTGCCCAGAGGAGAGGAAAGGAACCCACAGAATAGACTCCATGGCCACAAATACGATCAGAGAGAGGAGATAAAGCTCTGTGGATGTCAGAGAAGGAAAAGATCATTTCTAGATGTGGAGAATCCAGGGAGAAACCTTTGATTCTGCTCACCTTCAACCCACTCACTTCTAGAATCAGCTTAAATGCCATGGCCCACACAATAGCTTCTCTGATCCTCAAATGCATGTGAACTTCTTCTAAGGAAATACCCTACTCTGGGTGGACCTACCTTGTACACTTCAATGATTCTGATGGGAGTTCTGGACAGCTATACAAAGCTCTGTTTTCTCTATGCAATTCAGTAGTGCAAATTCTTCATAAAGAGGCTAGAATCTGTCCACTTTTGTATCACCTCCCTCCACAAATTGCCCCCCGCCCCCTGATTTAATGCCTGGTACATAGTAGCTGCTCAATAAATGTTTGAAGAAAGAAGGAAAAGACAGAGAAAGAAAGAAGAAAGAGAAAAATGGAAGAGAGAGGCAAGGAGAAAGAAGGGAAGGAGGGAGGGAAGAATGAAAGGGAGGAGTGAAGGGAAGGATTACAACCCCCCCCCCCCCCTCAGGTAGAAGCAATACTCTAGATAAACAATGCCCAGAGGCTACGCTCCCTCTCAAGTGCCAAGAAGCGGCCTGGGGAGCATATTTACTTTCCTATTGTTGCTCTGAGGATAGAGCCCCCATCTCTTCAGCACCCTGTGTGGATACCAACTTTAAAGACAGCACTGAATGTGTGTTGCTGATGAGAAATAACTCATCTGCTGCAAACTCATTTGGATAATAAATATTGCTCAGATGAAGAACCCTGAGCAGGATCCAGTAAGATACAAGAAATCCATCAGCATTGCTACTCCCTTTAGGAACAGGAAGGGGAAAAAATTACTGGGCAGGCTAGTCATTGGGAAGTCAGAAGTTCAGTCATCCTTAGTAGCTGAGAGGAGAAAATGATTTGGGCCAGATATGCCTAAAATAAAGTTTACATGAAGCTAGAAGAAACAGTAAAGATGAAAGCATTAGAATCCAAATGATCTCAACCACCTGCAGCAATGAAATATAAACAAGCTGAGGGTTGACAGAGTTGACAGGGATAAAACAAGTCTTGGCTTAAAAATCTGGATGGAAAAACACGATTAAAGAAAACAAATGTAATGGCCAACAGTATATAAAAAATTACTCGACAATATTAATAATTAGGAAAGTGCAAATCAAATTTACAATGAGGTATCACCTCATATCCATTAGGATAACTACTATTTAAAAAACACACAAAATAAGTATGGGCAAGGACACAGAGAAATTGGAACCCATGGGCACTGTTGATGGGATCACAACATGGTGCACTCACTGTAGAAAACAGTAAGCCAAGACTTGTTTTTTTTTTTTTTTTTAATCCTCATCCGAGGACATTTTTCCATTTTTTGTACAGACAGAGTAGGAGGGAGAGAGAGGGAAACATCGATGTGAAAGGGACACATCGAGTGGCTGCCACCCGCACGACCAACCAGGGCCGGGGACAAACTGCAACCGAGGTACGTGCCCTTAGCGGGAACCGAACCCGGGTCTTTCCGGACCGCAGGTGGACGCTCTAACCGCTGAGCCAAACAGGCCAGGGCCCAAGACTTGTTTTATCCCTGTCAACTCTGTCAATCCTCAGCTTGTTTATATTTCATTGCTGCAGGTGGTTGAGATCATTTGGATTCTAATGCTTTCATCTTTACTGTTTCTTCTAGCTTCATGTAAACTTTATTTTAGGCATATCTGGCCCAAATCATTTTCTCCTCTCAGCTACTAAGGATGACTGAACTTCTGACTTCCCAATGACTAGCCTGCCCAGTAATTTAAAGAAATTAAAAATAGACCTACCATATGACTCAGCAATTCCACTTCTACATATATATCCAAAGAATTCAAAGCAACATCTCAAAGAGACATTTGCACACCATGTTCATAGAGCATTATTATTCACAATAGCCAAAAGGTGGGAGCAACCCAAGTTTCCATCAACAGAAGAACAGATAAACAAAATGGATACACCAATGAATGGACAAACATACAATGGAATATTATTCAGCCTTTTAAAGAGAAGGAAATCCTGCCTTAAGCTATAACATGAAACTTGAGGATATTATTCTAAATCAGTGATTTTCAACCTTTTTCATCTCATTGCACACATAAACTAATTATTAAAATTCGGTAGCACACACAAAATATATTTTTTGCTAATCTGACAAAAAAAGGTATAATTTTGCCCTGGCTGATTTGGCCCATCGGCCTGCAGTCCAGAGAGACCTGGGTTCGGTTCCCGCTAAGGGCACGTACCTCAGTTGCAGTTTGTCCCCGGCCCTGGTTGGGTCGTGCAGGTGGCAACCACTCGACGTGTCCCTTTCACGTCAATGTTTCTCTCTCTCTCTCTCTCCCTCCCACTCTATCTGAACAAAATATGGAAAAGTATCGTTGGGTGAGGATAAAAAAAAAAGGTATAATTTTGATTCCTTCACACCAGACAACTATTGTGTTGGCTGTTGTCATTTTTAAATTTGGCAGTTTAAGGGAAAAGAGGTCAGTGCCCCTGACCAAATAGTCAGGTATTGCATGTTTTATAAATTTTTGCAGCAACCCAGATACAGACCCAAGACAGTATGCACAATTAATATTCGACAAAGGAGGCAAGAGCATACAATGGAGAAAAGACAGCCTCTTTAATAAATGGTGTTGGGAAAATTGGACAGCTATATGCACAAAAATGAAACTAGACCATCAACTTACACCATACACAAGAATAAACTCAAAATGGATAAAAGACTTAAATGTACCCTGTGAAACCATAAAAATCCTAGAAGTAAAATGTAGGCAAAAATTTCATACATCATACGTAATGAAATTTTCACTGATACATTGCCTAGGGCAAGAGAAGTCAAGGAAAAAATTAATAAATGGGACTACGTCAAAGTAAAGAGCTTCTGCATGGCAAAAGAAACCAACATCAAAATGAAAAAGGAACCCACTCTCTGGGAGAACATATGTGCCAGCAATACATCGGATAAAGGGTTAATATCTAAAATATATACTCATACAACTCAACAAGAAAGATAATACAATTAAAAAATGGGCAGAGGACCTGAATAGATACTTCTCCAAACAGGACATACAAATGGCCAGGAGACATATGAAAAAATGTTCAACATCACTAATTATCTGAGAGATGCAAATTAAAATGACTATGAGGTATCATCTTACACCTGCCAGAGTGGCAGCCATCGACAAATCCTCAAACAGCAAATGCTGGCGAGGATGTGGAGAAGAGGGTACTCTAGTACACCGCTGGTGGGAATGCAGACTGATGCAGCCACTATGGAAAACAATATGGTGTTTCCTCAAAAAATTAAAAATAGAACTGCCATTTGGCCCAGTGATCTCACTTCTTGGAATATATCCTAAGAAGCTTGAAACACCAATCAGGAAGAATACATGCACCCTTATGTTCATAGTAGCGCAATTTACAATACCTAAGACCTAGAAACAGCCTAAGTGCCCATCAATAGATGAGTGGATAAAGAAGCTCTGGTACATTTACACAATGGAGTACTATGTAGCTGTAAGAAAGAGAGGTCTCTTATCCTTTGAGACATGGAGGGACCCGGAAAATATTATGCTAAGTGAAATAAGCCAGTCAGAGAAAGACAAATACCATATGATCTCACTTATTTGTGGAACATCACAAACAAAATAAGCTGTCGACCAAAAAAGATTCAGAATCATGGGAGTAGGAAACAGACTGACAAACCTCAGAGTTTGGGGGGTGGAAAGGATGGGAAGAGATAAACCCAAGAACTTATATGCATATATGCACAACCAATCAACACAAATATTAAGCTGGGGAAGGCAGGAGGGGATGGGAGCGGGAAGGAGGGGGGTCAATGGGGAAAAAGGGCATATCTGTAAAACTTTCAACAATAAAAAATAAATAAAAATTCTTGAGGCACACCAGTTGAAAATCATTGTTCTAAATGAAAGGAGCCAATCACAAAAAGACAAACACTGCACGATTCTACTAATATGAGATACCTAAAGTAATCAAATTCATAGAAACAAAGTAGAATAGTGGTTACTAGAGGCTGGGGGAGGGGAAATGAGTTGTTCAATGTGTATATAACTACAGTCGTTCACAATGACAAAGTTTTAAGAGCTGTTGTACAATAACGTGGATATAGTTAACAATACCATAATGTACACTTAAAATGATTAAGATAGAAAATTTTGTTGGATGTATTTTAACACAATTGAAAGTTTTTTTTAAAAAAAAGAACAACAAATGTGGAAAAGACTTGGAGGTTTTAGCTGACCATCTACTTAACATTTATTAGTCAACTGTGTTATGATGGATCAAAAAAGTAAATGCTACTTTACCTTAGGGTGCATAAAAAGGATACAAGATGAGATAACCACCTCATTGCTAGGGTGGCTCTATCTTTGGGGTCTTAATTACAATTCTGAGTACTATTCTTTGAAAAAGGACACTGACATCCCAGTGTAATCAGTTTTCAAGGGCCCAGAAACCAAATCCAGACTGTGGCCAAAGAAGACACGAAAAGAACTGAAGTTGCTGAGCCCTGAAAACAGAAGACTCAGAAGGTATAACACCACTTTCAGGTACATCAAAGAGCAATCTCAGCAGAAGAAATTTTATTATACATAGATTGATGACCCCAGAAAGCAAAACAAGACCAAAGGGTAATTATAGAGGAGTATAGATCTCTTATTCCCCAAAAATGTTAATAGTGGCTACAGGATTAAGTTCCTTATTGAGGAGTGAACAGACCCTTTATAGAAGATGACTAATGTTGAGTTCCTACTATGTAGCTGCTATTATTAATTACATTTTGCAGATGATGAAACAGAAAAGAGCTGTATCCAAGGTCACAGAGCCAATAAATGGTGTCTTGCCTGACTTCAAAGCCTTGCTCTTAGCTACTAAGCTATTAGTAGTTATCAATGGAATTCACAAGATTTCTATACTGGGAAAGAAATTGGGCTGATGACTCTTCTAATTTCAAGATTCTACAATTGAGATAAAAATGAATAAAGCATGAGATAAAAATGAGTAAAGCATCCCCCACCAGCAATCCTGGGCTAACAATGTTTACTATTTTTGGTGACTTACAAGATAAAAGAGAATGTGAATGAGACATACACATGAACCACAGAGGCCTCTGGAGTCAGAGATCAAGTCTGAAGCCTGTTTCTACTCCTTTATTATAGCTGTGTGATCTTGAGCAAGTGGCAAACTCTCAGTCTCAGTTTCTTCATCTATAAAATGTGACTGACAACAATTCCTATGTCACAGAATGGCTAAGAGAATCAATGTGCCCCTGGTACAGAGTAAGTACACAGAGGTATTGCTTTTATTGTTTTTTCTTCTTTATCTCCTACACAGCGTTTTTTCCTGCACTGAGGAAAGGCCCAGACTCTGAATGCTCTGAGCAAGTGTGGAGAGAAACTGAGGCCCAGGTCCAGATCTGGGATGAGAAGTCACCTGTACCGAATGCCCGGTCCTCAACCCTCGCCTCAGCACCAGGTGGAGAGCATCCTCATCCCTGCTTGTAGAACGCTTCTCTGCAAAGGCCAGGAAGGTGTTGGTGGTGGGTATGTAGAGCAGGGCTGGGATCCGGTAGGTGATTCCTCTCTTGTCTTCCTGCTGGAACAGAGGGCTGTTGAAGGAGCATGATGTCACTTCTTCCATGACCTCTGCAAGGACAGGAGGCAGCTGAATGTGTATCCATATCCAAATGCTGGCTTGTATACAAGTTCTGTTCTATCATTCCATTTCTGGAGATCACTGAGAGGCAGAGATATTTATTTTTTATAATATAAAAATACTATCATGGTCTCAACATCACCAAGCAAGCAATTTGCATTGTTGTTTAACAAATCTGTCCTCCACGCTCTGTGGGAATTCTATGCAGCCTGTGTCAGGTAGGTCTCTCCAAAGATTCTACATATACTTCTGCCAAGAATCCAGGGGTATTACCAGCCTGGATGGCTTCTAACGTCAATTTCTTGGCTAGGAGTTCTGAGGCTATTCGAGTAACATAAATATAAACCCAAATCCATATGAGGAAATGTACGTGTTTAAGAATTCTCTGGGGAAACTTTTCCCCTCTACTGGTGGTTGGATAAAAGGCAATCTTCTTTGTTATCTCTGTGTCAGTAGCAATATTTTTTTCCTAGTCACCCCATCAGAGGGTGTAGATTTTCAAGGGATATGACTTCATGCATGGATCTCAATTCCAACCAAAGTCTAGCCCATGCAGGCCCATAGTTTCATTCACTGTAACAGCATGTCTATTAAAGCCCAAGCTTCTAGGTAATAAGATAAGCAAACATCCAGGGCAGCTGAGATCAGGTCAAGGAACTAACTATAACTATTCTGGTTTTCAGTTTACTCTTGGTTTTTAGGCCAATGGGGATTTCTCTTACTTTCTTGCAAATTCAGTTATAAAGGACTTTAAAAAAATTTTTTTTCCTATATTGATTTTAGAGAGAAAGGAAGAGGGAGAAATAGACAGAAACATCAACGTGAGAGAATATCGACTGGCCGCCTCCTGTATGCCCCCCACTGAGGATTTGGCCCACAACCTGGGCTTGTGCCCTGACCGGGAATTGAACTGGTGACCTCTTGGTGCATGGGTCAACGCTCAACCAGTGAGCCACTCCGGCTGGGCTATAAAGGCTTTTTAGTATTTTATCCACCATTTTACAGGTTAGATAGCCTACCATAATCCTGAAAATGGAAGTCTCTAGGTACATTTGCCAAAGAAAATCAGTTCTACTTCTCAGAAGCCCAAAAAAGGAATCAAGCCAGAAAGACAGACCAGGCTTTATTTCTCTCTCTCTCATCTGTCATCCAAACCCTGTCTTACAAGTCATTTGTAAAAAATTATCAGGCTGTAAGAACAAGGCCCATAAGACCATATTCATTTATTTAATCAGTATTTCTGGGTGCCTACTCCAAGTCAGACCATAAGGAGACAGAAATCAGAGGCCCCTGCCCTCAAGAAACGCATATTCTAGTGAGGGAAACAGACAATTACAACATCAGGTAATGAGTGCTATTTCAGAAGTAAACCATGAGAGCATGCAGGAAGACAGAAAAAGGCAGCAGAGATTTTTGGAGAGCTAACAACTGAGCCAAGGGAGCTCTTGTCTCATATATCCTCATATTCTGTGTCTAGAATATTCTTCTTTCAGATAGCTATAGACCTCACTCCCTCACCTCCTTCAACTCTGTTCAAATGTCATCCAATCAGCGAGCCCTTCCCTGACAACTACCCTGTGCTCCTTTTCCCCTTTCCTTGTTCTATTCCCATGCCATTTATCCCCACATTATACTTGTTTAATATGTACTACAAAATAGACACTTCGTAAAGGGCAGGGATATGTGTTTTATCCTCTGCTACACTTTACACCTAGAACCATACCTGGTAATTGATAGGCATTTGGCTAATATTTATTGAATGACTGAATGGGTGAATTGGATCTTAAAGGATAAATAGTGGGTAAGCCAACTGAAGGATAAAAAGGAGGAGGGCAGAAAGAGTGGATGTGAAAAGCCTGTGGGTGACAGAAAAGACAGTGAGCTGTGGGGAATCTCAGTAGTCCAGTATGATTATCCTGGTCAAAATTTGTGAGCAGAGATAGGACTGAAGGGGTTAGCAGAGTCCAGATCCTGGGAGGCTTTGACACCTTATTAAGATGTTTATAAACACCTTAATAAGGAAGCCACTTAAGAGTTTTTGGCAGAGGAATGGCATGATCAAGTATGCATTTTAGACCAATCTCTCAGGCAGCCTTGTGGGCAATAAACTGAAGGGGCAAGTTACACTACTTTTGGCTGTATCCTCCTAGTGTCAATCAAGACACACTTTCATAGCTAGCATATGAAGGATTCATTTAGTCACTATTTCTAACTTAAAGAGAACCATGGCCCACTATCCTGAGGGGTGTAGGGAGTTGGTCTCCCGAGTTCAGAAGAAAAGCCTCCCCTCGCTCCAGTTCTGGGCTCTAATAGCAGAACTGAAAGGCATGGGTGAACTGTCTTCACCCAATACTAGAGCATCTCTCTCTCTCCCCAGGTCAGGCTCTCCTGTCACGGAGAGTCGGGCTTTCTTTTAAGTAAAAATCAGTCCCTGAGCCAAGCTGGTATAAAGGTTAAAAACATAGGACTTGGATCAGGCCAGAACTATATGACTTTGAGCATGTTGTTTAACTTCTCTATGCTTTAGGGTCCTCATTTATAAAATTCAATAGAGTGGTTGAGAGAATTAAGTTAAAAAAGTTTAAGTGGCTGTTACAGGGCCATGACATAGTATGAGCTCAATGTATGACAATTATTATTTTTAGACTGTCAATCACTGCACATTCTAGTTTTATTCCTTGAAATCTGTGGATAATGATGATAATGATAACAACAACCACAATTAAAACTCCCCTTCTTAAAAGAATTTAAATCCCCCTGCATCTCTGGGAGAGCATATTTTAAACTCTTACAAGTTAACACTTCAATTATGAGTTAATACAACACTATTAATCATCAGCCAACACAAGGATTCTCTAGATGATAAGAATGGAACACAGGATAGGCACAGAGTGGGGAGGACGGACTAGGAAAAAGGGAGAGGAAGTGGAAAAAGCATCAAAGGGGAAGCACAACTTGTCATATGGGACCGGACTGGTGTCCCAGCTCTATTTCTTTACTGTGTGACTTTGTGGTAATCACTTAATCTCTCTAGGTCTTGGATTCCTTGCTTGTAAAATAATAGATAATAATACCTACCTAAGATGATCAGTATGAAGAACCACTGGAAAGTGCTTTATAAACTTCAAAGCACCATAAGTAAAAGTCTTTATCACAAATTTTGATGTCCTCACAATTTCACTTATGACTTCTTTGCTATCAGTACAACAATGACAGTCACTATCACTAGTTTGCATTATGATTATGCTGATCATGTTGATGACAGTGTTAATACAGATAGTGGCTCTGGCATTGACACCCAAACTATTTCATACAAATCAGATGCTGGGAACTAGAGACAAAGAAGAATCTGATACAGTTCTGCTTTAGAGTTGTTTTGGCAGAGAATTCATATTATTAATTGCTGCTCCATATAATCACCTTTCAATCAAGTCCTTCCTGCTCTCTTACTGGGAGAGAGAAGTGTAGCATGGATTTTGACATGTGACTTGGCTTTGATACTAGCAAATTGCTTTACTTTTTGGCCAATTTCCTCACTTGGAAAGGAGGTAATACCACCTATTTCTCAGGCTAAGAACAATATAATTCCACACACTCCCAATTAATCCAATGCAACTGTCAGCCTCCAGTGAACCCCAGAAGGAGACCTCCCTATCTCATTTTATGCACTCCTAAACAACTAATATTTAAGGAGCATCGTGTCAGGCTTTTGCAGATCCTGTAGTCCAAACCCTTCTCATGGTACCGTTGGGAAAACTGAGACCCACGGAGAGAAATAAACGTATGTAAGGCCACTCAATGAGTCAGTAGCAAAACCTCGACCAAGACCCGGTCTCCTTTTCAGTTCTAGGTTAGGGCTCTCTGCGGCCCACAGACCCCTCTCTCTCTACCAAGAAATATCTTCCCAGGCTCAGTCCCCTTTCATCTCTAAAATGCTAATTCTCAGGTTTAAGTTTGGCTTCAGTAGAAGGAAAACAAAAATAGAACTAGCCAAGAATACTCTCTGGCTCTGTCTGAGGTGCTAACCGACTGGGTGGCTCTGACTCAATATTCTCCCAAGACTGGATTTCCTAAGCCCAGGTGGTGCTGCCGAAGTCGTCCCCTTTCCGGGGGCGCCCTGGCCTCCCAGACCCGCTCACCTGCGTAGGGCCCGGTTCCTTCGTCTCTCTCCAGCAGGGCTGGGCGCGGAGGCAGGCTCTCTGGTCTCGGGCACCGCAGCCTGGGAGAATGACCAAGGCTAGAGAGACGGAGGCAGGAGAAGGAGACTGCGGGCACGAAAACAAACCACCAAAAGTGAAGGAGGAGGAAGACAGAGACATCGAGAGGCCGGGAGGCAGGCAGACCCGGACGCTGAGACCAGCAGGATCTGAAGCGAGTGGCGGGGGCGGGACGTGCGGAGGCCACAGCCCGTTGGCCGTTGGGACCCAGGGTTGGCCGAGGCCCGGAGTCACCCAGCCCCTGCGGACCCCTGCAGCCGAGACCCCGCCCCTTCGCTGCCCAGCCTCGGGCGTCCGCCCTCTCTTCAGCCCCCAGTCCAGTCCCAACCGCGGCGAGGGACCTGGCCTTTCCTCTTCGACCACCCCGACGCCCCTGCACCCCAGGTCCAAGTTCAGTTCCGGCCTTAGGCCTGCCACATCTCCCAGCGGCTGCACAGGTCCCTGGCTCCGCCCCCCACCCCTCCACCCCCTCTTCAGCTCCTGTCCCCACGCTCTATTGGTTGCTAGTTGCTTAGCAGGTATCACCGCCTAAAACTTCCCTGGACAGCCTGAGAGTCAAGCAACCGTTCCGGACCTCAGAGGGGACTCCACAAAAAGGACCAGAGACCCAGAGTGTTGGGCTACCCTTACTCAAAGAAATAAAAATTATAATAATGTTATTATATGTGTGTGTGTGTGTATGTATCGCGTAAGAATAGTATTAGATTATAACTCACTGAATAAAATAAAGCCTGTGAGTCCATATTTATATGAATAATTGAATAAAGTAAATGGGGAAGAAAGGGCAGCTCTTTCTATAGAATTCCAATTCATAAATGTAGACTGTGTGCAGAACCCGTTTACACCAAACCCGTTTTCCTTCTGGGAGTCTGGAAATTGTACAGCCCCCAATAAAAACTGTGGGTGCTGTGTCTCTAATGGATTCCCTAGGCAGAAACATGGCACACATGCTGCATTTTCATTGCGGAAGGGGGGTGGGGGGGTGGGCTTAGTGTGATCCCTCATGAGAGAACATAAGGAAGCCTATGCATGGATGCCTCCATACTTCACCTGTGTCTTTTTCTCTTATGATCTGATGTGTGTCCTTACCATATCATTGTCATAAATCTTAGCTGTGAGTATAGCTATATACTGAGACCTGGGACAACTCCTAGAGAATCTCTGAACATAGGGGTGATCTTGGGGGCCCTTGACCAAATACCATATAAAAAGTTTTAAAACATGTAAAATAATACCATAGGTTGTTAATGGACACACATGTATGAAGAAAACGCATAGGAATAATAACTACCAAATTCAGGGTAGTAGTTACTTCTGGGAGTGTAGGAAGTAGAATATGATTAAGGATAACCAAGGGACTTCAGTTGTATTGGCAATTTTTTAAAGGTGGCAGCAGATTCTTATGTGTTCATTTTATTATTCTTTAAAACTTACTGTGTCTGAAATATTTCATTTTTAAAGATGAGCCTATACAAAATGCTAGGGTTCTTCACCTGACTTCTCCAGACTCACAATCAACTCTGTGGACCACCAACTCAATTTTGGAAAAATACTTAAAGCTAATGTCAGATCTCTCTCAATTCTTTGACTGATGATCTGTCTTATGCTTGAGGCAGTGAGATTTAGTAGCAATCTCTAGATTTGGAGGTGAAGACATCTTGGCTGCAATTCTGACTTTCCATTTCATAGCTGAGTGAACGTTGGCAAGTTATTTAATTTCTGTGCCTCAGGTTTCTTATCTGTAAAACAGGCACACTTGACCCTACTCATGACCTACTTCATGACACAAATCAAACAGGTTTCACTTCCTGTATAAGGACCTCTTAGTCCTCCATGCTAAAACAATTACTCCTATTCCAGCCTCCACAGCACTTTGTACAGATGGCTTCTAATGAATTTTCTGAGTATGTCACTCCATTATTCACTCTAATCTGATAAAAATGGGGACCAAATCCATTCTAATGGTTTCATACAGCATTTAATTAAGGATACTGTCAACAGAACTCCAAGAAACAGGATGATATCAATCTGCAGAATTGACCTCAATCATACCCAAGGGCCTTGACCAAACCAGCTGGAAAAACAAACCACCAAAAAAAAAAAAAAAAAAAACAAACAAAAAAAAAACAAGCAAAAACCCGTAAGTCATCAAGGTCTACCTTTGAAAGCCAGATGGTATTCTCTACTTTCTGTATTGACCTTGTACTTGGCCTGAGACATTAATTCAGGTACAGCAGGATACATTGGCTATTACAGACTACCTTGGCCCACAAGGAAGTTGAGAACAATTCTATCACCCATAACTATACTGGACAGCTGAGTTGAGGCTCACCTGAATGTATTCCAGGGCCTAAGTGGTATCACTGATGGCTTCAGCTAAAGTCAGGAACAAATTCCGTATCAACATTTCTATTAGAATGACCCTTAATATAGGGATAACCTCCTGCAGTGTGCATAAATGAGTCAGCACCTCTCCAGGAAGCTCCCCCATATAACCAAGGGTAGCCTCATTTTGGAGCCATCTCCACATTTGTCTGATGACTACATGCTCTGGCGATGCTTCCCTAAACACCTGAAAGTTGCTTAAGACCCTCCCTATGGTGCAAGGAACCACGTTTTCAAGAAAAACAGCAAGTTTGTACCTGGCTTCCACACAAGGATACCCTGTGTATATCCTGGGAGGTATATATGATGTCCCTGTTTACAATTGTTGGGGATTCCCAAATGGGGCCTACATTACTCAGGGAATACAGGTTGACGGTGTCCGTAATGTGGCCTCATGGCCACCTGGTAGGCCTCAGACCTCCCAGTTCACTTAGAATAATTGCAATCAGTCATTTAGGAAAGACTCCCTGATGGCAATGTCCAACCTGTCCTATATGTCCACACCACCAGCCAGGTGGCATTTGTCCACCCTATAGGATGACTAATAGCTATAAAAAGGGGGGAGGGGTTCTGGAAATTGTGATGTTTTGCATGGAAATACAGGAGCTGAAAGTGCTGAATTTCTGATAGACTTCTCAATAGATTAAAGGATATGGCTATTGTCCAGTAAGTGTGGCTCAGTGGTTGACCCACGCAGCAAGAGGTTGCTGGTTCGATTCCCAGTCAGGACACATGCCCAGGTTGTGGGCCCAATCCCCAGTGAGGAGCATGGAGGAGGTGGCCAATGGATGTTCTCCCTCATCAATGTTTCTCTCTCCCTCTCACTTCCTCTCTCTAAAATAAAGGAAAAAACAATTTTTACAAAAAAATAAAAATAAATAAGTAAAGGAAATGGCTATCAAATTGTGGTCAGTCATCTGGTGGATGACTGCAATACCAGCAACCAGTCAAGTTTAAGGAGCTTGCACCAGTTTGGGGGAATTTTACTATTCCATTCTCCTCTGAGGAAGGCTCCAGGGGTGTCTCTTTTTCCAAATGTTATATGTAGGACCATGTCAAACCAACAAAAGAATCCAGGTGGCTAAACCAGAATGAAATGTGAATACTCAATGCCTCCTTTGGCTGAGGTGTCAACTGGAAGGTGTGACAACCAGGTTGGCCTGGGGATGCTGTTAAGGCCAAGAAAACATCATACCCAGCAATAGTCAGGGCAGCAGAATACTGAATTTTCAAAATAAGTCTATACAACACTCCCCAATCACTCATTCTGACCACCACTAAGCAACTATAATTAATTTTATGTCTTAATGTGACTGAAATATGGGATCCCCAGATACTTGGTTAAGCATTATTCTGGGTATGTCTGAGGGTGTTTCTGGATGAGATTACCATATGAATCGGTGCTTCTCAGTAAAGCACACTGCCCTCTGTAATGTTAATGTTGGTGGGCTTCATCTGATCTGTTGGAAGCCAGAATAGAACAAAAATCAGGGTAAGGTAGAATTCACTCTCTCTGCCTGCTTGGAAGCTAGGACGTAGTCTTCTGCTTCTGGACTAGAATTTACACCAACAGTTCCGGTTCTCAGGCCCTCTAACTCAGACTGGAACTATACCATTGGGTCTCCTGGTTCTCCAGATTACAGAGAGCAGATCATGAGACTTCTCAGCCTCCGTAATCATGAGCACATTCCTTATAATACACCTCTTTAAATACACATACACATAGCCCTGGCCGGTTTGGCTCATCGGTCTGTGGTCCGGAGAGACCGGGGTTCGGTTCCCGCTAAGGGCATGTACTTCGGTTGCAGTTTGTCCCCGGCCCTGGTTGGGTCGTGTGGGTGGCAGCCACTCGATGTGTCCTTTCATGTCGATGTTTCTCTCCCCCTTCCTCTCTTCCCCTCCCGCTCTGTCTGAATAAAAAATGGAAAAATGTCCTCGGGTGAGAATAAAAATAAACAAACACACACATATCCTATTTGTTTTGTTTCTTTGGAGAACCCTAACATAGCAGTCAAGAGGAAGTGATCACTTTCTAGGGACAGCCACATTTACTAAACAAAGTGCCTTACTAAGGTGTAGTGACCAGAATGAGGTTAGAGAGGTAAAGTCAGAAATCTTCTGAGCACATTTTTTGAATATGTTGTTCCAACAGCCAACAATACAGATGCCTGTGGATGGAACAGTGCTTTCCATCAAATACCTTGACTATCAGCCCGCTCTTAAGCAGCTTTTGCAATAACAGTTGTACCACTGTCAGTCTGCATGTGGTCAAGATAACAAAAAAACATGAGATTAGTTTGAAGACAGATTAGAAAATAGTGTGGTTGGAGTTGACTGAACTAGAAAAGCAACACTAACCTGAAAAGATGTCAACAGTGGTGAGGTACTACTGATAACCCCCCAAGGGAGCCAAAGGTCTGATATAGTCAAATAGCCAAGAGTGGGTGGTGGCTATGCCCTGTGCTATGTGGCCTCATTCAAGGCTAGACAACAAGACTTCTGACTGGAGTCACAGCCTGGCATGCAGCAGTGGCCTCTGCATCAGAAACGTGTTTTACTTTGTGCCTAGGCTACAATGGTGGGTGTAATGCCACATCTAGTACGATAATGGAACCAGGCAACAATGGTGGCAACCTGAGTTGTGCAGGCTCCATCAGCAGCAGCTTGATTCCAGTTGGTTTCATCAAACAATGGCCCCCACTGTGGGTATCTACATGAGTGACAAAGATAGTTCAATTAATAGCTGTAATTCATTTCGTTTGTGGTCCCAAAGAAGAGTGTCTTTGTTCTGATCATCTGTAGTCTTCCAAGTGGAATATTCAAGGCTCATGACAGATTGCCTCTCCCAACAGTTTCTCCTTCTCCAGTAGATCACCTTCAATAACATTATAAATCAAATCCATGCACGAATATTATTCAATACTCAGCAATGGTTACCCAGAAAAGTTTGTCAAAGGGAACTCTCCCCAAAAGGGTCCAAAGTTCCCTTACAGCAGCCAAGGCCCACTGCAAAAAATTCTGAGACCTTTACTGCTGTCTCTAAATGGATTTAAGGTCAACATGATAGAATACAGGATGGGGTTGGCTATAAGACAACCCAAGAGTTGTCATTCTTCCTTCATAAGCATCATGCACTTGAATCCCTACACTCCCAAGCAAACCAGCGAACATTATAACTCACGGTTTCTGCCCACAAAAGTTGGGAAATTTCCCTCCTTTCATGCTTGTCTAGGTGTGTGTCCTTGTAACTGCTATCTGAAGAAAGAAACCTACTGCCCACCCAGGATGAATATTAGTGTCAGTAGTTACAACGGGACAGACCTGAGGCTGACTGCCAGATTAGTGAGGAAGTTCTGCCCAGAGGAGAGTGAGCAAACCATCTTTGAACCTACGTCAGGGTAATCAGAGCCCGTAACCACGTTCCCAGTTCCTCATTAACAGGCAACAATGCACTTATTTTATTTTTTTAATCCTCACCCAAGGATATTTTTTTCCTTTTATCTTCAGATAGAGTGGGGCGAGGAGGACGATGACATTGAAGTGAGAGAGACATATTGACTGGGTGCACACCACCCCGACCAATGCCAGGGGCAAACTGCAACCAAAGTACATGCCCTTGACTGGAATCAAACCCACAACTCTTTGGTCCGTGGGCCGATGCTCTAACACTGAACCAAACCAGCCAGGGTACAATGCACTTACTTTAAAACATTATTCTGAAAAGGGCCACAGACAACACCAGACTATCAGAAAGATCCAGGGTAGAAAAAAAGGTTAAGAATCCCTGTGGATTATTCTTAGGGTAGTTGTAGTTATCAGAGGAGTCACCTGAGCACATGTGCTTTCAGATTGGGTTAAGAATATTTATTTAGCCCTGGCTGGTTTGGCTCAGCAGTTAAGAGCATCAGCCTGCGGTCCAGAGAGACCTGGGTTTGGTTCCCAATAAGGGCACATACATCAGTTACAGTTTGTGCCCAGCCCTGGTTGGGTCGTGCGGGTGGCAGCCACTCGATGTGTCCCTTTCACATCGATGTTTCTCTCTCTCTCTCTCTCCCTCCCATTCTATCTGAACAAAAAATAGAAAAAATGTCCTCAGGTGAGGATAAAAAATATATATTAAAAGGTACCAAACATCAAGTACACATTAGCAGCTAAAATTTGCAAATAATGAAAAACATTAGCTATCTTTCCTCACTCTCCTCAGTTGTCACATATTTTGGAAGACCTAAATCCATCCTAGGCAGGTGTGAGGAGCTGAGAGCCAGGAGGAAAATGTGATAGATGTCCTGATGGGAGGGGTGCTACAGACCTACTGAAGAGGATAAAGAACAGCTCAGCCTTGGCCGGTTTGGCTCAGCGGTTAGAGCGTTGGCCTGTGGTCTGGAGAGACCCAGGTTCGGTTCCCACTAAGGGCACGTACCTTGGTTGCAGTTTGTCCCCGGCCCTGATTGGGTTGTGTGGGTGGCGACCACTCGATGTGTCCCTTTCACGTCGATGTTTCTCTCTCTCCCACTCTATCTGAACAAAATATCAAAAAAAAAAGAGAACAGCCTAGCAGCATTCAAAACAGGCTGGAGGGACCACTCAGAGTGGTATCAAAAGCCAGCCAGAGGCATTCTGCAACCCCACAAACTGCAACCATGAGCCTGTTCAAGTGATTGGAAACTCCTAAAATACCACAAGTGTGGGATTGGGGGGTGGGGTGAAGCACCAAGTGCAACACAGGGCTGCTAACCCACTTTTCATATAGAATCGTCTATACTGGTATCTAAAGCCAGAGAAAAACCTTAAGAGAGTCACACAGCCTAAGACATCTCAAAGTGGGGTTTATGAGCAAATGTAAAAGATTACAGCACTTGCCCAGCCGGTGTGACTTAGTGGTTGAGTGTCAACCCACACACCAAGAGGTGGCCAGTTCAATTCCAGGTCAGGGCACATGCCCAGGTTGTGGGCCCAATCCCCAGGGGGGGCATGCAGGAGGCAGCCAATCGATGTCCTCTCTCATCAGTGTTTCTCTCTCCCTCTCCCTTCCTTTCTCACTAAAAACCAATAAATAAAAAAAATTGCCCTGGCCAGTTTGGTTCAGTGGTTGGAGCATCGGCCTGCGGACCGGAGAGTCCTAGGCTCAGTTCCCAGTAGTGGCACATACTGCAGTTGCAGTTTGTCCCCAGCCCTGGTTGTGGTCGTGTGGGTGGTGGCCAGATTTCTCTCTCTCGCATGGATGTTTTTCTCTCTCTCTCCCCGCTTCTTTCCCTCCCACTCTATCTGAAGATAAATGCAAAAAATGTCCTCAGGTGAGGACAAAAAAGGAAAAAAAAATTACAGCACTCATGTTTTCTATGAGGGTATTTCTGGGGGTTAAGAAGCCTCCATAATCTCAAAAGGGTACGTTATCCAAAACCTCTTTGACAGGTTCAGACACTAAATCCCAGAGCAGGAATGAGGTTTTCCCAAGGTCACAAATTAAACCTAGAAACAACCCAGGTCTCTTGTCTCTCATTTGAGAACCTATTCTTTTCCCTTCTCTTCCAAACCCCCTCCCCTCCCTTGGCATAGTGAAAAGCTAGAAACAAACAACAAGCATGTCTATCAATAGGGAAAGAGTTAAATTAAAAACATTTCTACTATAAAATGCTATGCAACTATTAAAAGTGAGTTTGACTTATATATACTGCCAGAAAAAGTACCTGAAAACAGTAAGTGAAATAAACTATAGAACATATTTCAACATAATACAATTTTTATTTAAAAAAATTAAAAAGTGAAGCTCCAAGGCTTCACATTAAGAGTTCAAAATTGCAGAGCATTACATAGTACTGACAGCATTTCCAAATGCGATGCCTCTGTAATGTTCTCATTTCCTTCCATAAAAGTGAAAGCAGTAAAAAAAAAAAAAAAAAAAAAAAAGTGAAAATACATGTTTGTATATGTAAAGAAAAAGGTATACCCAGTGTGAAAGCCTCCAAGAAATCATTTTGGAGAGGGTTATTCCATGTCTACGTCCACAAGTCTTGAGACCCCTGTGTCTAACAGTAACCTTCATTGTGAGAATATGATTAATCCAACTACTCTTCCACGGGCTTTAAGCAGCTGATAGAATAGAATCGCCAGTTAAAAAGGGGAGTAGGTGAGAGGGGAGCCCTAGAAGCTCAGAGAACTACATGACTTACACAAGTTTGACAGGAATAAACCTCTACCTGGTGATGTCCTACAACCCTCTGAGGGTGTCACTAGATAGGGCAACATTCCCAAATCATTGAGCAAAATATGAGAAACACAGTATTTTATGAGGTGAATATGGTTTTAGGTATTAGGCTGTAAGAATAGAGGGACAATATCCCTACAGGTCACAGGATCTAGGCAAGTACCCAGTTCTTCTCTGACCATAGCAGGAAAGTACTGGAAAAGAAGCTACTCACGAGTTTGGAGCCAGACCACCCAGGTTTAAATCCCAGTTCTATCACAAGCTGTGTGACAAATTATTCAACTTGTATGCCTCAGTTCCTTCAATCTATAAAATGGGGATAGCAATAGTACCTACTTCTTAGGATTGTTAGGAGCATTAATGAGTTAATACATGTAAAGTACTAGAAACACTACCTGACACAAAGTACTGAATGTCTGTCATTATTATTACTAGAAAGCTATCAGTTCTACTACAGGTTCTCAGGTGTTTCTGACCAGTAAAACAGCCTAAAAATGAAAGAAACCTATAGTACAGGAAGATTGTTAACACTTGCTGCTCTATTCCTTCCATCAAAGCTATCCATCAAAACTCCATTTTTCACATCTTCTTTCCTTTTATTGAAAAAAAATTTTAGAAAATGCAGTTAATAAAGGACACAAACAAATCAGCAAATCAACAGTGATATACTAGTGAAAAGCATAAACATAAAACTAAAAATGTCATTGGCTTTTTTAATTGGTTAAGAGCACAAAAAATGTAATAGGCAGGTTTATTTTAAACAAATTAAAAAGCTGTGTGTTTTTCCCAATTTGCCTCAAGTCAGATATACACACACCACAAAAAATGGTGTGTGAAGATGTACATAAGAAATTGTATACTGAATTAAGGGAAAGAGCTATTGAAACAGGAATTAACAAAATAAAGTCAGCAACAGATTAGCAATCTTTAAAATTGAGTCTTAAAATGCTGCATGGCATAAAGCTATACTATACTGCTAGATATGAAGGAGAAAGTCTGTTCAGTTTTTAGCAAAAATGCTTTTCCAGAAAAGCAAATGAAAACAGCGTAATTAGCAGACCAAGAGGCTACAGCTAGATATCAGAGCTATAATTTCTCATATCTCAGACAGAAAATCCTATTTATCCAGAATGGACTAAATTCCAGGTCAAAACAGGAACATTTAACATTTTTTTACTTTTCTCTCCTTCTTTCCTTCTCATCCTGTAATTCCGCATGATCTTGCAAAAGATGGTTGCTCTTAGAATTGGCTATTTTATTTTTCTTTCTGTGGCAAGACTGTCATGGAGCCTGGATATTTCAGGTTCATATGCATCCATGACCAGTGTCCCACTGTGGTCAAAAAACTTAGCAATGGATTTGGTGAACTCAGCTTCTCGCTGCTGCTTTGTTCTCCCACTGATGAAGGTCAGCTTCAGAGTGTATTTGTCATCAAACCTAAGCAAAGATAATAAATAAAAAACCAAACACAGAGATTCAACCAGTAATATAGTAGAGCACCAAGGATTTTCAAAGAACAGAGATGAGAGGTCTACACAGATTTATTTTAAAAAATAAAATAAAATAAAAAATAAAAAAAAGTCCAGGGGCTCCTAACTGCCTTCAAGATACAAATTCTGATTCATAGGTGCTGCATTGTGTCCCTGATTTAATTACTGTGTACCTCCTTTACCTTGTCACAGACTGTTAAGCCATATGGAATATCTTCTCCCATCTCTGGACTTTATTACTTGTTATGCTAGAAGGGTCTTCCTAGCAGACACTTCCCTCCAATCTCAACTGACTGGTTCCTATTTGTTAATACTAGGGCATAAACTTCTCTGAGAAAGCCTTCCCAAACTGGGTCAGATGTCTCTCCTTTTTCTTCCACAGCACCATCAATCAATAGTAAAATATTGAGTGCCTATCATATGCCAAGTTCAATGATAGGCTCCCATGCTATCAATGAAATTACCTATTGAAATAATGTTTATGTATTTGTACTCTTCAGGCGACTCAGATTCTTGAGAGCAAAAATTTTGTCTTCTTTGTATTCTATTCGCAGCTTGGCACATGCTGGGCAATCACATTTTTATAAATAAATGAAGAACTTTTGTTTTCACAGATGTTCCCCAATTTCAGGCTGCTCTGTCCTTATACCCTGTCATCAATCTAGCTCCAGGTTCTACCCTGATACCAACCCAGCCAGGGATGTCTTTTACTCCATGAACTCCACAGAGATTCCTTAGTTACACCTTAAGGTATCTTGAAGGCCTTCACTATCTCCACCCATTCAAGAAAGTTTATACCATCAACCTCTAGCAGGCTGACAATCCTTCCTGACCCCCATGTTTCTGCCTCCATTTAATTAGGACATGTTCAGTGGATTGTCAGGCTGGTATTACCTTTTAAGGAAGCAGTTGCTTGAGCTCATTTCTACACATTAAAATAGGAAAACTGCCGTGGCTGGACTGGCTTAGTGGATGGAGCGTCAGCCTGCGGACCAGAGAGTCCAGGGTTCGGTTCCCATTAGGGGCATGTACCAAAAAAAAAAAAGAAAAGAAAAATAAACTACCCTGGCCGGTCTGGCTCAGCGGTTAGAGCATCGGCCTGCGGTCCAGAGAGACCCGGGTTCGGTTCCCACTAAGGGCACGTATCTCGGTTGCAGTTTGTCCCTGGCCCTGGCTGGGTCATGCAGGTGGCAGCCACTTGATGTGTCCCTTTCACGTTGATGTTTCTCTCTCTCTCTCTCTCTCTCTCCCACCTCTATCTGAACAAAATATGGAAAAATGTCCTCGGGTGAGGATAAAAAAAAAAAAAGGTACTCACTGCATATACAAATATGTAGTTGTACCTGAAAAAAAAAAAAAGGTAAAATAGGAAAACTACCACCTACTTTTCAGGATCACTGTCATGGTTAAAATAGTGCCTATCATTAACCAGCACTGAAAAAAATCACAACTCAATAAACTGCCATCTAGCCAGTTACTTCCGACCTGGATAGCTAGCAGTAAAGGTTCTTGAACTATTTTCAACACCTCAAATTTTTTCTCGAACTCTAACCTACCGCTGCTGATATCACAGCAATATCAGGACACTGGGACCCACTTCCTTTGGCAGTTACATGGCAGTGATGGCAGAACCTGATGAGTTGTGATCCAATGCATTTTAGAAATTGTTAATCACTAATTCAATAACTATTTTATTCAGCCCCAACTATACATGTCAGGCACTTTTAGATGCTAAGGATATACAGCAGTGAACACAACAGACAAATCTCTGCCTTTGGGACTTTTAGTGTGTGTAAGGAAACCAACAATAAAATAAAAAATACGATGTTGCGCCAGCTGGTGTGGCTCAGTGGTTGAGCGTCGATCCATGCACCAAGAGGTCACCAGTTCAATTCTTAGTCAGGACACATGCCCAGGTTGTGGGCCTGATCTCCAGTGGGGGGCATGCAAGAGGCAGCCAATCGATGTTCTCTCTCATCGATGTTTCTAGCTCTCTCTCCCTCTCACTTCCTCTCTCTATAAAATCAATAAAGGGGAAAATAAATACGATACTGCTTTTAAATATGGTAGGTAGGAAAGACTTCACCAGCTGATGTTTGAGCAGAGTCCCAAAGAAGGTAAGAAAACAAGCTACCTGAAAAAAGAAGATTCCAGGTAAAGGAAACAGCAAATGCAAAGGTCCTGGGGCAAAAACATACCTGGAACATGTGAAGAACAGAAAAGAGACCAATGAGAAAGAATGTAATAAAGTGGGAGAGGTTAAAAGCCACAGGAGATGAGGGATATGTGTTTGCATATATGTATGGGAGCAGAGAATAGGTAAGTATGCATTTCTAAGCTATGCTTAAGATTTTAGGTTTTTTTTATTTTCTTTGAGTAGGGTTTTGAGCAGGAGATTAAGCTGATCTACCTTAATTTTTAAAATGATTACTCAGCCTATTGCACTGGGAATAGACTACGAGCAGGGAGAGCAGCTAGAGGTCCATTAGGACTTTATTACAATAACCTAATTGAGAGATGTTGGTAACAGTGGAGATGGTAAGAGGTCAAATTGAATATATTTAGAAGGTAGAGCCGACAAGATTTGTTGGAAGGACTGAGAGAGGATCCAGTGTCAAATAGAAACCTGGGATAGATTTGGAGTTCAGAGTAGAGGGCTAGGATAAAAATTCAGATAGAAAGATCTCCATCATATAGATGGTGTTTAAATTCTTGAAAGTCTAGTAAGATTACACCTAGTGAGTGAATCTAGAGAAGAGGTGCTAGAAAGAAGCACTGGTCACATTTCAAATTTAGAGAAAGGGAATAACGAAGAATTATAAGAGACTAAGGAACAGACATTAAGGTAAAAAGAAAATTAGAAGATTATGGTATGCTAGAAGCCTAGTTTAAAAAAAAAATGTAACAAAAGAGTGATCCACTGTGTCAAATGCTGCTGACAGGTCAAGTACAATAAGGAAAGAGAATTGAATACAAGAGCAGATTAGAAGATAATGGGAGAAGAAGAAATGGGGATCAAAGAAATGAGAACACTGTGGGAGGAGAATAATGGGAAAGAAAAACAACTTTTTTTAGCTGGAAGAAATTACAGCTTGTTTACATGCCAGAAAGAACAATTCAGCAAAAGGAGAAACATCAAGTAAATGAGAAGGGGTAAGAATCTAGTGGACAAACGGAGAGGCAGCATCAGACAAGAAGTTAGAAAGGCGGACTAGGAAGAGCAGGTAATTATGTGGGACTTCTGGTTGCTTCTATCCTCTCAGGAACAAAGAGGCTGAGAGTAAAGGTATAGGCGGAGGGGAGGAGGTTTGAAGATTAAGAAGTTATGAAAGATCCTCTAGGACAATAAGAGAGTAACTAGACTACAAAAATACCACGGAATCTAAGCTGGGCAAGGAGGAAATGAGAGGGAAGATGGACAGTGAAAAAGTGGCACGATCAATGGTTGCCAATGGGGCTGAAGAACTATCAGAACAAGAGAACTAACTACAAGGAGATAAACTAGAAAAATAGGAAGCAGCAGTCAGAGAGTGTGATACTTAAAACTGAAATTACTGAAGGTAATTAGTTATCAGTAACAGCAAGTTCTAGTATACGCCCAAGGAAATAAGTGCTTTAGACTTGGTAGAGCTCTGGCAAGTTTTTCCCAGTGGTTAGAACGTTGACCCAAGGACCAAAGGTCATGGGTTCAATTCCCGGTCAAAGGCACGTACCTGGCTTGCAGGTTCAATCCCCAGCTCCAGTCAAGGTCATGTGGAAGGCAACCAATTGAGATGTCTCTCTCATATCGATGTTTCTCTCTCTCTCCCCCTCCCTCCTTCCCTTCCACGCTATCTGAAAGTCATTGGAAAGGTATCCTTGGTTGAGTATTAACAACAACAAAAAAAGACCTGGTAGAAAACAAGACAATCAGAAAAGAAGTGCCCTGGCCAGTTTGGCTCAGCGGTTAGAGCGTTGGCCTGCAGTCCTGAGAGACCCGGGTTTGGTTCCCGCTAAGGGCACGTACCTCGGTTGCAGTTTATCCCCAGCCCTGGTTGGTCGTGCAGGTGGCAACCACTCGACGTGTCCCTTTCACATCGATGTTTCTTTCTCTCTCTCTCTCTCTCTCTCTCTCTCTCTCTCTCTCTCTCTCCCTTCCACTCTGTCTGAACAATAAAATGGAAAAATGTCCTGAGGTGAGTATTAAAAAAAAAAAAAAAGAAGTAGTAAAAGTGAGAGGACAAAGTACTAGAATAATTGTCCATTAGGGTATATTGAATCACCAAGACTTCTCGAAAGAGTTGTTAGAGAGAGTGCCAATGAGCCGGGAGCTTTCTTCAAGGAAAGAGAAGTGGATCTAACTGCAATCAGAAAGAAAAGAGGTGGCATATTTCCTCTCCACAGGTACCAACAATGTGGCAATTGGTAAAAATCAGCAAGGAATATGAAAAAATCAGAACCCTTATACAATGCTAGTTGGACTGTAAAATGGTACAGCTGTTTTGAAAAACTAACTGGTAGTTCTTTAAGCAGTTTAAAAAGAATTACCATTTGATCCAGCAATTCCTCTCCTAGATAAATTACCTAAGAAATGAAAATGCATGTCCACACAAAAAACTTGTACACAAATGTTTAGAGGAGCATTATTCATAATAGCCAAAAGGTGGAATATCCATCAACTAATAAATGGATAGGCAAAATGTGGTATACACATGCAGTGGGACATTATTCAGCATAAAAACGAATGAAATATTGATGCATGCTACACCGTGGATGAGCCTTGAAAACATTAGGCTAAGTGAAAGAAGCCTGTCACAGAAAAGAAATCACACATTATATGATTCATTCATATGAAATAGGCAAAACAGGAAAATCTACAGTGACAGAAAGTAGATTAGTGGTTAACATTGTGAAAAATGGGGAGATAGGGAAATGATAGCTAAGGGTATACAGGCTTTTCTTTTGAGGTGATGAAAATGTTCTAAAGTTGACTGTGGTGACGGGTGCAAATATCTGTACCATACACCAGCAACCATTGAACTGTATACACTTTAAATGGGTAAACTGTATGGTATGTGAACTATATTTCAACGAAACTTTAAAAAACACGTTAGTGCCCTGGCCAATTTGGCTCAGCGGTTAGAGCGTCGGCCTGCGGTCCGGAGAGACCCGAGTTCGGTTCCCGCTAAGGGCACGTACTTCGGTTGCAGTTTGTCCCCGGCCCTGGTCGGTCGTGCGGGTGGCAGCCTCTCGATGTGTCCCTTCACATCGATGTTTCTCTCTCTCTCCCTTCCTCTCTCTCCCTCCCACTCTATCTGTACAAAAAATGAAAAAATATCCTCGGGTGAGGATAAAAAATAAATAAATAAAATAAAAAACACGTTAGTGCGCTGGCTGGTTTGGCTCAGTGGTTAGAGTGTCGGCCCATGGACCAGAGAGACCCAGGTTTGGTTCCCACTAAGGGCATATACCTTGGTTGCAGTTTGTCCCCGGCTCCAGTTGGGGTTGTGTGGGTGGCAACCACTCAATGTGTCTCTCTCACATCAATGTTTCTTTCTCTCTCTTCCTCTTTCTCTCCCTCCCGCTCTATTTGAAGATAAATGCAAAAATGTCCTTGGGTGAGGATAAAAACAAATTAAGATGTTATTCAGGTCTTGAATTCTGCAACTCTGCTTCAGTGGCCTGGCACAAGGTATAGATTTAGGATGGCCAAAGCCAAAAGGGCAGCTAGGAGACCTACCAGGAGGAGATTAAGAACTCAGCTGCAACATCAAAATGAAGGTTTGCTCCTCCTAACAGGCATCCATCAAGTTGGTAACGAGAGGCTTTTTGGCACTGATGCTATACTTACCTTCATATTTGTGAATAATTGTACTTATAATTTGAGAGTCTACTATATGCTAGAAACTGTACCATGTGTTTTTAGGATTGTGACTAAGAGCATGAATTCTTCCCTGGCCAGTGTGGCTCAGTTGGTTGGGTGTCATCCTGTGTACTGAAAGGTTGCTGGTTCAATTCCTGGTCAGGGCACATGCCAGGGTAACAGGCTCAATCCCAGGGAGCATGCAAGAGGGTAGCCAATTGATGTTCTGCTTTCACACTGATGTCTCCCTCTCCCTCCCTCTCCCCTGCCCTACTTCCTCTATCTCTAAAAAAAAAAAATCTATTAAAAAAATCTTTAAAAAAAAAAAAGCATGGCCCTGGCCGGTTTGGCTCAGCGGTTAGAGCGTTGGCCTGCGGTCCTGAGAGACCCGGGTTCGGTTCCCGCTAAGGGCGCGTACCTCGGTTGCAGTTTGTCCCTGGCCCTGGTCGGTTGTGCGGGTGGCAGCCACTTGATGTGAACACATCGATGTTTCTCTCTCTCTCTCTGTTCCTCTCTCTCCTTCCCACTCTACCTGAACAAAAAAAAAAGGAAAAATGTCCTCGGGTGAGGATAAAAAAAAAAAAAAAAAAAAGCATGAATTCTGGGCTCAGGTGTGGGCTGGAATATGTACTAGAATTCATATTTGAGCTGTATGACCCTGGAAGAATTAATTGAACCCTTTAGGCCTGTGTTCTTATGTTACTTTTTTTTTCCTTTACTAATTTTAGAGAGAAAGGAAGGGAGAGGGAAAGATAGAAACATTGATGAGAGAGAACATCGACTGGCTGCCTCCTGCATGCCCCCCACTGAGGATTTGGCCCACAACCTGGGCATGTGCCCTGACCAAGAATCTAACTGGCGGACCTGTTGGTGCATGGGTTGATGCTCTACCACTGAGTCACACTGGCTGGGCCTGTGTTCTTATTTTAAAAATGAGTTGTTCTAAGGTTTATAGGAGATAATATTCTTGGCACAATATCCAGTATATGCTCAGCAGAAATTTGCCATTATTATAACTAGTATCTCATATTCCCAACAACTCCACAAGTCATTATGAACCTGATAAAGCTCAAATAGTTTACATAACATATCAAAAGTCATACAGCTGGAAAGAAATGAGCTGAAATTTGAACCCAATTCTGGATATCTAGAAAGACATCAGTTGTCAGGTGGACAAAGTTATACCCACTGCTGGTCAGAAGCAGACTGAACTGTCCTTCTCTGAGCTGCCTGGTACATTGCTTCAGAGATTCCTGATTGCAGAGTATAGTCATGATCATAAAAGAAATGAAAGCTAATGGGATTCTTTTTTTTTAAATCCTCACCCGAGGACATTTTTCCATTTTTTGTTCAGATAGAGTGGGAGGGAGAGAGAGGAAGAGAGAGAGAGAGAAACATCGATGTGAAGGGACACATCGAGTGGCTGCCACCTGCATGACCAACCAGGGCCGGGGACAAACTGCAACTGAGGTACACGCCTTTAGCGAGAACCGAACCCGGGTCTCTCTGTACCACCGCTGAGCCAAACTGGCCAGGGCGCTAATGGGATTCTTCAAAGATAACTGACTTCCCACCTTTAGCGTTTGCAATTCTGTACCCTAACTGACTCAGTTAATCAGCCACAAGGAAAAAGAGAATCATTCTTCCACCAAAGTACTTTCTCGCAGACTTTATCCTCAGAGCATGTCTGTGATAATGCAAGCTCAGAACTGCAATGCTCAGAAAGTTTCTAAATCATTCATACCCCTTTCTTCATTTTATGTGACTAGTACTATGATTTGCACAGAGTAGGCGTACAATAATTTGTTGCTGAAAATGACTCAATACCAGGATTTAAGAATCTGTGAGGATAGTCATACCTTTTGAGACTGGAGGACAGTTGCCAAATATCATCAGGATCCATCCCTGTAGGATCCTTCCTGTGGGCTACAAGGAAGATGCTTTTCTCCTTATATGAGGTATAAATGGTCAGGATCCCCATCATCACAAAATAGGTTCGAATAAAGTTAAGGGGAAAATACACAAACATATACACAAAAGAGAACAAACACAAATTGACAAGCAAGGACTACAAAAACTACTAAAGAAGAGTTTTGTCTTGCTGCAAAAACACTGAAAATTTTTTTGCATTTATCTTTAGATAGAGCAGGAGGGAAAAAGAGAGGAAGAGAGAGAGAGAAACATCGATGTGAGAGAGACACGTTGAGTGGCTGCCACCCACATGACCCCAACTGGGGATGGGGACAAACTTCAACCAAGGTACACATGCCCTTAGCGGGAACCGAACCTGGGCTAACCGCTGAGCCAAATTGGCCAGGGTTAAAATTTAGTTATTTCATTTTCATTCTTATGTTTATGTACCAAGAGAAGCAAGGCTCTCTCAGGTTAGAATACTTCAAAGGGGAATACTTCAAAAGGGAAGAAAGGAAAATTATAGAAGGCATAAACCAGCTCTTATCTTTTCTGTTTAAGGATAACATGTATAAGATCCAGTTTCCTAGTTTGTCAAGACTTGTGCTTATTTCTCTATAAAATACAAAACTAGCCCTGGCCAGTTTGGCTCAACGGTTAGAGCATCAGCCCGCAGACCAATGAGTTGCGGGTTTGATTCCAGTCAAGGGCACATACCTCAGGGCTGTGGTTCGTCCCCGGGCCTGGTCAGGGTTGTGCAGGAGGCAACAAGTCGGTGTGTCTCTGTCACATTGATGTTTCTCTTTTTCTCCCTCCCTCCCTCCCACTCTATCTGAAGATAAATAGAAGAAATATATATCCTCGGGTGAGGATTAAAACAAAACTAATAATCACAGTGGACTTGACCAAGCTCGATCAATTTCAAGGGTCATTAAAAGAGAAGAGAAGTGACTTCAGATTAGCTTACTATGAGAACAATTACTTCCTATATACACAGATATTATATTCAGTTTTTGACCTATTATGTGCCAGAAATTGGCATAAGAGCTTTGTATACACCATGTTATTTAAATTTTATGACAGTGAGAGGCAGGTAGTATGGTGCAAAGTGTATGGGCTTTGGAGGGAGGCAGTCCTAGATCTGAATTCTGGCTTTTAACCAATGTTAAAATTACTTCCTTCCCCAAGGCTTAATTGTCACCTCTAAAATGGGGATAATACCGACTTCTTAGAATTGTCATGAGATTTAGAGATGACATATATTGTTCAATGTCTAGCACACAGAAAACATAGTAATAGTTTTTACTATTATATATAAAATTAACACAATTATAAAAATGGCAAGATCTTAGTTTTAAACAAATATAACCCAACAAAATTCCATCGAGGTTGTTCTTTTGGGAGGGCCTATTTTCTAGTAATGTTGCTCTCATTCTTCAACCTCTTTAGAACTACTTGGGGAACTGTCTCTAGAACCTATGGCATATTCTTTTGAATTGCCTTAATAGTGGAAAATGTCATAATTGGATGATTTGTAGGTACCAAGTCTGGGGACTATGATTTGGGATCAATTTGGATAATACCATTTTTTAAAAATCAGGATCTGCTTGCTAAATACCTTTGAAGAAAAATTCCCAAAGTAGAGATTTTAGAAATATTTCAGGTTGTGGCAACACTGTTAAGAAAAATAAACTGCCTACCACAATGATAATTCTGAGTGTATATTACTCATATTTATAAATGAGCAGCATTTGAACAGTCTCAAAAAAGTTAAGTTCTTATTAGCACAAGATCAAAAATAGCTTGGATTTCAAGCCCAGGTTTCTCTAGCTCCAGAATAGGTTCTTAATCCCACCGTTACACAAGCCACACCTATACCTCATGCTCAGTAACTCCCAGTCCAGCCCCTCAGCTTCAAGAAAACCTGGCATAGATCTGAACCTCCCAAATCTGGTCCTTTCCTAATATACTGGAATGAGTAACTTGAAGCAATCTGGTCTAATGGGAGAAGTTCTGGACTAGAAATAAGAGCTGGGTTGTTACTATTTCTGTATTTTGCTATCAGGTGCTTAACACTTGGATTATAACAACCTCTATTAATAACTAAATAGAATTAAAAATATAAAATAACCATATTAAATCTAAAATGTCAGTGATAATTACCAGATAAATTTACAGATATTCCCACAGCTAATAATGTTAAATTCTATCATTAGCAGGGTCCCAGATCAAAGTTTGTTTTTTGCAGGGAGGAGGGAGGTTATCAGTAGACATGTTAAAATAGTCGCTAGAAAATAAACTTGAGTATAAATAAAGGATATGATATGACGCACAAAGCCAAAACAGGCTTGGACTCTGGAAAAGGGTGCATATAATCCCAAATCAAAGCCACTATGGCAAAGAAACAGGAGATGGTACAGATGGTGAGGCGACCGTCAATTAGACCAAAATTCTCCACGTACTTGTACTTTTCCAGAAGTACCTAGTGAGAAGAAAAAGGAATCAAGCTAACAGGAATGCTTCCTTCCTAGAACTTGCTTTTATTCTTAATTTCCATGATAAAAGCTACACTGGAGTCATATAAATCACTAAGTAGTTTTCTCTAATCAGAATTTTACCACTCCAAGTAAAAAGACTTAATAGTGGAAAATTTGTTTACAACATATCCCAGAGAAAAAGTTCAACTTCCCATACATTTTTTAAATCCTCAACTTATTCCCTAGGATGAAGCTAAAATTTTATTTTCCCTTTTTAGATGGAGAGATGACCAATCATGGATGAATGTTTTATATTCCTTCCGTGTTCTTGGCTCTTAGCTAATTAACCTAAAAAACAAACAAAATACAGATTCAGAGCTTTCTGAAATAGAAAAGTTAGAGAATTTGAGGAGGGGCTTGAGGTAGATTACTAACATTTATACTTTAACACATGCTCCCCCACATACACTGTTAAGAATTTTAGAAACTGCTTTCTGGCTCAATTCAGAATATTGAAAATTAAGGTCATTCTAAGTGACAGACGAAAAAGATCCTGCAGAAGAGCCACCAGATGTACACATGCTAACAGACCCCCACCTCAAGAAAGTACCTTTTTGGCAGAATCATCCAAAGAATTCTTCACAGCTGATCCATCCCATTTGTCAATTTTTACAGGCTTATCATCAATCTTCCACTGTAAAACAAACAGAAGAATTGTGCATCAGGAGATATAGCATCTTACTGAAAGTAAAATTAACTACTTCCTTAAGAACATCCTTAAGTACAAGTATCATTTACTCTTGCTCTTCTGATGTTGGACATTTAAAAGACAAAACAGCCCTGGCCGGTTTGGTTCAGCGGTTAGAGCGTCGGCCTGTGGTCTAGAGACACCCGGGTTCGGTTCCCACTAAGGGCACATACCGTGGTTGCGGTAGGTCCCCGGCCCTGGTTGGGTCCTGCAGGTGGCAGCCACTCGATGTGTGTACCTTTCACATCGATGTTTCTCTCTCTCTCTCTCTCCCTCCCTCTCCCCGCCTGCTCTGTCTGAACAAAAAATGAGGAAATGTCCTCAGGTGAGGATAAAAAAATAAAAAAATAAAATAAAAGACAAAACACTTTGCCCTGGCTGGTTTTGCTCAGTGGTTAGAGCATTGGCCTGCGGACCTGAGAGTCCTGGGTTCGGTTGCCGCTAAAGGCAGGTTGCCGCTAAAGGCATGTACCTCAGTTGCAGTTTGTCCCTGCCCCATGGGGTTGTGTGGGTGGCAGCCAATGTGTCTCTCTCTCTTCCTCCCTCCCTCTCTCCTTCCCACTATATCTGAAGATAAACACAAAAATGTCCTCGGGTGAGGATAAAATATAAAAATAAAAATAGCCCTGGCCAGTTTGGCTCAGCGGTTAGAGTGTCGGCCTGCGGTCCGGAGAGACCCGGGTTCGGTTCCCGCTTCGGTTGCAGTTTGTCCCCGGCCCTGGTTGGTCGTGCGGGTGGCAGCCACTCGATGTGTCCCTTCACATCGATGTTTCTCTCTCTCCCTCTCCCTTCCTCTCTCTCCCTCCCGCTCTATCTGTACAAAAAATGGAAAAATATCCTCGGGTGAGGATAAAAAAAAAAAAAATAAAAATAATAATAATAAAAATAAAAGATAAAACACTTAGAAATGAAAGTGAAAAAGAGTAGGGTCACTGGAATCAGGTGGTATTTATGATGTTACCAGTCTCCAAGCTGAGAAGTCAAAATCTATAAGCCCAAAACCAGAACGCTTACGTGGGCTACAGAGACTACCGTGTGAACTCACATATCCCATCCCTGTTCTACCCCAATGTGAGGACAGAAAAGATCTCCACTTGGTCATCCTTTCATGCTGTGACCACAAAACTCAGAAAATATATACCCATGGACTTTTAGACAGTAAGTAACAAAATGAGGACGGTCTCCTTTAATAAATCTCTGTCAGCTAACAACTTTTATGTTTTACCAGCATGTCTTAACTGGAAACAGCAAATCCAGTGTAGTCTGTTGGAAAACACATTTTGAATTAAAAACCAAGTTATATCACCAGTGAGTTGTGACTTTTGGACAAACTCTGCTTCAATTTCCATCATCTACAGAGGTTGAGAAAAGTTACCAAATACTGTGCTACTTAGAGGCAAGTGATTCTCTCACACGTTGGCAGAAATTCAAATTGGTACAACACCGATAGAAAACAATTTAACACCTTGAATTCAACTCCCCACTTCTGGTAATTATTCCATATCCACATAGACATGAAATAATACATAGGCTATAAACGTAAGAGCGTTTATAACAGTAATCATTATATATTTATCACATATAAAATATAAATATATAAAAATATATTAGATATCTAAGTGGAGATGGCAAGTAGGCAGTTGGACATATAAGTCTGTGGTTCAGGGGAAAAGTCCAGGTTGGAAATATAAATGTGGAAGTCATCAACTTAAGCCATGACACTGGGTATCTCTTTGGAATGAGTGTAGATAGAGAGGGCCAAAGGCTTGCCAATATTTACAGACCAGAAAGAAGACAAAAAATAAATAAAAATAAAGACAGAGACTAGTGAAGGAGGAAGAAAACCTGGGGCGAGTAGTGTTCTTGAAGCCACATAAAGAAAATATTTCAAGAAGTGAGCAATGAGTCAAATACTACTGAAAGGTCAAGTTAATATGAAAAACTATTATTGAGATTTTACAAGATGAAGGACACAGCAGAGAAATGGTGCAGACTATAGCCAAAAAAGGGACCTGGGCAAATGGAAGTTGTTAACTTCAGTGCTATCACAGAGTTACATGAGAGTGAATAAGCAGTTAATAATAATATTAATAATTTGAAGCTTCAAAGGTTACTTGATAAGCACTGTAGAGATTTTTAAAAAGAATTTCAATTAAAATACAATTCACATACTATAAAACTGGCCACTTTAAAATGTACAATTCAGTAGTTTTTTAATTATACTCACAAGGTTGTGGAACTATCACCACTAATTCCAGAATACATTCTCATCATTCAAAAAAGAAACCCCATACCCATAAGCAGTTTCTCCCCTCCCAGCTGCCCTCCAGCCCTGGCAACCACTAATCTACTTTTTGTCTGCTTGGATTTGCCTATTCTGGACATTTCATATACTAAATGGACTCATACAATATGCAGTCTTTTGTGACTGACTTCTCGCACTGAACATGTTCTGAAGGTTCATCCATGTTGTAAGAGGTATCAGTACTTCATTCCTTTTTATAGCCAAATATTCTACTGCATGGATATACCATACTTTGTTTATCCATACATCTGTCAATGGATACCTGGGTTGTATCCACCTTTTGGTTATTGTGAATAATGTTGCTGTGATCACTTGCATACATGTTTTTGTGCAGCCACACATTTTTTTTTTTTTAAATAAGTTTTTATTGATTTTTTTAGAGAGGGAGGGATAGAAACATCGACGTGAGAGAGACATCAATCGGATGCCTCCTGCACGCCCTCTACTGGGGATCAAGCCTGCAACCCAGCATGTACCATGACCGGGAATCAAACCAGGACCTCTCAGTCCACAGGACGACACTCAATCCACTGAGCAACACTGGCTGGCCAGACATACATTTTCAATTCTCTTGGGTTTATACCTAGAAGTGGAATATGCCCAGTCATATGGTAACTCTATATTTAACTTACTGAAGAATTGATAGTCTTTCAAAGTGGGTGCATCACTTTACACTCCCACCAGCAATGAAAGAGGGTTCCATTTTCTCCACGTCCTCACCAACACTGTTTTGTTTTTTATTATAGCCATACTAGTGGGTGTGAAGAGGTATCTCATTGTGGTTTTGATTTGCATTTCTCTAATGACTAATATGTTGAGCATCTTTTCATGTGCTTATTGGCCATCTGTATATCTTCTGTGGAGAAATGTTTATTCACATCCTTTATTCTTTTAAAAACTGGGCTGTCGCCCTGGCCGGTTTGGCTCAGCGGTTAGAGCATCGGCCTGCGGTCCGGAGAGACCCGGGTTCGGTTCCCGCTAAGGGCATGTACCTCGGTTGCAGTTTGTCCCTGGCCCTGGTTGGTTGTGCGGGTGGCGACCACTCGATGTGTCGCTTTCACATCGATGTTTCCCTCTCTCTCTGTTCCTCTCTCTCCCTCCCACTCTATCTGAACAAAGAATGGAAAAATATCCTCGGGTGAGGATGATAAAAACTGGGCTGTCTTTTTATTATTATGTTATAAGATTATATCGTCTAGATATTGGACCCTTATTAGATATATGATTGAAAAATATTTTCTTCATTCTGTAAGTTGTCTTCACTTTCTTGATAGTGTCCTTTGACACACAAAAAAATGTTTTTAATTTTAAAGTTAAAATAAGTTTTGTAATACTATTAAAGTTTAGTTTGCAACACAATGTTAAGAAGCCAGCACCTTGTTTCTTTAAACACACACACAGTTACAGTAATGCCATAAAAATGTTGATTGTCTTTGTCAGAGCTGGGTCAGGATACAGGCATACCCCCCAAAAGTCTGGCAAGCTAAGATACCATCACTGAGAGTAACAGAGGACATAAATGACCTGTCTACGGAAACATGGTTTGTAGGTGACAAAGCCAAGGCTTAAGTCCAAGTCTTCCAAACTCAAAACAGATATTCTTTCCACTGCTACATTAGCTAGAACATAGCCTGCTCCAGAATGAGAAGCAATGTACTAAGTAAGGTAAGAGAACTGGATTAAGAACTGGGAAAGCCAGGGTCTGGATTGTTACTATGTGATCTTGAGCAAGTTGCTTCTCTTCCCTGTCCAACTGTGTCTATGTCTATAAAATGAGTAGGTTGGGACAGATGAGCTTCAAGGTCTCCTCATTATAAACATTTTCGAGAATACACTATTAGCTAAGCAAAATAGTTAATAAACAAACAAAAACACTTAAAATGTCAGAACGAGAAGATATTTAAAAAGTCATCTAGGATAGTAGTTTTCAACCCAGAAGGAACTATTAAAATGTAGAGGAAATAGCCCTGGCCAGTTTGGCTCAGTGGTTAGAGTGTCAGCCCACGGACCAATGAGTCACGGGTTCAGTTCTGGTCAAGGGCACGTACCTTGGTTGTGGTCCATCCCCGGCCCTGTGGCTCTACTGCACCAATATTTCTCTCTGTCTCTCTCTTTCCCTCCCTCCCTCCCACTTTGTCTGATAATAAGTAGAAAAATATACTCAGGTGAGGAATAAAAAAAAATGTAGTGGAAATAAATAACTATGTGTAAAAACATGCAGATGTCCAGGTTTCACCTCCAGAGAATCTGATTCAGGTCTGGGACGAGGTCTGTATTTTTAACTAGGGCTCCAAAGGGGTCTGATGTAGACAGCCTCCATATCATGTTATGAAAAATATGCTAGTTAGCAGTAGCTATATATATTTTGTTGAGTACTTACTATGTGACAGACACCACCTTTTAGGGTAAATACTATAATTATTGCCACTTTGCAGATGAAGAAATGGATACAAACAGATTTACTAACTTGCCCAAGAACACACCTGGTAAATTGCAGAGAGAGGATTCAAAGACAAACAGATGGCCTGGCTCCAGAGCCTGTGTTCTCAAATACTAAGATAAAAAAGCTGGACTTGAAGATTAAGCTGACAGTCCTGCCAGGAGACAGAAATTCAGCTAGGAGGTTAAAAGGGTCTGGATATAGCTTCTAGAAAGCATGGTTTAATACTACATTTTAATAGCCAAAAGAAATTTTTTTAAGTTGGTATCTTCATAAAATTTTTTTTTAAATTTTTTTCTTTATTGATATATTAGAGAGAGAGGGGAAGGAAGAGGGAGAGAGAGATAGAATCATCAGTGAGAGAGAACCCTGACTGGCCACCTCCTGCATCCCCCAACCTGGCCCCCAACCTGGGCACGTGTCCTGACTGGGAATCAAATCGGCGACCTCTTGGTGCATGGGTTGACGCTCAACTACTGAGCCACACTGTTTGGGCATGCCAAAACAATTTTAATAGCCAAAATAAATCCAGTCAAGATACAGAAAGAATTTGGGTGTAGTTTCTGGACAAAATGGTTTAATACAACATATTAATTTTAATAGCCAAAATGAATTAAGCAATTTTTCTTTATAGCCTGCTATGTAGAACAAAATGCTTTCATGTATTTTGGGCAAAATAACTTCCTGCAATGATCTAAGTTATTCTCTGATGGAGTTTAGAAGATTATATTTGCATACCTATTTTTAAGATCAGGAGACTAGAAGTGCTTTGTTCTTAAAGTCAGTTTCATAGGAACAGAAATTCACATCTGCTTAGGGAAAGCTATAAGCACATTTGTATCTCTTTATTACATTTGTTTATGGCAAGTGAAATTACAGCTAAAGGATATAAAATAAAAACCCTCCAAAAAATCAAGACAAATCAAATCAAAGAGACTATAAGGTAACAGCCTCTCATTCCCACAGAACAGAAATTTCTCTATTCATTCAGATCCTGCCCCACTGTGATGTTCTCTTCCACAGTACCCTGTTTTCAGGCAACTAGAAGCACCATCTTCTAAGGCTGTTTCTCAAGACTGAGGCAGCAGATCTTAAGTGTTTTTTCTCTGCTGAACTCAATACTGCAAGTACTTATTCCAGACTCTCTTCATGGGAAAATGGACACATACAAATTAGGACAATACGAGACAGTATGTCTCATTAAATGATATCTTAATTCCCATGTGCCATAAATGCTAGAGAATTCAAAAGGGAAATAACGCAATGTAAGGCAGAAATGAAGTTTTCCAAAAGGAAGTACCTAAACAGCTCTTGACTTACTTCTATCTTATCAAGTGCTCCTTTGTGAGGCCTTTTTATCTTTTTCTGCTATTCAAGTTGGGGGATTCTCATCATCTTGTCATTCTTTTTTTTACAGTACTTAAAAAAAATTTACCAATATTACACAATTTAATACTTACAAAAATCCTATAATATGTATATATGGACATCCACAATATTTACATAAGGAAATTTAAGTTCAGTAATACCAAGTAACTTATCCAAGGCCATGTAGCTTTTAACATGCTACACTAGTACTTAAACTTGTCTTTCTTTTTACATTAAATCCTATACACTACTATGGTATAAGGCCTTATTAGAATGCTTTTAATTTTTACCTCTCCAAATTATCTGAATAATTTTCCTAAAACCACTTAGTCTCAAAAACCTTCAATAGCTTCCTGCTCCTACTTCAAGCAATCCATACCCTCTTCAATCTTGTCACTACTGGTTTCTTAGAGAACCATCCAGTCAACTCACGACCTGAGAAACACTGAGACAAGCTAGTAAGCTAGGACACGTGGAAGAGAGAAACTGAGACAGATAGCTGAACAACTGACAGAGCAATTTACAGCGGATATAGAAGGTCGCCTCCCTAGAAATAACATCTAGGCCTCAGTGGTATTTCAGCTCCAGACCCAGAAAAGCAGCAAAACCACATAGGCAACACTAGGACGGGTTGCGATAACTAACGACCCCCTGCCCTGACACTGATCAATCAGTGAGGACACACATGACCCTAAAGAAGCACACCTGGAAGACTGACAAATATTCTGTTGAAACTCTCCCCTGAAATCTCCCCTAAGATTCCCACCTGCAAGAGAGAAATAAAAACCTCAAGACAAAGAACCCAGTGTGTGCTCTCCTTCCCAGGAGTACACCTGCGCTTCCCCTTTTCCCTCACAGGTATGCACCTTCTAGACTCTAAGGGACCCACAAGACTTGCAACCAGGGCAGCAATGAGCAGTGGCAGTTCATCCCAGGCAAACCCCCTGAACCTGTCCCCAAGGCTCCCTTTTCTGTCTTCTTAGTGAACCAAAGTAAACCAGCCTAGGTTTACTTCCCCAGGCCTTTCTGTTTCACTGTCCCCAGCTTTAATAAATGTCCTCTAAAATTCACCTGGACTTGTGCTTTGAAACTTTTCCTGCACGAAGTCAAGAATCCACACACAAGCAACCTGGCCCTAGGCAGACTAGCCAAATGCCAGGTCCCCTTTCTGGTAACATCAGGCACCATCTGTGTACCTTTGCCCAAGGACATTAACTGATGTATGCCTTCCCTCTCTCTCCCCCAAAATAAGGCCCCAGCTCCACTCTCAGACAAGAGGTCATCCCCTGGAGCCCTTACTCCCTTATCAACTAGATCTCAGGGATCGTTTTCTCGCTCTCATTTGAACTTCTGTAAAAAGTACACAATACACCAAAAACTTCTATGTTTAATATTCTGGGTACCCCACAATCCTATACTCAACAATACTGAGTATTCTTGATTTACTCCTCTGCCATCACACATTTGTATTAGATACTATAGGTTATAGAGATCATTAATGCATATCATCTCATTTGATTCTTCCAAAAACCCTAACACTTCAGATGAAGAAAGGGAGGCTTAGTGAGGTTAACCAAGCATTCATACCATTGGAAAGTAGCAGAGCTACTTCAAAGCCCAAATCTTAATATCCACAAATCCAGTTTCTTTCAGTAACATAATGATGCCATATACTTTTCAGTAATCAATACCTTAGCAGAATGCCCATGCTTAATGTTTGATGGTGGTAATCCAAATAGAGGGAAGAGCAAAAGGAGGCAATGGAATAGGATGAGCACAAACTGTGAGGTGCTCACCCAGCAGGAAGGCAGGATTTGTGTATGAAAATGACCATCAATTCCGGACACTTTCACATTTTGGAGCAATTTACCATCCCAACTGCCAGAACATGTCCCTGTGCCTTAAGAAGGGTTAAGAGCCCGGCCGGTGTGGCTCAGTGGTTGAGTGTCGACCCATGCACCAAGAGGTCGCTGGTTTGATTCCTGGTCAGGGCATATGCCCAGGTTGTGAGCCAGATCCCCAGCAAGGGACATGCAGGAGGGAGCCAATCAACGTTCTCTCTCACTCATCGATGTTTCTATCACTTTTCCTCTCTCTTTAAAATCAATAAAGAAAAAAAAGGAAGGGTTAAGAGTGTGAAAACTATGTAATTCAAAAGCAATGACAGCCAAAAACAGAAGCAAAAAGATCAAGACCCCTCAACATGATCATGTCTTCACTTTTTAAAAAGATACTTATTTATTTTAATTTTTTTTCCTTTATTGATTTTAGAGAGAGAGGAAGTGAGAGCGAGAGAGAGAGATAGAAACATTAATGAGAGAGAACATCAGTTGGTCACTCCTGCATGCCCCACACTGGGGGTCGGGCCCACAGCCTGGGCATGTGTCCTGACTGGGCATGGAACCAGCGACCTCTTGGTGCATGGGTCGACACTCAGCCACTGAGCCACACCAGCCATACATGTCTTCACTTCTTAAGCACCTACTATGTGTTAGGCACAGGGAAGTCTGAAAGCTGTTTTCAAATAAAGTAAAAAATCCTGACTGTTTACTATATTAAAAACTGCATGCTTAACATGTCTCATCAAACTGGCCCAGGGCCCTACAATGAGAGAACTGGAAGGGACCTTAGGGTACATAAAGGCTAAATCCTCCTTTCACAGATGAGGAAACAGGCATAGGGAGAACAAGCATATTTCAAGGTCACACAGCTAATTAATTAGAGGCAGAACCAATACTAGGACGAGGACCTCTATGCAATTGTTTCTTCCAAGATGCTATGCTATACAAAGAACGAGAAGGACCAATCCAATAACAGTTTTCCTTTTCTTTTAAACCACTATTGCTAGGACCACAGTTTTAAGAAATGGAATAAAATGGATGGGCGGAGAGGTAAAGAGGCAAGCAGGAGCGAGCAGCGAATTCGTGAATTCGATTCACCTAGAGTACTTGGAGGCAGAAAGAGGAAACTGGGAGGGGGTGATGAAAATGGAGAAACGATCAATCTTAAAGGATTCCTGTCAGCCCAGAGGGTAAGTCAATGCTCAAGTAAGTTCAGTATTCGAGGTATCCGTGATAAAAACGCCTAGGAACTTAAGAAAGCAAAGGCTAGGGAGCAGTTTGGAATCCGGAGCGATACACAAGGATGGTGGTAGACGTGGTGGGGAGTTTGGGACTATTGACTTCCAGCAGCTGTTTTCGTTCCTTCGAGCTTCGGTTCTCCCCATCGGTGAAATGGGCACATTCAACAGTAGCCCCAGCACCACCGAAGACAAGCGACGGCCGCGTTGACATGTGGAAATAATCAAGTTATCCTAAGAAGCTGTGGGGACCAACATTCAGAACCAGGAACACTTCGGAAAGGGAAAGATGACCCAAAGAGGAGAGAGCCCTAATCTGAGGTGTAGAGAGAGCGGGCTGTAGGAGCCCGTACGGTTCCCATGGTGGGCCAGACCAGTAATCCCCCTAGAAACCTCTGAAGGAAAGGGGGGCGGGGATGGGATGGTGGGCTCACCGCCTACCGGGCCTCGGATGGCCTGGACTACCCCCCCCCCCAAGAACTGGCTCCTCACCTTATCCAACAAGCCGCTGCGGCCACTGCCTGACCCACAGCTAGGACCACCGCCAGCCCCACTACTTCCTCCGCCACCACCAGTTCTCCCGCCCTGGGTAGCCGACGCCATCTTGTCTGCCACTGCGTCTCCCTCCCACTCCTACTTGTCCGAAGCCGATTGGCTGAAGCCCACGGCGTGACGCGCCGCGCGGAGTCCATCGGGATCCGTAGTTCACAGCTGGCTGACGCGAATTTGCCCTCAAAAGTGGCCGCGGGGCTTGCTGGGATTTGTAGTAGACGCTCCCGCTGCCGGTTGCTGCCCAGACCGCTAGCCGCCGCGTCGTGGTTACTAAGGGGTGGAGAAGGTAGTGGCAGGCGCCACGGTGGAGCAGTTCCGAGATCCCCGTGAGGCTCGCAGGCGCGCATCCCGCCTGGCCGGGACGTCGCCCTCTCGAACGCCTCGGAGGCGGAAGCGACGCAGGAGGCCGGTGCGGCTGGAAACTTAGTTTGCGTGAGGGGTTAGAGTCTCCCCCGCCCCAAATGTAAAATTTCCAAAGGGGCAGCAGGAGCTTGTTCTTCATCCTTTTCTAGGCCTGTTACAGCACTTGCCAGTTCTTCTCTCTGGTGACTGTCATCTTAACCGTTAGTAATGTTTTCGTGTTACAGAGAAGGCATTCACTGACTACTGTGCCAGGCAGTGTCCCATGTGCGTTTACGTATTTTTTATGTTAAATACGTGTTATTTTATGTTAAATATTTTATAGTTGGTATATAATATTATATTCGTTTCCAGCATATAATGTAGTGATTTGGCTTTATATTCCTTACAATGTGATCACCACACTAAGTCTTGTCATCATCTGTCACTGTGAAAACTAATCACAATATTATTGACTACATTCCCCTTCACCTTTTTCACCTCTCCCCCTCTCCCCCTCCCCTCTGGCAACCATCAATTTGATCTCTATTTCTATGAGTCTGTTTTTGTTTTGTTTTCTTTGTTTGTTTGCGTGTTTTTTTTAGATTACACATATAAGTGAAATCATACTGTATTTGTTTTTCTCTGACTTAACTTCACTTAGCATTATACCTTCTAAGTCCATCCATGTGGGAAATGGCAAGATTTCATACATACATACATAAAACTGTCTATTCATTTTCTCCACTGCGGAGCCTGGCATTGGGATCGGTGACTCTGATGGCTAGCTGGGCCACTCTTTCCACAATGGCTTAGCGTTTGTGAGAGGAGACATGATCAGGATCTGCAAAGTAAGATTTGTTGGCCATGAGCAGCACTCCAGACTCTTTGATGTTGTGGACCAGTAACTTTCAATAGCCACTAGGCACCGTGTGCTTTGTTTTCTTGTTGCTCCCATAACCAATGTTGGACATCAAGATCTGGCCCTTCTCTGGCTGGTTTGGCTCAGCAGTTAGAGTATTAGTCCACGGACCAAAGGGTTGTGGGTTCGCTTCCCAGTCAAGGGCATGCACCTGGGTTGCAGGTTCGATCCCCAGCCCCGGTCAGGGTCATGTGGGAGGCAACCAGTCAATGTGTCTCTCTCACATCTATGTGTTTCTCTCTCTCTCTCACATTGATGTGTGTGTCTCTCTCACACGTTGATATCTCTCTCTCTCTCTCTCTCTCTCTCTCTCTCTCTCTCTTCCTCCCTTCCACTCTATCTAAAAAAATCAAGGGAAAAATATCCTCGGATGAGGATTAACACCAACAAAAAAATTGAATCTTCTGTGCACCCTATTGTCAGTGCCTCTAGGTTTTTATCAGTTACATTTAATTTTGACACATCTGCCTAACGTGCCTGATGAGCTTCGTGGTCCTCTTTTTTACCATCTTGGGTTTCACAGGCAGAGTAGGAGATGGCTACCATCTCTGTAGGCAGCCCTGAAGAAAAAAGCTCATTCTTTTTCTATTACTGCCTAATACTCCATTGTGTATGTGAGAGGTGTGTGTGTGTGTATACCACATCTTCTTTACATCCGTTTAGTCCCCTAATAGCATGTCTGATGAAAAAAGTAAGGAATTTACTGAAGGCCAGATAGCATGTATCAGAAACTTATTTAGATGCCAGGTGTTTTTTTCTGAGCATCAGAACCCATGATATGTTCCCTCTGCTGCTCTGCTTTTACAGTTTTAAGATGTGATAGTATTCTAGATTTTTATTAATTCACTTTTTTCCCCACAAAAAATTTTAAGCATCAACATTGCCCAAAACTAAGCAATACAGAGAGGTCAAGACAGATCTGTTTTCTATTGTAGTGACCCAGAGTTATCACAAATAGGATTGTACTATATGATGCTCTACTACATCACATCACTTGTTTTTTTAATCCCCATAAACCCCTCATAAGTGTCTAGATGATTGAACAGCTATTTATTGAGTGCTTAGTATGTAGCAGTCACTAGGGATAGTTAGTTGAATAAAACTGACAAAATACCTATCTTGGCAAAGCTAACATTCATCTGGTAATGATCACTAAATAATATTAGATGAGATTTCTTCACTCTGTTAAGATATCCCTGGAGCTTTTTGTTGTTTATCTTTTATAACTTCTCATTTCTCAAGACCCAGCTCTAATGTCACCTGCTCTGTGAAACCTTCTATGATCCTTCTTCTTTCTTCACAGACAGAATGAAGTGCTCCATAGCATTGTGTTTGTGGTTTAGTTTAGTTCAGTGAATACTCCTTAAGCCTTTTCAGTGGGCTGTGTGAGGTGCTGGGGATAAAGATATATGTAGGACACAGGCCTGGCCTTAGAGGGGCTCACAGCCTGGGGTTGGGGGTGTTTGGAGTGAGGAACAGACAGTTAAGCAGACCATTATAATATACTGGGGTAGAGTGCTTCCATTAACAGGTGGGCCTGAGGTGGGCCTGAGGTGGTAGCACAGAGAAGAGTCAACCTGAGGAGAGGACATCTGCATGAGCCAGACAAAGAAGAGGGGCAGAAGTGTGACAGGCCAAATGAATAGGACAAGCAAATATATGCAGATGAGAAGTGCACGCACGTGTGTGTGTGTGTGTGTTTGGAGCTGAGAGGCATCACAATTGAGATTAGCTGTTTCAAGCTTGCAATAGAGACCAGAAGTAGTTGAAGCTAACTAGGCAGGCAGCCTCTAAGTCTGGAACTTGGTCATTTTTTTCCCACCATCCAGGTAAAGTTCATATTTCTATTTGGGTTACTTTCTAGACAATGTAGCCTGGGAATTATGTTCCCTTTCTAGACCATTAGTTGTAAATCCACACCTTCTCGCCTAGTATTCCTCATAGGAACTGGAATTTCTATGATTAGTTGTGTGCAGGTCTGTGTCCCCCATGAGCATGAGTTTGATTCACTCTTTGTGTTATGTGCGTAGCAACTATCTTTTCCCAGCTTGTGTCTTTCAATATTGTCTTTGCTACTGTTACTATGCATAAATTTATTTTGAGTAAATGATTATATAAACTGATCCTTTTTTTGTTTCAACTTTGCCCTTTTTTTTTTTTTTGAATCCTCACCCGAGGACATTTTTTCATATTTTGTTCAGATAGAGTGGGAGGGAGAGAGAGAAAGAGAAACATCCTCGTGAAAGGGACACATCAAGTGGTTGCCACCCACATGACCCAACCAGGGCCGGGGACAAACTGCAACCAAGGTACGTACCCTTAGCAGGAACCGAACCTGGGTCTCTCTGGACTGCAGGCCGACGCTCTAACCTGCTGAGCCAAACCGGCCAGGGCTAAACTGATTCTTTTTTGTTTGTTTGTTTTGTTTTTATCCTCACCCGAGGACGTTTTTCCATTTTTTGTACAGATAGAGTGGGAGGAAGAGAGAGAAAGAGATATATAGAGAGAAACATCGATGTGAAAGGGACACATCGAGTGGCTGCCACCGCACGACCAACCAGGGTCAGGGACAAACTGCAACCGAAGTACGTGCCCTTAGCGGGAACCGAACCCGGGTCTCTCCGGACCGCAGGCCGACGCTCTAACCGCTGAGCCAAACCTGCCAGGGCTAAACTGATTCTTTTCTTACTGATTTGTGACTCGCACATCTTACTTAAGTACTCTAGCCCCACCCCATTGTGATGAAAGTATTCTGTTCCACCTTCTCATCTATGTCTCTGTCTCTATCTCTACATCTGTATCAATCTACTTATGGGCTTTTTAGTCCTGTGATATTTTTCTAGGCCCTTGGTGAGACACATTTTGGAGCAGAAGAGTAATAATAGAATATAATTAATGAGAAAGGTCAAGAGCTCTGAATGGCAGGCTAAAAAGGAGTGTAATATCTGTTTTACAGGTGAAGAAACAAAAAAAAACAGAAGTCAAGGGACTTTTCCCAAGATCAAATGTCAAGTAAGTACTATGCAGACCAGAAGCAAGGTTCCTCTAGTCTATAAGTTCCTTGAGCCTTCCCCAACAATCATCTCTAACATTTTTCAGCCAGCTGTTTGCTCATTTATTCATTCATTCATTCACTTACCTATCTGGCAGATAGGTATGGTTGGTCACAAGAGAGTTTTCCTAAAAGACAGATTGACTGAATGACTGTTGATCTTTCACCATCTATTCATATAGCCATTATCTTCCCAAAACCTTTTTAATGAATTCTAGGCTCTGTGCTGGGATCCGGGATTACATAGGTTAATAAGGTTTCAAAGGCCCCATAACAGGTGGGAAGTTGGTAAGGGGAGCAAACAGTAAAGTAATAAGTACTATACTAGGCGAAGTATGGGTTGTCATGGGAACACATAGGAGGGGCCTTTTCAGAGTGGTCAAGGATCAGGAAATTCAGAGAGTTGGACCAAAGAAGATATCAACATCACTCATTTATTCCACAAATAATAATGGAATCTGTTATGTGTCATGTGCTTGGAATAAAGAGATGAATATCATAGATGCTATCCTTCCTCTAAAAGAACTTAGAGTCTAATTAAGGAACTCAGAAATGTGTATAAAAAGTCTTGGGCACACCCTGGCCGGTTTGGCTCAGCGGTTTGAGCATTGGCCTGCAGTCCAGAGAGACCCAGGTTCAGTCCCCGCTAAGGGCATGTACCTCGGTTGCAGTTTGTCCCCGGCCCTAGTTGGGTTGTGTGGGAGGCAGCCTCTCGATGTGTCCTTTTTTTTTTATAATTTTTTTTTTATTAATTAATTTTTGTTACAGATGTTTCTCCTTTTTACCCCACTGATTCCCCCCTCCTCCTTTCTCCCTGCCCTGTCCCCAGTTTGTTGTCCATGTCCACTGTTCATGCATACATGCATATAAGTTCTGTCGTTTATCTCTCCCCCACCACCCCCTCTTCTGGGGATTGTCAGTCTGTACCCCACTTCCATGTCTCTGGGACTACCCCATTCCTCAAACTGTTATGTTCATTATATTCCACAAATAAGTGAGATCATATTATACTTGTCTTTCTCTGTTTGGCTTGTTTCACTTAGGATGATACTTTCCAGGTCCCTCCATGTAGTCTCAAAGGATAAGAGATCTTTCTTACAGCTGCGTAGTACTCCATTGTGTATATGTACCACCGCTTTTTTATCCATTTGTCTACTAATGGACACTTGGGCTGTTTCTAGATCTTTTTTTTTTTTTTTTTTTTTTTATCCTCACCCGAGGATATTTTTCCATTTTTTTGTACAGATAGAGAGGGAGGGAGAGAGAGGAAGGGAGAGAGAGAGAGAAACATCAACGTGAAGGGACACATCGAGTGGCTGCCACCTGCACGACCAACCAGGGCCGGGGACAAACTGCAACCGAAGTACGTGCCCTTAGCGGGAACCGAACCCGGGTCTCTCCGGTCCGCAGGCTGACGCTCTAACCACTGAGCCAAACCGGCCAGGGCTGTTTCTAGATCTTAGCTATTGTAAATAGTGCTGCTACAAACATGAGGGTACATATATTCTTTTGGATGGGTGTTTCAGGCTTCTTAGGGTATATGCCTAGAAGTGGGATCACTGGGTCAAATGGAAGTTCAATTTTTAATTTTTTGAGGTAACACCATAGTGTTTTCCATAGTGGCTGCACCAGTCTGCATTCCCACCAGCAGTGTACTAGAGTCCCCTTTTCTCCACACCCTCGCCAACACTTGTTTGATGATTTGTTGATGGCGGCCATTCTGACAGGTGTGAGGTGATACCTCATTGTTGTTTTAATTTGCATCTCTCTGATGATTAGTAATGTTGAGCATTTCTTCATATGTCTCTTAGCCATTTGTATGTCCTGTTGGGAGAGGTGTCTATTTGGTTCCTCTGCCCATTTTTTTAATTGGGTTCTTTGTCTTCCTTTTGTGGAGTTGTATGAGCACTCTATATATATTGGAAATTAACCCTTTATCTGATATGTCATTGGCAATTATGCTCTCCCATACAGTGGGTAGCCTTTCTGTTTTTGATGATTGTATCTTTCGCTGTGCAGAAGCTTATGAGTTTGATGTAGTCCCGTGTGTTCATTTTCTCCTTTGTTTCTATTGCCTTAGGTGATGTATCAGGGAAAATTCTGCTGCGTATGATGTCTGAAATTTTGTTGCCTACAGTTTCTTCTAGGATTTTTCTGGATTTGTGAGTCACATTTAAGTCTTTTATCCATTTTGAGTTTATTCTTGTGTAGGGTGTAAGTTGATGGTCTAGTTTTATTTTTCTGCATGTAGCTGTCCAATTTTCTCAGCACCATTTATTAAAGAGGCTGTACTTACTCCACTGTATGCTCTTGCCACCTTTGTCAAATATTAATTGAGCATATTGCCTTGGGTCCATTTCAGGGTTCTCTGTTCTGTTCCACTGGTCTATATGCCTGTTCTTGTGCCAGTACCAGGTTGTTTTGATTACAGTGGCTTTGTAGTATAACCTGAAATCTGGTAATGTGATCCCTCCAACTTTGTTCTTCCTTTTCAAGATTGCTGTGGCTATTCAAGGTCTTTTTTGGTTCCATATGAACTTTTGAAGTACTTGTTCTAATTCTGTGAAGTATGCCGTTGGTATTTTGATGGGGATTGCATTGAATCTATAGATTGCTTTGGGTAATATGGACATTTTAGTGATGTTAATTCTTCCAATCCATGAACAGGATATGTGTTTCCACTTTTTTATATCTTCCTCTATTTCTTTTTTCAATGACCTGTAGTTTTCTGCGAATAGGTTTTTTATTTCTTTGGTTAAGTTTATTCCTAGGTATCTTAATTTTTTTGCCGCGATGGTAAATGGGATTGTTTTCTTAGTTTCTCTTTCTGTGAGTTCATCATTGGTGTATAAGAATACCATCGATTTCTTGACATTAATTTTGTATCCTGCTACTTTGCCAAATTCATTTATTAAGTCTAGTAAATTTTTGATGGAGTCTTTGGGGTTTTCTACATATAGTATCATGTCATCTGCAAATAATGACAGTTTCACTTCCTCCTTTCCAATTTGGATCCCTTTTATTTTTTCTTCCTGTCTGATTGCTGTGGCTAAGACTTCCAGTACTATGTTAAATAAGAGTGGTGAAAGTGGGCATCCTTGTCTTGTTCCTGTTCTTAATGGAAATGCTTTTAGTTTTTGCCATTGAGTATGATGTTGGCTGTAGGTCTTTCATATATGGCCTTTATTATGTCTAGATATGATTCCTCTACTCCCACATTGCTGAGCATTTTTTATCAGAAATGGATGCTGGATTTTGTCGAAGGCTTTTTCGGCATCTATTGATATGATCATGTGGTTTTTATTCTTCATTTTATTTATGTGGTGTATCACGTTTATTGATTTGCGAATATTGCACCAGCCTTGCATCTCTAGGATGAATCCCACTTGGTCATGGTGGATAATTTTTTTGGTGTATTGCTGGATCTGATTTGCTAATATTTTGTTCAGGATTTTGGCGTCTATGTTCATCAGGGATATTGGCCTGTAGTTTTCTTTCTTTGTAGTGTCTTTTTCTGGTTTTGGAATTAGAATTATGCTGGCTTCATAAAACGAGTTTGGAAATCTTCCTTCTTCTTGAATTTTTTGAAATAGTTTGAGGAGAATGGGTATTAGTTCTTCTTTGAATGTTCGGTAGAACTCCCCCGTGAAGCCATCCGGGCCTGGGCTTTTGTTTGCTGGGAGAGTCTTGATTACATCTTCAATTTCTTCTGTTGTTATTGGTCTGTTCAAGTTTTCTATCTCTTCCTGGTCCAGTTTTGGGAGACTATGTGTTTCTAGAAATTTGTTCATTTCGCTTAGATTGTCAAATTTGTTGCCTCGATGTGTCCTTTTCACATCAGTGTTTCTCTCTCTCTTCCCCTCTCTCCCTCCCACTCTGTCTGAACAAAAAAAAAAAAAGGAAAAATGTCCTCATGTAAGGATAAAAACAAAAACAAAAAAACTCTTGGGCATACCATTGTATCCTTCATTTGGCTCACACATGTTTATTGGATGTTTCCTATGAGCATTCCAAGGGTGGAAGAGAGACAATGAATTGAATATGTGTTCAGACTCAGAGGTTCATAGACAACTGAAGGAGCCCCCTCAAGACTGTTAGTAATCTTATGAGGTAGAAAGGCTCCATCCATAAAAGAGATACAGAAGAGATACTCCAGGGTTTAGCCATAGCAGTAATTACTTCCTACTGGAAGTTCAGTGAAGGCTTTGTGGAAGAGGTAGCATCTGGACTGGATCTAAAAAGAAGCCCCCCCCCCCCATTTTTACCTTATTTAATTTTTTTACAACAGTTCTCTGAGGCACAGGTTTTTATCCTCGTTTTATATGTGAGACATCTGAGGTACACAGAGATAAACTGATTTGCTTAAGGTTCCCTCAGCTTAATGGTAGAAACAACTCAAATTTAAGCCTCCTATCTCCAAAATTGTTGCCCTTTCTACTGCACCACTTCACTTTTCATATTTGTCACTTATGGGAGACATTTCCTCAGGACACCTGATCCCAACTTCCCACCCTATTCCATCCTTTTACTGTATCTCTTCCCAGACCCTCTAACCCAGGGTCCCACATTCTTCCCAGGGCTTCCCTTCCGCTGGCTAGGGGCTTATAGGTTTCCAAACCTCTGCTACCACAAGTTGTCTGAAGCTGTCTCAAACTACTTTGGGAGTGGCTGGGTCCCTTGAATGAAAAATAACAAATCTCTAGAGGTCAAAATTTAAGAAATTTATTTTATTAGAGCTTTATTCCTAAAGGAAGTGGTATTTGAGCTGAATCTTAAAAGATGAAATCAACTAGAAGAACAAGATGGAAAAAGTTATTTTAGGCCAAAGGAGCACTAAGAACAAAGGCAGGCAAGACTGAATGTGAATGGTGTGTTTTAGGGATAGAAAATGATTCTGTGAGCCTGATGGGTAGGGCTGACTGGAGCTGAAAAGGTTAGGATTTAGGACTTTGGGGGCCTTCAACACCAGGCTCAAGCATTTGGCCTTCATGCTCAGTGGGAATCCAGTCAGAAGACTGTTGCAGAATTGAGGGCAGGGGAATGAAAGGTTTAATGAAAGCAGTGAGAGACAGAGAACAGTACATTGAACAGTATTCTTGAGCTGGAATTGTCATGACTCAGTGACCAGTTAATGGAATCCCATTTCACCTAGCATTATTTTTTTATCAGATTTCTCTTTCTAAAGCACAGCTTGGGTCATGGCTCTCCCCAGCTCAGATATCATCCATGGCTCTCTATTACTTACAAGGTGAAACCTGAGCTCCTAGCCTGGCATGGAAGGCCCTTCAGGAGCAGACACCATCCTTTCTGTCTAACTTTATTGTCCAAGACTCCCAAACACACACTGGGTCAGATTGTTTTACTGCGCCAGGCATGCCTACCACCATGTCCTCAGTCCTATGGCTTTTCTGTTTAGAATGCTTATCTTTCTATCTGCAAACTCAATTCATCCTACAAATCCTGCTTATCCAGTTCAAATCTCATTATTTGCCTATCATCTTGCCTAAAATGTGAGCCCTCCCTTTTCCCTGTACTCTGTTAAAACAACATTTCTAGTGAGCACTTAATATGTACCAGACACTACCTTTCTAACTTGATCCTTGTATCTGTCTATTAACGTGGGTGTTATTACCCACATTTTACAGGTGAGGAACAGGCTTAGAGGGGTAGAGTAACTTTCCCACTCATGGAGCAAGGAAAATCACAGCCAGTATTCAAACCAGGTCTGCCTGAACCCGAAGGTGATGCTCTTGCTAGTGTTGCACTGGGTTAAGATTGATTTGAACCCAAAATCCCTGATCCTTGTCTCCCTCTTCATTTAAAGCCCATTTCTGAAGCAGGCAGTGGGCCTCTAGGCACTCAGAGATAGGATGTATATATTGTGTGGTGGTCCTGGGGGGCTCACAAGCCACGTGGGGATGAAAGAGCAATGCTGCACCTTCTCACTCTTCTACTTCCTCTTTTTCCTTGCTTCACTCTCAGGACAATGCCCTCCTCAGGAATCTACAAACTGGATGATGGGAAGCCTTTCCTGAACAACTGCTTTCCAGCCAAAAATCTTCTTCGGAAGCCGGAAGAAGGTCAGGTGACTTCTCAAATTGGTATCTTTGCCTCACAGTCAGCTCCTTCTTTAGACTATCTCTCCCGTCCATTTCTTTTTCTCTAGCCGCTTGACTTCTATTCTCTGCCCTACCCAATCCTACCCCTTCCAGTCCATCTTCCCCAGCAGCCTCAGGGAGCCTTCTAAAGTATATGTCTTACTATTATGTTCCCTTCTGTTCAGCGACTTCTCATTGCTGGCTTCTTCACCTGCTGTTCTGTCTTCAGAGTCTAACCTCTGCTTATCCTTTGTACAACCCCATTTCTTTACTTATGTCCTATTCCATAGTGCTCTCATTTCACACAGCTTTTTTTTCCCCCAGAATGTTTCAGTCCTCATTTCAGTTATCCAAATTCTTCCCATGCCACGAAGCCCAGCTCTTTTCCCACTTCTTCCACATGTCTAGCTACTCTAGCCCTCAGTGCCCACCCTCTCTTGTTAGCCATCTTCCCCTCTTTGTTTCCTGTTTGATGATTAATTATATTCTGCCAAGTTCCGAAATAAAATGGCTTAAACTTGGCTCTGCTGAGTCGTTTTTCAAACTTTTATCTAGTTAAAAGCTTCTCTGCAGCAGGGACTCCTCACAACACTGAGCAGGGCCATACAGGTGGAGCACTGCCAAAGAAGTATGGGTTCACAGATGCTAGAATTACTGGGTCAAAAACTTTGATGAGAAACAGATATTTGCATAGTCTCAAGTTATCTTTATTAATTACAAAGGAAAAAATAGTAACTTCTCAGTAGAGAAACTAAGCCGACACCACCTTACCCTAGTGATCGACATTAACGTCACCAGTAATAAGACACGTTAACATCATGTACCCTCTGTTCTGATGTGCTAACAAGGGCTCAGCGTCACTTCTATGGTAGTTTTGCCAAAGTCCAAGGCCCTAGTCTAATTATGGGAAAGCATCAAACAAATTCAAATTGAGGGACATTTCACAAAATAATTGACTAGTATTCTTCAAAGTGTCAGGATCACTCAAGAAAAAAGAAAGACAGAAGAATTGTCACAAATTGGGGGAAACTAAGGAGACGTGACAACTAAAAGAAATATGAGATTCTGGATTGGATCCTGGAACAAAAAGAGGACATTAGTGAGAAAACAGGCAAAATCCAAAGAAGGGCTGTAGATTAGTTACTAATATTAAACCAGTGTTAATTTCTTGGCTTCAATCATTGTATTATTTATTACATAAGATGTTAGGGAAACTGATGAAAGCTGTACAAGAACTCTGTACTATTTTTACAACTTTGCTGGAAGTCTAAAATGATCTCAAAATGAAAAATTATGAGGGGAAAAAAAACCTTCCCATGGATACTATTTCTGCTATAAGTATACCCCATTATAACCCAAGCTCCTTATTCTGGTCCTCAAAATCTTTTCTGATCTGATTCTGCTGACCTCCCAACCTTATCTCTCTTCCCCCATGTTCATCTCCTGGCACACTCTGGGTCTTCCTTCCTGACTGTGTTGGGTGTTTTGGCACCAACTCAGACTGGAGTTTCTAGGAATCAGGGCTATTGGAATATAGGACAAAGATCCATGCCCCAGATGGGTGCAGCTTTGGGAGATGGAGTGCTGGACTGTCAGGCCCAGAATGGGAATGGGAACTGGCTCACACCAGACATAGGGCAGGAGCTGCATTCAAGAGGTAGGATTGGCAGCATTGGTCAGCTGAGCCAGGGCAAGCGCCGCAGGCGGGGAGCCAGTGGTTAGAGACACCAAGCTCTGCGCTGTTCTTCTGTGTGGTCCCAATCTTTTTTAAATTTTTTTATTTAAATTAATTAATTTATTTTTGTTACAGATATTTCTCCTTTTCCCCCACTGATTCCCCCCTCCTTCTCCCTCCCCGCCCTCTCCCCAGCTCTGTTGTCCATGTCCATTGTTCATGCATACGTGCATATAAGTTCTGTGGTTTATCTCCCCCCCCTCTTCTGGGGATAGTCAGTCTGTACCCCACTTCCACGTCTCAGGGGCTACCCCATTTCTCAGACTGTTATGTTCATTATATTCCACAAATAAGTGAGGTCATATGATACTTGTCTTTCTCTGTTTGGCTAGTTTCGCTTAGGATGACACTTTCCAGGTCCCTCCATGTCGTCTCAAAGGATAAGAGATCTTTCTTTCTTACAGCTGCATAGTACTCCATTGTGTATATGTGCCACTGCTTTCTTATCCATTCATCTACTGATGGACATTTGGGCTGTTTCCAGATCTTAGCTATTGTAAATAGTGCTGCTACAAACATGGGGGTACATATATTCTTCCTGATTGGTGTTTCAGGGGTCCCAGTCATTTATACCTCTGGGTGCTTGTGCTCTTCCCTCTTCCCAGGCTGCTTGGTTTATTCATCTCTACCTAATCAATTTTCAACTTACTAGGTGTAGCTCATGCCTTAGACTGGTAGCTACCCCCTTGAGCTTCCAGAGCACCACTTATATTTTTGAGCTCCTTTGAGTCCGGACCTCTGTCTTACTCTTCTCTATAGCCCCAACTCCCAGCACGAAGTAGATGCCCGGGAAAAGTCTGAATGGATGATTGTGGGTGGGGACTGTGGCTCACGGTTCATTCAGCAACACTCACAGTTTGGCCCTGGCGGGTTTGGCTCAGAGGTTAGAGCATTAGCCCATGGACCAGAGTCCTGGGTTCGGTTCCCGCTAAGGGCACATACCTTGATTGCAGTTTGTCCCCAGCCCCAGTTGGGGTCGTGTGGGTGGCAACCACTCGATGTGTCTCTCTCACATCAATGTTTCTCTCTCTCTCTTCCTCCCTCTCTCCCTCCCACTTTATCTGAAGATAAATGCAAAAATGTCCTCGAGTGAGGATAAAAAAAACAACAACACTCACAGTGTGGTAAGCTCATTGCAGGTCTTAGGAATACTGACATGAATGAATCAAAGTCTGTGCTCTGTGGAACAAGAAAGATAATAAACAAGTGAACAAATGAAATAATTACAGATGGCCATGAATGCCTCACAGTAAAAAACTTCTGATGGAGAGAACAGATTCTAGAATGTTGTCATGATTTTCATTGAGTTTACAAGTAAACCTCATGTTCTTCTTTTTGTTTACATACAATTTCTAGTTCTTTTTTCAGTGAACTTGTATTATTGGTTTGTTTTTTTAAATGACAACTGTGTATCATTTTTTTCCTCCTGAGCCTCTGAAGCAATCTTTCCCCTATAATGATGGGATCCTGGGTAAAGTGTGGGAAGATGGAGGCCACTGAGCTGATGTCACGCATTGAACTTCACCCAAGAGATGACAAATGGGAGAGTAACCAGCTGGCACAGGAAAGAATGATCAGCTCTGCTGAGGGGAGTCAGTAAAGGTTTTACAGAACAGAAAATACTTAATTTGGGGTCTTAAAGAACAAATAGAGTTTAGAGGTGAAAATGTGGAGGAAGGAATTAGGCAAGTCATTTCATCTCTTTGAGTCTTAGCCTTTTCATTTGTGAAATGGGCAGTACCACATCTTCACTGGGCTTGGGGGCCAATAAACGAGATAGTTATGTAAACATCTCTCCCCTACCTCCTGTCTCCAGCAGCAGCACAGTATCTGGTGTATATTAGGCAATGAGAAGTCTTTTTTGTTTTAGTATTATAGACAAATAATCTGTAAGTACACTAACTGTGGCTTTGAAAGAGTTTGCTCCTCACTGTTCTGATCTTCTCAACAGGCCGAGGACACTGGGTAGTGGCTCGGAAATGTAACCTCAAGAAGAAGCGCAAAGGTGCAGTTGAGGCACCAGATGAAGGTCAGAAAAGCCAGAAGATTTCTTTTGAGGTCAGAGGGAAGAAAGGGTCTCAATTGAAAAAACAAGCGGACATTTCTGGACACGTGCTGGACCAGGATTTCCTGGTGAGAGTAAATGCATCCTGGAATGGCTGGCAGTATCAGCTGATGGCTGTCCTGGCTGCTCCACTCTGGTACAACTACCCCCAACCCACCCCAAGCTATTAGAGTGGCAAATTGAGTACAGCCAGGATGATGAAGGGACCCAAAGCTTTCTTTATGTGTAAAGCTTTTTTTTTTTTTTTTTTTTTAACGAAGGGAACTAATGTTTATTGGGCATTTCTGTGCAAAATTACATATTACTTATTTTAACCCTCAAAATAATTTAACAAAAGGAATTACTATTTCCACATCTAAAAAAAAAAAGATGCTCAGAGTTTAATCGGCCCATATCATATAGCTAGTAATTAGAAAAACTTTGATTGAGACAACAGTTTTTACAATAATTGAATGCAATAACTCGTATGAAAATTACCTGTTCTATAGGATACTAAAGTCTAAAAGGCATTCAGTACAAAGTTAATGAATGAATATATAGCTGAATTAAATAATTTAAAAATAATCATCTTGATTGCAATGTATGTATCACCAATTACCTCTAAACACTTCTAAAAATTTATTTTTTATTTTTTTAATTTATTTTTTTGTTACAGATGTTTCTCCTTTTTTTACCCCATTGGCACTTCCCACCCCACCCCCGCCCCGTCCCTGGCTTTGTTGTCCATGTCCATTGGTCATGCATACATGCATATAAGTTCTGTGGTTTATCTCTTCTCACCCCCCCACCCCCTCTTCTGAGGGATGCCAGTCTGTGCCCTACTTCCATGTTTCTGGGTCTACCATATTCCTCACACTGTTATGTTCATTATATTCCATATATAAGTGAGATCATGTGGTATTTGCTTTTTCTGCTTGGCTTATTTCACTGAGGATAATACTTTCCAGGTCCCTCCATGTTGTCTCAAAGGATAAGAGATCTTTCTTTCTTACAGCTGCATAGTACTCCATTGTGTATATGTACCACTGCTTTTTTATCCATTCGTCTGCTGATGGACACTTGGGCTGTTTCCAGATCTTAGCTATTTAAATAGTGCTGCTATGAACATGGGGGTACATATATTCTTCCTGATTGGTGTTTCAGGCTTCTTAGGGTATATGCCTAGAAGCGGGATCACTGGGTCAAATGGAAGTTCAATTTTTAGAGGTAACACCATATTGTTTTCCATCGTGGCTGCACCTGTCTGCATTCCCACCAGCAGTGTACTAGAGTCCCCTTTTCTCCACACCCTCGCCAGCACTTATTGTTTGATTTGTTGATGGCGGCCATTCTGACAGGTGTGAGGTGATACCTCATTGTGGTTTTAATTTGCATCTCTCTGATGATAAGTGATGTTGAGCATTTCTTCATATGTCTCTTGGCCATTTGTATGTCCTGTTTGGAGAGGTGTCTACTTGGTTCCTCTGCCCATTTTTTTTTTTTTTTTTAATCCTCATCCGAGGACATTTTTCCATTTTTTGTACAGACAGAGTGGGAGGGAGAGAGAGGAAGAGAGAGAGAGGGAAACATCGATGTGAAAGGGACACATCGAGTGGCTGCCACCCGCACGACCAACCAGGGCCGGGGACAAACTGCAACCGAGGTACATGCCCTTAGCGGGAACCGAACCCGGGTCTCTCCGGACCGCAGGCGGACGCTCTAACCGCTGAGCCAAACCGGCCAGGGCCTCTGCCCATTTTTTAATTGGGTTATTTGTCTTCCTTTTGTGGAGTTGTATGAGCACTCTATATATATTGGAAATTAACCCCTTATCTGATATATCATTGGCAATTATGCTCTCCCATACAGTGGATTGCCTTTCCATTTTGATGATTGTTTATTTTGCTGTGCAGAAGCTTTTTAGTTTGATGTAGTCCCATGTGTTCATTTTCTCCTTTGTTTCTGTTGCCTTAGGTGATGTATCAGTGAAAACTCTGCTCCGTATGATGTCCGAAATTTTGTTGCCTACAGTTTCTTCTAGAATTTTTATGGGTTCACGGGTCACATTTAAGTCTTTTAGCCATTTTGAGTTTATTTTTGTGTATGGTGCAAGTTGATGGTCTAGTTTCATTTTTCTGCAAGTAGCTGTCCAATTTTCCCATTTATTAAAGAGGCTTTCTTTACTCCACTGTATGCTCTTGCCACCTTTGTCAAATATTAATTGAGCATATTGCCTTGGGTTCATTTTTGGGTTTTCAGTTCTGTTCCACTGGTCTATATGCCTGTTCTTGTGTCAGTACCAGGAGGTTTTGATTACAGTTGCTTTGTAGTATAACCTGATATCTGGTATTGTGATCCCACCTACTTTGTCCTTCTTCTTCAAAATTGCTGTGGCTATTCGGGGACCTTTTTGGTTCCATATGAACTTTTGAAGTATTTGTTCTAGTTGGTATTATGTCGTTGGTATTTTGATGGGGATTGCATTGAATCTATAGATTGCTTTGGGTAATATGGACATTTTAGTGATGTTAATTCTTCCAATCCATGAACAAGGTATGTGCTTCCACTTTTTTATATCTTCCTCTATTTCTTTTTTCAATAACCTGTAGTTTTCTGCGAATAGGTTTTTTATTTCTTTGGTTAAGTTTATTCCTAGGTATCTTAATTTTTTTGCCGCGATGGTAAATGGGATTGTTTTCTTAGTTTCTCTTTCTGTGAGTTCATCATTGGTGTATAAGAATGCCATCGATTTTTTGACGTTAATTTTGTATCCTGCTACTTTGCCAAATTCATTTATTAAGTCTAGTAAATTTTTGATGGAGTCTTTGGGGTTTTCTACGTATAGTATTATGTCATCTGCAAATAATGACAGTTTCACTTCCTCCTTTCCAATTTGGATCCCTTTTATTTTTTCTTCCTGTCTGATTGCTGTGGCTAAGACTTCCAGTACTATGTTAAATAAGAGTGGTGAAAGTGGACATCCCTATCTTGTTCCTGTTCTTAATGGAAATGTTTTTAGTTTTTGCCCATTAAGTATGATGTTGGCTGTAGGTCTTTCATATATGGCCTTTATTATGTCCAGATATGATCCCTCTATTTCCACATTGCTGAGAGTTTTTATCAGAAATGGATGCTGGATTTTGTCAAATGCTTTTTCAGCATCTATTGATATGATCATGTGGTTTTTATTCTTCATTTTGTTTATGTGGTGTATCACATTTATTGATTTGCGAATATTGTACCAGCCTTGCATCCCTGGAATGAATTCCACTTGGTCATGGTGAATAATTTTTTTGATGTAGTGCTGGATCCAATTTGCTAGTATTTTGTTCAGGATTTTGGCGTCTATGTTCATCAGGGATATTGGCCTGTAGTTTTCTTTCTTTGTAGTGTCTTTTTCTGGTTTTGGAATTAGAATTATGCTGGCCTCATAGACCATGTTTGGAAATCTTCCTTCTTCGTGAATTTTTTGAAATAGTTTGTCGAGAATGGGTGTTATTTCTTTTTTGAATGTTTTAAAACTCCCCCGTGAAGCCATCTGGGCCTGGACTTTTGTTTGCTGGGAGAGTCTTGATTACCTCTTCAATTTCCTTAGTTGTTATTGGTCTGTTCAAGTTTTCTATCTCTTCCTGGTCCAGTTTTGGGAGACTATGTGTTTCTAGAAATTTGTTCATTTCGCTTAGATTGTCGAATGTTGCCATATAGTTGTTCATAATAGCTGTTAATGATCTTTTGTATTTCTGTGGTGTTGGATGTTACTTCTCCTCTTTCCTTTCTGATTTTGTGTATTTGGGTTCTCTCTCTTTGTTTCTTGGTGAGTCTATCTAGGGGTCCATCAATCTTGTTTATCTTTTCAAAAAACCAGCTCTTTGTTTCATTGATCCTTCGAATTGTTTTTTTTGTTCTCTATGTCTTTTATTTCTGCTCTGATCTTTACTATTTCCTTCCTTCTACTTGCTCTGGGGTCTTCTTTTGTTTGCTTTCTAATTCTTTAAGTTGTGAGGTTAGACAATCAATTAGAAAATTTTCTTGTTTCTTGAGGTAGGCCTGTAGTGCTATGAACTTCCCTCTCAGAATTGCTTTCGCTGCATCCCATAGATTTTTTGTTGTTGTGTGTTCGTTTTCCTTGGTTTCCAGGAAGTTTTTCATTGCTTCCTTGATCTCCTCGGTAACCCATTCATTGTTTAATAACATGCTGTTTAGCCTCCATGTGTTGAAATGTCTTTGCATGTTCTTGTTGCAATTGATTTCTAGTTTCATGCCATTGTGATCTGAGAAGATGCTTGATATGAGTTCAATCTTCTTGAACTTGTAGAGATTTAGTTTGTGTCCTATCATGTGGTCTATCTTTGAGAATGTCTCATGTGCACTTGAGAAGAATGTGTATTCTGTAGTTTTGGGGTGTAATTCTCTGTAGATATCTATTAAATCCATTTGGTCTAGTGCTTCATTTAGAATCTCTATTTCCTTGCTAATTTTTTGTCTAGAGGATCTATCTAGTGCTGTCAACGGGGTGTTGAAGTCCCCTGCTATGATTGTATTGCTGTCGATTACTCCTTGGAAGTCCTCCAGAAGATTTTTAATATATTTTGGTGCTCCTATATTGGGTGCATATATGTTTATCAAGGTTATATCTTCCTGTTGGATAGATCCTTTCAATATTATGAAGTGGCCTTCTTTGTCTCTAGTTATGGCCTTCATTTTGAAATCTATTTTGTCAGATATGAGTATTGCTACCCCAGCTTTTTTTTCCTTTCCATTTGCTTGACAGATTTTTTTCCATCCCTTCACTTTCAGCCCATGTGAGTCTTTTGTTGTGAGGTGGGTCTCTTGTTAACAACATATAGATGAGTCATGCTTTCTTATCCAGTCAGCTACTCTGTGTCTTTTTATGGGAGCATTCAGTCCATTTACATTTAAGGTGATTATTGATATGTACTTATTTATTGCCATTTTTGTTTAGTGTAGTTCTATTTTTCTTCCCTTTTCTCCTGCTAATTACAGCAGTCCTTTTAACATTTCTTGCAGTGCTGGTTTGGTGCTAATGTATTCCCTTAGCCTTTTTTTGTCTGGGAAGCTCTTTATTTGACCTTCTATTTTGAATGATAGCCTTGCTGGGTAGAGTAGTCTTGGATTCAGATCCTTGTTTTTCATGACCTTGATTACTTCATGCCATTCCCTTCTGGCCTATAGTGTTTTTTGTGAGATGTCAGCTTAGAGCCTTATGGGGTTTCCTTTGTAGGTAACCTGTTGCTTATCTCTTGCTGCTTTTAGGATTCTTCCTTTGTCTTTAATTTTTGGCATTTTAATTACTATGTGTCTTGGTGTGGGCCTGTTTGGGTTCTTCTTCCTTGGGACTCGCTGTGCTTCTTGAACTTGAATGCCTTCTTCCTTCACCAAATTAGGGAAGTTTTCTGTCACTATTTTTTTAATATATTCTCTATCCCTTGCTCATTTTCTTCTTCTTCGGGGACTCCTATGATGCGAATATTATTACGTTTCCAGTTGTCCCACAGTTCTCTTAAGCTGTCTTCCTGTTTTTTAATCATTTTTTTCCTTTTGGTTTTTAGATTGGTTGATTTTTTTCTACCCTGTCTTCTAATTCACTGATCCAGTCCTCAGCTTCCTCTACTCTGCTTTTTAAACCTTCTAATGTGTTTTTCATTTCTGATATGTCATTTTTTATCTCTTTTTGATGGTTTTTAATTTCCAATGGGCTTATTTTCAGCATCTCTATGTCCTTACTCATCCTGTTGAGCTTCCTCAAGATCATGGCTCTGAATTCTAGCTCTGTTAGCATGCCTAACTGCTCCACATTGATCTCATCTTTGGTGGAGATCTCTTGCTCTTTCATTTGGCTTCTGTTTCTGTGTTTCACCATTTTGGCTATCACAGTGGGCTTTGGAGCCTGTCAAGTTTTCCCTGTGGGTGTTGGTATTCTGCTGTTTGTGGCTCCCTCTCCTGGGTTTAGATGAGCGAGGGAGGACCCATGTTAAACACCACTGTCAAGTCTTACTTTCCTGGTTAAAGTTGCTAGCCCAGGCAAGGTACTGTTATTCTCTAGATTTTTGCCTGGAGGCTAGCAGTTGAGGTTACTTGATGAGTTTTGGGTTGTCAGTTGATTGAAAAACTCCCTCAGGTGCTCAGCATAAGGGGATTTCACGAGGGTGGGGCAGATGCTGGTTGTTAATGAGCTTCAATTAGCACTTCAATGGCCCACAGGGTGGGGTTGGATCTCCTTGGGAGGGGCTGCTGCCTCTCCCCAGGGCCCCGGGAAGAAGCAATATGGCCACCGTCCTGCGTGGCAGCAACTCAGCAAAAGCTCTGAGCACCCTCCAAATCCCAAGTGTCCCCACACAGTTTCAGTCCAGTCTGCCCTCCCTTTGCCGGAGCCCAAGGTGAGTGGCTGTGCCTTTTTCGCCTCTGTCCCGGCTCTGCGCTGTGGATCCGCTTGGGAGTGTAACCTGAGGGCGCCGCTCCCAGCTAAGGCCGCTGCCGAGCTGCTGACTGAGCTGATGACCGTGGGCTCCCAGCCCCCGTCTCGCGCCTTCGCAAGCCTACCAGGATCGAGTCAGTGCCCCTGGTTATATGGTCCTCGCGAGCTGCTTTTCTGTTGGTTTTTCCCGTCAGTTTGTCTGTGTTATAGTTGTAATTCCAGTTTGGTTCTGGGAGAAGGTCTGTGTAGCTCTGTTCACTCCGCCGCCATTTTGGAATCCTCTGTAAAGCTTTTTTTACATTCACCTTGCGAGATAGATATTATCTTCCCTATTACATTGTTGCCATTGTTCATTAGGAAAACTGAGGCCCCAAGGGTTAATTTGCCTTGGCCAAGCTAAATTATGGCCAGTAATTAGGACTCTGGTCACTCAGGATTAGAATTCTAGTCTACTGACTCCAAAGCCTGTGACTTTACATTATATCAGATAAAATGAGTTGGGGGGGGGGGGCAAATGAGTAAATCAGGAGGAAGAGTAAATTGAAAATCTCTAGTAGGGTGTAGAGATTCTCTGGGGAGATCTCTCTAGGAGCAGGGTGGATTGGGGAACTCTACACTCCTCAACCTTTGTCCTATGAGTATAGTGTCTGGCTGAAGGCCAGGAGAGCTGACCAGATATCACCCAGTGCCTAGGGCAGGCTTTCCAAAGAGGACTGGGGTGGCTGTGTTGGAGAAGTCAGGTAATTTCACATCTGCTCCATGCAATGCTTCAGTGGCTTTGCAAAGAAAGACACATTTTGTAAGCCAATATTAATGTGTAGTTCAGTTCTCATAGCTCCCTGCGAAGAACTCTCTGGCATCCTACTTTGTCCCAGGCTCTCTTATAGTTCCCAGGAGATGGGTTTCTGTATAAATCAGATGTTGAAAGAGAGCTTTGAGGAGACAGCTGGTTGCATCTCACCTCAAGTGGTGAAGTGTAAGCTTTGTGTGGAGTCCTATGGAATTTTTTTCATGATTTTGTTCATGTCTCATTGGTAGTGAGAAGGACTAAAACAACACTACTAAGGAGGGGCAGAAACACTTCTCATTGTGGTCTTCTTTTCCCCTTTGTTTCCAGCAACAGATACAGTACCACATTGATTGAGATGACTTGTTATCCATGTTGCCACTTTGGATAGCAGGACAACAAGGATGTTTTTCAAAATAATGGGATGCCTACCCACCTGTTAGATAGTTCCACCTGAATGTTTCACCAACTACACTGTCACTATGATGGCATTATTATCTACCCAGTCACCAAGCCAGGGAGCTGGGGTTATCCATGATTCTTGCCTCTGTCTCACTGCCCCCACCTCCACCATTGTTGAGCCCTGACACTTTTATTTAATAGTTGTCAAAAATGTATTCTTCTTCTCATCTGCACTGCCACCACCTTAATCAGGACCACCATCATCTTTTATTAGACTAATCCAGTAACTTCCTAACTAGTTCGAACCAACTAGGAACTTTTGCTTCACTTGAAAAGAATCCAGAGGCATTGTTATTCCACAGTAGGTTAGTTAACTGGTTTAATGACATCTTCCTAGGTCCAGGTTCCTCTGTTTTTCTGCTCTTATAGTTTCAGCATATTAGCTTGTCCTCTTGGGCTCAATGCCTTCATGATCCCAAGATGGCTGCAGCAACTCTGGTCATCACATATAAAGGATAACATCCAGAGGTAGAAAAGGGATTGTCTGTCACTTTCTTAGGTCTATTTTTTTTTTTAATTGATTTTTAGAGAGAGGAAGAGAGGGAGGGAGAGGGAGAGAAACATTGATCGGCTGCCTCCCACACATACCCTGACTGGGGATCAAAACCTCAACCTAAGCATGTGCCCTGACTGGAAATCGAACCCACCACCATTTAGTGTACAAAACAGTGCTCCAAACAACCGAGCCACACTGGCCAGGGCTTTAGATCTATTTTTTTTAAATATGTTGTTATTTAATTTTTAGAGAGAGAGGAAGGGAAAGAGAGATAGAAACATTGATGTGAGAAACATCAATCGACTGCCTCCTGCACACCCCCTACTGGGGATTGAGAATGCAATCCAGGCATGTGCTCTGATGAGGAATCAAATTGGGACCTCTCAGTCCATGGGACAACACTTAATCCACTGAGCCACACTAGCTGAACTAGATCTATTCTTAAAAATAAGAAAAAGCTTCCCACAACTTGCCCCTCACCCTCAGCCACCAGTATTTCATTGGTCTGGCCTAGATCACATGTCCCAGCTGTCATTGTGTAGTGGAATTTGACTCCTATGATTGGATTAGAGAAGTCAGGACTTAATCCTTTGGAGCTGGAGTTTAAGGACTTACCCCCTCAGAGAAGTGTGAATAACATTGGGGTTCTTTAACAAGGAATAAGTAGAGAAGTAGCTCTGGGAAAGGTAACAACAATGCCTGGTAGATTGGTCTCTCCCCTTCCACTCCTGTCTTCTTCTTTTAATGTTTATCAGACATAGCAACCAGCCCCCTGCCAAAAAAGCCTCTGTCAGCTTTCCATTGACTGTCGGATAAAATCCACATTCCTTTACAGAGCCATCATGGACCCAAATGATCTAATGACTGCCTCCCTAGCTTTATCTTGTTTTTTATCCACTCAAAAGCACCTTGCTTTTTCCTGTCTTGATAGCTTTCACAGCCCCTGCTACCCACTTTTATGGGCCCAATTCCTACTTAGCATTTAGGTCTCAGTTGAAATATTACTTCCTCCAGGAAATATGCTCTCACTTCTAGACTGAGATTAGGACCTCCTGCATTGTTTCCCTTAGCATCTTGAATTTCTCATTTAAAATATGTATCACATTATAGAAACTTGCTTGCTACTTGGCATCCATGCACTTACTTGAAAGTTATGTGAAGACATGGAATATTTGTTTTTTCTTCATTATTTTCCCAATGCCTAGTTCATGTCTAAATATAAAAGACATCATAAATAAATGATTAACAGAAAAAAGGAATGATGCTCAGTTTTAAACAGAAATTGAAGCTCCAAAGCTGAAATTTTCTTTCAGTTTTTAGTTATGAGGGGCAACATCTGGTAATCAGAAGAGCACAGAGTTTAGTGATTACAGATTTGGATTCAAATAATCTCTTTCTTACTAGCTATAGGACCTTAAGCAAGGCATTTTATCTCTCTTAGCCTTATTTTTCTCATTAAACGATTTTTTTTTCTTTATTGATTTTTAGAGAGGAACAGAGAGGGAGAGAGAGATAGAAACATTGATGATGAAAAAGGGCCGGCCCTGGAGCTGGCCCACTCCCCCTCCGGGCTTTCGCCCGCCCTCTTTCCTTCTTTCCCTCCCCATTTCGCCTGTCCTGGCCCTGCCCTGGCCCTGCCCCTACCCTTGGTCCTGCCCGGTCCTGTCTGCCCCTCTTTGCCCCCCCCTCAAAAAAAAGAAACATTGATGAGAGAGAACATCGCCTCCAGCATGCCCCCCGACTGGGGATTTGGCCCACAACTTGGGCACATGTCCTGACCACGAATCGAACTGGCGACTTCTTGGTGCATAGGTTGATGCTCAACCACTGAGCCACAACAGCTGGGCTATTTTTATCATTTTAAAAGGGAGATAATAATAGTTAGGATTAGAAGAACGTTTGTTAATATATTTAGCATAATGCACAGCCCAACATAGTGCTTAATAATTATTGGATGAATGAATGAATGAACGAACGAACGAACAAACAAACAAATTATGACAAATATATGAGATTGGTAAAGTTCCAGAAATACAGATTTTTTTAGAGTCAGGTAGAGGAAGTGGAGCCAAAAAGACAAAGAGGAACAGAGAGGAAGGAATCTTCCTAAGAACCCCATAAAGTCAATGTTACTATCCCCATCTTACAGATGGGAAACTGAGAGGTGGAAAAGCTGAGATGGCAGCTCAGTTCTGAACAACTTCAAAGCCCACGCTCTTTCCACTGTATTAGGCTGCCTTCCTCCACAGGGAGTCATTTGTTGTCCTGGCCAATTATATAAACTTTGGTGAGACCTTGAGAGTTGACTCTCTGCACTGTGTTCCAGCTGAAGCACCACTGTGTGAGGAAGCCGTCAGAGCTGTGCACCATTAACGTGAGCGGCCTGAAGTTCTCTAAGGTAAAGCCAGCCAGCAGATATGTGATTGACACGAGCCAGACCTGAAGTGTCTGCTGGCAGCTTGTCCATTGGACCTCCAGTCCCTGGGGAATGGGAATCTGGTCACAAGGGAGGGGGAGGGTCAGACAAGGACTCACTGGGTGGAAATATATAGACATAATCTTTTGCTCTAAATTTGGTATTGTCTTTGTCCCATGTGAGGTGAATTAAAGGAAATAACCTTGTGAAAGTGGGTTTGAATTGGCCTAGAATTTGGTTGGGGTATGATTCATTGTGTGACCAAGTTCTCATCAAAAGAGCCTACAGGAGAAATTTCTGTCAGGTTTCAGTGCCAGGAGTGGTAATGGTTCTCCCAAGATGCTGATTTGTTCTTAATTTACAGCTACCGTGAGTCATGTAATGAGTCTTTCTTTGCATTGGCTAATAGATATCTCAGAAACAAATGTGTGGCCCACCATTAGCCAATGTATATACAGGCTATTGTGGCATGTCTTTTGGTTTTTAGGCTCTCCGTGGCATATGACGAGAGATTGCTTATATACTACTGTGCAGCAATTAAGTGAAGGAACTAGAGCTACATGTAGCAACACAAAAAAAATCTCAAAAACATAGTATTGAGCAAGAAAGGCAGATTGCAGATTATCACAGTATGATTTCATTTAATATAGTTTTAAAAACATGTAGATAATACTATATATGGTTTATGGATACACATATATGTAGTACAAGTATGGGAATGATAATCACCAAATTCAGGGTAGCTGTCATCTGTGGGGGAGAGGGAGAAGAATGTGATTAGGGAGGGATATTCGGGGAAGGGACAACTCTCTGAAATGTTTTGCTTTAAAGAAATTGAAGCAAAGACAGAAAAATATTCAGATTTATTAAAGCTGAATAGTGGTTCCATGGGTCTTCAGAGTATCATTCACTGCACTTTTCTGAACATTCTTTCCAAATGCCTTTCCACAGGCTAAGGAAAAGGACTTCAAGCATTTTAATTCTGTGATTTACATCAATGCCTCAGAAAACCTGCTTCCTCTAGGTGAGCTTTTTCTTCCTGATAACTACCTTCTGCCTCTTGGCAGGCACAGCCAGTCACTGATGTTAGAACCTGCCTTCCTGTCCATCCTTAACTGGCCCCACATCTCTTTCTTGGAGTGTAGTGAGCTGGACGCTGGAGAACACACAGACCTGGATTCTAGCCCAGAGAGGGCACTGTCTACTTAGAACATTTCTATATGAGTTGATGCTTCTCTATCTGTAAATGGATTTAATTTCCTTCCTTTCTTCCTCCCCAAGGCAAGATGCCTGGTAAGCTCAGATGAGATGGATATATAGAGATGTTTTTGAGACAGTAAGAGCAAGCTTTCTTGTTTATTCAGCAAATCCACAGCGACCCCTGCTGGGTGTCAGGACTGTGTGAATGCTTGGCTTTTATAATTGAATGCATCTAGGTTCTGTTCTGGTGAGTCTTAGCTTGGTGGGAGAGATGCACTCAAACACAGTTTTAGCAAAATACGGTAAGTGCAATGATAGAAGGAAACACAAAATATTATGGGAGTATAGAAGCAGGACATCAACCTGGGCCAGAGTATCAGGAGAAACTTCTGCGAAGAGGAGTACCTAAACTGAGATCTACAAAATGGATAGGAGAGACTCAGGAATTAGAAGGTAGGGAGGCATGCCAGGCTGACAGAGCCGATGTGGGATGTCAGTGCCTGATCAGGGTCTCTGGAGAAGCTATGTATGTTTGCAAGGGATGCAGGTAGTAGAGAATGGAGACTAGAAAACTTGGTAGAGACTAGATTATCAAGCGCCCTGAGTGACTTGGACTTAATCCTGCAGGCAAAGAGAGCCTTGGACGGCTTTTAAATAGGGAGGCTCAGTGGTGGCTGTGAGGAAGGTGGAGACCAGGAAAGCTGGGAGCTGGTTTCACTTTTCCAGGTGAGAGAAGGGGAACCAGGGCCATGGCAATAGAGGTGAAAGGGGTTAAGAAAGATTCAAGGGGAGGTAGAGATAATAGGACTTGGTAACTAGAGGGCATATGGAGAGAGGGCAGAACTAAGGGGGTTCACTGAGATAAAGAGCACTAGAGGAGAGGCCGGTTTGGGAAGATATAGGATGAGTTCAATCTGAATGTGTTGAGTTTGAGGGGTGTCTTTATTTTATTTTATTTTCTATTTATTATTATTTCTTAATCCTCACTTGAAGATATTTTTCCATTTATCTTCAGATAGAGCGGAAGGGAGGGAGAGAGGAAGAGAGAGCAAGAGAAACATTGATGTGAGAGAGACAAATCAATTGGTTGCCTCTCACGGGACCCCAACCAGGCCAGGGACGAACCACAACTGAGGTACGTGCCCTTGGCCGCGATTGAACCTGTGACTCTTTGATCCACGGGCCGACGTTCTAACCGCTGAGCCAAACTGGCCAGGGCTGAGGGGTGTTTTTAAAGAAACATGTGATGAAGTCCCTGTCCTTGAAACAGTGAGGTCTGTCAGGAACTTAGGCTTGAAATACAAAGGTCGACAAGCATATGAAAAGATGCTCAACCTCACTAATAATTAAAACAGTATTGAAATACTATTGTCTACCTATCAAATACTGGCAAAAAAAAAAAATGAGAACTGATGGCAGTTGGCATTGGTAGGGAAATGGATACTTTTGTGTTCAACTGGCAGAAGTGTAATAAATTGGTGCAGCATCTTCTGAATGCAATTTGATAGTGTCTCTTAAAACAGTCATTGCCTTTAGTCTAGTTGCTCCACTTTCAGGAATTTATTCTACAGAAACATACTTATACAAGGATGTTCACTGGAAATGACATTCTGACTTACAAGACCACCATAGGCCACACTTCACTTAGAAGGCTCTAAGCAATTCCACGTAGAATGACAGCCACACAGCATCAGCAGTTCCTCTTCGGTGAAGTCCCCATAGCATTTCGTGTAGCATTCCATGTAACCATCCATGAGCCATTCTCTGTGGCCCCCAGCTCAGGTCCAAGACAATGAGACTCTCATTGGGTGGATACAGGAGCCACTCTGGCTTGGAAATGTCATTTGCACTGGAGCAAATAGCTATTGTAACACTCCATAGACATAGCCCCTAGAGTTCCTGCAAAGGACGTGTCTAGCTATACGAGTCACCACACACAGGAAATCCCAAAGTCTGGTGCCTCCTTCAAATGTTTATTGTTCATTTATAGTTTCTCCTAGTTCAGATGTAATTTTTTACCACTGCAATATTGCCTAGTAACACTGTTACCATACCATTTGTTTCAGGTTACCAGGAGAACAGGCTAGAAAGTTAACCCAAGGTCCAGTTGTCATACAGAAGGGGAAAGTTTACCTTTTATCCAGATAGCCTAAAAGGGGAATGGTTAAATAAACTAGAGTCTATAACATAATTCGGACATTATGCAGATCTATATGTTTTGGCATGGGATAATCCTTAAGTCATACTGCTAAGGAAAAAAGCAAGTCACAGTACAATGTGAATGGTATGATTCCATTTCTGTAAAAAGAAGTGTGTGCATTTCAGTACACACATGAGGAAAAAGTCTGGAGTATAAACGTGAAACTTTCAGTAGTTATCTCTGGGTATTGAGGTTCAAGGGAACTATTATTTTTCTGTTTTTTACTTTTTCAGTGGACATGTTTTATAATCAGAAATTATTATTTTTATTTTATATTTTGTTGTAATTTTTAAAGTGGGCTTTGGAGTTAAACAGAGCTAGATTCAGTTTTGGCCCTTCACTTACCGGAAATTCTGAGATAAAAAGCACTAGAGGAGAGGCAAATCACTTAGCCTAGCAGAGCCTCGGATTCCTCAGCAGTAGAATGGAACTAGTAATCCCTATTTCTCAGGATTGTTAGAGATTTAGAGGCTATGTATGTAAAGTGCCTTACACTGTGCCTGGCCTAACCCAGTGGGAATCCAGTAAATGACTACTGTTAATATCTTTTTCTTAAGTTCTTCACAAGCTGAAGATTTTCTTTCTCTCCCCCCCCACCCCCCCACCCCCCACCCCATAGAGGCATTTTACACATTTCCAGCCTTGAGGGAACTGGAGCTCGCATTGAACGGCATCAAAACAGTCTCTGTGAAATATGGAGACTTTACATTCTTGGAAGTAAGTTGGAGGTAGGGAGTTTTGGGTGCCCACCTGTTTCCCTGTAAGGAATGGATGTAGAGGTCTCTGTTTACTGCTTATAATTTTTGGGAAGGGGCTTTGTGGGCCTTTACAGCCAGAGCCTTGCTTCAGGGCAGGTGGCAGGGTTGGTGGTAGAGATGGGGTAATGGGGTGGGTGGTGGCAGCAGTAGCAAATAGATGAGACTATATTATTCCTATGGCCATGGTGCATGGTTCTGGAAAATAAATGCCAAAGGTCATACCCAAAGGAGTGAGTCTATGTGGAAAAGTGAGTTTAAATAGAGTATTAAAGGAAGGAGAGCTTGAGAGGCGATCTGGATCCAGTGGGGGTTGAAGAGCCATGGACGTTAAGTGCTAGGTACAGAAGATAGGACCAGCTGAACTAGAGACATAAGGACTGATTCCAGCAACCCATCCTGGTCTGCGTGAGCCAGATTGGTTCCATCGGGCTTGGATAAGGCAGGCTATAGGCCTAGTCCATAGGCCCAGAGATGAGTGTGAAATAAAATAGGACTCCTATGAGTTCTATAGCAGACTCTTGACATTTGGACATCCATAGCTGTTCTCTAAACCACAGATTCAAAAATACAGGAAAATTAGTTTGCATTCTTGGCTTTCTCCTAAATTAAATTGTCCATAGTCATGTATTTTTTACACATGTTCTTATACTTCAAGTTAATCATCTCTTCAACTTCTATGAAAACTAGTGTCACTTTTCACAAAGAAACAGAGCTTTTGTCACTACCTGAGAATCACAGTATACTTGGAGAGTAAACGACAGCAGAGCTGGAGCAAGGTGTGGAGCTGGGCATCTGGCCAGGCTCACTTGCTGAATAATGGACTCTTCCCCCCATATTGGCCTTATAGCAGAAATGTTTCCGATTCAACCCTTAGTAAAATGTCTGTATGTCATGAACCTTGGGGTTGACCCCAGAGTTGGTAACTTAAAACCTTTGATCTACAAACATCAATAGTCAGCCATTGTTTATAGAAGTCCCACTTAATCTGGTAGAAAGAGAAAGTGCGCGCGCACGAGAGAGAGAGAGAGAGAGAGAGAGAGAGAGAGAGAGAGAGAGAGAGAGAGAATCCACAGTGTATTTTTAGAAAGTTGTTGTCCTTTATTTGCCAAAGTTTTAAAAAAGTTTTAACTGTTTGGGATGGCAATCCTCCAAAAATGGATTATCTATCCTTGCATTCTTAAAGCATGCTATACTGAAGGTAATTGTACTTTCTCTCCGTGTTTTCAATTATATTGAGGATAACAGGGATTTGTATAATTTGGAATGGGAGTGATCCTTAGACTTGTCCAGGAAGCATAGCTCCTAAAAATCCAATAAAACAAAGAGAGTACATTTACAACAACCAATGCAACTTTGTGCTATGTTAAAAACATCTCATATTAGATTTTAGTATAGGTAGCGGGAAACAGGTTCCAGGTACTCTAGAGATATAGAGAGACATTACCCTTACCTACGGGCCTGGGAGCTTCTTATGAACGTTCATTTATTCATTATTTTACTTTTTAAAAAGTAGTTTTTGGGCTCCTTTATGTCATGCATGGTGCCAGGCATCCTGTCTTCTTTAAATCTACTATTTCAAACCCCTATTTCAAGTGCCAATGGACCATGGGGAGAGGACATGATTATAGGCTCTGACCCACAGCTGACTAACTTGGATCTACGGATTGATCATGATTGACTTCTTGGAGGCCCTACTTCATAGTTTGATAGCTTCTGATGCATAGTATTTATCCAGCAGACCCCGCCTTACCCAAGGGGATTTATTTACAGAAGAGGACAGACCAAAGTCATGATGTAGAATATAAATGAGAAGACCAAATCTCTTAGCCAGTCATGTGATTTCATCTCTCTGCAATTTGCAAGGGCTCTCAAAGAAAAAGAATAAACCTGTCAAATGTCCTGCATTTGCAGCTCACAGTAATGAATATTTTGACGTGTGATAAAATTTGATATGACTCAGCAGATGCAGTAGCCAGGTTAGGAATCTTTTGCCCTTATTACCAGAAAGGCTGCCACCTAGAGTAGAATTAATTTTGCGATGATTTTATTCTCTGCAACCAAGTCTGAAAAAGGGTCAGTGGGAGCCCTGCCTGGAGAGTCAGAAAAACTGACTCTTGGTCTTGGTCCTGCCACTACCTTCATACCTCCTTGGCCAAATAACTTACGCTGTCAGGGACTTAAGTTTCCCCCTCTGTAAATTCTGCGCCAGCTGTGGAATTCTGTGACCTGTGATTCTAAGACCATTCATTTCTTGGAGCTGCCTTTAATTCTATGGAAAACAAATTTGGACCCAACATTAAATATCTAAAGTCAGTAAACTTTTTCTGTAAGATGCCAGAGAGTAAATATTTTAGGCTTTGTGGTCCATATGGTTATATCTAGTCAACTCTGCAGTGGTAGAAGGAAAGCAACCATAGACAACACATAAACAAATGAGCAGGGCTGTGTTCCACTACAACTTTAAGAGGCTGAAATGTGAATTTCACATAATTTTCACACAATGTTATTCTTCTTTTGATTTTTTCCAACCATTTAAAAATATAAAAATCATTCTTGGCTCACAGGCCTTAGTTTGCCAACTCCTGAGCCAGAACACTGGAGGAATATCTCAGTATGATTGAAATGAAGAGTGAGATACAGTAGAGTGTAGATAGATGAGCCTGGAGAGGTAACAGAGAGAACCTTGGAAGTCTTACTAAGGAATTTGAACTTTATCCTATGGATAACAGCAATCCATTGAAGGGTTTGGAACTGAGGAGTAATAGGATCAGTACTGTGTTGTAGAAAAACTACTGTGGCTACTGTATGGAAAATGGTTTGGAGGGAACAAGTATGAAAGATATTAAGGAGTCTGTTGACTACCCACATATGTATATGAGGAAGAGAATTTTCCCAACCTTTACATGTGCTTATCAGAGCTAGCTTTCTAGGTCTTTCTCCTTGAAGGCTTGCTTCTCTGCCAAGTGAGACCGGCCTTTGTGTGAACTCTCAAAACTTGGAATTTGCTGCTGGCGGCATGAACTTGGCACTTGTTAGGTGCTTGGCACCTGTCATGAACTGTCCAGTCTTATCAAGCTCTCTCTTAATAATATGGGCTCTAATTATGGCCAGATCATTTATAGTTATCAGAACAAACAAGGCTGCCTTCTGCCTCCTGGCTTCTATGTATGCTACTTGCTACACTGCATGTTTTTTTTGCTCTTAACAATTTGGTGAGTACCAACTAGTCTCTGAGGACAGCTCTAGTGTCACCTGTTCTGTGAAGCTTGTCTGCACCCCTGGTAGAGCTGACCATTCCTCCTTTTGTGCCTCCACTGGTCTGTGCTTAGACATCTGTCCCAGCAGCATTGCTACTTCACACACACACATACACATACACACACACACACACATACACACACACATCTCTCTCTCTAGATATATATATATATGTGTGTGTATATATATACACACACACACATATATACACATATACATGCACACATATATACATATACATATACATATACATATACATATACATATACATATACATATACATATACATATACATATACATATAGCTGCCTGACTAGTTGGTGAACTTGCAGAGGGCAGGAACTGGTTCAAAGTAAACCTTCAGTCTAGGGACCTTTAATAAACGGATGGTGATGATGATGACAGTCAACATCAACTAAGCATGTTCTGTACACTAGACTCTGTGATAAAGGCTTTACCTACATAATTCCTCACAAGAATTCCTCCATTACTAATACTAATTCCTCCATTAGTATTTCCACTTTATAGGTAAGGAAGCTTAAGTTAGGCAATTTACCCAAGATCGCACAGTTAGCCAGGACTTAAACCCAGGTCTACAAAACCCATTACTACAGTGGAGTCAGACCAAACCCAGTCCTCCTCTGGCAGTGACCTGCAGTCAGTTGTATATGTCTGTCTGACTATGCAATACTTAAGTGGCTGACCAAAGACCTTGCTCCTGCACCAGTTCGATAAGATGCTGAGATTGGCTCCATTCAACAGACTCCAATAGGTGTGTGTAGGGGGAGGAGAAGGAAAGGAGCCGACTTGTACATAAGAGCTAAAGTAAGTGTTTAGAGAGGCTCAGAAGAGAGAAAACATAGTCTGGGCTGATATCATTTATCCCGATTCCTTTTGTCTTTGTTGAGAGAAACTCAGTTTCCTGACTGGTCCCCTGGCCCCTGTCAACTATCTCATTAATCTGGGTGGCCAGTTAGAAGGTAGTTGATGATGGAGTGACAAGTGGAGTCATTATCCTCATAAGCCAGTTTATTTCAGTTGATTTTTTATGTGCACCTACTTAGTACCAGGTCCTAAGCTAGTAACAAGGATACAGAGATACAGTGGCATGGCCCTTAACCTTAGAGAATTTGTGGTCTAGTCTACCACTGTGTGCCAGGACTCTGCTAGGCACATCCATGCACCAATACCTTATCCCTCAGACATGTTTCCAGCTATTGTAGATACCTGGCCTACTGTGAGAAACCACCCCCCATCCCGCCCCCCCCAACCCAGAGCAGGCTAGACAAAGCACTAAGTTAGAGGAGAGAGAGATTCCATCTAGCCAGATAATTAGGAAAGGTGTTAGAAGGAGGCAGCTTCTGAGCTAGTCTTCTGGGGCTTAGATTGAGATACATGGAGAAAGGGCATTCCTGGTTGAGTGAAAGGCTTAAGCAAGATCTCTATGTGAGAGAAGGCAATGAGTGGGGAGGAGTCACTTTGGCTGGCATCAAAGGATAAATAAAGGTTTGCAGTGGGAACTTAGGCTGGCAGATAGGTTGGGAACTGATTCTAGTAGACATTAAATGTTAGTCCAGAGAGTCAGGATTATTTTAGCCCATGGGTAATGCCTCCCAAATTCCCAAACCTCCGAAGGTAAAAAAAAAAAAAAAAAAGCTAGCTAGCTCCCACCTCATGTATGAAAATCATTATCACGCATAGTACTTATGTTCTCCCATCTTTATCATTGCATCATAGTTCCTGGACCTTTCCTTCAACAGCCTGGCTACGGAGGCCATCTGTGATCTAGGGATTCTGCCACACCTCCGTGTCCTGCTCCTCACAGGCAATGGACTCACCTCCTTGCCACCGAATTTGGCTGTCACAGAGCAGTAAGTTCTGCAGCCAAGAATCTATCCTGTGTATTCCCTCATGAACTTTGTCTGGGTACAAGTAACCAAGGCAGTACTCCAAAGCAGTTCAGAAGTGTTCTAAAGACAGGCTCTGAGTGCTCAAAGCAGGGAGAATGCCATCTACCGAAGCTCCCAGGAAAGGCAACCATGGGAGCAGGGCCCCAGACGATAGGGAAGCCTCAGATGGGTGTCCCCCACTCCTCTGTGCCAATAGGAGAGACACAGGTGTCTGGCAAGTTGCTCTGATTTGTTACTGGTAAATTATGGATATTGCTCTTGTCAGACTATTCTTCAAGAACCTTCTAAATAAGTTTTGCAAATTCACATTCTGCACATTTGCTGAGGCCATGCCCTCTGGCCAGAATGTACTGATTCTTCCTCTCTTGATAAAAATAACACATATGTAGTGCTTACTATGTGCCAGACACTGTTCCCAGCACTTAACACGTATTAACTCATTTAATCTTCACAGCAACCCTATGTCCTATTATTAACCCCATTTTTTAGATCAGGAAATTGAAGCACAGCTAGGTTAAATAACTCACCCAGAGTTACAAAGCTAGTAAGTGGCAGAGCCAGGATTTGAACCAAGTCTGACTCAAGATACCATGCTTAAGACCATGACATTCTCTTCTTATGTAGATTCTGTATCCATTCCAAGGGCTAACTCCGATCCTCCCCCTTTTCCTGCCAGAAGCTTTCCCATCTTAACCATGTTTAGGTGTACACTTCAGTGGCATTAAGTACATTCAAATTGCTGTGTAACAATCACTACCATCTCTCTCCAGAATTCTTTTCATCTTGCAAAAGTTCCATTAATTTTGACTACTGACCCTGACACTTCTAAAAAGAATACCAGATAATCCCCTGGATTCCTGTTTGCCCTCAAAGTATAACAGCAATCATATCTACTCTTGATAAACAGTATCAATCTCCCAACCAATATACTAAACTTCTCTTTTTCTGCTGATTGGTTCAGTGGAACAAAGAACCCAAGTGGCCAGTCGCAAACTCAACCTCCAGTTAAGTGGAACTATTCTTGTGTTCCCTGTAAAAGCATTTCTCCTTAGGAAACTAAGACCTCGAACTCAGAAGAGCTCCAAGTTGCAGGATAAGAAGCAAAAATGCTGCGAGTGGATTGTTAGGCATACTGGTTAGAGGAGCTACTCTCATTTTCATCATTAATTCCTAGATCCTTCACTCTGGTTGTGAGGCTTTCTCACATCTCAGCACAGTCCTAGTGGAAAAGTGACCCCAAGTAGAACATGAACCCCTTTGCATCTCTTCTTCCAAATATTGACCCTCCCGGTTTTTCACAGCTGGTTAGTTCCCAGATGACTTAAAGAAGATTGTTGTTGTTGTTGTTGTTGTTTGTTTTGCTTTTACATTTATCTTCAGACAGAGCCAGAGGGAGAGAGGGAAGAAGAGAGAGAGAGAAACATCCATGCAGGAGAGACTTATCGAGTGGTTGCCACCCACACAACCCCAACTGGGGCCGGGGACAAACTGCAACCAAGGTATGTGCCCTTAGCGAGAACCAAACCCAGGAATCTCTGGTCTGCAGGCTGATCGCTGAGCTAAACTGGCCAGGGCAAGAAGATTGTTTGTAACGTATATATTTTTGTCTGTATTTTCTAATTTATACTTGGGAGAGTTGGCCTATATTATTTAGTCTGCCACAAACCTTTCCATTTATTTTGGCCAGGTTCCTAGGGGCACTCAGTATGGAACCATTTTAAACTAAACTAAACTAGCTGGATATTTTCTGAATCATTTTGCTGATACAAATTTGAACTACAGTTTCGTGAGAGTAGCAGTCTGCTCTCCCTACTCCCTTTTTCTGTTCACACCAAGGCAGTCCTCCCCTGACTGTGGGATGAGGGAAATGGATGTGGTTCTGGTTCTCTCTTCCAAGGGTGTATCTCTTTAGGATCCCAGATTCATATAGGGCATTCCAATTATAGGCCCCTCCTTCTGTTTCAGCCAGATCAGCAAATGTCCTCAAGACAAAAGTGGCTTCTTGTGCTCAGTTTCTGTCTCTGGACTTTTATTTTATTATTTTATTTTTTGCAATTTTTATTAATTTATTTTTGTTACAGATGTTTCTCCTTCCCCCCGCCCCAGACACCCTCCTCCCAATCCCACCGCCCTCCTCCCCAACCCCCGCAGCATTGTTGTCTATGTCCATTGGTTATGCATACATGCATATAAGTTCTTTGGTTTATCTCGTTCATCCCCCCCACCCCCCTCCTCTGAAGTTTGTCAGTCTGAACCATGCTCCTTTCTTTGTCCCTCGGTCTGTTTTGTTCATCAGCTTATTTTGTTCATTATATTCCACAAATAAGTGAGATCATGTGGTATTTGTCTTTCTCTGATTGGCTTATTTCATGTAGCGTAATGCTCTCCAGGTCCCTCCATGTCATCTCAAAGGATAAGAGATCTCTCTTTCTTACAGCTGCATAGTACTCCATTGTGTATATGTACCACAGCTTTTTTATCCACTCATCTATTGATGTACATTTGGGCCGTTTCCAGACCTTAGCAATTGTAACTAGTGCTGCTGTGAACTTAGGGGTACATTTATTTTTTCTCATTGTTTCAGGCTTCTTAGGATATATTCCTAGAAGTGGGATCACTGGGTCAAATGGCAGTTCAATTTTTAATTTTTTGAGAAAACATATTTTTTTCTATAGTGGCTGCACCAGTCTGCATTCCCACCAGCAGTGTACTTTTCTACACACCCTCACCAACACTTCTTGTTTGATGATTTGTTGATAGCAGCCATTCTGGCAGTTGTGAGGTGATACCTCATAGTTGTTTAAATTTGCATCTCTCTGATGATTAGTGATGTTGAGCATTTTTCTTATGTCTCTTGGCCATTTGTATGTACTTTTTGGAGAGGTGTTTATTTAGGTCCTCTGCCCATCTTTTAATTGGGTTCTTTGTCTTTCTTTTGTTGAGTTGTATGAATACTCTATATATGTTGGGAACTAACCCCTTATCTGATGTATCGTTGGCAATTATGCTCTCCCATTTAGTGGGTTCACTTTCCATTTTGATGTCTGTTTCTTTTGCTGTGCAGAAGCTTTTTGAGTTTGATGTAGTCTCATGTATTAATTTTTTCCCTTGTTTCTCTTGCCTTAGGCATTGTAGCAGTGAAAATTCTACTGCGTGTGATGTCTGAAATTTTATTGCCCACGCTTTCTTCTAGGATTTTTATGGAGTCATGAGTCACATTTAAGTCTTTTATCCATTTTGTCTGTTTGTGGATTTTTAGATTTTGGCGTAATACTTTCTTACTCTCTTCACATCTCCTACATGTTTTTAAATGATAGATCTCTTTTGTTTTTATATTTTATTCATTATTCCCGTTGTTTTCAGTGGGAAGTCTTGTTACATAAAGTAAGGCAAGTCTCCACTACTCCAGACTTCTATTTCCATACATATAAGATGGGGAGAATAAATGCACCCTAGTTACATCAGAGTATCCATTGAAATAATTGTATTATGAAGGCTGTGAGGCTCCAGACAAAAATTATTGTCATTTTCTTTCCACTCTCAATATGTTCTGTAGATCCCTCTTCCTCTACCAACTTCTCAAATGTTGGTGATCCCCAGTTGACCTCTCTTAACCTGCTGTTTTTCTTAATCTTTATACTCTTTTTTAGTGATTTCATCTTGTCCAAAGTCTTAGTTATCTCTCTGCCTCATTTCTATCTTCTGAGCTATAAACTTACCATGCCAGATTCATCACACCATGCCCATACTGTGTGGGCCTCAGTGGTAGGCACTGCTCTCTGTCCACTGTGCAGCTGTCCAGGCTAGAAACCTGGGCCTAGGCCTGAATTCTTCCCTTCCTCACCTCACATCCATTCAGTCAGCAGATGCTGTGAATGGTACTTCCTAAATTTTTCTCAAACTTGCCCATTTCTGTTATCCTCCTGTTTGGTCTCAGTATCCAATTTCTTACCTCCTAACCCATCCTCCTTACCATCAGTCAAAGTAATGTTTCTAAAATGCACCTGATTCTACTACCTCCCTGCTTAAAGTCCTTTAGCAGCTTCTCAGTGTGCTGAAGATAGACTCCATTAACATCCATCACAAGCTTTTCCTGAACTGACTCTGCTTATTCTCCATCCTCCTTTCTCTTCACCTTTCTCCATTTCATGATATATCTCATCTGTTCTGAACTGTTTGCATCTCCATTTCTGGATAGATCACACTATTCTCTCTGTCTGGGTGAGTGAGAAGCATCATAATCGAGCTACTCCATCTTTACACTACTCTCATACTTGTTTTGACTGACAGCTGACACTTGAGCTCTCTCCCATTAGGCCTATTCCCTTTCCCCCTTGGACCACACAAGTTGGCTCTTTCAGGCTTGACCAGCACGGAGCAGAGGGGGATTGTCACCTCCTTTTTCTAATCACTGTGTTCCTAACACCTCCTAAAAGAGCAGTAGCTTTTTAGCAGCTACATCATAAGTCTTTTTCTTCACAAGCAAACTGTTAATCCATGTCTCCATCATCCTGTGCTTGGCATGATGGGTTTTCTGTATCTTAATCACAGATGCTGATCTGACTTTTTTTTTTTAATCCTCACCTGAGGATATTTTTCTATTTATCTTCAGATAGAGAAGGAGAGAGAGAGAAACATCAACATGAAAGGGACACATCGATGAGAGAGGCAACACTGGTTGCCTCCTACACAACCCCGACCAGGGCCAGGGATGAACTGCAACCAAAGCATGTGCCCTAGACCAGAATCGAACCCAGGAGTCATCAGTTCATGGCCAACACTCTAACCAATGAGCCAAACCAGCCAGGGCTGATCTGACACTTGAACGGACCTTAGAACTTGCTAAATTTCATCTTGTTTGCTGCAGCCATTGGTTCAGTCTGTTGAGCAATATTTTTAGCCAAAGTTTTACAATGTAGAATAAAAGAAATCTACTTTAATCATACAAATAAAAGAACTGACCAGGCCCATAGATGCTCTACCCCAGCTAGAACTGACAGCAAGCAAAGCAGCAGCAGCCCCACAACCAGAGCCTAGGGCTCCTAATTCCCATCCATATGCTGCTTCTAAAATGACACACGAATGTCCCATTCCTGAATTCAACCCCAGGAGAATACTCTAAGCTTCTAAAAAAAATGAAGTTCAAGTATCAAGTATCAGGTTTTAAATGCTATTAATTCCTTTGGCCAAGGGAAGGTATAATAAAAATAGCATCACTCTGAACAGCTGGAACCTCAGCCTCTCCACTACTGACAGACTCCTGCTGCTTCAAAGAATTCTGTCTCTCAGCTTTCACATCTGATCCTCTCTGTGACTCACCTCATTTTTCTGTACAGGTGAGCTGCCTGTGTCTCTTTGGGCCCCATGATGGGAAATATGACTTCCCAGAGCTTCTAAATATATTACAGTTCAGCCAAAAGGAGACTGTTTCTCTCCCTATTCCTCACCCTCTCTCACTGTGGTTAAGAGCACAGTAAATTCCCTCTCCATTCTTCATTGTTTAGCTAAACATTGCCTTGCCTGGGTCCTCCTCACCAGAGTAGGTGACCCCCACAAGCTTTGTACCTGCCTCTCTCACAGCAGTTGTCCCACTGCCTGCAGTGTGTCCACCTCCTGCACAGACTGTAAGCACCTCGAGGGGAGGGATGTGTTTGTTCTTTTTTTTTTTTTTTTGTATTCCCAGTAGCGAGCCCCATAATGTTTGTTAAAGAAATGTGTATGAATGGATGAACGAATGGCTATTATATACTCTCTAAATTCTCCTTTGAAATATTCTTGACTTTATGTATACTGTTATAGTCCTTTTGGACTTTTGAACTTACTGCCTCTCTTCGTCAAGCTCTCTCTGGCCCAGACAACAGCTACCCTTCCATCTCCCCACCCTTTAATGTACATGGGGCTTGAAGATGTGACCTGAGAGGTAGTTGCTTCAGGACAGGGCCTGGAGTTTCCATTCAAGTTTGAGCTCTACCACTGTCTAACTATGAGACTTAAGCAAGTCATTCCTTTTGTTCTTGTTAATCCTCACCTGAGGATATTTTTCCATTGATTTTTAGATAGAATGGCAGGGAGAAAGGGAAGAATGAAGGGTGTTTCTGGGAATCCTCAGAGTTTAAGTTTAAAAAGAGACTTCTCAAATTTTTACTGATGTGTGCATTCTATGGAGTCACTTTAGCCTCACTGTGGCCAGCCTACTTACCACACCTGCTCAGTGGCAAAGCTGTGGTCCATGTCAAAGCCATTGTCTCCTGGTGAGCATCCTTGGGGTAATATAGCATACCCAGGTGTCTGCCTTGACCCCACAATATGCAGTGTTCTCCCTGCAGAATGCTTCTTCCCCCCAACTAGACCATACCTCATTCACTCTGGTATTTTCCATGAGCACTACAAGTGCCCTCCCATCCTGCCACAACCTAGTCAGAGAGCCTATCAGTGATATGTGGAACCTTTCTCCATACAGAGTATTATATGTATGAGTGGGGTTGGGGGAGGGAACTACATGTTTCGGTCCTTCTCTGAGGGACCTCTCTTGGCCACTTGAGAAGTTTCCAAGCTGGTTAGATCTCTTGACTGATTTCTTCCTGGGGATCGTGGAGTTTTCCCCCTGCCCTTGCTCATTAACCAAGATCTTTGCACTCACAGGGAGGCATCTGTAACATCACTGACAAGCAAGAGGTACCTCCTGAGGTTCCCAGCCCTGGAGACACTGATGCTGGATGACAACAAACTCTCCAACCCCAATTGCTTTGCCAGCCTGGCCGGGCTCAGGAGGTAAAGCCACAGCCTCTCTCTGCAGGGCTGTCTATAATCCCCAGCCTAGCTCACACCCTGAGTGCTGCTCCGGAAGCCAAAAGGCCTGGGTTTAAATTGCAGCTCCATCACTTATCTCTGCTGTGTGGCCATGGGTAAGTCATTTCTCCCCTCTGAGCTTTCGCTCAGCCATAAAAGCAGAGCATCAATAAAGACATTCCTTATCATGTGACTGGAATAGAAGTCAAAGAGAAAGGAGGCTAGGAGGAGATATTTTCATAGACAGGGTCTTGACCCTGAGAAAGGAGACAGAAAAAGAAGGGTCAGAAGCAGATAAGTTTAACTGCTTTTTTGATTGAAGTAATGAAAATGCTGGCACTTAAATGGTTAAGCTTTAGATCCCTGAAAAATTAACTTTGGATTCAACTACCATTTACTGAACACTACTTTGTGCCAAGCCATTAACATCACCTCATTTAGTCTTCACAAGAACCTTGAAAGGTTAATAAATATTATCGCCATTTTAGAGATAGGGATATTGAGGCCCAGAGAGCCTAAGTCACTGGCTGAAGTTCACACAAGAAGAGTAAGTGTCCAAGACTGATTCCATGTTTCTTCCCTAAAGTTACTTGGTAAGTGTCCCTGATGTATAATTATTGCTGTGATTCTGTATTCACTTTCCTTAATTGAAGACTGAAGAAGTTAAGCCTGGACCAAAACAGGATTTTCCGGATCCCGTACCTACAGCAGGTTCAGTTCCGTGACTGGTCGGGGGATTGGGTTGGAGGCAGAGGGAGTCCTTGGAGAGGCCCCCATTCCATGCTGCAGCCCAAGTCATGGGTGTTTGAGGCCTCAGATGAGCAACCGGATTATACTGTAATGCCCATGAAAAAGGATGATGACCGGACAGGTGAGTGATGCCCCTTGTTCCAGAGACTTGAGCCCCTGTGGTGAGAGTAAGCTTCTGAGAGTTTATTCTGAACGTCTGTGGCTGCCTGGGGAGCTGCCTGCACTTAAGTTATTGGGCCTGGGGAGGTGGACGTCTCACGTGAATTATTTCAGTGACTTCCCAACTAGTTCTCAGTTAAGATGCTTTTAAAATCCAATTAAAAGTTTACTTTTTAAAAAAATCTCAACAAGAAACTCAGAGGTAAGGCTTTCCAGAGATGGTTAATTCTGGAGTACACTGATGTTCTCAAGGGACTCAGGTTCTTTCCAACCTCTTTTCTGCCATCTTTGGCCGCTTGCTTGTCCTTGTAGGTTGATTCCCATTGAGGTCTCAGGATGGCCACCGCAGTGCCAAGAATCACAGCCAGACGGCAACATTCAGAGGCAGAAAAGGAAAGAAATGTCACCTTTATTATATATTCTGCTCCATTGATCTGTTCTCTATTACTGTGCCATTATCACACTAGGTTTTCTTTAAAAAAACATTTATTTATAGAAATAACTTACATAGAGTAAAATGTAGAGATGTGTAAAACTTGAACTTTTATATATATATACTTTTTAAACAACCACCCATATTACAATATAGAACATTTCTAGCATCCCATGTACCCTTCCAATCATACCTCCTCCAGGAATAACTCCATTCTGACTACTATCACCATAGATGAGTTTTGCCTGATTTGGAACTCAAGTACAGTTGATTCTTGAACACAGTGAGTTGTGGCTTAATGAAAAGAAATTTATTTTCTCACAGTTCTGAAGGCCAGAAGTCTAAGATAAAGGTGTTGTTAAATTTGGTTCCTGCTGAGGCCTTTCTCCTTGGCTTATAGATGGCCACATTCTTGCTTTGACCTCACATGGTCATCCTTATGTCTACTGTCTGTGTGCTAATCTTCTTATTTTTTGTTTTAAATAAGAAGGCCATTCATATTGGATTACGTCTTATCCTAACAACCTCATTTAACCTTAATTATCTTTTTAAGGGCTCTATTTTCAAATACAGTTACATTATGAGATTCTGGGGTTAGGGATTCAACATAAGAATTTGGTGGGGATACAACTGAGCCCATAACAAGAAATCTATTCAGTTTTACTTTATGGTTTATGCCTTTGGTTCTTATTTAAGAAGTAACTCCCTTTTTCACAGTCACAAAGGTGGTTTCCTTTTGTATGTTGCTTTCCACTTTTCTGTTTGAATTATTCTTTCAAAGAGGGTTTACATGTAGTAGATTTTTCTTTCTAAAATATCCCCAAATCACCTTTATTTTGTTACCATACTTGAATGCTAGTTTGGTTGAATAGAGAATTCTAGCTTTAAAATAATTTTCCCTTAAAACTTGGACTATATTACTCCATTACTCTCTAAATCTGTTGTTGCCAGTGAGAAGCTTCATGTCAATCTGATTCTCCTCTCTCCGTAGGAAACCTATCTGTGCTTTCTGGAATTTACTATATCCCTTTTACCCTTTGGAAATTTTACTAAGGTGCATCTACACAGACAGCTCTTTTTGTTTATCCTGTGAGGTACTTTAAAGGTTCTTTTGAGCCAAGATGTGTAGTTTTCTTCATCTTGGAGAAATTTTTAAAAATTATCTTTATTCTTGGAAGTATTACAGATGTCCTTCTTTTTCCCCCCACTGAGAAATGTTCTTTATTTTCCCCTTTCCATTTTTTTTTTCATCTTTATCTGAAGTTCCATCATATGCTTAAAGCTCTGGATCTACCTTCTATTCCTCTTTTCTGTTATACTTTATATTTCTTTGCCTTTTCACACTGCGTTCTGAGACAGTCTCTCCACTTAATCTTTCATTTTATGAATTAGCTCTTCAACTGAGTCTGTTCATTTATCCAGCACATTTATTTATTAAGTCTTTTATTTGATTATCCTATTTTAAATTCACAAAATTATTAATAGCTTCTCTCCCCTGTTTTTGTTTTAGGAATGAAATACAGTCGTCCCTCACCACTCCGCGCTTCAACTCTCGCGGCTTCACTCTTTCGCGGTTTTTTCAAATATATTCATTAAAAAGTTGATCGAGACAGTGAAAATGATACAGCGCGTGCTCGGTTGTCTGAGTCTTATACACCCCTGTATTACAATTAAAATTAAAATTACTGTACGTATGGACTGTAGGCCTATGTATTCGAGCACCCCCACAAATCCTTCAACACCGGGTGCAACCGCTAGAGTCTAGAACAGATTAACTGCGATACACGAGGGACGACTGTAGCCTTATGAATTCCTCAGAGGATACAATTATTCCATTTTTAAGTTTTTATTCTTTTTGTTAACTAAATTATCTTGTTTTCCTTTCAGATGCTGGTTCTTCTGTTTTTCATATTTATTGACTGTTTCATAGTGTTAATTTTTTCTCAAATATAAGGAGAGTCTTAATTGTCCATCTTTTTGTTGAATAATCCCCATTCAGAATCTTAGGATGTTCTGATTGTCTGGGGCTCTTCCTGAGATTGTAGGGAAGGGCAGGACATGCATTGGGCAGAGTGTGCTGCTGCTTATCTTTCTAGATGTGGAGGGCTCCTCTGCACCCACACATGTTACCATGACCCATTCTGCTAATTGCAACTTTGTTCCTTGCACAGACTTTCCCAAACTCCTTCTTAGGGGAGAACTTATTTATGCCATATAGTGTTCCACCCATATTATTGTTTACTTTATTTCATGTAACCTTTTTCAGCATATTAACATGTGGAAGGGGTCTCGTTAGCCAGAGCAAAGGTGAGTGTTGCCTGCACAGGACGTGGTCCCAGCCAATGCTCTGATTTATTAGACTGAGCTCAGCTGTTGATTGGCTCATCTCATTCTGATGGTCCCAAGAATTAAATCACTCTGCAGCCTCTTCCTTACTACTGCGCTGCTGGTTATTCTTAGTCTTTCTCCTGAATTCAATGTCTTAATATACTCTATTTATACTAATATAATAAATAGTATTTTCAAATTTTCTAACAGAGTATCTTTTTTCTACATTTCTCTCTTCTAAAATACGTTGGTTTGCCTTCTGATCAGTACTGACTGCCCAATAGTTCTGAGGCTAGAAGGAGCATGCATGTTGCAAAGTCAAAAAGGTCAAGTATGGCCCTGGTCAATTTGGCTCAGTGGTTGGAGCGTCGGCCTGCAGACCAGAGAGTCCTGTGTTCGATTCCCGCTAGGGGCACATACCCCGCCCCAAAAGGTCATGTACGGCTGAGGGGCTCAGGGTAGCATGAGATAAGATTGGATACCCTGGCCAATTCAGTTCAGTGGTTAGAGCATAGGCCTACGGACCGAAGGGTCAAGGGTTTCATTATGGTCTAGGGCATGTACCCAGGTTACAGGTTTGATCCCTGGCCCCAGTCAGGGTAACGCGAGAGGCAACCGAGAGATGTGTCTCATCTCTCATCTCTCTGTCTCTCTCTCTCTGTCTCCCTCTCTCTCTCTCTCTTTCTTCCTCCGTCCTCCTCTCTCTAAAACAATCAATGGAAAAATATCCTCTGTTGAGGCTTAACAAAAAAAATAAAGATTGGAGAAGTAGGCAGGGGTCAGGTCAGGCAGGACCTCAGAGGCCTTGCCAAGGAGTTTGGATTTTATTTTAAGTGCAGAGGGCTTATTACCTGACAGATGTCACAGCTGAGGACCCCTCTAAGGGGCACCCTGCTATACACAGTGGGTGGTAGGCCTAGATCCTGGCCTCTCTGGAGTCACTCCATGCTCTCATCCACCTTTGTTCTGTTTCTCTTTTGTTTCAGAGGTTGTGTTCTCATCCTACCCTGGATTTTCAACCTCAGAAGTAAGAACTGTTTGTTTTATATTTGTGTCCTTGAGTTAGAACATTACTTTTAATAAACAAAAATAAGCTAATGGAGCCATGAGAGACATTTATACATACACATTAGGGAAGGTGATTTGTTGAACAAGGCTTTCCTATGAGCGTGCAGTGGTAGACCAGACAAACAGGTCTGTGACCTCATAGAGCCCACAGGCCACATCATTATGCTCAGATGCTACTCAGTAGGTTGAGGTTGCTGCCCCAAGTGATCAAGCTGGCATTGAAGTGAGGCTGCCATCGGGATGAATTTCATTAGCTCCTAATTAGAGCCCCCAAAAGTGAGTGATTCTTGCCAAATTCACCATCATCCATGGTCTAATCCTTGGTGCTACTGGCTTAGACACTTTATTTTTGTTAGTCTGGAATACTGGTTTTCCTTTAAGGTAGACTCTTACTACCTAAATTCACATAGATTAATGCACTAAATGTTGATTTATTCTTTTACAATATGAAGTCTAACTGTACATTAGTTAATGGAGCTTGGAACAGAATCTTGTTCACTTGAACCTAGTCATTAGCCCAACATCTACCTTGTAATTTCCTTTGGTTCCATGTAACACAAGGGATCAGTGAGTGAACTGAGTTAGGCATGGTTAATCCAGCAATTTCAATTTTCTGTGTGATCAAACATGTTGACCCTCAGGCAACCTGGTTTGTGTTGAGAGGCCAGGACCCTACAAGTTACCCAGATGCACACTGGGCCACACTCAGGCCCTGCAGCCTGACTGAAGTAATTCAGGACTTAGCTGTTCATTCCATCCTGGCATGAACAGCCTCCACTGTAGGATGTGAGCTAACCCAGCAGACCAGATGTTCAAGGCTCAGGTCACTCTTCTCCATCTCCCCACTAGGAAAAGCCCCCTTAACAATTCAAGCAACTTCCCCTTTGTCCTTTGGAGAAATTTTAGCCCAACTGTGTAGAGGGAGGGTCCAGTTCAGGATAAGCTGCTGTAAGACAAGAGTGTGGGAAGTGGGGGCAAAGAACCTCTGATGTCTACACCAGTGCTATATTAGCCTTTGGCCTCAGAGAACTTGGAACAGGAACTATGTGTGCTGGAGAATTAGCTCTCATGTGACCTCAGAGAACTGGAGCCAGAACTCTGGGCCCTTGGAGACATCTTCCTTTATGATCCTAGATGTATGTTTTGGACAAGCCTCTCTACAATGGTCATTCTTTCCACCACATGCCATAGGAAGAGTCAGTTGATCCTCAGCAGCTTTCAACTTCTGTATTATCAAGGCACTTTGACTTTTATTTTTTTTCTTCCTTCTAAGACAACCAAGGTATGTGCACTTCCTCCCATATTCGAGGTTCTTCCCGTGAAGTTACTGAAGGCCAGGAACCAGACTCTGGCCCCACCCTTCCCAGAGCTGAGGTACCTTAGCCTGGCCTACAACAAGGTGACTTTTTGCTTCTCTACCTATTCCCTCAAGGGCACAGATGGGAGGGTGGGATGCCAGCTGCTCTGGCCTGAAGGCCAGACTTCTAATTCTCCGTTACAGGTGTGGAGGCTTAGGAATTTGCAGGGTAGGGGAAGTGGAGTGAGTTTAGGCCAAGGCAGGAGTCCATCCATTCAGTCACAGATATTGATTTAGCACTTGCCATGTATCAGGCTCTGTTTTAGGCACCAGGTATACAGCTATGTAAAGGAATCTTGGGCCTCTGCCCTTATGGGACTTATCACCTACAGGGAAGACTAATACTGGGCAAATAATCACATTATAAGCATGTTTGGTGTTACTAAGAAATTCACAGTGCTGTGAAGTATATGATCGGGGAGGGTGAGGGTCTAACCTAATATTTGGCATTAGGGAAGGTTCTGGAAAGATTGGTATTTAAGCTGAGATCTGAATCAATGAATTTAATGAGGTGAAGAGTAAGGCTACAGTATAGAGAAATGTTCTAGCCCTAAGAATACAGCAGATATCAAGTCCCTAGGACAGATTTAACATGTTTTTCCTTAACATGTTTTATGTTAACATAGTTTGCCAATATCCATGTCCTGTTTGAATTCCTGTAAACCCCACTAATTGAGCCCTACTCAAGTCTGAAATGCAGGCAACTTTTAAGGTACTCTGCTTACATCCCTTCTAAGGCAAGCAGCTAAACTCCCCAAGTGTTTTCTTCTAAGAGTTTTATAATTTTAGCTCTGACATTTAGGTCTTTGATCTATTTTGAGTTAATCTTTATATATGGTATGAAATAGGGATTTTCTCAACACCATTTATTGAAAAGACTATCCTTTTTCCACTGAATGATCTTCTTACCCTGTACAAAGTGGACCATAGATGTATTATGGGTCCCTCTTATATTCTTGAAATTGGTAATTTGTCTCTTTCTTCATATTAATCTAAAATAGAAGTTATCCCTTTTATTGAATGTTTTATTATTAAACTAGCTATTGGTTTTACTGGATTTCTTTATTATGTGTCTGTTTTCCTTTTTATTGATTTCTGCTCAAAACTTTTTGTCCTACTCACAGTGAATTTATTTTGCTTCTCTTATTCTAGTTTCCCAACTAGTGTAATTGTAGGCCAATGATTTAAACCTTTCTTCTTTTTAATATAAGCATATAAAACTAAATTTCTTTCTAAGAAAAATAAATTTAGAAAAAATGTGTATTCTGCAGTTTGGGGGTATAATCTTCATTCCATAAATATCAATTGAGTTAAGGTGGTTGTTTATTGAGAGTTGTGTGTTAAAATCTTCAGTCATGATTGTACATTTGTTTATTTTTTTTCTCCCTTTAGTTTTGTCAGTTTTTGCTGCATGTGTTTTGAAGCTCTACTACTTTTAGAATTTTTATATCTACCTAATATGTTGCTCTTTTCATTATTATGACTGGCATCACTGCCTTTAATAATATAGCTTGTCTTGATATCTATTTTGTCTGATTTTAATATAGATACATAGCATACTCTTACTATTGGCATAGTATCTCTCTATCCTTTTGCTTTAACCGATTTATAGCTTTATATTTAAAGTGCTTCTCTTTGGCCCTGGCCAGTTTGGCTCAGCAGTTAGAGCATCAGCCCATGGACCAGAGAGACCCGGGTTCAGTTTTAGCTAAGGCTCATACCTTGGTTGCAGTTTGTCCCCGAACCCGGTTGGAGTTGTGTGGGTGGTAACCAGTTGATGTGTTTCTCTCACATCAATGTTTCTCTCTCTCTCTTCCTCCCTCTCTCCCTCCCGCTCTATCTGAAAATAAATGCAAAAATGTCCTCAGGAGAGGATTAAAAAATAAATAAATAAAGTGCTTCTCTTTGAGACAGTATATAGTTGGTTCTTGCTGGGGTGCCAGAGCATTTTTCCTTTTTTTAAGAGAAAATCTTTTTCTTTTTTCTTTGATTTTAGAAAGAGAGGAAGGGAGAGGGAGATGGAAACATCAATGAGAGAGAACATCAATTGGCCACCTCCTGCATGCCCCCCACTGGGAATTAGGCCCACAACCTGGGCATATGCCCTGGCCGGGAATCGAACTGGCAACCTCTTGGTACATGAGTCATCGCTCAACCACTGAGCCACCCCAGCCAGGCCAGATCATTTTTCTGTGTTCCTGCTCTATTCTCAGCTTGCAGCCTTCCCTGGGTTCTTACACCTGAGGGATTTATCTCCACACTCTTATTCCTTCCCCATCGATAGACTGTTTTTGCTTGTTACTTAGTGTTAGCTACTCTGGTGGTAATGGGGCCAATGGGAGGGTCCAACCCAGTCTTAAGTAGGCCCTGGGTTCCTGTGTCCCAAGAATTGGCCTTTTACCCTGGCCAGTGTTGCTCAGTGGTTAGAGTGTCGGCCCACATGCTGAAGGGTTATTGGTTCTATTCCCAGTCAAGGGCACATACCTGGGTTAGAGACTTGATCCCCAGCCCTGGTAGGGGCACATGCAGGAGGCAAGCAATCATTGTGTCTCACATTGATGTTTCTCTCTCTGTCTCCCCACCCTTCACTCCCTTCCAGTCTCTCTAAAAACCAATGGAAAAAATACCCTCAGGTGGGGATTAACAAACAAAAGAATGGGCCTTTCTCAGTAGTCCTACCCATCTCCCAGGTGTAGAAGACCTCTAATGTAGTGGGCTCCAGTTGACTTCCTGCCCCTACTCCAGGAAGAGTAGGTTTTATATCTTCCCCCCTTCCCCCCATCCCCTGGGCAGGGCCCTAGACATAACAGAGTTTGCTGACCTTCCTCAGCAACTTCAACCTTTTGTTCACCAGGAAGAAAGGCTGGCAAGAGTTCCTGCCTTACCTGTAATGGCAGCTGCTCAACTCCTCCAGGCCTACACCTGAGGAAGGCATCCTCCAATCTCCCTTGGGTGTCTAGTCTTTCACACACAAGTGGATGTGAATTCCCCTCGTGTCTTCAGCCTGTTCTCTTACTCTGGCCCACATTTGTCCTCTAGCAATTCATTAACATTTTTAGCTGATTTCTTCTTAAATGCTTGTGTGGCACTCACCATCTCTTCCACAATCTGCCACAGGCGAGCCAGTGTCTGTGTCCCATCTTTCCTTCGATGTGCCCCTCTAACTTTAGATTTCAGCCCATTGATTGCGCTGAGACCTTAGCTCTCTGTTGGACTCAAGAAAAGTTATGATATAAGTTATGATATAAGTTACTCAGTTTTTTTTCTCATTGTGAGGAGGGGAGCAGCACTCTTTCCATTTTTCCTGTATTTTCATTTGAGATTTTAAATGATATTTTCCTTTATGACAGTTACCACCTCACACACATAGTTTTGTCTATTATCAGTTGTCTACTGCCAGAATGTAGAGGTTTTTTTTTTTTTTTAAGAATTTTTATTTATTTTTTTTGTTACAGATATTTTACCTTTTTACCCCATTGGCACCCCCCACCCCACCCCACCTCCGCCCCGTCCCCGGCTTAGTTGTCCATGTCCATTGGTCATGCATACATGCATATAAGTTCTGTGGTTTATCTCTTCCCACCCCCCCACCCCCCATCCCCTCTTCTGAGGGATGTCAGTCTGTGCCCTACTTCCATGTGTCTGGGTCTACTGTATTTAGAGGTTTTTTTTGAGACCTAGAACTTCGTTTTGCTTCCAGCTATATCTCCATCATCCAGAACAGTACCTGATACGTGATAGGTATTCATTCAGTAAGTTTGTTGGATGAATGAATTATGTTTTGATGATATGAAGGAATACTCAGAGCTACCTGTGGTAAAATTGAGGTTAACATTCAACATATTAAAGTTACAAATTTTAAAACTAATTTTGCCTTTAAATGGAAACTTATGTTCATAATATCCACTCAGAAATCTAGTAATTTTTTGTGTCAAAAATAGCCTTCAGAATCCACCAAAGAAACTACTAGAGTTGATAAATGAATTCAGCAAAGTAGCAGAATACAAAATTAACATCCAGAAATCGATGACATTTTTATACACCAATAATGATCTCTCTGAAAGAGAAACTAAAAAAGCAATCCCTTTTACCATTGCAACAACAAAAAATAAGATACCTAGGAATAAATTAACTAAGGAGGTGAAAGACCTGTATTCAGAAAACTATAGGATGTTGAAAAGAGAGATAGAGGAAGATACAAACAAGTGGAAGAATATACTGTGTCCATGGATTGGAAGAATTGACATCATTAAAATGTCCATACTACCCAAAGCAATCTATAGATTCAGTGTAATCCCTATTAAAATGCCAATGGCGTATTTCACAGATCTAGAACAATTACTCCAAAAATTTATATGGAACAAAAAAAATAATCTTGAAAAAGAAGAACAAAGTAGGAGGGAATCACAATACTGAATATCAAGTTATACTACCAAAGCCATTGTAATCAAAATAGCCTGCTACTAGCATAAGAACTGGCATATAGATCAGTGGAACAGAACAGAGAACCAAGAAATTGACCCAAGCCATTATGATTAATTAATATTTGACAAAGGTGGCAAGAGCATACAATGGAGTAAAGACAGTCTCTTCAATAAATGGTGTTGGGAAAATTGGACAGCTACATGCAAAAAAATAAAACTAGACTTTCAACTTACACCATACACAAGAATAAACTCAAAATGGATAAAAGACTTAAATGTAACTTGTGAAACCATAAAAATCCTAGAAGAAAACATAAGTGGCAAAATCTCAGACATCTCACGTAGCAGAATTTTCACCAATACATTGCCTGGGGCAAAAGAGACAAAGGAAAAAAGTAAACAAATGGGACTACATCAAACTAAAAAGCTTCTGCATAGCAAAAGAAACCAGCATCAAAATGAAAAGGGAACCCACTGTATGGGAGAACGCATATGCCAATAATATATGTAAGGGGTTAATTCTCAAAATACATAAAGAACTCATACAACTCAACAAAATGAACACAAATAATCCAATTTAAAAATAGGCAGAGGACCTGAATAGAGTCTTCTCCAAACAGGACATACAAATGGCTAAGAGACATAAGAAAAATGCTCAACATCACTAATCATCAGAGAAATGCAAATTAAAACAACCATGAGGTATCACCTCACACCTGCTAGAATGACTTTCATCAATAAATCAACAAATGACAAGTGCTGGCAAGGGTGTGGAGAAAAGGAGACTCTAGTACACTGCTGGTGGGAATGCAGACTGGTGCTGCCACTATGGAAACCATTATAGAGTTTCCTCAAAAAATTAAAAATTGAACTGCCTCTTGATCCAGTGACCCCACTTCTAGGAATATATACTAAGAAGCCTGAAATACCAGTCAGAAAGAATATTTGCACCCCTATGTTCATAGCAGCGCTATTTACAATTGCTAAGATCTGGAAACAGCCCAAGTATCCAACACTAGATGAGTGGATAAAAAAACTATGGTACACCCTGGCTGGTACACCCTCAGTGGTTAGAGCATCAGCCTATGGACCAGAGAGTTCCGGGTTTGGTTCCCACTAAGGGCATGTACCTCGGTTGCAGTTTGTCCCCGCCCTCGTTGGGGTCATGTGAGTGGCAACCACTCGATGTGTCTCTCTCTCTTCCTCCTTCTCTCCCTCTCGCTCTGTCTGAAGATAAATGCAAAAATGTCCTCAGGTGAGGATAAAAAAAAATTAAAAAAGAAAAAGCTGTAGTACATTTACACAATGGAATACTATGTAGCTATAAAAAAGAAGAATCTCTTACCCTTTGAGGCAGCATGAAGAGACCTGGAGAGTATTATGCTAAGTGAAATAAGTAGTCAAAGAAAGGCTAGTATCATGTGATCTCACTTATATGTGGAATCTAATCAACAAAATATATCCAGAGACCCTGGAAGCAGGGAACAGACTGACGATTCTCAGAGGGAAGTGGGGGTGGGAAGAGATAAACCAAAGAACTTATATGCAGATATGCATAGCCCATGGACACAAACAACAGTGCAGTGAAGGGGGAGCCAGCAGGAGCAGGGTGGAGGGGGGGAATGGGAGGAATGGGGGAAAAGGAGGAAGATCTATAATACAACAATAAAGATAAATTTAAAAATAAAATAATCACTTTCAACATGTACTGTGTCCATGGATTTTTTTTTTACTTTAAATAATTTTTTAATTTTTCAATTATAGTTGATATACAGTATTACTTTCAGCTGTACAACCTAATCATTAAACATTTATATAACTTACTAAGTGATCATCCTAATAAACCTAGTACCCATCTGACACTATACATAGTTATTACAATATTATTGACTATATTCCCTATCTCTACTTTACATCCACATGACTATTCTGTAACTATCAATTTGTACTTCTTAATTCCTTCACCTTTTTCACCCATCCCCCCAATGGTTCTCTCATCTGGTAACTATAAAAATGTTCTCTTTATCTGTGAGTCTGTTATTATTCTGCTTGTTCATTTATTTTGTTTTTTAGATTCCTACCTATAAGTGAAATCATGGCATTTGTCTTTCTCTGACTCATTTCACTCAGCACAATACCCTCTAGGTCTATCTATGTTGTTGCAGATGACAAGATTTCATTCCTTTTGTATGTCTCAGTCACTTTCCACTGTATATATGCACCACTTCTTCTTTATCTACACATCTATTTTTTTTATTAATTTATTTTGTTACAGATGTTTCTCCCTTTTCCTCCATTGACACCTTCCTCCCCATCCCTCCCTCCGCCGTCCCCAGCTTTGTTGTCCATGTCCATTGGTTATGCGTACATGCATATAAATTCTGTGGTTTATCTCTTCCCCCTCCCCCCATTCCCTATCCACTCATCTATTGATGAACACTAGGTTGCTTCCATATCTTGGCTGTTGTAAATAATGCTGCAATGAACATATAGATGCATATGTCTTTTTAATACAGTGTTATGGGTTTTTTCAGATAAATACCCAGAATTGGAATTTCTGGGTTCTTCTTTGTCTCTTGTTATATAGCCTTTGTTTTAAAGTCTGTTGTGTCTGGTATAAGTCTTACTACCCCAGCTTGCTTCCATTTTAATGAAATACCTTTTTTCATCCTTTTCAGTGTGTATTTGGCTTTCAATCTGACGTGAGTCTCTTGTAAGCATATGTGTAAGGGTTTTGTTTTGTTACCCATTCAGCCTCCATATGTCTTTTGATTGGTGTATTTAAAGTAATTGTTGAGCCCTGGCCGGTTTGGCTCAGCGGTTAGAGCATCGGCCTGTGGTCCGGAGAGACCCGGGTTCGGTTCCCGCTAAGGGCATGTACCTCGGTTGCAGTTTGTCCCCGGCCCTGGTTGGTCATGCAGGTGGCAGCCACTTGATGTGTCCCTTTCACGTCGATGTTTCTCTATCTCTCTCTCTCTCTTCCTCTCTCTCCCTCCCACTCTATCTGTGCAAAAAATGGAAAAAAAAATGTCCTCGGGTGAGGATAAAGTAATTGTTGATAGATATGCATTTATTGACATTTTATTATTCATATGTTGTATCTTTTTTCTCTTCTTCTTAAAGAAGACCCTTTAACATTTCTTGGAGGTCTCAAAGGTACCTTTAAAGTACATGTATGCAAAGTGAATTAATGATCTTTCCCTTAAAATCTGATATTCTTCTGTTGTTCCATACCTTAGGGAATAGCTTCATCATCTACCCAGTTGCTCAAGCCAAAACCTGGTTGTCATCCTTTATGTTTCTCTCTCCTTTACATTGCTCCCCCTTACCCATTTCTCCTCCATTACCAAGTCTTGTCACATTTAGGTCCTCATGTTTCTAAAATGTCATCCAATAAGTTCCCCCAAGGATCAAAATCTTTAACTAGCTTTAGTCTGGCCCATACTTGCACCATTGGCCTCATTTTGCAAGAAGCACTCTTTTTCTCTGCTTTAGTCACACTGTCTTCTTTACATCCCCCCAACAGGCTGCTTCGTGCTGTTGGGCCTTTCACATATTGTGCTCTTGCATGGAACACTTCCTCTCTGCGTTCATTATCGTAAGTAATACTAGCTACCAAAACAAACTTTAAAATCTCAGTGACTTAACACAATAAAAATTTATTTCTTACTTTTACAAAATCTACTGTGGATATTCCTGGTTGGCTGGTGGCCTTCCACATGATCATTCAGAGACCAGGTTCCTTCTGGCTCTGGCTCTGGCACCTCATAGGGCCTTAAGAGTACTTTATTGGCTCCTAGGCTTCTGTTGGATAGGTGGTTGAGAGATGCAGGGGATCATGCAGGAGGTGTTGAAAGGGCTATGCCTGGAAATGGCATTTATCACTTCCACCAAGGTTGCATTGGCTAGAACTGAGTCTTATGACCACATCCGGCTGCCTAGGAGGCAAGAAGATGCAGTCTCACTGTGTGCCCAGAAAGTAGAGGAAATGATTTTGGGTAATGCAGAGGTTTCTCTGCCACATACTCCATCTCCCACTGCATTTACTAATACCTTCTACTCACCCTTCAGATCTCAAAAATGCCTTATCTCCCTCACTAGGTCAAGTCACCCTAGTACTTCATATGCCTCTCTTTTATGGCACTAGTCACAGTTGTAAATCTACCCTTCTTCCTGTTACTGTTTCTTCCATGCTTGTTTCCCACTAGGCAGTGCTGCGTGAGGACAGGAGTTATATCTGTTTTACTCATTTCCAACCTAATGCTTAGCACATGTAGGCATGCAGGAATTTGACCGAATGAAAAAAAATGAAAGACGATGACTAGGTTAATTGCTCATTGTGCGTAGTGCTACCCAGTGAAGCTCAGAGGAAGCCAAACTGAACCGCCCTCCTCCTTCTGGCCCTCAGACCTTAGCACCTGCTGTGGGTCCTGACTCCGACCCAACAGCTTTCAGTGTATCCAGGCATCTGAAAGGTCACTGCCCACTCCTGGCCCCTGTAATACTGATGGCTCTGATGCTGTTCCATTGCTAACAGACTCCTCCCCAAAGCAGTCCCCAGATGTTCCAGTCACTCTGCTCAACAAGAATGGTGTAATATTTGCCCTTCAGAGGCTGGCCTCACAGGGATGGAGTGGCCTCTGGGCCTCAGACAGCCATAAGGTCTCCCTTACCATGTGCTGTGCTTATTCCTTAGATGGGGGGGTTCCCCTGACCTCCTGTCCCCTTTCCCTCCCCAGATTAGTGCCCAAGCCAGGCCTCAGTGAAAGAGACCATCAGAAATGCTGTTGACAGACTGATGGGGTGTATAGAGGTTGCATTAAGGAAGGTGAAGTGTCAGACAAATTGTATCCTGAAGTGGAAGTCAATGCCCTCCCTACCTTTCAGACTCCTTGCAAGACAAATGCTATATGTGTTTGTCATTATTTTGTTACCAACATCCTCAATACTTGGTCTTGGGTGCATAACCAGTGTGGAGAAGGAAAAAAATGTATTAACTTTCAAACCTGAAACAACTATGGCGGAATTTAGACAGGAGGGGCAAGGTGTTCTGGGTGTGAGCTGGTGAAATTGCAGGGATAAGAGGCTGCCCAGCATGAGTCCCATCCACAGCAGCATCACTTGGCCAGCCCCATCCCAATCCTAGCAAGCATGTAGCCCTGGAGTGTGGGCCCAGGGGCGCTTGGCAGAGGTGAGGGGGAGTGTGGACCTGATGCGCTCTCCTGCCTGCCTCACAGATTTCGAAGGAAGACGCCATCCTGCCAGTAGCTCTCTTCCCATCTCTCTGTGAGCTCGTCTTTCATAACAACCCTCTGGTGGTCCACAGACGAGGTATGGTGCCTGCAAAGCTGCCCCCAACCCAGTGCCCAGGAAGCATTGTGGGCACCTTCATCCCTACCTCACTGATGCCAAGCCCTGGGCTCTGCTACCCATCATGGGTAGACAGGGGGGATGGAGAATACAACAGACACCCATTCATCCTGACAGCAACCCTGTGAGGCAGGCATTAGTGTCCCTGTGCACTGTGGAGGAAACTGAAAATCAGGGAGGTTCGTGACCTACGCAAAGTCACACAGCAAGAAAGAGGCATAACTGGGAATGAAATACAGAATTATCTAGATCCAGCATGAGCTATTTAAGTGACACCCTGCTTTATGGAACAGGTCTATTGTGGCCTCATTTACCAGTTGGGGAGTGTGCAGGTGCTGGGCTGTCCCCTCCCAGAGCACACTGAATGCAGGCGTACTGTGTCAGCAGTGGAATCCACTGTCCAAGATGAGCTAGTGGGAGGCATTTTAGAATCCTGGGCCCTGGAGTGACAACAGCAGAGTTCTAATCCTTGTTCCACACTGTGTTGCCTTGGGCAAATTCCTTTACCTCTCTGTGCCTCAGTTTCCTCACCTATCAAATGGAAATAACATGGCCCTGGCTGGTTTGGCTCAGCGGTTGGAGCGTCAGCCTGCGGACCAGAGAGTCCGAGGTTCGGTCCCCACTAGGGGCATGTACCAAAAAAAAAAGGAAATAATATGGGTACCTGCCTCCTAGGGTTGGTGTGAGAATTAAGTAAGGTAATATATGTACAGCAATTTGAACAGTGTCTGGCACCTAGTAAGCCCCCAGTAAATGTTAGCTAACTGTAATCTTATTTTCCCATCATGACTCTAGGGGTCCCTCCACTGTTAAAAAGCTTCCTCCAGGAGCGGCTGGGGATCCACTTAATTCGAAGAAAGATAGTGAAGGCTAAGCATCATATGTTGATGCCTCGGAAGGCCTCACGGAAGGTAAGGCTTCCAAGGTGGGACCCCCAACCCCAGAGGGGGTGGAGCCTGTAGCAATGCACGTGGACTAACCTGGCGCTAGAGCTGCACTCTCCCACAATGCCTAGGATCCCTCCATTAGGGTTGTAGTAGCAGTAGTCTTCTCCATACCTTGCTCTATTAATACAGATAAACTCAGAAGGGATGAGATGGTCAGAGAGACCCAGAAGGCAGTCAGGAGGAGCCTTGCAGGTCATTGAACCTGACCCCTTAATTTTACAGAGAAACTGAGGCCCAGAGTAGGAGCTGTAAGATGTGGGGAGAATCAGAAGACCCAGGTATGAGCCTGGCCCCATCACATTCCATAGCTGTCTGAACTTGGGCAAGAGTTGCAATCTCTGAGCTTCAGCTTCTCAACTCTAAAACCTCTCAGAGCTGCTGAGAGGACTGGATGAAGCACAGATATGAAAATACACGATAAACTCCCAAACCCATACCAGTGCAAGTTATGGTCAGCGTGTCAGTCATGAAGACTGTGCCAGGCCTAGAATACACCTCTCCTGCCTGGATGGTAAGAAGCATTTCCTTATGTTGAGAGCAGTTGGCTCCTCTGTACCTTCCCAAGCCACTGGTCCTAGAGTTGCCTTCTGGGATGCCTTAAAGTAAGTTAAATCACTCTTTCATCTAATGGATTTCAGAAATTTCTGTGAAATGCTCCTCCCTCCTGAACTTTAGTCTTCCTATAGCCGAAAGCTGGACTGGACATTGCTGGTACCAAAAGTTAAGTACAGTTTTCCCTGTAGCCTGCCTCTGCCCAGCCAAGCTTTTCTTGTCTGGAACCCTCATAGGACCAAAGTAGCATTTAAAATAAGAAATAGACAGAAGTTCAAAGCATTTCTATCACCTTCCCCTTGTCTGTTGCCTCCTCTAAGGATCCAGCTACCTCCCTTCCCAACAGCAGCTGGGGATGGGCAGAATCAGAGTGAGCCGGATGCTAAGTACATAACCTTCTCTCCCATGTACAGAGCACCCATGCCCAGTTCTGTGCTGAGCACTTGCACATGTGCTATCCCATAATCCTCACAACAGACAAGGAAGCAGGTTCAGAGAGGTGAAATAAAGAGTTGTTAAAAATTGGTGTTCAGGTCCAGAGGAACCTCTGAGGTTCCAACTGATAGACGAGAAAGACAAATCCAGTGGCTAAATGAGAAGCGAAGTAGTGCTTTATAAATCTAGGTAAACACCATCTAACGGCCAGTGCAGACTAGACGAGAATGTGGCTAGGCCTTTAGCTAGATTGGAGATGCCTACATGCCCCGGTGTACTCACAGAGGTGGCTGATGCACCTCTGGGCCATTTACTGTCAGTTACACGGACAAGGCCTACTGGCACCCCCTCAGGCCCAGGCATGACAGAACAGGGGTGGAGGACCTTCCAGAGCAGGCCCAGACCCACCAAACATGTAACCAAGAAGCTGTGTAATAAGTCCTTTGCATGTGAGAACACAAATGGAAGATAAAACAGCCTATCCTTGATGTTGGCCAGTCCAGCTCACCAGGGACATAGGGCCCGGTGACTGTCAACCTCTGACCAATTAGGTGATCCAGTCTTTCCTCAAGGAGGAGCTGGGAAAGTGGCAGAGAACTAGACAAAGAGTAGAACCGCATTTCAGCCCTTATTTTTCTAACAGTGCTTACGGTCTTCCCACTACACTACCTCGTCTGTCAAAGTATAGATATATGTGAACCAAATACCCTTGACTAAGAATAAAATCAACCCCCAAGTCACTTGGGTGAGGACAAGTCACTAAGCCCAGCTGAGGGAAACTGAGCTCATGTCTCGCTCCTGGCAGCTGAGGCAGAGGAGGAGGGAGGGAGGGCGACAGGCTTTTTGCTACTTAAGGAAGCTGAACAGTGCAACAGGAAAGAAGTTATTTCCTTGGTCCTGAACCCTGAGATTTAACTTATGGATCTTTTGTTTTTTCTTTATTGATTTTTAGAGAGAGAGGAAGGGAGAGGGAGAGAGAGAAACATTGATGAGAGAGAACATCAATCGGCTGCCTCCTATATGCCCCCCACTGGGGATCGGGCCCACAACCTGGGCATGTGCCCTGACCAGGAATTGAACCGGCGACCTCTTGGTGCATGGGTTGATGCTCAACCACTGAGCCACACCGGCTGGGCTACCTTATGAATCTTTATATAAGGTGCAGGGACCAGCATCCTGAATGGGGCCTGGTGCTGCTGCCTTCCAGAAAATGCAGGACCATCTCCCCCATGCCCTCCTAGGAGTCCCTGAGGAAAGTCAAGGAAACTGTGTTAAACCTTGAACAGAGGAATAAGGCTACTGAAGGCGGGAGTGATACAGTCAGGGGTTTAGAATGAGGCCTGGAGCCCAGGACAGGAATTAGATAGTCCAGGCTCTGCCACTGAATAACTCTGTGACATTGGACAAGTCATTTTACCTCTCTGAGTCCATTTCCTCATCTAAAATGAGGATAATTATTCACTGGGTAATTTTGAGGTATAAATAAAACAACATATGTCATGCATAGGGCACATCATAGGTGCCCAGTAAGTGTGATTTTGCTCTCTCCCTCCCCCTGTGAGCCCTCACCCAGTACTCTGGTCACTGTACCAAGTGGCCTTAGGCTGGCGAGGTCCAGGAGGAGAGATTCCAATTAGGAAGCCAACCAATACAACCCTTCTCCCATGACAGGTGAAAACCCAAGTCCCAAAGGTGCCAAAGCAGCCCCTGATGCTCCATCACCTACCTGCAACCACAGTGGAGTCTCCCTCACAGGAGATGTTGGAGGCACAGCTGGCTGAAGTGCCGCCGACTGCTCTGAGGCCAGATATGCCCATTGAGGGCCTGCGGGGCCTTTCCCTGCACCGCCGGCCCTTCGTGCCACTTCCTCCCATCTGCTCTGACTCCACTGTGCATAGTGAAGAGACCACGTCTCACCCAAGCGACACTGCTGGCCACCTCAGCGTGGAGAACCCATCAGACGAGGACACCAAGAGCACAGAGTCCATCTTCTTGACGCAGGTGCCTGGATCCATCTGGCCGAGCACTTGTTCCCAGTTCCCACAGGTTCCTGCACACCCCTTAGGTAGCTGGAGCGCTGTAGGCAGCTGGAAGCGAGTACTTGGCGGGTCAGGAAATCAGAAGGCAGCACCCTGGCAGGGCCTGCAAGGCCCTTTTAGGAGACCCACTGGTCCATGGCTACTAGTAGGGACACCTGTACGGACAGTCATGGTCCTGTGGCAGAGAAAATACCTGCGGTCTGACTAGGGTATGGTTCTAGCCAGTTTTTAGGAAGGGTTGCTGCTGCCTCTGCCTATCTGCTTAAGGTCACCTCACTTTTGATGCTGCCTCTGAATCCTGGGAATACAAATGGATGAGACATGGTCCTGCCCTTGAGATAGCCTTAGTCTAAAGGGGGAGGTGGGTAAGAACAACGCACATAGTCAGTGCTGAAAGTGAGAAGCCCGGGGGCTGGAAGCCTAGAGGAAGAGGGGAAGCCTCTGTCCCGGACCAGAAGGGCAGGCTTCCTGGAAGAGGTTCGAATGAGATGAGATCTGCAGCCTGAATAGGAGTTAACAAGGTGAGGACATTAGGCAGCAAGGGCGTTCTGGGCAGAGCGAACAGCATGAAGCAGGATACAGAGGAGGGAAATTAAAATGGTATGTGCACGAGCCACAAATAGTTCAGTGTCGGGGCAACAGAAGGGTGACATGTAGGAAAAAGGAAATATAAGGCTGGAGGAGTTGGCAGGGCCCCCTTAAACTTCATTATTGTACCATTGCCCTCCCTGATCTCTGTACCTCCAGTCTTGCCCCTTCAATATGCCAGATCTTTCCAAAATGTACACCTGTCCATTTATGTCTAATTCTCTGTTCACCCATCTCTTACTCCACAGATGATTTATAGTGACATACATATTATATACAGTATAAAAGTATCTTTATGGCCCTGGCCAGTTTTCTCAGTGGTTAGAGCATTGGCCCATGAACCAAAGGGCCATGGGTTTGATTCTGGTCAAAGGCATGTACCTGGGTTGCAGGTTTGATTCCCGGCTCCGGTCAGGGTAGTGCAGGAGGCAACCGATTAATGTGTCTCTCTCACATCAATGTTTCTCTCTCCCTCTCTCCCTTCCACTCTCTCTAAAAAGCAAAAGAAAATATCCTCGGGTGAGGATTTTTAAAAAAGTATCTTTATGAACTGTAACATTTTTGGAGTACAGTGCAAACAAGTAAGCATTAAAAAATAAATAATTGCGCCTGGTCAGTGTGGCTCAGTGGATTGAGCATCATCCCATGGACTGAGAGGTCCCAGTTCCATTCCTGGCCAGGGTACATGCCCCGGTTGTGGACTCGATCCTTAGTAGGGGATGTGCAGGAGGCAGCCAATCGATGTTTCTCACATCATTGTTTCTCTCTTTCTTAAAAATAATAAAATAAACAATTGAGAGAGTTGTATGATAGGAAAATATGGACAGGAAAAAAATAAGTCCAAGGGTAATTCTGTCACTCAAATGTACACATCACCCACTGATGCTCTCATAATAGAGGTGTATTGCCAAAATCAATTCTGAGCTTCCTAGCAATCAAAGCAAAAAATCGAGTCACCATGATTGAAAAAAATACCTTTTCTCCCCTTGCCTAATTGCCAAGGTTATAACCTCCAGTACAATGTTGAGTAGAAATGGCAAGAGCTGACATCCTTGTCTTAGTCCTGATCTTCATAGGAAAGCTTTTAGTTTTTCAACATTAATTATAATGTTAGTAGTGAGTTTTTCATAAGTGGAAGAAATTTTCTTCTATTCCTAGTTTGTTGAAGGGTGTTAGATTTTGCCAAATGCTCTTTCTCTGTCTGCTGAAATGATTATGTGGTTTGTGTACTTTATCTTCTGATATGGTATATATATTACATTTGATTTCTGGGTATTAACCAACCTTGCATACCTGGGAAAAATCCCACTTGGACACAGCATATAATCATTTTTATATGTTGTTCATTTGATTTGCTAGTTTTTTGTTTTTTTTTTAAATCCTCACCTGAGGACATTTTTGCATTTATCTTCAGATAGAGCGGGAGGGTGATAGGGAGGAAGAGAGAAACATCGATGTGAGAGAGAGACATCGACTGGCTGCCACCCACATGACCCCAACTGCGGCCGGGGACAAACTGCAATTGAGGAATGTGCCATTAGCAGGAACCGAACCCAGGACACTGGTCCGCGGGCCAAACCGGCCAGGGCTGATTTGCTAGTCGTTTTTGAGGATTTTTGTGTTTATATTCATAAGGATACGAGTCTGTAGTTTTCCTTTCTTGTGAGATCTTTCCTTAGTTTTAGTTTCAGGGTAAAACTGACCTCAGAGAACTAGTTGGGAGTGTTTCTTCTTCTTATAATTTTTGGAAGAGTCTGTGAAGGATTAGTGTTCTTTTTTTCTTTATTTTTTTCTAACTTCTGTTAAAAAAAAAAACCTTCCCTGAACATGCTTGATTTTTTTTGTTTTACTCCTAATCCCTGTTGTAGTAATTTTTTTTCTTTATTGATATTAGAGAGAGAGAGGAAGGGAGAGGGAGAGATAGAAACATCAATGAGAGAGAACATTGATTGGCCACCTCCTGCATGCCCCGCACTGGGGAATCAAACTGGCGACCTCTTGGTGCATGGGTTGATGCTCAACCACTGAGCCGCACTGGCTGGGCCAACTGCTGTAGTGAATTTATTTTTCATTTTCAATTACAGTTTACTTTTAATATTATTTTGTATTGGTTTCAGTTGTACAGCACTGTGGTTAGACAATCATATACTTTACAAAGTGTTCCCCCAATATTTCCAACACTCACCTGGCACCATACATAGTTATTGCAATATTATTGACTGTGTTCCCTCTGCTGTACTTTACAGCCCTGTGACTATTTTGTAACTACCAATCTGTACTCAGTCTTTTCCTGTCTCCCAACCCTCTCCCCTCTGGCAACCATCAGTCCACAATCTGTGTCTTCTGGTTTAGTTTTGTTTGTTTATTCTGTTCATTAGATTCCATATATAAGTAAAATTATATGGTATTTGTCTTTCTCTGACTTATTTCACACAGCATAATACCCTCTAGATTCATGAATACTTTTGCAAATGGTAAGCTTTCATTCTTTTTTTGTTGAGTAATAGTCCATTGTGTGTGTGTGTGTGTGTGTGTGTGTGTGTGTGTGTGTATACTGCTTTTTTATCCACTTGTCTATTGATGGGCACTTGGGTTGCTTCCATATTTTGGCTATTATAAATAATGCTGCAATGAACATAGGGGTGCATATATTCTTTCAAATTAGTATTTTGAGTCTCTTTGGATATATACCCAGAAGTAGAATGGCTGCATCATAAGGCAGTTTATTTTGAATTTTTTTAGGAACCTCCATACTGTTTTCCATAATGGCTGTTCCAATCTGCATTCCCTCCAACAGTGCACAAGGGTACACTTTTCTCTACATCCTCACCAACAATTGTTTGTTGATTTATTGATGATAGCCATTCTGACAGGTGTGAGGTGATATCTGATTGTGGTTTTAATGTGCATTTCTCTGATTAGTGACATTGAGCATCTTTTCATGTCTGTTCTCTTTGGAGAAATGTGTACTCAGGTCCTCTACCCATTTTTTAATTGGAGATTTTTTGTTTTTTGTTATTTTTTTTTTGGTGTTGAGTTGTATGAGTTCTTTATAAATTTTGGGTATTAACCCGTATCAGATGTATCATTGGCACATATGTTCTCCCAGTAAGTAGGATGTGCAAAAACTTTTTAGTTTGATGTAGTCCCATTTCTTGTTGTTGTTGTTGTTTCCTTGGCCTCGAGGAGATATATCACAAAAAATATTGCTAAGAGAGATGCCAGAGATTTTATTTTATTTATTTATTTATCTTTTTAATTTTTAAAAGACTTGGAATTATTTTTATTAACATCTTTGTCATTTTCTCTTGGGAGGGGCATCTCCTTCCCATAGCTCTACCATTCCCAAACATAAGCTTAATAAAAACAAGAACTGTATCTATTTTGTTCATCATAACACAAGCACTCAATAAATGTCTGTTCGATTAAAAAATTAAAAAAAAATTTTTTTTGTTACAGATGTTTCTCTTTTTTTACCCCATTGGCCCCCCTCTCCCCATTCCCTCCACCCCGTCCCCGGCTTTGTTGTCCATGTCCATTGGTTATGCATACATGCATGTAAGTTCTGTGGTTTATCTCTTCCCACCTCCCCCCACCCCGATGCCAGAGATTTTACTGCCTATATTTTCTTCTAGGAGTTTTATGGTTTTGAATTTTATATTTAAGTCTTTAATCCATTTTGAGTTTATTCTTGTGTATGGTGTAAGGAGGTGGTCTGGGTAGGTTTTTTTATTTTTTGCATGTATCTGTCCAATTTTCCCAGTACCCTTTACTGAATAGACAATTTTTACCACATTATTTGTTCTTGCCTCTTTTGTCAAATATTAATTGACCATATAGATGTGGGTTTATTTCTGTTCCATTGATCTATGTATTTATGCCAGTACCATGCTGTTTTGATCACTATGGCCTTATAGTATAATCTGCTATTAGGTAGCTTGATACCTCCAACTTTGTTCTTCATTCTCAGGATTACTGAAGCTTTTCTGGTGTTTTTGTTTCCACATAAATTTTTGGATTGTTTGTTCTAGTTCTGTGAAAAATGCCATTGGTATTTTGATAGGATTTGTGTTGAATCTATAGATTGCTTTGAGTAGTATGGAGATTTTAATGATGTTAAGTCTTCCTATCCATGAACACAGTATATGTTTCCATTTATTTGTGTCTTCAGTTTTTTTCTTCAGTGTCTTCTTATTTTCCAAGTACAGGTGTTTACCTCCTTGGTTAAATTTATTCCTAATTTTTTTTTTAAAAAATATTTTAATTGATTTTTAGAGAGTGAGGAAGGGAGAGGGAGAGAGACATAGAAACATTGTTAAGAGAGAACATCAATTGGCCACCTCCTGCACACCCCCCACTGGGGACAAAGCCTGCAACCTGGGCATGTGCCCTGACTGGGAATTGAACTGGGACCTCTCAGTCCATGGGATGATGCTCAATCCAGTGAGCCACACAGGCCAAGTGGTGTTTTGTTTTTGTCTTTTTGATGCAGTTATACATGGGATTGTTTTCTTAGTTTCCCTTCCTGATAGTTCATTATTGGTGAATAAAAATGCAACTGATTACTGAATATTAATTTGTATTCTGCTACTTTACTGAATGCATTTATCAGTTACAGTAATTTTTGGGTGGTCTTTAGGTTTCTCCATATGCAGTTCCATCTCATCTGCAAATAATGAGTTTCACTTCTTCCTTTCCAAATTGGATGTCTTTTGTTTCTTCTTCTTGTCAGACTGCTATAGCTAGGACTTAGAGTAGTGAAAGTGGATATCCAGTTTTTGTTTTTGTTTTTGTTTTTTTAATTTTTAAAAAAAATCTTTATTGTTGAATGTAGAATGTATTACAGATGTTCCATATTTTTCCCCCATTGCCCCCCTCCCCCCTTTTCCCACACTATTGTCTATGTCCATTGGTTATGCATATAAGTTCTTTGGTTTATTTCTTCCCACCCCACTCCAACCCCTTTCCTTTTGAGGTTTGTCAGTCCAGCAATGAATTTGTACTTCTTAATTCCTTCACCCTTTTCACCCATTCCCCCAACCCCTCTCCCATCTGGCAACCAACAAAATGTTCTCTGTATAAGATATGAGATCTGTATAATATATGAGAATGTTTCTGTTCTACCTGTTCATTTTGTTTGTAGATTCCATTGTTGATAAATATATATTCATTGCCATTTTGTTTGTTCATATATTTTATCTTTTTCTTCAAAAAGACCCTTCATTTTATATAATAACGGTTTGGTGGTGATGAACTCCTTTAACTTTTTCTTGTCTGGGAAACTCTTTATATGGCCATCGATGCTAAATGACAGCTTTGCAGGATAGAGTAATCTTGGTTGTAGGTTCCTGCTTTTCATCACTGTGAATATTTCTTGCCATTCCCTTCTGGCCTGCAGTTTCTTTTGAGAAATCAGCTGACAGCCTTATGGGAACTCCCTTGTAGGTAACTAGCTGCCTTTCTCTTGCTGCTTTTAAGATTCTCTGTCTTGAACCTTTTGCATTTTGATGATGATGTGTCTTGGTGTGGGCCTTTTGGGGCTCATCTTGTTTGGGACTCTCTGTGCTTCCTGGACTTGTATGTCTGTTTCCTTCACCAAGTTAGGAAAGTTTTCTGCCATTATTGTTTCAAACAGGTTTTTGATTTCTTGTTCTCGCTCTTCTCCTTCTGGCACCCCCAAGATGAGAATGTTGGCACGCTTGAAGTTGTCCCAGAGGCTCCTTACACTATCCTCATTTTTTTGGATTCTTTTTTCTTTTTGCTGTTCTGATTGGGTGTTTTTTGCTTCCTTAGATTCCAAATCGATGGTTTGCTTCTTGGATTTACGTACTCTAGTATAGAAGCTGTGTAAATTATTCTTTATTTCAGTTAATGCCTCCTTCAATTCTGACTGTGCATTCATCATTTCTGACTGGTCCTTTATTATGCTCTTGAGGCCCTCACTAAGTTCACTGAGGTTCTCACTGAGTTCATTGAGCATCCTTATAAGCAGTATTTTGAACTCAGAATCTGTTAGGTTGCTTATCTCCATTTCGCTTAGTTCTTTTCTTGGGGTTTTGTTCTGTTCTTTCATCTGGGACCTGTTTCATTGTCTCCTCGTTTTGGCTGCCTCCCCGTGTTTGTTTCTGTGTATTATTTAACAAGCGGTATGGAGCTAGCTGAGACCAGATGCTGCTCGTTTGAAAGAATTTAGGAAAAACCTGAAGCAGGATCCAAGACAGGCCAATCCTATGGTTAAGCAAGTGACAACAGCTTGGGTGGGCCTGAAAGTTGGGTGGGGTGGGGCGGGGCCTCAGGGTATCACCAGGGCGGGGCTACCAGTGTGAGCCAGGTTGCTGGAGTCCCAGATATGGTGGCTGTCTGCCACCCAGGGAAGGCTCACCAAAGGAACAAAGGCCTCTGACAGCACCTTTGTCCCGGAGAAAACCCTGTCTCCAGCCCTCGCTCCAGTGCCAAACAGCTCAGTTCTTCCCTGTATGTCTCTGGTGACCCTTGAGCTGCCTTCCCTCCAAGCTTAGAGGGAGAGAGTCCGATAAGTCCATGCGCGGGCCCTTTCAGGAGCTGCCTGGGGCTCCAGCTGCTTCAGCTTCCCTGAGCCTCAGTTCCCGCTGGTTTTTCCAGCCAGAAGTTATGGGGACTTCTCTTCCTGGCACTGGAACCCTGAGCGGGGCACCTAGTATGGGACGGGGACCCTTCAATCCTCAGGAAGGACCTTCCCAGCTGAAGTAGCCTCCTTATTTTTATCTGCCACACATGGGTGTGGGACCAGCCTGTCTCGCCGACGGCCCTCACGCCTCCGCCCCTCCTACCAGTCTTGATGCAGCTGCTTTAATTCCGTAGTTGTAGGACTTCCATTCAGCTTGCTTTCAGGCGGTTTTGAATGATGGTTGTTCTGCAGTTTAGTTGTAACTTTGATGTAGTTGTGGGAGGACGTGATACTGCGTTTACCTATGCCGCCATCTTGACCGGAAGTTTGGACATCCCGTTTTGTTTCTGAGAAACACTTTTAGTTTTTCCTTACTGAGTAATGATGTTGGCTGTGGATTTGTCATATGTGGCCTTTATTATATTGTGGTATGTTTACTCTATTCCTACTTTGCTGAGAATTTTTATTATAAATGGGTGCTAGATTTTGGCAAATGCTCTTTCTGCATCTATTGATATGATCATGTGATTTTTTTATCCATTTTGTTTATGTGATGTACCACATTAATTGATTTGCAGACATTGTATCAATCTTGCATCACAGGAATAAATCCTACTTGATCATAGTGTATGATCTTTTTAATGTATTGCTGGATTAATTTACTAATATTTTGTTGAGGATTTTTGCGTCTATGTTCATCAGAGATATCGGCATATAATTTTCTTTCTGGGTAGTGTCTTAATCTGGTTTTGGAATTAGGATAATGCTGGCTTTGTACATTGAAGTTGGGGGGGGGGGTCTTTCCTCCTCTTGAATTTTCAGGAATAGTTTGAATAGGACAGATGTTAGTTCTTCTTTGAATGTTTGGTAAAAATTACCTGTGAAGCCATCCAGTCCAGGACTTTTTTTTGCTGAGAGTTATTTTTTATTACTGCTTCAATTTCATCCATTTTAATTGTTCTGTTCAGATTGTCTATTTCTTCTTGATTCAGTTTTGGAAGATTGCATAATATCTAGGAATTCATCCATTCCTTCCAGATTGTCCAATTTGTTGGCATATACCTGTTTATAATATTTATTATAACCCTTTGTATATCTGTAGTGTCAGTTGTTACTTCTCCTCTTTCATTTCTGAGTTTATTTGGGTTCTCTTCTTTCTTGGTTAATGGTTTGTCAACCTTGTTTATCTTTTCAAAGAACCAGCTCTTGGTTTCATTAATCGTTTGTATTATTTGTAGTCTCTATTTCCTTTATTTTGGCTCTAATCTTTATTCTTTCTTCCCTTCTACTCATTTTGTGCTTTGTTATTCTTTTTGTAGTTCTTTTAGGAGTAAGGTTATATTGTTTGAGATTTTTCTTGCTTCTTGGGGTCAGTCTGTATTGCTATGAATTTTCCTCTTAGGACTGCTTTCACTGTGTCCCACAGATTTTGGGTTGGTGTGTGTTCATTTTCACTTGTCTCAAAGTAGCTCTTGATTTCTTCCTTGATGTCATTGTTAACTCATTTATTATTTAGTAACATGCTATTTAGCTCCCATATGTTTGTGTGCTCTCCAGTTTTTTAAAAGATTATAATTGATATCTAGTTTCATACCATCGTGGTCAGAAAAATGTTTGATATGACTTCAATCTTCTTAAATTTACCAAGACTTGTTTTGTGTCCTAACACATGGTCTATCTTAGAAAATCTTCCATGTGCACTTAAAAAGAATGTATAGTCTGTTGCTTTGGTGTGAAATGTTCTGCAATTAGAGTTGGGCAAAAGGAGTTTTACAGTTGTGAGTACATGGAACAGAGTTTATTCTTTTTTTTTGTTTGTTAATCCTGACCTGAGGATGTTTTTCCATTGATTTTTATTTTTTATTGATTTTTTCAGAGAGAGACAGGAAGGGAGGGAGAGATAGAAACATCAATGTGAGAGAGAGACATCGATCAGCTGCCTTCTGCACACTCCCTACTGAGGATCAAGCCAGCAACCTGGGCATGTGCACTGACCAGGAATTGAACCGGGACCTTTCAGTCCACTGAGCCACACCGACCAGGCCTGTTGATTTTTAGTTAGAGTGGAAGGGAGGGAGGGAGGAGTGAGAAACATCAATGTGAGAGAAAGACATCAATTGGTTGTTTCCCGCACAACCTGACCAGGGCCAGGGATCAAACCTGCAACCCAGGTATGTGCCCTTGACCAGGAATCAGACCCACAACCCTTCAGTCTGTGAACTGATGCTTTAACTGCTGAACCATTCCGACCAGGGCCAGAGTTTATTCTTGTATTATTTTCAATATAAACAACTGTACACCTACTTTTGCCCCACCCTGTATCAATTAAATCCATCTGGTCTAGTGTGTAGTTTAAGGCTGCTATTTCCTTATTGATTTTTTTACTGGGAAACCAATTTATGTATGTATGTATGCATGTATGCATTATGTATGTATGTATGTATGTATGTATTTAAATCCTCACCTGAGGACATTTTCCCATTTATCTTCAGATAGAGAGGGAGGGAGGGAGAGAGAATCGATGTGAGAGAGACTCATCAACTGGTTGTCTCCTGCATAACCCCAACCAGGGCCAGGGACCAAACCACAACTGAGGTACATGCCCTTGACTGGAATCAAACCCACAAGTCTTTGGTCCATGGGCCAATGCTCTAACCACTGAGCCAACCGGTCAGGGCTGGAAGATCAATTTATTAATGTCATTGGGGTGTTAAAATCTGCTACATGACTGTATTAAGTCCATTAAAATTAACTTTATATATTTAGGTGCTCCTTTTTGGGGGCACATAAATGTTTACAAGTGTTAAATCCTCTTGTTGGCTTGATCCCTGTATCAATATGTAATTTTTTTGTTTCTTATTATAGCCTTTGTTTTAAAGTCTATTTTGTCTGATATAAGTATTGCTACCCCAGCTTTTTTTCATTTCTATTTGCATGAAATATCTTTTTTTATCCCTTTACTTTCAGTTTGTGTCTTTCATTCTGAGATGGGTCTTTTGTAGACAGCATATACATAGGTATTGTTTTCTTATTCATTCAGCTACCTTATATTTTTTTCATTGGAGCAATTAAGCCATTTACTTTTAAGGTGATTATTCACAGATACATATTTCTTGCCATTTTATTCTTTATAAGTGTGTTTCTCTCTCTTTTTTCTTTCTTCTTCTTAAAGATCTTTTGACATTTCTTATAATACTAGTTTGGTGGTAATGAACTCCTTTCACTTTTTCTTGTCTGGGAAGCTAGTTCACCTTCAATTTTAAATGATAGCCTTGCTAAGTAGAATAGTCTTGGTTGTAAGCCTTTGTTTACATCACTTTGAATATATCATGTCAATTTCTACAGGCCTGAAATGTTTCTGTTGAGAAATCAGGTGATACTCTTATGGGAGCTCCCTTGTAGGTAATTAACTATCTTTTTCTTGCTGCTTTTAAGATTCTCTCTTTGTCTTTAACCTTTGGCATTTTATTTATGATGTGTCTTGATGTGTGCCTCTGGGTTCATCTTGTTTGGGACTCTCTGTGCTTCCTGGACATGTGTATCTTTTTCCTTTACCAGATTAGGGAAATTTTCAGCCATTATTTCTTCACATAGACTCTGATTCCTTGCTTTCTCTCTTCTCCTTCTGGGACCCCTATGATGCATGTTATCATGCTTCATGTTGTCCCAGAGATCCCTTAAACTATCTTCATTTCTTAAAATTCTTTTTTCTTTTTTCTGCTCTGATAGGGTGTTTTCTGCTACCTTATCCATTCTTCTTTAAATGTTTGGTAGAATTCATTACTGAAGCCATCCTTGGCTTTTCTTTGTGGAAAGTTTTCAAATTACTAATGTAATCTATTTATTATAGGTCTATTCAGATTTTCTATTTATTTTTAGTCAGCCATACGTTTTAATAATGGGTATAACTATATCCCTATGAAATACAGGTTTCATACAGTTGTTTCTTATAAAACCAATTGGGGTAGGCTAAAAATGTGAATTAAGTGTCCACTCACTCCCTTCACACTCTTTGCTGTACATCACAATGAGGATACAGAAAACACAGTGACAAAACAAACACCCTCAGTTTGGCATTTAAAAGTCATTCCTGATTTGGGCTCTGATTATTGCTCCAGCTGCCTATCTCTTCATGGTGCACTCCAACTATATCAAGTTCCTCCCAATGCCTTGCTGTCTTACTGTGCATCTTGCTGTAATAGTATCATGCTTGCTTGCAACAGTCCTCCTTTCTTGTCTCTTGCAGCCCACAACTCTCCCCACCCCTGCCTGGGGATGGCTCTCCTGTTTGTTTGTTTTTTAATCCTCACTCAAGGGTATTTTTACATTTATCTTCAGAGTGGGAGAGAGAGAGAGAGAGAGAGAGAGAGAGAGAGAGAGAGAGAGACATCGACGTGAGAGAGACACATCAACTGGTTGCCACCCGCATGACCCCAATTGGGGCCAGGGACGAACCACAACCGAGATACATGCCCTTGGCTGGAATCAAACCCAGGACTCTTTGGTCCACAGGCTGATGCTCTAACTGCTGAGCCAAAACGGCCAGGGCTCTCCTGGTTCTTTAAGATTTATTTCAGGCTAAGGCATCACTTCCTTCAGGAAGGTTCTTGGCATTCCAGGCTGGGTTAGAGCTTCCTGTGGGTTCACCTGGAACCCCTGTGCTCCATTCTGTTACAGCATTTATCAGGGTATACAGTCATTGTCTATTTTTATGTCTTTCCTCTCACCCAAGTCTTGGTTCTTGTCCTTAACAGGGCCCAACATGGGGACCCACACAGAGTTGATGACAAGAAGTGTTAATGGAATGAATAAATGTGTTTTCTCCTGGGCACAGGTGAGTGGGATGTCTTACTCCGCCCTCCAGAAGGATGATTCAGAGGTAGAGAAAGACCAAATACTACTACCACCATCCCCAGAATCCAGAGAGGCAAAGAAGACTCGGAGGAAGCTTCCATCTGCCTCACTCTCCAGCAAGTACCATGGCTACCAGGAGCTGCTGACAGCCAAGCCTGATCCGACCTTCATTGAGCCGAAGGGTATGTGAGGAGAATGCCTCTAAGGCAGGGGCCTCTCCACAGTCCAGGTCAAGTCAGGGTAAAGCCAAGCTGGTGCCAGAACTCTTTTCCAGACAGGTACTATCTTCTACCTGAATGTCTGTCAAAGGGCCCCTGCATGTCAGGACTCCTGGCCTGGGCCTTGTCTTTGGGGAGCCACAACTGTTCAGAGATTCCAGCCAGTCTGGGTCCAGCTCTGGTTGGAAAAGTTTCTCGAGGAAGGGTTTGATGAACAAACACCCAGAATGGCCAGATTCCCAGTTAATCCCCAAATTGAACATCCAAAATCCTACTTGATTTGAGGCAAGGGAGGCAGTACCCTCTCTGAACCCCTTATTTCAGACTGATGTGAACAGTATTGGTACTTTCAAAGGAAGTGGTGCTCAGCTGTGCGCTCTTGGGTGTCAGTCCCTGCAGTGTAACCTCCCTGAGGTTAATGGGGTTACACTGGGGTCAGCCCCTTTCCCCACTCCAATGTTATTTTCCAGTCGTGATCTTTGCTCTAGGGGACTGTCGTTCACTCAATGAATGATGGAACTTCTGACACTGAAACAGACCAGGGAGAGATGTGGGGCTTCTCATCCTTTTACTCAGGGCCACTATTCTATGGGGATGAAGAAATTGGCGGGGGAAGCGGGGGGCATCTAGGAGAAGTACCCGGACTCTACCTTGCTTCCCGTCCTAGGAATCCAGAAGAACGCACAGGCCCTGCAGCACCTGCTGAAGCACCCGCTCCTGCACTGCTCCTCCAGGCCCAAGCAGGACACTCTTCAGAAATACTGTGTTCCCAAGGAGAAACGGGTACACCTGCACCTCACTGAGTATACAGATACCCCCTCGGGGACAGGGATGGCTGTCACCTCCAAGGCTTCTAAGGGCCATGCTTTCCCAGAGTCCCCAATTGATTCCCCGCCTGTGGCTGTGACTGTGTGAGAGGCGAGGCCAGGAAAGTCTGAGCGTAAGTCTGGGATAACTCTCCTCTCTTACCTTCTGCCAGGCCCAGAGGATCCCTGTTCCACCCCCACGGAAGACTCGAGCCCAGCTGCTGGATGACATTCTCATTCGCATGCGGGACTCCCAGAACATTACAGAAGCTCCACTAGGTATGGCTCTGACCCCCCCGTCCTCAGCTGCCAGAACCCGAGGTCTGCTGGTGTAAGGCACAGGACTTGTGTCAGAGCAAACAGGGCCCTTAGGAGCATCCGTCCCAGCCCTTCCCACGTGCAGATGGAAAACAGGCCTGAGCGAGGCAGGGAGTTTTCTAAAGTCACACAGCATGTTATAGACTAGAACTAAGGCTTGAGATAGAATCACGAGGGGACACTGCTGGCTTCCTAATGTCCCATGTTGGAGAGGCTATTTTCAGTCAGTACCTCAACACCCTTCTCTCACCCAATTCCACTTCTGGGGGCTCTGGATCCAGCCCCCACTGCCTTGGACTAGGCGAGACCCAGAGCTAGCCGGCTCCCCTGGCTTGTCTCCCTGCAGGAGCTGTCCTGCGCCAGCGGGAGCGGCGGCTGGTGAACCAGAAGGAGTACCAGGAGGCCAAGCGGCTGCTGAAGGAGTTTCAGGCACGCTACAGGGAGCTGGTGCGCTGTTCGCTAAAGAAGGTGTTCAAGGCCCCAGCGCCACCTCCGGCCCACCCGGCCCTGAGCGAGGGCCAGCCTAAGTTAGGCCGCTTCCTCCAGTTGGTGGATGAGTTCTGCCCGGAGTCCACGGCCAGTGACTCAAAAGGCTAGAGATGAATACAGGGCCATGCTCGCCACCGGGCCTGTGCCCCACGCCCTCCGAGAGCTCTGCACCCTCAGTGGAGCTGGAGCCTTGGGGTTGGCTTGGCTGGGTGCGGGCCTGAGCTCAGCTCAGCCTTGCTGGCTGGCTGGCTGGCTGCAGAGTGGGGAGCTCAGCAGGACCTCCCCCTTCCCAGGCCCGGCGGGATCCGCACCTGGCCCAGCAGCAATAAAGAGTGGGTGCACTGAGCAGGGCAGGCCACGTTCTTTTTGGAGCCTGTGCCAGGCTGTCACACTGGGGAAAAATTCTGGCTTGATGTGTATTCCTAGAGTCCTTTGGGGAAGCTGCCTGAGTCCCACAGGTCCAACCGAGCTGCACTGACCGCTGGGGTGAAAAGTGGAGTTGATGGAATAGAGAAGCAGCACAGAATCTAAGGCCGAGAGAAGTTAACTTGCCCACAGCCAATGAAGTGTCTGTTTGGGGGTGTGGGAATGGGGCAAAATAGAAGCCATGAAGCTCCAAAAATGGTGCTTTTTCTGTTGGGCAGCTTCTTCTATTGTGAGAGCAAATGTGGGGAAGGAAAAGAGAATTGGGAGTTCCCTTGTCAGATAGTCATGGCCACAAAATTGGGACAAGCTGAGGAGAGGGCTTATCTGGAGTTTCCCAAGGATCTATAATCCAGTACACAAACTGAAGTCCCATATGCAAGCAGGGTGGGCTGTGCAAGGTCAAGCTGGGCTCATGTAAGTCAACTAGTTCTGGCCAAGGCAGCCTGTGAGGCTGCCCCAGTCTTGTGAGTGCCCAGTAGTCAGCACCTGCTACCGCGGATCTAGAGAAGGCCACTGGGACTGAATTCCAGAGATGTGCATTTGGGGTAGATGCTGGGTGTGACCTAGTCGCCTGGACAACCCTTATTCCTAAGGCTCCTCTCCTGAAGCTACCTACAGTTCAGACCTGGAGAACAGGCCTGCAGTTCCCAGGGTCCAGGAAGCAGTGGCACAAGAACTAAGGATCCTCAGTAAGACACAAACGTCCACAACCTAAGTTGTAATTGAGGTGATTATGGAAATATAGTCTGTAGCCACAGCTCTGACTGGAGAAGCAGAGTATATGCTGTGTTTTGAGCGTGAGATTCTATTAGGTCACAGAACATTTGCATCCTATCATGCTCAACCAGTCTCACACATGTGGCCAGTTAAATATTTACCATATCAAACACATTCTCCTTCATAGTCACATACACACGTCAAATTACAAAGTCAGTCATATCTCACTCATAGGCACCTGGACACACAGGAAATACAGTGTTACCCACAGGACCACGTGCTGGCTCACCACCGTGGGTCTCCGGGGGCCCGAAACCACCTTTCCCCTCATGTCAGGAGGGAGAATCCACCCCATCGTTCACACTAAGCCTTGCTACTCCCTTCAGCCAGAAACACTACCAGACCATAGGCACCCAGGGCTGAAAGGCTCCTGGCAACATTCTATCCCAATCTCAAGGCAGGAAGCTTTTTGTAAACACAACAGATCATTTGGCTCCTGCTTGCACATCTAGTGACAGGGAGCTCATTCCCTCCAAAGGCTGTCCCCTCCTTTGTTGGGAAAGCTATAGGACAGTTCTAGCCATTGGGTAAGTTGTCTGCCCAAGTCCCTCAGTTGTCCTAGCTTTGCTTTTTGGCCAGAGTATATCTGTTCTCTGCCCAGCCAGGCCAACCCTTAACCAATGTAAAAACATCCTGAAAAGGCTACACTTATCCAGACCAAACACAACATTCTCAGTTATTCCACAGATTGCCTCTCGTACACTTGCTAAGTTTGGAGGTGGTTCCCCTTACTCACGACACCTTGATGCAGTATTCCAGCAGGATTGCCCACTCCCTTCTTTGGATAGAATATTTTTATTCACTCTTAAGATCAATGGCAGTACTGCTTTGGCCTTTTTGAAGCTTTTATCAGCAGACTAATATCAGAACCGCTGGAAATTGACCTTTGACATCTGATGTAGGATTTTTTACATTTCTCTTAGTCTCAGCTTGGAGTTCCAGGCTGCCAAAATCATTCTGCATTTCTGATTATTTGCTTTGTCATCATGGAGACTGTTTACAGAGTGTAGCGTGCTGGCCCCTTTTCCCTCACGTCACCAAATCATGCCAATGTAGAACTCCCAGGAAGGAAGCCACGAGGCGGCTATGCAGTGACTGCTAACTCATCTAGGAAGAGACCTAGGTAAGAACACATGGGAGCTAATGTTTCTTCTTCATCCTATCAGCTTCAACTCAAGTATGTCCTTGAACTCTCCTTCCAAACTGAATTGGGCTTTCCTTTTCTTTGACCTAGTATGACCTCATAGGGCATCACAATGCATTGTGCCAAGAAATGATACTTCTGGTGCTCAGCCCAGGACCTAAATCCAGGAAATACTCTGTAAGACTGAATTTGTGAATAAAATGGGAAATAGCTCAGGCTGGCTATCTGAATGGGATTATACACAGCTATGGCTAAGACAGTCGAAGCCAGTGCTGGGCATGTTCCCACAGGCACTGCTTGGACTTCCTTTAAAACCACCGTGTCTCTATCAAAACAGCACTCCAACCTGCCTGCAATTCTAAGGTAGGGTATCAGACTACTAACTCCCTCCCGTTGAGTGAATTGCTGCATCTCTGGAAGCCATACAATCACTTACCACTTGTGTCCAACTCTTTTCTATCTCAGGAGTAATCTGGACTTAGTTACATTACCAGGGTTCAGATTTTTAAAAAATCTTCACCCAAGGCTTATTTTCATTTACCCTTGAGAGAGTAAAGGAGAGGGAGAGAATGAGAGAAACACTGATGTGAGAAATATTGATTGGTTGCCCCAGGTATCAAACCTGCAACCTAGGTGTGTGCCCTGAGAATTGAACCCGTGACTCTTCAGTGCATGGGACGACACTCTAACCACTGAGCAACACTGGCCAGGGCACCAGGGTTCAATTTTTAACTTTCGTATTTTCTCTGTGATACAGAGCAGCTCATTTAACCTTACCCATAGCAGCAATGGAGTTTTCAGTCTCTACGGGTCCTTCTGGTGTTAAAAATACTCTTTGAGGGAGGGTTCCTCACATTGAAGAGACCTGACCTCATCCTTATCTCAGTGAAGTGAACCAGCACCCATAACTCATCAAAAAGGCCTTTTGGGTGGTAGCCACCCTCCCTGTTGTCAACATAGTCACTCTCCCTAGCACATCTGATCTACCATTAGAGCTTCAACACCCCCCACACCCCCACCCACACCCTGGGCTGGCTCTCACTGTAGCCCTGTATCCACAGGCAGAGGGGAAACTGGCTGCCACACTCTTCTGAGCCTTCTCCACTCTTCTAGCAGTGATTCTCACCCTTCCTAATGCTGCGACCTTTCAATACATGTATGTGGTCCTACCTGCACGTAGGAGGACCCACCTGGAGGCGGATAAAGGAGTGGTGACTCAGTTCCTAAGGCCATCGGAAATATGTGTTTTCCAATGGCCTTAGGCAACCACTGTGAAAGGGTGGTTCGGCCCTCAAAGGGGTCACGACCCACAGGTTGAGAACTGCTGTAACAAGAGCAAAACAAAAGAAATTGTTTGTCCCACCAATTCTTCAAAATTAGGTGGGCCCATCCTTTTTCCAAATCACTTATCCAAGGTGCCAGTGAGCACCGGAGAGAGTCAACTGTGGCCACCTGAGAACTGATTTAGATGCAGATTGTGCCTCACAGTACTTGCTGCCTCAGGGTACCTCCCACCCCTGCAGTGGGTGCAGAAGGAAGACTGATCTCTGTTGCCCTGTGAGGCTGTCCAGAGGAAAGCCAACCTGGAAAGCAACAGGAACTATACTATTATCCAAGGATAGTGAAGGAGGATGGCTCCACCCTGAGGTTTTGAGCCAGGACAGCAGAAAAGCAGTCAGTGGCTTTCGAGTCAGAGGACCCAGCTTTCAGGCTCTGTCAAGGCCAGCTTCCCACCCATAAATGAGGGCCACTCCTCTCACAGGTCCAGGCTACAAGGTAGTGAGTGTGGTATACAGAGCATTTTCTGTTACTTTATGAGCCAAGGGACAAGTTCTGTTTTCATACCTATGACTAGCTGCATTGTTTCTTCAAATCATTTTAATGACCCTCTTTGGAAGAGGTTGGACCAGATGATTTCAAAGTTCCCTCAAGTGCTGGTTTACCAGGTATGGCATAGACACATTAGTCCTTCAAATTGGTTTTACAGGTTTAGATGAAACAGGGATACATTTGTTCTCTGGTGGATGAGAAACTGACACCAAGGAGATATTTAGGAGTTCCTGAGCAGTGGTTCCAAAAGAGGGTATTTTAAAAAATCATGTATGGTGGCCCTGGCCAGGTGGCTCAGTTGGTTGGAGCATCATCTTGAACACCAAATTGTTGTGGGTTCGATTCCCGGTAAGGGTACATACCCAGGTTGCAGGTTCAATCCCTGGTTGGGGCACATATAGAAGGCAGCAGATGTTTCTCCCTCTCTTCCCCTCTCTCTCAAATCAGTGAACATCTCCTTGGGTGAGGATTAAAAAACAAAAATGCCAAAATCAGATGTTCTTAAGGCAGTCCTAATGTGAAAGAATAATGTCATCCTATATATTTGTTGTGTACTCAAATTCTTGGTGCATTCAATAGAAGAATGGTTGAAATATTAGACTAACAGTCGTAAATTGGAAATAACGTAACTCAGAAGACGTAGCTGTATATCATGGAAACCCCATTCCACCTAATTTTTCCCACCATTCTGAATGCTAAAGCAAGACATTCCAACATGAGGCATCTCCCAGAGCAAAGGCAGCATCAAACACACACCATCTCAGCTTAGCCCCAATTTGCCTAAGATTGTTTTCCAGAGATCAGGTTTTCAACTAGAAACAGAACATTTACTTTCATGAGTTTGCTTTACTGTATTTTCAACTTGGGCCTCTCATCAAGCAGGTAAACATCCACTGAAGGATGCAATTTGGTGCTGTTTAAATAACACACACCATCCTATTTGATTCTGTGCCGTTTCGTTGCCAGAAGCATCCCCGATGGGGCGTGCCCTGTTCTGAGTCCTCTTTGTCAAATGTTCTTTATGATGGGCGAGAGGGTGGCCAGCAGTAGCGGCCCACAAGGCTCTGGGCCCCCTCTCCAATTCTAATGCACACAGCAGGTTGAATAAAACCAATACACGGCCCACCTTCTATTTCTAGGTGGGAGGGGGAAAGGCCCTAAGGACAACTGTGTTTGCATAAAGAATTGAGAGTAAACAGCACATAAGCACCAAGGGAAAAAAGTTGGCATTTATGATAACCATGTTTTTCCTTGCACAGTTACCCGTCCTCTCCTTAGGACTTGAAGTGTTCTGCTGGAGGCCAAGGGTTGACCCCACTGAGGCAGAGCCCCTGCTCCCAATTGGTATAGCTTGGACGGTGGGCAGGGCCAACAAGGGAGAATCTGACTGCTGCCTTCAGGAGCCAGGGCCCAGAAGCTACTTGAGCAATAACAGCTTGAGCTTTGAGGAGTCACTGCCTGTTTTTACCCCTTACTGAATCAGAGGAAAGGAAGATGAGCAAGCCTGGCCTTATCTTTCCTGATTTAAGACACCAGAAAAGGTAGAGAAGGAGCCTGTTCCAAGTTTGAGGCTGCCTCCCACACTTACTGACAAGACATTAAGGAAGCATTTACTCACAAAGCAAGGTCTGTAAATATTTTTCTTAGGAAGAACATAGAACAATGTGCACATACAGTCTTGGCACTTTTCCTTCATCCAGTTCAACCAGTCTCTAAATTAGTGTCCTCTATATATCTCCAAGTATCTTTTTCTGTAGAACAATCCTCTTCAGAAAGTTACAGTGAATAATAACCATGTGTAAAGATACATTTCTGGATCCTCTTTGGAGGAGAGTCTATTCAGCAGCCTCTTTCCCTAGAATCCCACTGGCCCCCAATTCCCCAAAATATAGACCTGCTTTCTCATTGAGTCCCAAGAATTTATAGGCAGCTATACTCACTTCTGAAAACCAGGCCAAAAGAACACTCTATGGTTTGAAGGAAAAGGCTGGCTGAGTAATATTCAAGTCCCTAGGTTCTTAATTTTCAAAGAAAATTGAAGGGCTGGCTGTGTTTTAACCCTTGGTAGTTAAAAATGACTGTTCCAATAAAAATATATCACTTCCAAAGATTCCATATTCACATTACTCACAGTATGGGGGTGTTCCATACCTGGGTATATATTCAGGGGGATATAGGTACATTTTAATTCTAACTGAAAAAAAAAAAAATCAGGAAGAAAAAGCTGTTAAAACAAAAAGCCTCCTAAATCATTTGGTTTCATGACCAAATCGTGTGTGCGTATGTGCATAAATTAAAGGACTATTTATTCAGACCTTAGAAAACTATAATATAAAATAGGACACAGGGCACTGGATATCAAGTTCACAATTTTTTTTGTTTTATCCTCACCCGAGGACATTTTTCCATTTTTTGTTCAGAGAGTGAGAGGGAGAGAGAAGAAGAGAGAGAGAGAAACATCAACGTGAAAGGGACACATCGAGTGGCTGCCACCCGCACGACCAACCAGGGCCGAGGACAAACTGCAACCGAAGTACATGCCCTTAGCGGGAACCGAACCCGGGTCTCTCCGGACCGCAGGCTGATGCTCTAACCGCTGAGCCAAACCGGCCAGCACAAGTTCCCAATTTCTTAAAAAAGAGGAGGGATAGCAAGGGGGGAGCATGACTTGGATGATTTCCATGCCTATTCCAGCTATATAATATTTTATGATTATGATCCAGCCTTCAATTTTTCTTTCCTTCTCCTCCTGCTGGCCTTTCATCTCAATGAGAAGCCAGGCAGGAAAAGAAAAGAAACCCCATGTAACTGCCAGCCGCAGTCAAGAGGGCTGACGGGGGAGCAGTTGGGAGGTTACTAAGTTGAGATGTGGCCTCTGAACATACCAGTGATCCACGGCCTGCTTCATTTCATGGGGCTTATGCTAAAAGCAGCTTCTGAAGAGATCTTATTGTACTATAATCCTGGAGGATAAAATTCATTCTCTTCTGGGAAAATTACTTAGGAATGGAAAGCAGTGTTGCAATCAAATTCACAAATACTGATGTGAATATCTAAAATGTTCAAGGCAGCCTGCTTGGTGCTAGACAGTATTTTGAATGGGACAATCCAAGCAAGATCATGATGATGAAAGAAGTGGCCTTTCATAAGACCACTAACAAACTCTCCAGCCACATATACATTCATGTACATTCCATTAGACACTGAGCTCCACAAGAGCAGACTGTCCTTTCCATCTCTGTATCACCACGACCCAGGACAAAGTAGGCACAAGTTCGAAGCTCCGGAAATATCTGTCAAATGGAACAGAAAGGAGAACTGCACAGCCTTCAGTCGTCAGCTTCACCAGTCAAGCACAGTGGCAGCTTCCCATTTTAGTCAGCTTGTCAGTTTATAATCATACAGCAATTAATTAAGCAGCTTTAATCTCTTAAGGGCATTTTAGGGAAAATGAACAAAAAACAGAGAGAGAAGGCATTCATCACCAGCACTACCTCCAGGCAAAATTTTTAAAATTAAATAAAAATAATAAATGAAGCCACTTACAAAAGGTTTTCCTGGGAAGCCTGAGCCAAGAAGAATTAACCTTTTAAAAAGAGGCAATTATATGAAAGGGGCCAAGGAAGGGCTGGATACACACTTCGCTGACTTGACACCGACCCAACAGGCCCAGATGATTTCTTCCAACAGATACAATCAACAGAGTCATGAACATGTTCCCAAAGTATCTTTCCCACCTTCTCAGGGTACCACATTTCTTAAATTTCCCATCAGAATGACCTCCATCCTCCAAGCTCTCATAACTTCCCCTTTAATGAGAAAAAGCAAAGAATGCGCATATACACAAGGAACAACAATAGTAGAACATGGGAAATTCATATGGTGAATCAGATTCCAATGATTTGTGAGATACTTTTGCTTTGTGAAACAGTGCATCTCTCATTCTAGTTGAGAGACCCTCCCAATCATTCTATTTTCCTATCTTGTCTTTCTCTCTTTTTCTCCAAATAATTCATGTCAACAACTCCATTTGTGACCAACTGCACAATCAAGCAACAGTAGAGGGAAATTTTTCAGAAAGTGTTCAGGTTTTAGTTATTAAGTATGGGAGCATCTTAAAATACAGATAATACCTTAGTGGTTTTTACCTCCTCCAAAGCCAACCAGATTAAAAATTACACCTCATCCCTCCTTAACCTAAACTGGTTTGCCTATATTTGAAGGACTACTGCTCAGCTGGAAGTATGGAAAACAACATCTGTCAGTACCACTGCAGGCCCCACAGCAGGGCCAAGGAGGAACGTGTGTAAGCTGGATCCATGATTCAGAATATTCTCTTAAGAAGTAGCTTTTCACTCTGCACCTGAAGCTGAAACTTGTTGCTGTTACTATGCAATTTCTTAAAATGAAAGTATTACTCTGGGGGAATATTTAAAATATATTTTTTTTCTATTAAAAATATTTATTTTTTCTCCAAAAACAAACATTGGTTCCAACAGAAATTATTTTTCGAATTATTGGAGATATAGAAAAAGATGGCAAGTGGAAAAATAAGTGTCTTTGCTACTACCAATGAGACAGGCCTCCCAATAATACTAAGATCGAAAAGGAACTATCTAAAATGGCAGCAACTGTTTTTTCTCTAAGGGCATTTATAAGTCACCCTCTGTCTTCTGCAGACCAGTGCCAACTCTTCTATCCTGTGCACCAATGTGCCCTCCAGCAACCTTGGAAGGGCATGTGTTGCTGGTAGGGCCTAGAACTGAAGTGGTGTGAATATAAAGTAATAAGACTGATGTGTTTTTAAACACACATCTTCACGTGTGCACACACAGACACAGAGAACCCAGAATACAGACATTCAGGTGAGTGACACTCCCCACCAAAGTAGTCAGTGAGGAGGTTCCACATAGCTCAGTGATCACCAAAATGCTCATCTCTGGAACTCTCTGGGAACTGTTTATGGGCTGCACAAGAAACTGGCTCTGACAATTTGACGGCTGTACCTCATTTATGACTCCAAACCCTCTTGTTTACCACCTTCTCTTCCAGAGGTTTCAACCGCTTCTGACTAATTTCAAACTTAAAATTCTCTCTCCTATAATCCCAAAAGATTACAGATCTGCTCAGAGAAGGAAGGCAAATCCCCTGAGAGAAGAAAATAAGGTGACAGAATAAATCCCTAGTGACCTTGATCACTGAGTCATTGTTCTGGATCCTCAGCTTCTGCCTTAATAAGAGGAAGAAGTTGGAATAGATGACCATTAAGGTCTCTTTCAGTTCTAACATTTTAGGAGTCTGTTTCCAGATGTTTCTATACTTTGAGGATAGTTCCAGAAATGTTTTCACCAATGGCAACATCACTGGAAAAACTATGCAGTATCCTGCTGGGGTCACTCAAGGGGGACAACATACACTGGGATATATAAGCTCTGAAAGGTTTGTTAAATGCGAGTCACATGACTTTATAGTAACAGCTCATACATGCACAGGGAATGCCAGCCCATCTGAGATTCCCTAAAATCACATCTTAATCCCTATTCTCAATGAGCCCAGATGGGCAGAAGCACCAAGCACCACCAGGGATGCAAAAGACACATGGTGTCAGCTGCTAAGGAATATAAACCCCAAAGGTCCATGGGACTAAATTTACCAGCTGCATCCAGGCAGATACCTTGTTTCCATAGTATGGAGTTTCAGCATTGTTCTTGCCTGACTTCTGGGCAAAGTTTTTGGACTTTAGATCAACATTGCAGATAACCCTTGGCCATGTGAAGAATAATAATGAGGTCTAACTGTCCTTTACCTCCCAGGGTGGAACCCTGGAAAAAAGAAGGCTGTAAACTGTGAGGGTGGGACTAACTGCACAGCGTATGTTTACAGTTCCCATCTATCTCAATTATCTGCATGTGGATTTTACACAATGGGTTCTCAATGCCTAGCCAGATTTCCCTAGGCTCCCTTGGCATGGCCTTGGGTTGTAGTCCATTATAACAACCTGTTAGTGTGGAAAATCCATGGGATTTGTTGTTGGGAGACCCAGTGGTCAGTCTGGGCTATGCCACTTAGTTGAGAGAACCTGCACACCTGCACTGCAGTTTCATCATCTAAAAATGGGGTTAATCCCATTTACATGTTAGGTCTCCTGGTAAGACCAAGTTAAACAATGACTGAAATGGTCTGTCAACTATAGAGCATTAATCAAATGTTACTTTTTAACAGGGAATGTTCATTAGCTTTCTAGAAGCATAAACTCAACTGATTTCATTAGGAATATTTACTTGTGGCAAGGGTCAGGAGAAGGGCTAACATAATTTTTTTGGATCTGCCAAAGAACTATACTGTTCCACTTCCTTGAAAAAGATGGAACTTATTTTTATCTGCAAGGTCAATTTAAAAATACACCCTGTTAAAAGAAGTCAGGAGATCTATTGGTTTGAGAAGGTATCCCCTCTTTCCTCTACCACTTTCAACTCTGGCCACTATGTTTTTGAATCTCATTCCAAGTAGGTGCTGCCAGATTTGGCCCAGAAGCCCTCAGGCATGGGTTACTTAGGGGGTTGGGGCTGCTTCTGGCCTGGGTCACAGGGAGGCAGAGACCCAGTTCCCTTGGATATAGACTACAAAGGCCCTGGAACCTCTCAGAACCACATTTCGATGTTTTGCCATGAAGAAAAACCCAAAATGGGAACACTCCGCTCTTCAGGATCAATGATCAAGCCCAAAGACCTCTTAAAAACAGGTAACACTGTTCACGAGGTGCTACTTGGCCCCGGCCATGCTGCTGGACCGTAAGAGATACTGATCCACGCTTCCTTTTCGCCGACTCACAGTCCGCCTCTCGCTGTCAAACATGCGCTGCAGCTGCAGAGCCAGCTGCCTGTCCTCTTCCTCTTGCCGCAATTTCTGCTCCCTCTCTCGCAGGACTGGGTCTGTTGGGGCCAGACCCACCTCACCACTGTTTTGTCGCAGTCTCTTAAGGGACCCATTTTGTTCCAAATGCTTGGTCTTACAGTGTCTTTTTCGGCCCCGACGCAAGGAAGGAAGCGGCTCCTCACATAGGTTGTCCGCCAGAACACCATTAGGCAGATCAAAATGGTTCACCGTCTTCAGCTGTTTCTTTGTTTTGAGGACCCCACCCAAAACACTGTTTTTGGGCAACACCGAATTAACTGCCGAGATTTTCATGGCTGTGCTTATACAAGCTTTGTCTAACTTGGCATCTGGGGTTGACCCTGACCCTTCAAACTGCTCTCTCTCCAGAGAAGTCCCACTGGCTCCCACTCCGAATTCTGAAGAACAGCAGGTTTCCGATGAGATCTCAGTGCTCCTTTTACTGTCACTGACCTGTTCTGCTTTTGTTTGGCTAACAGAGGGGAAATAATCCAGGTCCGCAGGGGTGGGTCCAGGATACTCAGAGAGCACATGCCCACTGCACAATCTTGTATTTAAAGCCAGAAGTGGCTTCTCCTTGCTAGAATGGATGACTTCAGAGACTAGCAAGTCTTCCCCTGTTTCTGGAGCCAATGAAGTGAGGGTGGCTTTCGAAAGGGTTTTTTTGATCTGCCGCTCCTGAAAGATCTGTTCCCACTTTTTAAGGATCCGTGGACTGGCCTCATAAGAAGTCTGCTTCTGTAGGCTTCTATTTAGGTTGCGAGGTGTTGATTTGATGATGAGGGGACTTAACACACGGCCATCAGGGAGTCTCTTGGGAGGAGTACATGGTGAGCACACAATGGGCTTGAAATGGTTGAGTTCTTCAGAGATGCTGTCATTGCTCTCTGGGCTGATGGAGCGCTCAGGCTTGTGCAGTGAAGCCAAGGATGAGAGGGAGCTGAAGGGCAGACGCTTTTCAATAGTCAAGTCAGGGGCAGAGAGGCAGCGGTTGTTCTGAGTGGACAAGAGGACACCAATAATGGGATTGGAGGTTGGGGTTATAGTTGTGACCTGAAATAGATTAAAAAGATTATACATACATATATATATATTATGTATATATATATTATGTATATATTATCATAATTCCTTCAGAATGGTAGAGGGGTAAGGAGGGAAAGAGTAAGAAAAGGGATAAAGAGTGATGTGAGCCGAAGAAATGGGGAAAATCCCTAACCTAGAATGTATACCATTTGCAGCAATTCCTACAAACTTGAAACAATAAAATTAAAAATCTATAGGAAAAAAAGTCATCTAGAACTTTAAAAAACATTCTTCTGTCAACCCTCATGCCACCCATCTGCATACTGATTCAAACTCTCTTCTTTTATACTTATTTGTAAAGTCCTCCAACGTAACTAGTATGCTGAGGACCTTGTGCCTCTTCTCATGGACAAAGGCTATGGGGCAGGACTAGAAAGCCCCAGGGGATGTGTCTGAGGGATACCTTGGCTTTGCTGGTTGGGGCTGCTCGGAGTCTGCTCTTCATTCTGTCCTGAGCAGTGTCACTGCAGCTCTGACTCCTTTCTACCTTTAGGTTCCTAAAAAAGAATAAATAAAAGACAAATAGTCAAGAATAGACCATTATGCTAACTGAGGAAAAATGAATGAAAATCTCTTTTGTGTTTTGAAAGCCACCCACCAAGAAAGGCAATTCCCTTGGGCAACTGCAATAGAAAATTAGTTAATTTATTAACAACACACATTCTAAGAACAAATCCTGTCAAAAGAGGAGTTCTCCAGAGAGGACTTTTGGTTTAAGCCTTTGTTTCCAAACTAGACCTGGTTGTTTTGTTCATGCTTTGAGAGATATAGGGATATTTCATCTTCCTTAATAGGGTGGATACAGTGTTCAATCACCTTTGCAAACAACAGATTTATTTTTTTCCTCCAAATGTCTCTACAAGCAACCTAAATCAGCCATGAAACAAATACTTAAGTGCCTACAAAATGCACAGCAGTGCACTAGATTAAAAAAAAAATTTTTTTTTCTTTATTGATTTTAGAGAGAAAAGAAGGGAGAGGGAGAGAGAGATAGAAACATCGATGAGAGAGAACATAGATTGGCCACCTCCTACATGCCCCCTGGGGATATGGCCCATAACCTGGGCATGTGCCCTGACCGGGAATTGAACTGGCGACTTCTTAGTGCATGGATCAACGCTCAACTACTGAGCCACACTGGCCAGGCATTGTGCACTAGATTTTTATGTAGGGAATCAAAATTAAATGTAGTCTCTCCCTTAATCCATTACATTTGAGCTTCCAAAGACCCAACTCTTCGTGATTTAGAAAATCTCAAGAACACATGAATTTTTTTTCTTATGCATACATTATATTATGATTTTACAACTCAAACCAAAACTTACAGTACCTGTATCAAACATTAATCTTACTGTGTAAGAATTATGTGCAGATGACTATCACCTACCTCACAGACTGTCAGTAGGAATTCTTTTTTATTTTTTAAATATGTTTTTATTGATTTCAGAGAAAGGAAGGGAAAGGGAGAGATAGAAACATCAATGAGACAGAAATATCTGTCAGCTGCTTTCTGCATGCCCTCTACTGGGGATCAAACCTGCAACCCGGGCATGTGCCCTGACTGGGAATCTAACTGGTGACCTCCTGGTGCATAGGATGATGCTCAACGAACTGAGCCACACCAACTAGGAGAGAAATTCTTTTTTTTTTTTTTTTTTTTTTTATATCCTCACCCGAGGACATTTGTCCATTTTTCGTACAGATAGAGTGGGAGGGAGAGAGAGGAAGAGAGAGAGAGGGAAACATCGATGTGAAAGGGACACATCGAGTGGCCGCCACCCACACGACCAACCAGGGCCGGGGACAAACTGCAACCGAGGTACATGCCCTTAGCGGGAACCGAACCCGCGTCTCTCCGGACTGCAGGCGGACGCTCCAACCGCTGAGCCAAACCGGCCAGGGCGAGGAGAGAAATTCTTGATTTTCTTATTACTCACCTTTATTTTCTACTCTCCAATTCTTGTCTAACACATGCCTGGTGAGAATAATGATTTTACAAAGGTTTGCAACTGATATATATATGTGTGTGTGTGTGTGTGTGTGTGTGTGCGCGCGCGCGTGTGTGTGTGTGTGTTACAACCTATTCAACAAGCACCTGTCATAGACTTTCTATATGCCACTCACTGATGAGCATTACCTGGGCACTGAAAATACAGAGAGTAATAAGATATAATCTAGGTCTTCAAGGAATAAGAGTCCAGTGAGGCACACAAATAAATAATTCAATAAAATACAGTGAAATGGTACAACAACAAAAAAGTGTGCCTAAAAGACTGACTGGTATAAAGAGGGAATTTTTAGTTACCTGGGATGGAGTGAGAGCAGGGTGGGAAAAAACAGAAGTCAAGGTGGATACACAGTCATGCAGATGATCCCAAACAGAAATTATTTCCCTAAATAGTTCTACTTAGCTTTAGAATGGAATACATCACATCTACTTTTTTGTAGCAAAAGATTTACTTATAAAGTTTTTCTCTGCCAGGAGAAATTTATAAAGGTGGTAATAAGGTATATTCCCAGGGTAACTTGCCTCTCCCTACATCTCTAGCAAAGGCCTCTCATACCTATCCACAGTGGCTTCCATTCTAGCATTTCTTTGTTATTTCTCACATTCAAAACCCTCTCATCCTATGTCTCATGGCCACATCACCTTGCTAGGTGGCTTCAATCTGATGAACTAATCTATGCTATGTTATTAATAGGAGAAAGTGGTGGCCAACCTGCATTGCATGTCTGCATTTACCAAGAAAATTCAACACTGAACCTAAACAAATAATGTGAGTTGTACTATCTAGTGGGAGGTAGGGAACTTCATTACCCATTTATAAAGGCAGCTGCTTAGAAGTCAGCTTGGTTTGTACTTTACCTAGAATAGTATTGAAATCCATTTGCACTCCTAGAACTTACACAAACTGTCAGTGGTGTAAGCCACCCAGAAGTAAACTGGATGGCAAATTAAAGTGCTGGGGTGAATAACATATACTTTGGGTCAGGAAGAATGGATACAGAACTGAAAAAGACAGCATTATTATTTCAAATATATGAATTGTTTGGCATGATTTCATTAGAGAAAGAAGCGTACACTTAGACACTCATCAACCTAAGAAAGAACTTTGTAACTTTCAATAGTCATATCAGTCCACTGATAGCCTTAAGAGGCAATGAGCTTTGTGTCATTAGAAGTGTTCAAACTGAGGTTAGACCTATACTTTAAGGTTCAAACATTCCATAATTAGGAACTAGCTTGATATAATTTTAAAAAACTGGTTATGAATTAATTTTGTCAGCAGTAACAGTCAAATTTAAAAACAGTGGCTACATGCCCAAGTTATCAGATGCACAAATGACAAGTACCTATTGCTGAAGAGAACCTCTTTACATATTCCCTAAATGCTATTTGTGGTAAAAATGATGATAATAATAATAATAATAATAATAATAATAATAATAAACTTTTAAAAAGGCCCAGGAAGTGCTATAGGTGACCGGTAATTATATAGCTAAACTCTCCAAGAGTTATCTTCTAAGAGTTTTATAGTTTTAGCTCTTACTTTTAGGTATCTGATCCCATTTGACTTAAATTTTGTATATGGTGTGAAGTTGGCATGTAGATACCTACCTGTCACACAACCATATGTGAAGAGATGATTCCTTCCCCCATCAAATGGTCTTGGTACCCTTAATGAAGATCAACTTACTAGCCTTGGCCAGTTTGGCTCGGCGGTTAGAACATTGGCCTATGGTCCAGAGAGACCCGGGTTCAGTTTCTGCTAAGGGCATGGACCTCAGTTGCAGTTTGTCCCCGGCCCCGGTTAGGGGCATGTGGGTGGCAGCCACTCAATGTGTCTCTCTCACATCAATGTTCTCTCTCTTCCTCCCTCTCTCCCCCCCACTCTTTCTGAAGATAATGCAAAAATGTCCTCAGATAAAAAAAGAAAGAAAGAGCCCTGGCCGGTTTGGCTCAGTGGTTAGGGCGTCGACCTGCGGTCCTGAGAGACCCGGGTTCGGTTCCCGCTAAGGGCGCGTACCTCGGTTGCAGTTTGTCCCCGACCCTGGTTGGTCGTGCGGTGGCGGCCACTCGATGTGTCCCTTTCACGTCGATCTTTCTCTCTCTCTATCTCTTCCTCTCTCTCCCTCCCACTCTATCTGTACAAAAAATTGAAAAATGTCCTCAGGTGAGGATAAAAAAAAAATTAAAAAAAAAATAAACAAATAAATAAATAAATAAAAAGAAAGAAAGAAACCTCATACCCTTTAGCTAATATTCCTAAACCCTGCCCTTCTCCACCAACCCTAAGCAACCACTGGTACACTTTCTGTCTCTACATATTTGCCTATTCTGGACATATGCTAGTATTCATTTGAAGATGGGTAGAAACACTGTTTCCACAGCATAATGCAAAAGGATTTGAGTCCCCTCAAATAGCATGATAACTGGACCGCTTCTTAGATCTCTGTAGCAACTGTGTGTTTTTTATAACAAGGCAGGGTATAAATTATCCAGCAAAAAAGAAGAAAGGCAGCGCTCTGTTGCAAAGGTAGATCATTTGAAGGCAAAGATCCAAGGACAGGGCCTTTTGTCACAGGGTTCTGAGAATGGCTTGATAGAAAGAGCATAGATTTACAGTAAAGAGAGACCTGAGTTCCAATTGCATCTGTCATTCTACAGAGGTGTTAAGTTCTTGGGGGAGTTACTTAACTTCTATGAACTGCATTTTCCTTAGCTGTAAAATGAGAATAATATCACAAATCTTATAGGCTTAATGTGAGAACTACATGAAAAGAGGTATGTGAAGCACTCGACATGGCAGGAAGCACCAGGAAAAGGCTAGTTCCCTCAGCATCTAGCCAGCCCCTCTGAAAACTACCAGGATATTTCTATTCTAACATGTCAAAGATATTACTGTCACCTCTAAACCCTGTCATTCTTCTTAAGTTCCACATCACTTCTCCTTAAGCTATTTTCATTTTCTAACCATATTCCACTACTTTTAACAGAGGCAGCATAGGGATCTATAAGGTCATGGGGGGCAATGGGGTAGTGGAAAGAGCCAAGAAACCTCAGTTCTCAGTTTCCTACTATTCTAGCAGTCTAAGATTTGGCAAGCCATATTCTCTCTGGGCTTTAGCCTTCTCATCCATAAAACAAAATAATTAGATAAGGTGATATTTAAGGTCTTATTCAGCTCTAAGAGTTCACATTCTAAAAGATAACAAAATAGCAGCAACCATACCTTATCATGTGCCAGCAATCCTTCTAGACACCATTTACTTAACCGTTGAGCCAAACCGGCCAGGGCTAGGCACCATTTACTTAAAATATAACTTTGTATGGAATTCCAGTACTAGCATTACTGCATCACTTTCTATTATTTTAAACTGCAAAGAGGACAGATGGTTTGATTATATTTCTTTTTATGGTTATTCTCTTTTTCCAAGTAGAATTTCAAGTGACTTACAGCAAAAATACATAAAAACTGAACCTTAATGCAGAATAAAGACTACACTAAGTAACAAATAAGGGAAGGGCATATAAAAAAATACTCTTTTAAATTATAGGGCAGCCTGGCCGGTGTCTTAGTGGTTGAGTGTCAATCGATGTACCAAGAAGTTGCCAGTTGGATTCCCGGCCAGGGCATATGCCTGGGGTGTGGGCCCAATCCCCAGTGGGGGGCATGTAGGAGGCGGCCAGTCAATGTTCTCTCTCATTGATGTTTCTCTCTCTCTCCCTCTCCCTTCCTCTCTCTCTCAAATCAATAAAAGAAAAAAAATTAAATACAATTTTAGGGCATGTGTAACTGCAGAACAGCTCAGAATGGTCCTATCCTGTTTAATGAGATACTGAGCTTCTTTTCGGAGACAACAGACCAAAACCGCAAGTCATGCAGCTAAAGCATGTGCAAAGGAGAGAACTTTGACCTCCAGCTGCATCTGGAAGCAAGGGACTGGGACATAACCAGAACTTGAACACCAGAACCCTTTCAGAAAAGAAAGAAGCAGACACTTAGACACTCATCAACCTAAGAAAAAACTTTGTAACTTTCAATAGTCAGGTCTGTTGTCCAGGAAGGTCCTGTGATGACACCCCTTACCATAAATAACCAAGCACCAAGGTCCTCCAGTTAAAACTTGCCCACCAGTGCTTCCGCATGCCTGTTTCCCCTATATCTTAAAAAGCCACCCTGAACCTTGGGATCAGGGAGTTTGGGCTTTTGAGCATTAGCTTCCCGTTCTCCTAAGTGGTGCCATTCATAATTAAATAGCCAATATTTCTCCACTGCAATTCTTGGTGTTTAGTGTTTGGCTCTGCTAACACCAGATGGATAAAGTCTTTCTGTTCTGTAACATATGTTGCCTGAAGCCATGATGACTGAATTGAAATCTCTGTCCTAATCTTAAACTTCCTGATGGCCAGCCAAAGCAAAGAGGAAAACACAACTGGACATGTAGATCTTAGAAAAGGCACTAGCTCAACAGAGAGATTTTTTAGGCTGAGCTTTCAGAAAAATATGCAACCAGATTTTTTGTTTGATTCCAGTTGAGAAGAGGGGAATTAGGAGCAAAAAGAAACAAATTTTAAAAGCAAATAAACAGCCCTGGCAGGTTTGGCTCAGCGGTTAGCATGTCAGCCTTCAGACCAAAGAGTCGCTGGTTTGATTCCAGTCAAGGGCACGTACCTCAGTTGCAGTTTGGATCTCGGCCCTGGTTGGGGTCTTGTGGGAGGCAAACAATCAATTTGTCTCTCTCATATCAATGTTTCTCTCCCTCCCTCCCTCCCTCACTCCTGCGTGAGGATTAAAAAAATAATAAAATAAAAGCAAACAAACAAACCAGTTTTTCCGATATTTAAAATACAATTTAACTTTACAATTGTACATCAAGTTAAATTTTTTCGATGTGCATATACTCTGTGATTAACTTAGAAATGACCTAAGGTTAACTATTACTCTATCTGCCTAGTTAGAAGAAGTTTCATTTTCGAATGGGCTGTAGAACTTCATTAATAGTGCTGCAAAGCCCTCTTACAGGCTTTGAATTTTTCAAATGAAAACAGACCAAGCTGTTGGCAAGATTCACTGCCAGAATCTGTTGATGGATTCCTTCCAAAATAACCATCCTATCAGGCCTACTCACTCTTACCTCCTCCATGCTTTTGGGCTTAAGAAAGAAAAGTTCATAAAGTAGATAAGTAAAACAAATGCAGACTTATTTAATTTAAATACAGTTGTAAAAACTTTAAAAGTTTTTACATATGAACATTCCTTAGGAAAAGAACTTGCAGAGAAAAACTTTTGCTGCTGCTAAACAGACAGAAAAAAATGCATTTGAAATATCCAAAAACTAGAAACAATGCTAATTATTTTTTTATTGCAGTAAAATATATATAACATAAAAGTTACCATTCTATGTTTACAGTCACATTGTTGTGCAACCACCACCAAGCTAATTCTTTTTCAATATATCCATATGCTACATCTCATTGTCAGAACTAACAACTCCACAATGTTTTTCTAAATAACACATGCAACTGAAACTTAATATTTTCTTACCTAAGGAAAAAAGCATGTTGACTAAATAAGAGATCAATTCACAGTATTACCATAACAGTAACATCAGCAAATGATCGGCCCTCGAACCACAGAGTCTCGGGTTCCATTTCGGTCAAGGGCACGTACTTCGGTTGCAGGTTGGATCCAACTGATTGATGTCTCTGTTTCTCTTTCTCTCTCTCTCTCTCTCTCTTTCTCTCTCTCTCTCTCTCTCTCTCTCTCTCTCTCTCTCTCTCCCTCCCTCCCCCCCTCCCTCCTTTCCTCCCTCCCTCCCTTCCACTCTATCTAAAAATCAGTGGAAAAACATCCTTAGGTGAGGATTAACAACAACAAAATATAAATACTGAAATTCAGAAATGTGTAATATTTTCCTATAAATGAGTTCCATTGTGGTTCAATGATACAGGACAAGGAGGGGCCAAAGAGCAGGAAAAGAAGATATATTACAGATATTCCAGAGTCACACCTAATCAAAAGCATACCCCACAATACAGGCTTTATGTTTTGCCCTTTAGAGAAGAATTTCATAAGTTTCTTGACAGGCATTTCTAGGTAATGACATATTAACCTGCAATTAGCTTTAAAAGAATGAATTACAAGGGTAGAGACTGGGGCAATTTGGCCTTGGCATCATATTTGAATTTGAATTTAAAAAAATTTCCAAGTCATTCTAAATTATGCAATATGGATTAATCACAGATTGCCTAAAGCAACATTTATTTGTTTCGGGAAGTATTTATTGTAACTTGACAGGAAGAATGATATGACCTTTATCTCTTTTCAGTAGATCCCTCTTATAATCATTAAGATATGCATGTTATAAATGGGGCGGAGGGTATTCATATACACAATCAGCAGCTGATAATTCTTAGTCAAGCAATCTGTTTTAAGGTTAGAGGTCATCTATATTCAACTCATACTGAAAGCAAGTTTCATCTTCATCATAAATGTAAAGTACACCGGCTTACATCTTACTTATTGGGTCCTGATTACATCAACCAAGCCTAAGTGGCTGTAATACAGTGCCCATCCAACAAATAACTGAGTGAATAAATAACTCTAGAGAAGGGTCTTCTTGGAAGAGTTACCATTACCTAAAGAAGGGGAGTCATTTAAGGGAGGGTAGTGAATTTCACTCTCAGAAATAACAGGAAATCAGACTACTCCAAAAGAATATGTAGAGCCCTGGCCAGTTTGGCTCAGCGGTTAGAGCGTCGGCCTGCGGTCTGGAGGGACCCGGGTTCGGTTCCCGCTAAGGGCACATACTTCGGTTGTAGTTTGTCCCCGGCCCTGGTTGGTTGTGCGGGTGGCAGCCACTCGATGTGTCCCTTCACGTCGATGTTTCTCACTCTCTCTCCCTTCCTCTCTCTCCCTCCCATTCTATCTGTACAAAAAAAAATGGGAAAATATCCTCAGGTGAGGATAAAAAAAAAAAAAAAAAAGAATATGTAGAAAAAGTATTCTGATACAAAAACTACATCAGAGATTACAATAGTATATACTTCATAACATTCTTTTTTTTTTTTTTAATTCTCACCTGAGGACATTTTTCCATTTATCTTCAGATAAAGCAGAAGGGAGGGAGAAAGGATGAGAGAGAGAAACACCGACGTGAGAGAGACACGTTGATTGGTTGCTTCTCGCATGACCCCAACTAGGGCCAAAGACTAACCACAACTGTGGTACGTGCCCTTGGCCGGAATCGAACCCAGGACTCTTTGATCTGCAGGCCAATGCTCTAACCGCTGAGCCAAACCAGCCAGGACACTTCATAACATTCTTAAACCTGGTAGCTTTTTTTGGTCACATTTATTAATGACTAGCAATAAAAATACCTTCAAATAAAAAAGGTACAGGTAGCCCTGGCTGGTTTGGCTCAGCGGTTAGAGCGTCAGCCTGCGGACCAGAGAGTCCTGCTTTGGTTCCTGCTAAGGGCACGTACCTTGGTTGCAGTTTGTTCCTGCCCCTAGTGGGGTCGCGTGGGTGGTGACCACTCGATGTGTCTCTCTCACATAGATGTTTCTCTCTCTCTTCCTCCCTCTCTCCCTCCCGCTCTATCTGAAGATAAATGCAAAAATGTCCTCAGGTGAGGATTAAAAAAAGGTACAGGTAGGGGGCAGTAAGAAGAGGTCTACTTCACAGTGTTTCTGGGAAGGAAGAGAGGAACCCTAGAAATAAGGTGAGTGATGTCACCTTTAAACAACAACAAAATAGGGTAAATGTTGTCTTTTCATCTTTCTATTAAAACAGAGCATGGCAGGTAGTACTTGCTCACAAAATGTCTGTTGAACAAATGATTCCTTCCTACCTTCTTCCTCTACCTGTTCTTCCCTTCCTTTCCTTCCTCTATCCTTCTTTCTAACCTTTCTTCTTTCTTCCTTCCTTCTTTCCATTAATCTAACTCTTCATTACTCCCCAATCATCCAATCCAATTACTCCCTCCTCTTCTCCTAAGGGCCTGCAAAGTCTAAAGAATCAAGAGGTTCCTTGTCAAGGGTCTTAAGATTTGCCCTCTTGAAACCGATCAAGATATAGTATTTTAGTTCTAGGCATTGAAAATAAAATCAACTCTGGTCTTCCTACTAAGAGGAAAAAGTCTACAGAGAGAATCCAGGGATATTATCAGCTGTGGAAGGCCTTACTGTTTCCTCCCAGGATGCAAATTTCACACTTTGCAACAGAGCAATTGCATAATCTTACCCTGATACCAGAAATGGGTAAATTTTACTTTTCTTTCAAAATTCAGGTCAGCCCCTTGTCCTTCAACCATATTTGAAAACCAATTTCCCCCTCTTTTCCCCACTTCCACCTCCCCCAAAATGGCTACAACAAATACTTTTGCTCCCCCAGTCCCTTTTGTCTCATACCCCAAAATGAAAGCACCCTTACTGAATTCAATATTAGACTCTTACCCTGCCAGGAAAGCTAAGGAGTAGGAGTTGTTCTTAGAAACAAATGCGGAGCGATGTGTCTGTGTCATCTTGCCTCGGGAAGGTTCTTCATTCTCTGAATCTGAGAGACGTGCAGGACACTGGCAGGAGAGAAGGGAGACAACACCATCCATTTGAGGTTCCCATTGAATCTCCCATAGCTATTGTTTCAAATATCTCTATTCTGTTACTTCCACCTGAGCTCCAATCTATGTGTATGTTTCCAACTGCCTCCTGGAGATCCCAATCAGGATATCTCTAATGTAGCTCAAATTTAATATATCCAAAATCAAACTCACTATATATCTTCTCTAAGCCCCACTACCAATCCAGCTGGAAGCCTCAATGTCATCTATGACTTTTTTCTTTCCCTTTCTTCAGAGTCATAACATTGTGTAGAGGTTTTGAGTACCCCAACACTTCTAAATATTTTATTTCATTTAGTGTTTATATCAGCTCTATTAAGAAGGGATTATTAGCTGTCTATTACAGATGGAAAACTGAGGCTCAGAGTAGTTAATATGCCTAGGATTGTAGAGTTTATAAGTAGCTAACACTGGTACTTAAATCCAGAACATCTGTCTCCAAACTGCCTCCATGCTAGTTCCATTCTACTCCATTTTACGGCTAAAATGTCTCTCAGATCTAACTCTCCCATGTATATTCAGTTATCATTGCCTTTCCTTAGATTCTCATCACCTTTTGCCTGGACTACTACAATAATCTACTTACTGGTCTCACTCTCTTCAGCCTTTCTTCCCTCCAATCCCCTCCATATTATCAAGCACACAAACAAAATCCTGCTTAACTACTGATAACTTCAGGATCAAGTCTAAACAACTCAGTATAATACAATAATCTTAAAAACTAGACTCAACTTTCTTTTATAGTTTTTCTCATACCAGTTCCCAAACCGGGAACTCCTTGAGTTCTAGTACAACCAAACTACTTTCTACTCTCCATATGTTCCATTATAGGCTTTCAAAACCCCTTAATCTTTTGGACATGCTATTCTTTTGGACCTGCTATTCCCTTTGCCTATTATTCTCTGCCTATAAAGTATTCACTGGCCTTTCAGAGGCATCTTAAATGTCACTTTCTCTGATAGGGCTTCCAAATATCCCTAGAGTCAGCTTTTTCCATCTTGTCGATATTCATTCATTTACCTTCATTTTATTTTGGAATCTCTTTTTGAGTCTTTCAATTTACATATGACATTTCTTTTATATGTGCCTTTTGCATACAACATATAGTGAGTATTTGCCTCATGACTCAATATGAGAGTCTTCATTTTACTTATTTATTTATTTTGGTACGTGCCTCTAGCGGGAACCAAACCTGAGACTCTCTGGTCCACAGGCCGACACTCCAACCGCTGAGCCAAACCGGCCAGGGCGAGAGTCTTCATTTTAGAGGGAGCAGCTAATCACACTGAACTATATAGCTTCTTATTTAAGAGTCTGTCTTCTGTTTTAGACAATAAACTGTGAGAGCAAGCGACCATCTTTTAAGACTCTCAATAGCATTATATAGAACAGGTAAACCAAAAATGTCTAATCATCTAATAATTAACCAGTTATCTAATGAGCAAATGACTACCAAAATGAGAGTTACAGACAGAGGCATGCAAGGCATCGTCTTATGGCTCAGAGTACCCTGCATTCCTGAGATGCTTTGTTATTCTCTAGGCTGACAAGCACATACATACAATAGACTATGTTTCCTAATAGCCTTTGAGAAATAGTTGAAGGATTACAATTTACATGGAAGCTTTTCAATTTTGCAAGGTACTACTCCTTAAAGAACCCTGCTGTGTCCTGGCTGGTTTGGCTCAGCAGTTAGAGCATCAGCCCTTGGACCCTCTGGTTCGGTTACTGCTAAGGTATCTCGGTTGCAGTTTGTTCCAGGCCCGGGTTGGGGTCTTGTGGGTGGCAGCCACTCGATGTGTCTCTCTCACGTCGATGTTTCTCACTCTCTCTCTTCCTCCCTCTCTCCCTCCTGCTCTATCTGAAGATAAATGCAAAAAAAAACAACCTCCTCAGGTGAGGATAAAAAAAGAGCACTAACCGATTATCAAATTTCATGTAATATTCTCTTCTCAACTCTGAGAAAAAGTAACAGGTTTGACATCTAGACTTAACAGGGAATAAATAATGCCGATTTCTATTTAGGTGTTTGTATATATTCAATTCAGTACCAAATAAAAGAATGTTCTGATCCTAGCTCTGTTACTTAGCTATCATGGTGTCTGTAGGTTAGTTGCTTTATCTTTCTGAGCCTCAGTTTACTCATCTGTGAAACAAAGAATGCTCCATCTACAACAATGATTGTGATAAACCATTAAAAGCACTTAGTATATTAACAAACAAGTATTAATGTTCAACAAAAGAGATTTTAATTAATTTAAATACTATAAATCTTTTAAGAAAAAAATTTAGAATTATAATAGATATACACTAGGTTACTTTTAATTATTGAAAAACACATTTATATTATTATAAATAATTATATAGATAGAAGGCAACCCCCTGCCCCCCATCTCTCTATATGTTCACCGCTACAAAACCTAGAACCATAAGACAGGAAAATATTTATCTCTCGTCTTTCCCTTTAGGTAAACATAAGCCTATAGCACTATGAATGCCTAAAATGGTATAAAACCTGCATAATAAAATCCCCAAAGTGATCTTTTTTTAAAAATTTACATTAAAAAATTAAAAGAATGATAATACCCCGAGTTGGCAAGGGTGTGAGGAAATTAGTTTAGTACTTTCTTGAACTATGGTAGCAGTATAACTATATACAAACTTTCTGGAGGTCAAATGAATAATAAGTACCAAAAGTCTTAAAAAGGACTCTCCTCTTGACCTGGTCATTCCACTCCTGATAATTTATTCAAAGAAACTAATCACAGTAGTGGTTTAAGATAGCGAAATATTAACAGGATATTAATTAATTTAATCACATTAATTCTACAGTAAAGAATACTAAGAAAGAGACCACTAAATAATGATGTGGTATTCCTCATTTACATGGAAAACAGTCACAATTTACTATTTATGAAAAAAGGTTTAAAACAGTATGTACATTGGGTTGCATTTTAAAAAGGAAAAAATATATAGTATATATATATATATATATATGCACTTAGAAAAGAAGTCTGGGCAAAACATGTACTAAAATGTGTATAGAGGTTATTTCTACGTTGTGGGATGACAAGCAATTTTTCACTTTCTGCTTTATAATCTTTGGTATAACAATTATAGTTGTACCAACAATTCACATTATTATTGATATCAATTATACCATAAAAACTCATAAAATAAGCACTGTGCCCATTTTATTTCCATTCTGAACAAATAATAGATGATAATCTCTGATTCTGGAATAGGGACTTTCTTTCCTCCATTTGAATTCAACTTGATAAACACATACAAAATATTTGTGATATGCAAGGCACTGTAGAAAATTTTAAATTAGATAAGACATTTCCTATACTCAAGAAACTTGCAAATCTAGTAGAGAAACACAAATAAACAAATAACCATAAGGCAAAGGAGAATAAAATAAGGCCTCTAAAAGTTACAAAGTAGGGGCAGGGATGTTGGGAGGGGAGAGTGGATGATGGGAATGGAGAAACAAGTGAGGAATCTCTATAGTTTCCAGGAACGTGACAGCTTTTGAACGGGACATGGAAAGATAAATAGCCTTTCAACAGGTAAGTTGGGTGACATTTCAATGAAATGAAGATGCAAGAGCAAAGACTCTAAAGAGGGAAAATACAATGTATATATATTTTGGGAAAGCAAACACTCCATTTCCTAGAGTTTGGGGACGTAAGCAAGGATGGAAATATAAGCTAAAATAATACTAAGGAACTGAATGTTGGGGTGAATAGTTCCCACTTAATTCCACAGGAAATAGGGAGCCCCTGAGGTTTAGGGGGCAGGAGAGTAAAATAACCAGTCAAGCTCTAATCATAACTCTCTCTATATAAATAAATATAATCCTTCGTCTGGCTTCCCACTTAAGTACTTGAGCTTCTCTTTGGTCCCAATTTGAATGTAGCCTTGGCTAGACTAAATGAAATTACCTGCTCAACACCAAAAATTCTTAATACATACTTAAAGCAAAATTAGAACCATATAAAATTCCTAAAACATATAAAAGCAAACAGAAAAAGGGTAAAAATCACAAAATTCTAAAACTTAAAGTGTTCACAGACCAGATTTTATTCATTGTGTCTTTGCACAGAAAATTTTCATAACTGGCTATTACCAATAAAAATGAGTGAGAATTTATAGTTCCTGATTCCTTTTAAGATTAAAATTAGGTTGATGCAATGATTTCTATTTCCAAAGATAGTAGTGGCAAAAGAAAAAAATCATTAGGGCAATTTCCTAGTCTTGACATGAATTAATACCAGAGATCATTTCCTGGAGAAAACCTGGATCTGGCAAGGCCAAAACAGCAGGTTCCTTCTATGAAAAAAAAAAAAAAAAACGTAGCAAAGGTAAGCACACTTCTAAGCTGTTTCGCCTGATGACCCTAATGGACAGTCCTGCTGGTGTGAGGCCACAGGCAGAAGTGCAGTCTTTAGACCACAGATCTTAGTTGGGGCTATTAGTCAGAAGACATACTTATATGCACAAGACTATCATATATTTCATTCTTGCCTTCCCAGCCAAATATTCTCTCTGGTAGCAGTCTTTTTCCTTTTGTAGTTCCCAATGAACAGAGCACTAAGAGTACACAAGCATTTTATGTTTGCTAAATGGAATCTTTTAGAAGGTTGAAACCTTATAAAATGCAAGTGGCTGTTTTTAATAAATATTATTATTATTATTATAACTGGATTAAAATCCCTACATGACTGTTGACAATCAGAAAACACTATCAATCCAAGAAAGTTCAAATAATTTAACTTTTTGAAATTCAGGAAAAATGCCTTTGCAAAGATTGCATCAAAAGCACAGAGAAATGAAGTAACCAGGCCAAAGTCATACAGTCTGTTTTAATGCTGGGACCTGTTAAAGAGGCAGACTTCTGAATCAGGGATTTTTTTCCCTTTATTCTACTCTATTGTCTATCTTTATATATGATAATGCTTTATTAATTCTGGTTAAACGGAAAGATAATTGAAATACTGACAAGCCTAAGTCACAAAATATTTTAAAAGATATGATTCTATAGATATGTTAAGTACATACAGCAAGCAATAAAAGATATCCAATCCAATAAAACTTACTAGAGAAAAAACTCAATTGTAATCACCCATTTGAGCTAACCAGTGAATCCTGCAAAAGTGCTTTCTCATATAAGTTAAATATACCACTTATAACCTTTTCTAGTAATTTGCTTGATAAATAAGTAATGAAAATTATTCAGGCAAGATTTAGCTCAATTAAAAGTCTAATTAGGTTAAGTTTAAACTAACTAATCTAATACCTTATTCCTAGCACTGTGCTGTTTAGGGCATATTAAAGAAGAAAGGGCAATTCAAGCTTTAAGGAAATCTAGTAGAGAATATAAGACATATACAACTCAAATATCAAATAACAACACATAAATCAAATGGCAATATACATAAAAAATTTACAGTATACCACAAGTATATTGTACTAGGTTTTTCCTCTTACCGTTTTTCTCCACCTTTCCTTTAATCTTTCCACAGAAGTCTCACTGTCCCATTCATAAATTACTTTCTCCAGCTCTCATCTGGATGCTATGTTTCTCACTATTGTTAAGCTGCACAGTCAATGACTATTACTGGTCTCACAGTTCACCAACATAGGTTTCTCAGATCCACGCCACCTGGGCTAATTGCTGATTTTGAGGCAGGTGTCCATCAAAAAAGTGATCTACTTACACGTTCCAGATTTGTTTTCAGTACTAATGGTTCATCTCTTTTTTTCTGTTCATCCATTTTCCTCTTCCCTGTTTCTGTATCCTCTGGTAACAGCTTGTGGATTTGATCTTCGGAGGTTTTCTCCTCTTGTAACTTTTCTTCTTTCAGCTAAAAATACAAATCACACAGGGACAACTATAGTTTTAGGCCACTATATACTAAAACATAGCTTTTCCTCAGTAGCCTGTTAGAACAAACATCACATGGCAGTTTTGAGACTATTTTCCTTACTGGAGATAAAGTCCTCTTAATTTTTAATTATGTCAGCTTTTACTTGACTCTTGCCAAGCACACACTTCGTGGCTTAAGATTTAACTGCTCTGCATTCTTGAGCAATATGAAACCATACAAATACACAATAAAAAAGTAAAATTTATTCACTTAGCTAAAAGAGGCTGACCTTAAAAACTTTCTTAGTCCCATAAACCAGATATAAATGTACCGGACTAGGAGAACAGAAGAGATGTAACCACAGAGGGCCAGAGAAGCTGGGCGAGGCAAGATGAGTCTTTAGGCCTAGTAGCAACAGAATAAATGACTTCATCACAATTCCTATGCCCTACAATTCATGCTACTATCTTGTGGTCCAGAGAATAGGTCAAGATACATGAACTACAAAGAAACTTAAGGCAGAGGCATTTGCTCCCCATTTAGAGGAGGTAGCATGGCATTATGAAAATAAGATGGGTTTCTGGAATAAAAACCTGGGTTCTAATGGTTGTGTCATTTACCAAGTAGATGATCTTTGGCAAATGAACTACCATATGCTCACCTACAAAACAGAGATAATGCTTCTTACTTTGCAGATATTGTTATAAGAAGTAAATGAGATAAAGTACTTAATTTTGTGTCTTCTTGTATACTTACAGAACATCAAGAGTTTCCTTTCCTAATCTCCTTTTTACTCTCTTTTCACTGCCCAGGGTTTTAACACTTTTAAATGACAAAGTATATCAAAGCAATTACAGGCTACTAATATATTTTTTTAAATCCTCACCAGAGAACACTTTTCCATCGATTTTCAGATAGAGTGGGAAGGAGGGAGACAGAGAGAGAAACATCTATGTGAAATAGACACACCGATTGGTTGCCTCCCGGATGACCTCAACCAGGAACAGGGATCCAACTGCAACTGAGGTATGTGCCCTTGACTGGAATCGAATCCACAACCCTTTGGTCCACGGGCTGGTGTTCTAACCACTGAGCCCAATCAGTCAGGGCCAGGCTACTAGTACTTTTAATCATACTTGCAAAATTGTAAAGCTAAAGAATAAATAAATATTTTTCACTGGCTGTTGACTCAGGCTTAAAAAAACAAAAGCAACAGTAACAATAAAGATTTAATCTTATTGTTCTAATTTCTATAGGTCTGATTCCTATAAGACTGAATAGTCTTTTACACAGTGAGTCTAATTCAAGAGGTTATAAATATTTAAAGGACATCATACACAATGCTATACCAGGAGGACATTCAAATCAAATAATGTACTCCCAACTCTTCCAAGGTAAAATAACACAAGAGGAAGAAAAGCAAATCCATGTCCAAGGAGAAAGGAAACCTAAGCTATGCTAACTACCCATGTGAAAGATCAATGCCTTTTGATGATTTTACATGAGAAAGTCTGGTTCAACAACTTGACCACAGGCTACACAGAGGAGCATTTCACTTTTAGAGGACAGAGAGGCAGAGTAGCACAAAAGAGAACAGGTTTTAGCATCATAATCGTTATCATTTACTGAACTCTATGAGTCAGGTACTGAGCTGAACACTATACATATATTATCTCACTTAAGAAAACTAAGGTTTAAGAGTTGGGTAATGTGTTCAAATTCATAGCCATAGCCCAAGAGCAGGAATTCAAATCTGGGTTTACCTCAGTGGTTTTCAACCAATGATTTTGCCTCTCAGGGTACATATGGTAATGCCTGAAACTTTGGCTACAATTAGGGGTGGAGTGTGTGTGATACTGGCATCTAGTGGCTAGAGTCTGGAGATTGCAACTAAACATTCTAAATGCACACAGGATAGCCCCCAATAACATATACATACACAGATGTTACAATTAAAAACAAACAAAAAAAACTAAATATTAAATCTCCTTATATATATGTTAGTGTTGTTTAGTGCTTAATGATATTTACATACTACGCCCTTTGGCTTTTCTAAGTGTCTTAAAATGTATCCTTATACCTCCTAATGTTTATTGCTGCTCTCAAAATTTTTGACAACGGACTTGTGTTGCTAGCAAAACCACCTTTCATTGCAGTGTTGAGTCTCTTCTAACACAGCATCACCTTAACTAACCTAAAAATGTATGCAATTGAGCCCGACTGGTGTGGCTCAGTGGATTGAGCATTGCCCCACACACCAAGAGGTCACCGGTTTGATTCCTGGTCAGGGCACATGCCTAAGTTTCAGGCTTGTTCGCCACTAGGGGGCATGCAGGAGGCAGCCAAATGATGATGTTTCTCTCTCTCATTGATGTTTCTATCTTTCTCTTCCTCTAAAAAAAATCAATAAAAACATTTTTTAAAAAGCATGTGAGATAAAATTAAGATTAAAAAAATTTATTTAATTGAAAAACCCATAACCCATATATCCATTTAAATCTTCACATGAATCGTGCTGATGTTTTCTCTATAAGTTATTTTTTTGTTCTTTTGGTGGTTATTTATAAGGACTTGAGAATTTGGCCTCTACAACAGAATTTTTATACTTAGGGAAAATGTCTCTGACAGTGTCAGAAAGCAGCATATAAACCAGTAAGAAATATCAATAGCTGTTGTTTATTCAATTCTTCTATGTTCCAGGCATTAAGATTATAGAGCTTACCTCGCTTAATCTTTAAGGTTTCTGTTTGTATCTATTATTACCATTTTATAGACACAGAAATTAATACTCAGTGTTATTTCTCAAAGTCACAATGATTTAATATTGAAGAACTTGAATTTTATAGTAAACCACTGGCTTCAGATACCAGAGAGTCTAAACCTCAGCCTTACTGACACTTTGGGCTAAATAATTCTTTGTTATGGGATGGGAGGAACTGAGCAGTCTAATAAGAAGGCTTATGCATGAATACTGGCCCAATCACTGGCTACAGAGGACAAAATGAGAAACTCCATGAAATGCATCTCAAAACTGTTAGTCTGAAGTGAGAAAAAGGGAATCATATATCTATTGACTCCCACCTCCCAGTGACCAAAGTTTGCTCCACATGGTGTTAAATACACCTCACACTGGCTTGTATAACTTGAGTAAGTTCCCCTGGTAGGTACTGTAGCTATGATGATAGAAGCTGTAGAGCTAAAAGCAAGAGGCAAGCAGCTGGCTCCTGAACAAGATCTCAGGTTGTACCATAGAAGCTGCCCACTACTATAAGTGAAATGATTTTTTATTGCTTCCTTTTTCAGATGCTAATTACTAAAGAAAAACTACTGACTTCTGTATATTAATCTCATACTCAGTCACACTACCAAAAATACCATAAAAAATTTCCTTACTTTGTTCTAATATTTTTTAAAAATCAAAGTGTTATACACAGAAAAATATATAAATCACAAATGTAAGGCATGGTAAATTATATAAAATAAGCGTATCCACATAACCACTGCCCAGATCAAAAAATGATTATCTTCTCAGTTTCCCTTGTGCCTATGCCTCACCCCAAAATAACCACAGTCCCAGCTTCCACCACCAAAAAATCATTGTACCCATTTCTGAATTTTATATAAGTGGAATCATATATGCATTAAATCTGTCTTCCTCCAGTCAACATACTACTTGTGAGATTCATCCATTTAGGTGCATATAGTTTGTTTTTTCCATTGTTTTACAGTATTCTATTGTTTGCCTACAAAACAATTTAACCATTCTATTGTTACTGGATTTGAGTAATTACTAGTTCTTGGCTATTTACACATAACTGCTATGAACATTTCTGAATATGCATCCTGATACACATACTGTCCTGTGGGGTATATTCTAGAAGAGATACTCTTTAGTCATAAGGTATGGGTATGCTGCTATGCTTTTCCAAACTGATACAAATTACACTCCACCCACCTCCAATGTAGCGGAAGGACAGCTGTTCTCAGCCTATTTGTCTATTTCAGACATTCCAGTAAGTATATACTAGTACTGCATTATGACTACAATTTGCATTTCTCTTCTAAAGATGTAGAGTAGCTTTTCATGTTTACTGTCTGGAAATCCTCTTTCATGCAGTGCCTATTCACATGGCAGCCCTTTTTTCTTTTAGATATTGGGGTTTTGCCCCTAGTAATTTATAGGAGCTATTTATATATTTTTAAATATGAGACAAGATTCAAGAAAAAAAATGCACGCAGTAGTGCCCCTTAACTGCAGTTTCACTTTCTGTGGTTTCAGTTACCTGCAGCAAACAATAATCTGAAAACATTAAATGAAAAATTCCAGAAATAAACAATTCAAAAGTTTTCAATTTTGTGTGGTTCTGAGTATTGTGATGAAATCTCCCACGGTCCTGCTCTGTCCCATCCCAGGATGTGAATCATCTCTTTGTCCAGCAAATCCATGCTGTGTACGCTCCCCAACTGTTAGTCACTTAACAGTCGTCTTGGTTATCAGATCGACTGTCATGGTATCAAAGTGTTTGTGTTCAAGAAACCCTTATTTTTTTTGTAATTGCTCTATTTTACTAGTTATTGTTGTTAATCTCTTACTGTGCCCAATTTATGAAATAAACTTTGTCATAGGTGTGTATGTATAGAAAAAAGCATGGTAAATATTGGATTCAGTACTATCTACAGTTTCAGACATCCGTTGAGGGTCTTGGAACATCTCCCTCATAAATAAGGGGGGACAGTACAAAAAATATATATATGTATTTATGTATGTGTGTAAACATATCCCCACCCCCAAAACAGTAGCTTTCTTTTTTCACTCTTGGTAGTGTGTCTTTTGAAGATAAGAAGTTCCAGATTTTAATGCAGTTTAATTTAATGATCTTATTTGACCTTTCACATTTAGATCTATAATCCACTTAGAATTAATTTTTAAAAGATATATCTTTATTGTTGAAAGTATTACATGTCCCCCCTTTTCTCCCCTATTAGCCCCCTCCTCCCTGCTCCTGCCCACCTCCTGCCTTCCCCACACTATTGTCTGTGTCTACTGGTTATGTATATATGCATACAAGTTCTTTGGTTTATCTCTTCTCACCTCTCCTTCCCCCTTCCCTCTGAGGTTTATCAGTTTAACAATCAATGTGTACTTCTTAATCCCTTCACCTTTTCCACCTGTCCTCCTCAACCCCCCTCCCATCTGGCAACCAACAAAAAGTTCTCTGTATCTATGAGTCTTTTTCATTCTGCTTGTACAATTGTTCATAGATATGTATTTATTGCCACTTTATAGTTCATAATTTTTATCTTCTTTTTCAAGAAGACTCTTCAACATTTCATATTAATACTGGTTTGGTGGTGATGAACTCCTTTAGCTTTTCCTTGTCTGGGAAACTACATATCCATCTATTCTAATTGATAGCTTTGTAGGATAGAGTAATCTTCTAATTGATAGCTTTGTAGGATAGAGTAATCTTGGTTGTAGGTCCTTGCTTTTCATCACTTTGAATATTTTTTGCCACTCCCTTCTGGCCTGCAAAGTTTCTTTTGAGAAATCAGCTGACAGTCTTATGGGGGCTCCCTTGTAGGTAACTAACCACTTTTCTCTTGATGTTATCAAGATTCTCTCATTGTCTTTAACCTTTGGCATTCTGATGATGATGTGTCTTGATGGGGGCCTCTCTGTGCTTCCTGGACTTATATGTCTGTTTCCCTCACCAAGTTAGGAAAGTTTTCTGTCATTATTTTTTCAAATAGGTTTTCAATTTCTTTTTTTTTATCCTCACCCAAGGACATTTTTCCATTTTTTGTTCAGATAGAACGGGAGGGAGAGAGAGGAAGAGAAAGAGAAAGAAACATTGATGTGAAGGGACACATCGAGTGGCTGCCACCTGCACGACCAACCAGGGCCGGGGACAAACTGCAACCGAGGTACGTGCCCTTAGCAGGAACCGAACCCGGGTCTCTCTGTACCACAGGCCGATGCTCCAACCGCTGTGCCAAACCGGCCAGGGCGATTTTCAATTTCTTGCTCTCTCTCTTCTTCTAGCACCACCCCATAATGCAAATCTTGGTACACTTGAAGTCGTCCTAGAGGCTCCATACACTATACTCTTTTTATAGATTCTTTTTGCTGCTCTGATTGGGTGTTTTTGGCTTCCTTATATTCCAAACTGATGGTGTGATTTTCGGCTTCACTTACTCTACTATTGGTTCCCTATAAATTATTCTTTATTTCAGTAAGTTCATCCTTCATTTCTGACTGGTCCTTTATTATGCTCTTGAGGTCCTCATTAAGTTCCTTGAGCATCCTTATAACCTGTGTTTTGAACTCTGCATCTGTTAGATTGCTTATCTCTATTTCATTTAGTTCTTTTCCTGGAGTTTTGTTCTATTCTTTCATTTGGGACATGTTTCTATGTATTAGATTGCTATGTCTCCTAGGCTTTATAGGGAGGCGTACTGTAGTAGGTGTCCTGTAGGGTCCAGTGGCACAGCCTCCCTGATCACCCCAGCTAGGACCTCAAGGGGCACCCCTCATGTGGACTGTACACTCTTCTGCTATAATTGAGTCTTGATTGCTGCTGGCAATAGGAGGAATTTACTCAGGCTAATCAACTGTAAGAACTGGCTGTGCCCACTGACCTCTGACCACCTTGGAGGATCAGCTGTATAGGGGTCCACCACACAGAGCAAGACATACTTCAGCAGGGCTCTGGTACCCACTGAGTCCACCCCTTGAGTGTGTTGCTTGTGGAGGTGGTTGGGAGGCATTGCTTCAACATAGTCTAAAGCTGTCCACTAGATGTGCTGGCTCTGGGGCCTCCTTGGCGAGACAGGCCAAGGTCAGTCACTGCCTACATTCCACCTGGGGCCACCAGGCATAAGCTACAAAGCAATCTGCAGATGGCTGCTTCTTGTGCTGGGCTTGGAGATGCCCAGGCAAAGCCAAGCTGTGAACCAAGGCTGGCTGCTTCTAGTGCTGGGCCTGGAGCCACTTACGGAGAGGTACGGAGCTCACTAAAGCCAGATGTTGCTTGTTTGAGAGAATTCAGGAAAATCTGAAGCAGGAGCCAAGACAGGCCAATCATATGGAAAAGCCACTATAAACAGCTCATTGGGTGGGCCTGAAAGAGGTGGGGCAGGGCCTTGGGGCATCACCAGGGCGGGGCAAACAGTATGAGTCAGATTGCTGGGGTCCCAGATATGGCGGCTGTCTGCCTGCCCCACAGGGGAAAGGCTCACCAAAGAAACAACGGCTTCTGCCAGCACGACTGTCCTGGAGAAAGTGTCCTCTCCAGCTCTTGCCCCTATGCCAAACAATCCAGTTCTTCCCCTTATGTTTCAAGCTGCCTCCCCTACGTTGGAGCCTGGGAGCTAGTCCCAATAAGTCTGTGCGTGGACCCTTTAAGAGGAACTGCCTGGGACTCCAGAAGGCTCAGCCTCCCTCAGCTTCGATTCCTGCTGGTTTTTGCAGCCAGAAGTTACATGGACTTCTTTTCCTGGCACTAGAACCATAAGTTGGGGAGCCTAGTGTGGGACTGGGACCCCTCACTCCTCAGGGAGGACTTTCACAGCCGAGGTATCCCTACTGATTTTTTATCCACCATACGTAGGTGTGGGACCTGCCTGTCCATACCTCCAGCCCTCCTACCAGTCTCAATGTAGCTTAATTTCAAAGTTGTTGGACTTCCCTTCAACTCGATTTCAGGTGGTTCTGAATGATGGTTGTTCTGTAGTTTAGTTGTAATTTTGATGTCAGAATTAATTTTTTTAAATCAACTATGTTAAGGCATAATTTACATACTACAAAATGAACACTTACAGAATGTGTATGTGTGTGTGTGTGTGTGTGTGTGTGTGTGTGTATATATATATATATATATATATATATATATATATATATATATATGGCTCAGTGAGTTTTGACAAATGTACATATCCATGTAACCATCTCCCTAATCAAGATATAGAACATTTTTACCACCCCAGAAAGACCCTTCCAACTCACTAGCAATCAATCCCCCAACCCATCTCAGCCCTAGGCAACCCCTAATCTGATGACTATGACTACAAATTAGTTTTGCCTATTAAAATCAGACAGCAAATATTCCTTTGTGTCAGGCTTTATTCATTCGGAATATTTTTGAGATTCATCCACGATACTGAGTTTATTATTAAGACATTCCTTTTATGTATGTGTTCTATTCCATTGTATAAATGTACCACAATTTGTTTATCCATTCAAGTGTTGGACATGTGGGTTTTATTTAATTTGGGGCTATTATGAATAAAGCTGCTATGAACATTCATGTCTTTTGTGGTCAGATGTTTCTATTTTGCTTGGCTAAATATCTACAAGTGGAATTGCTGGATCATATAGTAAGTATATGTTTAAATTTATAAAGCAACTGCCAAAATGTTTCCCATTGTGGTAATACCACTTTACTGGCATACCTAGGAGATATTGTGGGTCTGGTTCCAGACCACCACAATAAAGCGAGTATCACAATAAAGTGAGTTGTAATGTTTTTGCTGGTGGAGAGTCTTGCCTTCAATTTTTAAAAATGCAGCATCTGTGAAGCACAATAAAGCATAATGCAATAAAGTGAGATATGCCTGTTTACTGTCACTAGCAATGCGTGAGAGTTCCAGGTGATTCACATTCTCATATTCATTTTTACACTTGGAATTGTTGGCATTTTAATTTTAGCCATTCTAGATTATGTCTGGTGATATCCCATTGTGGTTTTAGTAAGTTTTTCCCTGCTGGCTAATTATATTGAGCATCTTTTCATGTGCATAGTACCATATCTTCTTTTGTGAAGTATGTGTTCCAACCTTTTACCCTATTTTTTAACCTTATTACTATGTGCAAGAGTTCTTTATAAATTCTGCGCACAAGTCCATTGTTGTATATATATTTTAAGAATATGTTCTCCAAGTCTTTGCTTTACCCTTTTATTTCCTTAGTAAATGGAAGTTTTTAATTTTGATAAAGTCCAACATATCAATTTTTTCTTCTGTTACAAGGATACAAGGATTTTTTTGTGTTCCTGTCTAGAAAATCTTTGCCTACCTCAAGGTCAAAATCTTTTTCTTCTATGTTTTCTTCTGCATAATTGTAGCTTTTAGATTTAGTCTATGATCCATTTTGAATTCCTTTTTCTATATTGTATAAAGTAGCGACCAAGATTCACTTTTACTTATTCATAGGATATTCAGTTTGTTCCAGCACCATTGTTGAAAAAACTATTCTTTTCACTGAATTATTTTTGTGCCTCTGTGAACATTAATTGACTATATATGAGTGGGTCTATTACAGGACTATATTCTAGCATTAATTGACTATTTATAAGTGGGTCTATTCCAGGACTATATTCTATTCCATTGATCTATATGTCTTTTCCTTATGCCAATACCATACTATCTAGATGACTAGCATTATATAAGTCTTGAAATCTAGTAGTACAGCCCTCCAAAAATAAGTCATAATTCTCAGACAACATAACCCATGTAGAAAATCCAGCAGAAACTAAAAAAAGCTACTAGAACTACTAAATAACTTTGGCAAGGCTGTAAGACAATATCAAAATATAAAAATTAGTTGTATTACCAATCAGAAAGAATATATGTATCCCTATGTTCATGGCAGCACTATTTACAATCGCTGAGATCTGGAAACAGCCCGTGTCCATCAGTAGATGAGTGGATAAAAAGCTGTGGTACATATATACAATGGAATACTATGCAGCTATAAGAAAGAAAGATCTCTTATCCTTTGAGACAACATGAGGGGACCTGGAGAGTATTATGCTAAGCGAAATAAGCCAATCAGAGAAAGGAAAGAGAAATACCACATGATCTCACTTATTTGTGGAATATAATGAACAAGGTGGGCTGATGAACGAAATAGACCCAGAAACATAGAAAGGAGTATGGTTCAGGCTGATAAACCTCAGAGGAGGGGGCAGGGGGATGAATGAGATGAACCAAAGAACTTATATGCATGTATGCATAGCCAATAGACATAGACAACAATGCTGGCGGGGGGGTGGGGGGGGGTGGTGATTGGGAGGAGGGCGGGGAAAGGAGAAACATCTGTAATAAAAATAAATTAATAAAAATTGAAAGAAAAATAAATAAATAAATAAAAGTGTTACTGCACTGGGGAAAAAATTAGTTGTATTTCTTACTGCTCGCATGAACAGTAAGAAATGTAAACATTTGAAATGTCATTTATAGTAACATAAAAAATGTGGAATACTTAAGATAAATCTGATAAAAGATATGGAAACTGAAAACTACATTGCTGAAATTAAAGAAGACATAAATAAATAAAAGAATATACCATGTTGATAGGTCTGAAGACTCAATATTATCGAGATGTCAATTCTCCCCCAATTAAATCTATTGATTAAATTCAATTACAATCAAAATCTCAGCAGGCTTTTTCGTAGAAATTGGCAAGCCAATGCTAAAATTCAGATGGATATACAGAGAACCAAGAATAAGCAAAATAAGATAGAAAAAAGAGAATGAAGTTGGAGGATTAACACTACCAAATTTCAAGACTTATTATAAAGCTACAGTAGCCAAAACAGCATAACACTGATGTAAAAACAAACATCAATGGCACAGACAGAATATAGAGCCTAGAAATAAACCCACAAATATATGGATAACTGATTTTTAACAAAGGTACAAAGAAAATCCAATGGAGAAAGGAGTCTTCAACAAATGGTGCTGGAACAACTGGGACATCATATGCACAAAAAGGAACTTAGATCCATACCCCACACCATATATAAGAATTAAGTTGAAATAAATCATAGACCTAAATGTAAAGACTAAAACTATGAAACTTCCAGAGGAAAAAACAAAAACATACAGGAGAAAATCTATGTGATCCGAGCTGGGCAAAGAACTCTTAGGAAAAAACATTTATAAACTTATAAACTGCAATTTTGAAAGTTAAAACCTTCTGCTCTTCAAAAGACTCCAAGAGAATGAAAAGATTGACACAGACTGGGGAAAAAATATTTGCAAAGCATATACCTGATAAAAGACTTGTATCCAGAATATATAAAGAGCTCTCAAAATACACAACCCACTTTTTAAATAAGAGCAGAAAGTTTGAACAAACATTAAACCAAAGAAAACATACAGAAGGCAAACACATGAAAAGATGTCAACATCATCAGTCATTAGGAGAATGTAAATTTAAACCACAATAAGATACCTCTATACACCAATTAGAACTGCTAAACTTAAAAAGACTGACCAAACCAAATGTTGGCAACCACTGAGAGAAACCAGAACTTTCACACACTACTGGTAAAAATTAAAATGGTAAAATCACTTTGGAAAAGTTTGGCAGTTTTAAAAAAAAAAATGAAACATACACCTACCATATAATCTAACCATATTATGCCTAAGTATTTACCTGAGAGAAAATGAAATACGTATCTATACAAAGACCTGTACATGAATGTGCATAGTAGCTTTGATAGTCAAGAACTAAAAATAACCCAAATGTCTATCAACACACAAATAGATAAACAAATTGACAAAATTATACAGTGAAATACTACTCATCAATAAAAAAGGCTAAACCATTGATAATGCTACAGAGTGAATCTCAAAATAATTATGCTGAGTGTAAAAGCCAAATAGAAAAGCATATGCAAAAAAAGAAAAAAAGATAAACTGGACTTCAAAAAAACTAAAATCTTTTGTGCAAAAAATATTAACAAAAAATAAAAAGATGACCTACAGAACACAAGAAAATATTTGCAAGTCATATATACATCTGATAAGTATTTAATATTCAGACTAAATAAAGAACTTTAAACAAGTCAACAAAAAGACAACCTAATTCAAAACTGAACAAAAGACTTGAATAAGACATATCTCCAAAGAAGAAATACAAATACTTAACAGCACATGAAAAGATGTTCACCATCATTAGGGAAATATAAATCAAACTATAATGAGAAACCCACTGGATGAATATTTTAAAAAATTAAAAATAAAAAGTGCCAGCAAGAATGTGGAAAACTGGAATCCTCATACATTGCTGGTAGGTGCCAGCTGCTGTGGAAAACAGACAACTTCTCAAAATATTAAATATAACTATTGTATGACCCAGCAATTCCACTCCTGGGTATACACCCAAAATAACTGAAAACAGGGATTCAGACACTTGCATGCCAATGTTCATTGCAGCATTATTCACAATAGCCATAAAGTGAAAACAACACAAGTGTCCATCAAGAGATGAATAAACAAAATGTGATATATACATATAATGGAGTATTATTCAGCCATAAAAAGAAAAGAAATACTAAAACATGCTACAGTGTGGATGAATCCTGGAAATATTATGCCAAGTGAAATAAGCCAGATACAAAAGGAACAAATATTGTATGATTTCACTTATATATCTAGAATAGACAAATTTATAGAAATAGCCCTGGGCAGTGTGGCTCAGTGGTACAGCATCGGAGCATGGACCAATGAGTCATGGGTTCTATTCCGGTCAAGGGCACGTACTTCAGTTGCAGTTGGTCCGTGGCCCCGGTCAGGGTCATGTGGGAGGCAACCAGTTGATGTGTCCCTCTCACGTCGATGTTTCTCTCTCTTTCCCTTTCTCTCCCTCTCTCTCCCACTCTATCTAAAGATAAATAGAAAAAAAATCCTTGGATGGGGATTAAACAAACAAAAAAATTTTGTAGAAATAAAATGGTTACCAGGGTCTGGAGGGAAAGCGTAATGGAGAGATAATTCAAGGGTACAGAGTTTCTGTTTGGAGTGATCAAAAATGTTTGGAAAAAGATAGAAGTGATGGTTGCATAACACTGTGAATATACTTAAGGCTACTGAATTTTACACTTAAAATCATTAAAATGAAAAATTTTTTAATAATATGAACTTTTTTCCCACAGAATTTTACAATTCTGCTTACTTTTATAAAAATAGAAAAAATAAATCTATTTTAATTTATTAAAACTCTCCCTAATCAAATGTTTTAACAACATATTTTCTTTTGTACTAGAGACAGAAGAGGTGCAACTGCTTCTAGAAAATTCTCTAGTTTGGCTTTCAACTAACATTGAAATGATTTGAAACTATTCTCTAAACCATGAAAATTATTATACTAATGCAGTAATCTTATAACTACTGATCCTCTCCTCTCATAAATAAAAGAGAAAAGACAGCACATTGCAGAAATAGCCTGAATAACCTGCTATTCTAATTAAATTTAATCATGTTTTTAATTTCCCAAATACGTTATTTTCTTTAAAAAGCACATTACTTGATAAAATTGTTTTTCCTTGTCTGGGGAGTTGTAACTAGCAAAAGGAAAAAACAACCATGTTTAACATTTCTGGATTTTGGGCATCCTATAAAATTGCTGTTCTTCCCTTAGGCAGTCAAAATTAAAACTTATTCGTTTGAGTTTTTTCTTCTTATTAGTACTATATAGTTTATCTGCTCTTAGAGATGCAGAAGATTCTGTATTTTCTGGTTCTAAAGAGAAGCATTTCAGCACATGCCAAAAGTAAGCATTTCCTCAAAGATTACATAATATTCCAGAGGAAGAAAGAAATTTTGTAGCAAAAAGAACTCTAGAAATCTTAAAATACCACTAGTGCTATCATGAGCCAGCTATACATCCTTACACAAGTCATTTCTCTTAAAAGAAGTAGTTCTGAAACTATATAATCAACAATTCAATTAAATCAGCATTTTGATGACTACTTATGTGCAAGATACTGTATCAGGTGCAATGGAGAGTTAAAGAGACTAAACACAGATCCATCTTGAAAGATTTTACAATCTAATAGGAAAATATATTTTTAAACAAGTAAATAACCTGCTGCTTCTGCTGTGTGACAGAGCATATTTTAAATTTACTAGGTAAATACAAGCTTCTTTTAAAATAACTTTTTTTTTTTTTAAAGGAGGGGCAGGGGTAAGGCCAGCTCAACATTCAGCTAATGATTCATTTAGCCAATTAGATGTAAGTGAAATGTTCAAGTTTTAATAAAGTATATTATATTTTACAGTTCATGGCAGAAAGATAATATAAGGGACTTAAAAGATATATAGATAATTCATAGATAATTAGGTACTAAAAGTTTACTTACCTTTGAAAAATTTCCTTCACAAAAGTTAATGTCTGCCTTATAGAGACTTGATTCACTTCAGTAACTCATTGAGCATATCTGATTACTCTGCACTCTGTCTAAGAACTAAGAACTGCATGCTTACTACTTGAATAATTTAGCCAGCAATGGGGAGAAAATACTCCTCAAAAACGAACCAGTGGGGAGGGAGAGAAAAGAAAATAGATAGGTCAGTAAACCAATTCAGAGAAAGCCTAAACCACTCATGTGATCCACAGAACTATCAAAAGCAGTTCATCTTTCCCACCACAGAAACCAGGGAGATAAGCAGTCTTCTTCGAAGCAAAGGCTTTTTCTCCTACCTTCAACCTTCTAGAGTCCAATGATTCTAAGGCAAACAGCAGCATGCTGGATAATATGTTTCCCAACACTAATATAAAACAACTGTTACTTAACCAGGTGGTCAAAGTTAAGCACCTAACACACTGTATAAACAGAAGAAATGATGATGTAAATAAGAAGCTTAACCCAACAAATAAATAGAACTTATAGAGATGAATCAGTTATTTCAAATGACAAAAATGACTCACAATCTCACATAGAGTGAAAACATAAAATGAAATCAGTATTAAAATAATTTCTCCCTGCCCTGGCCGGCTTGGCTCAGTGGTTACAGCATAGGCTCTCTGACCAGAGAATTCTGGGTTTGGTTCCCGCTAAGGGCATGTACCTTGGTTGCAGTTTGTCCCCGGTCCTGATTGGGGTTGTGTGGGTGGCAACCACTGAATGTATCTCTTTCACATCAATGTTTCTCTGTTCTCAGGTAAGGATAAAAACTAATAATAATAATTTCTCTCTGAAAATTATATTTTCATTTCAACATATTTACTGCAGTCAAGAATATAACAAGAATGTGTGTGTGTGTATGTCTGTATATGCGTGTGTGTATATGTATATACACATACACGTGTATTTTTTTCAAGACTGAATAACTCCTCAATGTACCAAGATTGAAGACTGAACACATGTTAATAGTCTCTTTCCACATAAAATGTCATAAAACTTCTTTTTAATACACTACATCTATAAAAGTCTAAAAAAAGCAACAAAAAAGGATGTTATTATCAGTCAAAATCACAAATCCCCAGAAGATGGAACTGGTTTTCACATTTAAAGGTTATAAACAAACAATTCACAGAAAACATATAAGTGGCCAGTGAGTATAAGATGCTCCCCCGCTCTAGTAATCAGGGAAATATAAATTAAATCAATGAGATACCATTTTGTCCAGCAGATTAGCAAAATATTTGAAACAGGGGCAGTAGGGCTCTCATTTACTGCTGGTGAGAGAGTAAGCTGAAAAAGTCTTTTTAAAAGGTAATTTGTTGATATCCACCAAAACACAAAGTACCCTTTAAATCTGCACTTTCACTTCTAGGACTCTAACCTAAAGGAAGTATTTGCTCATATATATTCATGTGTGTTAGTACAGCCTCTCTTTTAAAATGGAGGAAATGAGAAACAATTTAAATGACCAATGATAATGGAATGGTTAAGTGAATTATGCCTCATCATACTATGAAATACCATTCAGGAAAAGTATCTATGTGAAAGCACACACACACACCCCCACCTCAAAAAAAATAAATAAATAAAACACAATGGGTCATATTATTCCTAAAAATCCTAGCTTCTTTCAAGTATTTACCATCAGACTGACACACCCAAGACCCCTCTTTATGGTAGTCACCTACCTACCTCTCTGTCAAGTCCCCTAATTCACAGAAAAACTTAACTAAGTTTTTCTCCAACCACTTCAGTGATCATTCCTGAAGATTTCAATATTAATATACTCTCTTAGTTCCTTCACTTCTTTCTAAATCTTTTCTTTCATCCCACTTCATTTATTTACTCCCATGATTATACCCTAAACCTTGTCATGTCCAATAACTAAACCACATCCCAGTCTCACTTTTAAGCCTCACATTTAGACCACCACTTCCTAGCTTTCCTTGTATGCTAGTGGCCCTACTTTTGCAATTCTTTATCACCATTAAAAGTTCCAGTCCATTGATCATACAACTCTTTCACTGTCCATCAAGTACCTCATGTTCTCAATTTCTTCCTTAAATAACCATGGTCCCAAAACTATAACTTCCTTGTATACAACTTCTAGTTCACTGCATCTCTCCCTCCAGCATACTTCTGGCAAAACCCTAACCCTGGTTAAACCTAACACATTGCTTATTCCAAAAGTGTTCTAATTGGTCTTACTTCCATTCTTGATCAATAGGCAGACTGCTAGATGTCTACCCAATATCTACTCTCCCTTTCCTTAATAAGAGAACCCTGATTTCACTTAGGAAATTAATGTACCCAGCTAAAACACTACCAAGTCTCCCTGGCAGCTACAGGAAGTCTGTGAAACTGGAATATAAAATAAGTGAAGTCACTGGGTAGGGCTTTAAAGAAAGCTCTTTAAAAAGACCCAATTCAGCTGACATGTGTTTTTCTGCCTTCTGTCTAGATGTGATTCTAGAGAAGGATCAACCAACTTATACCACAATCAGACAGGCACACTTGAAGATGTCTAAACAGAAAGACAAAAGGAACCTGAATCCCTGATGTCATAGAGCTGCCATATCAATCGGGCTGCCTACCTCCAGTTTTTTGTTACTTAAGAAAAATAGCTAGCCAGTGTGGCTCAGTGGTTGAGTGTCGATCCATGCACCAAGAGGTCACCGGTTTGATTCCCGGTTGGGGCACATGCCAGGTTGTGGGCGGATCCCCAGTGGGCAGCGTGCAGGAGGTAGCCAATCAGTGTTCTCTCTCATCGATGTTTCTATCTCTTTCTCCCTCTCCCTTCCTCTTGCTCTAAAATCAATAAGAAAAAACAAAAATTTTTTAAAGAAAAATAAAGCTCCTAATTTGTTTGAGTCATTATTTTGAGGTCTCTTCTATTTACAGTAAATACAGTTCCTAACTCCTAGGTCCATTACAGCTTATTCCCCACAGAGCAACCACAGACCTTTTAAAAGTATAAGCCAGATCATATTACTAGTTTCTCATCACATTTTAAATAAATTTAGGCTCCCTACCAGGTCAACTAGGCCTTCTTTGATCTGGTCCTTCTGTCTCTCCCAATTCATCTCCTACCAAATCCCTATACCATTCTTCCACTCAACACTTGCACACTCAGCTCCAGCCACACTGTTCCTTGAACAAGCCAAACTTGTTTCTGTCTCAGGGCCTTTGCATTTGCTGCCCCCTTTGCCTGGAATGCTCTTTCCTCATACCTTTGCTTGGTTTGCTCCCTCACTCTTTCAGGTTGCAATTTAAATGGTGCCTTCTCTGAAAGTCCTCCCCTGATCACTCTTATTTAAAACAGTCTATTTGTGGCTCCTCAACTTTCCCTTCCGCTCTCCTTAACTCTTCTTATCCTGCTTTATTAATATATATAATATTAAGTGTTTGCTTATTTACTGTCTTTCTTCCCCACAAGAATGAAATCTCCTTGAGGGCAAGGACCTCAGGTAGTATCTTATTCAGCACTGTATCCCAATACCTGGCACACAGTAGGGACACGATGAATAAATTAATACAAATCATGATTTCATTTATACTGAAAAAAAAACTAAAGCGTCTGTGTGTGTGTGTGTGTGTGTGTGTGTGTGTGTAAGTAGGTAAAGGATCTAGGATATACACTAAACTTGACAGCAGTTACCTCTGGGAAAGAGTGGGAAATAAGGAAAAGAGAAACATTTTCAAAAGACAACTATAACAATAAGGCAGGAAGAAAATTTTAAACATACTTAGAAATATAAACCTATCCATAAAATCATAAAATTTAAAAATTCATAGTAACCTCAGGAAGCATGACACCACCCACCATGGGTAGGATAAACTATGATTATTAAGTAAACATCTTTTATTTATTTATTTTAAAATATGTTTTTATTGATTTTTTTTAGAGAGGAAGAGAGATAGAAACATCAATGTGAGAGACATAGATCAGCTGCCTCCTGCACGCCCCCTACTGGTGACCAAGCCTGCAACCAGGAATTGAACTGGGTCCTCTGAGTCCATGGGATGCCACACCAGCGGGGCAGTAAACATCTTTTAAAAGAACCAGAATTAGGGGAATAAAATTTCTTGTTATCTTTTTATAGCCCTTATAAAGGTTTTTACTGCCACTTATACAAAATAATAAAGTATACTAAATAAAAATTATATTAGTAGTATGTTACACATCAAATGAATAATGGTGAGTACTACAGAGTTAATTTCCACTTACCATCCCTTGCTCAGTACCAACTTTTAAAGACCTTCCTTCCCTGGAGATTCATCCAGATAATTATATGTTTACTTTATTTTGTTTCAGAAAATATGAACTCTGCGACATCTTGTTCTCTATCAAGGTATTCATACAAATGTCTAGTGCCTTTTAAATTTTTTTACATCTTTATTGAATCATATTTTACATATTATAGACCTCATCCACTTCAAGTGTATAATTTAATGACTTTTAGTAAATTTATCAAGTCGTGGAACATAATAAATCAGCTTTAGAAATTTTTGCCACTATAATAAAATCACTCATACCCATTTATTATTAATTCCCATTCCTACCCCCTACTCCAATCAAGCACGAATCTACTGTTTGTCACTATACATTTGTCTATTCTGTACATTTTCTATAAATGGAATTATATAATATATGGTCTCTTGTATCTGGCTTCTTTCATTTAGTGTCTTTTGGGGGTTCATCCATGTGGTAGCATGTATAATGATTCATGCCTTATTATTACTGAATAGTATTCCATTGTATGGATGTCCCATTAGTGACTTTTGATTTTATAACTTGAATTTCCATTTTCTAGGTTATACAATGGATGCAGGATAATTTGGGTATTTGGGGTGTGGGGGAGAAGGACCTATATAGCGAACTTCTATTTAACCCAAAGAACACAGGTTAGTGTTTTTCAAACACAATCCACTTTATACATGATGAGATTGTCTTAGCTTCCCTCAACAACATTTTGCCATCAGTCCCTTTTAAAACCATCTTTCTGCTCCTCCCTCCTAACAGGAACAAAAGTATAGTTCCCCAAGGTTTCTTCTCTCTCCCAAGGCTTATAAAAACCTCTACCCTTACTATTCCAACTACTTTAATTCCTTTTCTACCTCTAAGTCCTTGTTTTCTCTTTATCTTCACGCTGATAGCTTTAAATTTTCCATAATCTCCAATTTTTTAAAAGGCACATTAGAGCTAAGTATCTGGATATTCTGGATTGTATTTAAGATGAATCTGTGGTTCTTTTGATGTGGTTCCTGAGAATAATTTCTTACTATGTAGAAAAAAGCTCTGTGATTTTTTAAAAAACCCAAAAATCAAACAAAACAATTTCACAATACCATTATAAAAGGAAAATGAAGACCCAACTCAACATATTACACCCTCATTTTAAAAAGGGCCAAAGAAGAAGAGAGAGAAAAACTTGAACAGATCAATTACAACTAAGGAAATTGAAGATGTAATCAAGAAACTCCCAGCAAACAAAATCCCAGGCCCATATGGCTTCACGGGGGAGTTTTACCAAATACTCAAAGAACTAACATCCATTCTCCTCAAACCATTCCAAAAAATTCAAGAAGAAAGACTTCCAAACTTGTTTTCTGATGCCAGCATAATTCCAATTCCAAAGCCAGATAAAGACACTACAAAGAAAGAAAACTACAGACCAATATCCCTGATAAACACAGATGCCAAAATCCTCCATAAAATATTAGCAAATTGGATCCAGCAATACATTAAAAAAATCATTCACCATGACCAAGTGGGATTCATCCCAGGGATGCAAGCCTGGTAAAATATTCGCAAATCAATAAATGTGATACACCACATAAACAAAATGAAAGATAAAAACCATATGATCAGCCCTGGCCAGTTTGGCTCAGCGGTTAGAGCGTCAGCCTGCGGTCCTGAGAGACCCGGGTTCGGTTCCCGCTAAGGGCACGTACCTCGGTTGCAGTTTGTCCCCGGCCCTGGTCGGTCGTGCGGGTGGCAGCCACTCGATGTGTTCCTTTCACATCGATGTTTCTCTCTCTCTCTCTGTTCCTCTCTCTCCCTCCCACTCTACCTGAACAAAAAAATGGGAAAATGTCCTCGGGTGAGGATTAAAAAAAAAACAAAAAAAAAACCATATGATCATATCAATAACGATGAAAAAGCATTTGAAAAAATCCAGCATCCATTTCTGATAAAAATGCTCAGCAATGTGGGAATAGGGGAATCATATCTCGACATAATAAAAGCCATATATGAAAAACCTACAGCCAACATCATACTCAATGGGCAAAAACTAAAAGCATTTAGTTTTTGTTTCTTAAAAACAGGAACAAGATAGGAATGCCCACTTTCACCACTCTTATTTAAACATAATACTGGAAGTCTTAGCCACAGCAATTAGACAAAAAGAAAAAAATAAAAGGGATCCAAATTGGAAAGGAGGAAGTGAAACTGTCATTATTTGCAGATGACATGATATTGTACATAGAAAACCCTAAAGACTCCATCAAAAATCTACTAGATTTAATAAATGAATTCGGCAAAGTAGCAAGATACAAAATTAACATCAAGAAATCAACAACATTCTTATACACCAATTATGAACTCACAGAACGAGAAACTAAAAAAACAATCCCATTTACCAGTGCAGCAAAAAAAATTAAGATACCTGGGAATAAACTTAACCAAAGAAGTAAAAGACCTGTTTGCAGAAAACTACAGGACATTGGAAAAAGAAATAAAGACATAAAAAAGTGGAAGCATAGACTATGTTCATGGATTGGAAGAATTAACATCATTAAAATGTCCATACTACCCAAAACAATCTACAGATTCAATGCAATCCCCATTAAAATACCAATGATATATTTCACAGAACTAGAACAAATACTTCATAAGCTTATATGGAACCAAAAAAGACCCCAAATAGCCATAGCAATCTTGAAAAAGAAGAACAAAGTAGGAGGGATCACAATACCAAATATCAGGTTATACTACAAAGCCACAATAATCAAAACAGTCTGGTACTGGCACAAGAACAGACATATAGATCAATGGAACAAAACAGAGAACCCAGAAATTGACCCAAGACATTATGTTCAACTTATATTTGACAAAGGTGGCAATAGCATACAATAGAGTAAAGACAGCATCTTTAATAAATGGTGTTGAGAAAATTGGGCAGATACATGCAAAAAAATGAAACTAGACCACCAACTTACACCATAAACAAGAATAAACTCAAAATGGATAAAAGACTTAAATGTGATTTGTGAATCTATAAAAACCCTAGAAGAAAATGTAGGCAACAAAATTTCAGACATCACATGCAGCAGAATTTTCACTGATATGCCTAAGGCAAGAGAAACAAAGAAAAAAATGAACACATGGGACTACATCAAACTAAAAAGCTTCTGCACAGCAAAAGAAACAACCATCAAAATGGAAAGTGAACCCACTCTATGGGAGACCATAACTGTCAATAATACATCAAATAAGAGGTTAATTTCCAACATATATAGAGTACTCATACAACTCAACAAAAGAAAGACAAAGAACCCAATTAAAAAATGGGCAGAGGGCCCTGGCCGGTTTGGCTCAGCAGTTAGAGCGTCGGCCTGCGGTCCGGAGAGACCCAGGTTCGGTTCCCGCTAAGGGCACGTACCTCGGTTGCAGTTTGTCCCCGGCCCTGGTTGGTCGTGTGGGTGGCAGCCACTCGATGTGTCCCTTCACGTCGATGTTTCTCTCTCTCTCTCTTCCTCTCTCTCCCTCCCACTCTATCTGTACAGAAAATGGAAAAATGTCCTCGGGTGAGGATAAAAAAAAAAAAATGGGCAGAGGACCTAAATAAACACCTCTCCAAAAAGTACATACAAATGGCCAAGAGACATAGGAAAAAATGTTCAATGTCACTAATCATCAGAGAAATGCAAATTAAAATGACTATGAGGTATCACCTCACACCCACCAGAATGACTGCCATCAACAAATCATCAAAAAGTGCTGGCAAGGGTGTGGAGAAAAGGGGACTCCAGTACACTGCTGGTGGGAATGCAGATTGGTGCAGCCACTATGGAAAACAGTATGTTGTTTCCTCAAAAAATTAAAAATGGAACTGCCATTTGACCCAGTGATCCCACTTCTAGGAATATATCCTAAGAAGCCTGAAACACCAATCAGAAAGAATATGTGTACCCCCATGTTCATAGCAGCACTATTTACAATTGCTAAGATCTGGAAACGGTCCAAGTGTCCATCAATAGATGAGTGGATAAAAAAGCTGTGGTACATATACACAATGGAACACTACATAGTTATAAAAAGAATGATCTCTTATCCTTTGAGACGACATGGAGGGACCTGAAAATATTATGCTAAGTGAAATAAGCCAGTCAGAGAAAGTCAAATAGCACATGATCTCACTTATTTGTGGAATATAATGAACAAATAAGCTGATGAACAAAACAGATCCAGAGACATAGAAAGGAGTACGATTCAGACTGAAAACCTCAGAGGAGGGGGGGTGGGATTAGATAAACCAAAGAATTTATATGCATGTGTGCATAACCAATGAACATAGACAACAATGTTGTGAGAGGGCAGGGGGGCGGGATCAGGAGGAGGATGTCTAGGGGAGAAAATGGAGAAACATCTGTAACAAAAATAATTAATAAAAATGTAAAAATTGGCAAACTTTATTACACTAAAAATAAATAAATAAATAAAAAATGAATGGCAGCCCTGGCCAGTTTGGCTAAGTTGTTATAGCCTAGGCCCGAGGACCGAAGAGTCACAGGTTCGATTCCCAGTCAAGGGCACACCTCAGTTGCAGGTTGGATCCCTGACCCCATTTGGGTCGTGCAGGAGGCAACCAATTGTTATGTCTTTATCACATCGATGTTTCTCTCTCTCTCTCTTTCTCCTTCCCTCCCTCCCTCCCATTCTATCTAAAAAAATCAATGGAAAAATATCCTTGAGTGAGGATTAAAAAAATAAAAAATGAATGGCATGATAACATGTATACTATACCTTTCTCAGGCTTTCATATTCCTCACGAAGTTCCCCAGGCTTGCTTAATTTGATTGGTGTTCTGAATATAAACTCTGGAAAAAAGGGAAAAGAAGAAGATCTTTAACAGGAATTTCTAGGAAGGAACCAAGTTCACTTTGTCCTACTGCTTTCCCCACATTTTAAACATTAAAAATTGCAGTCATCTTGCCCTGGCTTGTGTTGCTAAGTGGTTAGAGCATCAGCCTGCACACCGAAAGGTCTTGGGTTTGATTCCACCTCAAAGATACATGCCTGGGTTGCAGATTCAATCCATAGCCCCAGTTGGGGCAGGAGACAACCAATCGATGTGTCTACCTCACATCAATGTCTCTCTCCTCTCTCTCCCCCCCCCCCGTCACTCTCTCTCTATCTCTATCTCTCCCCGCTTCCCTCCCTCCCTTCCACTCTCTCTAAAAATCAATGGAAAAAATATATCCTCAGGTGAGGATTAACAAAAAAATATTTTTAATTATGGTCATCTTAATTTGAATATTCATTTATTCATTTAATAAATAATTATTAAAGGGAGTAAATCAGGCACAATTCTAAGCACTGGGAGAAGCACTGAACAAATAACGTCCTTGCTCCATGGAGTTTACAGTCTTGTAAAGGGAAACAGAGAATAAACAAATAAGCGTGTGTACATAATACATTTGGTGGTACTAAGTGCTATTGAAGGAAATAAATGTAAAGTGGAAGAAAAAGATTATTTTATATAGAGTGGTCTGGAAGAGCTTCACTGGTAAAGTAACATATTAAAAGACTTTAAGAAAAAACTATATTTAAAACTTAGTTCAGTGTTACCAAGTAACATTTTTTTATTATTTTATTTTTTTGCTTTTTTAAAATTTATTTTTACTTTTTAATTTTTTTGTTACAGATGTTTCTCCTTTTATACCCCATTGACACCCTCCTCCCCATCCCCCCCCCCGCCCCATCCCCGGCTTTGTTGTCCATGTCCATTGGTTATGCATATATGCATATAAGTTCTGTGGCTAATCTCTTCCCACCCCCACCACCCCCTCTTCTGAGGGTTGTCAGTCTGTACCCTACTTCCGTGTTTCTGGGTCTACCCTATTCCTCAGACTGTTATATTCATTATATTCCATATATAAGTGAGACCATGTGGTATTTGTCTTTTTCTGCTTGGCTTGTTTCACTTAGGATAATACTTTCCAGGTCCCTCCATGTAGTGTCAAAGGATAAGAGATCTTTCTTTCTTACAGCTGCATAGTACTCCATTGTAGTGTTACCAAGTAACATTTTAAATGAGCTGAAGTTTTATTCATAATACTGTATATGTCTATTTCTTTTTCAACATTGCCACCAGAATGTTTTCCTGTACACAATCTGTAAATCAGCGTTCTCAACCTGTGGGTCGTGACCCCTTCGGAGGTCGAACGACTCTTTCACAGGGGTCACCTAAGAGCACTGAAACACATATTTCTGATGGTCTTAGGAACCGAGACACCGTTCCTCTATCTGCCTCCAGGCGGGTCCGCCCAAATGCAGATACCCCCACATACAACATGTGGAACTGTATTAAAGGGTCTCAGCATTAGGAAGGTGAGAAACACTGCTGTAAATATTGTCAGTATATAACCTGATTATTTTATCCTCAAAACCTTCAGTGGTTTTGATCTGCCTATAGCATCAAGTCAAAACTTTTCAACGTGTCATTCAAGGTTCTCCAGAGACTGAGCATAACTATCTTTCGAAGGCACTGTATCTCTCAACCCTAGTTACAATATATGTGTCACATTTTAAAATCTTTTAAGCTGTTTGCTCAGCTAAAATTGTGAATCCGAGATATACAGGTACATAGAAGGCACCCAATAAATAGACGATAAAAATCCAAGTTAAGAATGAAATGAAAGTCCTAAATGCTATCAAAAAGGAGGGGGAAAGTATACACAAATTCCTTACGTGTACATGACATGTCTATATACCCCTATGTGTATATATAGTGATTGAAACAGTATTTATTCTGAATTACTAATAACTCTACATCCCACTGAGGTTGATAAATACATGTAGAAAAGTAGGCTCCTCAATCAGTTGTCTTTGTCATTTTTCAGTTGTCTCAACTATTTTAGAAAGACTCATTTAGTACACCTGAGAAGATTGGAAGGTCCTTAGATAGAAATATTGCACCTAATGCAGAGGCAGAAAACAGTAACTTACAGGTCTACCAAGTACTAGAGGGTTGTTAGACCCTGAGTTTGGGAGACAGAACATTCCATCACCTTCATCCACTTAAAAAAAAAGTCCTGATGACTATTTTAATCATATCCCTTAAGCCCACTTCCAGCTATAGGCAAACAGTATTTAAAATTAGATGCCTTAAAAGAGAAGGGGAAGGAGGAAAGCAAAAGCAAAAACCGTAAGGCGAAAAAACTACTTTAAATCCATTTATGTTGAATCCATTACATGTAAGATACTTCATATATATTTTCTCAGTGAAACTTCACAGAAACTTTATAAAGTAGGTATTGCACACATTTTACAATAAGAAAAATGAGGTTGATGACTTGCTCAAGGTCACAGCACTAGTACATAGCAAAACCAAAAGAAAAGCACTAATAAGAATAAAGAGATAAATTACATAATGATTTAAAAGCAACCCTTCAAGAAGATATAATAATCATGAACTTAATATGAATGTACAGCACAGCAAAAACTAATATGACTATAAGGAGAAATGAATAAATTCAAAATAATGGTAAGAAAATTTAACACACCATAACTAAAATCACATCAGGCAGACTAAAAGTTAGTAAAAATATAGAAAAATTGAACAATAAAATTAACAAACTTGATCATATACATTTACATATATGTATGCACTCAAGGAACAGAATATATATATTCCTTAAAGCAAACAAGGAGCAATTAAAAAGATACTAGGTCACAAAGAAGTTTCAAAATATTTCAAATAGTTCATATTATATAGACTTTGCTCTTGGATCCTAGGTGCTATTTTCCAAGTCAAGTTTTCTAGCTACCTGGCTAATTATTCTGGTTTACCCAATTTTCTTTCTCAATAAATTCCTTTTCTGCTTAAGTTTGTGAGAGTAGATTTCTGCTGATTAGAACTAACAACCCTAGCTGATTCTACTTTTTACTATGAAATGATCAACAAACCAACCACCAGTAAAACTGGTTAAGAAAAAAAAGAGAGGACTTCCGGTCAAGATGGCGGTGTAGGTAAACGCGGTATGGCACCCTCCCACAACCACATCAAAGTTACAACTAAACTACAGAACAACCATCATTCAAAACTGCCTGAAATCAAGCTGAATGGAAGTCCTACAACTACGGAATTAAAGCAGCAGCCACATCCAGACTGGTAGGAGGGGCGGAGGCAGACAGGCTGGTCCCACACCCACGTGTGGCAGATAAAAATCAGGAGGACACCTCGGCTGGGAAGGTCCTCCCTGAGGACTGAGGGGTCCCCATCCCACACCAGACGCCCCGCTCAGGGTTCCAGTGCCAGGAAAAGAAGTCCCCATAACTTCTGGCTGGAAAAACTAGCTGGAACTGAGGCTCAGGGAAGCTGATGCGGTTGGAGCCCCAGGCAGCTCCTTAAAGGGCTCGCGCACAGACTTATCGGACTCACTCTCTTTAAGCTTGGAGGGGAGGCAGCTTGAGGGGCACCTGGGACATACAAAAAAGAACTGAGCTGTTTGGCATTGGAGCGAGGGCTTGATAGGGGGCTTTCTCCGGGACAAACGTGCTTCGGAGGCCTTTGTTCCTTTGGTGAGCCCTTCCCTAGGGCGGCAGACAGTTGCCTTATCTGGGACTCCAGCAACCTGGCTCACACTGGTAGCCCCGCCCTGGTGATTCCCTGAGGCCCCGCCCCACCCAACTTTCAGGCCCACCCAAGCTGTTGCCACTTGCTTAACCATAGGATTGGCCTGTCCTGGATCCTGCTTCAGGTTTTCCTAAATTCTTTCAAACAAGTAGCATCTGGTCTCAGCCCCATACCTCTCATTAATACACAGAAACAAACACAGGGAGGCAGCCAAAATGAGGAGACAAAGAAACAGGTCCCAAATGAAAGAACAGAACAAAACCCCAGGAAAAGAACTAAGCGAAATGGAGATAAGCAACCTAACAGATGCTGAGTTCAAAATACTGTTTATAAGGATGCTCAATGAACTTAGCAAGGGCCTCAAGAGCATAAAAAAGGACCAGTCAGAAATGATGGATGCATAGTCAGAAATGAACGAGGCATTAACTGAAATAAAGAATAATTTACACAGATTCAATAGTACAGTACGTAAATCCAAGAAGCAAACCATTGATTTGGAATATAAGGAAGCAAAAAACGCCCAATCAGAACAGCAAAAAGAAAAAAGAATCCAAAAAAATGAGGATAGTGAAAGGAGCCTCTGGGACAACTTCAAGCGTGCCAACATTCACATCTTGGGGGTGCCAGAAGGAGAACAGAGAACAAGAAATTAAAAACCTGTTTGAAACAATAATGGCAGAAAACTTTCCTAACTTGGTGAAGGAAACAGACATAGAAGTCCAGGAAGCACAGAGAGTCCCAAACAAAATGAACCCCAAGAGGCCCACACCAAGACACATCATCATCAAAATGCAAAAGGTTCAAGACAAAGAGAGAATCTTAAAAGCAGCAAGAGAAAAGCAGTTAGTTACCTACAAGGGAGTTCCCATAAGGCTGTCAGCTGATTTCTCAAAAGAAACTTTGCAGGCCAGAAGGGAGTGGCAAGAAATATTCAGAGTGATGAAAAGCAAGAACCTACAACCAAGATTACTCTATCCTGCAAAGCTGTCATTTAGAATTGATGGCCATATAAAGAGTTTCCCAGACAAGAAAAAGTTAAAGGAGTTCATCACTACCAAACCGTTATTATATGAAATGATGGTCTTTTTGAAGAAAAAGATAAAATATATGAACAAACAAAATGGCATGAATACATATCTATCAACAGTGGAATCTGCAGGCAAGGTGAACAGGCAGAGCAGAGACATGTGGATGCAGAGAGCATTTTCTTGGTTGCTGGATGGGAGGGGGTTTGGGGGGATGAGTGGGGAAGGTGAAGGGATTAAGAAGAGTAGGTTCATTGCTGGACTAACAGGCCTCAAAGGGAAGGGGGTTGGGGGGTGGGAGGAAATAAACCAAAGAAGTTATATGCATAACCAATGGACACAAACAATAGTGCTGGAAAAGGCGGGAGGGGGGCAGGAGTGGGGAGGAGGAGGTCAATGGGGGAAAAATGAGGACCATCTGTAATACAATCAACAATAAAGATTTAAAAATAAATAAATAAATAAAAAGAAAAAAAAAAGAGCCCTGGCCAGTTTGGTTCAGCAGTTAGAGCTTGGGCCTTCGGACCAAAGAGTCTCGGGTTTGATTCCAGTCAAGGGCACATAGGTTTGTGGTTCGTCCCTGACCCTGGTTGGGATTGTGCAGGAGGCAACCAATCAATGTGTCTCTCTCACATCGATGTTTCTCTCTCTCTTCCTCCCTCTCTCCCTCCTGCTCTATCTGAAGACAGGTGGAAAAATATCCTTAAGTAAGGATTAAAAATCAAAATAAAATAAAATAAAGAGAGAGAAGAAACAAAATACAGGTATCAAAGTGAGTTTAAATTTCCAGAGACTATTAAAACAATGCTATAAGGAATGATCTTGCATATATATCATTTTGCCTGTCTGCAAGTATATCCATAGATTAAATTGCTGGAATCATAACTGCTGAGGTCAAAGACTACGTGTTTTTGCAATTCTGACAGACAATACCAAATCACCTTTCCTAGTCTATCATTTCTCTTGAATTTGCCTATAGTGGTTATTTTTATATTAAACTTTGCTTTTATGGCTTCTGCATTTTGCATCATATTTGGAAAGACCTTCCTCGGGTCAAGATACAATAACAAATTTTATCAGAGTTTCTTCTGGTATAAAAGTGTAATACTCTTCTCGTATCTACTTTTAAAAATTCGAAATCTATTTTTTAAATCTTTTTTTAATCCTCACCTGAGGATATTTTTCTGTTTATCATCAGATAGAGTGGAAGGGAGGGAGGGAGAGAGACAAACATCAGTGTGAGAGACACACACTGACTGTTGCCTACCGCATAACCCAACCAGGGCTGGGACAAACCGCAACTGAGGTATGTGCCCTTAACGAGAATCGAACCCACAACTCTTTGTGTCTGCAGGTTGACGCTCTAACCACTCAGCAAAACCAGCCAGGTCTCAAAATCTTTATTTATTTAGGAAGCAACATGAGCATAATTTTATTCAGGCTTATAAATAAGTCTACTATCCAATACAAGGAACCAAAAATATTTTAGTGATAGCCTGGTAGAAATGGTGTTAATTATTACTTACTGTTAAAAATCTGCTTTTTCTAAAATGGTTCTTGCTGACATTTAGAACAAAATGTCCCAAGACCTCAACATCTCTAGTATACAGTGTAAATAATACGAAGTTAAAAGCTTGATCCCCAACTTAGAAGCTTCCAGAGCCTTGGATAACCCAATCTCAACTTCCCCGTCTGTAAAATCAGAACACCTATCACGACAGAGTATTATGAGGATCAAATGAGTACAGTATAGTGAGAGTAAAAACATTTTGTAAACTATTTCAGCCAGTAGAGTGGCATGCGGTAGAATCAAATAACTATAAAATTGTCTCTAGTGTTAGTGAGATAAAGAAATTGTGGTTTGGCCCTGGCCGGTTTGGCTCAGCGGTTAGAGCGTCGGCCTGCGGTCTGGAGAGACCCGGGTTCGGTTCCCGCTAAGGGCACGTACTTCGGTTGCAGTTTGTCCCCGGCCCTGGTTGGTCGTGCGGGTGGCAGCCACTCGATGTGTCCCTTCACGTCGATGTTTCTCTCTCTCTCTCCCTTCCCCTCTCTCCCTCCCACTCTATCTGTACAAAAAATGGAAAAATATCCTCTGGTGAGGATAAAAAAAAAAAAGAAATTGTGGTTTGGTCTGATTTATTTGTAAATATAAGTTATAAGAAATAAAGATAATGATCCAACTCCTTTGATACATATATTATATGAAAAGTTAAATTCATTTTGGAATATTTATTAAGAAATCTCAAACTTCATAAATAAGGCCAAGTAGGTATTCTACATACTGAATGAAATCTTACTATGCCTTGACTTATTTGAGAGCAAAGAAAAATGGGCAGGGCCGTAGCCAGTTTGGCTCAGCGGTTAGAGCATCAGCCTGCAGTCCAGAGAGACCCAGGTTTGGTTCCCGCTAAGGGCACGTACCTCGGTTGCAGTTTGTCCCCAGGTTGGGTTGTGCGGGTGGCAACCACTCAATGTGTCCCTTTCACGTCGATGTTTCTCTCTCTCTCTCTCTCTCTCTGTCTCTCTCTCTCTCTCCCTCCCTCCCTCCCTCTCTATCTGAACAAAAAAAAAGGAAAAATGTCCTCAGGTGAGGATAAATAAATAAATAAATGGGCAGGGGTAGGGGAGGAGTATCAATTTACATTCACCAAATATTGCCAAGGATAGAGGAGGGTACGCAGCGCACAGAGGATCTTAGAGCAGTGAAATACTCTGTACAATATCATAATGATGGATATATGTCACTATACATTTGTCAAAATTCACAGAATGTACAACACCAAGAGTGAACCCTAATTTAAACTATGGACTTTGGGTGCTTATATCATTGTAGGTTCATCCCTGGTAACAAATATACCATTCTGATATTGATAATGAGGGAAGCTACGTATGTATGAGAGCAGTGAATCTCTGTACCTTTCTCTCAATTTTGTCATATAACTAAAACTGCTCTAAAAAAAACTACAAATTATTTTAAAATAATAATAATAAGCAGAACAACAAGATGCCGAAAGAACCAGAAAAGGTAACACTACCCTCCTTACTCCTTAGTCTAGTGGAGTTAGTCCCAAACTCACCAATCCTTCCACCAGCTTCTATGGGGATTTTCAAGTGTTTCTGTGGCACAGAAACAACCACTCACTTCACACAAAAGAAATGCTAGCAACGACTTCAGGTGGCATTGAGATGCTGAATATTTTGGTATTTGTAAATGAATCTGATGGTTCAAGTACTTTTTTGATGTCTGTCCTCTACTACTATGTTTAACAGGAAGGGAAACTCTAACAATATGATGCCTTAAGAATGACACACACCTGTGGTTAGTGACCTAAGGTGACTATTTCATTCAGTCTAATGTAAACTGTAGGAGCAGGTATACTTCCTTAAAGGTCCTCCCTAAAAAGGATTTTCTCTGGGGTGTGGTGACTGGTTATTAATAGAGACCAACAAAATAAACCACAAGACAAACATTTTGCTAATGGCACCAAACCCTCAGGAATGAAGTGTCATTAATTGTCAAAGCATCCACACTCAATACAAAATTAGAAAAAGAACCTCACTGAACTGTATTAGGAAGATGCTACTTTAACGACTCTCAAATCCAAAGGTACCTATCCCTTGGTACCTGGCTATGTTTGAGTTTCTCACTCTGTAGGTTCAACTTATCAGTGAAACAGAATGAAAAACAATTTTGGACTTAAGAGTCCCAAGGCCTTATCTGAATACTTCCACTTACTAGCTATTGGCCCTAAGGCAAATAATAAAATCTCTTTAGTTCATTCCCATCTCGGTCACTACTAGCAGCATCATTATGATGACTGGCAGTTATGTAGCACATTATACCAAGCCTGTTTCTAAGGGCTGTGTATTTATTAACTTATTTAATCTTCATAATGACCCAATGGGGAGATACTATTATCTCTAGTTTACAAGTGAGGATACTGAGGCACAGAGTCTTTAATTTGCCTACACTGCTATAAGTGAAAGAGCTATGATTTAAACCCAGGCAATCTGGCTCTAGAATCTATGCTCCTACTCACGATGTCTTACTATTACTTTAATAATTTTTTTAAACGCCTAATAACCTCATATAACAATGGGCAAAGGACATGAACAGGCAGTTAACAAAAAAAATAAATTTAGATAACTTATAAACATATTAAATCTGTTCAATTTCACTATTTCAAGATATTAAAACCTTTCATTTTTTTATTATTATTTATTTTAAACTTTACCCAAGGATATTTTTCCATTGATTTAAAAAAAATTGTTTTTTTCTTTATTGATTTGAGAGAGAGGAAGTGAGAGGGAGAGATAGAAACACTGATGAGAGAGAACATCGACTGGCTGCCTCCTGCATGCTCCCCACTAGGGATTGGGCCCACAACCTGGGCATGTGCCCTGACTGGGAATCGAACTGGTGACCTCTTGGTGCATGGGTCGACACTCAACCACTGAGACACACCAGCCGGGCCCATTGATTTTTAGATAGAGTGGAAGGAAAAGAGGGAGGAAGAAAGGAAGGGAGGGAGAGAGAAAGAGAAACATTGATGTGAGAGAGACACATCAATTGGCTGCCTCCCACACGTCCCCAACAGGGGCCAGGGAACAGAACCTGCAACTGAGGTACAAGCCCTTGACCAGAAATCAAACCTGAGACTCTTGAGTCCATGGGTCGACACTCTTACTGCTGAGCCACACCGGCCAGGGCAAAATATTAAAACCTTTTAAACCAAATGTTTTTATGTATCAGATAGGCAAAGATCAAAAGGTTTGATAAAGGCAAGAGTTAGCAAGGGGCCCTGGCCGGTTTGGCTCAGCGTTTAGAGCATCGGCCTGCAGTTCAGAGAAATCCAAATTCAGTTCCCGCTAAGGGCACATACTTTGGTTGCAGTTTGTCCCCGGCCCTGGTTGGTCGTGCGGGTGGCACTCGATGTGTCCCTTTCACGTTGATGTTTCTCTCGCTCTCTCTCCCTCCCACTCTGTCTGAACAAAAAATGGAAGAATATCCTCGGGTGAGGATAAAAAAATAAACAAAATAAAAAAGAGTTAGCAAGGGCATCCTTTATCTTAAAGATAAATATCATACATATGTACAAAGATGTACATACAAGAATGTTCACTGCAAATTACTCAATACAAAAGACTAGAAATGACCTAAATATCCTTCAACTAGAGATTGATTGAATAAATTTTCAGATAAGTGGGATACCATGAATGTATTTCTATACTGTGTGTGTTTATTCCTGGCATGGTTTCTTGGTTTACCTGGTAATTTTGTTAGAATATCTGTCATTCACTGTGTATGAAAAACTGTAGAGGCTCTGGATATTATATCCCTATAGAGATTCACTATGTTCTCTGACAGGCAATTAGAATGAGGGTAGGACATGAGCTGATTCAAGGCAGGCTGCAATCTTTGTAAAGCTTATAAAGCTCTTAAAGCTCATTCTGCCCTAGTTTATAGCCCTTCAAGGGTCCAACTGAGAGTCTGGGGATGTTTACCAAGCCTACCTTCCTTAGAAGGTCCTGACATTTTTCTCCTCAACACTGAAGAACTGCTAAAAAGTGCTTTGCTTTTCAGTAGCTTACTGTGAAGCCTCTTAGCCTTTTACTCTACACAGGTTAAGAATAAGCAAACGCCTCAAGAGAAAAAAGCAGGTGGAGAGGAGCGGAGGGAGAGGGGGTATACCTCCTTTCTCTCTGGTATCTGGCTGGCCTCTCAAGTTCTGGTTGCCTTGGCAGCCCTGAACTACTTTTTTTTTTCTTCCTAGCTCCATGAAGATAGCTCTGCTGGCTTTTCTGCTTCTTAATAGCTGCATTCTCCCTTTGCCAAGAATCCATAAATGTCTGAAGTCCTGGCTGCTTTGGCAACTTACCAATGCCTTCATATAGACTTTTTTCTAAATCAGGCTTTCCTAGTTATTCTCAGCAGTAGTTTTGGTCTGCTTCAATCTGTTCCATCGTAGCCAGAAGCAAAATCTACGTTCTTCGTAAGCAGTGGGGAATACAAGATTCTCATCATGAAATCACAAACCATTACTAAAAAGGGAATGAGCAGTGAGGAAGAAGACAAAAGTGGAGAATATTCCTTTGAGAAAGTCAAGAAAGATATGTAATAAAGGTAGAACATGAGTGGTACAAGTCCTAAAGAAACTTACAATCTTACTAGGAAAGAAAAAACATACGTGAGTGAAACAACTATATAATATCCGAGTTATAAAACTAAACATATAAGTGCTGCATAGAACACCAAGACATTGCAAAATATAGGTAAGTGCAGAGATACACAGGAAACAAGGGGCCATTATCCATATTAAACTCAAAGTTACCTGCTTGTACTGTTCACTAATCCTCCAAAACAACCACCATCAAATATAATATGCAAAAGAAGTTTTAATGTGAAATTAAGCATACTAGAAGAAATAGGAAGGTAGAAACATAGAGAGTGAGCCAGAAACGTGTTCTAAAACCAAACTAAAGTGGTTTCTATTTTATCTACTATTTTTTTATTTATTCCTAACTCTCCAAGAGTGCAGATGAGAAACAAGTACCAACTGTCTTAAACTAATGCAATCGTCATTTACCCACTTGCCCAAGACAAGTAACAATTTACAGCTGGTAATATAAAGAGTATTTACCTGCGAAGAAGAGTAAAGTACATAGAAAAGAAGCTAAAAGCTAATAAAATATTAATCTCAAATTTTAAGGCTGCTTACTTAAGTACCGTAACTAACACCACAGATTACTACTACATTAACTTACACTATTTGTATTTTTAAAATATCCTTTGGCAAAGAACTAATCAAATCAAAATGTCACAGCCCACATATAAAATACTTATAAAATATTTGTAACTTTTGACCTAATAATTTAATTTCTAGGAATTAAAAATAATTTAAAATATAGAAAAACTTTCACATAAAAATATTTTCATTGTAACATTGTTCATAATTATAAAACAAAAACTAAGAATAACCTAAATGTCCAATATTGAGGGGATGATTAGGCTAATTATGGATAGTCCATACAATGTATTATTATTTCACCATTAAAATTATATAGAAATATTTTTAATAACATGTTGCCATTGCTTTAATAAGTTAGGAAATCATTTAAGTTAAATGAGAGATGCATGTCTCCAGACTGAAATATGCCTTAAAATTTCAAACATGAAAAAACATTATACACAGAAATGGCAATAATAAGTGGAAAAAGAAAGAGCAATATAATTGTAGAAATCACAAAGGGAAAAAAAGAAAATTTAAGTGATAACATATCAAATTATCAAATAAAAGTTTATAAGAATAATGGAAACAGTTACCAGAGATTAGGAAGTTTAAGAGATTGAGCAGTGCAGAAGAAGTACTGTGGGAAGAGAAAATACACACACAAAAAGGCATGAGACCCTTTCCTCAAAGCATTTATAATACAGTTTATAAAGTAAGACAAATTCATAAAAAGTTTTTATAACAGATTAAAATAACTACAGAGACAATGACAGATGCAATGTCACAAAATAAACAATTGCCAAATGAATCTTTCAAGCAGACATTCCATAGCCCTATATAGGAGGAAAATAAAAAAGACCAGGAAGGTGAGATAAAGATGACTCTCACCTGTAAAACTTAGATAAGTGAAAGATAAGGAAGAGCAGTTCATGGTCAACAACAAATAAAGCATGACCAAAAGTATGATAACACTACTGAACTGCACACTTAAAAGGTTACGATGGTAAGTTTTATGTTATGTTTTTTGCCACAATTTTTTAAAAAAAATTTAGATGTGGAGGCTGGATAGTGAATAAATATGTACACTGATAAAGCAGGAAGAATATATAGGAGAGTTGTATAATCCAAAAAGGAAAATTCCACTTAACCTTTTCAGGGATAGGATGTTTCAGAAATGTAGTAAAGTATAAGGAATTCAATGGAAAAAAAAAATGGTGCCAGATATTTTTTTCTCTATATTAGGGGGGGCAACTGGAAAATTCTTATTAACTGCTAATAAAAATTAATAATAATATTCAAATTCCAAGTTACATCTTGCTCCCTTAGCTTAAAGAATTAACCTGATTTGTACCTTGATCTAGAAAGAATAATGAAGACTGCTAAGCCGCCTGAGGCTGTGTAGACTCACGGCCAAACAGTAAATATTTCCAGCTTTGTAGTCCATAGGTCTCTGTCACAACTGCTCAACTCTGCTATTTTAGCATGGAGACAGCTGGAGACAGGTGAATCTGGCCTGCAGTCGGCATTTTACCAATGCTCAGTGCTATAAATTAAATGTGTCCCCCTAAAATTTATGTTGCAATCTAATCCTCAATATGATGATATTTGGAGGTGGGCCTTGGAAAGATTACTATGTCATGAGGGCAAAGCCCTCCTGAATGGAATTAGCACCTTATAAAAGACACCCGAGAGAGCTCCTGTGCCCCCCTTCTACCAAATGAGGACACAGCATGAAGACAGCTGTCCATGAACCAAGTAGTAGGCCCTCATAAGACACCAAATTTACCAGCATCTTGATCTTTGACTTCCAGCCCCCAGGACTGGGAGAAATAAATGTTTGTTGTTTATAAGCCACCCAGTTCATGGTATTCTGTTAATAGCAGCCCAAATTAACTAAAACCCCCAGATTAGAGGAGGACAAAGTAAGAGAGTAGAGATCAACAGGATCTTACAAAAGCAGGTATTAAACAAGAGTAAATAAGATTCCTTGTTGAATCCAGAAATGGCCCAAACAACAAAGCACAGTTAAGCAGCCCACACTGGATCAGTATAGTCAAAGCAAAATGAGGCTTTGACAATAAAGGAGGTCATAGAAGCAAATGTAGGCAAAGGAATACTGCAGAGATGAAGGCGCTGCAGCACCCATCACTATATATACCATCACCCTAGTATAAACTCCTTTGGTTGTGTTCCAATAAAACTTAATTTATGCTTTGTTTGAGGCAAAGAATCATTCATAATAGTCCACAAAATGGAATGATACCAAAATTAGGAAAAGTTCAGGTTTGGAACCATACCAACGTACATTCAAATCTATCACCCACTGGCTTTGTACCTACCAGTATTTATCCTTGCTAGACCTGTTTCTTCACCCATAAAATAGGAGGAACACCTACCTTCACAGGGTTGTTTATCTCATCTAATCCTTCAATACCTAATTGGTACGGATTCTTTATTAAATGGTAGCCTAACTGGCCTCTCTGTCTCCATCTATCTTCAACACCATTTCCCTAGTTCTTTATAACAGAAACCTAACCCTATTATCCTCCTGCTTAATAACTTTCATTGGTTTCCCTCTTTCTCCAAGATTTATAAACAGGACCCAATCTACCACTCCAGCTGCATTTTCTACCATTACCTTAATACTTTTCCCCACCCCATGCCCCACACATCTTACTATTTCTATATATGCCATACCCTGTGTTTCCTCTATGACTTTATATATGCCACTTCCTCTTCCCAGAATGCTTTTTCTCCTTCTTACAATATGATGGTTAGTTCAAAACCCTGTTTACTGCCCTCTTCTTTGTGAATCTTTCCCCACCAACCAGAGAATTACATTAGTTTCCTGTAGGCCCTCACAACATTCTGCACTTATCTCATTTGTCATAGCATTTATTATCTGTGTTAAAATTACTTGTCTCTGCCTCTGACTCCTCAAACGAGGAGACTTCCTTAAAGATAGGAATAATCTTTAGGTGTAAGACAGAAGCTTAAAAGACTGTTTTGTCGCCTAGCTGGTTTGGCTCAGTGGTTAGAGTGTCCACCCGCAGACCAGAGTCACGAGTTCGATTCCAGTTACGGGCACGTACATTGGTTGTGGATGGGTCCCCTGCCCTGGTCGGGGTTGTGTGGGAGGCAAGTAATCGATGTGTCTGTCTCACACTGATGTTTCTCTCTCACTCTCCCCACCCCGACTCTATAAAAAATAATAATTGTTTTGTTAAATGAACCAATGAGAACATGCTTTAATACTAGCACCATTTTGTACTAAAGTTTTTAAAAGAATTTGTTATATGAAGGGAGTTTAATTTAATAAAGCTTTTCTTTACAATTAAGGCAAAAGTAAACTTCAGTAAAGTCCAAGTAAACTCCAAATTAATGGAGTCCAATCTTTTGCGGTTTTTTAAAATCCTCACCAGAGGACATGTTTTCCATTGATTTTAGAGAGAGGAAGGGGGGACGGGGGGGGTGAAAGGGCGAGGGAGCGAGAGCGAGAGAGAGAAGAAACATTGATCGGCTACCTGGGAATCAAATCTGAAATCTGGGTATGTGTCCTGACAGGGAATTGAACCTGTGATCCTTCAGTGTACAGGATGACGCTCCAACCAACTAAGCCACACTGGCCAGGACTTCAGGTTTTATTATAACAATTTTACAGAACCAGACACTAAAGAGAACACAAGAGAAATGACAAATTGGAAGGAAATTAAGAAAAAATAAGTTCACTGCTATTCAGGAAAAAAAAATGGATATAAGTTATTTTCAGGCTTAAAAATTTAATAGTACATACATGTAATGAGGAAGACTGGATTAATAGCAATGCATGAAAAAAAGTTTTGTTGTCTACAAATTCAGTATGAGCAAGGCCAATGTAATTTTTAGCAGTATTAATAATAATTTAGCATCCAGATGAAGAGTGAGTAAGCTTCATTATACTTTGCATTAGTCAGCCACTATTTAAAGTATAAGGGTCAGGCCCTGGCCGGTTTGGCTCAGCGGTTAGAGCGTCAGCCCATGGACCAATGAGTCCCGGGTTTGATTCTGGTCAAGGGCACATACCTCAGTTGTGGTTCATCCCAGGCCCTAGTCAGGATCATGCAGAAGGCAACCAGTCAATGTGTCTCTCTCACATTGATGTTTCTCTCTCTCGCTCTCTCGCTCTCTCGCTCTCTCTCTCCCCCACTCTACCTGAAGATAAATGGAAAAATATCTTTGGGTGAGGATTTTTAAAAAAATTTGGCCCTGGCCAGTTGGAGCGTTGGCCTGCAGTCCAGAGAGACCTGGGTTTGGTTCCCACTAAGGGCATGTACCTCAGTTGCAGTTTGTCCCCTGCCCTGGTTGGGTCGTGTGGGTGGTGACCACTTGATGTGTCCCTTTCACGTCAATGTTTCTCTCTCGCTCTCTCTCCCTCCCTCCCTCCCTCCCTCCCTCCCACTCTACCTGAACAAGATATGGAAAAATGTCCTCGGGTGAGGATTAAAAAAAAAAAATTGGAAAAAAAAATCAGTAAAAACATATTTTAAAAAAAGTATAAGGGTCAGTTCTGAGTTTCATATTTAAAGATGACCAGAAGGGTAAATAAATCATGACACAGGACCAAACGCTTTTTTTAAAAGATTTTTTTAGGTATCTTTTCCCCTGATTAAACATTTACTGAGTATCTAATACATTCTAAGTAGCATATTAAGTGCTGCATATACAACGACATAATCCCTGAACTCGAAGAGTTCAGTGTGCTACCAGAGACAGACACACAAGCATGGAACTAAAAGCCAGTGACAGGAGGGATGCACATATTCACCTGGTGTCACAAAGGAAGGTAAGTGACTCATATTTGAGTGAGGAAAAATTTCAGAGCATTTGTTACCTGGGTTTAAAAGATGAATATAATTTGACAGGAGGATAAGAAGAAAGAATATCACAGGAAGAATAATCATAGGTGATAAAAGGTCAAAAAGGAGCCTGGCTGGTGTGGCTCAGTGGTTGAGCATTGACCCATGCACCAAGAGGTCGCTGGTTCGATTCCTGGTCAGGGCACATGCCCAGGTTGCGGGCCCAATCCCCAGTGAGGGACATGCAGGAGGCAGCCAATCGATGTTCTCTCTCATCGATGTTTCTATCTCTCTCTCTCCTTCTCCCTTCCTATCTCTCTAAAATCCATAAAGAAAAAAAAAATTAGTCAAAGAGTATGTAGTGGGAAAAAAATATTTTTTTTTTAAAAAAAGAAAAGGTCAAAAAGCATACTATATTCCAAGAACATTAAGTAATGTGGTATGACCAGGATCTTCAGAAAGGGAGGAAGAGGACCAAAGAGATGAATTTGAGAATTTTAACCTAAAAATGAATCAGAAATAATCATGGTCTTTAAATATAAAACTAGGGAAGAAGATTTTGATTCACTAGAAAACTTAACTTTTAAACAATTAAAATTGTCCAAAAATAAGAGAGCAGCGAGTATCCAGTCACCAGAATGGGAGAAGCATCTCCTAATCAAGTAGAAGATCAATCTCCCCCTGGTGTTCCAGATCTCATCTTCTCACCTCTTCATGAATATAGTTTATTCAGTTTTCTCCACTCTCTCCAGCACCATAAATTTCTCCCTCTCTGCTATGAAAATATACAAATCTAACATACAAACATGACTTAGTATCATCTATCTTTTGAAAAGCTCCTGAGTTCCTGTCGCCCACCAGGCACTGACCTATTTTTTTGCACTTCCCCCATCCCCTCTCTCTGTAGCAAATTCCTCCAAAGAATAATCTATAATATATTTACTGTTTCTGCTTTCTCACTTCTAATTCTCACTTCAACTCATTCTATTAGGGCTTTTTCTTCCCCCACCATGCTATCAAAACTGCTCTTAATAAAGTCACCAAGAAAGATCTCCAAGGAACCCCAGGGTTAGTTTATAGTACAGACATAAAAGAGTTCAATGAGTGGGTATGTAATCTTATAAACAAACAGAATCTTTAGCCTAAGAACTAAGGATCTTTAAAATCAAAACCCTGTTGTATTGAAGGTATCAATCTGGAATAAGCCTGCTCAGCTTTAGCATATAACTATCTTCACAGTAATAGTAACCATTTTCTCTGGAAAACAAGAATAGTGAGATATTGAAATTGGTCAGCCTCACATCATCGTCACCAGTATGACTAATTAGCAAACACTGTTCTTTGCTTTCATATTTCCATCACAATGGTCTAACACTTATTTCAACCTATTCTTTTAAATAGACTGAGGCACATTTATTGTATGTTAAATATTTTTTCCTTCAACGTTCCTCCTTTTCATACATTCTTGCTCTCTTTAAGTCCATCCTTTTTAAACACCTGATTCAATGCCTTACAGATAGTAGGCACTTTATGAATGTCTAGTAAATAAACTATAAAACCTAACGTAAATTCCATAAATACTAATTCTCCCCTCTCCAAAACTATCCCAAATTTAAGGAACAATGCAAAAATTTGATAAATCCTCATACCCTACATGAACAAGTTTACCTATTTCTCTCAGAAGTAGCTGCATTTTATGAGAATCACGAGAATAAGGGACTTAAGAGAAGATGTACTGAATTTTAGATACTACAGGATATATGTAATATCCTGAAGCAACAGAAATTTTCCAGAGTCTCTAAAAACATCTAAGTGATTAAACATCAATCTGACCCTATGTATTAGAAGTACAAATATTTCTTTTATGAATGCTAATAATTAAAAAGCCATATATAATATTTGTACATAGAAAAAAAACTAGTAAAGTCCAGCAGTAAATATACAAGCATTAACAATGGTTTTCTCTGGTGAGACAAATAATACTTGACTCAACCATAATTTACCCCTTTATCCCTTTTCCTATTAAGGACAGCTATTACTACTTTTTCCAGTACAATAGTACTATAATGAGCATCATCTTTTATAACTCATATCGTGTGTGGGGGGGTGGGAGGTGGGGTGTTTCACCTATTAATCACTACACGGCAAAGAATGTATCTCTTCAGCTTTAAGAAGTATGGCCAAACCACTCTCCAAAACAGTTCTACCAATTTATACTCCCCCAGCAGCATGTAGGTTCCATTATTAATTATAATTAATCATAAATTATGCCAGTCTGGTGGCCTCTCATCACTGGCATAATTTGCATTTTCCTGATTACTAATGATATTGAACATCATCCCAAATGTTTATTGGCTTTCACTTTTCCTCTTCAAATCCCCTTATCATTTTTCTGAGGTGTCTGACATAGTGATTTGTAGTTCTTCATATAGTTTGGATATTAATCTTTTGTCAGTTATTTCATTGCAAATATTTTCTCTCATCGTGTAGTTTTTCTTCTTACTTCATATTATCTGTTATCATACAGAAGCTTTTATAACGTGTCCAAAGTACCAATTTTCTCCTTTATACCTAGTTCTTGTTTGTTTATATAAAGAAGGGGGAAGGGGCAGGAAGAGATAAACCAAAGAACTTATATGCATATATGCATAATCAATGAACACAGACAATAGTGTGGTAAAGGCAGGAGCGGGGAGGGGGGTCAATGGGGGGAAAAAGGAGGGACACCTGTAATACTTTCAACAATAAAGACAAATAAAAAATAAATAAAATGAAGAAACACAAAAAAGAATCTCTACCCTATTTTCATAGACATACTCCTAGTATTTTCTAAGTTTTATAGTTTGACCTTGAATCCATTTGGAATTTAGCTTTCTGTGCATGGTCTGAAGTAAAGATCTATGTTTTGTTTACTTAAAAAAATTTTTTTTTTTTAATTTCAGAGAGAGGAAGGGAGAAGGATAGGAATCAAACTAGCAACCTTTTGGTGCACTGGACAATACCCCTACCAACTAAGCCACACTGGCCAGGGCTTTTCCTGTTTTCTATAAGTTAGCTAACTATCCACAACTGAAAATGATAAGCTTTGCCCGACTGATTTATAATGCTACCTGTCATCTACCAAATTCAAATATGAGGCATGTTACTGGATTCTTTTTTTTTTTGGACTCCTGAATTATTTAACACTGGTTAGTCAACTATCCTGACACCAATACCTATTTTAGTTAATATATATAATAGCTTAATATTTGATAATCAATGTGCTCCAAAATTGTCTTAACTGTTCTTAGCCACTAATCATCCTTTTTCACAAGTTATACTTAAAAAAAAAAAAGTTCCCTTTTATTTCAAGTGTTCTAGCTTTTTAAGTAAATGAATGGTAAATTTTACAAATGTTCTTGAGAATCTCTTGAGAAGATCATACGGTTTTACTCTCCTTTATTAATATGGTGAATTACATTAGATTCTTACAAACTCCAATCCCCAGAATAAATGGTATTTGATTGGGATTTAAAAAAAAAAATACACTACTAGATTAGTGTACACTTCATTTGGGATTTTAAAAATCTACATTCATGAGATTGGCCTGTATTTTTCCTCTCCTATACTGTCTTTGTGTGGTTTGGATATCAAGTTGTAAAAGCTCCCCAAATGAGTTTGGAAACATTATTTCCTGGAATAGTCTGCACAAGGATCACCCGTTCTGCAATATTTGGGTAACCTGTAAAACCATCTGTGTATAGTGCATCTTTAATAGAATTTTCTGCTTCTTACTATGTAAAAGTATCAAATATTTATTACAGACCAATATAATGAAGCCCAACATATCCATCACCTTCAATAATCAATTAATTGCCAATCTTATTACATCTTTTCCCTTAATCATTACCTGCCCCTCTCCCTTTGAATGATTTTGAATAAATCCCAGATATCATATCATCTTACCCAGAAACATTTTAGCATCTCTCTTCAAGATAAGGACTCTTTTATTTTTTTTTAATTTATTTTTTATTTTCTTTTTTTTGTGGTATGTGCCCCGAGCGCAAACCAAACCCGGGACTCTCTGGTCCACAGGCCAATGCTCAACCGCTGAGCCAAACTGACCAGGGCAAGATAAGGACTCTTTTAAAATATGTAACAAAAAAAATTATTGTCACACTAAAACCTTAATAACCATTAATACGCCCAAAAAATCCAACCCGTATTCAATTCCTATCAAATGTTTTTATAGTTTTTCAAATCAGGATCCAAATAAGTTCATGCACTTAATCTGTTTGTCTCCTAATCTACAGAGTTCCCCTTCCATTGCTTTCTCTTCTTCTTTTCATATTTGTGGAAAAAAATGGGCCATCTGTCCTGTAGTTTGCATATTCTGAATTTAGCTCATTGAATCCACATATTACTTAGTGGGTAGATTTTACTATAGTTATCAATGTTTTTTTAGTAATTTCTATTCATATTTTCTACTTATTCCTGGGTCAGCTATGATAGGTTGTATTTTTTAGAAAATTGACTATTTTATAGAATTTTTCAAATCCATGGGAATAAAGTTTTTCCATACTCTATAAGGTTTTAAAAAAATCTATCTTATCTATAGATGTATTAACCCGTTTCACTCCTAACATTATATATGCCTTCCTGCCTTTTCCTTTTTCTTGACCAATTTTGCCAGAGACTTGACTATAATATAGATCCTATGTTAATTCATCAATTTGATTTTGCTTTTGATTCTCGTGTTTTCTATTAATTTATGTTATCTTTATTCTTTCCTATCTTCTACTTCCTTTAGGTTTAATCTGCTGTTAACTTTCTAACTTCTTCAATTGGCCACTTAATTCAATAGTTTTCAGCCTTTCTTCTATTCAAGTTCCTTACAGATTCTAGGACATACATTTTTCCATATTAACATCTCTGAAATTGGGATGTTTCCTACAACTGGAATCTTATCATCACTGTCAGCCAGGCAGGTGATGATGCCACTATTATTGCTTACATATGTACAAACATACAATAATTAAAGAAGCTTGCAAAAACTATGTAGTGATTTGGTGATTATCCCTGGTGGCATGATTGGACAATTGTAACCTCTCAATGTTAATCAACAAAACTTTTACAGACCATGTGAGGAAGAGCTAAGTCTCATCTGAAAACCTTTTGTGGATACCTTCTGGCAAGCTCAATAAAGCACCAGCATCAAAACTTTATGGGTGGCAGCAGTTTGAAAGAAAATCCTGAAGATAGCTGTGGAGCACTCTTCTATTTATTTTTTCAAATTATCTTTATGGATGAAAGTATTACAGATGGCTCTCCCTCCCCCCAACACTGACCCCCTTTGTGGAGCACTCTGTAGTGATACAGAAATGCTGTATCACCAGTGCTCTCAAAGACATAGTGAGTAATAGTATGCAGAAAAACACAAACCTCTATGATTCAGTTAAAAAATGATTTAGGCCCTGGCCAGGTTCGCTCAGCGGTTAGAGATTCAGCCCGCGGACCAGAGAGTCCTGGGTTCAGTTCCCGCTAAGGGCACGTACCTCAGTTGCAGTTTGTCCCTGGCCCTGGTTGGGGTTGTGTGGGTAGCAACCAGTCGATGTGTCTCTCTCACATCGATGCTTCTCTCTTTCCCCCTCTCTCCCTCCCGCTGTATCTGAAGATAAATGCAAAAGTGTCCTCGCGTGAGGATAAAAAAAAATTTTTTTTAATGATTTAGAAGAATCAGACTCTGAATATGAAGACTGATATTCTACTAATTTATTACTTCATTTTCTTTTATAAATACATGCATAAGTGATATGGTAGATCTATATCTAAATAAATTTATAAGAGCTCTTTCATAAATATAAAGCTTTAAAATCTTAGTTGTAGGAGAGCATTGTATTTGGAAAACAATAGTGAATCTTATAAATCATGGCATCTTAAGATTCAATGAAATTGATAAAGGCACTTAAATTTTTCTTAGTATTGTTTCAGCTGTATTCCACAGATTTTGACAGGTAGGGTTTCTACTGTTATTCAATTCTAAATATTTTCCAATTTCCATGATTTTGTTCTTAATCTATACATCATTTAGAAGTTTGGGGGTTTGATTTTTAATTTTCAACAAGGAATTGTAGGTGGGGGAATTGGTTATGTGTTATTAATTTCTAATTTTATTGTACTGAGTCACATAACATGGTTTATATATTAATGAGTATTTGTTGAAACTTTCTTTGTGCCTAGTTATGTAAATGCCCCACATTTGTTTTAAAAGGAATGTATGTTCTCTAATTTTGGAAGTGTATGGTTCTATGTGTGTATAGTAGATCAAGTTATAGACCATATTTTTCTTTTAGTGGTTACCCTTAAATTTTTAATATACATCTGACTGAAAGCCCAAAGTTAATCAATATCTCTATTCTCCTCATGAACTATATATAGACTATTAGAACTCTTTTATGCTGACCAATTTCCCCCCAGCTTACATTTTATCCTTGCCTGGTATTTTAGTCCCACTTCAGTTTTAGCACCACCCCCACACACACACACCCACCCCCCCCCACAAATTAAGTCATAATTATTTTTGTTTCATATAGTTGATGTTGGCTAAGCTTACCTACTGATTTTTGTTCACTAGGACTTCTTGAATCCTACTCTATCCTCTAACTTACATTTCTTTCTTTTGGAAGTACACTGTTTAGTATAATAGTTCTTTCAGAAAGTGTGGTAAATTTGTGTTTATCTAAAAATATATGTATTTTTTGACATTTAACAATTTTGAAGGTCATTTTAAAAACAAAGTTAAAGAAAATGTGAGAAAAAACTGCACATAATGCACTCATTAAATAAGTATGGTGATTAAATCAAAATAGGGGAAATATGTTTTCTTCTGCAACTCCAATAACAAGTTGTTGTCCTGAAGGTTCTTATACGTCCATAAAAGGGTGGGAGGAAGGGGGGAATCATGGCAATTAAAGCTGCCTCTTAATCATATAAATCTATAGTAGAAACCAAATTTTTCTGTTCTTCCCAATTAGTCAGTTTCGATCTTCAAACTGTGCCTTGTTTTTTAAAAGATAGGATGCTAGAAATTCAATGGGATTTGGTGGTCTTTCCTTTGCAAGCACAGCAAGTCCCTGTAATAAGATAGGCACAACTGTCTGATCCAGGTGGGCACGAGTTGGCAAAGACTGTAGATCCACTTTCTGTTTTGACAACTCTTCTGCATTAATCTTCTCATTTTCTACTATCCTCTCAATGTTATCTGTGAGACCTTACTCCAAGTGAGGATTTTCTGCAACCTGCGTCTGTCCCTCCAGCATCTGCTCTGGCTCCATGGCAGACCCTGCAAGTCACAGTCCCCAAATACCAGTCCACGCCGGAGCCGTCCGTTCCTAAGAGCCCTGCAGCGCTCCACCAACTCCCAGCACAAACTGTTTCTGCCGTAAGTCTAAAAATATTTTTATTTTGCCCTCACTCTTCAATCGCTTAGCTGAGTATAAAATTCAGCTCTCTCTCAACACTTGGAAGATAGTATTCAGCCCTGGCCAGTTTGGCTCAGCGGTTAGAGCGTCGGCCTGTGGTCCAGAGACCAGGGTTCGGTTCCTGCTAAGGGCACGTACCTCGGTTGCAGTTTGTCCCCAGTCCTGGTTGGTCGTGCGGGTGGCAGCCACTCGATGTGTCCCTTTCACGTTGATGTTTCTCTCTCTCTCTCCCTCCCACTCTATCTGAGCAAAAGAAAAAAAATGTCCTCCAGTGAGGATAAAAAAGAAAAAAAAAATAGTATTCAGTTTTCTTCTGGCCTCTCTTTTTAAGAGAGGTCTTGCTCTCAATCTGATTCTTGCTCCTTTCTGGTTGCTTTTTTTTTTTTTCTTTATTGATTTTAGAGAGAGAGGAAGGGAGAGGGAAAGATAGAAACATCAATGAGCGAGAACATCAATTGGCCGCCTCCTGCATGCCCCCCACTGGGGATCAGGCCCACAACCTGGACATATGCCCTGACAGGGAATCAAACCTGCAACCTCTTGGTGCATGGGTCAATGCTCAACCATTGAGCCACACCAGCTGGGCCTGGTTGCTTTTAATAAGTGTCTTTGGTTCATTGCAATGTGTTTAGTTGTAAGGTTTTGTTTTGTTCATTTAATTCCTGCTACGGAATTGAGAGTCTTAAAACTAAGGATTCATATCTTTTTATTAATTTCAAAATATTCTCAAGTCATCATCTCTTTAAATTCTTCATCTCCCTCATTCTATTTTTCTCTTTCTGGAACTAATATTAGATGTTGGGCCTTCCTGATCTACTTTTATATCTCCCTTCATCTTACTGTTTTACATTCTCAGGATTTCCTCACATCTAACTCCCAGGTTACTGATTTTCTCTTCATCTATATAGACTATTGCTTAACTTATTTACTGAGTTTTTTAACCTGCATTTTTCATTGCTCATTTTTTTCAAATGTGCCTGTTTCATAATGTCTTATTCATTTCTTTGGATATCGATTAATTCTTTAATATCTTGTCACTGAAAATATGCTCATTTAACTTATCTTTCAAACTGCCATTCTACTATCCCAAATCTTGAAACTATAATCCTCTTGCTTATTTTATCTACTAACTCTCTTTTGTGGTAGAAAATGGTTTTTCTTGTCATTTTTAATTATAAATTCATCTTCAGTTGGGATTATTTTTTCTGTAAGAATCCCTTGTGGCCTGAGATATGGGAGTACCCTTTGGAATCTTGCTTTTCCTTTCTCTAGGTGACTCAGGGGTATCACTAGTTTGGAGCTGGCTTTTATATTAATTTTTCAGCATGGGGATACCTGACTAATATAACATATATTCAGGTCTCAAATATGACCGAAGCATAGGTCTTATGTTTCAATTTCTCAGATAAGCTTTTTTTCCATTTCCTATTTGCATAAAGCCCAGGAAAATCAAGACAAGATTTCTTTTTATTGACTGGTGTCAGTGGGAAGACTTTTCTCTAGCCCACCCTGTCACCAAGGATGCAGCACATCAAGATCCCAGCTTTATGCAGAAGTCTTAGTTTTGGTTCCTTCTTCCACATGGTTAAAATGCAATCAGCTAGAAATAGAAAACCAGAAATAACCCCTTACTCCACCCTTTTACCCTGTTCCAGGGCAATACAGCATGAGCTCAAGGGCTTACTCAAGTTTTGGGTTTTAGTTCCATTTTTGTTTCTGGAACCTGGAGATTTTTCTGTCTTTCCTACGAGCTCAGAAATGCATTTAAAAGAATTGTTGTGCTATATTGCCCAGCTTTTGGATATTTGTAGCAGAAGAGTCTTCAGCTTATCTCAGTTAGTCATCTTGCTAAAAGAGAATTTGGGCTCTCCAATGCATTTGCTATATTACACCCATAGTTGTGAGCTCTCTAAAATGCAACTCCTCTTTAAAACTCTTGGTTGGTTCTCATTCCTTAGCATGGCATCCAAAGTCTACTATTATCCAGTAGCTACTTATTTCTGCCAATTCCACCTCCTTCGACTCTCCCTCATGTACTCTATACTTCAACCACTCCTTATAATCCCTAGAACTCCTTGTTTCATACTCCTATGCTTTTAAATATACTGTTTTCTCTCATCTTTATCCTGCCCGCATCCACTTCAAGTGTCTGAAGCTGGGTTCTCTTTTTGTGAAAACAGCTAATATTTATTGAGCCAAACATTCTAATACCTCGGTCTTAAAAATATCCTTTCAATTTTGCTTCTATTACTATCTCCATTTTCAAAATGAGGAAACTGAGGTACAGAGAGGTTGAACAATGACACAGCTATAAATGGCAAAGCTGGAATTCAAACCCAGATAGTCTGTCTCCAGAACTTGCTCTATTTATACTATATTGCCTTCTACAATTATATCTTGCATTACAGTTATAATTACATTTATTACACCACAGTTGTTGCATGTTTACATACCAATCTTCCCAACTATAGACTTTAAGAGACAGAATCATGCTTTGTTTCTGTTTGTAGCACTAGTGCCTAGCACACAGAAGGCTCTCAAATGGCTACTAAATCAGTGAATGACTAAAGGAAACATCTCCAGAGCCACTGCTTTAGTCCAATCCAGTCCCTCTTCATCTCTTGCCTGCACTGCTAAAATAGCCCCCTACTGGACTCCCTTCCTCCAGTTTCTACTCACATCTTTCCTTCACACTCCAACCAGTATTATCTTTCTAAACCACATTTATGATTATGTAATTCCACTACTTAAAAATCTTTAAGAGCTCAACACTGACTATAGGACAAAGTCCCAAATTCTTTAATCATGACATGCCATGCCCTTCATGATCTAACTTCTGCAGTTTCTTCTTCCCCATTCCAGTCCCACATTCCATCTATATTTAATTTCTTGTCAGTCCCTGAATATGCCAAGTACCTTATGTCTTTGTATGAGTAGGTTCTTCTGCCTGTCATGGCCATCCTTTCCTCCCTAACCTGGTGAATTATTTCTCTTTTTTTCAACATTTAGTTCTAATGCCTTCATCAGGTTTCCTCCAGACTATCAGTTGTTCCATTCATACACTCCAGCAGTTTTTAACCAGTGTGCTGCAAGAATGTTTAAAACATGCGACACCTAACTATTTAGTCAGGGGCACTCACCTCTTTTCCCTTAGATTGTCAAATAAAAAATAAATAAAATAAAATAAAAAACAACAAACAACCAACACAACAATAGCCATCTGGTGTGAACGAATCAAAATTATATATTATATATATATTTTTGTCAGATCAGCAAAAAATATATTTTTTGGTGTGCCACAGAATTTTAGTAATTAGTTTGTGTATGCCAGATGAAAAAGGCTGAAAATTAATGCTATATTCTGTTGGCATCATGCATTTACCTCACTTACCACTTTGTATTGTTATTTGATAAGGTGTGCTTCCCCAACCAGACTGTGAAATCTTAAAAAACAGGAACCATATCTTATTCATCATCTTTTTTATTGTATTATCTTACACAGTGACCCAAAATGCTCACTGAATTAGTGAAACGAAATTTGACAAACATAGCCTACATGCAAGCAAATTCAGATATAAATGAATTCAAGGTAGATAACTCTTCCAAGATTGACTGGAAGTTGGACAACAAATATGAATGAACAAAAATAAATATCTCCTAAATTCCTGCTGCTCAATCCTGAACTCTATAGAATGGAACTATTCCTTCAATGGTGATTAATGCTTAGTTGGTGAGGTAAATCCCATTCTGAGTTTTAAAAAACACATAAGCATATGACAAATATTTCCTGCATTAGTATAACACTAAGGATACTCTCAAATTCTGGAATATGTGTCATTAAGGATAAAAAGTTGAGTCATTTTGTACATTTTAAAACAAATCTGTACAGGCCAGGGAAATTCCTGTCCTTTTACATTACATTCACATGATTTCATTATTCATTAGTCCTAAATGCAATTTAGGCTGCACACATAGCAAACATTGTCTGCCAACTGAGTAATAAACCAGAATTACTTGTTTTATTTACAGAAGGAGAAAATGTCTTAAATGTATAAATGCTAATCTAAAGTGAACAGGGAGTTTGGGGTAGGATAAAGGAAAGGGATAAATGAGGCACTATTCAATTTTTTTCCATCTATTCAATTTTTGAAATGCACTTTTTACACTACAAATAGACAAAAATGTTAAACTGCCAATTAAAAACTTTATCATCTTTTGTCTAGTTTTTCTCTTTAATTATTACCCATGGTAGAAGAAAAAGAACTGTCCTAAAAAGATCTTGGTTTCAAGTTCAAAGGCAGTATAATTTCAAATTATAAGGCTAAAATTTGAATTCTTAATATTCATTAATTATTAACAATGGAGCCTAAGTGTTACTGTTGTACATAGTTGCTAATTTACCTATGTACACCTGTGTGGTAAATTTTCTTTTCTTTCTTTTTATTTTCTTTTTTTAAAATCAATGGACCAGGTTGTCTCTAAATTTAGAATATAAGCTCCAAGAGGGAGAGATCTTTGACTATTTCAATCCTTGATGTCTCCCAAAGACCTAGAACAGTGCCTGGCAGAGTAAGCATTCATTACATACTTGTTGGATATTGCTCAAGATGGTCCAAATACTTCTTCGTATGTCAATATATAAATGCTCTGCAGATCTTCAAAGAACATAAAGTTGAAGTCTTGGTTCATCTTAAAATAATCACTGACTTAGCCTTCACACATATCACTGATACAAAATCAACTGATACTATATCCAAAAGCAAATTGACAATGCATATAAGAATAAAATAAAACATTTTACACAGGAATCATTAAGGTTCTGAACTTTAAAGCTTGCCAACAAGCTGGCAAAAAAAAACAAAAATGTCACCACACAACCAAAATTTTCAATGAGCAAACTTTTCCTTTTTTTTTTTTAATAGATGCTACAACTCCAAAAGAGCCAAGAGGCTTCAACAGATTTTTTAAATTGTAAGAATGTCACTTAAACAGCAGTGTATTTACTACAAAATTTCATTTGCAGCATTATAAAGCAGGCCCGACCTTTCTTCTATCAATTTGACATAACTATACCAAAAGAATATTAAAAGCAATACTTCTAAATATACCTGAAATTGCTAATTCTGTTTGTTTCCTCTCCTAAAAGTATAAATATTTATGAAACTATTTTTAATTTTCCCTATTAAAAGCATCATGAGCACTTAACTGTGAATTAGGCTGTTGTAGTCTTTATTAATGGGTTACCCTTTCAGCCCTTGTTTATCCGCTACTAACTCACAATGACCGTTAGCTGGTCATTCTGTTCTGGTCCTCATTTCTCTCTTCTGTAGAATGAGGCACCTAAGTTAAATCAATGGTTCTTTAACTTTGTCTTTGCAATCACTTGAAAATCTGGTGAAAGCTACAGGTGACCTCTCCATAAAAATGCACATATGCACGTATACAAAAATTTTATAAGCAATTATTTATAATGGTAAAAAATTGGAAACAACCTTAATTTCCACCAATAGATGGTTAAGTAAACTATGTTATATCTATTCAATGAAATTCCATGCAACTGTGAGTAGAATGAAACCTACTATGTACTGATATGAAAAGATTTCCACCATTGTGACATGAAAAAAGCAAGTTACAGAACAGTGTGCATAATATATAATCTTTCATATAAAAAGATAAAAGAGGGGATGGGAGGAGAGGTGATAAACAGAACTGATATGCATGTATGCATAACCATGGACATAGATAACAATGCTGGGGGGGGGGGACTGGAAGGAGGGT